>NC_054862.1:0-1200000 GCF_016861865.1 Aspergillus puulaauensis | reverse complement strand
GGACAGGGATTCGATGCTGGAGGCCCTGAGGGGCACGGAGTATATTTCTGAAAGGGCGGGAGAGTGTTGAATTGCGGAGTAGGAGAGGCATTGGAGAGGTTCCGGGAAGGTGGTGAAGATTTCTGACGCTATGAACTATGTTTGAGTTAGTATATAGTATAGAAATATAGGCTATATCCCGATATATATTAGGTAGAATGAAGGTGTCGTACATCAATAAAATCTGCCAGCTCTTCTGGGTTTTCATCATCATCAGCTGCGTTGGAATTCTTCAATTCATCCGTAGAACTTTCTGCTTTGCTCTTCTTTTTCGTGTTCTTCGACCGATTTGATCTCCGCTTGGGTGCCTTGCTTGGTTTATGCTGGTTGCTCCTTGCGATGATAACGCTAGAGACGCACTCGCGGAAGACGGCATAGTTGGATTCAGGTTCGCCTGACGAAGCCATATTATTCAAAATTAAGCAGCATCCGTTTGCACAGTAACAAGAGCAGGCAGGCCTCCGATAAATACTCAACCATTTGTTGACGTGGGTCAACGGTGATTGAGTTTTGTATCGAGGTCCCAAGTGGGCAGGCAGCTGATAGAACGCTGAACACTAGTTCAAACCCCAGATGCTACTGGGCGATGGCAAAGACTTAAGCTGCCCCAAGGATTTCTACGGATTTCTACTCTCCGTCAGACCGAGTCAGTTGAGCGGAGGTCGAGATTTACAAAATAGCAGAGCGATTGAGGTAATGTACCGCAGAAGAATATTTCCAAACGCTCCACGAGGGAGAAGAAGAATTTGGGGTAAGTCGGCGGAGACAGGTCCTTTCTAACCTTCTATTTCCCCTCCAGAAAGATCCATTGAGAGATGAGGACTTCAGAGTGAATAAGAAGGGGTGATCAGTTGAGTAAGAAAAGAGAAAAAGGCGCCAGGGAAGAAATTTGTGGGCTTATATAGCTCCGCCGCTCACCGCCTGCTTATCGATAAGCGCCAGTAAGAACCGGCCCGGATGAATTCCGCTTCTGCCACAATGACATTTGGAAGCCGAAACATGGACGCCGAAGCTCAGCAGGCAACCTTGGATCCTTGATCACTCTCGCATACCTCCATCTTGCTCTCTTGGTGTAGTCGTTGGAAATATTCTGGACGAGATTTATTATGTATTGGGATCTGGGGAAAGCCGCCTGGCTTTTTCCTCTCCGCGTATGCTTGCTCCCTTGCACTCGTTGCTCTTGTGTGCGCGAGCTCCTGGTTAACACGGCCTTGATTTAGGGAATCTACTATTTCGCATCACGTCGTTTCCTCTGGCCTTTATTTAAGACTCGCTTAATACCAATCGTCTTTCTTTCTGCCTTTATATACGCTATCCTCTTTTTCTTCGCGTACTTACCGCAAGTAACCTTCCTCGCCATCTTTCAAGGCTCCGGCGCATGGGTCAGTGGTGCTTTTTTGGTCCTGGGAGAAGGAGCTGCTATTGTCGCTGGGCTGTTCGAGGCGTTCTTCGTCGATGAGACTCTCGTGGATATATTTGATGCTGTGATGGTGAGCGAGGGACAGTCGGAGCTGGTTGCTGCCTCTCGAGTACTATACCCTCAGGGCGACGATGTTGTCAAACGATTGGGCAAACCCACCCAGACTGCAGTGTACTCGCCTTTCTCTCTGCGGCAAATCCTGGAGTTTATCGTTCTTCTCCCCCTGAACTTTATTCCTGTCGGGGGCACGCCTATGTTTCTCATCCTGACTGGCTACCGCGGCGGGCCTTTTCACCACTGGCGGTATTTCCAGCTGTTGGACCTTTCCAAGCCGCAGAGGAAGGAGAGGATCCGGAAAAGGCAACTACAATATACCACGTAAGTTTATATGCCCTGACCCAAAGCCTGCTGATCTAGCCTCTCACAACAATGGCAGATTTGGAACAGTGGCTCTGGTCCTCCAATTGATCCCTGTGCTTTCCATGTTCTTCCTGATGTCCACTGCCGTTGGCGCGGCGTTGTGGGCTGTTGAGATTGAAAACCGGCGGCCTCTACTGAGCAGACGGCCGGAACGAGACGCACTATTTCAAGATAATGATGACAACTTGCCATGATTTTGATAATGCGTTTCAGCATTCATGTTTCTATTATTCAGCCGATACCATGTTACAATTTCACATAATAACTGATTTGGAATTTTGATCTGACCATTGGCCCTTAATCTGGTACCCGAGAGAGTGCATTTCGTCGCCCCAAACTCAAAGTCAATCCGACATGAGACGAGGCGTGGACTGTGGCAGACTTCCAATCGCATCTCGCGAATATGTCGCAGCCTTTTCCCGTAGGCGCTGGAAATCTCGTTGCTCTCGTAATCCGCCTTATTAGTCCCCACGTTCCAACAGGAACTAGAGGCCAGAGGTAGCCCTTTTGCTTTCACAGGAATGATTCCCTGCCTGTCTTGCTTCTCATTCGCCGACAGCCCACGACCGGGGAAGTGTATTTTACGTGATTTAGCTATCCAGGAAGGTTAACCAGTCCGATGTCTGTTGAGTAGACTGCTAGAAAGAATATTACTCCGGACGTTTGGAGGAATTGTCTCTGACGATCCCCGTCTCGCGTCCGGACGGGCTGCGAATCCAAGGCAGCCGCACTGCCACCACAGGGGTAACCCCACAAGTAAATGGCTTTAAGCGTCACACCTTTAGACTCAATGAGACAAGACCCTTCTTTGGGCAGCATCACTTTTGCCTGATGTGGGCCAAGAAGGCTCCGTGAAATTATCTCGCCCTTTGAATTGTTGGTCTTCGTCAGCCGCTAGGGATTGTAAGTTGACTACGTATTACCCTCGATCCCTGACGGGCTAACGGCTTTGTGTGTATTTCTGGCATAAGATTCCTCCTGCCTATCTTTCGAAGAGAGTTCAATGCGTGTTTCCGGTCCACTCATAATTCGTAGAGAGTTGCGAAGTTGCGAAGTCTCGAATGTTCCCTCAGCACGTTGTCGATCATCCGTCCAGAGCCGGTTCACAATCATCACAGCTCACGAGAGTTGAGACAGGGCATTGGGTGGTCCCTTACACCGGCATGCCCTCAAGGGGTGTGTGGACTGTGGGCTCGTACGGTGTAGTTGGCGAGCTGCTCCTCGGTGTCGAATTCTCGAGTACGTAGTGCCGACTGTAGAACCTCACCCAGCAGTGGCCCCATTATGAATTCATCATGCAGCAGGACCACAAAATCGAGTGCCCGAAATGGCTAGTCTGGATCGGCGGCTATACCGAAGGGCTGGCCAACAGCAGCCAGTGGCACAAGATGCCAGGAAGGGGAAATGTTGGTGATGGCCGTCGCGGTGACTGGAGGCGTGGAGCAGAAAGTCGGGGCTGCTTTCCGGGCGCGTCTTGGTTGCACTTGCGCTCGTGGTAAACCTTAATGATGTTTCCAGAAATCTCTCATAGTACTAAGTAGTCTAGTTCCGGGTCTCCCCAGTCGTGATCCAGTCTCAGTCTCCTCGTCCCTCTTTCCCCCCATCCTCCTCATTCCCGTTTTTCTCCTCCTGCACCCTCCCCCCTGTCGTTCGATCGTTTCTCGCAGCGCCGCCCCAAAAAGGTGCCTCCTCGTAATGCATTAATTCCGCCCTCCCCCGGCTACTTGAAGCTCCCATCGACCCACCACCATGACCACCTGAAAGCATAGCTATGGAACCCGCTTCTCAACGACTTGCGCATTAATGGACCAACGAACCCGGCTACAGAAGGCCTGCGATGCCTGTAGTATCAGAAAGGTCAAGGTATGTCTCAGATACTCGAGCTCTCCCCAGTTGATAGCTACCCCAAATAGACTGACTCGGTGGGCGTGGGGTAGTGCGACACCAGCGGTCCCCCCTGTCGCTCGTGCGCGAGCCTGAATATTCCTTGTACATACGAAAGGCCGACTCGACGACGTGGCCCGCCAAATCGCCATGCCGAAGCTTTCAAGAAACAGAAGCTTGGAGAGACGCCGGCGCCTTACGGCGCCTCGAACTCGCCTTCACCGGATCATGCCTCCCAGTCATCGCCCTCTTTGACGGGGAATGGCATTCCGGCCACCGCAGTCACGCTATCTCTGGAGTCGATTTGCTCTCTGCCCACGATCCAATTGCTTGTTGACGACTACTTTACGTATATTCACCCGCTGGTCCCGGTCCCCCATGAACCCACATATCGCGCTGCCCTCAGCCGGAGGGAAGACCTCACTCACAACACCTTTTTAGCCATGACGGCCGGCATGATCGGATCATTGGTGGCGTCGTTCCCACGAAGACCGAAACTGCATTTGAAACCCGAGGAAAGGGCGGCCTTCCCACATTCTACTGCCTTGGTCAAAAGGTGTCGTGACATAGCTGTTCAAGCGCGGGGATCTGGATATCTCGATCGCACGCCAACTGTATACGATGCTGCTACCAGCTATTTTCTTGGTCTCTGTTCTGGCTACGTCTGGAACATCCGGGCATGCAGGTCCTACCTTGCAGAGTGCATGACGATGCTCCATGTTTATAACCTGTGCAACGCGCCCCAGCCCCGTCTTCCGCCAATGGGTCCCACAAGCCCGGCTTCTTCTGCCTCGTTCCAGTCGCAGGATACGCTAAATGAAACTCCGGTCAGCACTCTCGACGTGGAGCTTGGCCGCCGTCTATTTTATACAACGCTGGTCGGTTACCGGACATTGCAGCAGATGGGCTCTCACGACTCGGCACTCCATGTTCCTCCTGAAACTCCAACAGAGCGCTACCCCCCTCTACCTTTAGAGGTGGATGATGAATACATGTTTCCAAACCACGTAGAACCGCAACCGGCTCACAGGGTCTCCCGACTTGTGGGATTCAATGCCAACGTGCGCGTTTACGGCTCGTACAATCCGATATCGGCTTGGGAAACCGCTTTCGGAGCAGGGCAAATATTCGACTGGGATCGGCAAAGGGTTGTCATATACGAATGCTTGCAGAAAAGCAAACTGGCGCTAGCGAATGTCCCAAGGGAACTGTCGTTATTTATGACGGAAGGTGACCCCTTGGGCCAGGAGGAGGATGTCAAGATGGCGCTTGATAACGAAGACTTCGGTTCGTCGGAGAGACGCCATGTTCAGTATGAGATACAAAAGGCCAATATATACGCCAGCCAGCTTGCGACTCGATCATACTTGGTGGAGAAGTACTGGAGTCTTCATGAAGCTTGGAAAATGTATCAAACCCAACCCAATGAACCTACTCCCATGGATTCAACAGTGGCGAATGGAAGCGGCCCAACCGACCATATTAGCAATATCATGATTGAAGAGCGACGACTGGTGATTGGAGATCTCTTTGTCCTCCTGCAGTCCGTCAACGAGATAAATATGGAGCCTAACGGCGCAAGTGTGGTAGGTTTGGCCTTATTTTGTAATAGGGAACCCGATACTAACCAAAATTTTCAGACATCCAAAATCCGCCAAATCGCATCCACCTTATTAGATTTATCCAAATCCACATCCACATTCTCACCCACTCCGACCGTGGCGGGGCCTCAAACCCTCACCAGAGCCGAAGCAGAGAGGTATTTATACGCATTTATAGATACCCTGGTTCGCCTGGAAGGCTTAGGTTCAGTCGCGAAGGCGCCTGCTAGTCCCCAGACACAGGGCCGAGCAATGAGCTACCTCAGTGACCATGATCGTGACGAAGAGGAATTGCGCCAATGGGCCAGTTTGAAGGCGTACCAGGCCAAGTTTGCAGAGGCAGGTGGCTTATTATCTGAAATTTGAACCTCAAACCTTTGGTTAGCGAAACAACAATAATGCGTCACCAACACAGTGCAATGCGGAAATCATCGCAATTTCTGTGGGCAGCTCTTCTTCGTTTCGAAGCAGAAGTAAATACAATCGGCTGTGAGGATTAACCCGAGCTTTACCTGTGAAAGTGGAGGCAAACCCAACACCCATCCTCGTGAACCCCCACCATTGTGGGCGCGTTCTATCCAAATCCCGACCACAGTCACGAGAACCTGATCAGCGCTGAACCCACTTTTAGCTCTTACTCTGTTCGGATGTCCTGGGCTCGGCGATATGCTCTAAACAGCTAAACCCCCGGCTTCAGACGGTGCCGCAATCGCTTTCAAATGGAGATACCATTGCGGTTGAAATGGGATAAAAACTAGAGATCTACTTGGCGACCTACACCGTAGAAACGTGCCGATTTCCCAGGTTAACCGGTGTACATTTTAGGGTCTGACGGCTCAAGGAATCTTGAGCCAAGCCATGCAAAGCAGTATTATCTGCAGAAACCGGGTATAAGAAGGATATGTATATGTATTATGTACTCCGCATTTATCGACAACATCACTTGAACATGAATTGAAAATATACGCCAAATTTATCAGGCCTTCCAAATTCAGCTGTCCACTAATGCTATGCTTCAGGTCTAGAACTACACATTCTTAGTTAATATTGAAGGTAAACGTTCGTTTTGCGTATTGTTTTTTTTTTCCCAATCACAATTATGATGCTATGATATTATCGCTACGTACAGGAAATGCAAGTCAAATTAGGTAAGTATACAGGAAAGCAAGGACGAATAAAGTCACTACGCCGTAACCGTCACAGTCTCTGCAGGCTCTTTTTCCGTAACGGTCGTAGTCACAGTAACTGTGATCGTAGCGAACCCAGACGGCGTGAAGGGCGTAATAGCTAATTCGTCATCATCATCACTATCACCAATGCCGCTATTATTTAGATTGTTCTGGGGAGCAGCCGTAATAGTTTCTGTTGCCGTTGCGGTAGCCGTCATTGACAGAGTCTCCGTTTTCGTAGCAGCGACTGTGAATGTTTCTTGGGATTGAGCAGTTTCTGAAGCTTCTTTTTGGGGAAGTGTGGACGTTTGGACAATGGTCGATATCACCGTGACTGTCGTTGTAGAAGTTGGTTCTTCCTCAGCGCTGGGGTCTGGAGTGGTAGTAGTTGCACTTGTTGCTGTTGTTTGTTCGGGTTCTTCCGTCTCGGCTGGTAACGTGGACGTTTGGACGATGGTGGATATCACCGTAACTGTGGTTGTAGAGGTGGGCTCGGGTTCTACCTCCATGATAGGGTCGTTGGAAGCTGTAGTTGGCACTGGTTCTTCTGCTCCTAAAGTGGATGTCTGCACAACGGTAGATATCGCTGTGACTGTTGTTGTTGGGGTTGTTTCGCCCTCTGCGATGGGGCTGGAAGTTGCATCCCTTGGTAAGGTGGACGTTTGCACAATTGTAGAGACCTCTGTAACAGTGGTAGTAGAACTGGGTTCCTCAGAAACGGGGCTAGAAGCTGCATATGTGGCTGTTGTTGTTGGCTCCGGTTCATCTGCTGCTAAGGTAGACGTCTGCACAATGGTCGAGGTTGCTGTGACAGTAGCTGTTGAGCTAGACGTTTCTTCGGAAATGGGGGAACTCGTAGACGTCGACGTGGGTGTCGGAGCAGATGTAACGGAAGGGACTGGCGATGACTGGAAGGTGGAAGTTATAATGGTCGGGCTAGATTCGTCCCCAGAGCCACCCCCAGGGAATATCGTTTCGCTCGTAGGATACCGAGAGTCTGTGCCAGGTGTAACTCTGATTATAGTTGGGGTTGCCGGGGTAGTTGTAATGCCATTACTGGTACCAGTTGGGCTGGTAGTGGTGGGGATTATGGGAGTAGAGCTTGTTTGTGTTTGCGACTCCATAGAAGATTGTGTTCCGGTTGTACCTTCTGCAGCTGAGGCTGTCTCTTGACCGACAGACGATTGGATACCCGTAGCGCCAGGTAAAATCGGACTTGATGATGACGGTGTATAGTTAATCCCATGCATGCTTGAATTTGTCTCTACTGGGATGATTTGTTGTGAAGAGATAGTTGTACTTTCAGTCGTACTTGAGATTGGCATTGTACTAGTCGTTGATGTCTGCAAGCCATATGAGCTTTCACTCCCAGATTCAGTGCCACCTGAGGATGTAGATATAGATGCAGACGAAGTGATTAGAGGCGCCGACGTAGGCTGACCGGTGCTCGGAAGTTCCTCAATGATCCCGGCTGTTAAGTGGGTAGATGAACCAGATGGAGATGTTGACCGAGTAGTTGAAGTTTCCATACTCGTTGTGTTTGTGGCCTCATCGGATGTGGATGCTGGACTTGGAGTGGGTGTTGTGGCCTCAGTATCTGTAGCAGAGGGTGAGGAGGTCATCATACTCGTCGCAGCGGTGGTCTCATCGGTTGTGGGAGTTGGAGTCCTCGTCGCGGACTCAGCATCTGTATCAGAAGGCGAGGGTGCTGTTGTTATGCTCGTCGTAACGGTGGTCTCTTCTGTGGCTGTAGGCATTGGACTAGGGGTATAGGTTGCAGTATCGGCTTCTATAGGAGTAGAAGACTCTATAGTAGAAAGATCGCTAGCATCTGGAGTGAATGGGACCACCTCCAGGGGGTCATCGTCGACGTCGTTCCTGGCCACGAGAGGGTGGATAGAGACGAGCGAAGTGGTTGAGGAGGGAGCCAGTGCATCATTTCTATTCGGATGGAATAGAAAAATCGGGCCAGCCGAAGCAAAAGACAATAGAAGAAAGAAGAGTGTGATCATAGCGAGAATCGTAGAAAAAGAGTGTACGCGGCTAACAGACCGAGCGAGCGAGGTCATTGCAGTAAACGATGCAGGGGCCCCTTTTAGAATATATTAGCAAGATGCATAATGACTGGGTAGCCTGAAAGAGAAAAATAAAGAAGGAAGGAAGGAAAAACAAAGGGAAGACACAAAGCAAGTAACACTACTATTCCTCTGAGTCTGCAGCAGGGCCATGGTGATTTATGATGCCGCCGGGACACTATCCAGGATCCAAATTTAGGACTCTGATTGCCTGGGCTAGTCTGGATCGTCGCATTCTGCAGAATATGGAGCAGCTTTGAGCTAGTTCCTGGACCGAGTTGAATGGTTGGCTGTGAAGAGAAATTCAACTGGCGCGCGTCAAAGGACGATCGAGATGCACCACAAACAATAGAAAGTCATTGGCGCTGGGAGCTCAGAGGCACCCACCCTGAAACGCCAGCACTGGCAGAAATAGAATGGAGTTAAAATGTTTGTCGAATAATAGGAAGGATACAGTGAAGCTTAATGGACTAGTAAAATTAAAAATGAATTGAATAGTCCTCGCACAGTAGCTATCCCAGACATGGATCGTTATCATAACTTGGGCGAAATCCGCACGCGCCGTTCAAATAACAACATTAAAGGGCTGGTCAATCCCCTCAAAAGCCTCGATTTTCCCATTGAGGCCCTTAGAATCTCCGTAATAGTGGAACCGATAGACCCCGGCCTGCACTGGACGAGGACTCCCGGAAGAGTAGTAGTCGTCCTCTATTTCCCACTCCAGGGTGACCTCACTGTATCCTAGGACGGTATTCGTCCTCTTCCAGTGATACAAAAGGTTCCAATCGCCGTCATTGCGCACCGTCTCCCAGTTCCCACTGTCCGTTTGTCGCTCGACCGCCGCAAAAGTAGACTCTGATCGGAGGTTGTTCCTCGGGTTAGCGCCGACAAAAGTGGCGCTCACTTTATTGCCTGGTTTATATTTGGCATTTCCAGCAGACGTAATAACGTCCCCATACGATTTATCGATCGGATGGCCATCGAACACAACGGAGGGGATGAAACTCAGAGATTTGTCAGTGTTGATTGGTGGCTCGATTCCGGACGGCTCAGGATATCGACCCTCTGCCTGGGCGGATTCGTCCAGATAAGGGAGATAAGTCAGCGTTAAATTGACATAGGCGGCTAGTGTATTTGGCCCATAGAGCGTTGAGCCCCCTTCATAGCGTTGCCTACCATACTCCTCCTCAGTGGTCACATAGTGCGCATAACTGTTCGCCGGGGAGCCCAAAACCACTAGGGGATCAGTAATTGAGAGCTTTTCACTTGCGGACCTTGCAATCGCGTCTTTCCAGCGTCGTGCTGCCATGGTCGTAACTTCGCTGGTGGAAATCGCAAACATCAGCTGCCCTACACGAAGGAGCTGAATATCCACTACGTTGGGAGACCAGGCGTAGGGTAAGGTGAGGTCTCCAACATCTAGCAGGACCTCTTTCGGATGTTGGCATTTCTGCTGCTCGGGCGTCGGCTGATGAAGAAATCCTCGAGCAATATACCACAGGGGGTTACGTTCTGCAGGCGTGGTACTATTCTGAGTGAAGTCGAAATAACCAGGCCAGTCAGTAGTACCAGCGGCAAACGGAAACCCGAGAGCTGCTGAGCAAGTGCTTAGGGTGCTGGAATTGAATGGCGACTTGAAATTATAGCCATCCAAATTCTTGAAGAGGTGGAATGAACTGACTTGAGAGCTTTTGCGGATTGGAGTGGCGGTGGTGCTCATTTGGGCATGCAGGTCTTTGGCAGCAGTATATTGCCTCAATCCAATCTCAAAGCAGCTCTTTGCACCATGGTCGTTCTCGCGGAAAAATGGGCCACGCCCGTGGCATTTGTCGGTTTTTCCACCACATGTACTGTCTGTGTAGCGACATTCTTCACCAGATCCATCTTCACACCATGCCCCGAGAATATTGGGAGAAGTGTCACCGACGCTAGACTGAGAGAAACCAGCCACAAAATTATCCGCAAATTTCGAATTATCGCGGACACTTCTTTCAAATAGCCAGGCAGCAACACCTTTGTTGTCTCCGGTGACGAGAGTGTTGTTGCCGTAAAGTGATGTGCCATGTACCGGAAAGAATGTTAAGACAGCAGTTGTTTTGTTGTCACTCTCCCTGTCAAATCTCAAGAGGCTTAATGTTTTATCAACATTGGAAGAGTATCGTGCCTTTTCTTCCTCGGGATTGGCCTCATAAGAATATGGGCTTCTGTTGGTACTTGCGTCCTCAATGTGTGTTGTGCCGAAAGTAAGGCGACCAGGAGCAAGTCCCTCATGAGCTCTCTTAATGGACAGTAATACGCCGTCCACAATTGCGTTGAAGCTCTGTTTATCAAAGCCTTTGTTGGGGATTTGAGGGAGGAGATAATTATACCACGCGCCTGGGCCTGAATGAGAATGTGTGCCTGTGAGGGCAAGATTGTGGTCGCCATATCGCGCATATTCATTGCCCAAGCCGGCAAGTTTTTCGAGGACACTGTGTCGTACTCCAGTATCCCCCGTTAGGGTATCAAGGATTACATATATCCAAGTCTCCTCGAGATTATTAGGGTTTGCCACGATAAATGCTCGCGAATAGATTCTCTGACGAAGACCTGTACCAATTTGATCGAGGTCGGCATAGCCACCAAACCCTATCTCCACAACAGGCCTGTACGTATTCTATTTAGTAACTCGAGTTGGGGACATGTGGGAGGGTTGGATTTACCCAGTTATATCGGCTTTACCAGCCCCTAAGAGGAGAATGCCATCATCGTCAACGTAACCTGACGACCGATCGTCCCATTGTGTCTTCACTTGAAATGCTGGAGATTTTCCTGAGTCGTGAAGCACTGAGAGGACTTGCAGCAATATAACAGCAACGATAAACGTCCCGACAAGAGCGATGTTGAGCCTGTTATTCGCCATTTTTGAGAGTGCAAAAGGATCGATACGCACTCCAAGCCCTGTGGAATATTATGACATCAGAGAACCTTTCCACGCAGGATAGCCGAGACTATTTATTCTCTTGGTCACTGTCAGGGGACGAAAAGTCTAAAGCACAGATGACCGAGGAGCTTACCAGGGTCGTTCCTGGACACGGCGGCCTCGGAATATTTTCAACCTCTCTTCGAACGAAGGGGGATGACGGAAAGGTTCTATTGGCGATCAGACAGCTCAAGGTGACAAGGTCGTATCAAAGTCGTGCCTGTTTCTCCCCTTGGATTTGTCGCGACCTCTTTCAATCCTGTCTGATTGGACACTTGTGAATCTCCGCGCCGTAACCAGAAAGATCCGTCAAAGAGGGAGGGTCATCTGCGGGTTTCCTGAGCACGAGTGGAGAACTAAGTTGCGAAGAGTGCGATCATCGCGGGCATGTGCTGATGGAGCTGGAGACTAACTTAGGTAGCATGCCTGAGGGTCAAGTTGTGGCTGCACATTGGTCAGTATCTAAACCAATGAAGTACATCGGTCACGAAAAACAAAAATCTGGGGTGAGTAATACAGACTATGGACATACTCTGTATTGACATAGTGACTCGACGAGAGGCGGGAATATTGGGTGAGATCTAGAAGTATACCTTGAGCACGCACGGTGATGGTAGAACTAAATGATCATATTCATGCCATTGACCACTGAACCTCGGCGTCAGATCGCGCCTACCCGATCGGATGCGAATCCCCCCCCACCTTTCATTTCAGGAAGGTACGAAGTTAACTCACGCTAGTACGTATCGGCTCAGAGAGTATGTTTACTAATCAAACAACACGTGACTTACGAGCACTGAGTAAAAAGATGAGCTTGACTTGATGTTGCCGTCGGCGAGGTCATTACTTGCTAAACATTCCCCGAGTCCTTACATGAAACTGAAATCAACCGCCAGCGCATTCAATTATTCATACTCACAATGCCTTTGATCAATGAATCCCACGACTCCCTCCCGTGTAAGAACCTTCCCGCGACCTTTTGAAGCCGAAGTCCTAACACGGTACAGATATCGATGCGGCACCATCTGCTCCCGCCCGGGCCAATGCAGAGAGATTGATCGCGGCAGAACTTTCGTCAGATTATCAGTCTTCAACACATCCGTCGATTCCCGAATTCGCCGAACCCAAATTCACGACCTGTATCCAGCAGGAAATCGAGCGCCTGGCGGCTGGTCAGCCTCTTACTGGCGGAGTTGACCTTTCACGCTACGAGGCGCCCGAGCCACCAACTCGCTCCGCTGATTCCGCACCAGATCTCGATGAATGGCGTCAAACGTTGCGGAAAGCATACACAGCTAGTTCGCACTTGTCTTCACGGCATGAGAACCTCACCCTCCTCGAAGAAAGCGGCAAGAATGCATGGTTGATCGGAAATTCCCAATTGGAGGACATACTCAGAGTACTTGAGAAGGAATTGGCGGAGTCCAAGGAGGCGGCGGAGAGTGTCAACAAACAACGGAAGATCGCACAGGAGGCGAGCCAAGGAGAGCTTACCGGGCTGGAGGAGTCATGGCGACGTGGTGTTGGCGCTGTCCTCGACGTTGAACTCGCCGCCGAGGATTTGCGAATGAAGATTCTTGAACAGAGACGACAATACGCACAGCAGCATGCCCGGTAGGCGGGGGTCATGTCAAACATAATGTGTGCGACGACTCGGAATTGCGGGAGAGCACGCGCTCTGATGCCATTTGCAGCCAGATTCCGACAGTCACTTTTGAAAGGGGCTTGAAACCCTTGAATGAGCTGCATCCATGATCCTATTCCGACCTATTTCAGGCACCAAATGCTTTATACATACGAGGCTATCTTTTGATATCAGACCCCGTAACGTGCCAGGACACGTCGAAGCGTTCAAAGCTGCTGGGTACAGAGGTCACACAAACCGCCGTGCGCCATCGCCTCGCTCAGTCTTGCTGGACAATTTACCCTTGAAATATCGAGCTATATAGACCCACTAGTTATTGTAAAGTGCGGATTACATTAATGATGTGGCTCCATGGGTCTACTATCTGAGCGTCTTATCTCAGACTACTCAGTGTACCTAATAGAGTTAGTGCTGTAGATACCCCATGTCTTCACTTGAAGACTACAAATTAACTGAATGATATGAGAATTCCGTATAAATGAATTAATTAGTATTAAATGTATAGGTATTGAATAGTTGATAAGGTTTGACCATGGACAAATACTCTCAATACGGCTTCACTTTCCCCATAATTGCAGCAGCACCCTTCCGAGCAGCAAGACGATTCCAATGCAACAATTCCTTACACACGCCATCCAGCGAAGTTATCGGCGGGTCGTATCCCAACCCACCCTGCTCAGGGGATTTACGCGCGCGAGAATCGTCAATAATGAGGTGCACATTAGATATAGAAAAGACAGAGGGCTGCAGCTGGCCCAGGTCGCGCTTGATTTCCGGAAGCCAAGGGAGGTAGAAGTGCCGTAGCAGGACGTACCACTCAACGAAATGGGACAGGATGAGCATCGGGGCCGGGGGAACGTATGGGAATCGAATGGGTGTTGCGACGAGGGTCGTTAGAAGAAGGTAGAGATCGCCGAACGAGATGGCTGGATTTGGATCCGTTACGATGAAGGCGTCTCCGCCGATGTTTGGTAGATCGAGTGGGCTTTTGGTGTGTTCGATGAGCCGTTGCTCGTAAAGCAGATGCGCGATGGATACGTTTTCCGCGTTGACGAAGTTTTGAATTATCTGGGGAAGCCAACTAAAAGCATAAACGAGTTAGGGTTTCAAGTTTCAACTCGCACATTTCAACTGGCAGCAGCCAAGTTCAATATGAAAACATGGGAATGAATACTTACGTTGGACCGCCGCCCATTTTCAGGTATATCCCAATGAGGGTGGCACAGGTCTCGCTGCCAACGCCATAGATTCCATTTGCAGGTCGGATACAACCCGTACGGAAGTTAGCTTTGATGTCATCGGCCTCCCGTACGATGATCTCTGCCTCTCGCTTTGATACCGCATAAGTTCCAAAAAACTCATAGTGGTCCTTTGGGGGCTCAGTTGCATCACTAAGGACCTGTACAAAGTGCTTCGGTGTATTTTTCCAGGGCGCAGTCCAGAAATTAGGGCAGCGCATGCAGACGGAGCCGGAAGATGTCGAGATGAAGCAGCTCGCGCCCGCCTTTTTGGCGGCATTTAGCACATTAATGGCCCCGCCGACGTTCACTTTACGGCAGATAGAAAGGAAGGCCTTGTGGCGGTCTTCTGGTCGAATCATAGCAGCGTTGTGGAACACTGTCAATGGCAGATCCACGACAGAGTCGGACCATGGTTGTGAGAATGCGTCATATACAGCATTCTCATCAACGATATTTGTCTTGACGAAGGTAACACCTAGGTCAAGAAGTTCACGACGAGGTGATGCAAGATCTAAAGTTCGAATAGCTGCTGGATTTTCTCCACGAGTCAAGAGATGTGATATAATCCAGTTACCAACAAGTCCTAGAACCAAGTTAGCAGTTATAATTTAACCATACCACCGCACATGACATTCATGCAGCAGCTTCATGAAATGTCCCTAACGTACCGGATCCTCCAACAACAATGTAGCGCCGACCCTGTTTCGGGGGCAAGCTTTTCGTAACATCAACGGGGTTGTCGACTGCCTTTTGATATGCGGCCATGATCTCATCGACGTTCAATCGACGAGGGGATAACTTGCGGGCCTCTTCAGGGATCCCGCTCATTGAAGAGTTCACATGGTAGATGTAGAGTGAGCCGAACACGGCGATGCACAAGAGAATAGCAGCTAGCATCGTATGCAAATTTCAGACTAATCGTTCTTATCAGATTTAGGACAAGCTATGTAGGATGCGATTTGCTTACAGCTTTTATAGGCACTCTTGTGAGCCCAGTCTCCCTAGTATTCACCAAGGGAGAAAGAGGTAGTGAATGAACAACATATTCTTATAGAACCACAAAGCCTGAGAAGGCCACCAAAGATCATCAAACTCTCGAAGCGAAGCGGGTTGCGGAGCCATGGAAGCCTCATCAACGGTCCCAACTGCAGAACTGCAGTTGGGACGGTTCGGTTAGAGCACTCGAACCCCCTCACCGGCCGTTCGCTTAAAGTCCTCATTACGCCATCTCTGCGCTCGGCTCCTTGAGAATCAAGACGAGCAAATTAAAATTTACCTATTACCATCAAAACAAAGAAAGGCCCCGAGGTTTTGAATTTGCCAGCCCCCTGTAGCTTTGCATCTCGTAGCGAGGCTGAGCACCATTGTCATTATGTTCACGTGATCATTTCTTTTGTGTATACGAAACGCCTAATGGAGGAGCCAGATGGCAAGGTATTTCGTACGGGCCGGTCCTTGAGTTTAAAAACAGTTCACGACATTCAAAAGGGGTTGGAGATCAAGGAAGCCATGGTGGCTCCTTAGAGGAATATGTAGAGGGAAACAGCAAGTGAGCGTGTTCATTGAATAGCAAGACCCAGGCATCGATGCTGTGTACTGGTTGAACAAAGCCCAGCAGCCATTATTGGCGCAGCTGCGCAGGCGATTAACTTCAGACAAATAAGCTCTCCAGATATTGGTACGGAGGAGTTCGATCGAAATAATCTTCACACCTTCTAGAGTATAGCAGAACACGTGACTATCCGCTCGGCCTTCTGCCCGAGGTTTCTAGATTCCTCGAAAAGTCAAACAGCGGGGATTGACAGCTGCTGCCATGCGGGTTGTCCATGTTGGCGCATGCTCTGACACGAGGTCGGGCCCGGCCTGGCCGTCTGATTTCAACTCTCCTGCATGAAGAGGTGATATGTATATGCACAAGGTGAAGCCAGACTCGCGAGTCGCCTGGATTAAAAAAAAAGAAAAGCCGGTGGGGGGCTTGGCTCTCATTCTCTTTACTGTTGATCGTTGAAAGTTCGGGAAACCGGCACAGGCGGTCAGTCAGTCGGTTGTGCTGTGACTGCGCAAACAAACCCCTTCTTGACCCCTTGAGTCTCAGCTTGATTCGGCTCTGGACTGCTCGTTTCGCAGTATACGAATAAATCCTCCATGACGACCTGAGTATTTCAAGATCCCCCTTCACTGAAGTTCCGGTATGTTGGGCCAGCCATTCTGGGATTACGTACTGCTATTCTTCAGCTATGCCCCGAATGAAGAAGCCGTACGGATATAAAATTTCTCGGATATTCCCCGTGGAGTCGGCTTCCGTCTGGCGTACCGCGTACCATATGGGGCTCGGCAACCATCCATTCTGATATGGGGCTAGGAGTGGACCTGGTTTGTAGTACTACGTACTACGAGTAATCGTGATGGCACGGTCGAAGGCTCACAGTCACTGGCTCGGGTTCGATTTCTGGATCCGTGGAAGGGGAACCCCTTGGAGATATTAATATGGGTCACAGGGTTTCGAAGATCGTGAAGCCAAATTACGAATGCAGAATGCTTGGACACATCATTCGGTATTCTATCCGAGCAAACAAAACAGGATGCCTGGGCAGCAAATGGAGGATCTGGGCTTCTAGCGGGGTTAGCCTCGGCCCACGACCCAGACCGTAAAAGAGGTTATTCAGTGCTTGTCTCGCTCTGGGCACAAAGCACATAGCGGTATAGATCACGCCAGATTGAGTGATTGAATCCGTGAAGGATCAACATCCTCCTCTTGGGCAGCCGGTCTTCATCCTCTATACAAGTCCAATGACCATCTAGCCGTCCACTGGCACCGAGTGCAGCCTGCACGCCTTATCAATGATCACTGTGGCGGGACTGGGTCCGTTGATTTTCTAGTTCTGCCTTTGATGCCCCACCAGCCCAGGGCCTCGCAGAAGAGTCTTTTACTCTGTAAAGATTTTCGGGCCGCTAACCGTCGCGTAGGAAATTATAATGCAAATCATCCCCCTCTCATAGCATTTCTTAAAAAAAAAATTCCCTGCTACCCTGGTAACCAAGCTTTTGGGCTGTCCGGAGCTATTCATTCGACCCTTTCTGGCTTCTGTCTATGACTCTATATGCTGGACTTTTAGCAGCCTCCGCAAATTTCTCCATGCGGCTAACGGGATCAAACCCAAGCCGATCAAGAACCACCTGTTGCTTAGTTCTTTGCTTTGCAGACGTCTTATAATTCAAGATTCGAGTATTCGATATTTCGCCTGGGTGTTTTATTCCCCTATTCCTTCATCACACACTCTTAGAAGGACCACCCTAGACTGAGCCCAAGCTTCGGGTCTAATGCGCTAGACAAGGCCCAAGAAAGAGGAACAGTTGCTAGAGATTGCCTCTAGTAGTCGGAAGCAGCCATGTCAGCCATGCCAAATAATTCCTCAGATCCGTCGAAATGCCCCCAACATAGTGAAAACCGTGCAGATGGCGACGCGCGCTCTATGACAGGGTCAACCTCATCGGAGGATTCCCTTGACCAAGTCGATGCCCTTGATCGCACTGTAACAAGCCATTCGCGCATGTCAGAGCCCGACCTGACCAGGAGAGTCACATCAATTGGAACCACGGGCACGACAGATCCAAATTATGAAGTCGACTATGAGGACGGGGACGACCCGTCCAATCCTAAGAATTGGTCGTTCAAATACAAAGGCATGGCAATTTCCATGCTGTCCTGGAACACTTTAGTTATGTGAGTCACCCTGACTCTTAACGCCTTTGGGCCATTGACGAACTGACGTCCCTGTCAAAAAAAAAAAAAGTGTTTTACATTCCACGTCTTACACTTCCGGTATACCAGTCATCGGTGCAGAATTTGGTGCCTCGAATACCATTGTCACCCTAGGGTTGACGTTCTACCTTATTGGCCTGGCCATTGGGTCGATGTTCATGGCCCCGCTAAGTGAAGTATACGGCCGTAAGCCTGTTTCCATTGTGTGTCTGAGTATCTTCACGGTCTTGATCATTCCCTGCGCGTTGGCCCAGTCCATCGAGGCTTTGATTATTTCCCGCACCATTGGAGCATTATTCGGAAGTGTTATGATCTCCACTGCACCAGGAATGGTGTCAGACCTGGTAACGGATGAGCAAAGAGCGCTGGCCATCTCTATTTGGAGTATTGGGCCTATCAACGGACCAGGTATGCCATTTTCTTGCCGCGGCGCTTGTTCACTATAGCCACTGACTCTACGGCAGTTTTGGGTCCTATCCTTGGAGGTTTCGTGACGCAGTACCTGGGCTGGCGATGGATGAACTGGATTGCTTTGATGCTCTCCGGAGTCGCCTTAGCCTTTGCTTGCCTCATGAAGGAGACGTATAGTCCGATCATCTTGCAGAAAAAGGCTGCGCGCAGACGGAATGAGACAAACGACGACCGGTGGTGGAGTCGATACGACCAGAAAGCCAGTCTTCTGGATATGCTGAAAATAAACCTCAGTAGACCGTTTGTCATGGCTGTTCTAGAGCCCATCTGGTAAGCCTACACAACCCATATACCCCATTCAACCACCCCTCGGCACTAACCAGGTTCCTAGTATCTTCTGGAACCTCTACATCGCAATTGTATACGGAATCCTCTACCTCTGCTTCACAGCCTACCCCATCGTCTTCCGCCAAATCCGCGGCTGGTCGCTTGGCCTCTCAGGCCTCGCCTTCTGCGGCATCGGAGTCGGATGCATGATCATGATCGCCTGCGAACCCTTCGTCCGCCGCATGATCAACAGCCACAAGCGCGACCCAGAAACCGGCAAAGTACCCCCCGAAGCCATGGTCTCGATCGTGTGCATCGCCGCCGTCCTAATTCCTACTGGAGAGCTCTGGTTCGCCTGGACCTGCGCGCCAGCCTCCATCCCCTGGATCGTCCCCATCCTCGCGGGTATGTTGTTCGGTTGCGGGAACGCCGGTGTCTTCATCTATGCTTCGAATTACCTCACCGATAGCTATGGCGTGTATGCTGCCTCTGCACTGGCGGGGAACTCTGTCATGCGTAGCATTCTGGGTGGTGTTATGCCGCTTGTGGGTACCTACCTGTACGACGGGCTTGGGCCGAACTGGGCGGGAACTCTGCTTGGATTACTTGAGGTGGCGATTATCCCGATCCCATTTGTGTTTTACAAGTACGGGTATAAGATTCGGATGAGGAGTTCGCTTATCAGTCGGATGCAAGAGGATAAGAGGAAGCTGGAGAACAAGCGGAAGCGCATGGAGCAGCGTTTGGCGCCGGAGACGAATGCAGCTACTGAAGAGACGGGGGAGAAAGAGGGGGCCTAATGCAAATAAATCACCCTCGCGTTGCGCTTTCCACAGCAAGCGCAGGTTTGGCAGAAGCTGATCGGTTATTACTTCAAAAAGTTTCTTTGCACAGCTGGAGTTCGATACCATTATGAGGATGCTTTTCTTGTTTCTTTTTCTTTTTTTCCCCCCATCATCGGCAGGCGTCCGATAGCGCACTGGATATCAACAATTCTATAATCCACTACTAGCAGTAATAGATAATGATACAGACATGCAATATCTACCATTTTATGATACACGTTCATTCGACTGCACGCCTCATCCTCTCTACCTCCTGTGAATCATTCAAGATCTGTTCATATTCGCCCAAATCAATCGCTCCGGCTGGAAAGACAATCACAGCATCAACATGCACAGATTCAGGCATAGACGACGCAGGGGCTGACACCACCTCCTTATCCCAGGCAACAACCGGAGCTTTTCGTACATAGCCGATGACATTAATCCACGCACCGACGCACAGCTCCTCCCAGGTCATCGCCTCCAGGATAGCATTGACATCGATTGTTATAGATGGGGGGTCCTCCCTTGGTTTTTTGAGCCGCGGATAGTTGTGCTCAAGGACCAAGTGCCCTGTAGAGATCTGATATGTTTTGACGCTGTAGGAAGCCCACCCAAGAAGCGGGTTGGGAGTATATTAGCTTTTGGTCCATTACCCACTTTTTAAATCTGAGTAGATATCAAGGACTTCATCTGTGTTCAGTGTTGTATGCTAGGCAGCGATAAAATATAGTGCGGCGGTTTCTACGCACCAACCAAGAAAGCGGACTTTAGAGTCAGCCGGGAGAGAGGGGACGTCGGAGAGGAAAGCCCTCGTAGAAGGAAGAGGGCCGTTCATTCTGCGGAATGTACATAGTAGATAAGCTTGGGGTCTTGTCTGGTGATGTTGCAGGTGCGTAGAAATGGAAACCGGAGAGGGATCAGTGGTGAATGCGGGCAAGTGACAGCACACGTGACCGGCTCCCTTCGATACCTACCTAGGCCTGGTGGCGTATGTCATAATCTGGAGGGGAAAACAACCTCGTTCAACTTCGTCCTCATCTTCCGGCCCTCGCTTTTCAGACCATCGCTTTATTATTACTTCAACATCTCGCTTGGTCTCTTCCGGTAGACTTTGGTCGCCCGTGGCGTTTTCACCACTTTGTTGCCTGGAGGTCTAGTGCCGCCATCTCTCCCTCGCTATCTCCTTCCTCCCCACTATTCTTCCACCGGTTTCCAAGACGCTTTCCTGGTCCGACGACTACAGAACATCGAACTGCGGGGTGGCCGTTTACTGTCGCTTAGCTCTGCACCTGCGATATAACATTCCGATTCCCCGAAAAAGAGCATAGGCTCTTCTTATCCCCGTCAAAGATGTGGTCCTGGTTTGGTGGTGCGGCCGCCCAGAAGCGGAAGGATGCGCCGAAGAATGCCATTCTTGCGCTGCGGGAGCAGCTAGATATGTTACAAAAGAGAGAGAAGCATCTAGAGAATCAGATGGCCGAGCAAGAGGCTGTTGCTAAGAAAAATGTGGCTTCAAATAAGACCGGTACGTACTTCCAGCTTTTGTTATCCCAGGTATTCGAGACTGACTTCCGCAGCCGCCAAGGCCGCTCTTCGACGGAAAAAGGTCCACGAGAAGAACTTCGAACAGACACAGGCCCAGGTCGCACAGTTAGAACAGCAGATATATGCTATTGAAGCGGCAAATATCAACCATGAGACCCTCAACGCCATGAAGATGGCTGGAACAGCCATGGAAAAGATTCACAACGGCATGACCATCGACAAGGTCGACGAGACAATGTATGTCTGCATCCCATTGGCGATATATGTACAGAGTTTTAACAGAACCAGGGACAAACTTCGAGAACAAGCAGCGCTCAACGAAGAAATTGCACAAGTAATCGCCAACAACCCGCTGGGCGAACAGCCGGACGAAGACGAACTGGACGAGGAACTCGAGGGTCTGGAGCAGGAAGCTATGGACGAGCGCATGCTCAACACAGGCACAGTACCGGTTGCGGATCAACTCAACCGGCTACCTGCGCCAACAAACGCAGAACGTAAGCCTATACTTCTCCGAATCGGCGCGTGAATTTGAGACTGTGACTAACAGGGACTCCTCCGTCAGCCGCCAAAGCGAAACAAAAGGAAGAAGAATCAGACGAGGAGGCCGAGTTGGAAAAACTACGGGCGGAAATGGCTATGTGATGATCTCTTTAGTTCTATCACGGTCTTTTCTTCCTTCTTCACTCCGCATATGATGGAACGGGGGGACGAGTTCGCTTACCATGACTCACTACGATTAGCCAAGCAGCTCCTTTCACCGTCGATTTCCTCCGGGGTTGTTGCTTTTCTTCCTCGTCTTCAGCCGACCGCGTAATTCCAATGTCCTCATCAATACCTCTCACATACCCACTCACCGAATGGTTCATCTTCGTATTAGGGATAGGGGCCATGGGATTTGGTTGGAAGTTGGATACGGTACACCACTCTACTCACCGAGCGCGCAAATATACCAGACACTACATTCCGAGGAGTACTTGCGCACTGTGCTGTTCCTTCCTTCCGTCATATGCTGTTCGGTTTTGATGATATGCTTCCTTTTTAAACGGTTAAACTGGGGGTTATACTTCTTACGCTATCATGTCATTATATGTTCTGTTATGTTACTACAGCGCTCACTATCTTTCTAATCCTACATCGATGCATTGGTCTGTTTACCCTTGTTTCACAGATACAACTACTAGTAATTAGCTGCAGTCGAAGTAAGGAAATGACGACATAAACAAATTCATGCCATTAGACAATTAATTAGAATAAAACTAGGTAGTAAATAAATAACTCCCGTTTTCCATCTGCACCCATACCAACCACCCAAACAAGTAGAAACAAACCCAGTAAGCCGGAAAACCATGATCGAATATTCATTGTACTGCATGTAAATAATGGTGATGATGATGTTGGTATTTCATTTCACACAAAAAGAAGAAAATGAAAGCGGCGTGGAAGAATCAAGGGAACCACGCATAACTCTTGAGCGGAACGGTCCTCGCACCATCATCAACTTCGCTGCACCATCTCGACTTCCACTCCCATTCGTGTGAAGCGGCTTCAATGAGAGCTTCCTTGCACTCGGGGGGTAGTTCTTCGAGGATCTCTGGATTCACGAACTCAGGATGTTTGGGGTTAGCGACGCTGATTAGACCGTTTGCACCGAGATCATGAACATCGCCATCCGGACCAGGCACACCCATATTTGAATACGGGGGGCTTTCTGTGTGGACGTCGAGGATGGCGAAACGGCGTGAGAGGGTAGCAGGGATGGATGAGAAGATGGTAGGGGTCTCTTCTGGCTTGGTTTCTTCATCTTCTGTTGTTTCTACTTGAGTGTTTTCGTCTTCGGTTGTGCCGTTTGACAGCGTAAGTGTTGACATTTCTTTTGTGAGTTTGTTTGCGCTCCGGGGATCGGGGGGAGGCAGCCGCTCCCAACGAGCGTGGGAAGGCTGCATGATCTTAGGGTATTGGAAGAGGTTCGTCTGAATATCGTAAACGCCTTCAAGGTTTTGCTGACGTGCAGTCGACAGTAGAGCATTGAAATTGCTATCATCTGTCAGCAGGTATTCCCCAATCAGTTAAGAAGGTTTACTCACGCAGCTTCTCGAGCATGCTCCAACATCCAGTTATCCCCTGTGACCGTGACTTTTCGCTTTTTGGAATCTACCGCCTTGCCAGTACCGGGGATAGGGATAGTGGGCGTGCTGGTGTGATAAACACTGCTAGCTCCGTGCCATGCCACATACTGGTTCCTATTGTATGGCTCACCCGGCGCAGGTAACTTGTCCTCGGGGACAGCAAGTTCACCCTCCACATCGCCACGTTCCCGGGCAGCTTGGCCATTGTAATCATCAATGACTTTCCGGCCACCGACAATGATCTTTGCACCGAATTCTCGGAACACAGACCGCGCAGTAACCACACCAATAGCGCGACCTTTGTAGGAATGAGGGATGATATCTCTCTCGATCAAGTCGCGTTTCGCATCATCGTCGATGATAATTTTGTAGAGAAATTTGTGTTTCTGGAAGAACAAATACGAATCCCTGAATCCAATACATCTCGCCGGCTCGGTGGACAACATATATTGGCGATCGCCGCGATTTAGAATAGTAAACGTCCGAACTCTGTACTCTCGATCACCTTGCAGGATACCATTCTTATCGACCTTGGTGTCGCCCTCTGGGTCACCTGGGACAGCCACCTCATCATCGATAACATCCATCATATTCCCTTCCTTATCAATCGGCACCTGCGTGACATGAGACGGCCCACGGCCCCGTCCCCATCGTCCCCCACTTGCAGCAGGTCGGCCACGTCTCCTCTTGACTGGCGTGCTCACCTGAATCTGCGGTGCCGATCCATCAGCTGGGGCATCCCAATCCGGAGGGCGGTTCTTTGGCGGACGGCCGATGCGCCGTTTTCGCGGAATCGCAGACACGCGACCGAGTGCCATGTGTGTTGGGGTATCAGGCCGTGACGGAGGGTTGGAGTCCTGCGCGGGTGTATCTGCAGCTTCTGATTCCGGGGCTGGTGTAGGTTGTGCTGGTGTACTGGCGTCTTCCTCTTTCTGTGGTGAAGTCGGCGCTTCTTCTTCCTCTTCTCCATCCGCTGCATCCTCGCGCTGTTCCTCTTCGTCATCTGCTTCGTCCGGTACTACAGGCGGAGACGATTCACGCGACGGAGGGGCTTCTATCATTTCATCATCCGAAGCATCGGGAAGTGGAGGGGGGGCATTCTCTATGAGGAGGTTAGCAGTCGCGTCCCATCATTTAAGCCCGGGTCGACGAGATACAAAGAACGCGGAACGAAAGGGGCTCATTTGAAAAACAAAAACCAAATTGAAGGGAATATCAACTCACTCATTGATTGCGCAGCGGCCTGGGCGGCGGCTCGCAGCTTTCTCGGCATCTTGGAAGAGAGCTTGATGCTGGACTGAAAATAACACCGGCCGACAAGCCAGTAGAACCGATGGATGGATGCTGCACTTTCCTCTGCGCGCCGGACCTTCTCGCCTAATGGAGATTCGTTTCTCCGGATAAAGCCACGTGACATTTTATATCATGTGCTTTATAGCACGTGCAGGTCTAGCTCAGAAATTCTACCCTAAGCCCTATGTGGATCTCTAGGTAGTATGGAGTGACATCACAGTGATAGTATAATGGCGGTGGCTGGCATTCTTCGGATGAGAACGGCATACAATACGGAAGAGAGATCTTGCTATATTGAATCAGGTAGTTCCTGGCGAGATCCAAATCCCGGCCCAGGAGATCAGAAATTGCGGACTCCTTTACTGAGCTCAGGCATCCAAGAGGCATGCATGACTATGACGTCTTGCATCGCTAACTTGATGAGGTGTAGTTAGTTCACATGTCAAAGACCCAAGATGAACCCCTCATCTTACCAATTCGCTTGAGAAGACCATACATAGCGGCATCATTGCTATTCAAGTGGGGTATTACTACACCGTATGCGTCAGGTTATCCTGCAAGTGTGGGATTCTTGCGTCAAATCTGCGGAAGAGTCTACAGAGTTCTGGTCCGGGGTGACAGCCAACTGTACACAATAGGCTGTTCTGCATTTTGCCATACGGAGAACAACATGCAAGTATGACGCAGTTGGTGTTTGTATATAGATATAGTCGAGGTGCAAGGCCCTCGACTTCAGGACGGATGGTCTGCAATGGTGATTGAAGGATCAATGTTCCGGCATGAAGGGTGGAACAAAACCTTGATTTTCTTTTCCATTAGGAAAAAGAACATCCCGTGGTTGTCGAACAAGCCTCGATGACGCGGGGAGTGCCTGGACATTGGTTCACTGATATTTTGACCGAGCTAATCCGCGATATTGTGCAACCACGTTGCGGGCTTGTCCAAGAGTATACAGATGGGGTTTTTAGTAGCGGCGGGATACTCGTAAGACGGCTACATGGACTTCACCAAAGAAAGCAAAAGCCACCGTATAATGGTGAGGGGATTAGTTTAACGCAAAGACTCATCAAACCAGGGCCTTGGAAAGGGCGGTAAGGCTGCTGCACATCATTTCGCAGTGCTCCTGGAGCTAAGATCTTTTCCGGGCATGTTGTTTGCAGGGCTTATAGTAGCTCCAACCACTCAGCATTCGTTAGGTGCGTTGGTGTTCGGAGCTCAGTCTTCCCTGTAACAACAATGCCTTGAAGAACGCAGATCACTGGACAGGAAAAGCCGCATCGAGTTGGACAAGGCAACTTACCCAGGGTGCGGCATTATTGGAATTAGGCAGTCGGTTTCGCAATCAGTCGGAGAGGACGAGAACGAGAACGGAATGCTCTCCTACTATGGCAACATTGGAGGGGAGGTAGGCGAAGCGGTGGACCATACCCCGCCTTTCTTGACAGGCAAAAGAGGAGGTGGCGGGAAAAGGCAGCAAAGTGCTCCGAGACTATGCATCTATCGACGATTAGCGTGAGGAGCAAGGTGATAAGACGGTGGTCAACCGGAGGGGTCTCAGGTGGTGAGGGAGGACCACTGGACTCGGCATCACCGAGGAAGGTAGCAGCGGTGGTAAGCAGCGGTAGTGGTATCACAGACCGACGAGCTGGGCAACACCTATACCATTAATATTAAATCGTGGCGATTCTGATAATTGTAGCCAGGGGAGGGTTGGGATATTAGAATAAAATAGACTTCTTTCGTAGCCGCGTGTGGCCGACAAGGTTAAGAACCTAAGTCTGATCGGGGATCGCGAATCCTGGTTCGGTCACACTCCTACTACATCCACCTCCATCACCGGACGGTCTCTGATGATATCGACGCCGTCTTCTGACCTAGGCTAATGGGCTTCCAGAAGTCGAGGGCCTGTATCGCTGGAAGAGACGAGGTTGGCGGCGGCTTCAGCGCTGGTTCTCTCCTCTGTACGCCAGTCTCCATCTTCGTCCTCTTCATTTGCCCAAAACCCGGTTCGCCTTCTCCACCGCTTCAGGATTCGCCCGTGGATCCATATCCAAACGTGCCGATTTCCCTTCACTCGTCCGGAAATTCGCCTGGGACGTCTCCGTTTGAGCGGGATTCACAGCTGAGGCGAGGACGCAGTTGACTTGAGTAGCAGAGGCGTAGAGGTAGAGGGCCTGACACAGAGCTGAGCCGGCTGACCAGCGTGAGACTGAGCCTGAAGGAAGTATGGTATACTATTTTTACACCGGCGATGGTTATTCGGCCCTTTGGAGCGACACGCGGGATACTTCCAGGCATTGGGCAATAATGTGAATCATCCATGATGCTCGCGCAGTAGTTTGAGGCAAAGCTGGAATGGTCATCCTCAATTCAGCGGCTTCAGCGGCAGCTTATGTCGACCTCCAGTCCAGCACATCTTAAGCTCAGCCCGCCGTCTTTTAACGCCACCCCGTCCTCGCACGCGGCATCTTTCGAATCTATCTCGAGTTCCAATTCTCGCCTGCTTGCTGGGGGGACTGCATCCTTTGGTTGACCCCGTTCATTGGATCTGTCACTGTCCATGGGGCTGGATTCTTTGTGGTTCTCCTGTGTTCCTGTTCACTTATTTGCCTCCTCCTCTTGCGCCCGCAGTTTCTCTGAGTCTTCAGAGTCTGGGCCTGCTTCCAGATTCTTTCTCTTCACCCTCATCTTTGTTTCTCTATTCACACTCGCTGCGACGCGATTTTTAGCACGGGCTTAAAAGTGTATCTGACTTTGAAGCTCGATTGCAGAGGTAAATCCTCTTTTCCTATCCCCAATATTGACCTTTTCCCCCTCCACACCGGGACTCCCCTCTGGGGACACTATGACTGCCCGCCCCTCATCGTCTTTTGGCCTGCTGGAGCCGAAGCACAGTGGTTAACACGAGCCCAACCAGGTCGCCATCGACCCCTCCTCGACCTTGTCGCAGCAGGTCGCCGAACCCGATCGGGTCCTCCTCCTCCGACTCTCCCCTCCCGCAAACTTCCTTAGCTCCTCATTCTCCGACAAATTCATTACTCACTAGTCACTGTCTCGTTTCTTCATACTCAAATCCCGCACTATCTGGAGGGTCCCCCGCACGATCCTCGCTTCTTCCCTTCTTTTTTTGTTGTCTACTCTCTTTCTCCTCCACGACCCCTCCGTTAATTCTCGAGTCCCCCCCTCATTGACTTTCGGAGCGACTTTGGCGGAGGTTCATTGGTGTCGGATGGGAACACAATAATGGCTGCTGCTCAGAGTGGTTCCGAAAACACGGACTTGTCGAAGCAGCCACTCCCCCAGAGGTGAGTGGTTTTCCTCATTCTTCCTTTTCCTTGCTTGTATTTTGTATTGTTTTGTTTTGCTTTTCATATAGTAGTTGGCACATGTGAAATTCGAAAAAGAGACTGGCACCCAGGAACAAAACTCTGGAGGGGCGATGTGGTGCAATTTTTGTTCGAATTGCGGATTTTGCGGATTTTACCTGCTTGGTCCGATTTTGCCGTCGCATTGATTTGGAGGCAGCCGCAACGAGTCCACCAATTCCAGTCTCGTCATAGAGACTTCTGTTGTTCTTTTGCCCTGGCTTTTGTTTCACTCCCTGGCGAAAAATTGTCTTCCTACCTCTGTCTTACGCTTTTTTTCTCGGAGCATCTCGGCATGCCAGCATCGTACTACATTCCAGCGCACTTCCACCATGGAGTATGCGAATTGTCAAAGACTTTGTGGCGCTAACATCTCTATCAGCGATGGTGTTCAGGACGACGATAGCCAGGATCAAATTGGTTCGAATACACCGAGTCCGACTGGGATTGCCACTCCGCAGCCCGACCCGGCTGACAGGCGCCTACCATCCATAATGCACAATTACTTCCAGGTTGGTAGTTCTTCTGCTGTCATGCTTCGCTCTCTCAAAACACGGTTTTCCCTCTCCGAACCTTCTTCCTCTTCCGCAGACAATGTGCAGTCGAGTGCGCTTTCAAATGGGACATGCGATGATCAAAAAAGGGGACACTCTTCCTCATCCGGATCTTTTGTCATGATGGAGCGTGACGAGGCTCACCTCAGTTCGCCGAATACCCCTCCAGACAAGGAGATGGAAACCCACCAGGTTTCGCAAGATACCTTCCCTTCCACGGCCCTTCCCACTCCCCCTTGCTCCTCGGCGTGCTCCCTCCTTCAAAAAGAGCCCGAAGAGTCAGAAGTGGGACTACCAATTCCAGATAAAGGAATGGGGTCTATCTTTTCCACATTGAAGAACTACCTGTCTCCTTCTAGGAGCGTGTCCTGCTCTGACCCCCAAGCACGCCGACATACCTCCCACCCCGTCTCCAGCGTCTCTGACGACCCCGTCCTTGCCTCTCATTTTTCCAACCCTTCTCTTTCCCATGCCTCGGAAGCACACTGTCAAGTGGAAGCAGCACCCCTCCTCGACCATGAGAAACAACAAGTGCCCACATCTTCTGAGAATCCTGCGAAGCTAACTGCGAACGTGTCAAACCCTCCGCATTTAAAGAATACCCCTCCTCTTACACCTCGGGCTATGTCCGATGACGATTTGCAACCCAATGTGAAAAACCCCGCACCTCCCCCTCGTTCGCCGAACCAGACCCAATCGCCGCCCGACGAGTTGTCAGACTCCGCCGATGAAATTACAGGAAAACTCAACGAGGTATTCCCTTCGTCGATGGACACTACCACTTCTACTTCTCCGACTTCAGGCCCCCCTGTGGCCTCCCTCAAGGGCAAGCTTTACGTTAAAATTTCGGAAGCGAAAGGTCTCAGGCCCGGCTTCGATCCTTATGTTGTTTGCGTTTTCGAGTGGAACGAGGTGATTTCGAAGAGTGTTCAAGATGAGGAGGAAGAATCTTTGAAACGACAGCAAAAGGAAATCGAACAGTCAGACCTTGATGCCGGTCGGCCAATGGCTATTCCCTTGAAGAGCCGACAGAGCAGTCATAACCCTGCGCTTGAGAATCCGGAGCACAGAGGACAAGCTCCCGTAACAGATCCACACTGGAACCATGAAGCAGTTTTGTGAGCTTTTTCTCTCTCTTTCTTTTCTTTTTTTTTTCGCTTTTGCTTCTTCGGCGTACCGTCAAGTTCAACCTTTACTGACGTGTATTACCTATCTAGTGATGTTTTTGGAGACCAGTCTGAAGTTGACGTCTCAGTATATGATCGCAATGACTCGGAAGCCTTTATGGGCCATGTGCGGCTCTGTGTCAATCTCAAAGAGGACCAGAGTCGCTTAGAAGGCTGGTTCCCGTTGGCCGGTCGGGCTGCAGGGGATTCCCAGGTCTCCGGAGAGATTCACATGGAGATGAAATTCGAAAAGGAAGATACAAAACAGGTCGGACCCAATGATTTCCAGATCCTGAAGCTCATCGGAAAAGGAACATTTGGCCAAGTGTATCAAGTAAAAAAGAAAGATACGCGCCGTATTTATGCCATGAAGGTTTTGTCGAAGAAGGTCATCATTCAAAAGAAGGAAGTTGCCCACACGGTGGGAGAGCGAAATATTTTGGTCCGAACTGCTATGGCTGCCTCCCCGTTTATTGTCGGACTCAAGTTTTCATTCCAGACCCCTACCGATCTCTACCTCGTCACTGATTACATGTCTGGCGGTGAATTATTCTGGCATCTTCAGAAAGAGGGACGGTTTCAGGAACCACGCGCCAAGTTCTACATTGCTGAGCTCATTCTGGCGTTGCAGCATCTTCACGAACATGATATCGTGTATCGCGACCTCAAGCCGGAAAATATTCTACTTGATGCGAACGGTCATATTGCACTTTGCGATTTCGGACTTTCAAAGGCGAACCTTACTCAGAATGATACAACAAATACCTTCTGCGGCACCACAGAATATCTCGCCCCGGAGGTACTGCTTGACGAACAAGGATATACTAAAATGGTGGATTTCTGGTCTCTAGGTGTCCTTGTTTTCGAGATGTGCTGTGGCTGGAGTCCGTTCTATGCGGAAGACACGCAACAGATGTACAAGAACATCGCTTTCGGTAAAGTCCGATTCCCCCGTGATGCTCTCAGCACGGAAGGGCGAAATTTCGTCAAGGGCTTACTCAATCGAAACCCCAAGCATCGCTTGGGAGCCCAAGATGATGCGAAAGAGCTCATGGCACATCCCTTTTTCCATGATGTTGATTGGGCTGCTTTGGGCAGGAAGGAAGTTATTCCACCCTTCAAACCCAAACTCAAGTCCGACACTGATACCTCAAACTTTGACCCTGAGTTTACCAATGCTCTTGAAAACAACAATTCATTGAATGATCGGGCTGCCGCCCTTGCCAATGGGTTCATGGCTGCATCAACACCGCTGTCTCCAGGAATGCAAGCCAACTTCAAAGGGTTTACCTTTGTCAATGAAAGCTCAATCGATCACCACTTCAAAAATGAAGATGGGGATCATATGGAGGAGGACGAGACATGGCATCGATCTCACCGGTCTGGAAATTCTATAGATCATCGCATGACTGGCGTTCAAAAGACTGGCGATGCCGGTGAGATTTTCAATGTTGATGACAATTTTGACATGTGATTATGGCTATTGCTGCATGATAAAGGAGTTGTGATGTCTGCATATATCATGTCGTTTTTTTTTTCTGCTTTGTATATGCTTTCCTCATTGAATGGAGCTCAGAACATGAGTTTCCAAATTTGTCCTCATTTTAACATACCCCAGAAGATTTATGTTGTATCCTCTCTCACTTCTCTCGCCCCAGTCGAGAGAATATGGCTTCTTGGTCCATTTCTCATTTGCAACTATTCTTTTTTGCTCATATTCTGATATGGATAACGAAAGGTATTTGTGCCTTTCACATACCCGGTACTCTTTTCAAGTTATCGATTTTGGAGAGACCAATTTCGACATGCATATTACCTGTTTACTCTTCGCCTTCTTTCCCCCCTTTTAACTCGCTTGCACTCGTGGACCTGATGAACGATGTCTGTGATCTCCCATATTGATTTCGCTTTCAACGGGCTTGTACGCCCTGTCTTATTTCCTCGGTTTTTTCTCGTGCTTCGACGCCTCGCCTGATGCGTCTCGGCTCATTATTTCCGGCGAACAAGGGATTGCATATCTGGATAGGGTAACATGAGATGGTAAATTATTCATGTAGTGGCGTTGTATGGCAGCATTGGCGCAGGAGGGTAGTTTGAAGAGCTATTTGCCCTGGGTAACAGCTACAATAAACTACACATTTTGCTCTTTGTTTTACTTACAAAGGATCTTCCGTGATTTGTGATCGTAAGGGATATTGTGGATAAACTATGATGATCTATGTAGAGTGTAGAGTGTATACCATACTTCGTATATTCAAGACACGATCTGAATATGAGAAATTTTCTAAAATTAGTTTTTTTTTGCTGCACCAGCGTTGGCCGGACCGGCGGACACTCTGACAGATGCAGGAACTGGTTAGTGGAGTGGGAAAGATGCATGCTCGTATTGCGTAGCGCAGTGTAACATGCAGTAGTGATCGAGATTCTAGATGCGAGCCGGGCCTTGCAAGTGGCATCCACAAGAGACCGGGGGCATGGTGGTGGGCTTTGCGATTTCTAACGAGTTGGGTGTTCTAATCCAGAGTAGTTCTACGGAATAGGTTTGTACCCATCCGGGAGGATAGTCAGGGTGGCTAAAAGACTGAAATTCTTCGTCATCCTCGGGCCTCCAGTAACCTGAGTCTATGAGCCTTTTGAGGCCTCTGGTTCTGGTTCGGATTCTGGAAGACAAGTGGGACGCCGAACTTCACAACCCACACGGATCTGAGACTGGTTGGATTTCTGAACGAGAAGCCCACTGTTGTAAGCTTTCTCAGTGGTCTGATGTTTGCAAAGAATCAGAGCAATGTTCTCTCGCCGCCCCAGTCATGTTGACATTAATTAAACAAGAACTGGAACCTTGACCAATAGGACTGGCCCGCCGCACGAACCGGCGGTCGGGCTGGAGCCGAGCGTTCATCACGATCAGTTCATTTCAAGCTCAGGGGTGGAAATGACGCTCTTATTGGACGCCGCGAAAAAATCGACCAAGTATTTTGCCAGTTCTTTTGATATTAACAATGGTCAACAAAGGTCAAAGAGATCTCTTACCAACGCGTTCTTCAATTGGGATCCAGCTCGCCAGGGACGGGGGTCTGGATCTCGCGGGATGAACTCGGGGTTGAGCCCAGGTGGCAGGGGGGTCAAACAAAAGAAGTTTAGAAATGACTCGCCGTTGTCGCCGAGAGAAACAAACCCACCCCAAAGGGGACTAGTGTCAGGTCCAGCGTCCGACTACCTCCCTATAGCAGACTAGCGTTGGTGCCCTGTTCCACGGGTGTCGAATGTCGACTTTCCAGGCACGCAACAGCTGCCGACCTCATCCCTTGACTCGGCACAGTCAGCTCTGCTGTTGTCTCCGACGTCTCCAGTCTCTCTCCGGCCTCGTCATCCCCCCTGGCCATTCACCGTCCCTCTCCCGCTGTGCATTGATGCTCTCTGCAGGTGATATGCATTTTGGTCTCATCGTTACTGTATGTGGTTGTTGCCAATCCCTTCTCCAGAGAACTAACTCGGACTAACGACTTAGTTTTGCTCTTTCTGCTTGACTCTCCTTTTACATGGATGAAACCACGGGCCAGCGGCAATCACTGCCATCCACTCCTTGCCGTGTTGGTTTTATCAAATAATGGGCATGCTGATTGTTGAGTGTTGACACAATAATATTCTCCGGCTAACCTGTCGATGTTTTCGCCCCTTGCAAGAGCCAGAATCCAGGCTCCACAGCCTTGCCAACACCTGAACACGAGTTTGCTGACAGGTTCCTGCATGCTGCATGGGGGTTGAAAAAAGAAATCAACAAGTCAAGAAGCTCCGCTCCATAATCCATTCCTTTCTGTGGAGACGATCAGCACTCGGGTGCCGTGCCCATCCTGCTTAGCTCCTTCTCCTTTACTTGAGGAGATCTGTCTGGGAACCCTTTGGTCGAGTCTTGCCAAAGCTGCCATTGAGCAATGAGCACTATTTGGCGCCTCTCGTGTCGAGAGAGGGGCTGACTCGAAGTTTACAAAGTCGCTGCCCCCTTCCTGTGAACGCAGACTTCGTATCCTGGGCATCCTTCCTAAAATAGCCCTCCGCTTCTTTTTTGATCCTTATACTTTTAATTTATTATTATTATTTTGGTTTTGGCTTTTCTCCTTCTTTTCTCGTTCATCAACTCTTCATTGTGTAAACAGACTTGAAAATTGTTTTTTCTTGTTGTCTCAGACGGTCTCTCTTCTCCCTCTCACCCTTGCTATCGGCCTCCCTCACAGCTTAGATCTTCACTTCAGCCCCCCCCCCGTTTCAGAGTGGAGCTCTCGTACCTTCCAACCTCCAGGCATTATTGCTCCTATCCCTTCCCCTCCGTTGACACTTGACATCTTCTTCGGGACCCCTTGCCAGCAGTTCTCTGCTCCCTCGCCTGAGCCTACATGATCGTCCAATACACAATCCGATTTCACAATGAGCGTCGTTGTCAATAGGCCGGAAAGTGCTTCTGTGTCTCACACAGGTATACCCCATCAGGGCCAGGCCTTGCACTGCTATTCGGATTCGGGATATGGCTCAGTGACAATCCCCTCGCGGTCCTCCTCGCTTTCCTCCTTCAAGACCAACTACTCGACGTCGACTGCCCCTACCTCCTACTCCCCCACCTCATCAGGGTCATACCGCACATGCGACTCAGCTGCCTCCTTGGATAGGATTTTGGAATCGGTGTTCAAGAGGGTTCCTCAGGAGGTCTATGAAAACATCCTCGACCAGCTGCAATACTTGCATGCTGGACCGAATCAGCCAGGATGCATGACGTGCTTTCAGCGCGACTTGCATGCCCTTTCCCTAACTTGTCGCCCATGGGAGAAGGCGGTCCGAGCTCGACTGTAAGTGCGATTATTTGAATCTGTTCTTCAGAAAGCTTTCCGTGTCATTGTGCTCAAGACGAGCATATGTGGACCTTTTCTAACCATTGTATGTCTCAGCTATAATCATATTCATATCGTCGGTAGTGATTCGCCGGCTCAATTGAAAAAATATCGACTTAAGCGAGGAAGCAGACTAAAGTTGTTAAGACGTACACTTCGTGAGAGGAAATTGCTGGCCAACCTCGTCCTCGAACTTCGCGTTCCGCACATAGACGTTTTATTTACGGGTAAACACACGGCTCAATGGCAAGAGTACCGAGACCTGGTCGCGTCAGTTGTCATGGTATGCCCGAACCTCGAACGATTATTAGGGCTTTCAATACCCTTCAACCACGAGTTCGATCGCCTAACGCATGCACTATCTACGCGCCGGAAGCTGAAGGAGCATACATGGATACTCTGCGAGGCAACGGAGACATCGGAAGCGTCCCCACGCAGCGACTCCTGCCCCGGCAGTCTCGGCCCCTTGCAGATGTTTGAATTCCTGGACTATCATGCTTCATGGACAAATCTAGAGACATTGATGCTCTACGGTTTGAACCAAACCGCCCTCGAACCCAGTGTCTTTCTTCGTATGCTCAACCTTCTGCCGTCACTGCGCAATTTGTGTGTTTCGAACTTCGACGCAGATGCATTTGCCGATACAGCCTTGCTATGCCTTCCACCGCTCGAAACTCTCCGACTGGAGAACCTTCCTGGCGTCACTGACGCAGGTTTAACACAATATACTTCACGCCCAGAATCCCTCTCTCTCCAGACCTTGGTCCTGATTGAACCGAGTATCGACTCGCTTCTTGTGATTTCGAAAATCCTAGCGTCCCTACGAAATCTGAAACGATTCAAAATTGTGCAAAGCGAAAAGTGCCCGACGTTGAACTCGGATGGAATGATCTTTCAGCCACTCCTAGCATCACCGAGTCTCGAGTTCCTACATTGGGATGTTGCATGCCCGAATCCTAACACAGCGCTGACTAGATTGGACTTTGCACCATTCGCTAAGCCCCTTCAACATGTGGAGACGCCCAATTCACATCTTGCTCAAAGCATTCTCGCTAGAGGCTTTCCTCGTCTTGATTCTCTGCGAGCTCCTTCTGATATTGAACCTCCAGGAGCTTTGCAGGCTGTTTGTCAACCTATCCTTCGTGGGCAAGCACTATTACATCCAGATAGGTACAGCCTTCCAAGGAGCTCCCATGGATCCATCCCAACACGACCTATGGCCCTGCCTGGAGGCAGCAATATGACGTCAGCACGGATACGTGCACAGACTTTTATAGATATGGCCGCCAGGGACACGGAGACGGGGATGCAAGTGTTAATCACAGACCACTCGGATTCGTACGTACCTGATAACGCCCTAGAAGCTTCTGACGACGAGGCCGAAATGGAATTGGACGAGACCGGCATGTGGGAAACACCGCTAGACCGGCCGAGGGCGAACACGGTACCAGAGGACCACGAAGGTCCCATTACGGTTTTTGATTTTCGAATGCCTGCATACATGGGCAGGACTGGAACCAAAACCAGTGACCGTGACACATCGATTCCACGCTTCATACTGCATCCGGATATTGTTGGACAGGAAGCCGATGGAGGTCTGGTCTCCTGGAAGCATATCTTAGCCGCAAACCAATCGCTGACCTTCGCCGCCGGCGTTGGAGTAAATTGCTTTGGCGGCAAGAGCGTTCCAAGTCCAATTAATGAAGAACCTCTGTCCCCTACATCAACAACTCCGCGCTTCGGCTGGGGTAGTATCACGAGTCGTACGGCAATGACCGCCAGCCCCATCACACCGACTACTCCACCCACACCGATGAGCATATCGCCCTCTACTGCACCCCCTTGGGAGAAGGATGCTTGCACTGGGTCCTGGAATTACAATCATAAGGGTGGTCGAGAATGGTGGTTCCACATGGAACGAGAACGTCCAATTAAAGCTGAACTCTACGATGTCAAGCGACTTTTCTAAGCTTTTTATGTGCTTCCCTTGTTTTCAACTTGCCATGAACTGCCCAAGCAGATGATTTTCAGCATGCACACAGTGCTCGGCGCTTGCGGACGACCACGCAGAGTAAACGGCCTTGAGTTCCGGATTTCACACAATATCTTCCGACACTCCGGCTTTATATATTCCTGATTCCATTTTCCAAGTCAGACTGGATCTGTTTTCATATTTTCCCTCTATATCACTTTACCTGCACGTGCCGGGGAGGTCTTTTATCCTTGACTTGTTTTATACGCTTGATACCCTACCTTATCGTTCAAAATTATTATATGCCAGCACATATTCACTCTTTCTACTTTTCTGAACCTCCTTACCGGTAACTAATCTGCTTTTCTTTCCTATATCTATGTTTCTACAGTACCCTATATATAACTTTCATGTCGGCGCATTGACGGGCTTGCTCATCGAGCGGCTCGGTCTGGCTTTGGGTTTTTTTTATCATGGAAAGGATAAACGGCGCCAGGTATGACTTGTCATTTAGTTTAATGGTTTTGGTTCTTGATTTTGCGTGGCTTGGTTTTCTTATTTTCTACTTGGATGAGATTGCAATAATGTACAGTAAGAGAAAACTAGTAACTTAGTTGTACTTGGCGATTCAAAATCGAGATTTAAGACGACTGCATAATACTACACCGGTTGGTGCAATTTGGGTAGATGGCAGTAAGCGCCCAGGCAGTGTAGTAGATGCTTATACAAAATATCAGCATTTACTACGGACTACACCAATGGCAAAAGAAGTTCACAGATCATCACTTGCGTAATGCTGGTTATATTGATTTGTACGTAGGTTGATAGACATCGCATAGAAAGCGAAAAAGCAAGTCTACATTAGCATAGAATGAAGGATGTATCACGAAAAGAGTCTAAACATAGATACCCATGTTCGTATCCTTCTTCTTTGCCTGGACTTCGGCAATGGCATCGACGTAATTTTCGTGCCCGATCTTGCTCGAGCCTTTTCGGAGGGCAATCATACCGGCTTCCACGCAAACGGCCTTCAACTGCGCACCACCAAACTCGTCCGTGCTGCGAGCCAGTTCAGCCCAGTTGACGGAGTCTTCGACAGTCATCTTGCGCGAATGGATCTGGAGAATGTTGGCTCGGGCCTCCTCGTTGGGAAGCGGGAATTCGATCTTTCGGTCGAGGCGGCCGGAACGGAGGAGGGCAGGGTCGAGAACATCAACACGGTTAGTGGCGGCAAGGACCTTGATTCGGTCATCGGAGGCAAAACCGTCGAGCTGGTTGAGAAGTTCCAGCATGGTTCGTTGAACTTCACGGTCACCGGACTTTTCGGAGTCAAAACGCTTTGTTCCCACGGCATCGAGCTCGTCGATGAAGATGATAGAGGGCGCTTTCTCTTTGGCGAGAGCGAAACAATCCCGGACAAGCTTAGCGCCGTCACCGATGAACATTTGCACGAGCTGGGGACCGGCGAGCTTCAGGAAGGTTGCATTTGTCTCTGCGGCACAGGCTCGGGCGAGAAGCGTCTTTCCTGTACCGGGGGGACCGTACATAAGGGCACCTAACCAGTGTCATGAGTTAGTTGACGATGTTCAGAAGTGAAGGACACAACAAGTTTAGATTAGATGCATACCCTTTGGCGCCTTGATGCCAAGCTTCTTGAACCTTTCCGCCTCCTTCATAGGCCATACTATAGCTTCGACAATTTCCTCAATCTGCTTATCCAGACCACCAATGTCTGTGTACTTCTCTGTGGGCTTCTCATCGACCTCCATGGCTTTCACCCGGTTGTCGTATTCGGCTGGTAGGGTATCAAGAATGAGGTATGAATCCTTGTTAACACCAATAAGGTCACCGGGCTTGAGTTTCTCGTGGTCGACTAGACCGATAAGAGGAAGGTAGATTGTCTGGCGGGTCGACGTTTTGATGACAGCCGACTTGCCTACTCGAGTAGCATCCAGGTCGATATTGGCGCCCTCCTCGGCAGCTTCAGCTTCGACGTCCAAGTCCAGTAGCTCGACAACATTTCCGACGAGGTATGGCAATTGTCTAAACAAGAATTAATTGTTAGTTGAAGGAATGCGCAAAGACGGGTTCCGATCGCAGAGGAATCTGATGCCCAACAAAGCTCTTTTGAAAGGGAACTTGGTGGATCGCCACACATCAGCAAAGAGGAAGAGAGCATCTCACCTGTTATTCTCAATCTTTTCTTGGTTATCCTTGACCTTCTCCCTCATCGTATTCTGTTCGTGCGTCAACCGCTGGTATTCGCTTTTCATTATACGAAGCTCGTTCTCCAGCATCCGCCGTCGCTTGACAATGTCCGCTGTACTTGAACTCAGAATCTCCTCGTCTAGAAGCTCTTCTTCCTCGTCTTTCTTCTTCCCATCGGCATCCTTCATCTCAGCATCGTCACCGGGCCGCTTGTCGTCACCGCCATCACCTTGCTCCTTCTTCTTGTCTCTCTCCTCGCGCTCAAGGTCGTCAAGATCCTCCAAAGTCGACATGATTGGAATTCGAAAAGAAATGAGACGTAATAGAGTAAGGTATTAGGAGAGTATATGAGTGGGATACTGAAAGGGAGAAGATGGTGATTGAAAAGGTTGGTTTATGATGGAGCTGGGTTGGGCGTATCACCGATGCTTTGAGCTTCCGCCAAACAACGTCAGCTGTCCTGCCCGTCTCACGTGACCACCTTACAAATCCATACAGCGGTTACAACTAGTTATGCGTGACTTCAGTACTTCAAAAGGACTAATTTGAAGAGTTTCAAGGCCTTTATTTACTTTTTGGTACAGATGTTTTCATAAACACCAGTCTAGGCACTCTTACTACCTACGAGATCTGTTTGCCAGACAAGCCCGAACTTTCCAGATAGATTCCTACCTTCTCCATGAACCATGTATAATGAAAATATCTACCCAGGCACAAGATCACTTCACATGTAGTAATATGGATTTGCCCTGGAGAGTTTCGTGCTCCCAAGCTGATGGAGTAGTGATTTGCGGCCGAATCTGAGTAGACGATATCGAGAAAGGAAGTCATCGCTATTAACTGTGCAACAATAATGAGTATATAATTCAACGACAGCGAAATAGGCTGTGTAAGGGATCGAATCACCCCAGGGATGAAAGGCTTAGTGGCAAGAGAAATGTGTGTATTGTTCCGGGGAGGGGGCTTACTATAGCCACCACACATCCTTCGTTTCCCAGTGAATGCAGAACGCCCGTGAAGCATCCTCCAGTTGTCAAAGACTAGTTGCAATGATCAGCAGGGTTCCTTGAAATGGAATAAAAGGTAAGAAGATAAACTTACTCAGTGCTGTTCCTGGTTCCAGCTGAGTCCATATTTCCATGTTTGGTCGCTGAATGATTTCATTAAAATGGCTCGCTGCGTCGTACCAGGCCTCCTGATCCTCAACTGTCCAATCCCATTTGACAGATCTGTCATAATTGTTCCAGCGGACTTGATACAAAAAATCCTTGTTCTGCGGATGTACTTTGAAAACGGGAAAATGCTCTGCGGGTTGTATGCAAACGTTTTCGTTTCCACTTGAGTGGTATGGTTGTGTTACGCCCTGTAAAGTCTGGGCATGTTTCCAGTTCTCCTTGCGTAGCGTTGATGCTGCTTTAAAGCCATCAACAAGTAGGTTAGCTCCTCCCTCACCGTCTGTGTGGGACAACAGGTGGAATAGTTGAAGCCGTGCTGGATCTGTGAAGTAAGTGTTGTCCGTGTGCGCTCCAAGGAACTCGTTGGTATACGCAGTATCTTTGAAAGTCAAGTCGGCTGTGAAATCCCAAAAACCACCTAAACAATATTAGTGCTCTATTGGGTCCTTTTTTTTTGAAGAATACACTCCAACCATAATGTGTGTGCCTAATGTAAGCTATCCGCTTCAAGAGGGCCTCGGTGGCTTCTGGATTTACAGGGGTGCCTCGAACAAAACAGAAACCCCAGGTATACTTCAGCAAAGTAAAAATTAATCAATAGAGCCGGTTCGGATTGGGGTGAGGCTTACGATATGTTCCAACCAATTCAAGACCCCATGGTCGCTGGACATGACTTCTGAGTAGGATACCGTTGGGGACTTAGTTTCACCCGGCATATATGAATCAAAGTCGCTGTGATCATTTTAGTAAAAGCTAAAACAGATAGTACGAGGCAATTCTCTTTACCGGAACCTCATAGGATGAGGCGGTCTAGGTTGTTCAAGTGGCATCTTGTTATAAAGACGTAGCCAGTTATAACTGTACTTACTAACATGTCCATCAGACCCTTGGGAAACATTAGCTGCGCATTTCAGCGGTGGCAGGAGAAGATCTTCTTACATGTCACAGTTGTCCCATACGCATCAGCGCTGATATCACTGATATCAAGGTTCTCACGGATCTAGAATCACAAACCAAGAATGATTAGACCTGGTATTGCAGCTTGGGCCGGTTTTGCTTTTTGGGGGGGGGTTAATTTTCGTACCGAGAAAATGTCAACAAGACGTTGCACCGTGTCCTGGTGAATACACTCTGGGCATCGGCAATTATCCCTTCATAGGACAGGACTCTCAGATAAACGTCATCGTTAAGCCACTCTGTGTAAATTTTAACCTTACCTCAGCCACGATTTACCACTTGATAGATATACGTCAGTCATCGGGTTGCCAATGAAGCCAGGGGAAGCGAGCGAGCGCTTTTCATCAACACATACGTTACAGCATAAGAGTTGATCGAAACAGGAAGAACCACAAAATTTTTCGGGTCACCTTCAGCCGCCGGCGTCGGCGTCGGCGTCCGCATACGTTGGCGTTGATATGTCTTCCGACGTCTATTCTGGGAAGTAGTCTGCGGAATTGCCTGGGAAATATCCATAGGAGTAGTCTTCTGTGGGGCCTGCGTTTGTTGGGAAGAGCCGTCTTGTATCCCTGCGGTCGAAGAATTCCACCGCAGCAGTTGATGGGGAGGAGCCTGGTCCCATGAGAGCCGAGGTCGCCCATCTAGGATTATCGGTCGCAAAGCAGTTGATATATTTCGGGAGGCAAAACTCTGGTATCACGAGATAATTAAAAAGGACAATTCTAGAGTAGTCTGTGCCTTTGGTGACAATTTGCAAATAATCTGCTACACTTACGAGACAGTGTTGCCTGGGGATACTAAACTTCATTAGCGAGTACTCTGGGGAAACACGATAAGGGATGGCTTACACTGCAGGCCTCGGGAGCCTCAGAGCCCTGGGTAGGGGTGCTCTGTTCATCATAACTCCGCGCAATTGCAATTTCTAGTAAAATGCAGGAACAGCGGACAATCCAATGGCCAGGTTGTCAGCCCAGGTGGATGCGGAGTAAGGTGTTGCAGAGCGCAAATCATCTCCGTGTTGTTTCCCCGCAAAGGAGCATCACGTGCTGTCAAATCCTGGAGCACGGACGCAACAAAAGTACGGAGTACATCATATTTTCTGCTCTGGTGTTAAACTATAGGTTATCCTATCAGGTGACCGGGTCAATTCTTGCTGGATCAACAGCTAATCAGACAATTAATCTTGTTAACGATCTACATTTAGAGGTAACTACACCGTACGATGTAGTAACGGACTAACGGTACCTTGTTAGTTGTCGATCGCAGAGCAACTTTCAGTGCCCAAGTGTTGGCTCTATGGTGGTGCAGGAATTGCACTCAATATGGTCTATAAAGGTTCTAACATTGAAAACACAATGAGGGTGTCGGAGGTGGCTATACTGAGCGTCGACTCGGGGTATCTACCTGAGGAAATTCGAGGAGCTTCATAATCGTCTCTTTTGGAAAACGTCTCTCCGTTCACGCCGAATAATGATGCCAATCCCATGCCTTCCAGAATCAACGCCAAGCGAGTGGTAACGACAAACCGAAAGAAGAAACGAAACGTAGAAAATATCACTCAACAACCCAATGTCCATATATCTGAATACCATCAATGCTATGCTGTCGACATGCTGACCAAGTATATGGACTGGCATTCCATATATCTGTTCGAAGACTCACTGCGCACCCCAGGGCCGCAGGCGAGGAATAGCCCAAAAATTAACACCTACACAAATTAGTACTCGCTCACTAAGAACGGTAGCCGGATCGGATTGCTTACATTCTGTAGAAGCAGCCGCCCTGCGCAAAACGAGTATTGTCCTGCGTCTCAAGCTTGTATGAGAGATTGATATCGAGATCCCGCTTGTTCTTGTCATTTGGCCTGTTTGAGATTACGCCGGATACAGATTCTTCTTCTTCAACGGTCAGGACATCACGCAGATAGAACACAGTCTGTTTCCAATGAGTGTACTTGGCGTGAGGTCCAGTGGAAAATGTGATGGGTTTGTGGCATGCGCCAAATTCGATATCGAACCAGGCGATAACAGCGTGGATAAAGTCGCTGCGCTTCACGGAAAGCGAGTACGGCACCTCAAAAGCCAGATCGTCCTTGGTGACAGTGTATAAATCGAAGGTGATGACAGGGCAAGGATCAGTAACGACAGCTCTAAGTTCAACGGTATCGACAAGGGGCTCCGTGAGGGCTATTTCTTTCATGGGGCTATAGTCAAACCCGTACACATTGTCCCAGACTAGAGAAAGTTAGCGAGAAAAGTCCCGGGTCTGAGCCAGAAATCAATAGGTGCTTACATCCGATCTTATCGTCCTTGTACTCGCCGTCCTCAATTCCGGCCAGATACATGGTGGCCTTGTCAGGGAAGATTTTACCTCCCGGAACGAGGTATCGGTCACGGGCGTAGAGAACAGTATCAAGCATGCTCTCGTAGAGAAGGAAATAGCCCATCCACTCTGAAATGATGATATCGACCTTGGGGAAAGGAAGCTGAACCTCTTCCATCTTTCCCTGAAGGAGTGTGATCCTATCCGACAGGCCATTGACAGCGACAATTTCACGGGCCTTTTCGATAATAGACGACATATCAACACCGATTACATGCTTGGCGCCAGCCTTCACAGCAAACCTTTGAGCATGAATTGTTAGATTAAGTAGTGCCGCGGAGATCGGTTACTGGGAACATACATGCTGAGAATACCTGTTCCACAACCGACGTCGAGAACAACCTTGTCCTTAAAGATATGGCGGTTCTGATAGATGGAGTCGCGGTACGACCTGGTCCGGACATCATCTTTCTAATGCGAGAGAAGATAGGTCAGTTCTATATTCGATACACCATCTTATTGAGGCCAGGACTTACAAGCATCTCCTCATGGATGCCTAAGTAAAGTTCAATATTAGCAATTCCGAAAGGATATGGGTTGGTTTGTATAGATTTATTTACCGTGGTGATCGTAACTAGGATCCAAGTCAGTAAATTGGCATCGGTGTTGGTAACTGCGGTTGCTCTCACCTCGTAAAGTAGCGCACTTCAGCATGGTCCATACCAACCATACGCTCAGCGCTGCTGCTGATAGCAGCAGAGTCCTGTCTCTCGGTTTCGCTCATCTTGACAAAGAAGCCTTTTGAGGTGCGGGGAAAAGAGTATTGAGAGATAAAAGGGAAATGGCGAGGTAGGCAAAAGAGAAATGATATCTATATTGTCTAAACAATATAAGTACGAGATCTCAGAATGTAGGAAGAAAATTGCCGCCTTGAAAACGAAGTGTTCGGCGTAGATTACTTTCAGGTCGTCTTCCACTCTTTTTTTTTTGGGTTTTCCCTCATTGGGAATTTCTCCTTCAACCAGTGACCAGACCGCGCTAATATGTATTGAGACTAGTCTTTCTTATCGCCTTTATCTCCATGTGACCAAGCAGGCCCTATATTCTGGTTAGGGCTACATTTCATGCAAGAATCCAGGTGTACAAACTATCGTGGGGGAACGGCGTATACCAATGATGAAACAAATAGAAATAAAATTGTTGATACCAATTACCTCCAGCAACTATTATATGCTACTTCCATATTTCAGCTGATGCCCATGATTTCATCCTTGTTCTTCAGGTCGGACAGGAGGCTATTGCCAAGACGTTACTCCGCCAGAGCTCCGTGGTTGCTCCGTTCCTCAAGCTAGTTTCAAAGCGCCGACTCCCTCCCTAATCCGGGGAATCTTGTGCCTCTCTGTCTCGCTGAACTCCCGATAAGAGTACACGATGATTCTGCGACCGGCTACGAGGAGGATTGGCTACTTCTTCCTCCTCTTTCTTTTAGCGACTTATATCCAGCAGTCGACTGCGTCGTTAGGGGACCACCTTCCTGACTTTAGATCGTGTGTCAAGGTACATATACAATTCAGCGAAGCCTGCATCTGAATGGAGCTAATGAGATATAGATATGCCAAAGTGAAAATTGCCACGATGGGGACTCAGCCATACGTATGTTTTCACTCAATAACATACCTTCGACAATGTTCTTTCAAAACTGATTATAAGCTCCTCTAGCGTTCCTTCTGCGCCTAATGCTCTGGTCGTGTCCCGCCGAATGTGACTATACTTGCCAACATGTCGTGACAGATCGACGAGTTGCGCGCGATCCACCGATGCTTAGTCCTGTGGTTCAGTTTCATGGGAAATGGCCATTTCGCAGAGTCCTTGGGATGCAAGAGTTGTTTTCGGTTATCTTCTCGGGACTCAATTTTCTTGCACATTGGCATGGGATGTCTCGGCTTCGTGAAGCGACTCCTTTATGGCACCCTCTACAAAAATACTACATCGCGTTTGGATACTGCGGCCTAGCGGCATGGACTTTCAGCATGATCTTTCACGCTCGGGACTTTCCCTTGACTGAGAAGTTAGATTATTACGGGGCCGGCGCCAGCGTACTGTACGGGCTATACCTCGCTACTGTGCGAATCTTCCGTTTGGACTTGGAGGAACCGAGACACAAGCCGACGCTGCGGCGGCTTTGGACGACAATATGCGTCCTACTCTACGTCATACATGTCTGCTATCTCAGCTTCTGGTCGTGGGACTACACCTACAATATGATTGCAAACATCGTGGTTGGCATGATCCAGAACACCTTGTGGATCGTTTTCAGCGTTGTCCGATACCAAAAAACTGGGAAGTCCTGGACACTTTGGCCAGCATTTATTGTGGTTTGGATTATCCTAGCCATGAGCCTCGAACTCCTAGACTTCCCGCCGTGGCACGCGCTGATTGATGCCCATAGCCTGTGGCATTTGGGAACCGTTATCCCATGTGCGTGGTGGTACCTGTAAGTATTTCGAACTAGATGGCTCGGAGCGAGACGTGCTAATCCACCTGGCAGGTATCTCGTTAAAGATGTCCAAGATGACATGGCTGGCCAAAGGTTGAAAGCTTAAAATAGCTGGATAAGTCACTCCGTACTGCTGAAGTCAGCCGCTTCGGACAGCATAATCAGCTGTTGTCAGAAATGTACGTCCAGATGACCGCACATCGTATTCAATTTTGGCGGTCTCAAGCGGAGGACGGAGGCGTCGAAATATAAATATATCCACACATCAGCAGTGCAGGTGTACAATAATACATGTCTCAAGAACCCCCTGGCAATCTCCGGTTAGGTAGTCTACTGCCGTAGTAAACACTCACATTGTGTCCTTCGGAGCTGTGATTTGTTCAGATCGGCAAACCGTTGAGGCCCCGCCCCTCTGGCTCACCGCTCGGGGGCTGGTTCAACGTGATTGGCGAACGCCAGTGCCAGTGGCCCGTGTTTTGTTGGTCGCACCGCCGCAGCACCGTAGCAAGGAACCCAGCCCAAAGTGTCTCACTTCTGCTCGCTGCATCTCACATTCTTTTCTTTTCTTTCCTTTTCCTCTCCTAATTCTACGCTGCTTGTATTTTCTTCTGCTTCCCAGCCTGCCATACTACAGTCCACCTTATTCACTACTCAAACCGCGCCACAATGGCGTCCCCTGAAGTTAAGAAGGCGATCGCAGAGGCCGCATCACAGTATGCGAAGCCTGAAGGGAAGGTTTTCCAGTATGGTACTGCCGGAGTAGGTGATCACTCAGATCCAGTTCCTTGGCCACTGGCTCTAGAAGCTAACCACCGTCTCACTATTTGCAGTTTCGCATGAGAGCGTAGGTCTCTCCCTTTCTACGATACCGTCTTATCCCTTCCTTTGAGGATCTGTCACCCCGCATCCACCATACCCCGCGATCGGGATTTGTTTACCCTTTTACTCACGCATTTCTCTACCAGGGATTTGCTTAACACAGTTGTTTTTGCCGTTGGATTACTCGCCGGTCTTCGCTCCAAGAAACTCAGTGGGCAATGGGTTGGCGTTATGGTCACTGCCAGTCACAACCCTGCGGAGGACAATGGTGTCAAGCTGGTTGATCCTATGGTGAGTTGAGAACCACAGTGAAAACTGCGCCTGGAGTTGAACTAACTTATTTGACCAGGGCGAAATGTTAGAGGTATAAGTTTACACATTTTATTTCCCTAGTTAAACAATTGCTCACTATTTAACAGGCCGAGTGGGAGGCGTATGCGACAAAACTTGCGAATGCTCCAATGGAGTCCATTGCCGATGTATACGATGAACTCATCAAGGAGATTGATGTCAGCATGGATAATCCGGCCCGTGTTGTCTTTGCTCGCGATACCCGCGCATCTGGCTCTCGTCTTGTGGGAGTCCTTAATACTGCTCTTACCGCCACCGAAGTCGAGTTTGTTGACTTGAAATATATGACAACCCCCCAGCTTCACTATGTCGTCCGGTGCAAGAACACATTAGGAACACAATATGAATATGGCGAACCCACTGAGCAAGGGTACTATGAGAAACTCGCCGCTTCTTTCAAGAGAGTCATGCGGGGTGTTAGAGTTAATGGTTCACTGACCGTCGATTGCGCAAACGGTGTCGGTGGCCCGAAGCTGAGAGAACTTATCAAGTATCTACATGGGGCTGAGGAAGGCGGTGTTGATATCAAAATAGTGAATGACGATGTCATCAACCCGGACAGCCTAAACTTTGACGTATGTCACCAAACACGCATACTGAGGGGAACTTGCATACTAAAAAAGTTTTTTTTTCTTTCTGTCTAGTGTGGTGCCGACTATGTAAAGACGAAGCAGCGTGCCCCTCCTTCATCAAAGGCGTCTACTCTCGATCGCTGTGCCTCTCTAGATGGGGACGCGGATCGACTTATCTATTATTTCATTGACGAGAGCAACGTTTTCCGTATGCTCGATGGCGATCGGATCGCCACTCTCGCAGCTTCATTCATTGGGGACCTCGCGCGGAGTGCGGGTATCGCTAATAAGCTCAAGATTGGTGTTATTCAGACTGCTTACGCCAACGGATCCAGTACAGACTACATCGAAAAGGTCCTAAAGCTCCCCTCTGTTTGCACAAACACAGGTGTTAAACATCTTCACCATGCTGCTTTGCGTTTCGATGTTGGTGTCTATTTCGAGGCGAACGGCCATGGTACAGTCACCTTCTCCGAGAATGCTCTGAAAACCATCAAGACCACTGAGCCCCAATCGCCGGCCCAGAAACGCGCGCTCGAATGCCTCGATGCTCTCACAGATCTGATCAACCAAGCCGTTGGCGATGCTCTCAGTGACTTCCTGCTTGTGGAAACCATTCTTGCTCACAAGGGCTGGACCCCAACGGAGTGGCTAGCCACCTATACTGACCTCCCCTCACGACTTGTTCGTGTGGAGGTTGCTGACCGCTCGATCTTTAAGGCCTACGATGCCGAGCGTAAACTCGAGTCGCCGCCCGGCCTCCAACCCAAGATTGAGTCTCTGCAGTCTCGCTACAACAAGGGGCGGAGCTTCGCCCGCGCAAGTGGTACAGAGGATGCTGTGCGTGTCTATGCTGAGGCTGCAAGCCGATCTGAGGCAGATGACCTCGCCACCCGCGTTGCAAATGCAGTCCGCGACGCTGGTACCAAAGAAGTTATTCAGTAATTTGGGAATATCTTGGCTATGCATGGGCCACCTGGAGAAGGCCACGCAGGGCTATGGGGGTCAATTGGCACTCCCTTAAAAATGTTGACGAAAACTATTTAACTATTCACGATACTACCACTTTATTATCCTATCATACAACCAATAGGAAATATGATGAATTCAATGACCATCTTTCGTCTCTTACGTAGTGACAGCGCTCTGTATGTGTGTTTAGCATTTACCGTTTCCTACATGACTATTCTGGAACATGCATCGTAACATATAGAATTCCGGGTATTCAATTCAACGCTTAACTGTGTATAGAAAGAGACCCGCGACATAAAATTTTCTTTTTCATCTAGGAGAAGCTTAACCCTCCTCCTGATCCATATCATCCCTTGAACGTTTTCCTTTACCGAACTTCTTCCCTCTGCCCCCCCTCTTCTCATCAAAGCTCTTCATCTCAATGGTGGCCTGCCGTGAAGCCTCCGCAACGCGCTCTGCTATAACCATTACTTCTTCCTTTTCAGTATCATACTCCGGCAGCTTCTTCCCCAGCGCAGTCTCGACTCTGAGCCAGACTTCAATATCATATTGACTGACAAAGCTAATAGCCACACCACTTTTCCCTGCACGCGCTGTACGGCCAACACGGTGAATATATGTCTTGCTGTCCATCGGCAGATCGAAGTTAAATACAACATCGACAGAGGGGATATCGAGACCACGGGCGGCGACATCTGTCGCAACCAAGATGTCACGGCTGCGAGAGCGGAATTTTCCTAGGGCGCCCAGACGCGCGGACTGGGAGAGTTGGCCGTGGAGGGGGATTGCGCCGAAGCCTAGAGCTCGGAGCATGAAGGCCACACGCTGGGTTTCATGAACGGTTGTCGTAAAGATGATAGCCGACTTTCCGGCAAATTCGTTGAGCAGGTATACAAGATACAGATTCTTGTGCTTGTGCGGAATGCAGATGTAAGATGACTTTAGGGTAGAGACGGTTTGGTATTTGCTTGAGACGGAAACGCGGACGGGGTTGGAGAGCGATGCGCGTTGTAGGGACTCGACTTTGGAGCTTAACGTCGCAGAGTATAGATAAGTATGGCGGGATTCTTTGGGAAGGACTTTGAGGATTTTATCGATCGACTCGCCGAAGTCCATGTCTAGGAGACGATCTGCTTCGTCGATGGCGAGGTATTTGAGATTTCGGAGGGAGAAGCCTTTTGTATTTTCCAGGTGATCTATGAGTCGACCCGGCGTTGCGACAATGATGTGAGGCTTTTTTCCGAGTGCGATGGACTGGGATACCATGTCCATGCCTCCGACGATAACGGCACAGCGGACTCCGATTGTTGAACCTAAGTTCTCGAAGGATTGGGATATTTGATATGCGAGCTCTCGAGTGGGCGCGAGAACGAGACCAAAAAGCGTCTGGGGCGATTCCATAAGAGCTGCGGTTGTTGTTAGGCGTGTCATCTAAAAATCAATTTTCTGGGAAGCATACATTGGAGCATTGGGAGGGCAAAGGCGGCCGTCTTCCCACTTCCTGTTTCCGCAAGACCGATCACATCACGACCTTCAAGTGCTAGTGGAATTGCCTGCGACTGAATGGGAGTCGGGGCCTTGTAGCCCATAGTCTCACAGGCCTCACATAGCTGCTCAATGATTCCTAGCTCTTGAAAGGTTTTAGCCGTCTCTGGTTCTTCGCCGGAGGTCTGTTGGTCATCCTTGACGGATTCGCGAGAGCTGGTCGACTCGGCATCGGAGTCGCTATCGCGCTCCTGTTGTTTCTGGGTAACCTTGCGCCTTTTTAGTGCCGACATTATGGGTATGCAACTGGATATGCTGGTACAGCGAAGAAGACGATCCCGCCTTATCAGACAAAAAAATTATATGGAGCCGCGCAGAAAAGTTGATCCGGGTGATTTTTTGCGGAGCCGGACTTTATCTTTTTTTTCTGCCCAGAAAAAAGTATCAGCGAGACCATCAGAAAAGGATTACCTTTTTTTCCTTGATTGTTGCTCTTTTTCTTTTTTAGTTTTTTTTTTACAGAACTCTCATCATGCCCAGGCGTGTTAAGAGTCGGTCTCATCCTAAGGCGCCTAGTGGCCCTGCCAATGGCAAAGGGAGCGCCTCATCCGTGGGCAAGAGCCCGAAGTCTATGGTTATCAGAATTGGAGGCTCGCGAGTTGGCGGCAGTGTAAGCCAGCTGGTGAAGGATGTTCGTCTCATGATGGAGCCAGACACAGCAGTGCGACTAAAGGTACGACTTGCTCCAAGCACACGGTGTTGTCTAGTTCATCTTTACTGACCGATCTAGGAACGCAAATCGAACAGGCTAAGGGACTATACAGTCATGACGGGGCCTCTCGGTGTCACCCATCTCCTTCTATTCTCCAAATCCTCTACCGGAAACACGAATATGCGTCTAGCGCTCACGCCGCGCGGTCCTACTCTGAACTTTAAAGTAGAAAGTTATTCTCTTTGTCGTGACGTCGAAAAGGCGCAGAAACGCCCAAGAGGTGGTGGCCAGGATCACAAAACACCTCCTTTGCTCGTAATGAACAACTTCAACAAGGCTGATGCCGATGAAAATTCCAAAGTGCCGAAGCGCCTCGAACACTTAACAACTACCATCTTCCAGTCGCTTTTCCCGCCGATCAACCCCCAGGCCCAGCCTCTATCCTCTATCCGCCGTGTGATGCTCCTGAATCGAGAACCCGAGGCCGAGTCAGATGACGAAGGTTCATACGTGCTTAATCTGAGACACTACGCGATTACCACAAGGAAAACAGGTGTCTCTAAACGCATCCGACGTTTGGACCCCAAGGAAGTCCGGAACAGGGAAAAGCACAAGTCCGCTGTCCCCAATCTTGGGAAATTAGAGGATGCCGCAGACTACCTATTGGACCCTTCGGCTGCTGGATATACGTCAGCCAGTGAAACGGAGTTGGATACTGATGCGGAGGTCGAGGTTGCCGGAACAACGACAAGAAAAGTATTGACGAAACGGGAGATGCAGCGCATGAAATCCGGAGAGAAGGTAGACAAGAAGACAAACGCGCCTGAAGTCGAGAAACGGGCTGTCAAGCTAGTTGAACTGGGACCCCGGTTGAGACTTCGATTGATCAAGGTCGAGGATGGACTGTGCGAAGGACGAGTGATGTGGCACGATTATATCCACAAGTCTGAACATGAGGTTGATGCGTTGGATAAGAACTGGGACAAGAAGACGAAGGAGAAGGAAGCACGAAAGAAACTCCAGAAGCAAAACGTTGAGCGCAAAAAGCAGGAGAAGGCCAAGGCTCGTGCTGAAGGCAAGGAAGTCGAGGATGACGACGATGAATTGGACGATGAGGATGTTGATATGGACGATGAATGGGTAAGCGATGACGAGGTTGACCAGAAGGAGGAGGGGGAAGAAGAGGAGGAAGGAGACGAATCTATGGACGAATGAACTACCATGGAGAGCCGCCTTTGAACATGCCACGAGCGCTTCATACGCTCCCACCAATTGCTGTGTTTTAGCAGAACTGCGCTGCGTACTGCCGATGGAGTTAATCTTCCCACCATTAATCATGACCGCGGTTACCGTTCCGAGCGATACATTGCGACGAATGTCTCTATAGGGATGCTTGTCTTCGTCGGTACCAGGTGCTTGAGCAGCGCTGTAAACTCTTGAGAGAGAAAATGAGGGAGGAATTAGTGATGCTAGAGAGCCCTTCACTTTTGGTACATACAATGAGCCGTACATCTTCCATTTAGGATATCAAATTATACCCACATTTGTTCATCGTCAATTATAGTAGATATCATAAAGATTACGTCGTCACATCAAAATTCAATGGCCGAACTTCCTTTCCTGCTCCATTTCAAATTATCGCTTCAGCTTCTCTTCGACTATCCGCTCAACCATCTTCTCCAAAATGCTCATATTACCCCCTGCTGTTCCAGCAAAGTAGGCCTCTATTCCTTTCTCAACATACTTCGCCATGACATCAATCTCCACATTCACAAAATCCCCAACCTTCTTTGCGGCTGTTACAATCTTCTCCTGCGTATACGCAATAAGCATAATCTCAAACCACCCATCCTCTCCATCCTTCACCTGCGTAACCGTCAAGCTTGCTCCGTCAAGCGTAATGAACCCCTTTTCAACAATGTACCGTAAAGTAGTACGATCGCGGGGTTGAAGACGGAGAACCAATGAATTCTCATCAGGCGTCGTGGCAATAATTCTCGCAATTGTGTCGACGTGACCCTGCACCATGTGTCCGCCCATCCGGGTTTCGCCTTTCACAGCACGCTCGAGGTTCACTTGAGAAGTTTCCGTTAAGGCGCCTAGATTTGTACGGCGGAGAGTTTCGGGGGCGACTCCGACCTTGAACCATGATTTTTCAAAGGCCGTGACAGTCAGACAGGTTCCTGCGCCGGTTGAGTTAGCAGCTGATGCCAATCCATATTAAAGGTGGCGAGATGGCAGGCATATAAGGAAAATAAATGTAATATATCGTGATTGTTGGACTTGTGTACCATTGACACTAATACTATCGCCCAGCTGCACATCGGTGAGAATAGTCTCGCAATCGGTGATCGTTAGAGATGTGCCCCCGCCGCCGCTTGCTGTGGTGTCGAGGGGCTCAAGAGACGAGACCGCTAAATATTGCGGTTAATTCAGAGATCAGTTGTTAATTTGAGAAACTCACTCCCGATGGTTTCAACCAGTCCGGTAAACATGGCGGATGAGGAGGAATGTTCGGCTTGAGTTATCCGCAGCGGAAGAGGGGTGGAAAAGAGTGGGCAAGACGGAGTTGATATGGAGCCAACGGCACACCGGCTGGGAGTTCTAGGTTCCGGGATTTGTCAGCGCTTATCCAAGCGATTTATTTAAGATTCCTAATAGCACGTACCTATAACGGAGCTTTGAAAATGTATAAGTGTCTGAATATGGAGATGCGATTGACTGAAGCTCGGGGTGGAAGTGCTTAGCGGAAGAGGCGGCGGGTCGACCTCGGCTTTGAGGCCGGTGCTGAGCCCGAGTCGGAGAGCTTCTCCAATCTTCATACTTCAATGTCGGACCTCCCGCCTACCCTTAATCAATTGTAACCTCTTTTGCCAATGTGCAGTCTCTCCAAATCGTCACAATGAATGCGACATTCAAATTACAGAGGGCATTGGCTGCCCAGCGCCTTAGCCCTCAACGATCGACGAGGGGCAGCATATTCAAACACGCGACACAATGGCGCTCTTATTCAACTCCACTGGCTGCCACCGATGGGACACTGCCCCTGCAGGGTATTAGAGTGCTTGATATGACACGAGTCCTCGCTGGGGTAAGCTCTGTTCTGTTCTCATATCCTTTGGGGACGATGCAAATTCCGTGCGGGGTACATCCGTGATATTGACTCTCGGCTACAGCCATATTGCACACAAATTCTCGGGGATCTAGGGTAAGTCGCTGAAAGTCAAGACACTTTAGTCGCGAATATCCAAGCTTGATTCTAATTTACCATTGCGCAACAGAGCCGACGTGATCAAGGTGGAACATCCTGTGCGGGGAGATGATACTCGAGCGTGGGGTCCACCGTACGCCAAATACAAGCACGGTGCAGACAAGGAGGGCCCTGGCGAGAGTGCTTACTATCTCGCGGTATGCCGTGATCAGGTCATAATACATTTCATTGAAACATCTTGGGCTAACTACCGCGCAGGTCAACCGCAATAAGAAATCGATCGGTCTCTCGTTCCAGCACAAGTCCGGCGTTAATATTCTACACCGGCTAGTCAAAGAATGCGATGTCCTTGTCGAGAACTACCTTCCAGGAGGTCTCAAGAAGTATAATATGGATTACGAAACACTCCGGAAAATAAACCCTAGCCTGATCTACGCGAGTATCACCGGGTATGGCCAGACCGGGCCGTACAGCAACCGCGCTGGATACGATGTGATGGTGGAAGCCGAGATGGGATTGATGCATATCACTGGAAGCAGAGGTGGCGAGCCTGTCAAGGTTGGTGTGGCCGTCACAGATTTAACAACTGGGCTGTATACGTCCAATGCGATTATGGCTGCATTGCTCGCGCGAGCACGAACCGGCAAGGGGCAGCATATTGATGCATGCCTAAGTGACTGCCAAGTTGCAACTCTTGCCAATATTGCAAGCTCTGCTCTGATTAGTGGAAACAAGGATTCAGGGCGTTGGGGTACCGAGCACCGTATGTACCCGAGTCGTTATCATTCTCGTATCCAGGTGTACTGATAGCTCCAAGCATCCATTGTGCCATACCGAAGCTATCCAACTCGCGACGGGGATATCTTGTTTGGCGGCGGCAACGACAAGTTATTCGGCGTGTTGTGCGACCGGTTAGGTCACCCCGAATGGAAGTCGGATCCTCGATTCTTGACCAACAGCGACCGCGTGAAGCACCGACCGGAGATTGACGGCTTAATTGAAAACTGCGCCAAGGAAAAGACCACGCAGCAGTGGCTGGAAATCATGGAGGGCAGTGGAATGCCCTATGCTGCTGTCAATGACATCCAAGGGACGTTAAACCATGCACACGGTAAGTTGCTCCAGCAGCAAAAGACCTATTCCACACAAATCCTTTTAACACCCTCACTGTTTAGTCCAAGCGCGTGGAATGGTCACCGAAATCGATCATCCAACATGCGGTCCCGTCAAATTAGTAAACACGCCGGTCAAGTATTCCCATGCAACCCCTGGCGTACGAACGCCTCCTCCCACCCTCGGACAGCACACCAATGAGATTCTTGCAGAAATGCTGCATTATGGTGAAAAGGAAATTTCTCAACTGAAACAGGATGGGGTCGTATCATAGATAAGGTATGCATTCGAATACAAGGCATGTGATCGTACATAGGGAGTCGGAGGGCTCGGAATAGATAGCAGAACGCTACGTTCGAATATAATTGCAATATTCAAAAACACAAGTCTTAGCAATATAACCAGGGTTTCAGCGCGGATATATAAACATAAAATTGTGCAAAAATTGAGACCATGCCGGGTTCTCAAAAGAGGATTATTTGAATGAACAAGTGAACAGATCAAGTTCAATAATTGGGAGACAAACCAATCACGTGACGTTGTATAAATCCTTGGATCCGTTCAAACCTGACGGTGTCGCTCCATCTCGTGGCCCAAAAGCAACAAGCCCAGTTATCCCTTCATTGAGCGCTCTCGCTAACCCGTGAGCTTGGAGTTTCGGGAAAATTCACCAGCTGGCCTGGGGGCATGTCCAAGCAAAATGGGGTTTCTTCATCCCTCGCTTCTATAGAAGCAGCGCCACCAAGCGGAACTGTGACCCCAAGCACTCGTAGTGCGCAGTCGCACCCATCAGCCTTGTCCAACACATCGTCGACTCGAACACTACAGACTCCAAACTCCAGTCGATCCGGTACACCATCTAGTAGAGTCCATATTCCAAAACTTTCGGCAGCCACGACGGAGCTCCTTGCACGGTTCGCCCGTGATATCAAAGGACCACGGCAGCAAGTGCTGCCAAGAGATGATCAAGCATATGTCAGCTGGAATCCTTCTTCTTCAAACTCGGTTTACAGTAACCAAAGTACCAACTCTCGGAATATAGACACAATGAGGGCTTCTTCAACACTCATCGAGCTACCAACGGCTCCCTTCGTGTACCCAACCAGGGTGGAGGCGCGAGCTGTGGCCCCAAATCTTGCGTCTGCGCCTACGCCGTCTTTCAACGGTATTAATGGGTCGCCTACCGCACCGAATGGCTTGACTCATATCGCACCGATGCCAGCGGCAACATCTTCAACATTGACACCAACGCCGGCCGGGCCAAAGGTGCCAACCCGCATGCAGTTATCGCCAGAGCATCAACCACAATCATCTAACAGCATTAATGGAACTCCCGCGAAGATTTATGGCCCAGTCAATATCGCTCCTAAACCAGTCACAGCACATCCCGCATCGACACTGGTACTGGCTGGCCCGCAGATCCCAGGCCCTACACGGACGTTATCAGAACATCAACCACCATCTTCCACTAGCATTAATGGAACTTCAGCGAGACCCCATGGATCAATCAATATCATTCCTAGACCAGCAGCTATTGATTCGATATCAACACGAACACCGACTGGGCCGCAAGCAGCAGGCCATCCACGGCTACCGTCAGAACATCCATCGCCCGCCGCCCACATTAACGGGACTCCTGCAAGGGCCCATGGCTGCTTTAATATAAATCCTGGGCCTGCTGTTTCTGGTTCAGCATTAATACCGGCATCAGCTAGCCCGCGAGCTCCTGTAGATATCCAAACACCGTCAGAACCTCGGCCGCCACCTGCATCAGCAACATCGTCAACAGCATTAGCACCACTAGCGCCAGCTCCCACAACTTCAAATATCTCCAATGGGTCGCTAACAAAGCCCTCAGCGGTTATACCAGTCAAGGATACATCTCATTCCCGCCAACGACGAAGTGCCGGGAGTAGAAAAAGTGGATGCAAAAAGCGCAAGCGTGGCCATGATAGCGACGGTGAAGATATCATTCGAGCGGCGGACTCTAGCTCGGATGAATCAAATGTTACTCCAATCGCAACACAAACGAAATCCGGCCGACAAGTGAACAGACCTTCGCTATATGTTCCTTCACCTCTCTCGCCAGCTATCCCCAGGGAGTCTCATAATCTTCATGGGCCCTCCGACAAATCCCAAGAGTCCACCAGGCCACGAAAACGGGCGCCCAAAAAGGGGAAGAACACGAATATTATATGTATGTATTGCCAGCGTGGCCATAGCCCACCGAGCAATGCTATTGTATTCTGCGATAAATGCAGTCGTGCGTGGCATCAACACTGCCATGATCCGCCCATTGAAAATGAGGTGGTCACGGTGAAGGAAAAGGAATGGCTCTGTCGAGAATGCAAGCCTGTGAAGATTACCATACTCCATCCAACTGTTGTCCGGAGCAATCCAACCCCTAGCTCTGGGCCTCCCGTTCATCCTCCATTAGTGATTCCCAAGACTGAAGTAGGAGGAGAGCAGTTCCCTACGAATGACCGCCGGCGGTTTTTGTCAACATTATCACATGCGGCACTTGTCGAATTCCTTCTTGCTATATCAGATAAACACCCGACTATACCCATGTTCCCTGAAAACATGAAATCATTGCCGTCGTCAAACTTTGCATCATCCCAAGCTGTGACCACAGCAAGTCCTTCTCAATTTAACGCCTCCATCTCAGCGAACAATGCAGGCCCTTCAGCTTCCATACAGCCCATATCAGCTCTTGAGGGAGAGAACAATGGCCAGCCAAATACGGATCCGGCCTCGGAACGCACTCACAGGGGACGTTACCACGAGTCATCGGACGAGGACTCCGAGTATGAATTTCAGGAACACCGTCTCTACCCGCGAGCCGGGAATGGGGTTCGTCTTTCGAAAAACCAGGAAGACCTCGATATTCTACAGGAGGACCCGGCTTGTCCCACGTTCAGCTATGCATTGCACAGAGCTCTGCCCACCATCACGGGGAATGTGCCTGCTTAACATGTCCTATGCAATATAATCATGCTTTATATGCTTCACTGCATGTTCCTTTAGCGGTTCAGCGGCGCTTTGGTATGTCCTTCGGTGCACGCTTTATTGTACAGGATTAGCGTAGGGTTTCAACCATTTTTAAATGGGGCTCTTTTAAAGGCACTCAAATATCAACGAAAGTCGAACTTTTGAGTCGCAACTATCAGCTTAGAATACTATATAGTTCTAACGTAGCTATTAAATCATTGGCTACACTTCGAGTGCGTAAGGAATCTTACAGTACAAACCGAAAACCAGCTTCAGAAGCAGCCAACTGCGCGCGCTTCACCACGCTGCCCCGAGAAACAACCGCTCTACTCGTTCTCACCGGAGGATCCCAGACAACCTCCGCAGTGCTCTTCCGAGCCCGAGTCGTGCCGGGTTCGAGAAAGCCAGTATCATCCATATCGTACAACAGCAGACAATCCGCACAGTCGCCCTGTTTCAAACACACGCCGGGATCAGATTGCGATGGCGAAGACAGTCCGATGGCAGCACGGGCACGCGTAGACACGCATTCATACAGTAACTCCGCGTCGCTCACCGTCCCAGCTTGATAAATACCCACACCTAAACAAGCGAGACTCAATGGATCCGCAGAGCCCCAGGGCGTGAATGCGTTCCCGACATTGTTCACGCTAATCACTGCATCGAGTCCGAATTCATTGATCATGGAGAGAACAGGTAGCGTGCCTCTAGGGTTAGACTTTATTCCGATACCATTACCAGAGGGCGTAGCTGCCATGTAGAGATCGCTCGTCGGAAGACCAACAAAGCTAACAGGGAGCTCATTATCGTGGACTTCTCGCGCGAGGCGCCTCCAGTCTTCTTTCTTGAATAGAGAAAGCCGTGTACAGTGTCCCAACATTACGCGTTTCCTCGTCTTCTGCGACGTCCATCCTAGCGTAGAGAGAGTCCGCAGAACATGCCAGATGAGCGGTTCCGGATCTTTCTCCAGGGGGGCAAGGTTATAGTCAAGATGAAAGTCGAGGTGCCGATCGTTATGTAAGGCCGCAGCAACAGCCCACTCGATGTTCTGTTTTGAAGCTTCGATGGTCGATTCCACGTATGGTGTCGTGCCCAGAACACCAAGCTTATCTGGTGCGTGATCCCGGATAGCAGCTTCAATCAGGCGTCTATTCTCCTCTCCGTGTGGAGTTGAGAAGATGGGGTCTTGTGCGTAGGAAACGAGTTGGATATCACAGGCGTCTTTCCATTTCTCTTTAAGGACCAGCCCGGCATTAAGGCAGGTGTGTTGCACAGTGTGGTCGACTTCAACGAAACCGCGGATGGCTGTTACGCCGGATGCAACGGAGTCAGCGAGTAGCCACTCGCCACGTTTGACAATGTCGGCTTGGGTGAAGGCTGCTTTCGCTTTGGCTGTGGAGGTGAGGGCTTCCTGGAATGAGCCAGTTGAGGGCAGTGAGTTGCTGTATGAGGTGGTGTTAAGTATGAAGGCTTTGTCTATATGAACGTGAGGATGGACGAGGGCTGGGAGAAGGAGAGGTGTCGAAGACGAGGAGGGAGAAGGAGGATCATTTGGACTAACAGAGGAGATCACTCCTTCCGGGCAGTTGGGACGATATTCTATGGTGACATCCCAGGTGGTGTCTGGGCCGCCTGCCGATGTGCCTCCAAGCCTAACGCCATGGATTGTCTTCAAGGGAGGCGTCGGTCGAGAATACATTGCGATTCATGCATATTCAAATGCGTTGACAACGTTTCAGTTGTTGGTTGTTGGGGAAACATGCCATATCGTAGAACAGTTGGAGTCTAGTAGCTAGGTATAGAAAAGACGGCGGGGAATCCTGGGCCGGAGACAAAATATATTTCCAACCTCGGAACCAGAACATTACTAGTACACGAACATCGAGTCCTGGACTCGCAATACGAGACTTCTTCTTCCAATTATCCAAATATAAGTTTGAATATACGGACTACGGACCCCAGAAAAGAAAAGGATATGACTATCTATAGACCAGCTGTTGGACGCTAATTTCCCGTACAGCCAACCCGAAGCTCGAGTCTCGGTGCTTCCTTCTTCAACCGAAACAATGTGATTGCCTTGAACCCAACATGGCTCAGTACCACACCTAAAAGACACGCTTGCTCCTTTTCTTATCCTATCTTACCGGTTAATCTTCACACATACCCAGACTGAGAAAAAGTGCCAACATACAGAATGGCACAACGTATCCTCACCACGCCCTCGCGCGCAAATCCCAACCCACCACCGTCAAAACGATGGCACGAACACCTCAACATCGACCTTATCATGACCGTCCTAACCCGCTCAATATTCCACCCCTTCATCGCCTGGATCATAGTCCTTTGTCTCCGCGCCCAAGCAACCCCCTACGCGCACCCCGCATTCATTGTCGCATTCGCCTACGCTACCTTCCTGACCCTTCTTGACATCGCATTTATGATTAGTGATCGAATTGCATTTGGCGCGCCCAGACAAGTCGATTTGAGCGAGGAGGTCATTGTTATTACGGGAGGAGCGAGCGGGCTGGGAAGGTTGATCGCTCAGATCTACGGGCTGCGCGGGGCGAGCGTTGCGGTGCTGGATATCGCGGAGAAAAAGGATGTTAAGGGGTGGGAGGATGTTGGTGGGGTCGAGTATTATCGATGCGATATAGGAGTGAGAGATGAGGTTGAGACCGTGGCGCGGAGAATTGAGGAGGACGTATGTCTTATTTCCCTTACCCTTCCTTAGACTCCCTTCTTTGGCTTATCTACAACTGGGTGACCACGTTACGCTCTGCCCGTTGGGTGCTTCGTGATGATTTCATTTGCTAACTATTTACTTCTAGCTGGGTGTACCAACAGTGCTGGTTAACTGTGCAGCGACTCGGATTAATGGGCAGGCGCTTCTGTCACTATCTTCGGAAGCATTCCAGAAGACCATACAGACGAATCTTTTGGCAGTTGTTCACACTTGTCAAGTGTTTCTCCCATACATGCTATCTAGCGAGAACGGAGGCACCATTGTGAACGTTAGCTCGGTCCTAGGACAACTGTGCGCCGCCGGCCTTGCAGACTACTCGGCGAGTAAAGCAGGCCTCAGTGCCCTGCATCGCACATTGGAGGCAGAACTCCGGGTATCAGGAGATGAAGGTAAAGTGAAAACAGTGTTGGTCGAGTCCGGTCAAATATCAACGCCCTTGTTCAAGTCTATTAAAACGCCAAACTCCTTTTTTGCGCCTGTGCTTGAGCCTATCCATGTCGCCCAGGCTATTGTATCCATGATAGATCAGGGACGAAGTGGTGTTATTAGGTTGCCGACGTTCGCTATGCTTGCCAACCTGTATGCGGTGTTACCGGCAGGCCTTCAGCAGATCGCTCGGTATCTGAGCGGTATTGATTCCGCTGTGCCACGAGCGCCATCTCAAACGAAGCAGGTTGGAGTAAAGAAACCGGAGCCGCAAGTTAAAAAAAAATAACGCGCTCAAGCCTGGTCTGGTCACTCTTAACCGCCTTTCAATCGTGACCCGAGCTCACCGATGTATAATATGAATATAGAATAGAGATCCCGCCTGTCATGGAAAGTTGCACCTTGATGTAGACTGCCGTGTTTTTAGCACATCCCCACTGCCATCAATTGCAACGAGCGATGATGAGCGCACATCTATTTCTCCCGTGTTAGAATCATCTTTTCACGCTCGCTCTGTCTCGCACGCAGAGTGCTCTTCTTAGCATGCTTCCGGATGTTCTCCTCGCGTCTCTTAATAGCCGCAAGCTCCTCAGTCTTAATCTCACGAGCCTTCTTGATAGGTCGAGGAACGTGGCGCTGGCGTTTGATCCGTTTGATCTCTGGCATATGGGAGTACCTCTGGACAAGGGCTTGGTCGTATTCCAATTTTGTTCTCTGGCGGGCGCTCTTAATCCCACTGCGGTCGGATGCGTTGGCACGCCATAATCGGATGTTACCATCATCCGAACCAGATAGAACGTATTTATTATCGGGAGTAAACTTGGTCGAAAACACACTGTCGTTGAATTAGTTTCATGATTTGCATTAAAAAAAATACTTGGAATAACTGACCGTTGCATTCTCTGCGTGTGGTAAATGTCACGCGAATGACCAGTTGCCCTGTTCCACAAGCGAATCGTCCTGTCGTACGAGGCTGAAACAAGCTCTTCGCCCGTCGGACTGAAATCCACATCCATAACTGCAGCGACATGGTCTTTGAGAACATTCAGAGCACGATCCATCTTCCTCATATCGAACATATAGACATTATGGTCTTCGTTGGCAACTGCGAAGTTGAACGCTTCCATTGGATTCCAGGAAATAGCGTTTGATGCTAATCTCAGCACCAGTTTAGATAGAGGAGACGAGGTGCGGAGATCATAAAGAATGACAGAGCGGTCGATCGCAGTCGACGCAAGGACCGAGGTCTCAGTTTGATTGAAGGCGACTGATGTAATCGTGTCAACGCTGGTCGGCCAGTGAAGGGTTTGAGAGGGTGTCGAGGAGGGTCGCGAAAGGTCGTAGATCGAGATTTGAGATGATGATGCAGCGAAAAACGGTTGGTCACGGTGGTGTGTGAGACTAGTGAAAGCGCCTTGGCCGAGATATGTTGCGAGAGGGGGAGCTTCGGAGGAGGAGTTATATGGGTCAAATAGTTTAATCGTCTTATCGGCAGCGCAAGAAAGCAGTTTCCGATCCGGCGTCCAGCATACCCCCTTGACGATATTCTCGTGCGCCGTGTTGTCCCAAACCTCGCCTTGTGTTGTAAGGTCCCAGACCTTGACCACACCATCACCACTCCCACTAGCAAATCGATCCAACGAACCAGGGTCCTTGGCCATTGTGTAAACACCATCGACATGACCTTCGCCCATCTGGCCCAAGAAGGGGGCAGCGAAAAGACGCTCCATTTTTACAGCATTGAGAGCTCTTGTATACTCGCGCGCACGCTCGAATGGATGCTGGGACGGGTCTAGATTTCGAGGTTGCCGAACCACAGCTGTACCGGGTGTCTGCTGCGAGGCAGACGATCGGGAAAGAGCTTTGATCTTCTGTTCAGGCATTAATAACTTGCACAAAGAAATCAAAAGACGGATACAAATCTTACCATGGTTCCGTTTTCCGCAACCTAGTATTCATAAAACGGAAGAAAGGGGCCCGAAATCGAATGAATGAGGAACTGGAGAGGGACCAGGATATTTTCGTTCTATACATTTTTTTCTGACGGATGAAATCGAGACCGCCGGGTTGTGGGCGGTGAGAATAAGGGCCTCAGGCAGAAAGGTTGCTGGTGACTTAGTAAGGTGAGATGAAGCTCCAGCGGCCAAGTGATGATATCCGCCCATCCATCACCCTCCTCCACCATTCTATCCTTGATTCTCACATTACGAGCTCGTCCTGCACTGCACTGTGTCACCAAATATCAAACTTCTTTTCGAAACTACAATATTGCGTTCCCGCCCCCCTCACACCAGCATAAGTCATGGCTCCTTCCTCTGAGGCCGCTCAGCGGATAGAGGAAGCTCGAGCTCTCGCAAAGACGGATCCTAAGAAAGCTGAGGCTATCTACAAAGATACTCTTGCAAAAGGCCCTGGGTCCTCCGAAAAGTCGTCGCGTGATTACGAAAATGCGTTGATCGGATTGGGAGAGCTCTACCGGGACGAGAAGAAGCCGCAGGAGATTGCAGACCTGATCAAAACAAGTCGGGATTCTTTTTCGTCGTTCGCCAAAGCAAAGACAGCGAAGCTAGGTATGTTATATTGGTATCTAAAGGTGATGCAGAGAAAGTGATGGGAGGGCTAATGAACTGTTATGTAGTACGCCAGTTGCTCGACTTGTTTAGCGAGATACCAAACACCCTTGATATTCAAATTTCCGTCATCCAAACCTGCATCGAATGGGCCGTGGCCGAACGCCGGTCCTTCCTTCGACAGAACCTCGAGACTCGGTTGGTGGCTATATACATGCAGAAGCAGAGCTATTACGACGCTCTTAACCTGATCAACTCGCTTCTCCGGGAATTGAAACGGCTCGATGACAAGCTTATGCTAGTTGAAGTGCAGTTGCTGGAGTCGCGGGTATACCATGCGCTTGGAAACCAAGCCAAGGCGCGTGCTGCTTTGACCGCTTCACGGACTTCGGCTGCTTCTGTCTACACACCTCCGAATCTACAGGCTAGTCTGGATATGCAGAGTGGTATGCTGCATGCCGAGGACAAAGACTTCAACACCTCATACTCCTACTTCATTGAGGCTCTAGAAGGCTACAGCTCCCTGGACGAGGGAGAGAAGGCGACAGCGGCTCTCCAATACATGCTGCTTTGTAAGATCATGCTGAACTTGGTGGACGACGTGACGACTCTCCTAGGCTCCAAGCAAGCCCAGAAATATGCCAGTCCACGACTTGAGGCCATGAAAGCAGTTGCGCGAGCTCATGCCAACCGCTCGCTTGAAGAGTACGAGAAGGCGCTCTCGGATTATCGGTTCGAGCTAGGAAGCGATGTGTTCATCCGTAACCACCTTCGCCGACTCTACGACGCTATGTTGGAACAAAACCTCATCAAGGTCATTGAGCCATTCAGCCGCGTTGAATTGGATCATGTTGCCAAAATGGTGGGGTTGGACACACAGCAGGTGGAAAGAAAGCTTTCACAGATGATTCTGGACAAAGTTATCATTGGAGTGCTAGATCAAGGCGCAGGATGCTTGATCGTATATGACGAAACTGAGCGCGACCAAGGATACGACGCCGCACTGGACACCGTTGCGAAACTGAGTAATGTCGTGGAGGAGCTGTACACTAACCAAGCATCACAACTGGAGTAAGCATATTGTCTGGTTGCTTTGCGGGGATCTTTTGTTTCTATGCTCGGGAAATGATAACACTTAGAGACATAACCCAATACATCAAACATCTAGCTGAAGAAGCCGATGGAGTTAACTCAATATACATAGAATTTATGTCCTGTAGCGTATAATTCTGGACTCTGGAGGGTCTGGTGGTTGATGGCTGTCCGAAACGGGTAAAGCGCGATCGCGAGTTGGACTCCCAGCGAAGTTTGGAAATCCGCCGCGATTATTGAAGACTCTCATCCATCGGCCTCCACCCCATCGCCCTAGGCTTCGCTTCGCTTGTCCAGACTTCCGCGTCGCTAAATCTAACGATCCCGCTTTTTATCGTCCTTGCCGATTGCCAATTATGAACGCCCCCCCGATGCCGCCCGGCTACGGTCGTGGCTTCCCCCAGGGCGCCCAGCGTTCTCCTGCCACGCCTCGTCGCGGACCTCAAGCTCCAGGTTCGTTCAATGTCCCTTGTGTCACTGAAAGGTTCTAGCGCGTATAAAGTCTATGTTCAATCGTGTCTGATTTTTTGTTCTTGTATTCTAGGTGGTGCGATGCCCGTTCCAATGCCCCAGCACGCCATGCCCCCTCAGTACATGGCGCCTCAGCGTAACCTACAGCACCAGAATGATGCCGCTCTTCGTCGCGGTCGCAAGCCTACAGACAAGAATATTCCCGATGGTGTCAAAGATGTTATCGTCGGAGAAGGTGTACAGCAGTATAAAAGTCTACGCGACCTGGAAAAGCGTCTAGATGCGGCTATTGTGCGCAAGAGGTTGGACATTCAAGACTCGATTAGTAAAACAGTAAAGAAATACCGGACGATGCGAATCTGGGTCTCGAATACGGTGGAAGGCCAGCCCTGGCAGACGGGCCAAAATGGCGCTATTCCAGGAACCACCCCTGGTTCTGGCCGCTACAAGGTGCAGATAGAGGGTCGGCTGTTGGATGATGACAGTGATCTTGCGGCCTCAGACAGCGAGGGCGAAGACAATGCACAAGAGAACGGGGATGCAATGGAGGAGGACGGTGCCGATGGCAAAAAGTCAGCTTCTAAGCGGTCGAAGCAACGCTTTTCACAATTCTTCAAAACGATCACCATCGATTTCGACAAGCCCCCCTCAACAAGCTCTGATGAGACGAAGACTATAACTTGGGCAAAGCCCCAATTACCACAGAACACCGCCAACCTACCGCCCAACGCAGACTTTGATAGCATTCAGTTCTCCCGCGCAACGCAGGAAAATTTGAATGTTACTGTCAGCCTTGTCAGGGATGAAACTCCCGAGCGGTATAAGTTGAGCAAGGAGCTGGCTGAGGTGCTTGATGTCGAGGAAGAGACCAGAAGTGGAATTGTTTTGGGTATCTGGGACTATATCCGCGCCATGGGGCTACAGGAAGACGAGGAGAAGCGGCTAGTACGCTGTGATGACCGTCTACGAGCCGTAAGTTTGCGCTCCATATTCTTATATTTTCCTTAATCATCCTGGGCGATTCTAACACCGCCGTATAGATTTTCGGTAGAGACCAGATGTTCTTCCCTCAAATTCCGGAAAGCATTGGCCCTCACACTAGTCCCCTTGACCCCATCAAGCTACCTTACACAATCCGCGTGGATGAAGAATTCCACAAAGACCCCACACCAACTGTCTACGATATTCAAGTCGCAGTCGAAGACCCCCTTCGCTCCAAAATGCTAGCTCTAACTCAAAACCCTCAGTACACTGCTGGTATGCGCCAAATCACTCAGCTGGATGACCAGGTCGCCCTCATCGTCCAAGCCCTCACACATTCACGCGCGAAACATTCATTCTTCACTGCGCTTAGCAAAGACCCTGCCGCATTCGTACGTCGCTGGATCAACTCTCAGCGCAGAGACCTCGAGACGATTCTCGGCGAAGCTACTCGCGGCGGTGGCGAGGACGCCAGTGGACCGGAGTTCCGGCGTGGTGGTTCAGACAGCGTTTGGGACACGGTTGTTGCTCATGAGGCGGTGCGATACATGCTTGCTAAACCGGAGGCTGTTATGGGTCGGTGAACACTTGTCGGTAGAGTCTGAATTTCTGTTTTCTTTCCTTTTTCTTGGCTGTGTGTTAGGTATGTAAGATGGTTGGGACCTTCTGTAGGCGCTTATGTGGTGTTTTGCTGGAGATCATCTTTTTCTAAAGCTGTGAAGGGTCCTTGACTGTACTCATTAATTTAAGAATATTTGCTTTATCAGTTCATGCTGTCTAGTTACTATCCTAAACTCGAGGATCCTGGAACAATTGATAAATTTATATTAATAAGTACCCCATACTCCTGTTTGGCAATGCGTTGAGTATATTGCCTATAGAGGGGCGGTAGCTCCTATGCACAGAGCCATTATGAATCAATATCAAATAACTCTGCGCGCTCGACTTGCTAACTCGGCGGATCAAATGCAGGGTCATACCACACCTACGTCTCTGCTACTTCCTCTACTCTCCGCCTATCTAACGTTGCTTCACCCCACTTTCGGGGTCGAGTTAAGTGAGCTTAAGTCTTCCTGTTTCGTAGATCCGAAAGACCAGCATCAATTCCCGAGGCAGCTGATTGGTTGACATCACCTAGAAATAAGCTTCCTTCTTCCTGTTCCAACTTGGACGCGGCATCAAGAACCGCCTGTTGCGCGAGGTCCTCCATCGAGCTGTTCTCCTTGTTGTGCTCCGTGGGGTTCTTTTGATCCTTGACTGAAGCGTCCTTGGGTGCAGGAGAGGGGCGGAAGCGTTTCATGACGGTCTCAATCATCTTTGAGAACCAGTAGTAATTGAGGCCGTTGAGGATCAAGTTGGAGGTGATATAGGTAGCGACCAGCCAGGTGGGAACTCCACCGGCAGTATAGTTGGAGTACTTGATTATTTCCGCGTTGGCCCTAACGCAAGCCTCGTTGATGCAGAGTGACCCATCGCCGCGGGCTTGGAAAATCTGTGCGGAGATGTTGACAGGGTTGAGCGGAGAGGAAGGACCGGCGGCCCAGGTTTGTCTGACAGCATCGAACATATCCATATAGATGATTGCAGACTGCCAGGTTCCCCAGAAGAGACGACAGAAGAAGAACACAACGAGAAGTGCCATGCCGTTGTACCATTGTAGGGATGAACCGGTCATGTTGAGCTTGTCCAGGAACCAGTGTATATTGAGGAAGGGGCTAGAGAGTTCATAAAGGATAAATGTGGGAGCATAGAAGTTAACAAAAGGTCTCTGTGAAATTGTTTAGTGGCTGTGATTCGCATACTCACGCATGTTTGAGTACTTACGAATCCAAAGCTGAACACCCAGAGCGCAGAAATCGCATGGAAGAGCATGCCAATACCGAACAATTTGACATAGATGGCGCTGACAATCAGGTCATAGATGAAGTATCCCACTGCAAGGGAGCTAATCAAAGCACATGCCCCACTATATCCGATGACTCGCTCCCCAGAAGACATAGACATTCTCTCTTCATCTGTGAATAGCACCCATAGGGCGACAGCACATATGAAAGTGCTTTGGACTAGCGACACAACGTGGACATTCCAGTTAAGCTGCGTACGCTTATTGAGATTGGGGTAGTGACGTGGGAATAGCTTCGCAGAAAGCCATGGCGAGAGGACGTAATGGATAAAGAGGTAAACAATGAAGACAGTGATGACTTCATGACAGTGATCTGCTAGAACAGGCAGGCTGAAACGCAAAGCCCACGGCTCGACAGCCTCCCGCAACCACGCAGGGGGAGGTGGGACTGGGTCTAGCATCCTGGAGTGACCACCGACTTGGTGGTTAGGAAACACCACGCAGATATAGATAGGATGGAAACAGTTGCTCGAAGGAGGGGATGTTGCGGGACAACAGCTCCAATATAAGGCTGACTCGGAGACTCGGACAAGGCGCTAGGAGAAGCAAACTGGGCGGGGCTTGGGCGAGTCTAGAGGCCAGCCATATTGCTGGAAAACGGTGATGCCTGCGAAACGACAAGGGGGATAAGCTGAGGACCTCGCAGGGCTGAACGGGCAATGAATATATTTCGGAATAATTACCTGGAGAGGAAGAGAGCCACCTGCCCAATGTCAGGTATTCAGAGTATCTCACCCACCAGGGAGTGATTGGGAGTGTGAGGCCGAGGAGAACGCCGTCCTTGTGACGGACTCAGGCGGAGCATCTCGATCATAATGATTCAACAAGACGGTGATCGCGTGCCGCCTGATGCCTGATTTACCAGGCTGCAACATTCGTTGGGGAAGCTACGTAGACTCGGCCTCGGCAATTCCATTCACTACTTGGTAACTGGCGTAATCAACAGCGAAGATAATGCTAATAGGATATCATTTATTTACATCTAATCACTAATCGAATAACAACATGTGCATCATAAACCAATCCTGCTCAAACAGCCCGGGGTGGTGGCAACCGGCAAACCAATCATAAAATAAATAATGTGACAAAAGAGAGTACAAAGAAAAGAAAACCAATTGCATCCCAACAAACTTGCAACCCAGGCTGGAGAACCAAAGCTAGTAAAAATTAACCCAACGCCAGGTGCGCAAAGTAAAAGTCAGATTTAAGCTGCACGGGGTTACCAAAGAACTGGTCAGCCCGCTGTGCTCGTGATCTCTGAGCCAAGTCCGCTGTCACTAGGAGGCGCATAAAGCACCATTTTAGATGCCTCTGCATCTAGTTCCTCATATTGCGGATTGTCCTCAGGCTCATCTGCCTTGACATCTTCCTCCGGGGCGTCATTTTCATCTCTCTCCGTCGTTCGGTCCTCTTCACCTTCATCATCCTCATCTATAGCGGACTGCGGACTGGTAGTGACCGTCCCGGTGGTAGTGCTGGTTGTGCTGACCTGCCGATTCGTTGAGACAACACTTCCTGGGCCGTATGACATGCTGTCGGCGTAGCTTCCCGTGTAGCTCGTCCTCCTTTCCGTCCCGGTATCACTCCCATCTTCGCTTCGATTCTCTTCTTCTTCAGGGAAGACTTCAGGGAAGTCATTCTCTTTGTTGGCCACTGAGCTCCTACCACCCCATGAAGACTTGCGGTAAGAGAAGTTGGATTTGACCGACTGGCTCCGCTTGAGATTCGTAAGACCGCTGGGTGTGCCTGACTGCCTGTCCGCTAACCCACGGTTCCCCGTAACGTGACTGAGACTGAGTATTCTCCTTTCCTTATTCGCGGCTGGTGCAGCGCTAGATGTTGTCTGTGACGCCGCCTGAGCTCGCTTTTTCATTGCCAGTCCAATGCTGCTGCCGAGAACGCTGGGAGCACCCTTGGCGGTGCTTGTAGTGCTTGAAACACTGGAATTACGGGCTCGTGTGCCACCGCGTACCTTCTTCATAGATAAACTGTGCGTGCTGCTGGGTCGGTTAAGAAGAACAGTACGAGCATGATCAAGCACACCCTCCAGGATTCGTTTCTCCAAGCTGTCGGCACGCTCTTCCATGACTTGCATCTCTTCGTGACGCAGCTCGAGAGCAGTTTCCAGACCGGACACTTCCTTGTTGAGCTTAGCATTATGGGCAGCAAGTCCGTCTTTCTCGGTTTTGAGTCTTTGAATCATGGCTAGCATAGATTCCTTTTCATCCTTGAGATTGAGGATTTCTGCCTCAATCTGTTCTCGCTGTGCCGTTCTGCGCTCTAGAGCAACGGCGGCCTCTTCAGCCTCCTTGCGCCTGCGTTCAGTGTCCTCCGCCACAAGAGCTGATTGTGCGGTTAGCATCTCGTTCATTTTGCGTGATGTGTCCATAATATCCTTGTGCATCTCGTCAAGCTTCATCATCTGGTGGACGGATTGGTCGGTATTTGTCGCATGGCCAATGAGCGTGTCGAGTTTATCGTGAATTGGACCTTTCGCCGCATGGCCAAGTAGTTCATTCATCTTCGCATAAATTTCACCGTTGGTGCTGGATGTTTTATTTAGGAGCTGATCCAGTTTATCGTGCACTTGATCAGAGGTAACACGCTCAATCAGAACATTGAGCGTATCTTGAACCTGGCTGCCCTTCGAGTGCTCCATAATGTTGTTCAATTTCTCGTGCAGTTCTCTGTCATCGTATTTTTCCGACTCGGGGGGCGGTAAAGCGGGCAGCATTTGAGGAATGGTTGTGGGGAGGACGGATAGATCCATCTTGAGGTCTTGTGCAGTTTCTTTGGCGTGGTCGTAATGTTGACCGACAATAGAAAGGATTTGCTGAATAGATTCCAGAACCTGAGGATGGAACTCGTGTAGCTTGGTCTCAACACGCTCAGTAGCAGCAGCCGCCCGTTCAGCGTCAGACCGCGCCTGCTCTTGCTGTGTTTTGACCTCGTTGTGCATCTCCTCCATCTTGTTGTACGAGACATCGACTTTCTCGAAGAATGTCTTCGCATCGGCGCTCATCCGCTCACATGCCTCATTGACGCTGTCGCCCATGGAGCCGATGACAAGTTTGATATCTTCTGCCAGAGATTTCGTATTTGTCACGGCTTCAAGGTGCTCATTGCCACGCTCGGCGGCTTCTGTGAACTTGCTATCCACCGAATATTGGGCTTCATCATACTTGGCGATGATCTCACTGAGCTTCTCGTCAATTTTATTACCGAGCTCAACGATAATAGCGGCCTTTGTCTCATCATGCTTAACAAGGACAGCAGCATCTCGCTCCTCTTTTTCGAGTTTGGTGGCATCCTGTTCACCGCGTGCACGCTCAAACTCGCGGTTGATGAGCTCAGTGAGCTCATTGACATTCTCAACAGTGGTGAAGCTTTCCGCAGAGGTGGCGAGGCCCTCCAGGAGTTGTTTGAGCTCTGAAAGTCCTTCGTGGCTGCCGTCGAGTTTGCTTTTGAGCTCCTCCCCGAGGCCCTCGACAACAGTCTTAGCCTCTTCGATCCTCTCAGCTAAACCAGCGTGTTCGATCTTTCGTGCTTCGAATCCTTGCCCAGTTAGCTCCTGGTCGGCCTCCAACTTCTCTTTGAACTCGTTCATAAGAGTAGCGATCTCCTGAATTTCGCTCTTCGTGGGGAGGGCTTCGACATCTGGCAGCTTGAGCTCTTCGACTTGAGTTTTGACTTCAAAGATCATAGCCTCGACTGTCTGCAAGTCTGATTTGACCAATTTCTCAGCCTCAGTCTCGATGCTCCTCTGGGCGTCTTCCTCCCCCTCTCCTTCTTTTTCGCCTTCTTTGCTCTTAGATTCATCGAGAGCAAGCCACATGTCCTTCAAGAGTGTTTCCAGGGTACCGATGTCAGCCTTTGTCGGACATTCGGATTCAAGGCGGCCATAAACTTCGGTGACGACATCCTTGGTTTCCTTGACAATCTCTTCGAGGTTTCCTAGTTGTTCAGCACGCGCTATCTCATCAGGCGCGGGGAACACCATCTCGTCGAGCTGAGATTTCGTATTTCGAAGGAGTGTCTCGATGGCGTCGGTGTCCTCCTTCTTAGCGGATGTTTCAGCCGCAGGATTCTCACGAGCGACAATGCCAGCCACAGAGCTCTGAAGTTCGTGCAGTCCTACCAAAACCTCGTCCATATGCTCCCTCTTTAGCATGTCCTCGGGTAAATCCGGAGATCGTGGAGCGGCTTCGATAGCGTCGACCTTGACTTGAATCTGGGAAATAAGAGTTCTGAGTGACTCAATGTCACTTTCCTTGCCGGGTTCATCGGCAAGCGTCAATTCTCGCGAGCCAGTGTTCCCCTCCGACGCTGTCTGGGACTGGCGGAGCGCTTCGACTTCAGCTTTAAGGCCGCCTAGGCCATCCCTTAGCGTGTCAAGGAGCTCTGAGTGGTTGAGCTCGGCTGGTCGCTCGAGAAGTTTTGCAAGGTCTTCTTTAAGAATACCAACGCCATCGTGGAATGCGTCCTTGAGGTCTGTGTTGGGAGCGCTCTCACTACCGATGTCCCTGGTCTGATCCTTCTCCTCGTGGAAAGATTCCAAGGCAGCTTGAACAGCAGCTATAATATCATCCTTATCGCTCTTTTGCTCCGCCGGAACAACGCTACTCATCAGTGTATCACGTAGGGTTGCAAACTCCTGCTGGACTATCTTGGAGATATCTTCATCGTTGCTCGCCTTGCGACTCTCTGAGATCTCACGGATAGCGTTGAGTATTTCGTCTTTGTCGGTACTATCCTTGACTTGGCTCTTCTCCTCGTGGAAAGCCTCGAGAGTCGCTTGGACGGCTGTGATAATCTCGTCCTTGTCAATCGTGTCCTTGACTTCAGCTCTCTCCTCACGAGAAGTTTCTAGAGTGGCATGGATAGCAGCGATAATGTCGTCCTTATCAGGCATATCGGGAATATCCCTGGTGGTCTGACTCTTTTCCGCATGGAATGATTCCATAGTAGCTTGAACAGCGGCGATAATGTCATCCTTTTCACTCTTCTGCTCTGCAGGAACGATACTCATCGTCAAAGACTCACGCAGGCTTTCGAACTCGCGCTGTATCATATTCGAGATACTATCGTCTTTCTCGGGTTTATGGCTTTCAGAGATATCTCGAATAGCATCGAGGATTTCTTCCTTATCCCCCGAAGGATTGCTTCGAAGCAAAGAGCTCAAAGTCTGGCGGAGGTGTTCGAACTCCTTTTCCATGGCGTCGAGGAGCTCAGGCGTGTCCGGGTTGCCCACAGATCTGTTCACAATAGCGTTTTCCGTTATCGTCTTCTCCAAATCTGCCTGGAGTAGGCGGAAGCCTTCCTTGACCGTATCCAGGATCTCGTACTTCCCAGATGCCTCTGACGCAGTCGTGGCATACCCTTCAACGTCCTGGCGCAAAACGGTAATGCTTTCATTGATAGAATTCAGGGCCTGTTCTGTGTCTGCATCTGGTACGGGGGATCGCTGTTTCACTTCCGCCTTGAACTCGTCAAGTCGCTCTTGAAGTCGCTCCATGATTTCTTCGCTTAGACCGTGATTGGCGTTCGCAGTTACCTCGTTGAGACCTGAAGTGATAGCTTCCATCAGATCCTCTTTGTTCAGTTCAATTTCCCTGGGAATTGAGTTTTGACTGTCGAGGCCTTCTGTAATGGCGTTGAGAATTTCATCGCGGGAAATGGTTGGTTCGACTTCTCGAGAAAGGACAGGCTGCTGGGAGGAGAAAGCCTCGTTGATAATGTGGGTGACATCTTCCTTTGTAATTGATGGGTGGTCGTGACCCTTTCCTGAGAGCATATGTGCTCCAATCCCATCAGACACGGCGCTCAGAATCTCATCACGCCCGAGACCCGAGTCGAAAGAATCTCTTGTAAGGGCACTCTGAGATGTCATGGATTCAGTGACTGCGTGTAGTACTTCGTCTCGAATGACAGCCAGCTGTTCATCATCCAAAGAACGAGGCTGAGAATGCTGGAGACACTCTTGAATAGTGTGGACGATTTCGTCTTTTGTAATTGCCGGAGGCTGCTCGAATTGTTGTATTCCAGCCTGAACCGCCGCCAGGACCTGGTCGTACGTAACAGCTTGCTCATGCTGTGGTTGGTAGGCTTTGAGACCCTCCGAGAGACACTCAAGGATCTCATCTCGCTCAAGACCGAAGTTCTGCAGCTCAATTTCCGGTTTATACGTCTCCCAGGCCTCTCGGACTGCTTCGAGGATGTCCTCCTTTTGCATCCGAGCACCTTCCGGCTCATCACGGAGCTGAGCCATGCTAGAATGGTCCAAAGCCTTCTGGACGACCGAGTATATTTCGGCGCCGTCCATAGCAGCTCGTAATTCGTTAAGCGCAGAGGAATGTTGCTTGTTGTCGTTCATAATGGCGCTCAAATGAGAGCGAAGGTCCTGTAGGCTGCCGTCGATGATATGGGCGATTTCGTCGGGCCCGGGCCCTCTGGGTGTGTCCTCAATAGCTCGAGTACGCTCAGCGTCCTCCAACTTGCTGGCTAGGTTTCTACCCATTCCCAGAACTTCTCCACGGAGTTCTCGCACTAGAGCCTTCACCTCATTTGTCATTCCACCCCCTTCAATGACACTGCTTCTGACACGTTTCATTATATCCATCATTTCGTTCGTAGTGGAGCTCTGCCCTTCAGATGTAGAACGGTTGACGACACGTGGGTGGTTTCCGTGCATAACGCCCATGTCGCGTGCAAAGCCCTGCTCCGAGTCGACAGACCGTGCAGAGGTGGCATTCATATCTAGGTCAGGACCTGCGTTTCGCGAGCGCACGAGAGCCTTGGTTCCGGAGTCCTGTTTTACGATATTGAGGATTTCCTCCAGCATTTTCGTCACCGTGTTGTCGACGCTCTTGCTGGAATCATCGGAGGTTGGGCGAGCTTTGAGTTCGTCCACGAGCTCTAAGAGTTTTTCCTGTCCTTCCTTTGTTGCCATCTCTCGCAGAACCTTCTCTAACAGGGCGATACTAGCAGATCCGTCTGTCATAGGGCCAGGAGAAGCGGTAAATTCACGTTCCATAGCCGCAACGAAAGGATTAGGGCTTTGCATTTTCGGGACAGAGTGACTCTTCTTCGAGTTTGGAGAACTATCCGATTCAGCTTGGTTAATACCATTTTCAGAGCCCAGGAGAGCACTGAGATCCAACCTTGTGGCAGTGTCACCGTCCAGGAACTTGGAAGCCAGGTTCGAGGACAAATCACGAAGGCTTTTCCGAATGTCCTCGTCGCGGGCGTTAGTTGCAGCTTTGAGGCTGACTAAATCCGTAGCATTGTCTTTGCTCCGTCGACTCAGCTGCGACATCTCGCGCTGGAGATTGCTGGCGATATCTGTGAGGCTGAGGATTTGGTTCGACAAAAATTCGAAGCTACTGGACTGCGCAGGTTTGGGCTCTGAAGGCGGATCGACATCTTTGGTGTTTACCTGCGCCTCGTTTTCAGGAGGTAATTGCATGTTCTGTAGAGCAAGCATTGTAGCAGAAGGAGGTGTACTTTCGCCAAAGAGCGGCCTAGAAAGGTAGCGGTTAGAGATGAGTAGACTCGAAGGTTCTTCTGAGTTCTCTTGATCTTGCGGACTCTCAGCCTTGAGTGCGCTCTTCTCAAACTGTTTTGGGCTTTGATCAGAAAATGATGCGCGCAGTGGGCGCTCTGGTGACCGGTTCTCCAGGTAGTTCAAGAATTCTGAGCGCGTATCGGTGTTCTGCAGCGACTGCATCCGCTTGTGGAATTGGCCCTTAATGAGGGACTTCTCTGGTGACTTAGGCGTCATAGGGTTGGTAGTGTATGGGCTGGGGGAGTTCTCGCGCATCTTTTCTGTGAAGTTTGCTGCTACCGCCTGGATACCTGGGGAGACATTTGCTTTGGTTACCGGACTCGTCGAGCCAGGGTTCAATGGTAGTGGTGGTGGTGCCCGCTCTGGATCAGAACTGTCCCACCTTTGTTTCAAAGATTTGAAAGTTAGCTTCTTCATCGGAGGCATGAATATGAACAGAGATGGAGAGACAAATCCAGTGGGGCATGTATAGAGACGTACATGGGCACAGTCTGGTGTCTGCTGAGGACCAGCTCCCGATCGCGGGAACCCTCACGGTTATGCGAAGACATAGTGGAACCTGGATGTGATTTGCGCGAATATCAAAAAGGTCGTGACAGCGAGGATTGGGCGAGCCGCGGTACTTGGAATGTCGAGAGGAATGAAGAATGCTTGTCAAGCACAGGGTCGTAAGGGCATATCAAATCGTCAAAACAAAAACACAATAACAAGGCACCCCAGACGAAAATCAAAGGGTATATATGACTGGGGAGAAACAAAAACAGAAAAAACAATCGCAAAGTAAAGCAGGGAGAAAACAAGAGCGCTTGCTGCAAGGAACAATGAGGATGAGAGGGAGGAGGGCAAAGCACAATGCCACAGACGGTACGACCAAGGACCGGGGAGGAAAACGGTTTGAGGTCTAGAGATGAGCTCCTCGTGCGTTAAGTAGGTGTTGACAACAGAGTCAGTGGAGTTGCAGACCGCAAGATGTTGGTAGCTCATGGGGCATCAATCACATCGTCACAGCCTGGCCGGCCCAATCTGCAGCGTCCACATAGAAGCTCCTCCATAGCAACCGCTCAGTTGCGGTTGCCGGGTAAACAAACGGGCGATCGGGTTCGAGCCGACCAGGTTTTTCCGAGTGTCCGCCAGGCAGGCCACTAGCCCGTTTGGGGAAACTATCCCGTTCCAGACTAGCGCCCGCAAGTCGGTAAGGAGGCCAATTAAATCGTAGCACACAAATCACTTGTGCCCTGAACCCTCTCCCGTGCACTTCCCAAGCGAAAAAAAGAACGTCGAGCGCGGAGAACCTCATTCCCTCGATCCGAAGCATATCGACAACCACCCCATCGACCTTGCCGCTTTCACAATGAAGTGTTAGTTGATCACCCCCCCGACTGAACCCTCGTTTTCGATCTCAGCTGATAGGAATGTTGCGACAGTCATGAAAGTGGGCCGTGTGGCCATCATCACCCGTGGCCGTTACGCCGGTAAGAAGGTACGATACGACCCTTCGCATCCCCTTTGTTACAGGAGAGATTGCATTGCGCTGGAGGAGGGCAAAATCCAGAGTCTAGGAGGAATTGGAAGCGAGTTGGGCGAAGGATTTTGAAGCGAATGCGGGACATTTTAGAGAAATGAGGGATTTGGGAATTTTATGACGTTCAGGATGTGCTGACGAAGGCCGCTTTTTGCGATCAACAGGTTGTCATTGTCCAGCCTCAGGACTCTGGCTCCAAGGCTCACCCCTTCTCTTACGCCATCGTCGCCGGTATCGAGCGCTACCCCCTCAAGGTCACCCGCCGCATGGGTAAGAAGACTGTCGAGAAGCGCAGCCGTATCAAGCCCTTCATCAAGGTCGTCAACTACAACCACTTGATGCCCACCCGTTACACTCTCGAGCTTGAGGGTCTCAAGGGTACCGTTTCCGCCGACACCTTCAAGGAAGTTTCCCAGCGCGAGGACGCCAAGAAGACCATCAAGAAGGCTCTCGAGGACCGATACACCAGCGGCAAGAACCGGTGGTTCTTCACTCCTCTGCGTACGTTTTGTTCCATGCCGATACGAGATAGTCAAATGTTGGGATTATGCTGACGGTTTAACAGGTTTCTAAACGGGTAATCTGGGGCGTTATGTCGTTTGAGCGCGCAAGGTTCTAGATGAGGCAATGGGAAAAGAAAACATCGAGTACGTTCGGTTCATGAGCATGGAATCCACAGGAATTATACCATAGCTGGAGGAAGAATTGGGAATGTATCGATGTACAAGTCAACGACTTGAGCATTTATGTGCAGGATGCCACCAAGATCCGGCGTCCGTCTCGAAATGAAATGGAAAATATGAACAATTTCTTCTTCTAATCTGCGCCAACTATCAATTCTCCGCCGCCAACCAATACTCATATACAGCCGCGAACACCTGGCTAAACTGATAGAACGTATGTCGTCAGTTTCAACCCTCTGCGCCATGTCCCATAGCTCTCATTCGGCCCCAAAACATCTCAAGTTGCCACTCTGGACACGGGAAGTCCACCCCCAACCAGTATCTGCAGCGGTTCCTGTGAATGCCCAGCCTTAAACCACATGTAGCCCTTCTTCCCCACTCATCCGAATCCTCAGCTTCAACACCTAAGGACGCTCACGCTCAGGGTTTTCCCTCAACATCAGGCTCAAACGCATACCCCTATCCATTCATGAGATAACCCCATAGACAGCTTTACATAATAGACGACTTACTCACCGTCTCACGACCAACAAACGCTCCGCGCGAGATACTTTAGAAGTTTATGTAAGTTTTACAACTCCCTTACTAAGAAATCGCAGTCATGATGGAATGTAATCATCGGCGGATGGAGTACTCGAGGGGATCCACAGTTGTTTTCGCATACCACGACAAGGATTGGGACTGTCATGACAGCCGAAGATGGGTGACATGGTGGCTGACATCGTGATTAGATTACCAAATGCCCGTACCGGAGAAATAAGTGGTAATGTGTTATGGGGTTCCATTGTTCCTTACAATAATATCTCGGGATACTCTCGTACGTGCTGGGGATTGTGGTAAAGAACATGGGAATGGCACCGTCGCAGCCGTGTATGAGTTTGGCACAGGGATGGTTATCAGGAGGGATACCTATCCCATATGTCGAAGGCCGCCAGACCCTTAGTCTACTTTGTCGGTTAGTTATAGCACGGCGTGCACTTGGCTTTTGCAACTTTCACTAATTGTACACCTATGCTCTGGAATTTTGCGTTGTATGAAGGTTCGTACACACCGAGGAATTCACGGCGGGAATATCTTTGCATGTAAGATGTCTGTCCATCTCTCGTTAACTAACGAGCTTCCTCCAGTGTTCTTGGGTTTCCTACCTATATCAAGTTATGGATATGGATGATTGGTACGAGACGTCCAGAGAGAAACACCTGAATGTAGATATAGTTACAGGATTTCTTGCTGACAGATTAACAGACTCATGGAATCCAGCCTTGTATTCAGGGAATCGACTATCTATCAATAAGGCGCCCACCTCTTAATCTAAACTGCGAGAATTCCTTCGCCAGAAGCCCCGTTACAATGCCAGGGATCTCAATATCAGATATAAAGAACCTCCGAGTGCTTTAGTGATGTAACAAGAAACTTCATTTTTTTTATCGTCACTATAACATTGACAGTTCCATAGGATGCTCCGGGTTCAGAACGTTACGTGAGAACCCTGACGGTCTAAATGCCCTGGACAAGGGGCCGACATGATCGATATCGTTCAAAGGTCGAAAACGCCATCGGGCCCCAGGAAAATACTGAGAATCTTGATCTTTATGGAAATAAATTGCACCAGGCTACTAAGAAAAAGACGCAGAGTCACTTCGTGAATATTCAAAGATAAAGTTCATAAAGTCCTATAACTCAAGGATCTCCCCAGTTCCTGAGATATAACCAACTTTACCCATTTCAGGCTATTCGCCTTACGTAGGCGGATACTCTTTTAACTCCATATCAGGCTGCTAGCTCTATATATTGCAATAATGAAAAGGTAATACGGGAGAGGGGCTTTTCTGTCGTGGTTTAACAATGCATGCGAGAACACCAACTCACCTCCCCCTCACCTCCCCGCGCTCTTGATCTTGTTATCACTTGGAAATTCGAGATGCCTCTCATTGTCTACTCAGAATATTATAACTTTCCACCAATTACTACGGTGTGCCTGGAAGCTCGCCCCTCCTCTCGGGGGAACATCACCACGAAATCCCGAGCATCCCCACCTCACGCTCTGCTCTGTCTCTCAGTTTCTCACCTCCGTGACCACTTTATTTCCTCTCATACTCCCATCAGGCTGTTACCAGATACCTAATATACCCATCATGTCCCTCCCCCAGCTGCTGACCGGCAAAGTGGCCGCCATCACCGGCGGTCTCTCAGGAATCGGCCGCGTACTCCACCCCCTCAACCCCGCAAAAACGACCAGAAATACTGATAACTATCAACGTATAGGCAATTGCACTGGAATACCTCCGGCACGGCGCATACGTCGCCGTAAACCACCTCGGCGGCACAGGCGATGAGCCCCTTGTGGCGGCACTAAAGAAAGACGTCGCAAACCTCCTCACATCCACCAAGCAAGAAACCTCAGGAGACCGATTCATCATCGTATCCGGCGACATCTCCAAACCCGAAACTGGCACCGAGTTTATCCAGAAGACAGTGCAGGCATTCGGGAGACTCGATGTCTTTGTTAGCAATGCTGGTGTTTGTCGGTTTGAGGAGTTTCTTGAGTATGGATATATACATATACCCCTTCTATATTTTCTCCCTAGTAATGGCTACAAACTAACTTGTTGGGAAAGCGTCACACCAACCCTCCTCAACCACACCATAACAACCAACCTCACAGGCGCTTTCTATGCCGTGCAAGCCGCCGCACGCCAAATGGCCTACTCACAATCACCCCCCGGCGGCTCTATAATCGGCATCTCGTCAATCTCCGCATTAGTCGGGGGCGGGCAACAAACGCACTACACGCCCACGAAGGCCGGCGTGCTCTCTCTCATGCAGTCAACGGCCGTTGCGCTGGGGAAGTACGGCATCCGGTGTAATGCGCTGCTGCCTGGGACCATCCGGACGCAGCTGAATGACGAGGATATGAGTGATCCAGTGAAGAGGGAGTACATGGAGGGAAGAATTCCGTTGGGGAGATTGGGCCAGCCGCCGGATCTGGCAGGGCCGGCAGTGTTTTTGGCTTGTGAGGGGTTGAGTGGTTATGTGGTGAGTTTCCCTTTCCAATTCCATTTCGCTGTCTAGTTTAAGATAGGAGTGCTAATTATTGTGTAGACTGGAGCGCAGATTTTAGTTGATGGGGGATTGTTTGTGAATCTTCAGTGATTTGCATCATCTGATTCTTGTGTATGCTAATGCTCAATAAACCTTGAAGCCCGTGTTAAGTGTACATAAAATACATCGAGTAACCAAGCGTTGTTCACCTGGCCTCTTGTCAAAAATATCAAACCGCCAACTCCGGATCCGGGAATCAACCTCGCCAACGCCTTGCTTCAACCTCAGTCACAATCAAGACTACCCATTCATAGTAGACAAGAACGAATCCAGGTTGTACTCTTCCTGGTACTGCCGGTCGTCCCAAAGCTCGCCTAGGTCGTCGAGCCAGCCCTTCTTACCCTTCTCCTTCAGCTCGCCGTCGATGTCAACCATGTCGACTTCTTTACCGCCGGTCTCCGTCGGTTTCTCCGCATTATCTGCCGTTTCGCCAAGATTAAATAGGTCCAATAGCTGGTCTGTGTCCATCGTATTCAAACCCGCGTTCTGCTGATTGACTACTGTGGATGCCACGTCGATCTTGAATCGTTGCAGACTGGGAGGTTTAGTTAGTATGCGGCATGTAAAAACAGAGAAAAGTGGGGGGTGGCGGCCTTACTTTAAGATCTTCTCCTCTAGAGTTCCTCGCGTGATCAACCGGTAGACATTGACCACCTTCTTCTGTCCGATACGGTGTGCTCGGTCCATAGCTTGAATATCCTTCTGCGGGTTCCAGTCGTGCTCCACGAAGATAACCGTGTCTGCACCTGTAAGGTTTAGGCCAAGCCCACCAACGCTGGTAGTCAATAGCAGAACATCATAACTAGGGTCGGTGTTGAACCGATTCACAATATCCTGGCGTTTGGTGGCTTCAACACCACCATCGAGACGGAGGAACTGTACCGACGGAAGGAGTTTCCGGAGAACTTCGCTTTGGACTATATCCAACATTTCCTTCATCTGACAGAAGACCAGAGCTCGATGCGGGCTTACGTAGCTAGCGCCCGTCGCCAAATCGCCTTCGCTCGGTGGGTCGACACCAATTCCGCAGTCCAAGAGTAGATCGCGAAGAGCATTGAGTTTAGGCGCGTGCGACACATCACGAATATAGGAGTTCTTCTTCTGCAAATATTGCTGCACCTCGTTATACTGCTTGTGACCATCCTTGACAACAAGAGCAGGCGAGTTGCAGAGACGGCGCATGTACTGTAGGGCTTGGAAGATATGCTCCTTGTCAGACTTTTCTGAGCTGCCCATCTTGTCCTGCAGAGCTTTCTGCTCTTTCTTTGTAAAGTCCTCAAAAAGCTTCTTCTGCAGCTCACTCGGGTCGCAATAGTAGTTCTGGATAATCTTCGGTGGCAGATCATTCAACACCTCTTCCTTCAGACGGCGAAGGAGGAACGGAAGCACCTGTTTATGTAGCGCCTCGATTGCCAAAGCACCCGCCTCCTGCTCCTTTGATGATTTGCTAAAGCGGCTGGTGGCAATTGGTTTGGCAAACCGGTCCAAGAATACCTTCTCGGTACCAAGGAAGCCCGGCATCAGGAAGTCAAACAAGGACCACAACTCCAACACATTGTTCTGGATCGGCGTTCCGGACAAAATCAAACGGTGGTTGCTATGGATGCGTTTGACTGTGATCGTGACCTTGGCCTTGGGGTTCTTGATGAGATGGCCTTCGTCTAAAACACAGTAATTCCAGCTAATCGCTCTGAGGACCTCGTTGTCATTGCGGCAGATATCGTAAGATGTCACAACGATATCTGCGTCGGCAAGGGAACCCTGCAACTTAGACCGCTCCGCGGGTGGGCCAACGTAGGCAACGCAACTTAGGAATGGCGCATATTGCTTCACCTCCTGTTGCCAGTGACCAGAAAGCGATGGAGGGCATACAATCAGCGACGGGACCTTGCGAACCTCTAGCGCTTGAGTTTTAGCAAACTCTTCAGCCCGCATATGATGATCACTCGCAACAATGCAAATAGTCTGGAGCGTCTTTCCAAGACCCATGTCATCGCAAAGAATGCCATGGAGGTTGTAGCGATTGAGGAAGGCAAGCCAATTGACACCATCCTGCTGGTAAGGACGTAGCTCCGCTTTGATCGCAACTGGAAGTTGAAACTCTTCAACCTTTCGCGAATCGAGCATTTGAGACATGAATTTTCTTTCTCGATCACGTCCTTGGAGAAGTTCTTGCGACAAGCCAGGAGGATCTGGAATCCCAGCTTCCAATGGCACGAGCTTGACCAAGGTTGCAAACGAAGTTGTGGAAAGAAGTCTCACGTCGTCGTCCGAGTCACTCATCCTTCCAAGAACGGGCACAACAAGGAATATAACGTAGGGTAGAATATCGTCTTCCATGACATGGATGAGATGATAAATACACTCGACCGCTCCCTGGCGATGATGGACATCCAAAGTATTGTTAATTGTTGGAAGCACTTTCTCCACAAGCATCGTCATACCATCCACGGTGACAACGCTGCATATAGTGGCAAAGCACTTGGCAGCCGCGTACCGGATGACAGACAGTCGGCATTGAAGAGCCTTGACAACAAACGGCATAAGATTGACAACCCACGGATACAAACCTGGGTCGAACTTGGGAAGCAGCGCTCTCAACGTGGACAATCCGTCTACAACCTCCTGGCCCAGGTCGTTGCCTTCGTCGACAATATCTGCGGGAAGGTCACCGGAGAGCGCTTCCTTAAGAGGTCGCTCGACCAAGAGTGCAAGGTTCGGAACCTTTTCTGTAAGTTCCGCACCGAATTTGGTGGCCAGTTTTTCAAGGGCGTCTTTAGCACCGCGGCGCATTATTCTTGCTTCTTTAGCCTCCCTTTCGAACTTGGCGGCATCCAGATGTTCCCGTCGGTCCTCCTCTTTCCGAAGTGACAAAATAGATTCCTCCAAATTTGCGTTGTGGTGAAATTCAGGCGTCTCGGACGTATCGACACAACAGTATTTGACCAAATTACCGATAACCTTGTCAACTGGGCCTCTCTTGGCTGCAGCGGTGTAGTGTTCTACCAAAGCTGCAACAGCGGTCGCAGAGCGTTCTTGAAGCTCAGCACTCTCTTCCTTTTTGATGCTATCCATCATTCCCTTGATGAGGTGACCAGGTTTCTTGGGGATTTCATGGAAACTGACCAACGCTCCCGCTGCGGCAGCTTTAATTCGCATGTCTCTGATCTCTCTGACATCCTTCGCCTGGCCAACTGCCGTTTCTGCTGTAGCCCTGGTCTCATTGAGAACCTTAAGAGCAGTAATGCGTTGCGCAGGCGCCAGCCCCTTCTTCAGCCTGTCAAAATCTGGCCCGATCACCTTCTCAGCATCGGCTAAGGAGAATGCATTTGGGCCAGCGTCTGGGTCTCCCTGTACAACAACGGCAAGGACCGGCAGTTTTGAAGGAGGAACATGGGCATTCTCCCGGAAAGCGTTGAGTAACGAATGACATTGAGCGCGCGCGACACTTAGGTAGCACGAAATATCGCTATACCAAAGAGGGCGCTCACCTTCAACGATGGGCTGAATTTGCTTGCAGAGGGCGGAACCATACTTGCTATCGGATCCAGAAAGCTTGGCATACTCCTCTACTATCATGGCTGATGAAAGTTGGGATGAAGATGCAGGATGGCTGAGGCCTCCCACGATGGTGTCCCAGAAGCTCTCAAGCCCATTTTTGTCCCAAAACGAGAGCAACTCTCCAAGAGCTCTAGCGGCATAAATCTTTGAACGCAACATTGTATCGGCGCCAACCATATCAATGTCACCCTTAAGCATGTGTGCATCCACATCGTGCGTCGAATTGGAAGGAGGGGGTTCTTTCTTCTCGGCTTTGCGACCTCGTTTCTTGGGTGCATCTGCTGCGCCTGGAATGGTGGCTGGGGGTGAATGCTTTGTGGGAGCCGAAGGAGCCACCGAGAAGGGTACACCGGATGGTTTGATGAAAAGCGATGAATTCATTGGAATGGGGTAGAGGGGGACACCAAAGGGTGCCATGCTCAACGTGATCAATGGTTGGATATGGGTGGAAAAGTCAGGATCCGATTTGAATACTCCTCGGGAATCCAGAGACTTGAGCACCTCTGACCAAACTTCGAGAGAGAGTTCTAGGACACCCTCGTTCCGCTCCACTAATAGGTTCTGAAAAATGAGGCGTAGTCCTTTTCCATCTACCCAGTCATTGGAGCCCTCGCCCTCCAACTGTAAGAAGGTTGTAAGAGCTCGGAGAACGGCAGACCGCACACTCGTAATTGTATGGCGTAGGAATGGATACAGACGAGGAACAAGGTTTCCGAATGACGATTCCGAATCCACTGCTGCGTTTTCTTTCATGGCGTTGAGGACGGGCTGGAAAGTGCAGAGTTTCGCCAAGAGGTCCATAACCGAGCCTGTACTGGCGCTCAGGTCATCTTGGAGGTTTGAAAGGCAGTCCCACACTATACTCATGAGTGGTCCCAGGGTGGATTGCTTGGAGTTGACAAGTTCTTCCGCTATTGGCACAAGAGTGGCAGCACTTACAGCACGGACGTCATCATCGTAATTGCGCAGTCCCTGCATGACGGCTTCCAAAACGCCATCCATCAGCTCGGAGTCCTTGACCATAAGATCCTTTCGAACTGCCACCAAATATCTTAGGCCGATCATTCCCCCATGACAGACCTCCCAAATTGGACGGTCCAGGGCCAAATCGGTTTGCATGATAAGCCGGTAGAGGCATCTGTATACGGCAACAACAGACCGTGGCGGCAGATGATACAAGAGGGCACCCAACGTCTGGCCCACTGTTTCCCGGATAGGAGCAACAACATTGTCGGAAATGTAATCACCGAAGCGATCCAGCATCAAAACACACAGCAGACGGCAGGCGAGATCATCCAGCCACCTTCGGTTCAGTGCGTTGTTTTCTGATCTAGTTTTCCCATGCACGCGTCCCGCTCCGGCACCCTGGATGCGAAAGACTTCTCGGAGAGCCATTGCCGCACCGTGTCGAACCTCCCAGTTTGGATCGAACATGTCCACCATGAGAAACTCACACATACGTTCGTACGGCCACGCGACATCATCAGTATCCTCCACGAGTTCAGGCTGAATTATGGACTTTTCAGGAAGCACTGCTCCCTTAAACTCAGTCACAACTTTAGAATCATCATCATCGCCTGTTGGTCTATCAAGGGAGAAATAGTCTGGTTTGCTGTCGCCATTCTGGCCTTCGCCGTTCTCCGCTTTTACTGGGTGAGGAGTGCTGATTGCAGGAGTGGTGACTGAAGGAGTAGTGACATTTTCCGATGGGCGTCGGGCGGATAGGTCGACCACCCGCACTTTGTTCGCACCCAATTTCGCGTGTTGTTTGCTTTTCCGTTTTAGCTGATTCAGCTGCCTTCTGCTTAGCCCAGACTCCTCGCCATTCGCGGGTTCACTAGGAGAGGGTAACGCAGGAGCGCCGGAGCTGAGGTGGTTGCTTTCCTTCGATAAAAGAAAACTTGGGGCATTCTCCTTCGAAGCTTGAGTGGGCTTTTGTAGCAAGTCCTCGTCGAGAAAGTCCTCCTCGACGTATTCTCCCGCAAGACCCAATCGTCCTGTCAATGTCTTCTTGTGGTGTTGCAGTCGAGCGGCAGGGTCCATAGAAGCTAGTAAATATTCCTGGTCTTTCCCACCGCTGCCCAGCAGCCGCCGCCCGTGCTTCAAAATGGAGACCAGATCCAAAGTTTCAAGGTGGAGTAGCTCATCAAGAACGAGAGTTTGTTCTTCTTCAGACTTGACTTTTACAATGCTTTCGCTGTCTTCTTCATCCTTCTTGATCTCCTCACCATCGTCCTGATTAGGGTCGAAAGTGTTTGCATTAGTGACAATGAGGCCCATTGCCTTGGCGGCAGCGGTTCGTGTATCCCATGATTTTGATTTGAGATAGGGAAGAATACGCCCAAGAAGATTGAATAGCTCATCTGGATGTTGTTTTTGCACATCTGCCAGCTGCTGAGCGGCTGTGTTACGAATGAGAGGAGAGCTGCCTGTCTCGAGTAACCTGGGTTTCCGATCTAGTTAGCGATCATCACAAGGTTAGTGGTAAAGTTGAACTCACGTGACAAGGCGATCTAGTCTAGAGTAGCTGGTTAGTCTTGTTCTGTTATTAAAGTGCCGGATGGAGTACTCACCTGGATGTCATGGCGGTCGTGATATCAAAGATGATAAATTAATGAAAGTAGGTAGCTGTAGGAGGAGGGGTATTAAATAAACGTAGAGGCTCAATGAGGATCAAAGAGAAGACTGGAGTTCCCGCGACGCGCCTCAAGAGATAAAGAGGTTGTACCGCTCAGTATTGGTAAAATACAAGCAGTACCGGAGGCGCAGGGATGAGGCAACGGGAACGTAGAAGAAGTCCAGTAACAACAATTACCTGCACGTCGCAGCCATCGAGGGCAGTGGAGATGGAAAGAAGGTGTTGTAGATAGTTGTAGATAGTCACCGGGAAGTTCTCAGTGATCCAGAGAGAAGGGGAGTTGGAAGTGTTGTGAGGCACGAAGGGCCGAGCACCAGCACATCGATCTGGAGTATACCAAAAATTACACTGAAAGGATGTGTAAAATAAATTACCCGGAGGTATACGGAGGGCAAACGAAGAAAAAACGCAGACAACGTAAAGGAAGAAACAAATAAATAGTGTACCTGGGAAAAAAAGAAAATAATAAATCCACCTGATACTGAATATCGATTTAGGTGGTGAGTCAAGCTCAAAGAAATGGGTTGTGTTGCTGAGTAAGACGGGCGGCAGGTGAGGTCCAAGTAAACAGCAGCACGGCTTCAGCGGCGTCAGGATGGTTTTGGTCTGCGGTCGGTCGAGGTCACGCAGCCTGTTTATATCATTGGGGACATCTTTGGCTGGGCGCGCCTACCCATGCTTGGGCCTGTTACGCTAGACTATTCCAGGAATGGTCCGCCCCACCTATGAGAAAGGTTTTCTTGTGATCACGTGAAATGATGAATCCCCGCCAAGGGCCAGATGGCCTCAAGATTAAGTAAGACGAATTGCGAAGTAACTAACATCTCTTTGGAGTTTGGACACAGGTTCGAGGGACATGGGTAACTGCTCCCTTGTACTCTTAGCTTCATTTCTAGCTTCACCCAGCCCGTGCTCCCCAAACCGCATTGACAGGAACAGCCGTCCACATTTGTCTACAGTGACGTTCATGAGTCGACCTGCGAACTTACATAGCTGAGAACTCTAACATCAGCCTCTATCAGAACTGACTCCTAGTAAACTAGCTATCAAAGCATTTTATTTCCTGTATCAAGACTACTTGCACAATTCTCAGGAACCCAATCCAAGGCGTCTTGTAGCTGCCGATAGAAGGGTTTTCGGGAGTATCTTTAAAATAAGAGGGTTCCGGTTTCTATACAGTAGCAGGTAAGGCCATACATAACCTTTGAAAAATAAAAAAGACAAATAAACGCGCTCAATGTATCGTTCTCCATGGGTCCGGTGGTTTCAGCATTCCTTTGGCCTCGCTCACGGTTTGTTCATTCGTTCGGCCACTCTGCCGGAAGTTTGCCGTTTTGCTTGCTGAGAGCCTCGCCCAAGCTCAAACGTGTGCGTCCTTCCTTCACTTATTTCTGCATATTTTCTCACCGATTTAACAACCCCAAACTCCGAACCTGTTCTGCCTGTGCTTCAGCCTCACGGGGGTGTGCGGCTTCTGCCTTCCGGTAGGCGGCCTGCATTTTCATCGTCCGGAGAGCCTATCATCTTGTTAGGCATGGAACTTGTGAATAAACTAACTGTAGTGGGTGTCTCGAAACACTCGGCTTGAGGGGCATCGCCTTCTCGTTTAGGTGGAGGGCTGATGGACGCGTACCTCTTTCTTGTGGTGCAGGCACTCATGGTAATCATCTAGCGCTGGCAGGCACTTTCTTTTGCCACTTTCACCCTCTCCAGCATTGACAACGTAGCAACCGAGGACTTCTTGCCAGAAGTTGTAGCAGCGGGAGGGACCTGCGTAGGGAGATGAGTGTTAGCCGGGAGCTCCATTTCTCGTAGCTTAACAGCCGCAAAATCCAACCACCACAGCCAATTGGGCAGGTCTAATCGCCCGCGGGACTGAAAAATGATTCAACGTACCGCCATTGAGACCGAAACCGGACGCCATTGTGTGTTTGGAGGGGGGAGAGAGCGGGGAATCGTAGTGAGGGAGCGGATGCGCGGATGCGATGAGGTTCTGCGCATTTAGTCACTTTCCGGGCCCGGCAGCCGCCCATGTGGCACGTGCACCCCCGTTACCATCACCAACACGCTGGCTGCCACGAATACCTCACCTTCATCGCCGAAGCTCTCAACTGCAATGCCATGGCTGACTCCACGCGGCTGTCCGGGGCGCATGCCATTCTCCTAGCTGCACATCTCTGCGCCACGGGAAACCCCTCCTCTCTCCCGCAATTACGATCTCGATTTCCGACTATTTTGACGATTGAACGGCTGTTGCGCATCGTTCTAACATTCCTACCTGAAAGCACGGAGCCCAGAACCTATGTATCAGTGATTCAGACCCTAGTGAGCGAATCAGTCTGTCGCTCAGATAGTCACGATGTCGACCCATCACCGGTCCAAGAACTCTCCGAAGAGGCTGCGAGGAAACGTGTACGGAAGATTCGCTTGTTACCACTGAAGTATCCTGGGGACGGGGATAGTCAAGATTCAGCTGACTTACTGACCCTTTTTCTAATTCACCGAGCCCACCGGATTGATTCGGAAACGTCTCTTCAACCGCTCGTCCTCGATCTTCTCCTTCCATTCTACCAACAATCGCCAGCCATACAAACATGGCTCGTCTCTTGTCTACTGCCGCTTCTCCGACTGAATTACGAATACTACCCCCACCAAGACATATCATGCTCCGTGGAAACACTGGAATCATTAGACGATCAGACGGCGACAAATATCCTTCTTTCGATGGCGGGAACACGGAAGAATGACACAGACCTTATCCAGAACCTGCGTGGTCTGGTTGGGCCTTGGATGTATGGTAGCAACCGGCCCAGGAGACAACGATCCAGGCAACTGGCGCGTCGAAATTCGATCCCTCTCTCACAGACAAATGTCCATGATCTTGAAACATCCGCATGGGAATACGTGAACGAGTGGCTGCTGTCACGCAGTTTGGTGGACGTGGAAGCGGTATCCAACGCATTTGTTAATTGGGACGGACCTGAAGACGTAGACTTTGGGGGCTATGTTGGCGAATATGAGAGATTACCAAGCGATCAGCTGGAGCAGCTGCGTTATCGATATGCACAAACAGGACTCGCTGTTATCTACCAAAATTCTGAAGCTTCTCTGGAAGGATCCATCCGTGTTTTGGAACGGGTTGGGAGCCTCTTGGGCCTGGAGGGTTCCTCTTTCACAGCATCCAGTTGCTCAGATCTTCCCACCGTGGAGTTTGATGCTAGCCCAATCCAGTCGGCATCGAGAGCAACGTTGTTTCAGAATGCTCTCCTTATCCCTACAAATCCGCTAACGTGTCCCTCGCCGTCGTCGATTTCGTTCCTCAGTGGCCTTCTACTGTCGCTGCGCACCCTGGAAGAGCTAGGGCATTCCGTTCCATGTAGGACAGCGACCAATATCTGCCTACACAGTAACGAAGACATGCAGCTCTATGAACTGCGCAGTGTGATGGCATCTATTGCACAAGGGAAATCTGGACAAGATTGGAGAGCAGTTCGTAAAAAGCTATTATGGCTGCGGGATTGGAAATCAGAGGCGGGGAAGCCATCCGACAATGATTCTAGCTGCCACGGCCTCTTTTATAGGGTCCCACCGGAGGTCCTGGAAGCAGAGATCTTAAAGGTTTTGCTTGAGGTCAGAGGTACAACCCCGATATCCCCTTACTTATTCCGAACGTAGAGCTAACAGACCACAGAGTACGATCTAGCTGTCGAAATCTACACCAGGTTTAGGTCTGCGTTGTCCGCGGCACAAGTGGAAGAGGCGGTCAAGGAATCTGTGTTCGCTGCATACGACAACGCCAGCAATGGTAATAGAACACGGGGTAAAATGCAACGGGCATACGAAATGTAAGTTGCTGTTATATGCCGATTAAACCTCTCAGTAACTAATGGGCCTATAGCCTTCAAGCATTCCAACCACACTTTCCAGATTCTACATCCTTGAGACAAGCCCAAGCCCTAATTTCTGCAACACATGCTCTATCATTTTACTCCTTAACGCTCCAGCATGGCGTCCCGTTCCAGCCCGTCAGCATTCGCGTCCATCAGGATCCGCTCGCTTTGATTGAAAAGATACTTGATCAAAACCCCAGAAGCTACGCAAAACTGGACGACCTCCTCAGCATCGGTCGAAATCTAGTCTTAGCCGGCTTTTCCTCACGTCCCGTTGACGATACCGACTCACATTCACACTACTCACGCCGGCCAGTCCTCTCCCGAGAAGATTCCCTCGTCACTGCTGAACGGCGTATCATGTCGCTCGCCATCTCGTCTGCCCTTTCCTCGAACGACTTTGGTACCGCCTACTCCTACATCCTTACCCGTCTTACACCCCAAACCTCTCCCGCATCCACTATCAAAACTCCCTCCACCATAAAAGACGACATCACCTGGCGTGCCGTCTACAACGCTGGTCGCTACCGCCCAACACCATCCCCATCAGCCACTCCTCCAACCCTCCACGCCCAAATTACCAACATATCCCAACGCATGGAACTCCTCTCTCTCTCCCTCATCCTAGCTCCAAGCCCGGAACCCCTCCCAGAAATTCTCGGCACCTGGCGTCGAGCCGACGAGGAACTCTCCCTCCTCCGCGCCCGCGAATCAGAAGAAGAAGACGCTTGGGACACAAAAGGCGACAACACCAGCACAGCTCCGTCTTTCCTCCCCGGTGGTTTCAACCAAACAGACACAGAGCAAGATGCCTTCGAAACAAAACAGCAGCATGCCCGTCGCGCAGCGCGGGCCGCACACCATAACCGCCTCGACTCCGACGAAGCACCCATGGGGCTCTTCGAAGTCGCGCGCGGCGCCGCAAGGGCATTGCATAAGAACGTTAATTCCTCGTTTCCACTTAGCGGGACGCTCAGTCCCTCGGCTGCTGTGTCTGCTTCTGCTTCATCTTCTATGTCGTTCGTTGATGGCGATATCGAGGGTGATGATGCGAATGGTCTCGATGACGGTGAAGCCGGGCGAGTGAGGAAACGAGATGTTGTGAGTAATATGGTCACCGGGGGGTTGGCGAGTGGGATTGGCTGGGTTTTGGGTGCGCAGCCAGTTAATATGAATAATACGCAGTAGGCAATTGTACTCTTAGTTCTCTTCCCCCCCCCCCTTTTGCTTCTTCCCTCTGTTGGTCTAGAGTTGAGGTTATTATCATTTTATTATTGGCACACGAAGAGATAGCGAGAGATGAAGTTATGATATCATTTTGTTCTACGGATCTATTTATCTGGTATATTCATTCTCAGGGCTCTTTACTTGAGAGCAAATATCAAATCATCAAAGATACAGAAGTTATATTCCTTCTCAAATAACAGTTCAGTGCTTGTACATCCTAAATCATATTCAATGTACTCTCTTTCCACTCTCTGTAAGCACCAGATAATTCCATCAACTTATATGCAGATGCCTGTATATATTTGCTCAAGCGGGACATAGTCGTCGACGGCCGGGGCAGAGTTGCTTGTATCCATCCAGGAAACGTGAACCAAAAGATAAAGACAAAACCACGCCGTCCCCGAACACAAGGACTGGAGAAAAAAACACCACAAGACTGAACCAGGTCAGGCAACGATAGAACTAAGACGGTTGCTGAAGGGGTAATGACGGCTGGATGGGAGAAACCGAGACTGGAAAGGTCGGAGGCAACGCTGATGCGAGAGGTGATATCAAGGAAAGACAGACATGGTCATGCGGCAATGATGATTTCCGACTCCGTAAATCCAAAAAAAAATAAGCGTGCAGGTAGGTAAAACAAAAGGAGCGTCGTAGTCACAAATAAAATCGTATGCTTTTTTGACAACCTGGTCAAAATGGGGACCAGCCACTTGTAAGCGTCAGAGGACCATTGTGTCAAAAAAGACCGCTATATGTAAAAGATATCGCGATGTATTATAGAAGTTCGAAGTCGAGGGCATAGGAGAGTTCATTCGTTCCAATCCCACACCTGCTTCAAAAAGTTTGCCATGTTCACCTTTTTATTCTTCATGTCCAATACCCACGGATGTTCCAGCATCCGCCATGGTGTCGCTCTTCGTGGTGGCTCTTTCTCGAGGCTATTGCTAATCAGCATAGTTCAAATTCGGAGTACATGAGCATTAACATACCAGCATTCAATAAAGTATTTGAAGTTATTCGACCAGCGGATACCATTTTCCGGCTCATCTTTCAGTTTTGGGATCGGTTGCCGTACAATATATGTCAACAAGTCAATCAAACCAGCACGAGGCTGCATCTCCGTTCCGTCGGCAGGGAATGGGAACCGATGTTGGGCAACCTCCAGCAGGGTCACGCCGAGTGACCAGACATCGGATGTGATGGTATATGATTGCCCTGTGATCCTCTCTGGTGCCATGTAATATGAAGTGCCGATGAATGTATTTGCGTCGCCCTTGGTGCCGAACTCTCCGCTGACTCCAAAATCGCAGAGCTTCACCTGGCCGTTCCGACAAAGAAGAATATTGGATGGTTTGATATCTGCACCAACGTTAACAACCTCGAGAGAGATTTGACAAAGTAAGCATACCTCGATGGATAATCTTCCTGCCATGGAGATATGTCAATCCATTCAAAACTCCTTCTGCCACTTTTCCAAGCACCTTTTCACCTGTCCGTCCACCGAGCTTTTTAACTTCCTTATATATACTATCCAAACTACCTCCTTCACAGAACTCCATCGCGATAGAGATCGTACCGGTCGACTTATCCATAAACGCACCATAGTAGAGACATATATGTTCCGAGGCGCAATCTTTGTTAAAGTTTAGTTCCCGGATAATTTGCTTCTTCACATCTGGGTTCGGGTCTGTGGTGATGATCTTCATATCGTAAATCAGCTCATGGATGGGTCGTGGGATACTTCCCTGAAACTCACCTTCAAGGCAAATACCGTCTTCCCATCCTTGAGCTTGCATCGTGTGACAGCTCCTCCTGCTCCTTCACCCAAGCTGCCTAACTCAACAATCTTTTTCTGTTCACTGGCGGCCAGCCACCCTTGGTCATCCAGATCCTCGACATCCAAAGCTCGACCTTTCTCCAGACTCAGCTTGTCTAAATCGGGGATCAGGCCGTTCACACTGTTATCTCGTTCCATCTGCACACCACCCTCGCGATCGGAATACACAGAGCTGATTGCTGATGAAGGGTCCGGCGTTCCTCCATGCGGTTGTCGGAGACCCATAGCAAACGACAGGGTTGAATAATTGGATGATGAGGCGGAGGCGGGGCCACTGCCTTTTCCATCCAAATGGGTAAAGCTCCCTGAACGCGAGCGGTCGTTCGAGTCGTTCAGCCCAGTTGTCGCCAAGGGTGGTGGCATAGGTCGAGCATTCCTCTGCGGGGGGACATCTTGGGTGCTGCCCATGGGGGTTGCGAGTCGTAGCTGGGGAGGAGGGGGCCGACCAGAGGGACGTTGTGGCTGGGGCGCATCTGAGGCGGCAGGAACGCCATTACCGGCGACAGGACGACTCGTGGCAGAGGGAGGGATGCCCAAGGTAAGCTTAGGCGGCCGGGGACTATTGGGATTGCCGCGATTGCCCGGGACGGGAGCTTTGAGGAGGGGAACGGGAGATGAAGACATTGCGAGATTGTTTTGCCTCTCACCGGGCAAGAACAACTCGTTAGGATCCGTCGTGGTAGCCAGATCGGCGGTGTTTTCTGGCAGCGACTAAGTATCGAAATTAGGAAAGGAGGAAGGTGTAGAGTCGTGAGGGAGGAGTGGGAACAAAGGGTCGTGGGGCTAGAAGCGGCGGTTGCAGGCAAAGAGGGGCTCGATCAAGGCCGCGGAGCTAGGGGAAATTATGGGAGAGCTGGTATGCGCAGCAGGAAATGCGAACGGCAGCTCAGGCAAGAATGGATATGAGGGGCGAGGAGGGGAATCAAAGAAGAAACGGCAAGCGTTGGGCCAACAAGAGGGATCAACGGCGGGTAACGAATCCCCAGCGAGCGAGTGACGAAAGAGAACAGTGGTGATAGCGAGAGGTAATAATGATGGCGGCAACGACGGCGAGTAACCGTCGAAGCGATGGATGGATTAAAAACGACCGGACAGGGCAGAGCGCGAGGTGCAGGATGAGGGGGTATGGAGGAGGGCGAGACTGAGGGAGAGCGATGAGAACGAGCGTCGGGGGCCGTTCAGTCAGGCGGTTGATTGCACGTTGGCTGCAAACCGTCTGGAACTCTGGATGGTCCAGGAATGCAAGACGACCAGGCTGGGCTTCAACTGGGCGCTTATGGTAAATTGCGAATCGCAAAGAATGTGTCAACGGTCAAGCTGTCACTTGTTCAAAGTTGGTCTGGTTGAGAGATATGGCTGTTGCTAAGGCACCGCTAGGCATCCATCAAAACTCTTACGATGAAATCATCAACACGGCCACCATCTTTGACACTTCATCGGAATCCTCAACCTGAGACACCGAGCCGCCGACCCTCGAGGTCAGAGGAACATGTTTCACCACTCAGGCTGCGCACTGGAGTCGCGACTGTGGCTTTCCTGCCTCCCCCACCGGCTGCGCCTCATCCTGGAGACCACCATCCGATGATCAAACAAACGTTGTCCGTCAGAAGGAAATACGCAGTGGTTAGATTGTACACCCCAAGGATGCAGCGGTATTGCTACGTTGCAACAGCAACATCTTTGTAGCCCCTCTCTTTTACATGAGAGGACAGATGTATTCCCAGGAAGCAGCGCAGGCCGTATGGCAGAGAGCAAGTCAGCCTTGTGAGGCCAAGCATTCTCCGGCCCCAGCTGACGCACTGTCTTGAGTCCTTGACTCTTGACTCTTGTGCCTCTCCCAGTCTCCCTTCTCCAACTCCCATGTTATAATACCACTATGATTTCATCCAGCGTACTCTGTATTACCCTTTCTCAAAGAATATTACTGCCGGCTTGCCGGTCGATACCTGAGACATGGAGTTCGTCTCTCCATGCACGGAGTAGATACGAAGAGTCGAAGAGTGAAGAGTGAAGAGTGAAGAGTGAAGAGTGAAGACAGACAAGACATCGGGCTCGTCTCAAGACTCAGCCTCGCCTCCAAATTGAGTATCGCGCATCGACAGCCCTGCGCTGTGGCGAGTGCCCTTGTGACGCCTTCTATTCGAGCAATCTGTTTCAGACCTTTGGATTGTACCTGAAGATCACGCATTTCGCCCGCCCATCAGCTCATCCCAGCATCTTTAATTTCCAGCAGGTCCAGCACCATATTTTCGCCTTGACGCTTTGTATCTCACTGTTCAGTGCTCACTGCTCAGTGACCACTCTCCCAACAAGTTGTGGGCAGAGACGCGCGGCGAAGGACGATCCTCTTGCCCAAATCCCCACTGCAATCCGATCAATCGAATGTGACTTGATAACGAGCCTCGGCGCCTAGGCGAGCGAACCAGCAAAACCAGTTGCTGTCAGCGACCTCGTTTTCGGCTCTTCGAGGTCGACTCCAAGTCTCCAACTTGCAGAGGAAAAGGATCTGGGGCGAGTACAGTATATACGGCAAACAAAGGCCGCTTTGTGCATCAGGATTCGGGATCAATTAGGAACGAAGGCCAGGCCTTTTTTCCCCCTTTTTCTTACTCCCAACGAGCCTCTTATTGGCATGCCATGCGAAATCGTGGACTGTCATGGTTCTCTCAATAATGATATCCGGGGTCTGGACTGAACTACGGCACTTAGGGTGCGATAGATTGACGGTTTCTAAGAATAACAACGCCATTCAAGCCACTTCCTTGTCTTTCCCCCCTGTTAATATGGAGTCGACGACGGACTTGAGTTCCATTTGAAGAGTTCTTGGAGGATGTTGGCAAGAAAGAGAACTCTTCCCCTGATGATCAGTGGAGCTTGGATGGTTTCCTTCGTTTACTCGCGAACGCATGCCAGACTGCCAGTCTGATGAATCCTGACCAGAATTGATTCATGATTAATCATGAAAGACTAGTTCACTATACGGATAACTGACTGTTCCAATCGTTTGACCAGATCGTGCCTTGCTTGAAGTTTCTCCCGCTAGGGGCACGTATCCGCCAAGACCAGTTCACTCAGTTAGATGACGAAGGTGGACAAATCCACTTCCGCAAGGGCTCTATCACTATGAGAGGACGACCTGATGATAGCTTTGGCAGGAATAAGAACAGAAGGCAGGGCCGCTCTCAATCTCCATATGCCTAGTGCTCATCGCAGGAACATTTTGAGAACACCCTGGCCCGCGTCTGCCTCGTTGGTATTGTCGTCTACTCGAGGTCAAAGCACTAAGCTTTAATTAAGCAATCAGTGCGCAGAAGAGGCGCACCAAGGCCGGTGTGGCCAACCGCCAAGTTCAGTGACAGCCTAAAATAATCATGAAACTCTCATTCTTCTGGTCATTTCTTGTCCTCTGACGCGGCGTTGCCGAGTTTGTGAGTCAAGACTCAAGACTCAAGAGCTTACAGTAAGATGAAAGATTTCCCATCCGACCCGATGCCGAAGGCCGCGGTTTTGCCGCATATGCAGGACCTCTTCCTGTTTTGAATTTGGTTTCAACGCATGACGCCTGGATTAAGTGTATTGAAGAAGCGGGGGGTACCTTGTAACAACCGAACAGTGGTGCTCCATGTTTCTCCCGCCCCGTGCAAGTCCCATTTCCCGTCAACAAATGTATCGGCGGTCCTTCCGAACAATTAAAATTCCCTGTTTTATCGATTGATTTCCTTAATTTCTCGCTGCTGGGCTGAAATTAACTTGGAATAATGCAATTGCTTTGGTGCCCCCATTTATTCGAGATATAAATGGCAACACTGGAACCAGGGGCAGGCGGAGAAGTCATTGTCTGCTGCTGCACGATTGGCCAGGCGGGTTGATGGCAAAATCAAGAGTGGGCTGCTGTGGGGCGGCGTGGTCAATGGTGTCAGGAACGGAGTGAAGAGTCCCCGCAGCACGCGACCCCATTGGCTTTCCGCCCAGGATGAAACACTCGCCAAGCCTGCTTGAACAACGTTTGGTCTTTCCCCTGAAAATAAGCAGGACTGGAGGATGGAGCTCCGCCGCCCAAATCAACGATGGTATCAGGATGCTGAATTGGATGACAGCGAACTGTCTGAGGAATTGGTTGCCGCCAGGCAGAGCAGTGCGGCATTGGGCAGGCCTATTAGAAGCTGAAAGTCCAGAACAACTCAGGAGAGGCCATCGTTCGACTACCCGCTCCGGTTGGCCATTCACAGACAAAGAGCCGAACTGATAGACAAAGATCAACATGCAACCTCCGGTTCCTGGGAAATAGGAGAGCGACAACACTGTTCACGGTGGCCAACTAACAACGGACTAGTCGCCTAGCAGGCTGGTAGTCATGGAAGCGACAATAGATCTCCGCCAACCACAAAGAGAGCACGAGGCCGGCTCGCCGTTATTGGGTTTGTTCAGGGGGTTGCGCGGCCCCATGGTCGAGTACACCGCTGTGACCCTCTCCACTCCCTCTCTCCTGTGCCGATTGCGTCCCTGGAGCGATCTCCCAGGCTAATCTCCCAGATGATACAAAGCCCCCGGCTTCGCCCTTTCATCTGGCGCTTCCTTTCTGTTCTTTCTTACTCAAGTCCAAACTTCGTCCTGCTTGAAGCATCACTCACTTGACTACGGTCGTCCAGTCTTTTTACAACCAACTACCCACATTCTTTAACCCCAACTTCACAACTCAAGACTACCTTGACGGTTTTTTTCTTCCACGACCAAATCAATCAAAATGCGTTTCTCCGCTGCTACCATCGCCCTCTTCGCCGGCCTTGCCGTTGCTGGTGACATCCAGACCGTCTACTCGACCGAGGATGTTACCATCACCTCGTGCGCTCCCACTGTGACCGACTGCCCTGGCAACACCGCTCAGACTTCGGCCCCTGCTGAGCCCACTGGTACCTCTCCCGTCGAGTCCAGCGTTCCGGTTGCCCCTGAGGCCCCCAGCAGCAGCAGCAGCGTCGCTGTGCCCCCTGCTCAGCCTACCGCCAGCTCTCCGGTTGTTCCTCAGCAGCCCCAGCAGCCCGAGCAGCCCTCTGGAAGCATCTCCGTCATCCCCGTGACCACCTGCATCCCCACCGTCACCTACTCTACCATCTCCGTCACCCCCACCGTTGCTCCCACCACCTCTAAGCCTGTCATCCCTGGCAACCCCACTGGCGTCGCCCCCACTGGCAGTGCCTCCGGTACCGCCTCGGCTTCGTAAGTTCTCACGTCTGTCATATATCAATACGCAGCTTCTAACCTTCTTCGCAGTGCCACTCCTTCTCCCCCCACCTTCACTGGTGCTGCCAACGCTGTCTCCAACTCTTTCGGCTTCGCTGGTGCCGCCGCCGTCGCCGCTATCTTCCTGGCATAGATTCTTTTCTCTTTTATGTCAATAGTATAGCCCTGGGTTACTCGTGATTCAAGATGGCCGCGCCAGGCCAAGTGTCTAGCGTGGTTGTGGTGATGAAACGGGGTTTGCATGTGCAGACCGGGGTTTCGTTTCAGTTTTAGTGTTGTGGTTTGGGGAGAGTAATCTGATTCTTCAGTCTTATATTTCGATATCTTTCTCGATTTTCTCTTGAACATTTTCTTTGGCTTGCCGGATTGCTTCGGAGTTTTTGTGAAGCTCAGTCTTGGTGGCTGGATACGATTTAATGTAAACCATGAACGTCCTTCACATACTGGTCAATTTCTTCGAAGTAATAATATATAGGTAATCTTAATTCTTTTCTCCAGTGAGTGCCATGAATTCTTAGTAGTAGTAGCGGCACCAGCGAGGTAGCGGGCGTACCTGCCTGTCTGCGCCTAGTGTCAGGCCTAAGGTCACGTCAGATGCTGGACGGTCTGATCGCAAGATTCTTCGAAGGAAATGATGATATTCAAGCCAGTCCAGTGGCTGACGCTGCGCGTCATTGGAACCACCGGGCCAAGTTCCAACAAGACCTTCTTGTCCATGGGCCATGACAGGTCGACTATTTGTATGTCATAATTCTTCGTGTGTGACTATCGATACTTTATTCAAGTCCTGGTAATAATGCTCCAATCCCTGGTCTTATTCTGAATCCCAAGCTGCGACTGTTGTTCTTGGCCTGCTCCTTTTCCTTCCCTGGCTAAGTGGCCATGGAGCGAAGGCTTATCTCCCGTATTCCTTTGAACACCTTTCCCCCAGCGGTCTGACAGATATCAAATTGAGAAAGAGCCATTTGGGCAGCTCCAGGAATCCTCTACAGTCTACACCGTATATCTTATTATTATCTCCAAGTATAACATCATTTAAGGGAAGCCTAGTGCGCGTTGTGAGTGGTGTCTCGCTTCTATTACTGTATTCAGGGTCTTCAAGTCTTTGTGTCCTGTATTTACGTTACGAAGCGACAAATTAAAGAAGAAAGAAAGAAAAGAAAGAAACCAATTCATGTTGACAAGCGTGCTTCTCTTATGCCAGAAAATAAAATCACCAAGGACCACTGCAGGGCGCCGGTGAGCTGACAAAGGGAGTCAAGGCAGAAGGCGTGGTGGCAGTGTTGCTGCGGATTTTCTGCTTCTCCTCTTTGTCCAAACAACCAACAGCAATAGCATAGCATCGCCTTGCGAACCACCAAGGAAGGAAACTGTTTCTAGCTCCACGCTTGGATGCTCCAGAAAACAGTTTTGAACTTTCTGCCTGTGCAAACTTTCATTGGTCTTCAGCCTTCCTCTCGCTGACAGGATGAGCAGACCCTGCGCTTTGGGTTTCCGCCCTCCTACACATGGTGGTGTATGTAGTCTACGAGGTCAACAAAGAAGATAATAATGGGAGGTTGTGTCTGCATACACAAATGCACGCCTCATACCTTCGAGGCTTACCGTCTCAGGGAAAAGAAGGATTCGGGGGCCAAGTTGGATCGGAGTTGATTCAGCGGGGCAAACCACCACTTCGCCTTCGCTGTCGCCGTCGCCGTCAATACTACTCCGCTACTTACAAGGCGATGCGCCAACGTCCCATCAAAAGACCCAGTTCGCTTATTACCGAAACCAACATTAAACCTCCGGCCATGAGCTCATTGCCGCTTGCAGGCGATCGTTCCGTGCGATCCGCCCCCGGTCAGGCGGCGCAGTGTTTGGGCTTGGTGTATGGTCTGCTCCTTTGTTGGTTTTATGGTTCAAAGACTGGAGTCGCCAGCACCGCCTCAGGAGTCAGGCAGGCTGCGTTTGATAAATAAGTTGTGAAATCTTCGCACGCCTTATGGGAGCTGCTCTCCATATTCACTTTTCTCGTGACCGATCGACTGATTATATCTCGTGTGGCGATCCACTTTGGTCGTATTTTCCACCTATATTTTTGGTTCACTCCCTCGTACTCGCCAGTTGCTCGGTCCATCCAGGAAAGGCCCTTGCGGTTGATTCGCTCTTGCATATAATAGAAGAGCCCTCTCCTCGCTTTCCCTGGCCTTTCTTTCTCTTCCCTTTTCTCTGCCTCCATGCTATCATTCAGCGTCCAGATGGATCTCTCCTCGCTAGAAGGCCCTCCCATCCGGGACTCCAGATTCTCCAGTCCCACGCCAAGCGCGGCAAGTGTCCCCCATATTCGACTGGAGGACACATTCAGTCCTGTGAGCCCGATGAATACCAATACCTGGGACCTTCCTCCGAGGCCCGCATCGACAAGCGCCATTGCCTCCCGCAGCAAATACCCTAACACAGGATCCAACGGACTCCGGCCAAACATCCATCCCAACGAGTACAACGCCAGGCAAAACTACCGCACACCTCCGAATCAATCTTTACACCCTGGAGTATCCCGTGGAGTATCTCATCACTCTGGCGCTACCTTGTCGCCGTGTCGACCTCCACGCACCCATTCTAGCAGTGTATCATCACCGCACCAACTTGTCTGGATTGAAAGCGAACAAATATGGGTCTTGACAACTAGAACAATGACACCAACACAACCACAACGACCGCAATATTCCAGATCAAGTCCAGGCTCAGGCGCAAACACCGGGTCACAATTCCCTTCACGAACAACAAATTCATATCCCCCACACCCGGCCAACCCATACCCACCCCAATCGACGAATCTATACCCTCCAACTGCGGATTTCGCGGTTGATACTGAGCCCGAGGACCTCCCGCCACCTTACGAACAACATGTCTTCGATCAGCCCCTAGGGCCTATTCTACCCGCCGTAGCAAGAGTGCTCCCTGAGGAAATACCACAACGTGGATCTCGATGGGCCGCCATTGGGCGGCGTGTTAGCTGAGGGGCTTGGAGTTGGATGAGGCATGTGAACTATTCTAGTGAATCTACTTCACCTACGACTTCACAAGGTGTAAGGGAAACCGCCATTACAACCGCTTTTCGCCGCTCCGGACCATTTCGCGCCACAACCATTAATTCACATAAAAGAGACGACGTTATGACACTATTGAAGCTCACGTGTCCGGGGGCATAGACTCCTAAACTCGTTGATCTGTTCTTGCATATCTACGCAGCTGTGCTAGCGTTGAGAATTACTTAATTGATACCTGGAAGTTTTAGCGTGTCATTTCACAGCGAAGATACCTCAAATGAATCAACCATTAACTTTATATTTGCTTTTGGTTCGTAATATGTCTTGGGTTCTCGTATTCCTTTGCTGGGCGTAGTCAATGTGTAAGGCTCGTGGTGTGGAAAGCACTACCTATTTAAGGTAGGTATAACTACATGTTTGTCACCTCCAGAAATGCGAACCAGCCCTCCACCCCCCCCCCCCTTCTATAGTCCTCCGTCGTAACCCTAAGACTTGGAATGCATCATTCGGCTGTGGGCTGTATACCAATGTCATGCATACAAGTTATAGTGATTAGTTTTGAGTGGAGACCCCAGACCTGGCCAGCCTCCTGTTAAGTGGGCGCTATCTGCACGATAATTTAATCTGAGTCGATAGCCCGCTGCAGCTGCATTTCCTCGTAATTATTATTGTGTGCGTTAATATGACCTATTATAAATCATGATAAAATAGTGGAGGGTGGAGGGTGGATGTGATGGAGTCATAGATGTGCCCACTAAAAGCGGCGCCGTGTCAGGCCAAATACGGAAATTTCAGCATTGGACCCAAACGTCCATGGACATACTTGTGATACCTTGTTTCAGGCGCAGATGCCTAACACAATGATACCAATAACCGCAGGAAGTAGAATAATACCTCATTAGAGGCAGGCCGCTGAAGGCAAAATTGGCCACACAGCAAAAGCCGTCTGATGCTCCGAGTGCCTGCTCGTTCTCCACCTACGAACTGCTGGGGGTCTGGCAAACCGGCCTTCAGCTTCCCACTCGGAGGTGTCCAAACAACAGATATTTTAGTCATGGACAAATAAGAATTCGTATCTAAAGGGGAAGTGACAACTTCTGCAGGCGCCTAGGATGATTGGAACAAGCGGATTTGCCTACGGCCATGGGGTACTACTGTTGGTGCGAGCACACGCTAAGGAGCCAGCCTCCAGAATTCTTGTCCTGTCAAGGCCGGCGGGCCTACTATCGGAGTTCGATGAGATTCTCTGACAGCTCAGCAGAAACAGACCGACTGTTTTTTTATCAGCTCTTTGTTCCTGGTCTTTGATCCTTTGCTCTTTCTCCTCCTTTGTTGCTTGTTGAATGATGCGAACAAGAAGCTGAAGATAATTCCTCGATAATTCCACCGCCTTCGTTCATCTTCGATCGAGCCAACCAATCAGCGGCCCCGCTCCCCCCGTTGAAAATGGTCCATTCGAAGAGTTTCTTCGGTTTCTCTCGCTCGTCTCATTCTCCTCAACCCCAGAAGTCTTCGTCCTCCAAGTCCAAGTCCAAGTCTTCTTCCCCCTCCAAGTCTCACTCTCGTTCCTCTTCCTCTGCATCCGCCTCTGCCTTTGCGCCGCGGCCCCGTAATCCCCATCGCAGCTCTCACGACCCCGACTCTCACCCGCTCAATCTTCCGCCCGACGAGCTCCGTCGCCTGTCAGCCATGGCCGCCGCCGCCGCTGACCCCCGCAGCTCGATGGACATCGACAGCAATGACCCTCGTCTTGGGAGCCCCTCCGAGCCAGCCCAAACCAACGGGGAGCAACAGCCTCACCAACAAAGCCCGACCCCGCCACCCCATCGCTCCAGCGGTAACACAGACGAAGCCGACTCTTGCAAGTTGGCGGGGAACAAATTTTTCAAGGACGGAAACTACAACAGGGCTATTGAAGAGTTTACCAAAGGTTTGCTTGCCATTTCCTAGCCATATTTCGAGTCTTTAGGTTTGGTTATTAACGCTGAGTAGCCATTGAACTCAATTCCAATTCATCTATCTACCGGTCAAACCGAGCTGCCGCGAACTTGGCCGCCCACCGATACCTAGAAGCCCTTGAAGATGCAGAACGAGCCGACGAGCTGGACCCCGGAAACCCTAAAATTCTGCACCGGTTGGCCCGTACCTTAACCAGTCTAGGTCGCCCTGCTGAAGCGCTTGAAGCGCTTGATCGCATCCAGCCTCCGGCCTCAGCCGCGGACCGACAAATCGCAACAAACATGCTTCGCTTCATCAATCAGGCGAAGGACACCTTGTCTGAGAACCGCGGTGTTTCCATGGTGCTGTACTGCGTTGATCAGGCGCGGCAACTTCTTGGTCGGGGCGTGAAAGAACCCCGTGCCTGGACGCTGATGACGGCAGAGGCCCAACTGAAGATGGCCACAGGAAACTCATTCGGAAAGGCCCAGGATATCGCTGTCAACATGCTCCGAGAAAACAACCAGGACCCTGATGCACTTCTGATTCGCGCGAGGGCCTACTACGGGCTGGGTGAGACGGATCAGGCGCTCAAGTCGCTCAAGATTTGTCTCGGACTGGACCCTGATATGAGTGCCGCGATCAAACTCCTTCGCATGCTGCAGAAGCTCACGCGAACAAAGGAAGAGGGAAATGCTGCTTTCAAGGCCAAGGACTACCGCAAGGCTATTGAGCTCTACACACAGGCGCTCAACGTGGACCAAGCCAACAAGGACATGAATGCCAAGATCCTTCAGAACCGTGCTCAAGCTTATATCAATCTTAAGGAGTACGATGATGCCGTCAACGACTGCACCGAAGCCCTTCGATTAGACCCGACATACCTCAAGGCGCAGAAGATGCGTGCCAAGGCCCACGGCGGCGCTGGTAATTGGCAAGAGGCCGTCACAGACTACAAGGCTGTTGCTGAGGCCAACCCCGGCGAAAAGGGCATTCGGGAGGACATTCGCCGTGCCGAATTTGAACTCAAGAAGGCGCAGCGGAAAGACTTCTACAAGATCCTGGGTGTCTCCAAAGATGCGAATGAGACAGATCTCAAGAAGGCCTACCGTAAGCTTGCCATTAAGTATCACCCAGATAAGAACCGTGACGGCGAAAAGGGCGACGAGATGTTCAAGGAAATTGGCGAGGCTTACGAGACTCTCATTGACCCTCAGTATGTTTCCTTCCGACTTGGATTTTGTTTCCTCCGCAGATTGCTAATTATTACCACAGGAAGCGCGCTGCCTACGATAACGGCGAAGATCTCATGGACCCCGCAGATATGTTCGGCGGTGGCGGTTTCGGCGGTATGGGCGGTATGGGCGGTATGGGTGGAATGGGTGGAATGGGCGGAATGGGCGGCATGGGCGGTATGGGAGGCACCCATATCAACATCGACCCCAGCGTTCTCTTCAACATGATGAATGGTGGCGGTGGCGGATTCGCTCATGCTGGCGGCGGCCATCCTTTCGGCGGCGGCGGCGGCGGAGGACAGCGCGGGTTCCCAGGCGGATTCCCGTTCTAAGCTGCCGCTCCGCTTGTCCTATCAGAAGTTGTCCACCCCACCCTATTCCTCACCATTCTCCCTTTGCACTGCTATACAAAACGCGATACAACGAAACGAAACGACATAAAATTGGGTCCAAAATCAAAAAGCAAAGCATACATACATACAATCCGGCAGGTGAACCCAAACGGAGAACAACTTTCTTTTTTTGTTTCCTGCGCAGCACTCCGCATCTGCATCGCATGGTGTCATCTATTTGTCGCCTATTCACTTCTATCTCCATACCTATCTTATCATGCTTGCTTTCTCCATTCGTCATTCGGGGCCTTCTTCACGGAGTTTTATCTTCTTCCAGCACCCTGTCTGTACTATGCTTGCTATGTTCGGCGCTACATTGCTTGCTTGCTTACTTGCTCGCATGAACCAGATAGACCGTTTTATTTTTTCTTCTTCCTTCCATTTCGTTCCATGTTTGTCTTCTTATCTCTTTTTGTCTCCTGCTGGTCTCGTCTTGGGCCTTGACCACTCCCCCTACCGCTCAAGGAGAAACTCTTTCTCGCTTTTGCTCACTGCTCCATACATCCGACCTCAAAAGACTAGTTTGGATTGGATCATCTCGGCGTTTTGCTATATACCTGGGTTACTTTTTACATTAAATTTTCTTTTTTTTTTACCATCTATCTCGTTCCATCATTTGTGAACAAAGGTTGGGATTGCCGATGGATATCATGAATGGGTATGAAATATGAATCATTGATGATTGCTATCTCTCTTCTTAAAATACAGTAATACGTTCGTCATTTGGATTATATATATAAGTGTAGGTTCGTGCCTCGTGGCGTTTTTAAATGATTCACAGCTCTTGGTTGGCTGTATGTTTAGGGTACAGTCGAGATATATTTAGCGTAGGGCATGCGGCATGCCAGCCAAAACTTTATACTACTATTCCGTATTCCATGGGTCATATTATTATTATTGGGTTGTCGTCATACGACATCGCGGACGGGGTTATATTCAATTGTAAAAAACACAGTTAAGTACATCAGGGGGGATATATACATGCTCACCATATCAAAAAAAAAAAAAAACAAAAAACAAAGCACAATAGGGGTAAAAATGGTAGGAATATCAAAACAATGGAGGCTAGGTGGGTCATCATCAACGTCAAAATGTCATACGAAGAAAAAAGGAAATTAGAAGAAAAATTCAATATCCAAGTCCCGAAAGAACAGTCCTTGTCTCTGCGAGAGCCATCCCGCACACCCCTAGAGCCCGCACCTGGCTACCTTTGCGAAGCCGTTGCAATCCCAATGCAACCTTCCATCCTTCAGTTTCCTGGAGAACGAAGAGGTATCGACGACCTTCTTGGTCCCGGATTGTAGCACGGAGGACATGGAGTCCGCCGTAAGGCTGGCCTTCTTTGCTGTCTGTGCTGTTTCGGCTGAGGAACGCTGGAGAGGCGAGGCGGCAGGTATTCTTGCAGACTTTGAGGAAATTGGCCAAGTATGCGTCAGACTCCTCGGGCGAGGGTGCATCGTTGGTACTGCGGCGGAAGAACGTCTGGTTTGCTTTTTGGGCGTTCGGCTTTGGCGGACCTACTTGTGGACACCATACCTCGACGAGTTTCATCGTCCAGGCTTTAACGTCCCATTCGCGTTGGGGAACACCGCGGACGTCGTCGTCAATGAAGAGGCCTTCCGTAGTAATGCGGAGGACTAGCCCATCCGTGACCATTCCTTGGCCGGACACTAATTGGGCCACCGGAGTGCGAGGGAACGCTTGGTTGAAGGCGTAGACACCCCTGATAACAATCTTGTCAGGGTCCTTAGTCTCATAAGTTCCTCTATGGGATGGCGGTGGGGTTGTGCGTGCTGTTGACTGCGAAGGTGCGTAGGAAGATTCCGAATATACTGAACCTTGAGAAGCACCTCCGTACGGTCGCCTAGGTCGGTCGTAGGGTCGGAATGAATATGCATCATCATCTGCCGCAGGAGCGCTGGCCTTTGAGGGAGACACTGGCGGCTTCTTGGGGGACGGTGTACGAGGTGGTGGTGCCGACGCACTGGATACCTTTGAGGCTGTTGCTCCGGCATCCTTCGCGGCCGCCTCTTTCGCGTCCCGGGCCTTCTTCTCAGCATATTTCTTTGCGGCAGCCTCCTTCAGCGCAGCAAACTTTGCATCGGCCTCTTTCTTTGCAGCGGCCTTTGCGGCCGCTTCTTTTTCCGCAGCCTCCTTCTCCGCCCTGGCCTTCGCCTCTGCCTCCTCTCGCGCAGCCTTGGCCCGAGCCTCCGCTGCCTCTCGTTCAGCGCGTGCACGAGCTTCTACTTCCCTTTGCCGAGATTTGGCGGCTTCTCTCTCCGCCTGGAGTTTTGCTTCGGCTGTTTCCCTCTCCAATTTCGCGCGGTGCTCCGCCGCTTCTTTCTCTGCTCGTAGCTTAGCCTCCCTGGCGGCCGCTTCTCTTGCGGCCGCCATTTCTCTCTCTAGTTGCTCTCTGCGCTCCCGCAGCTCCTTTTCCATCTTCTCTCGCTCGCGCTGCCTTTCTTTCTCTCGAGATTCCGCTTCCCGTTTCCGTTTGAACTCCTCCATCTTCCGTCGCAGCTCCTCCTTCCGCCTCGTCTCCTCCCGAGCCTTCTCCCAATCCTCCGCAGTTTGTGGTTTACTTCCAGAACCTCCCGATTTGGGGCCAGTGCCCCCAGGGGTGGAATCAGCGTTATAATTCGAATTAGGACCAGGAGTAGCCTGCGGTGGCGGGTCATTATTAGCCCTATATTGATTCCCTGAATACTGATTTCCTGGTGGGGGTCCACCAGCGAAGTTTCCCCCGTAATTACCCTGTTGATGTCGCCCTCCAGACTGGCCTCCATGGTTTCCTCCTCTGGAATAACTTGTTCCCCCGCCACCTTGACTACCTGCACCTGATGCGCCTGGTCCTCCGGACCCAAACCAGTTGGCTCCAGATCCAGGTCCTTGCCCAGACGCTCCACTGCCGGCCTGGTAATTGCCGAATGCCCATCCTCCAATCCCAACGACGCCAACCGCAAGGATCGCGATTCCCACCCCCCCGCCGCTTGCGACGGTCGTCGCATACCACAATTGCAACACTGGGACCAGGGTCATCCACACGTAAACTGCGACAAGCGTACATGCAGAGCCTGCAAGGAAGCTATTCCGTTGACATTGCAGTGACGGAAGATAGAGAAAGCCCGAGCCCGACGAATGTGGGGGTATTACGAAGATATCGTAGTTTCCTTCTGGGAGATCGGAGGACTTGCGGTACTCGCCGTGCGTAGTGTTTGGCTTCTCGCCATGCGGAGGTGGAGGAGGCGGGGGCCCGTCGTCCATGTTTCACCGATTGGGGTATATAAGGACAGCGAAGGAAAAGCCTTAACTGAGAATGACCTTGTCCAACGTTGATTCCTGATTGCGGCGCAGCTGTTCCGACTTCGACCCGACTTCCCTCTCCTCCGACTATTTCGAAACCGATAGGAACTGACACGTAATGGGTAGGGAATAGATCATATTCGCCGCGACATAAGCTGGGCGCCGAGTCGTGTCCCAGCGCTTGCTTGGAGGGTGTCAGCGAGGATAGGACGGGCCTGGTCTTGCGTGGTCGTCTTGCGTGGTCGTATTGAGACCAATAAAGATGAAGCGATAAGAATAATTGTAAGAATATATATAGAGAGTAAAATATAGTGAAGAGGAGATGGAGATGGGTGGACACAGAAGAGAAGAAAGGGGGGAAGTGGGATGGGCGAAGAAGTCGAAAGGAAGACGAGGTGGGCAGGCGGCAACAACTAAAGTTGTGAGACGATGCGTTTCTGGGATCAGCGCTAGGTTGTGACCACGACAGCACAGCCAACAGAACCGACAGAAGCAGTTAGTCAGAAGACAAAAGGATTCAGCGCAGAAGAGAAGAGGGAAGGAACTCTTTCAGTGACTGATTTCGCCCGACGGGAGCCTTGTTTTCTTCCCCCAGGGGAGCTGCAGGAAAGGTCAAGGATGCAGAAGATAAACATCCGGCATTATTGTTTACCAACACAGCCTTTGCCCCTCCCCTGATATACGAAAATTCCGAATCAAATGTACACCATAACTCCGTAGACGGATGGAATTTCTGGATTTATTTTCCGCATCTAATCGATCTCGATTGAGTTCTCATAAAGCCCCCCATTCCGGTTCGTTTATACTCCATAACGCATTCCGAGCGGTAACTTAACAAGCAACTTTAACCAGAGGTTGGGCCACCTCATTCATTTTAATCTGACAGTGATGCGTCTGGACATATCGACTCGCCAAAACGCCTTTCCCTTAGACAGAGCATCGAGCACAGCGAACAATCCCTCCAGTGTTGAAGCGATCCAATTGTTTGTTTTGATTTATCCGGTCCAGGTCTAGCGTGCTGTTCTGTGATTGGCGGTTATCTGCTTAGATAATATAACATAAGTAACTATTCCTAAAAGGGCTAGCTTTGGGGATATCCATTTTGCCTCAGGCAGAAGCATTCATTCCGTTCGGTGCCCGCCTCATCGCTTTGGCAGTTTCAACTCAGAATTTATTCTGCGACTATCTTACACCTCATAGTAGCCCGAGACCTCTAATAGGTTATCAAAAATACGTTAAAGAGAGCTTCTGAATGACATAAACTTGTGATCCATGTTATCATGCCTCGCTATCCGATGACTGGCGAAACTTACCGTACGGTATCGGATTCTTGGTATTAATACAGCTAAGTTTGCCCTGATTTTGCCATAATTGCTGGCTGTCGGGGCGTATGATACGGCCCGTGACCAGCAACCTTACTCGCCCACACGGGGGTAATTAATGCCTGGGGATGCCTAGGGAACGTTAAAAGGTACCTTCACCCGACACGTACCTGAGGCATCCACGTTCGGAGGCTGACCTGCATCACCGCTTCGACTGGCCAGGGCTCAGATTCCTCACATCTCCCCGGCCTTGTTAGGTGTCATAATTCTTGCCTTCTTTACTTGCGCCTCTTTCGTCCCTCCACCACCCCTCTCTCATTGACTGACCCTTGGGGGTTGTCAGGCACCGCCCCCAACGTCACCGCCTCTCTCGTCGTCGAGCCCACCTCCTCCCCACCGACAACTGGCATTCTCGTGCATCTGCCTGCCGAGGGTTGCTCCGATATCCCTGGTCTTAGCCCAGAGTCTGTCCTTTCTCTCTATGCAGCAACGGTAGCCACGTTCGCCCTCAACAAACTCCCGTTCCTCCCTCCCCACGGGGCTCATCCATTCCTTCCCTCCTCCCCGCCATGGCCTCCTATCACTCCCAGTCCCACCAGAGCCATGCCGCTCAGCATCGGCCGGTTCCTTCATACAACCCGGTTGCCGCGATGACTGCGCCCGCTGGAACTTTCTTGCCCAACACCAAAGTCCAGGTAGGTAGCCACCGGGTTGTAATCGAGAAATACCTGTCCGAAGGTGGATTCGCCCATGTCTATGTCGTACGGCTCTCGCAGCCTGTAGATGGCACCGACAAGGCCGTTTTGAAGCGGGTGGCCGTCCCCGACAAGTCTGCGCTTGCCAACATGCGAACCGAGGTCGAGACTATGAAGAAGCTCAAAGGCCACCGTCACATTGTCAAGTACATCGACTCCCATGCGTCGCAGCTCAAAGCCGGTGGCTACGAGGTGTTTCTCCTGATGGAATATTGTGCAGGTGGGGGGTTAATTGATTTTATGAACACCCGGTTACAGAACCGCTTGACAGAGCCGGAAGTCATCAAGATCTTTTCCGATGTCGCCGAGGGTGTTGCTTGCATGCATTACCTTAAGCCTCCTTTACTACACCGAGATTTGAAGGTGGAGAATGTCCTTATCTCTCGCCATGGAAGTACTGCGCTCTACAAGGTCTGTGATTTTGGGTCGTCTGCTCCACCACGCCCTGCAGCAACCTCGGCTGCAGAGGGTCATCTGATCGAAGACGATGTGCAACGACACACGACACTGCAATATCGAAGCCCGGAGATGATCGACGTTTATCGGAAACAGCCGATTGATGAGAAGAGTGACATATGGGCCCTGGGGGTCCTCCTATACAAACTCTGCTACTATACCACCCCGTTTGAAGAGGTTGGACAGATGGCGATTCTGAATGCATCCTACAAGTTCCCCTCCTATCCCAAATTTTCAAGCCGGCTTAAAATGTTTATATGTGAGTGTTTCTCTGTCCGGACATGATCCGACATACATACTAATGGTTTGCAGCATCAATGCTTCAGGAAAGCGCGCAGAAGCGCCCTAATATTTACCAGGTACTGCGTGAGGCATGTCAAATGCAGGGACGAGAGGTTCCAATCAAAGACGTATGCGCATTCTATTCTTCCCCTGATCTACAAGCTGACAGTGCTAGATTTATGCCAACCGGTCGACATCGGAAGCGCGCCGATATCAAGAGCTTCCCCCGTCCCCAACAGAAACACCGCAACTCGGGGCCGTGTTTTCTGCACCAGTCCAAGAGACTCATGTCACTATTCCGGAGATTGCTCCAATGCGTCGCGGGCGACCAACCAGACCGGAAACTTCGGAGCAAAACTCCGCACGCCCAAGCCCGTCGCCTTTTCGTGGAGCACCTACAGACCCGTTTGCTGCGCTGGATGGTAGGAAGGCCGCCGACGAGTTCTCGGATAGATTCCCATCACTTGACCAATTCAATATTCTGCATGAGAAGAGAGGCAAATTCGAGTTTGAGCCAACGGTTGCGGACCAGAAGGAAGATGACGCTCTTGCCCAGAAGCTAACTAATGCCCTGGCCGACGACGCGTTCGCTAAGCACTCGCCGCTACCTCAAGAAACGGCCGCGGAACCTGTCAGTAGGCGGCAACAATCACGATCAACGAAGACGTCACCGGTGGAATACAACCAGTATCGCGATGAGCCACCGCGACAGACACCGCTTTATCAACCGGCACCCCAGAGACCTGCAATGATATCTACTGGTACGATGACTTCGCCACCTGAAAGCCCCGGGTTGTCAGGGTTGAAACCACCTAGTCGGCCAATCCACAGGTTCCCGTCTTCCGATCAACAGCCGAAGACTGCTGACAATGAAAAGAGGATGTCCAGGCCTGGAATATCGCCTATCCCCTCCTCAAAGTTGGAGACAGACCCGAGGATCTCATCGGACAGGCTATCAAATTTGTCAGCATCGTCGCGACCTTCGATGGAAGCTCTTCGGCCGCCACATCCGGAGGTTGATGACTCTATACATCGTTCAAGATCGGCCAACAGTCGATCTCGTCCATTATCAATCCACGCAGGCACCAAACTTGAGCTTCCACCGCGGAGCGCGGAAAGTGCCCGCTCATCACTTGAGTTACCCAGATCACCTTACGATGGTGGATCTCCGTTGCAGCACGCGAAGACCGAAGTTGAGTACGACCGCGCTAACATATCATCGGACGTGGATTATTTACGAGCGAAGGAGGGCGAATCGAATCGGAAACGCGAGAAGCGTTACAGTGGGAGCTCAAAACATAATAAGCGCTCCAGTCTCTCGACGTTGTCTTTCTCTGGCACAAAGACGCTGTTTGGTGGTCGATTTGGCGATGCTGTCCGCCGTTTTGAGGGCGGCCAAGAAGGCAGGGCTCAGTCTCCCGCCCAAGAAGACTTACCTAGACCGTTATTATCTCCAGCGTCAGGCCCTGAAACAACTGTGGAACCAATTGGGTATTCGGGTGGAGCTGATGATGATAATGATGATGATGATGGCATCTCACCCGAGATGCGCCGTGAGCTTGAACGTCGACGTCTATCGCAAGAAGAGAAGCGTGTGGCAAGTGCTGCCGCTGAATATCGTCGCCGGGTTGCCGAACAGGGAGAGGGAGGTCGGAGACCCACAGGCGATTCGACTCGAGCTCCTGCAATCATGAACAGGGTACAAACTCTATTTGGTGAAGCCAGCAAGCCTCCTCCACCACCCAAGACTGCTACTGGGTATGGGAGGTTCACAGAAACAACCGATGATGCTTTGCAGGCAAAGCAGCCGGAAGTACAGTCACGACCGAGCACGCGGGGTGCAGGAAATCCACCCGCAGCACCGAAGCAGGAGACATCAACCACGGGGTATATTGCGGCCGCACAGCGCACGGGGCCACGCCCGACGGCGCCTCCAAAGCCAAAGAGCCTCCGCGCTGGGACGACTGGCACGGACCCATCTGGATCGAGCAGCTTTGACCGTCTTCAAGGCCAGCCGACACAAGGAACCCCCACGAGTCCGGGCGAAGATTGGGAGGCGAACTTCAGCAAGAGGTATCCCAGTCTCTCCGGACTGGAGATGGTTGAGACAGAGATCGAGATACCCAAGTTCCCGGCGGTGCGGACCAAAGAGGTGTAAAATAGCCGAGCTGTCAGTTATTTCCTCATTCTTGTTTAGATTAGCCATGTATTGTTTTCTTCCTGTCATTTGGACTCTTGGTACTCAAAGCGGGTTTGCATATGTGTTGCAGGGTATCGACCATATCTACTGTGTTGGTCTGGTGGACTGGCTCTAATGTTGCGGTGTACATGTACCTTATAGCTCACCTATATATATTCGCATATCCAACTGACAATTTTCGATCAATTCAATTAATATTCCCCTACGTAGTTTAATTATAATGACCGGGCCCGTTCAGCAGCCAGCTCAACTTAGCATGAGGTCCGTTGTTAGGCCGAGGCCGGAGCCGGAGTTTAAAGTCAATTACCAAAATGGGTTAGACTCAAGATAACGATAGATACAACCTTATCGCTCCGAGTCCAGACCTCAGCTTCCCGTCCGTTCTCTCCTCACATTCAGATCATCCCCCAACTTCACCCCTTCATCAAGCAGAGGCCATGGCGCCCATAACACTAAGCTCGGTTGATAGTTGGTTGCCTCCCTGTGTAACTTCTGTTAAAGGCGTCTTCTAACGTGGGGCACACACGAAAACAGACGAAATCAAGGATATTATCCAACACCTGTTTGAAATCCAGTCCGCTGTCCATGGGTATCTAGGCCCCGAGACGCAGCAAGAGCTTGTGAGGAAGATGTATATATTCATTCCCTATCCATTTTAATGGCCTCGAAATCTTTGTGGATCTAGACTGATGGTGGATGCCGAATTATGCAGAAAAAACTTAACAACCTCGCTCTCCACTCTCTCCGTACATACCCGCGATGACCCAAACGCAAATGCAACACCCGGTTCCAATGACAGCAGGGACCCACCATTACATTCGATTGCGCTCCCGCCTGAAATAATTGACTACGTGGACGCCTCTCGGAATCCGGACATCTACACGCGAGAATTCGTCGAGCTTGTGCAGCGCGGGAACCAGGATCTCAAGGGAAAGAAGGAGGCCTTTACGAGCTTTAGGGATGTTCTTGCGCGGGAGATGCGAAGTGCAATGCCGGAGGTTCGGGGCGAGGTTGAAAGGGCTATCCAGGCTACTGGTGGGGAGCGGTGATTTGGGATCGGGGAGAGAGGGGCATGGAGTTTTCGGTGTTCAGCTCCATTCTATTCTTGAATCTTCAGCAAGGAAGTGGGTAAGTTTGCCTGCACGGCGTATTTTCTGCGCGGTCTCGGCGTTTGGAATTTAGGAGTTGAAGGATTCGTTTGCTTGATCAACTCCCTGGCTCGCATTATTATTATTAATTATTATTATTATTGCTCCAGCGAGGGATTCATAACGCCCATTTTGTGTTGTTCGGAGACACCGGCTATTGCGGCGCCTTGTTTTTGAGATATTTGCCTAGAGGGCGAGAATGTAGGCCGTGGATCTCGGCATTAGGGCCTTATTTAGTTCCTTTTTTCTTTTGTCGGGCCCTTACCTACATGGAGCCTATAGGGTCGACAATAGGGCTCCCGTCAAGTATTGTGGATGCTGTAAGCATGCATGAACCGGCATCACACCGTTTCTTGTCCCAGAGACGCACAGTCTGGGCCTACTTTTTGCGATGTGGTCACTAATCAGATTGTTTGTTGTTTGCTAGACTTCAAAATGAACATTTTTGCTGATATTATAGCAAGATACCCTGCCAATAAAGTGCTTATCAGTCGGTGTTAAAAGGGCGCAAGACTTTTCTGGCAAGTACAATCCATGAGTTGTTTGAAACCGAACCACGATGGCTCCGAAGCGAAACCGTTGGTCCATAGGTAGAAAGTACGGTGCAGTTGTGATTAGTGCATTTTTGAACCGGATGTCTATCCTTGCATCCGTCTACATCTCCAAGACCTGCTACGCTGATCAAGCGCCTCTCGACGCCCTCGAATCCTCCAACGCTGCTTTCTGGGTTGAGATCGAGAGGAGGCCAAAAAAAAAAAAAAAACCTACACCGCAACTCACCCACCGAGTCTTTAACAGCTGAAGAATGAGACAATACGGCAGACGTGGAGTGGTTCCACGCCCGCCCAGCATTCAGCGGTGCCCGGGAGATGGCTGTTTATCGCGATCGTCTGGTGCGGCTGTACTTCGAGTGCTCGTGCGGGATATCGTAAGACTGACCGCTGATTGGTTGCCGTGTTCATAGAAAAGCCATTGTTCATCGGTCGAAGTTAAGAGACGCAGGTCATTGGTCCAAAAATTCTCCGGTATAAAGTAGCTATACAGGCGTTTCTCAAACTTCTGGAGAAAAGTTCGCGTGCTCAGAGTCTGAGGCCCGAGAGCTTGATTCGCCGCTCAATCACTGTGGTCCTGTGGACCGGGACATTTCAGCGTTTCCTGGCTATCGTGGGATGCGTCCTTTGAAAGAGGCGGCGAAGGCTTTGAAAGGCCTGTCTCCATAATAGGACTTTGAGCGATATAAAGATCACCCACAATGGCAGCGAAATCCCGTATTCTTATCCTCACAGTTGTCCTCTTCGCGTCAGCCTTGACACTGTTGCGCGAGATACATGAAATGTGGAAGATCTCCCATATATTTTCCCGCCGCCGGGTTCAGTGGCAGGAGATTGCGAGCCAGAAGCGCGAGGCCAATATGGCGAAAATTCGGCCGGAATGGCTTCTAGAGCCTCAAGTGCTGGAAGACGGAAGATCTCGTCGCACCATCGTTGGTGATTACATGGAGGGTTTGCTTGACACCAAATCCCGATACGTCACTGACATGGACGTTCCTGAGCTTGTAGCTAGGATGGAAAGCGGAACACTCTCAGCGGTTGAAGTGGTCACGGCGTTTTGCAAGAGGGCTGCCTATGCTCATCAGTTAGTGAGTTTGGCCCCATCCACTGGCGATTAGAATCTCTCTAATAGTTTTCTTCTAGAGCAATATTCTGCTCGAAATTAGATTCGATGAGGCCATTGAGCGAGCTCGGGAGCTCGACGACTACTTCAAAGAACATAAGAGGCTTGTTGGCCCGCTGCATGGCATCCCTCTCACTTTGAAAGACCAATTTCACATCAAAGGTCTCGATACTTCAATGGGTTTCATTGGATGGATTGGTACTTTTGAGGGGGAAATGGGTACGGGGAAGAGCAGAAACGCTGAGAGTGAATTGGTCCGAGAATTCCACATCCTCGGGGCAGTTCCTATTGGAAAGGTAAGTCACACATGGCTTCGCCACTTACCTAACAAACAACAACTGAAAGAAGTCCGGCGTAATAGACCACGCTCATGCAGAGTCTTTGGGTATGCTGAGGGAAAGCTCATCCAACTCCAGTTTAGCTGACCTGCAAAGGCGCCTGAAACAAACAACAACATACTCGGATATGCCTTCAACCCCTGCAACCAAAACCTCTCAACAGGTGGCTCATCGGGAGGTCTGGAAGAAATTACTTCCTTTGTTTTATCCACATTCTGTATCGCATTCGCTTAACTGACACTTCATAGGCGAGGGCGCCATGCAAGCATTGAGAGGAAGCGCATTTGGAATTGGGACTGACATTGGTGGCTCCGTGTCAATGCCGGCTTCATTTCAGGGTGTCTTCAGTATAAAGCCGTCAGCAGGTCGTATATCCTTCAAGGATGCAGCAAATACGGTGCGGTGAGACTGCTCCTCTTGGACGGATAGCTGTGCTAACGTTTCCTGACAAGGGTAAAGGACAAGAAACCATGCCGACTGTTGTTGGTATTATGGGTCGTTCGGTAGAATCGCTCAGGTTGATACTTCAATCTCTGCTTCTTCTGGAGCCATGGCTCTATGACCCCTACACCCTTCCAATCCCTTGGCGACCTGAGAAAGAGTATAATGCGCCGGATGAACAGCAGTATAAGCCAGCTTTCGGGTTCTTGGCAAATGACGGTGTGCTAACCCCCCACCCACCAATTTCGCGTGCTATGGAGATGGTGAAAGAGGCTTTGCAACATAGAGGACACCAGGTTTGTGGTGCTTGCGGGTGTGTGATGTCGGCTAACCATTGCAGTTGATTGACTGGGATTGGCCTCATAGCAGAGAAACCCTCGATATCCATGTAAGCATAACACTCGGGATGGCACGACTAGTACGACTATCGTAACAAATGTGCTAGTGTTCAATAGCCCGAGGAGATGGCTGTCATGATGTTTATGATGCCATCCACCTCTCGGGTGAGCCCTTTGCTCCCGAGATCACAAATCTATTTCCCAACGGCAAACCCAAAGTCCCGATACCTCTTCTTGAATACGAAGAGGTAGTGAAGCATATGAAAGATTACCGAAAACGATACCTGGACTACTGGGAGTCAAGTGCGGAAAGAACTGGCGGTAAGCGCTTCCTTCGCAGTAACAAGGATAGTCACTGAAGACATATCGAGATCGTCCCGTTGAAGCTCTCCTGTCCCCCGTGACGCCGTATGCAGGTGTTCTTCCCGGGAAATTCTATCCCTCAAGTAAGTCCCATCTTTGGAGCGGGTGGAACCATCGGCGGCTGACTGGCCTGAAGCATACACCAGCTCTGTCAACGTACTGGATTACGCATCAGTTGTCATCCCAGTAACGCTGGCGGACAAGAAATTAGACATTGTCAGCTTGAATTTTAGCGGCCTCAACGAAGAGGACAGAATGAACATGAATTATTGTAGGAGCCCATTTCCTGCGCCCAGGAAAGCGTGGCTGATATACAACAGATGATCCAGAGAAATACCATGGTGCCCCCGCAGCTGTACAGCTAATAGGGCGCAGATTAGACGAGGAAAGATTGCTGTCGCTGGCTCAAATTGTGGTCGAAGCGTTGAACGATTACAGATCAGAAAATGGCGAGAAAAGATGAGATAACTTAATCTCGGCATCGGCTGTCAGCAAAAAACACAGGCAGCAAATGATACACCGCTAATAGAACTCCAAAATATTTTCAATGTTCTGATATCTCGAATTCCCATCTCTCGGTGGGATGATACTCCTAGTTATTCTTGGTTCATTCGTTTAGGCATTCCGATTTGCTCAAGAGCATTTACGACCTCTCGTAGCGAAGGTCTATTTGCCCCAAAATCACCTGTTTCCCATTCCGGGCTATCAAGAAACTTTTCGGCTCGCGCCAGCTCCACGCTCCAGAATCTGAGCAAGGCGTCCATGACAGTCTCAAATGTTGCGCGTGTATCACGCTCAAGGTCAGTCTGAGTCTCTGGATATATCAGGCCGTTCACCCGTACAATTCGTGACTGTTCGGATTGCATACGCGCTGATTGCCAGTCTGGTGTGTCAACTGTGCAATCCTGGATAATTTTCATAATTACTTGTGGAGTTTGCTGGAAAGTTGGGAACTCTACTTCCGGTTCGATGGGAAACTGGTTTGCCACGTTACGGCGAACGTTGCTCAAGCCCTCGAAAACAGAGTAAATGAAGAGCCCAAGAGTGTACACAGAAGCCTTTTCTCGTGCAATCGGTGGTAAAGCGAACCAAGCGCGATTTCGCGTCTCGACTGGGTTCTCCGCAGAGGTATAGCATGCCGAGGTAGACAGCGAGTGTATCTGTGCGTATCCCTTAAGAAGGCGGTCGTAGGGAGAGTTGATCACACGATCAGGGAGACGCGCTCGGATGTTTTCGGCATATTGTCGGTACAGAACCTCAGGAGCACACCATTCATACCAGTTACCTCGCTGCTCAAAATCGCAGAGTACCGCATTCTCTTCGCAGTCCAGCAACACATTGTCAGGTCGCAGGTCTGAATAAAATGTCCCCATTTCGTGAAGATGAGCGAGTGCCGAAGACACTTGGCGGCACCATCGCAGCTTGATAGAGCTAGACAGAGTGCCGGCACGTTGTCGAGTGGGGAGAATATCACGGAGCGAACCACTCGGAAAGTACTTAAGTAGAAAGCCGACTACACCATGCTTCCCACCGAATAAACTTCTTTTGGTCACAACAGCTAGGGGCCGAGGCATGACGTGGGGGTGCGGCGGGCAGGTAAGCAGAAAGCGAAGCTCGTGGTATGTATGAGGCAGCGAACTGGTGGCCGACTTGAAAATGGCAAGTTCTTTGCCAGCAGTTTCCACCAACATTACAGCCTCGTTGAGCTGTCTAACAAGGCGCAGCCCGTTTATGTCGACGATCGGCGGCCAAAGCTCTGGTGCAATATCAGGCCACACCTGCAGAAGAGACTGGCAGGTCTTCATATTGGTTTCAACGTGGTAGTCCCGCTCAACATCTAGCCTCATATCCGCAACATCTGGAGTAATATCCTCGAAAATAAGCTTCGAGCCAAACGGTAGATTGAGATATTTTTCCAGGAACTGGGCGTCTTGAGCACAATGATGGTCGAGTGCACGGCAGAGATGCCTTGCTAAACCAAGCCGCGAAATAGCCTTTCCATCTCGAAGTGGTACACCGGTACATGCGTCGAGGCTTTGGCGCAATGCAGCGGTATACTCGGTTTGGTCAGAGATATAGAGCGAGATCCCCAGGGGCGGCAAGCTTGGAAGAAGGTCGAGCGGGATAGCATATAAACAAGTGCCACATATGGTGGCTCCGTCTATCCGCCACCGGGAAGACGTCGTGTCAAGGGTGTCAACCCGATTTCGAGGGTTGAGAAAAGAACTATCCCACGAAGCAGGGCCAACTCGACCGGTAGGGGGCTGGAGATGATCTTGTAGTTCCTGGTACTTCAGGACGAAGCTTGGGCGCCATATAGCATCAACGATAAGATGGCTAAGCTCCATGTAGAGGTTGGGTATCAATGCCTTGTTCTCGACCAACCTGCTTGTCCTTCTGTTGGCTCATGGTTTATGAATAATTATGATGGGTGAGGATGTGTTCAATAGGAGGGCATGAGAACGGTTGGCCTCTTACCAAGTGGATCACCGTCAGCACCAGAAACGCCAAAGACGCCGAGCCAAGCCCAGGTGGCTTGAACTACCAAATAAGAGCGACGAAATGGAGGAGAGGGTGGAAGAGGAGGGTGACTGAGGGAGGGAGAGAGAAGGCTGAGAGACGGCGCCAGTCGGGAATTGTTGGAACTTTCTAGGAAGGAGCGACTTGAGGTGAGATGAGATGAGTGCCCCTCGTCCCCTCATGCACGAAATCCAGCAAGAGGCGATAATGAATAAGCTCAATCATCCCAGCAGGGGTAAAGGCCTCGAAAAAGAAAAAAGAAACAAGACACCTAGCTCCGCCTACATCACACTTGCATAGTGATTGGTATTTGCCAATTGGTGCACATACACACGATCGCATCAGCACAGCCTGCACTTCCAAGTGATTCCTCCATCACACGAATTGACAGGTCCATTAATCTCAGACAAGGCCGGCCTTTGAGCGGGCAGACTGTCGGAAGATAGACTTTCAATAGTCTCGCCGAGCCTCTAAGCATTAAAGGCTGGTCGGATGCTCCTGAAAGGATTAATTTGCGTCCGTCATTACTTTGACGCCGGCGCGGCCAATCCCTGCAGTCGCGGATCAACATGGTATGGTGCCTCCCAGGCCCAACACGCCAAAGAATTTTCTCCTTCTTCAAAGTTGACCACTCGAACTTCTCTGGCCCTCCAACTGTTGCGACCCGAGTCGTGATCGATTTCTCTGTTGATTCCCGTGTGTCGTTTGCCCCCAGCGCTGTTTGCCGACCCTCCCTCGGATCCAAGGCTGTCAGATGTGCCTATGGCCGCAATATTGTCCCCAACTAAAGCGAGCAGGGATACAAGGAATAATCCGGCTGCTGTAGACGCGCTGAACCCGCCACCCCCACTACCCAGCCTGATGATTACCAGGGACATTGGACGACACTGGTCGGACTTGAGACCTCGTCCGTCTGCAGTGTCTGGTTTGCATGGACTAGCCTCGACGCTTGATGCAGTGAGAAATGCAACGGAGGTCGTGGGCGATCAGATGCTTGCATTGCAGGATTTTGGCCTGGAGAGAAACGGAGGGATGTCGCTCTCTTGTTCCCAATACACCGGCTCATGGAATGACCCTCTGTTTGGCGCCGAAAGCGCCTTCATTAGTCAACACAGTACACCGACCTTGAACTCGCACAATCTATCTCCTGTCTCGCTGTCGAGCGGGCGGGGCGACTCCATCGCGATGCCGTTGGGCTATGGCTGTCCGACCAGGTCGTCCAGCGTATGCTCGTCCTGGGCTGTGTCGACTGCCGGATCTGATAGCGATTCGTCGATCGCATCCGATGAAGAGCAAGAAGATACACCGGCTAGGATGGAGGAGAGAAGTTCGAGTGTCGTAAATGCAGCTGCTCGCGGCCCCTGTAGCAAGACCTGGTCTCTTCCACCGGTATGTCGCATCGTTATGCCAACCGATGTCTTCTTCTAACCCAAGGTGCGTACAATCCCAGAGAACTCGACGAAAGCGAAAGGTCGCAGCAGAAGAGTCGACGAAGAAGAAGCACCGAAAGTCTTGTAGCACCCGCCGCCGTGGTCCGTTTAAAGATGACCGCAAACGCCAAAACACAGCCCTTACAAGGATTCTGAAAGGTTGCATTAGATGTCGAATGATGCGAATAAGGGTAAGTAGCCCTAGTTTCTCAGTTTTTTCTTGAACCTTTTGCCTAATGAAGGACTTCCTAGTGTGAACCAGATAACACAAATCTTGGCGGTGACTGTATCACTTGCCAACGAGCACATCAATCAAAGGCTCCTAGTATTCGGAAACTTCCTTGCCTCCGATGGATCATCACCGACGTATCATTGTATCGAGAACAGGACATGCCTTGCCAACTTTTCAGTCAACGGTGGCAGAGTATGGACCTCATCGACATCACGGAGTGGGCATCATCCGAGGTTAAGACAATAACGCTATCGCAAATCCACGTCGATGCCCCATATAATGTGCAAGTGAGGCAGTTCATCCCAGCTGAGGGTGATATGTTGGAATCAACATGGGTGTCGGGAAATTGTGTTCAACGGCATAGGATGCCACAGTATGCGCTGGCTAGTATGGAGAGTGCCGCGGAAGTGCTGAAGTGGTTGACCTCCAAGTACGTGGGCCAGTACATCCTGGGGACGGTCGGGGATCTAGACCGATTGATCTGGGACACCTACTTCTTTGCCTTTCGTTATCAGGCAAAAGCAAACGTAAGTTCCGTGTTACCCCTGAGGATGTGCAACCTTGCTTAGTATGCCGCACAGCATCCACGGGAAAAAGTCCTGATTGAGGATTGCCTGAAGTTCTGGGTCGGTTGCCGTAAAATCAGCAACCCAGAACACATATACTCTTATGAAATAATTGGGGGCACGCCAGTGAATGACTACAATAGCCCTTTCCATGCAATGGTACCAATGCCCGGTATCATGATAGCTCAAATGGAATGCATCATGTATACAAGGATTCTCCGCCCTCTCAGCAACAAAGTGCTGTCGGGCTTGAAGGACCTAATCATGGAGAACAAACGTGAGCATTGGCTGACCATTTATTTGACTCTGTTCATCTTGCTCCACAGCTGTGCGATGTTGACAAGGCGGGATTGGGAGACAGCTCGCGAATACTCCCTGCAGGTTTGTTTCTCTTCCATTATCGACTGCAAGCGGACGATGCTAACCCAACATGCAACCACACAGGATGGCTATGCCAACCTCGTCAGCATACAAGGGATGCAGTCGGGTATGCGAACGATGTTGGCTCACTTCCACTACCTGAACAAGGGCGTTCTGCCATTTCACCTAACATATGACGAGAAAGCTTTACGAAACTTGGCACTCGCTGCTGATTTGGACAGCGATGAGCTCGAATTTGTCAAAAAGACCTCCGAGCTCGTCAACGACCCTGCTCGAAGTGAGTGCGCTCCTGGTCCCCAATCGTCTAATCCGAGGCCATGCTGATCTGACCTAACTTTAGTGGCGCGCATGGCCGAAATTCGAGCAAATAGGGAATATGGCAACGATCTGTACTGGGTTTCACAATTGTATGATCTCGAATGGGTGCCGGGGCCAACTGCTTAGAGTGACAGTATAGTATAATAGCTGCCTGCTCCCACTTAGTGGGGGGTTACAGGATTATTTATTTAAATCAATAGAAAGCACTTATGAATGACAATGATGATTGTGACAAGCACATGGGCCACTCTGTAAGAGAAATTTAAGATGAAAGATAACTTTTGGCGACGGCTACTCTTGCGGATAAATTTTCCAGTCAGTCGTGCCGTCAACTTTTCCCCCCTTCCCTCTTCTCCAATCCCGGTCCACTCGCACCTTCCATCCCCGAGACCCAGATCCTCATCTCAGTCTCAACTCCCTCTCTCCGTCTCTTCCCTTCCAATCCCTCCTGGTCTCGCCCGCCGTAGCCAGCTCCTGCGCGACTCGGACAAAAGCAATGGCATCCTCAATCACATGATCCTGCAACTCTCAAGATCTTGCCATCCTTGCGCGGAGGCTCGAGGTCCCAGTGCTCCTCTCGCTCATTGTCCTCGAAGATACGCGCCCACGAGAGCTGTAGGGCCCGGGGTAGCTTCCAGCACATGTGCTCGTTATTCAGCCAGACTCGGACGAGGTGCCGCGCATGCCCAGCGCTATTCTCGAAGGCCTCACGGCGGTGCAGCACAGCCATGTTATTGATGAAGCGGAGATCGCCACGTTCTATTCGAGGGTTTATTTCGTGCTTGCGCGCGACAAAGTGGATCATATCTAAGGCCTCGGCCTGCGCCTCGGTGAGCCCAGGAATCCCGGGACTGCGCTTGTCGAATGGCACATGCCCGACCAGCAACCGGCGTGAGAAAGACGTGATGAGCTTATCGTCGTGGTAGAAAAGCACTGGACGCGTATAGTACGGAGGGTTGCGACCAAATCTGACCATTGGTTAGTTTATCTGTGATAGAAATAATGCGCCTTTCTGGAAATGGGACCGGGTAATGCCATTGCGACGTGGGACGAACCGACGGATACTTACGTGTCAAACGGCCAGTTAGACTCTGCCAAAACATGGATGATATCCGGTCGAGTTGCTGCAATTTCATTGTACACAGTCCAGGCGGATGCAAGAATGCTTCGACCACCTTTTTCGGACAGGCTTCGAGTGAACAAGCACAAACAATCGGTGACGGTGTCGGTGTGGAATGGCTGTGCACGAATTCTTCAGCAGTCATGTCCGACAGAGAAGAAAATAGTATCCGTATGCCTGGGCGATCTTACCTTATCCTCGCTATACTGGACGTCCCGCTCTTGGTCACCGCGCTTGATGACATGCACTGTTGGCAAGCAAAACCCGTCAGAACAAAGCCCTGTTTGATCTATTCTTATGGGAATTAATACTCAGCATTGAACCGCGTTGATCTTGCTTCCCACGTCGCTCGCCGATGTAGCTCGATATGCCCAGGTACACCACCGTGAGATCCTCCATGGTGTACGCATCCGGGTCTAACCCACGCACAACCGCAAACCCACGGCCCCCATACACATCGTTACGTACGTTCGCGAGTCTTTCGCCGAGCGAGGGAAGGGGAAACGTTGCCTGCGAGACTTCGTGGCCACCAAGGCCAAAATCTGCTCCCGTTTGTGTCAGCTTGGAACTTTCTCAGCTAGTACTTTTGGCGAGGCCGCTCTAGCGCAATCTTTCGCTGCTATTCACGAATGATAGGATACAAACCTTTGAAGGTCTCCAGGGCATTGGACACCTCAAGCTTGTCCTGGTCGGTCAAGTAATATACATATTCAGCTTCGTCTTGGAAATCCCCTCTGTCCCAAACTAAGGGGCCAGACATTTGGGTGGGCCAACCCGCAGGCACTTCGGTTGGCAAGTTTCCCGCTGCGAGGCTAGCCTGGACGCGATTCCTATAGGCTATTTCATCAACTTCGTACCCTATTTTGGCATAGGTTGCTTGGCCATCGGTTTTCACTGCGGACCGGTCCGCATCAAGGAGGAAACGCGCACGCAAGCCAGACGAATAGTACGCTTCGGGGGCTGCTGTGAGTTGGGCCACAGGAGGGAAGCTGACAGCAAATGGAGCCATGATTGGCGATGTGAATGATAACGAGTCAAAAGAGCCTTGGTTCAGGTTCAATACTTTACAATTCCTCATATGGAGCGGTTCATCCGCTTTTTATGCCTGGCTAGAGAAGAACCATGGACATTGGTATCTCTCTAATGGAGATCTCAACAAAGAGACAAGTGGAGTGGAATTCAGACGCACATTGGAATTGACACGACTACTAATAGCAATTCCGTCAAACTTGCAGAAATTCTTGCAGCAAGGTATGGGAATTGAGGCCCGTACGACTTCCGTTCTGGATTTCCACTCGCTGGGAAGACATCTGGCCGGACAGCCGTCGGTAACTTTCAAGGATCTGTGATTTGTCTACGTGGATCTTATAGCAAGCAGCTCTTCGAAAGGTCTTATGAAATAGCATACATGATTTGAAATTCTCAATTTCTGGCATATGCAAGAGCAAGAAGACCTTCTGTACGGGATGACAAACAACCCACAGCTCTCGCCGTCCCGATAGGCAAAACGACTCGGATTGCCTCCCAATCAAGATAACTAACCGTTGATCAAAGACAATTTGGGTCGTGTTCGGTCGTCCATATCCACATTTACAGTTGGGAAGACGATCGCGCTTCTAGACTGTGATCTTATGACCTTCCGCTACACATAATTCTCCTCTCAATTGGGTTTCTACCCGCATTCCGCGCTGCAAGGCTGCACATTCCCTTCTTAATTTACGCCATTTCCTTGGGGATGGATGCTTCTCGATGAGTTAAAAGACGTTTACGGCTGCAAAATTCCAGTCCCGGCCTATTAATTTGAGACGGGAGCTCCTCGCCCCACGCCCTCGAGGCTCAATGACACAGCAAAACATGGGGATAATAGACATGGCCCCAAGATCTGACAACGCTCATTGAGCAGAAGTAATCTAAATTGTATTCATCGGAGTTCCCACATTTCTCATCTGCTCGCCAGGGGGAACGCGGACGCGATAGCAAAAGTTTTCAGAGAGCTCAGTGTGACAAGAGCCCGCATCTGCTCGCCACCACTGGCTGCCTTTCCCAATATGCATCCAGACCCACATACAGAGATTCGGGGAAGCGCACGGAACTGGGTCTGACGTCTTCTGAAGTATCTGTCCAGGGTCGAAAATTTTCTTGGAAGTTGAAATCTGCGGTTAGTTTTTATATGTCACCGTGTTTGCGCCTTTCGTCAGGGCGGCAAACTGCTTCATAGGTGCGTTTGATGGTCTATATTCCAACAAGTCGTGTGCCTCGACTACTTTCCTTCGATCAAATATCTTGATACCCAAGTGTCATTCGGCATCAGCTGTGTCCGACGGCGTTCCCGGATCATGCTCTGTATGGTCTGATCAACAATGTTGAGAATAAGTGATTGCTCGAGGGCTTCTCAACAAAACAAACGACTTTGGCTGACTGCTGCTCGTGCCCTCTTCGTCACAGACTCTGCATTAAACTCTCGAGGACTCTGACACATTTCTCGGGTTGCGACGTCAGATCGGCATCCCTTGTTCTACGTCTAGGGCTCGCCGGATGGCGTTCTTGGATCATCATTGAAACACGGCCGCTCGAAACAGGATCGCAGATTTCCTTCGTCCGATGTCCGCTCAAACACAGCCACTCTGCTCCGCCAATCTCTGAAGTTCTCCGGATGTTCGAGTGCCTGTCTATTAGGCCTCACATGGCCATGTATTGCGAAACCCCTCCCCGCCTTGCATATATCTGGGCAAAGCTTGGATGGATGGAGCACAGGCTTTGACGGTACGCTACAATAGCCACGGCAGCCTGCCACTCTACTACACATTGTCTTCGAACCTGCCCAGCCATCACTGTGGAGGGGACCAAGGGACGCCTAGTTGCTGTTGGGGACGCTGTACACACAGATACGATTATAGTTCTTAAGCATTTCCTTGATATTTTCTTTGCTTCAGTATACCCGAGTGGAACAATGCTAATTAATGTTGAATTTTCCAAAAATTGGTAGATTTAAGGGACCCTACGCTACCGCTCCAGCCGAAGCCGCAATGCCATGATGTATACACCAGGAGAACATGCACCATTCCTATGCGAAGATCTTCATGTGCTTTGTATGTCTACTCGGGAAGCAATTGCTTTTGGAGGAGCCAGTGTTATCTCAAGTGCCGTCGTCATGCCCGACATCATCGGTGGCTGGGTTTTGAACACGGCTTCCCAATTTGATTCCTAAATAGCCACGTCAAGTGACTTTGAGAGTGGAATGCCAGAAGGTACAGCATTAGCAGGTTTTTTCATTCATGACTATCTTGCCTGCGAGTGATGGAACAGCAGCACTTTGAGTCTTTACTCAACTTCACTTGCAGTTTATTCCACTTCCTCGCCAAGGTAAGTTATTTATCCCCAAGGCTAGGAAAGCATATGCATAGGTGCTCTTACGGGGCGGAAACACTCAGCCAAACAGAGGCAAGGCTCTCCTGGAGAATGCGCCACTGATCTGGAGTAGCGAAGCCTTCCAATGCATACACTGGAAATTGACATAACTAAAACAATACAACAGCTCCTTGGGCATCGTTATTATTCAAGGGTGTATGCAATTGGGGGAGTGAGGAGCAAATCAAACAAGATTGGCGATGTATCTTTCTGAAGCCTGATGGGGAGCCCGTAAGCGGCACATCCTATGACCAGGATGCTAGTAAGCCTGATCCATGGAGGTACAAAGTCACACTCTATCAACGAGTGCATACAGCCCACTGTGATCTTCACGAACGTCGTGGCGGCAGGCATCCGACATGCTACATGTGGCAAATTCCTTTTTCTCTTGGTCTGCCATTGCCAAAAGAACGTAAGTCGTACAATTCTACAACGATCGCCTCTAGACTGCGACTTGATGGTCGCGTGACATCAAAGAACGACTTTTTCTTGCAGAGCTGGGGGTTGCGTGCCCTCGTATGGCGATCATGTGTGACCCCCTGTACAGCTCGCCAAAGTTACAAGGTGGACCGTAACGGGCGTGTGAACTGTACCTGTACGCTGCCGTTGCTGTCATTTCTACCTGGTATGGAATTAGTAGCTTGCTTTTCCCTATTACCGTTCATCCGCCATATTGAATTGAGTCTTGGCATGGATGTGTACAAAACCCCCCGTCGTACTACATCATGGCTAGGGCGGGTTGAACAGGGGTGACCTGGTGCCTCGAGTGTAAGTCAGCCCCAAGATCAGAAACTTTTTCCAGCGACAGTAGAGGCATATGCAGATGCAGCGGGCCTTGGAGTAATAATAACCGGAGGAGAGAGCTTATTGTCTTGAACTCTTCAGCTTCACCGTCTGTCAGACAAGCTTGGATCCTCGGGCTCATGCTGGCGGTGAATGCGAGGGTGGGAGTTTTATTCGCAATTGCAGACCGACAGGACAGAGGTTGGGAGGACAATGTTATGTGTCATATCGCAAGTATCTCCTGAAGGGCCAGTGCAGATGTACGGCCCAACACGGTGCAAGGCACAAGGATCACGAGGTTACTGAGATACTGAGTGCAGGCCGATCATTCCGTGGTGAACAAAGTGCCGAAAAATGTACTCCGTACTCTCGCAGTGCCGTGGTAGACTCCAGCATCGATAATTACTGCCTGTATTTGTCGGCAATTGTGGACAAACTCCATCCATGTCCACAAGTACAGACATGGTCATTTACCGGCTTGACCGGCCGGTTTCGTCTCTCCCCGGGCATTCGTTGCCGACCGACGAAATAGACTGCAGAGAGCGGCTGTTAAATACCGGGAAACTCACGCCAGGACTCAAGGGAGAAGGAAGGAAGAGTCCGTGACTCGTGAGACAAGGTGCCCGGTGATGTAATATCACCCGATCGCGAGGCTGCGAAAGTCTCGTCTCCCAAACTTGGAGAATCGGCTCCACTGGCTATCTAAATTTATTCTCGCCAAACTCGAAAAGCGATTCGCTGAGGAGCGAGGGAAAGGAATCCCGGCGCAGTCATAAAAATAACAACTGTCAATGTGGCACTGTCAACTTGGGACTTGCTGCCACCGCCAGTCACCGTCACGAATCATGGTTGTTCCTCCACTGACCGTTTAGCTGTCCAGACTCGGAGTCGTCTTCCATTTCCGGGTGAGTACTAATAGTAATATCGGATCGTGTTGGGCCTTTTCACGAAACACAGGCGAGGAGCAGCGCCTTATTTTGCGCCGGGAATTTGTTCTCTGACTGTTTTCGTGTTGGCGTTGGTTGAAGAATATTTACCCTGGTCCAATGTGCAGGTGAAGTCATTACTGTTGCCCGTGCGGCCTGAGGCGCAGGCACTTTTCCGCAATACGACTTTTACACGCAAATCAAAACCGAGTCAGCTTTGGCTCTTGACACTGACAGTGATAATCCATGTGGCTGGCCTGACTTTTCAATGGCAAGGACAAAGACGGCGGCAGAAAGGAACAAAGCGAGCGGTTTGTCGGACATGTGCCGTGTGGCCGGAGCAAAAGAGCACAGACTGCGGTAAAGAACCGGCCATGCCACGCTTTGAGTTTCTTTCATGCCATTCACCCATGTAAAACCTGGACCGTTCCAAGGTAGGCAACTCCATGGAAAATGGTTCCCATTACCATTTCCTCTTTGCCCCCAAGTTGCATCCATTCGCAGAGCTTTTCTATTTGCTCAGCAGCTTGATGGGCGCGGACTTTCGGACTGCGCCCCGGAGAGTCACCAGTGACGCCAAGTTTTCCAGCAACCAAGTCACTGGCGAGGATCATATTCCTGCGACAGGGAGGTTTCATTATTGGGTCTGGGGCTCTTGGACGGGCCCACATGTGTGATCCATATGGAGAGGCGCCAACTAGGCTGTTGGGCGTTGATTCTGATTGACCGAACCAGTCGAGCAGGCCGGGGGGCAGGGGGAAAGGCACAAGGAGACGTGGGGAAATGACTGCGGTCCGGGTCAGCGAAAGCGATCCACGGTTAATTTTTGGGGGAAAGAGGGTTCAGCATCAAAGAAAAACGAGGGAAAAGAGAACTACTCTGTAATTCATCATTGTTCTGATATTGGGGCGAGCTTGCTCGAAGACGCCGTCCAGAGCAGTTTTGTAGGTGCCTGCACATCATCGCCTTGCTTTCATCATTGCGCTGGTGTCGGGGTCATCGGTGTTCATTGCTCGGTCGCCCACTTACTCGCTTTGTTTTAGACCCGATCTTGGGGTTGCGATTCATTTCCCTTTGTGCTCTTCCCTGCTTGTCATGCTTGAGCCTTGACGGAATCGTGGACCCCGGGCACCGGGCTTTTTCTTGGTCTGGCTCGGAGCCTTATTATCATTCGTGATCGCATCTCTCGGGCAGACTTTGCATCCACTTGGCTGCGTTGTCTTCAACTGAATCGCTCGCAACACTCTGGGGGGGTTGTGGGCTGTGGCTGTCAGTTGTGCTCGCAATAATCCGGGGTATTTTCTCGCTGAGACTGCCTCACCTGACATCAACTTCTACATTTACGCCTTCTCCAACACTTGTCTTTCACTCTTCTTCTGCTAGCTTTTCACCCTCTCTCTTCTCATTGTCCTCTGCCGTGAAGCTAGCGCTTGAATCTTGACCTGTTGCCGTTCGACTCTTCAATCCCCGAGTCGCCCTTAAGCCTCCCTCAGCCTCCAATCTCCCCTCCTCGCCTTCTCTCCCACCGCAGACACACCATGCCTCGTGTCATACCACCCCACAATCAGGAGCAGTTGTTTTAAAACTAACGCCATGGTTACGGGGAACAGCAGTGCGCCGGGAAATGGTATCACTGGAGGCTTGGAGGATGATGCCAGCCTAGGCATCCAGATTACCATCGCGACGCTCGCCGGGATTACTTGGTACAACGCTATAGAGCTCATCGCCCTTGTGTTTGTGACTTTCAGTGACTATCAGGGTCTATATTTCTGGAGTTTACTGGTGTCGTCGTCCGTGGGACTCATACCATATTCGCTCGGGTTCCTGCTCAAGTTCTTCCAACTGACATCGGCAACATGGCTATCCGTCACCTTCATTACTGTCGGCTGGTATTGCATGGTCACCGGCCAGGCCATCGTCCTGTACTCACGACTACATCTCGTCCTTCCTAACCCGCGCGTTCTTCGCCGGGTGCTGGCCATGATCCTCATCAACGCCGTCATTCTTCACTTCCCAACTACTGTCTTCACCTACGGCTCCAATTTGGCAGGCGACAAGGATACCTATCAAACGGGTTACAATGTTATGGAGAAAATCCAGATGACCGGATTCTGCATCCAAGAATTCGTCCTCTCCGCCCTGTACATCTGGGAAACGATTCGCATGCTTCGTCTTGACCCGGATAGAAGTAAGCGCAAGATCATGTATCAGCTCGTTACAATCAACATGATGATTATCCTCATGGACATCGGCCTTCTCGTCGTTGAATACATGGATTACTACATCATGGAAACAATGATCAAGGGTGTCGTCTACAGCGTCAAACTGAAACTTGAGTTTGCTGTTCTCGGAAAACTTGTTTTCCTCGTCAGCAGTCATATATGGAAACAAGAGTCTGTCACCGGCGCACCTGCGGAGCTGCCAGACTTTGTTGATGCCACGCGAGTCACCTCAGACCTCACCCACGCAACCCCGAGAGCACGACAACGCTCCCATCCTTTCATGGACGATGATGACGTCGACATCGCTATGTTTGAACACTCGGGTCCTCCACGTGAATCAGGAACAGGCAACTCGGATATCTCACATGCTCTAAGCGGCGAAACACAGACGAATAACCCTCCATGCTCAGAACGAGACTTTACCGAATCACCCTCGCGACTACCACCCTTACACATCAAGGAATCAACATACCCCGGCTGAATCGACCCATATCCGTTTGTGCGTTTCCTTCCACCACCACTACCACTCCATTCCTAAGATACCATCAAACGAATAATGAACGACGAGATCACGGCCAAACAAAACTCACCGTCTCAAATACAACCGCAAACCAGCAATATTGAGACTTTCATTTAATAGAAGTCGAGGTTTTGGATATGCCGATTCCAATCGGGACTGACGTTGAAAATACAACACCAGCCTAATACCTGTGGAGAAGATAGGAATGTAATCCTACATTCGCTGCTCGGCCGTCTGCATACTGCCATACAAACTTTATTTACGGGGCCCCGAAATAAAGCAAATGGTGTAATCAGGCGGCCAGGCCTGAACCCACAGTGGATTTAAAATCCACACCCATCAAGCTACGTAGCAAGCTCCACGCTTGTGCAAATCGCAAAACGAGAGCAGTCACGAGATCAAATCCAATTGCTACTCCGTCACACTTAGATACTTACTATCTACAGCTTACTCTCAGTCGCGAAGACTTAATATGATCCCTGAAGAGAATCAGGAAGAGGAGGGAAAGGAAACTTTCTCGGTCTCATAAGATAAATTACTTTAAAAAGAAATAAAACTGATATGAATTACTATCTATATCGTAGCATTCTACCTTTTGGCATCATGTTATTTAGCAAAATCTCGCTAGACGGGTAATTTCTGTGGCACATAATAGTTCGTCGGAAAAAATGTCTAGCTTCAAGCTTTGGCATTGCGCTACCTCATATGTATGAGAGAAGCCTGAGGGATGTAAGATATATAATCATACCAGCCGGTATTCGATATGGCATACGTAGAAGGAAAAAGACCGAGAATACACAAGAGCCGATCGATGAGATGTCATGAGACGCTATAAAAAAAAGAATAAGATCATGCGCATCTCATAACCCTTACGCCGAAATTATTACTATGAGAAATCCATATAAGTAGGCTCACCACGGAGTAGTAGCTAGCTAGCTAATCTCAAACGCCTTGCGGCCCTCCACAAGCCCATCGGCTACTTTACTTACACCCACCCAGCCGGGGCCGTACTGTCGTACCTCATCCAGTGCGGGAATGGCGCCCCGCTGATTATAGTCGCTCCAGAGGCAAACGACTTTTCCGGTCAGGGGACCTAGGGTGACACTGGGGTCTGCACTTTCGGGGCTGTACCATTCAACGTCTACCGTCCATGTATCTTCCCATGTACGACTCCAGAGCCGGATTTCTTTAATTCCCTTCGGGGAAGTGTTGGGGAACCGTGGGTCGTATGCGGAGTTGGCAACATGGAAGCCCTTGATTGGGGTGTCAAAGAGAATCTTGCAAGCGCGGGTGTTCTGGCCAGAAATATTGAACTGGGCGTGGCGAGGCTTATCGGTGGGTTTGGAGATTTCGAAGGAAAGCCAGTCTTCCAGACGCTTGTCCTCTGGGACGACCTGTGGAGGAATCCCTGCCCAGGAACACTTCGTTCTATCGCCAAGGGTTTCACAAGTGACGTTTTGTCCCGCTGCACTCGGTAAACCAACGGCAACATCATAGACGAACGGCTGAACACCCGTCAATGACGTAGTATTCACGCCAGTATCAAGATCTACTTCTTGGAGGAAGAATAGCTTCAGCCGATTAGAGTCTGAGAATGGGAAGGCAACGAGGTTGTAGATCAGGGTCCCGGCGAAGACAGCCAGCAGGAAAACCGGAATATGGTAGGTGTACCGATGAATGAACGGTAAAACAGGGTTGAGGAGAAGTGTTGTGAATACGGCAATAGCAAGGTAGATGAATAGCGTAGAGCTTCCATCCTGTCCAGTCTGATTGAGTGCACTGGTCAGCAGTAAGGACAGAGATCCAACCAAGATGAGGACAATCGGAGCGGAGAGAAGGAATTGCAACACCCATAGCCATTTTGGCAAGGATGCGCTCCATCGCTGCTCGAGGCCGTACACATTGATGTCACGCGTATGATCCTCGCTATCTGTTTGGTCTGCATTGTCTGGAGTCACGCGAACGTAATTCGCGAATGTAGTTCGCTGCCGGCTACCAAGCAGTGAGGTCGACTCTGTCGGCTCTTCATCGTTCCCGTCTTCATCTCCCTCATCATCGTCGGACGGTCCTCCAAGCCGGCTACCATAGCTGCTGGCTCGTCTTGACACCGGCCGTAGTTGGTTTGCATAGTCCGATTTCCGGGGCAGGGAAAAGAGCTCAAGATACGAGATCCAAGTAGCCAGGAACGTTCCTGAAAATCCAAAGAAGATAAAATAACTTCCCGCCAGTCCCCAGCGGTCTTGGTAAACAGTAGCAATGACTTGCAGAAACCACATAAGGACAAAAGTCCAGGTGAGGGTATAGACGCGGTGGAACGCAGATGGCCGAGCAAAGTCGGCGACACGGGATACAAACCAGGCGAAAAAGGTCCAGGCGGATATCATCATACTCCACACTGCGTATTGGCTGCTGTGAATAATGTATGGGTTGACCTTGGTGAGCAAGTACGCCAGGGTCACAGCAACAGCGGTTGGAATTCCAAGCAAGAAAGGGTATCTCATGAATCCCCGGTCACCGTATAGAGAGAGCACCTCTTGGCTACCCTCTGGGCGTACCTTCGTTCTGAAAAGATACATTCTATCGACCTTTGTGAGAATGATACTCGTCAAAAGCAAAACCAACGGGGCCACCACTAGGAGAGTGACCGATAGCGCAAACAGAGTATGTAGGCGGAAGAGCACAAACGCGCTCCCGTACAGATCGAACCATACAGCCTGAGACCCAGTACCACTTGCGATCTTGCCGTCAGTCCTAGGCGGGCCCTCAAATCGATCGCTCGAGTCAGACACCAAGCCTTCTGTTGTCGCGACTGCCGTTGACAACATGTGCCACAAGGAATCCCTGCTGGTGTGCCTAGTATCATCCTGATCCGTGTGATACCTAGCTCTCGGCTCCAAAAATGCGACATCGAGACCACGAAGTCCCAAGTCACCCTCAAATACCACATAGTCCGTCTGACTCCGGATCAGTCCTGTCTGGAACCCATCGGAGCCTAGCACAGACCCAAAAGGGTGCTGTGATCGCATATAAGAGGCAGCAACCTCAGCATCAGAGCTGCGAAAGAGCACAGCGCGGCCGCCAGCGCCCGCACCCTCCAAATTCAAAAATGTGTGCGGGAATCTCGACAGCGGATGCTGGCTATATACGCGCGCCCCGTTCAGAAAGTCCTCCTCGCCGTTGTTAAGCAGCACCACCAACCCCCTCCTCGGCTTATGTTCCGGCGTTGTGAAATATTTAATGAGTTGCAGGCAAGTGACCACTCCAATTCCGTCATCTGTCGCACCATATCCCGTCGAGACGCTATCGTAGTGCGCGTTCACCAGCACACCACCCTTAGATTTGGGGCGTCCCTCGGGGAGCTCCCACCATTGCTCTGTGTCATCTTCCTCGCCACGGATATACACAAGTATGTTGGTGCCTTCGAAATAGACTGCGAGATCGTCACGGGCAAACGTCAGGTTCGAGCGCGTGTCGTCGAAGACGAAAGTGTCCGGTCTCTTCTCGTCGGCGTTGGCGGTGTCGAGGATTTCGTCGATACGCTGTAGCAGCCACTCGTGGATCTTGTCGTTTTGGCGCGAGTTATACGGGCGGTATCCAAACGTCAGGACTTGGAGATCGCTCCACGCATCGGTGAGGTTCAGGCCACTGGGGGTCGGACTGGGGGCGGATGGTACGACATGGTGGACGACTAGCAAAGGGATGACGAAGGCCAAATACACGGCCGCGGTGATTAGTGTGACCGGCCAAGGCGTAAAAGCCAGTGGATTCGCCCTCGGCGGTTTGGGGAGATCCATCGGAACTCGACTCCTATCACAGGAGTCTCAAGTTGGCGAGCACTTGCTGTGGCCGCAGATAGCTCAAGCTTGCAAATGCGGAGATGACGGAACGGCAAACAGCGGGGCACGGGATCTGATACAGTACAGATACGCATAGATTACACCATATTGCGCGAGGCTAGGCTACCTACTGGAATGCTACTGTGCTTATACCAGTAATTAGTAACCTAAAATAACCAGCAAACTAATATGATCCGTACTAGCCAGTAGCTGTCGGTTGATTGTCTCTTCTCAACACCAGTATCAATAGATATCTACTTTATTCCACATCTGGCGGTGGACAGTCTGATCCCCACGGGAAATCATTATACTAGTATGTGCCAATCGTCAACAATATACCCACGGCCGAAAAAAGAAAAAGAAAAATAGATAAGAGTAAGGTGGAATCCTCCATATAACCGCTACCAATGCAATGCCCAGATAAAACACAAAAGCCCTGCTTCGAAAGCGATGCTTGTTCCGTGGCCCAAAATATCGACAAGACCTAGAGATAACATCCATGATAGTAAGACATGCTTAACAGACTTAGGAAAAATAAATCAGGCTAGAGGAAAGAGGAAGAAATAATACTGCTGAAAATCACAAGCGCAGCAGAAGGCAGGGGTATCAAGTATGAGGAGGCGTGATGTCAATGTAGTCGTCATCGTGAATCGCGGTGGCATGCATGAGGCCCGTCACTTGGCCCTCTTCCTCTTCCAATTCTTCATCGTCATCGTACATGGTGGCCTCATTCATGTCCCGCTGGGGTGCAGCTTCTCGATTCAGGTGGTCACGAAGATAGTTGACACCATCGCCGCTGAAAACGCAAAAGACCTCGCGCTGCTGGCGAGTGAACTCGGCGGGGGCATCGCGGCAAAACCTTGTCAATTCTTCCCGTAAAAAGGATGCGACTCCGGTGAGACTGAGATGTGTCAGGCGAGGACAGCTGTTGAGCAGCGCATGGATTCCCTGTGCATTACTGGTTAGATATTCGGCTTTCTGCAGTAGAAACAAACAGGAAACTATTAAAAAAAAACATAGAGGGAGAGAGATAACCTACAATCATTGTGAGGTTGATGCAGTAACTCAGGTGTACTCGCTCCAAGCTACTGAACGAGATGGAGTGATCTGGAGTTGGTCGAGCAAGCGCTAGTATACTTGCGTCTGTAATCAACTGACATTTGACTAGACCAATCCGCCTTAGCTTTGGTAAAGTTGCTAGTTGCTGAACACTCCTGTCCGTCAGGCGACTGCAGCACGCAAGGTCGATATATCGGATGCGGTTGCAAGACTTGACCAGCTGTATCACTGCAGGGTCGGTAATGTTGGAGCAGTGGCCCAGGTGAACATAGTGTAGGTTCTTCCCCAGTTTACAGATGGCCCAAACGGCACGATCAGTGATGAATCGGCACTTCGCGAGCACAAGGTTTCGTAAACGCGGGGCAGCAGTGACGATACGTTCAACAGCGTCATCTCTTATACTCTCACATGCCGTCAGATCAAGTATACGGAGACTACCCATTGAGATATTCTTGGGGAGTTCCAGAAAAGCCATATCGTCTATCTCCGTGCAGTGAGCGAGTCGCAGTTCGCGCAAGTTTTGTAGCGTAGTCATAAGGGTCGTCACCGATTTGTTTGTTACTTGCTTGCATTCTTGAAGGTCGATCTCGAGGACAGAAGGGCAATTTTGAGCAAAAGATAGGATCGCCTTATCGGTGACATGAACGACTCCATTCAATTTCAGCTGCGACAGGTTAGATCAAGGAGAGCTGTGAGAGTTAACCAATATGAAAAAAAAAAAAAAAAAAACTTACTCTTTTGAGATATCGGCACTGCTGCGAAACAGCAATCAGCGAATCGTCTGTGACCTTTGTGCACCCAGTGATATTGAGGCCCTGTAGCCGGTGACAGTTTTCTGCCACTTTGAAAAGAGTGTGGTCTGTAAGAGACCGCAGCTCCGAAACATCCAAAGCCTGCAAGTGCCGGCTACCGTTAATCAAATCCGATACCCCATTGTCAGTAAGTTTGCGGCAATTTGTCAACGTTAAACGCTCGATCCGATTGCACTGGGAAAACGGGACGACAGTCCCATCGGAAACATCTTCCGTGAGGGCGGAGAGGTTTAATCGCTTGATGAGGCCTGAATACAGGAAGAAGCTGTCTTCCTTCCCCACGGAAGCCGTGATCTTCTTGAGGTTGTCCCAGTTACTGCACGACGGCCGATGCCAAAGAAGTCCGACACAGTTTACAGCCCACATACGACACACCAACAGGCAACTCATCAGATCTTTTGGGGAATTCAGCTTCGAGAAGATAGATATCAGAATCTCCGGCGGGAAGTATACGATCAGCGGTAATCTAATAGCTGGGTCGTTTTGAATATGTGAATCGCGCGAGTTTCCGCCTCCGATCGATGACTGCGAGTCATTCGGCTGGATTGTGAAGAAATCGGTATCATCATCGGCGGCACGTTCTGGAGACGTTGAGTCTGAGGATTCGGAGGGGGCTTCGCTCGAGAATCGCGTGGGCTGTCGGGAGTGAGCCATGGTGGCGGGCGTCAGGGTTGGATGTGATTGCGGTCTAACAAAATTCCTAATCGTCCACTTGTCTGAACTTCAAAGCGACATGGACAGGCGTATATCCGTAGGTGGATGCCACTTGACCTGCAGAGAACCCCTCTCAGTACCGGTAAACCTCTGTTGGCCGAGAGTCGACCGATGGCTATTGAGCCGGGCTGATGTCGAACAAAACTGTGGAAAACGCGGAGGGTTCAGGTGCGAAGGAGACGGTCGGAGGCTGGAAGGCTTTATCAAGGGGATGCGCGTTGGGCGTGCCTGCGGTGAATGCACAATAAAAGCGATGGCAGGGAGTTCGAGGAACGTCGAAGGGACAGCAGCGACTCGCCGACTGCGGATGAAGGCAGGGGGAGAACAGGATCTCGGAGAGTAAGATGCGTAGCCTCCCGAGTCAGAGTCGCAAGGAGCTCAAAGTCCTCGATCTTGGAGGGGTCGAAAGGCGATATTATTAGCGCAAGCTCAGGCGATGGAATGTGATTGTGACGACGCCAGGATGGGGAAGGCGGCGGCTGCGATCCAAGGCGGGCGGGAGGGGGACAAATGAAATCACCGGCTCTTTCAGGCTTCGACCTTGGGTGCCCTATTGACCAGGGACTCGACTGGCGCTTAGATCGATGGCTGCATCGAGAGGTGAAAATTACTTTGTTGAGAAAAGAAAGAAGGCAAGGAAGGGAGATTGATGATTGAGTAAGTGGGGAAGATCAAAGAGCGATGGCTGCTTATGAGAATGCAGAAACGGAGAATGAGAATCACGGTCCTAAAGCGGCTGATCAATCTTGGACCTGACTCTCTTGAACTCAACTGAATGTGGCAAATGGACATCATGCCCGGGCTTGTTTATAAGCATGCTGACGCGATGACCTTGTCGCCGGTCATTCACTCCCTCGTCCCTCTAATGAAGTGTTCCCTAGCCCATGCAATACATTTGTGAAGATCGAAGCGGTGCCTTGATTCTACTACACTTTGCCCTATATACTCCAATAGTGTCCCTATTCTATCTAAGTACCTTGCGTCTAAACGCGGATCCGTCATGACCGACTTCCTCCCTTCGCCCAGTCGCGGAGGACATTCTTCCTCAGCTTCCCTGTGCTGGTCTTTGGAAGCTCCGGGACAACCTCTACTTCTCGTGGGACCATGAACTTGCTGATTCCGCTAGTGTTCTTAGCCCAATCAACAACATCCTTACCCTGCAGTTGCCTTCCTTCTTTGGCAGTGACAAAGGCCTTTGGTCGCTCCCCCCAGTGGCTATCGGGGACAGCCACAACACCAGCCTCTAGAATATCAGGATGGGTGACCAACATCGACTCGAGCGCAACAGACGAGATGTTCTCGCCTCCTATACTATTGTCAGTGTGATGGGAACGAGAAACAAGGGGATGGACAGGCCGACCGCTAATAATAATGTCCTTAGCCCTATCAAGGATCTGAATTGCCCCATCGGGATGCCAGACAGCCAAATCTCCTGAATGGAGGACACCGCCAGCGAATAGTTTCCGCGTAGCTTCGGCGTCCTTATAGTAACCCCTGGCGCAGATATTACCGATAAAAACAATCTCGCCGATTTCCTTTCCATCCCGTTGTACATCGATGACGGTACCCTCCGCCACTTCTGTCTTGATCACGCGCACCGGGAGACTGGTCAGGAAGCCATGTCCTTGCCGTGCCATTCGCCCGAACTTCTCTTTGCGCGGGAGAGTCTCCCAGGATGGCATATGGTATCCTTTAGTTATAGGGCCGTATGTCTCCGTCATACCGTAGACGTGAACGGGGTGCAGATTCAAGCCAGTCATTTGTTCAAACAAATGCGGTGTCGGAGGGCTCGCTGCAACAGTGACATGCACTGGCTCTGATAGTTTCTCAGCCTCGGGAGAGTTACAGAGTATCGTATTCACCGTCGGAGCCGCGTTGAAATGGGTGATATTCTCTTCCTTCAGTAGCCTCCAGATCTGGGGGTAGTCAATCTTCCGTAAACAGTAGTGAGTCCCGCGGACCGCCGTAACAGCCCATGGGAACGTCCAACCTAATATCACGTCTCAGTAATGCATGATTTTGAAGAATAATATATTAGACTCACCCATAGCATGGAACATCGGCAGGATCCACAGATATCCGCAGCGCCGGCCTTGATAGTTAAGCCCGGATTCAATGATATTGCCCATAGCAGCTAGGTAACAACCACGATGGGTATATTCAACACCCTTTGGTCGTGCTGTTGTTCCACTAGTGTATGCTAGCGCAACTATATCATCCTCAGACGCCGCCTGGCTCTCAAGAGCACTCCAACCATTTGCGCCTGTGTCGCGATCATAGTTCAATCCTTCGAGAACAGCTTCGTCAAACGGCCCAGCTAGTTGTCCCTCAGTCGCATCTGTATCCGTGTCCACAATAATCGGAATATTCGGCTTCGACGATCTAAACGAATGTAACAGCGGCAAATACTCTTGGTCGGCGATAATAACTTCGGCGTCAGAGTGCGTAAATATATAAGCGATATCGTCCTCCTTGAGTCGATAATTCACAGCTAGATGCTTATGTTAACACCTAACTACCCTATTCAGGGGCTCCAAATATCGTACCAACATTGACAGCCCCCGCAGCGGCAATCCCGAAAATCGACTCCAGAAACGCAGGTGTATTGGGACACAGAATCCCAACCTTCTTATACCCATGCTTCTTAAAGTAGTATGCAAGTCCCCTAGCTCGATCCGCCGTCTCTAGGTACGTTCTGCGCAGCACTTGGTTATTGGCGGTGATGTGGTAGATTGCCTCGGCCTTGCGCAACGACAGTTAGCGAATCTACTCCAATCGGTTTTCGAGAAACAAAGATGCAACTCACTTCTGGCTCTATGGCCGCAGCTCTCGGCAGGAAAAACGTCGGCGATAGCGTGTGGAAATTAACATTATGTCCTGGACGGTTTACCGAGGCCGGCGCAGCTGTGCTGTTGGCGTCAAGCGGTTGTTGGAAGTGGCCGAGGAGGCTAGAGAGGCGGGTTTTTACGCCGGACATCGAGAATTAAGAATCGGAAGGGATAATGGCAACCACTGGAACAAGAACGAGAGTTGATGTTTGTCCAGCGGGAGAGCGGGAATCGGGAACAATTAATACGGCGGACAATGTGCCGAGTCGTCAGCTCCGACGAGCGTGAAGGCCCCCAGTCCAGTCGGGGGCGGGCTCGGTGGAGTGCGGGGAAAGATTCGCACAAGTCTTGATGGCAATTCTGCGGAGAACCGGATCCCTCTCCGGGGGTCATCGATTTACGCCGGAATCCCTCTTTCATCACGCCGGGGACTAAGTATTTTCGATCTACGATCAGAAATTGCAAAATTTGAACAGTCTGCCTTTTTTTTTTTATTTGATAAAATGGAGACGGAGGTGTCAAATCTGATGGTATACAAATTTTGTGCGGATTGCGGCTACCGCTCTCTTTCCGCAGGGTTTCCGCTATCCTTCTGTCCGCTTCGGCGGATCCAACCCATTACCTAGGTACAACATTAACCCACAATGGCCATTTTGTTGATCTTCATGATCAGGTAGAACCGCCAATGGCAGTGCTACTATTTCTGCACAATGGAGATCACCGGATCCGATCACACCGGATCCGCTCCTCGACAGTAAGACGATGGGTGCTAAACACAGGGAAGAACCTCATGGTACTGGTGTAGAAACCTCATAGACAAAAAAGAGCGACACAAAGTATCATACTACTCATACTTTATATTCCCAGGTCCACGATGGGTCGATTAATTGCCGGGCGGCTGCCTGCACGGCGCAATTCATACGAGTATAACTTTATATAGTACCTGCAAACACCATACCGAGGGTCAAATATCAAGTGCCATCATCACCTACAAGAATATGGACTAAGAAAAAAATCGATCGGCAATATGAGATATATAAGAGATTAGCTCATTTTGGTTTTTAGAAATCTAGAAAATTTTCGGCCTTCCCTAAAGGCATCTTGGATCAACTCTTATGCAACGGACGTGAATCGGACTCATAAAATAGTAGATTGAACGTATAAAAGGCGGATTGCAGTTCATGAACTCTTGAAAATTTCTTGGATTAAACCGCCACGGCGCGAAATAACGGGTTAGCTATTTTGAACAACCTTTTCATCCCAAGCGACTCTTGTATTGTACTTTTGTTTTTAAAGACGACACCGGTCTCTCCAGCCTCCCATGTACATCGCAAACATGTCATGTTGTGGGATCCCATGGAAAGGTAGGAACAACGAGAAAAAAAGGTCATCGGCCAGCTTCCCTTTCCAACTTCGCTGAAAGTTAAAACCGTTCGCGATCTCAACCCATCCCATCAAAGACACAAGCAACCAGCCGCACAACCAGGTATAATCTAGAATCCGTACTCGGCGAGCTGGTTCTTGGTGTTTTCGCTAACGCTCGCCGACTTCTGTGCGTGAGCAAGTTGGCGGCGGGCAGCCTTCTTGCGTTCGTAGTATGCACTGCTCTTAACCTTCCGTCGCTCCTCAAGTCTGGAGAAAAATCAACATTAGTCACTGTTCCAGACACTACACCACTCATCCGGAAAATATGAAAATACGTACCTGGCAACAACGTCCTGGTACTTCCAGCCAACCTCGTGGCTGAGTCTGCCGACGGTGCAGTACTTGCGGCCGGGGCGGAGACGGAGAACGCGCAGAGCCTGGGGGACAACGACGCGCTTCTTCTTGTCGTAAGGGGGAGGGACACCCTCAAAGACCTTCAGGCGCTCGATAGCAGCAGCACCGCGGGCAGTCTTGTGGGGAATCATGCCGCGGACAGCCTTGTAGAAGATGCGGGAAGGAGCGCGGAAGTGGAAGGGACCACCACGAGTAGGGTTGAAACGGGTGATCTTGCGGAGGTAGGCGTGGTACTTGACTATTGTCGTGAAAAAAACCCATGTCAGCCGTTTGTATTCCAGATGTGCGAGCATCCAAGCATTTGCATATTCTCCCCATCTATCCCATTCCATGTTGAAAGTTCCGTCTTTTCCCCAACTTCCAGCCATCCCGTCCAAGTCTCAAAACAAACGGAAAAAAAAAAAATTGAAACAAATTCGAAAGGGTCGGAGAAAACGTACGCTTCGCACGGAAGAACTCGCCAGAGATGTTGAGGGCTTCACATCTCACGACGACGATCTTCTGGCCGTTAAGCAGCTGCTTTGCAACAGTGCTGGCCAGGCGACCAAGGAGGTGTCCCTTGCCGTCGATGACGACCTATAGATTCATCCAACACAAGTCAGCGACTGCAGTCTGTAAAAGGGTTCTTTGCCCTGTTGCAAAGATATCACGGTCGTCGAGTCATCGGGGAAGCGGTAGTACGCACCACTGGATCGGTAGAGGACATCCTGCACAGTCACCGGTTCAAAAGGAAAATATCCAGCGAAAGGAAGAGCACTGCTCTAGGATACTCCCTGGGGATGTATGTTGTCGGCGGTTGTTGTCGTTGTGGGCAGGTTCAACGCACACAACGGAGTCGGATGTGGTTCGCAGGTTGGCGGTCGCTAAGCGAGGGCGGCGATACTTTTGTGCGGGAGATCGCTCGAGGGTCTTAGCCCTAACCACCAATCCCGCTCCTGATCACGTGATGTTCTAGCCGTTGCAAGATCAAGTTTGCCTTCACTAAAGTCAAGTGGCGAATCAGCTCACTTTTCTACTCGCGAAGAGTGGAGCTAACCTTATCGCCTCTTCCTCCTTACGGTGTACTCCGTACAGTGTACACCACCATACAAATAATAATGGTGGACTATGACTGTCACTCTATAACGTACGATGGTGAGGCGACTTCGCTAACTCGACAACCCACAGGACAGCCATACAAAAAATAGCATTCATCATTGCCTTAATTACTTCAGTAGAAAGTGAGCTTCGCATCCCGGACTCCCCTATCAATAACTTCCGTCAATGTCCAGCGTGGGGGCTCAGTGGCATTCTTTCCTGTCAATATTGCGCCATCCAGCTTGGGCTTTTTCAGCCCGCCGGCTTTCCCGGAAGAGAATTTAAGCTGCAGTGCTTCTCCAACCTCATCACATGCGTCCAGAACACTGTCAAGGTCGTCCTTGGTGTGTGCCGCAGACACACACAGTCGTGCGCGGGAAAGCTCCAGTGGGGTAGCGGGATATGTCACAACGACCACCGAGATCTTGCGCTGCAGCATCTCTCTAGAAAATGCCGCCATCTTGGCGGGATGGTACAGCATTAGCGGCACGATTGGCGAGTCGTCGTGGCCGTATACGATGAATCCGAGTCTTTTCAAGCCTAACCTAAGGTACCGCGAGTTGAATGTCAAGCGTTGTATTCGCTCTAAACCCTCGCCCGCGTGGAGAGGATCTTCGTCTGCGATCAGCCGAAGTGTAGAAGAAATCTGCGTGAGAATTGGGAGTGCTGGTGCTTCGCCGTATACTTGGCCAGCATTGGTGCAGCGTAACTTATCAATGATTTTCTTGTCTGCAGCGACGTAACCACCATTGGCTCCAAATGATTTGGTGAATGTTCCCATTAAGATATTAACCTCAGCAGGATCAACTTTGAAGTAGTCACACACTCCGCGCCCTTGACTGCCGATTGCACCGATCGAGTGTGCCTCGTCAATGAAGAGATAAAACTTGTATTTCTTCTTCAACTCCAGAATTCGAGGAAGGTTGCACATTGTTCCCTCCATTGAGAATAACCCTTCTACTGCCACCATGATTTTTCTCCACGGCCGATGAGTTCGCGGCTGGCCTTGAGAAATGGCTTGCCTCAGCTTCTCTTCGAGACTACTCATATTGTTGTGTGAAAAGACCTCGACAGCTGCTCCTGAAAGCCTTGCACCGAATCGAATGGAGGCATGGTTAAGTTCGTCCGATAAGATCAAACACCCAATTTCTACAAGAGCTGAAAACATTGTAGAGTTTGTTGCAAAGCCAACTGAGAACACAATTGCTGCCTCTTTCCCGACTAGCCGCGCAATCTGGGCTTCTACTTCGACTAGCAGTTTCGTGGAGCCTGGATATGGCCCTGCCATGCCGATTCCATCTCGGCGAATAGTCTCTTCCACTGTATCGGCACAGGGGCCTTCTGACTGCGCAAAACCAAGATAGTTGTACGAGCTTAAATTTAGCGTATTGGTCGATGTACCGATCAACTGAAACTGAACGTTATCCTTTGTTGCCCGATCGAGCAGAACAATATACCTGCCGGGAACACCGGATATAGGTCGTACAAAGCAATCGTTGATTCTCTGCTTCATAAGTCGGGTATAGAAACTCTCGAAACCGTCATATAACGAAGCATAACCATTTTGGGGTTTCAGATGTTGGTAAGCACGCGGTTGGAACCATCTGGCAAAAAAGTCCTGGAAATGGCCAAGGAATATCAGGACAAGAAAACTGATATAGGTTGTCAAGATAATGAAGTAGGGAGGGTCGTCGACCACCGGGTTTGATATCTCACTCCCCGAAACCACACTGGTATAGAGGTGTGACTGGTCACCCAATGGCCCGAATTCTGCGTGTTGTCTTGACAACCTTTCGACTGATTCTGAGGGTTGATCGAGAGTAACTCCGGCAGTCCCGGTTGTGTCATTGAAGCATCTTGTCACAGCCCGAAAAGATACAATGGCCGATGTCTGAGTTTTAGTCGGGTATGACGCACCATCAGTCTGAGTGCAGATTTGGGGATCTTTATCGAAGCGCGGTCTTTCTTTGCGTCTCCATGGGGCCATTGTGAAGATTAGAGCGTCGGCGACGATGATGAAATGAGACTTACGCCAGACGGTATGTACAAACGCCCTGCATATAGTATGAAGCTGTTTTTAACTATCCGATAGTAGTCCCGAGAAGTTCATCAGGGGTCTGCTTGATGCTGTTGCTCCTTCTAAGCTTCTTCCCGTTATCCTAATAGGCAGGTGCAATAGATACCCAGACCCCGACTAGGCTGGGCCCAGCTCTTCCCTATATTTATAAATGAAGAAAAACAAATCTGAAGTTCATGATAATGGTCGGTTAGAGGTTATATTGAATGACGACTGCCTATAGAATATATAATCAAGGTGTACACCCAAATAATAACACAGCAGCATAGCTAATTCACTTCCAAATACTCAACAAACTTGGCTGGCTCTTCACGAGGTTGATTGAATATACTGTGCGAAATCACAAATATGGAGGGCCAGAACCAGACGGTATCGGACCACCACCCCCTCCGGCATTCTCACTCACGACACCTCCGGACGAGGTTAAGGTAGCGGCGTAGGAAACGGACGAATCGTGATTGGCAGATACATCGACTCCTAAGGTGACCCAAGCAAAAAGGCCATCTTCAACGGAGTCGCCGAGCAGTGCGTATTGGAAGAATGGATCAGAGTCGCTGTCTTCAGTCTCGACTATGACAACGTGGTCGTCTGCATTCGCCGTTATGTCCACAGTGTTTGTGTTGTAAGGGGAGGTCGCCTCGATTTCATCTATCAAATCCTGATCAAAGAACAGTTGCCCAATATGGGGGACGTAACCGCCAGTGAGCGTGTTGTTGGGTAGAACAGTCGCGTTAAGATGAGCGACAACATGAATATGTGTCGTACGGCCACCATAGTGGCCGGGGAAAACGGTCTTAAAACCTGCAACCCCATCCGCATCGGTCTTCTGGATGCCACGGAGGAATGTCTTGTCAAGATTGGAGTCATCGTCACTATCGCCGTTCATGCCGCTTTGCACGCCGGAATAGACACCAGTCGAGTTGCAGTTCCACACATCCCAGTAGAGGTCCTTGATCGGCTCGCAGGTATTTATATCAATGAATTGCCCATCAAGATAGATGGGAACACCATCCTCCCCATCGCTAATGTCATAGCGGATAAGCTCGCCTTTTACCCAGAAGGGTCCGATTTCGCCCTCCGGGGCGAGGATGCAGACTGGGTCGGCGTCGAAAAGATCCTTCGCGGGGGTGTTTGGGGTAACGTGAAGGTCAGAGTGGTGTGAAGTATTCAGGACCTTGTCGGTGTCACGGGGCTCAATGGCGACGGTTCGTTTCCTGTACTTCTCGATCAGGGCTGCGCGGCGGGCTTCAGCACGGGTCTTGACTCCACGTGCCTCGAGCTTGTCCGCACACTGATCCAGGGTGCTTCGGGCACTGCGCAGGAAGTTACGCTTGCCCAGGTAGTTGAAAGAGTTGGACTCATGAGCGCCAGGATGGGCAAGAGCAAATCCGGCTGTGGCAATGACTGCCAACTTGCAGATTTGAAGAAGATGCATCGTTCAATTTTGAAAATCACGAGCTCGGAGGATTGCTGGTTAATGAGCGGATTGAAAACCCGAATCTACCATGATCACAGTAGCCTTTATATACCTCAGTCGCTTGGCAAACAAAGACCTTGCCCCGTGTACTTTCTCATCAGTCGCAAGTTTACTCCCATGTCCTCCGCTCGTCATCGCCGTCGTCAGCCATTGTCTAGGGCTTGAAACAGGAGAGCAATCTCCGCTGAAGGAGGTAAAGAGAAATGACAGCCATGGACACCAAATAGTAGATGAGGTGTGGATGCTGATGAATTGCATGAATCTCATTGATGGAGGAAGAAACAGAGCCAGGAACAAGGATGTCGATCGTCGAGTGATCTGCAGCGTGGGTTTCCCTCTGCGGTAAGTAGTTCACTTAGCGCCGGAGCAAGAGCATTCCCGCTGACTCATCCCCACCTATAACCTCGACCATGTCCCTCAAGCTCAGACTCTCAGTCGGTAGCTTCTCCTCATATCTCCGTTGAACAGCTCCACCTTCAACGGTTCTTAGCGCCTAGTGGCCCAGAATGAGTGATCCGTCACCAACTCGGCGTGGCGGCAGGCTACGACGGGCCTGTGATCTCTGCCAACAAAAGAAAGTACGTAGGTAGTTTGGCAGCCTGATGCAAGGATACGTTCCTTACCTCGGATAATGGACAGATTCGATGTGATAACGGCAAGCCCGAGTGTGAAAACTGCCGTCTGTCTGGATCCCATTGCACCGTGACACGGAGATCACCTCCAATACGGAGTAACACCAAGGAGTACGCGAAAATGAAGCCCTACCATGATCTTTCCGTTACTAATACTTCCCCAGACGACTTGCGGAAGCTAAATCGCGAATACGGGAGCTAGAAGCATCAGTTATAACCCAGAGAGATTTACAGAGCCCCTTTCACGGCGACAGGTCTGCAGGCTCGTTTGACAGCCTGTCTCCTGGGTATTTAGAGGAACCCCATGATGTTGAAACTACGCTGGCAATGTTTCAAACGCACATTGCATTGTGTGGAGTTGGAGCTGCTGGCTCAGCTGAGAGGGACTCCTTCTGTTCACTTATTCATCAACGAACTGGTTGTGACTTTGATATTGATAAGTTTTTACAAGGCTTGCCAAATGCCTCTGGGATTCCGAACTCTAGAGACCCAGAAAAGACTACATCACAAAAGTGGCCTTCACAAATCTTGGTTCAAACCTGTATACACCAATTTGTGAAAACAGGCCTGTATTCAGTCTTTCCAATTGCCAACGTTGAAGTGTTACAAACATTGCTCAATCAGAACATCTTGGACCACCAAACCCAACCCACTCACATAGCCAACCTGGCTTGCTTAGTTGCATTCACAGCTTTAGTAACAGAACTACATCGTCTTGAACCTGCTTTCTCTGATACAGACCCGGACTCCTACCTCCGGGCTGCACTGTCACTGTTGCCCCGACTGTTGATGGAGGCTGCTAATTTGAGGACCCTCGAAACATTTACCCTTATCGTGAGTTTTTGTCACTACTATGGTTTGGAACGGATCTTATTATTAACCATCAGGTCACATATCTTCTGCCCATCGGTCACACGAAAACGGCGGATTTCTTACTAGCAGTCGCCGTCCGAATTCTCTATAATATAGGGGGAAACCGTTATTCTGTGATTCTAAAGCCCGAGGGAGGGCATCTACGCGCTATATTCTGGCATTGTTATATTCTGGATAAGGAACTGGCTATCCGTTTTGGACGCCCGCCCTTGATCAACGACATTGACTGTGACTTACGGCTGCCTGACAACTACATTTCGTCCTGGTCGCATGACCATTTCTTCCATCGCCCACTATCCTCTCAGATTCTTCTATATACATCGGATCTTCGCCTCGCGCTGATCAAATCAAAGATCTATGCTCTCCTCTACTCCGATCACGGCCGGGCACAACCTGAGGCCAGGCGCCTTCAGTATATTCGCGAATTAGATGAAGAATTGAACGCTCTAAAGTATAGCTTTCCTTCTAGCTGCTGGCCTGATGTGTTTGCAACAGGAGACTCGCCAGATTACACATTCCATGATTTAAGCCTACGGGGAGTCAACCTGCACCTCGAGTACTACTTCTGCTTGGGCAAAATCCACGGAGCAAGCAACGCTTACAGTCTGACTTCCCCACATAGCTGGTCTTTCCTGCCTTCTAGCGCCGAGCTCTTCTACCAAGAATCACGAACCATGCTGTTATATATATCTCGAATACGACGGTTCCTCAACTGGCATACTTACTGGTACGTGGCGGGCTTCCACACCCCAACGAGAAGCACTAACCCCCGTTTCGTCAACAGGATCCATGCTCAGTTTATATTGACCGCTGTCGTATCACTTTTCCGACACCTCATCATTTCTCCCATGGCGGACACCTTCATCAGAGACCTCCAGATCCTGGAGAATACAGCGGAGACCTTTTCCGACCTTGACCGTGAATCTCGGGCTACACGCCGTTTTGCGCCTTTCTTCTTCACCTCGTGCTTCACACGGAAACTGGTATTCCTCGCAAAGCAATCTTCGCGACAAGCCGGTGGTGGACAGCATCAGCGAGTACGACCCTGATAGAATCCGAATGATTACATAACCCTCCTTTAAAAGCGGCAGCATGTAGTGTAGTGATCATCCCTGGTGTTGACTGAATCCCAAGTCATCTTTACACTTCTCCACTACACGCATAGTATCACGCTCAACCACACAACGAGAGCTAAATGAGTCATCTAAGATATCCACCTATATTAATCTAATCTACCGACAGGTCCCGACGCAAAGTGCTTGGAAATCAAAAACATACAACAACAGCAATGCATCGAAAAACACGGTTCGTTTGCGTCTCCGATACGCACGGCTATACGCCATCTGAGGCTGGCTTTAGACTCCCCGTAGGCGACGTCCTGATTCACGCAGGAGACCTGACAAATCAGGGAAGCAAACCCGAGCTTCGCAAAACCATGGACTGGATCGCGGCTGCAGACTTTGAAGCCAAGATTGTCATTTGCGGTTAGTACTAAGTGCTCGTCCCCAGTCGCAGTATGGGTAGGGCTTCACACAAGGCAAGGCTACCTAAATAGGAAGCTCTGCTGTATTGTCTACCTACCGGTACCTAAATCAACAGGTAAACTAAAGCAGCAAAATACAGGAAACCACGACATAACCCTCGACACGCCCTTCTACAAACTTCACGGACCAAGATTCCACAACAAGCAGCCCCAATCCCCATCCGAATGCATAGACATCGTCACCAAAGCCTCGCCCTCTATCGTATTCCTCCAGCACCAGTCAGCACTAGTGCGGCTGCGCCGGCCCAATGGGCCAAACACGGTCTTTAAAGTCTTCGGCTCGCCCTACTCGCAATGCGAGGGCCCCTGGGCCTTTCTATACGAGTCCAACGAGGCTGAGAGCCTCTGGAGCCAGATTCCATTGGATGCTGATGTTGTTGTCACACATATGCCGCCACGTTTGCATTGTGACAGAGTGTCTGGAGTGTCGATGGGGTGTTTGGGCTTGAAGAGGAGGCTGCAGATGGTTAGACCTTGTCTGGCTGTTTGTGGCCATATCCACGAGTCAAGGGGCTTTGAGCGGGTGCGTTGGGCCCCTGTATCCAAGGAGGCTGAAGGGGAGGGTGAGAATGCCGAGGACCAAATGGTAAAAGGTGTTCTTCCGCCTCAGGGAAGCAAAAAGCAAAGCCTTGTTGATATGACAGGTAAACGAGCCCCGAAGCTTGATAATGACGGGTTTTCCGGGGCAAAAGCTTCTTTCCCGTCGCCAGACTCCCAAGACGTCGTTCTACTTCCGCCGCACAACCCCAAGGAGGATCATGGATTCTCAGATTCAGACACGCTATCTGAAGCTCAAAATACTGACACATTGGGGCTCCAAGCGCAAAGACGCGAGACATGTGTTGTCAATGCTGCTGTCATGGCGTCTAACTGGCCGCATCGGGGAGGCAGGAAGTTCTATCCTGGCCCAATAGTTGTTGACCTTGAGCTGCCCGTTTGGACGGAATAGTCGCTATAGTTACACCGTACTCAAGTTAACTGGGCCAGAATGACGATATGATACTAAATGAATGCAATGGACTGACTACCTACGGTTCGCACCCAGGTTATTCCCCATACCTGGCAAAGGGCCCTTACGCCTTGACCTGCACTTTGACGTAGCTCCTGAAAACCTGCTTGGACGTACACCGTGTATTGTGATCTACCGAGGCCTCGAACCACTCACTACGTGATCATCTGTACCAGTTGGATGATCAACACTTGATTGCCGAGCGCCCGCAAGAACACGAGCAGTGACATCATAGGCTCTGCACCGTAGTCTACTCTTCATGAACAGGTGCGCTGTCAAATGACCCCAGAATAGAATAACTAGTAGTAACTAGTAATAATAATAAGAGTAATTAATAATAACAAAATATTTCCAACATTTTGCAGATCAATAAACCCAGCCATGCTCGCAGCTCCGCCCACGCTCGTTTCTCCGTTCTCCGTCTCCGTACTCAGTGAGTTTGCGGATACTAGTACAAAAAGGCCCCAGAATAAGCGCTGCAAAAGCGTCCCAGCGTGCTGACAGCAGGGCTGAGCAGTGCATACGCATACTACGTACTACACCGTAAGTAGGTAGTAGGTAGTAGTGGGATGGGGCGCCGAATGGCTGGGCGGCCTCACGAGAGGTCGACTAAGCCTGCCCGGAGATAGATTCTCACGTTTAACGTTACGACGCACCTCTGCAAGCGAGTAAGACAGGTAGATACTTTGCTCAGATAGGTTACATCCAGCGGAAGGGAAAAAAAAAAAAATCCTAGGCGCGCAATATACCCTGTTTAGACTGTATGAACGTGCGTACAGCCTAGGAGTATTTACTGGTTGTAGTAGGACGGTACACTAGTTCATGGTAGCCTACTTGGGGGTTTCGAGGCATCGAAATCCCTCATCTTGTATCGAGTAAGTATATCCCGCATTGATATTGCTGTGCCTTTTGTGAGAAGGGTCAGGCTTACGACCTTAGGGCCTATATCCGGGTACGTCAGGATGGGTGCAGCCGCTATCCGCCTGTCTTCCTGTTTCTTTAGATAGATAGACTCTCGGGTCTAGGCGGGCGAGACCCAGCATAAGGAATCGTCCGGCACGGACAGACCGTTAGACGATCTACAGTGATGGCGAGCTGAGTCCGTGCTTCGGCGCCCCAGGGACGATAGGCGAGACATGTCTCCGCCTTTATGGGTGAAGCTGTACACCGTATGTTGAAGACATTCTTTGCGGCTGATTACAGGAGATTCTCGTATATAGATACTTGCGAAGAATAAGTATGAGTATCAGGTCAATCAGGCGGCCCCGCTAACCACGCATAGATTTCAGCCATGGTACACGCTTCGAGCGGGTTGTTTCAATGTACCCCCAAACATGCCCACGCCCCCAACTTCAGTCCGACCCTTATCACTCGAACTGAGCCTATGGACCGCAGAGCAAGCAGCTGCAGACAGAGAAAGCGCCTGTGCTCATAAAAGCTAAAGGCTATCGCTCCTCGCTGCTTCAATAGCATGCACTCTAGCAACGAGGCGTCCAATGAGTCCAGCACGTAGATTAATAAAGTTACCCCTCTCCCCCCCCCCAAAATTTGGGAGCTGCATTGATCGCCTAGTTAGGTGACTTACCAGGCGTGCGCCTGCATATCATCGCTGCGAACTCCTGAGCAGAGTATTGGTGCAAGTTGGGGGCGCGACGGCGCGAGGGCGAGTTGATCGAACAGAGAAGCATTCACGCTTGCATGCTGTTGTTATTTTTATGATCCTGAAGGTCGTGGGACATATGATGCATGGCCCCGGGGTCAAAGTGTCTTCCCTCTTCGTATCTCGGTCCGGGTGGAGGGAAGGGAAATCACCTCAGGATATCGCGAGGCGAACTGTTCCTCCAGGGTAGGTTGGTGATGGTTGCCTCATATGATACAGCGGGAGGAAATCTAGTCAAACTCTAGGCTAGCCCGTGAAGAATATGTCTTGGTGCCGAGATGGTGGGGGGGGATTGGAGGCTTGGATGGACGAGGAAGGAGCAAAGAGCCTCGCGTCCTCTCTCCTTGATCATGAGGTGCATGATGTTTCGGATTCATCTAGACTCTCGTTTTTCATGTTTTCCTGTAGGGGGATCTTGTTCTTATTGCTCGAGGGGAAGGAGGGTTGACAATCTCAGAAACAGGCTATCATGGGGCTATTATTGGATGTGGTGTGCTCAGACAGTGAAGCACAACATCGGACTATATTAGTTCCATGCCAGGACAATCACTGCATTGCATGGAAACCGAGGAGGCGGCAGTGTCGGTTGGCTAAGATGGTCAAGGGTGCTGGTACGTACCTTTTCTTCAGCCCCGCGTGCAGATGACTCGGGCTAATGGCGTGTTCGAGAAGTGATCTATTTCGTTCCACGCGGAGTCTTGTCATGCTCACGCAGTAGTACTGTAGTAGTAGTGCTTTAGCCCAAGGCTCGTGGGACAGGCAAGATGATATGACAACCCAGTATTACGTCGCGCCCTAAGTCCATGATTTGAAAGGATAAATACCCTTTTTTCGCGTATTATGTTATTCTGGCTTGTAAACCAGAATTTACTGTTGGTTGAAGGGACCGATAGATCAACAGAGTGACTTGATTCTGGTCTTGTCCGCGTATAGTCCGGAGGCTACCCCGCGATGTGATTCCAGGCACCTTGTGACAATTTAACCGCTGAAGTACAAGCTACCCACCCCAGCGCTGGTTGGAATCATCCGATTCTTGATCCACGCACGTCAGCGACAGGCCTGGCTCCTGACGAATCTCGGTTGATCAACAGATTTCACTCGCACCGCAGCGCTCGAGCTGCGGCAACAGGCTGTTTGTTGACTGACGCTTAGCCCCAGATCTGCTCTGCACCAACTCTGCGAGTGCGAAAGGATATGGGTCGAGACAAACAAGCTGACCGCTGCCAGCCTCTCGTGCGGGTTGTTTCAGGGTAAGAAATGAGCAGTCAACACTGAACAGACACCGTGGTCCCACGTACGGAAGCTCCCGGGCAAATCCATGGGACCGTTTCGCACACGAGGCCGGGATCGGATCGAAGATGGCTGTACCCGTGGATGGGCCCAGCAGGAGAGCCAGGTACGTACAACATGGGTTGGCGCACTCTTTGGAGTAGGTGGTGGGACTCCGTGCATCGGACTCACGAAACAGGCCAGGTGGTGAATTGTGACTCCGGCGAGTCCAGTCCGCCGCCGCCGTACCTCAGGTGGGTGATCATTGATGGGATGCGAGAGAAAATGCCCCTCCACGGCGCTAAGAGCGGCGGTCGTGGTTGGGCGACAGCGAAGGAGGGGGAGGGGCAGCAGCAGAGGGCCTGAGCCAATTCAAGGCTGCAGAGACCACGCAGGCCAAACCGCATCGTCTTCGGTGAGGCGGGCGAACGAGAAACGCGTCGTTGGTCTGGGCGGGGTGATTGGATGGAAAAGAGCGCCCCTCGCACCCTGAACAGGCAAAAGCAACAGCGAAGGAGAGTGGCCGTGAAGCTGCTTGCTGGCTTGGAGTTTAGTGCGGGGTCTGACAGGATGAGGATGACACTCGGGTTTCTCAACGTGCGCATCTTTGAAACCCAATAAAGAAAAATAAATCCAACAGATAATGTCTGGGAGGCGAGCCAACCAACGCGGGCGCCGGGGCAGCCTGGCTGCTGCTCATCTGCCACCAGAGCTGGATGACCCTGGGCAGAAAGGAAGCTGTAGGTTCAGGGCTGCCAACGTGATGACAAGTAAGAACCCGAGGATGAATGGATGATGGATCGATGGCGGAGTCTCCAGCTTGTTGTCTAACTTGGTCTCCGCTACGAGGCTTCTCCCAAGAAGAGTATGGATCAGATCCGCTTTGCTTGCTAGCTATTGATTGTAGAGATGGCAACCGTATATTTGTATCACATCCACCAGCTGCTCCCTCCCATCCTCTCCAGTCCCAGTCCCAGTCCCAGTCCTCTCAGTTCGTCGTCCTCATCTCCCATCCCCAACTTCTCCGAGAACTGCGGCCAGTTCTCAATCTGCCGGAGCAGCCGTTCGTCAATCTTCGATGATTGACCGCTCATTCCAGACTCCCTCCCCTCAATCTCCCACCGCTGCCTCTGCGCGCACCTTCAGGTACGATTGGAACCAAAGAGAATCGATTATTCAATGATGAGTTGAACTGAAATAATAATGCAAAGCCCAAGCTTGAACTCTGCGGCCAATTCCCTCATTCATCTCTTTGCCGACTCCCTGCTCAGTCGCATCATCCAGCATCGTCCAGTATCATCCAGCATTGTCTGCGGCAGCCTTATTCATCACTCAAGGCCTTGGGTTCATTAATTCCTGACGTGGTGCCACTGCCTCAACACCGGACGATCTTTTCGCCTTCACTTCGCTTCTTCCATTCCTTTGTTCTTTCTTTGGCCACTTGGCCGTTCTGCACTTCGACTTCCACGCAGTGTGTGGCGCAGTCCGCCTTGGTTGCGTTGTTCAGGTTCCTCCGACTGGCTCAGCAGCGTATTCTTACCGCCCATTACCCGTTCCTGCCAAAGTAACCACACTCGGGCAATCCGCTGCGGCCTGTTATTGGCGGCCGACCCACCTTCTCTGCGCTGCCCATACATACCATTCCATAACTTACAGCGTGTACCTTCCATCCATCTTCCTTCAGGGGAAATCTTGATTACCGATTCTTACTCTTGGGCTTCTTCAGTCTTCACGATTGACGGCTTGCCTGCCGTTGTCATTCCGATTGTGATTATCCCTTTATTAGTACTGCTTGTTAATGCCCGCTTTATCCCGCTCACATTCCCTCTTCGTCTTTATTCCGTGCAATTCCAGTTGCTTACAAAAGCACGCACTTCCCCTTCTGGAAAGGTCTGCTATGTCCGTCTGACTAGTACTATTGCCACTCCCGCAATACCCATCGCTATCTGGCAATCCGTGCGTTTGTCGCCGCCCTTTGACTCAGTTTAATACTCCATTGCCTGGCCTCGATCATTTCGAACTCCCCAAATCCTTTCTACTATTCAATCACCCCTAGGTTTTGATGGTATACCGACCGGTTTGTCTATCACCGACAAACCTTTAACGACACCATGACTGTGTTACCAGATTTCGACCCGTACGAGGCTCTCGGTGTTGCGAAAGATGCGACTCTGACCGACATCAAGTCTTCACATCGAAAGCTCGTACTGAAATGCCATCCCGACAAGATCAAGGACGAGTCGCAACGCAGCCAGGCCCAGGACCAGTTCCAGAAAGTACAACAAGCCTACGAGTGCCTTTCCGACGAAACGAGCAGGGCCAAGTATGACAACAAGGTTAAATTGGCAGAACTGAAGCGCGAAATGATGTCGCGAGGCGGTTCGTACTCCCGGTCGAATACTCGCGAGTACCGCGACGGTCGTTATTACGAGGAGAGAGTCCCAGCCGATCCTGAAGTTGTCTTTGAGGACGAGGCTCGATTTGCCGAATCGCCACGGCCCTCCTCGCGTAAACACGAAGAGTACGGGGCTCGCCCGCGGTCGAGAGCCACAGAGGAGAAACGGAGGGCGAAGACACATGCATCAAGTACTGCTCGTGCTGCAAAGGAAGCCGCAAAGGACGCTCGCGAGTCCGCCAAAGCAACTCGAGCGGATCGGGACAAATACCGAACCAAGGAACGGAGGCGCCAAACTCACGACAAGTATGGTTTTGTAGAATCAGACTACTCCGAATCCGATTCAGGTAGGTCTGAGGTGTTGTACTACATACCTGTCAAGCGGCCATCGGATCACAAGCGCCATCGCGATTCCAAGCCCAGACCGACCGAGTCAAGTCGCCGGTCAAAGGCCCACTACGACGATGACGATTATTCCGACGACTACAGACATGACAAGCATGACATGCAGTATTCTAGCGCAAGGGATTACATCCGACGCTCGAAGGAAACTATCGCTGAAACCGACCGACGCCACCGTTCTTCTCGTTCACCCCTCCGTTACGATTCACCAGAACCAGAACACTCAAGTCGATCAAAGCGCTCTACCCGGGAATCGCGACCTCCCACCTCCCACCACAGTTCGTTCGAGCATCTTGAACCACGTGTACCTTCAATGCCGACGGCAGCAACGTTCCCTGGCCCAATGGGCTCCTCGTCTCCCCGAACGTCACAGCCCCCGAAGTCTTCAGCTCGTGCTCAATCTCGGTCCAATCGTGAAAGTGCTCGTCGGTCGGAACCGGTTCACATGTACACAAGACTGAGAGGCGAAAAGTCTGACTCGGGCTACGCAAGCTCAAGTCCAACTCCGGAGACTGTGGATGCTTCACCCAAGCCTCGCTACAAAAACAGGCCTGAGCCGGTTATTGTCGAGCCCAGTACTGGCACACCGCCACCCTTGAGACACTCAAGAACATACTCGCCTCCTCGTCCGGAGCGACAAAAGCCTGTGCGGAGCACCACCTATGCTTACCCTCCAGAGGCATCCACATCCACTCGTCGACATCTCTATCGGGAAGTCGAGAAGGATCCACGGCAGGTGGAGAAGGAAATCAGGCACGCACGGGAAGTCCAGCCGGATATCCATTACATCCGCCCTCAAGCTGCGCATTCTCAGTCGTACCACGATAAATATGCTCCGCCGGTGGGACGACGCCAATCCGCATACTAGTTCTTTTTAATCAATTTCATCATCTACGGTTGCATGAGAGATCAAAAGCAAAATCATACTCTGTCTGCTTTTGATCCTCCGACATTCTTTCATCTCATGATTCTACGATATCGCATTGTTTGGGTTGCATCACTCCTCAGGTTGGAGAAACGGTTCATCTTCTAGATACTCAGTCGAGCAATTCAGACTACATCTGAATCATCCGTCTCGACGCCCATAGAGATCTATCATCAGTCTTATCTTGTTTTTATCCTGTTTTCACCTTCACTATTGCATCAGTCAGTCATCATGGCTCACACGCCGGCGCTTAACTCGGATACATACAGGAATTTTTTTCCTTCTCTTTTTTCAGTGTTTCATGCTTTTTTTGTTTTTCTTTTCGGTGCGTTCATGGGGTTGACAGGGGCGACTGGCCATCGGTGCCTTGGGGATCAATCAGGACCCGGACGGAGTACTATCGATATGATTTTTCTGGTTATTATATCTATATTTATTAACGACTAACGACCTCGCCAACGAGATTTGATTTCCGAAATGGCTTCTCCAGAACTTATGAACCGTACCTATCAGATATATTTTGCATTGATATCATCATATTATACATTTGAAATACACATATTATTATCATACCTTGCTTTCTATTATCTAATATATACATATATATAATTAAACCATAGTAGAGTAGTACAGATTAAGTTTCGAAGTTTTTATCGTGTTAGTTATCTTGACGGGTTTACTAATCGTGGTGGTCTAATTATCTAAATATATATTGGGGAGAAAGAACTACCTTGAACCTTGATTTGATTTTTTTTCTTTCCCTTTGACAATGACTTGCTACGTTATCCTGACCAGATGACTACAAAATCGTTTAATTGGAAAGATCCACATGATGAGGTCAAGTCAGGCCTCCGCTTAGGCACTCGTCAGGCGAGTATGGGAACGCAAATACGATTGGAAGCACCCAGAACTGCAACTGCGCTTTTCTATGATCTTCGCCATTCATTTTAGTTCCGCAGATAAGGTATATATGATGATGAGGTATCGTATTATAAAGACTATGTGGTAGGAAGACCAAGGACGGATACATAGATCAGATCGCGGTCACCTAAGCAGACAGAATCCTTTTTGACACTTTCTAGAACATGGCATGTATGGAGAGGTAGGTTATGAGAGTCGTTATTTACGATTCGGACCAGTCGACTTGGTCGGTTGTGGGTTCAGACCCGTCCTTTGCGTAAGTCACGCGGAGACGAAGGCGGAGCTTGGGTGGAAGGGACTGCAGAGTCGTCAGTATTTGTGAAACATAGGTTGGTAGAATTAAACTAGGAGAGAAACTTACCCCGGTGACTGCTGTTACTTTCAACATTTGAACACCTTCGTCTCCGGAGTCAAGTTCGGCTTTGTTGATGGCGCTGAGTTGCAGGCGCTGGCTCTTGGGCACAGCAGCCTGGAGACCAACGCTGCTGAACTGGCTGAAGCTTGATTCGTTTCGGAACCGAGCGTGGATCTGGGCTGTGTTGTTGCCTCGCTGGACCTGCAGAGAAAGCACTAAATCGTTCTTGTTGAATACCGTATAGGCAGCGGGCGCCGAAGGAGAAGGAGTTGAGACTGGGGCACCAGCGCCTCCGAGGAGATCGAGAGATGCCGAGGCCGGAGCAGCCGGTTGAGGAGACGGCGTGCCTCCATTTGAGCCGAACAAATCCATTATCGCAGCAGTGTTGGAAACAGGCTGCTGTTGAGCGGGTTGGGGAGCAGGAGACGAAAGACCGGAATCACCTCCCAGGATATCTGCAAGTAAGTCGGCAGTATTCTGAGATCCGTTCGTGGTAGGGCTGGTTACGGGAACATCGGAGCCACCCATGAGGTCAAGAAGCATGTCCTGCTCGGCCGGCTTTGCGGGTTTTCTTGACTTGTCTTTGAGCAGCTTGCTCTGTCGTTTTTTGGTCGTTGGGCCCAAGACTCGTGTTTCTTCACGGATTTCGGGCGGAGGCATTCGCTCCAAGACACCCCGGCGGATCTGGTCATAACCAAACAGGTTCTCATATTCAACAGCGCGCTGTTGAATTTCGACGCTCAAATCTGCGGTGCGGCCGCTCAATGACCGTCGGAGGCGTTCAATCTGTGCCGCATCAGACATACGCACAGTAAGCTTCATAGAGGCTGTGGTGATGTATTCGATCACAGTTTGAGTTGCGTATGTGCTGTTGAGGATGTTATCGAAGAGGTCAACAATGTCGCTTTCTTTAATTTCCTTAACAAGCTCTTCTTCTTCATATTGGCCGCCGCGAAGCAGGTTGTCGCCATATTCACCAATAAGCCAAGTGGCGGCGAGCGTAAGGCCTTCTTGTGAAATATCTTCCTTCAATGACAGGTATAGTTTTTGCACTGAGTAAGTCTGCAATTCTGGAGTGGTCGCAATGAGGCGCACGAAGGACGACAAGATTTGCTCCTTAACATAGGCACCGGCCAGCTTAAGAACTCGCAGTATCGTATCGGCGTGCCAGCGCTTGTTGGGGGCATATCGGTCCGCAGCAATGCCGATCTGAGTCGTCATTACAGGTTTAAATTCGTTGTCGGCAACTTCCAAGAAGGCTAGCAGCTCCCGCACCAGGACCCGGACATTGCTTTCGTTGATCAGCATAAAGCTCAGATCGAGAGCTCGTCTCCTAATGCTAATGTCCGGATCACGGAGACACTCCAGAATAGTGTTACGATGCCTCTGTACCGCGTTCGGCTCAATTGCAACAACCTTGTTAAGTGTGTTCAGGGCGACGTAGCGAATGTTGTTGTCCTTGTTTGTAAGGAACTTTCCAAGAATATTGACACCCAGCACTCTCAAACCTGAGTCTGCTTCGATGTCGAGAATAGTCAAGACCGCCTCGTACAGAATCGAGTTCCCCACATTCTTTGAGGAGTCGGTGTTGGTCGCGACTTGGGCGAGGATATCATTGATCAACTCACTCGTAGCGGTATCACCGTGCGCCAGGGCTCTGAGCAGACGAAGGATCTTCACTTGCACGAATGGGTCGGTTATACCGGACACATCATGCTCAGGAGCATAGCCGGAAGTGGTTAATCCTTTCAGAGCACGTACAAGACCCGGAGCAAGGGGTCGGAACATCTCAATTACTCCCTCTTGACCTTCCTCGGCCTCTTCCGCTTCACACATATCAATTACGAAAGTGAGACCGCATAGAAGAACACCGTGGTTCCTATCCGACAACAGATTCTTCGCTTTTTCTAGGAAGTGCTCCTGCAAGTCGGGGACCTTGCGACAGATGCGCATAGCACACAATGCTGCTTTTCTCCGAATATAAGGATTGGCGGTGGAAAGGAGGGTTTCAACTTCGGCAAACAAGTCTCGAGCCATCTCTACGGACGCAATATTGCCGAGAGTGCAAAGGGAAAGGCCGACGATATATTGGTTGGAGTGGTTGAGGTCACTGGAAGGATAACACGTTAGGGTATTGTGACGGACGTAGATAACTTGCGGGGTGCTCACTTCTTGAGCGAGTTTGTCACCAGTGTCAACACTTCTTGGTTCTCGTCCAGCAGCAACATCGTGCCTAGATAACCCAACCGCTTATCGGCAAACCGATGCGAGGCTAATAATTTCAGACATTCGATTTGACCGAAATGTGTACGCTCGCCGAGGGTGAATAGATAGAGCAGCTTGGCTACATTGTTTCTCCTGCCCAGATTTATGAGATATTGGTTCGACGAAGAGTATTCATCATGCAGTCGTGGGTAGTGCTAACCGGATGCCTGAATCGTGGCTCTCTTCCCTGAACGACGCGCGGATGGCGGCACTTTCTTTTTGGATAACAGCCCGCTCATCTGCAATTGTCTTGGCCGATCGAACATTCCGGATGAATTGCTTGACTAAAATGGCACCCGGCGGGTTGATGTGAGCGAAACCGAACTGCAGCTCAGGGCAGGGAATAGGAGTGTGGGGGATTGAACAATGGGCAGAAACTCACGGGATGCCATGACGGCCACAAGGATCCCTCACGGGGAGGTCGAAGGAAAAGGAGGACAGCGGAGTGGAGGGCGAGGCGGGCAGGGAAAGTAAGAAGGAAGCGAAGAAGCCAGTCCACGCAATCCTAAAACAGAACGGAGGTTGAAGCAATGGGTATACGGAGCACAGGCGAGTCCGGCCGTGGCTGCGATTGCGATCTGGCTGTCCAGCTCTTGGCGCCCGCCTTCCCCTCTGGGACTAGTGGATTGACCCTGGCCTACATCACGTGGAGTCATCTGATAATGACAGCACCGTTGAAGCCTGGCAATTAAGGCTGCAATCCGGACTTCAAGCCTGATAAACAAGGCAGGAATCCACCGCGTCAGCTGCACCGTGTCAGTTGCCCTACGTAATGATTACCGGTTGCTGATAACTATTGGGCGTCTCGTAGAAAAAATCTAAAATAGGTATTAAAATGGATAGGGAAATAATGCACCACATGTGCAAGGCGCAGATGGATCCGCGGCCTCGGAGCGCCTTTCCCTCCAGATTGTGCTGGCTCGAGGTTCTGCAGCTGGCGCTGCATCCGTTGTTAACGGTTCGTCGGGTCGTAATTTCTGTATAGAGCTGAGGCGATCCTGATTCCTGGGGATCCCGCTGAACTGTATTACTGAGTCTCTCAGTCTCCAGATGATCCCTGTCGGAGGGCAGTCCCGGCGATGATATGTACGGAGTAGTATGATGTACGCTATGCTATGGAGATATGCTGCGGGCCCACTTAAATACAGGACGTATTGCGCCCGCCAACCCTGCCGTCCCCCCGTCCCTCCGTCACTGCCTAGTCCACTGGTAGTTATAAATAAGCTTACTGTCCTGCACAGAATTCGCCGGACCCATGTGAGGCGTATTCTTATTCGCATCTATACTCCTTCCCTATTATCCTTGAATACTTGCTAGGATGTCCTCTGCCGTCTCACACCAGAACGGGTCTGCAGCGCTGCGGCCACGTGCGGTTCCTGGGACAAAGAAAGTCGACGACTTGCTCTCCTCACAATTGGACAGGGCAGACACCGAGTCGAGGTGGGTGTTTACCTGTGACTACAGAATTGACCGTCGAGTGCTTGAGCAACCCCATGAACTAATATCTGTGTTCGCAGTGGCCGCTCAACCCCAGTCCCCGAAGATGCACCCCCGTCCGCGCGTTCCATATGGACAGCTAGGAAACAAGCCAGAGCTCGCAACCGGCTCTTCTATACTATCAATTATGTCCCCCGCGTATCGCACTTCGACCCGCGAAGTGATTACCATAACTTCCGTGGCTTTTTCACGCTCTTCTGGATTGGTTTGTTTATCATGGTGGTTACAACCGTGCTGCGCAACATCAAGGATACCGGTTACCCTCTGCGAGTGAGGGTATGGAGTTTATTAACGGAGAATGTATGGTCCATGGGCTTTAGCGATATCGCGATGGTATGCACCAGTGGAATGGTTATCCCACTCCATCATTTGTCCAGGACCAAGGGCCTTTTTCGCTGGGAAAGAGGCGGTATTGTGCTGCAGAGTATCTTCGAAGCAGTTTGGCTCGCGGTGTGGATCGAGTGAGTTAAAAACGGTCTTGCATTTGTCCCCCTTGCACTAACGAATTGATAGGTGGCCGTTTATGCTCCGTTGGACGTGGACTGCGCAGGTCTTCTTCACTCTGCACACCCTCACTATTCTCATGAAGATCCACTCCTATGCCTTCTACAACGGACACCTTAGCGCGGCCGAGCGCCGACTTTCGTCTCTCGACAACCCTGGCTCGAAGTCAACGGATGCAGCCGTTCGACGGTATCCCGAGCTTTCGTCGCCCCAGCAGCCAGTGCGCCGTGCCAGTACCCATAAGCGGTCGAATTCGGTTGTGGATTTGCGCGACGACCTAGCTACTGAGTTGACGTCGCCGATGGGAAATGTCACATATCCACAAAACTTGACGCTCTACAACTACATTGACTTCCTATTTTGCCCTACTCTATGCTATGAGCTAGAGTATCCTCGGAGCAAAGAGAGGTCGTGGATGGAGGTCGGGTTCAAGACTCTTGCAGTGTTTGGGTGTATCTTTCTTCTGACACTCGTGAGTGAAGAGTTTATATTGCCAGTTCTCGCAGAGGCCGGCACCCGCCTGCATTCTTCAAATAACTTCGCAGAGATGGCCCTCGCCATGTCGGAGGCAATCAGCATGCTCCTGTTTCCGTTCATGATCACTTTCCTGCTCGTGTTTCTTGTCATTTTCGAGTACCTCTTGGGTGCATTTGCTGAGATCACTTGTTTCGCCGACCGTCACTTCTACTCTGACTGGTGGAATTCCTGCGATTGGTGAGTAACGGTCAACCCGATTCCCAGCTATCAATTTATGCGCATTACTTACCAACGTCAACAAAAATGCAGGCTCGAATTCTCTCGCGAGTGGAACATCCCCGTCCACCACTTCCTCCGTCGTCACGTTTACTACTCCTCGCTATCTTATTTCTCTCAGCCAGTCGCCATGTTCATCACCTTCCTCGTCAGCTCCGTCTTCCACGAACTCGTAATGAGCTGCATCACCAAGAAGTTGCGCGGGTACGGGTTTCTTGCCATGATGCTCCAGCTTCCAATCATCGCAATCCAGAAGTCCAAGTACTTCCGCCACAAGACTACCCTCAACGTAAGTGGCTCTACATTAGCTGGCCATTGCCCTGCTAACGATCGCAGAATGTCTTCTTCTGGCTTTCAATGATCTTCGGTCTTTCACTGGTAAGTAAACCCTGCCTCTTCCTTTCCTTTGGCTCGATTATGCCCGCTAACATTCATCTTTTATTAGATGTGTACATTATACGTACTCGTCTAGGTTGACGTACCTTCTCCAGCCGTTCCACTTATATATCGAATTTAATCAGCCCAATCCAGCGGCGGAGTGTCATTTTTCTAGCCCCCCACAAAGGTTATTCACCATGCGCTTATTTGAACTCGAACTTTCTCGCCACTAGCTATATACCCGGCCTGCATTGTTCTTATTGTACCGGCCTTTGTTATCATTATGTCTATGTATCATTAGAGTGTACAACTGGTTTGATTACAAGTTCACTGTGCTTGTGGTTTTTCGTGAATCGGAATCTGAAATGAGACCACATTCCTCATCTGAGCGCTCTCCCTTTCTAGATATTGTCCAAGGAGGGGGCGAGGAGCGGTAGGGTATGTTGTTTTATCAGATATAGATGATGTATATATGGATTGGACTGGTATAGAAAGTCTTTGTTTGGGAAACATAGAATGGCCTTGCACGTGTATAACTAGGAAGGAGCAGCAAAAAACATAACCGAACCTGTCGGCCCTGATCAATCCATATCCAAAACGCCAGATTGTGTATTCAGCACGTAGAGCAATGAAGCAGTGAGCCCAAGATCAAATCCGAATCCAAACGATGCATAACATTCCCAAGTAGTGATAAAAAGAGCAAGGCCGAAAAGCACAAAAGAGAGAAAACCCAGTACATAAATCTTAATTGTGTTCAATGGGTTCTTCGGGCAAGAGGACCCTCTCTCTGGCGTCTCTAGGGAGACAGGCCTTGAGTGGGGGGCGGACAATATCGTTGAATAGAAATGTTCCATAGACGAGCAGCGCGAATCCAGCGACCTGCAGCCATTTGAAAGTCTCCCAGCCTAGTCCAAGCGACACGAGCCAGATAAAAAGGGTTCGGCAGGTATCAATCGTGCTGCGAGAGGTAGCAGAAACGGTACGGGTTACGGAAAGTCCGAAGAAGTTGAAACCACTGCAAGAAAGGTTGAGTTAGCAATGAACAGGTAGGGTTAGAAAAAAAGAAAAAGATGGAGAAAAGAAGCATGCATACCCAATGCTAAGCATGATCATGAAGCTTGAGACTGCCACCGCCCTATGAGTCAGGACCTGGTGCCAGCCCTCCTTTGCGTCAAAGTATCCGTACCGTCCTGCTTCTGTGCGTCCAACACCCAGATACAGAATGATCGACCCAATGACAGTCACAGTAAATCCAAAAACGCCTTCCCACCCGACGACTTGGAGCGGCTCCATGGCGTAGTTCTCGAGGATCCACTCCTCGAGCACGAATTGCGAGGCGGTAAATATTTGGGCTGCAGCGATAAGGAGAACGCCAATAACAGCTCTCACAGTCTCCGGTGTCTGTGCGACTGCCCGAATTTCCAGGGTGGCTGACTGAGCTGCTGCCACTACACTTTCTTGAGTGATATCGTGGCCTTGCTTGTCCCCAAACAGTGCGCCGGCGAGACCAACTAGTGCAACACCGAGAACAACAATGAAAAGTGCCAGCCACTGGTATAGATACAACTTGCGGTGTAAGAACAGAACACTGAAAAGCCCAACAAATAACACCAAGGCTCCACGCGTCATCTGGTAGATACTTGCTGCGACGAACAACAGACCAACGTTCATAAGAGTAGTACCTGCGATATCGCAACATGCCGGTGCAGCAAGAAGAAACGTCCTCAGCCCTTGGAGTTTAATACGACCGTCAGGTACGCGAAAGGGTTTCGATGGGTCGTCGTCGTCATTGGGTCCGTTGATTGTTTGATCCTCTTCATAATCTTCTTCGTCAACATCATTTACTGGGCGATAGCCACCGGCTAGAAGAGGTGACTGGTTCTGAAACAAACGGGGGGCGAGATAGCGTTTATATAGGTTGGTCAGGAGAACGACGAGCCAGCAGCCCATCTCACCTATGAACATCTGAATACTGTTGTGACGAAGCAGGTAAGTATGATGGTTTGCTTGATGTCCCGCAACAGCCCACTGGGAACCTTACGTTTGAATCACCGGCTGTTCGAAGAGACGATGGTCTTTGGGATTTGGAGAATCACAGTTCCTAACACATTGCATATCCTGAAAATCGAGGTACATGAGCTATGATACAGTGAAGGGGGAACCCGAGGCCTAGAACCCTTACCTGGTACTTGTTGAGAATAGTATTGCATACTCCTGTCACAAGCATCATTGTGACTAGGAAGGGTACGGCCGCCTTGTTCGTCATTTCGGCGGATGAAGAGCTGCGAGGGACGGCTATGAGGGGAAAGACAGAAGTTGAATGCCACAGGCCCAGGTTCAAGAGCGTCCGTGGGGACCTTGTTGACGGAAGACCACCAAGATATTACTACAGGAAATAAGACCCAAGAAAATAATAAGATATATCTCAATGAAAAGACCAAATTTTTATTGATAATCCGCCCTTGAGCAGGGCTAAGACAACGCGAGCAGGTGTTTGTGCTGGGGTTGGGGAGTTGGAGCGGAGTCTTTGTCTTGTCAGGCGTGGATCTCCCGTGACCAGCATGACATATGACGATTGACGAATGGCGACGATACGGCAGATCCTGTGGCCGAACCCGAGGTTGATACGTAGCGACGTGCTACGGAACGGAGTATAGCTGCTTACATTTATTTGCAACGAAATGAGACACCTTCAGCAAATTAAATTATGCAATTCCCCATCTTTGATGTCAAGTAAAAATCGCCAGATGCTCCAATACTACCCTCGATAACTATATATCTCGTGAAATCCCATTTTCGCTCACCCTGCCTTGAACGCCATTGCTAATATATGGACAATAATCACAACACAGATATAAAAAGACTTCCTCTCCTCAGCATATGATACATAAATCGTGAATACTTATGCTAAAACCGACGGAGAAGTAAACGCTGAAGAGGGTATCAAGACAACACAGTGTTCGCTCGTCTGGGTCATTATGATGCCGAGCGTTGGATCTCCCCTTCTTTACATGGCATAAATAGCGACCCCGTTGTCATCCCCACCCATTGTCCCCTCCTTGAAGTCAACCATCTCCCAGTCAATTTCTTCGCATGAGTCGTTAATTAGCACATTGTCGAATTGAGTTGGTAAACAATACCAATCCATTGGGATCCAGCTACCGTCCGAGTTTGATTCTTTGCCAACCACATCTTCGTTCTTGGGCACGTCGCCGTCTTTGGGGGTCTGGGTAACAACACCGGTCTCCACCGAGTCTGGAGTGTCTTGATTTCCGAACATCTCGGCGTTGAGGAACTCTTCCATCGGATCCAAACTTAGGTCAAGATTGTCACCCAGGTCCATGAACCCATCACGAATAGCCTCGAGAGAAATCGTACTGTTCTCCCACGGGTCTTTAGATATCGACGCGGGTTCCTGCTCTGCTGGGATCCCCGACTCTTTCTTGCCATCGCGACCTAACGTCGGCTTCAGAGATGACGAGCCGGGAGCTTTAACAATTGACCGACTCGGAGTGGGCTGCTGGCTGGACGCTGGCGATGCGGGCTTCGCGGCCAACTGGCTTGAAACGCGTCCCATTGGAGTTGTTCCAGGAACTGGTGTCGCTGCCTCGGTCTTCACCTCTTGCTTCGCTGGCACCGTGGTAGCAGCATTCCTGTGAGAAGGCATTTCAATGGCAAAGCCAATACCCTTGGCGAGGCCCTGTGACTCCGCTTTCTGTCCATCCTTGGTCATGGTGGGCAAGCTTTGCAAATAAAATTCAAGGGGGTTTTCAACAGGTTCCTCGGCCTTGTGGCTATCCTCAACATGCTTATCAAGATCATTCTGGGTAGTGAAGCCTTGATAGTGATATTGACAATCTGGAACCGAGCACTTGAAAGCACCAATAGTAGGCTTGGATTCTGCTGCCGCTTGTTTTGTCGCTTGCGCCTTGGGGCCTGGGTGACCGGAAACAGGGGTGCCACTTGGATGAGACTGCTTTCTTCTCTTTGGGGGAGGAAGTTTCAGCTCCTGGGGTGGTGCACCTCCCGGACCATAAGCATGCGGAACACCCTGTGGCGACGGAGCGCCAAATGGCGCCGGCGGAATAGCAGAGGCTCCTGACGCAGCGGTCTGGCTGGATGCTCTGCGAGCCCGCTGAAGAGCTTCCTCTTGCTGCTGAAGTTGCTGAAGGTTGCTGGCGTTAAGTGGGGCCATGTTCTGGTTCGCCTGTTGCACAATAGAGCCCTGAGGCACCCCGGGACGCTGACCGGTTTGCTGCTGGTTGACGCGCGCAATCATGTGATGGAACAATTTCTTAATGTAATTTGTAGTGCCTGTCAGATATTCCGGAGTTATCGTGAATTGGTCATTCAATGTCCAATCAGGGCCAGGTTTGAATTGACGCATCAATTGAATACGCTAACATGTGTTAGCATATCGGTACTGGATGTATTAAAACAATAAACATACCATTCCAAGTAAACTTTGAACGTTTTTCTCCTGGTTGGGGACTTTGGAAATAAACTGAACCAGCGCATCCATCCTACCTAAATAATCTGTACAATCACGCAACTGTTGATTCATTGTAGCCCTTTGTTCCGGGGTAACAGCAATGGCCTGTTCAGGTGGAGCATTTTTGGCAATATCATTGTATAGGTGCCGAAGCTTGTCCGGTAGGTTATTCCACGCATCCTCCGCGGCAGCTCTGTTGATTGTACCACGTGTCTGACCCTGCTGCTGTCGACGGATATGTAGCTCTATTTGTGCACGTTGTTGAGGTGTCATTGCAGCCAATTGCTCCCGACTAAATGGCATGGGCGGCCGGGTCGGCGCTGTTGCCGGCAGCCCTTGAGACGTCGCAGGCTGAGTTGAGCCCTGCACAGGGGAGGTCTGAGCAGCCGACGTCTCGTCACTCGGTACCTTTCTCTTCGCCGTCGGTGGTGTTTGTTTCGGGCCTGCCCCCTTCGCGGCCTTGGCGGGCGTCGCAGCCTGGGCTTTGGCCGCTTGACTCTGAGCCGTCTGTTGGGATGCCTGGTTCTGAGCTTGGTTTTCCGGGTTCACATGGGATGCAGTAGGTGGAATAGAAGCCTGCGGTGGTAGTTGCGCCTGTGCCTGTTGGCTTTGCTGGTTTGCAAGAGCCTGAGCTGCCTGTTTTTGGGCCGTCTGCACCTGCCTCGTTCGAAGTATGTCGCGCAATTGGTCGTCGCTAAGATGTTGTACCTGAGAGCCAAGGCGGCGACGAGCTAATTGAAGTTCCTCTGCGGTTATTTGTCGCATGTGTGGCATAGAGAACTGTGGTGGTTGCTGACCCGGTTGGAATTGCTGAGGATTTATAAACGGCTGTTGCGGACCTTGTACATTTGGAGGCACCCAAGGTGTCTGGCCGTTTTGTTCAAGGTTTCGATTGCTAGTTTCCTTCAGAAGTTGAGCTAGATGGAATTTCTGGAATGTCAGCAATCTCCCCATATCAATCCCACCGAGGAGTTGTGGGTTGGTTGCTGCAAATTGCTTCAACTGGCCCCAACTTTTGATGGTTTTCGGTATTGATCCCGTATTCGGATTGTTGTGAAAGATCGCGGCTGGATAGGGAAGACGATCCATCTCCTTCACTTGATCCTGAGTCATATCCATATTTGATCCCCCTTGCGCTCGAAGAAGTTGAAGCCGATATATTTGTTGCTGATGCTGATGCTGTTGGTGCTGTTGACGTTGCTGCATGGACATCTGCTGCACCTGATTTGGCTGCTGGGAGCCACCCATCGAGGCGATCTGCTGTTGCAATCCCATTGAGGTGCGCATATTCTGGGGATTAACCATTTGGCCATTTATCATACTTTGGCCTTGGTTAGATTGTGGGATATTCTGCTGCATTGCTAGGTTTTGTTGGGCGGCGTTCGCTCTAGCTAAAGCTGGGTTGTTTGCCATCATTCGGCGTTGGTTGTTCATTAAGAAAGCAGCCAACTGCTCGTTAGACATCGCGGAAAGCTGTTCCTGGAGCTGGGGCGGAAAATTTGCAGGAATAGTGGGCCGATTTTGCATCCCTTGTCGTGCACCCATGGGCTGAACATTGTTCGGATGCTGTCCCATGCTCGCTTGTCTTGAGGGCGGTTGTGCTTGAGCGGTGGCCTGGGCGGGAGACATTTGTCCTGGGGCTGCCATCGGGCGGTTCAACATTGGCATGGCTGGGCTTTGGGAGATCGGTTGCTGCATGTGAGAATTTGATTGCGCGGTTTGTGTCATCGCTAGCTGCGCTTTCTGGGCCGCCTGTACACGTTGGGCCTGCGTTTGCTGTGGTTGGGACTGAAACTGGGAGGCTTGTTGGGTCCGATCCTGCGGGCCAGCTTGAGCATTCGGGGGCTGCTGCTGAGTCAAGAACGGAGGGCTTATTCCAGCGTTATTCATGTTGACTTGACTTCCTTGGCCCATTTGCTGGCCAACTGGAAACATGTTTTGGGACGCGGGGAACGGGTGTTGATTCATCTGGGACGAGCTAGCGGGAACCACAAGTTGGCCAGCTTCTTGAGAGCGTAATCCGTCAGCCTGTTGCCCTTGAATGTTTTCGACGTTTCCGATAAATGATGAGGAGTCGAGGGTCTGTTGATTACCCATTGAGAACGAAGGATTTCTTTGTTGCTGCATATTCACCATGTTTTGAAACATTTGGTGTTGTTGAGGGTTCATCATAGGATCTCCCATCAAGCCGTTGGCAGAGTCAACTGCATTGTTCTGGTTGTTGCGAGCCATCTCCATGCGGGAACGTTTAACTCGACGGAGGTGGCTCATCGCTTGACAGCGGAAAAAGTAGGTCAGGGGGTCCATGCCTTTCTTGGAGAGATAAATCTTCTGTTCCGGGCTCATGTTCTGCAAATTTACTTTTATCTTGTTCAAGTCGTCGGGTGACGTCTTCTGATAAATTTGAGATGCTACACGGCAGACATTGCTAAATTCCTGGGGTGATAAAGAGTTGAGTTCGTCATTCAGCGCAGTGGCGCCTCCAGGCCGTTGCTGTGGCCGTTGCTGCTGTTGCTGCTGTTGAAGCATCGCTTGTGATTGCTGCTGCTGGCGCTGCTGCAGGGTGGCTTGTTGGTTTGGATCATTCATGCCCATCTGCATTTGCTGCTGGCCAGGCATTGGCGACGCCTGCATCGGTCGGGACATTTGTTGTGGAAATGGCGACTGACCAACGCCGGCCATGCCGGTCGCTGCCGGTCCTGGTTGCATGATGCCTCCCTGCATCGCCGCCGCTTGTCTGGCACGTGTGTCGCGGATGTGGACGAGTTTGTCGTTGAACTCTCTGTCGTAATCGGCCTGGAGATTAAGGTTTAGAGTCTAGGTAATTACTAACCAGGGCGGAACCGGATCCCGGCATACCTTGGTGGCGGCTTCTTTGAACGCCTTTTGCTCGAAATTCATAGCCGCCGTGGCGGCATTTCGCAGCTCTATTTGTGGCTGTATTAAACGAAGGGAGGTTATCCTAACAGCGATAGCGATTTTGTAAGTTAAAAAGTTCGTATCTTAAAGGGTGGGAGAAATCAAACTCACATCTGATGTACTTTGAATGTCCGGTCTCTGACAGAGACCTCAGCTCTCCAGCCGGTAAACGGGCCCTGGTTTTGTAAAGCACTGGCGACACTGGCCAAAACGTACTGGATGTCGTTCTTAGGAACACCCTGCATTTGACCCGGTGGCTTCGCTCCAGCATTCATGACCCCATTGGCATTGGGGAAATTTGCGGGGTTCATGTCAACAACCCCCTCGGCGGGGATCGAGGATTAAGGCGCAAGCCTTCCTGGAAAATCAGCATTCGCCGACAAATACAGGCCCCACAGTGTTGAACTTGGATCGGACGAGACGCGTGAAGGACAGGTAGAGGCGTGGAGAAAATAGGGCGGTACCACGATCGGCAATAAATATGAGATTCCGATGGGAGAGAATTAGAAAGCGGAGGACGAAAATGCGCGACTCGATAGACAGATCCAAAATATTGCGATATAAAAAGGTTGTAGTCGGAGATGTACTAGACTGTGTTGAATGGGGTTAAATTGGTAGAGGGGATGTGCAAGTGTGTTGTCGCAAAAGGGATCGTCGCAACAGAGGAAACAAGGCGTTCGGGCACCACAGTCAAGTCACGGCCAGTTCGCTGGCAGAGGTGGGCGAGCGGCTTTGGGGGGAGAGGAAGTCAAGACTGCACCGGCGAGGGTTGGATTACTCGCAGGGATGTTTGCAGTTACACGGAACCCAAGTGGTTGCAGAACAATTCGAATCAACGTAAAGCGTCACGAACGACGGGGATTTATCGATCGGTTGGGAGTATCGAGACGAGTTTCAGGAGCCAGGAAGGCAGAAAAAACAAAACCGAGAAAGACACAGATTCCAAAAAGCTAAATGAAGATCAAGCGTCAGGATGATCGTAATATGAAGAAGGGGAAGGTTTGAAACGGGCTCGGCGGGAGGACGGTGGGATTGTGAAGCAACAGAAAAAAGGAAATAGGACGGTCTCGGGGGCCGGAGGGAAACACAAACTTGTTAGGGGGCGGTCGGAGGAAGTTGGAAATGGGGTGAGGAGAGGGGAGGGCGATGGCGAGGCAGGAAAGGATAATGAGCCTACCGAAAAAGAGGGCAAAAGGTAAAACAAGTTGCTGCCCAGTGGTGTGGCGGGCGGGCAACGAGAGTCAGCTGGGCGAAGGACGATGGCCTGCGAAGACGGTGACGAAGAGAGAGAGGAAGAGGGAGAGGACGAGGGAAAGGAGGGAGGAAACTTGAAAGAAGAACAGGGCGGTTCTGGGATAAATAACAGCGCAACTGTGCCCGATGCGAAAGATGGTGGTGATGGTTGTGAATGCAGAGGACGGGAGAAGAGGAGGGCGAGCGGTGCAGAACTAACAAGAACTAGACTTTGGGGACAGGACCATGTTTTGCTCGTTTTGGGTCGAAGCCAGGGAAGCTTTAGTCGCTTTAGTGCCTGTAGTCAGTCGTGACAGCAGGCGGTACCTTCGAAGTCGGCACTAGCAGATCAGCCTGCGACTGAACTTCTGAAGAATGGAGATCGGGAGCGTTCTCCCTCACCAGGTCAGTCGGGTGGATGATTGACTGGTTACTGGTGGAGAGACGCAAGGTCTGACGGCCAAGCCTTGTGTAGCAGTCTCCAGTGGCAGTCAGTGACTGTCCGGTGCAGCCTGCTGCATGCTGGACCTGCGGATGGACTACGTGAAGGGCAGTGTCAAGCCAGTGCCTTGGTTTTGAGCTCTTTTCCAACATACCGCTCGCTGTTCGAGCGGCATCGCGACGTCTGCTACAATCGACTTCCCACTGGGGTAGATTACTACGTTCTGTGTCCGGAGTATAAGAATGAGTTTGTTGTGAAGTGGTACAAGCATCCCGATACTAGTCTAGCCGGTCTGCAACCGGACTCGGTCGGCATCGAAATACCGTTATTATTACAATCAGAACCAAGGTACCTGAAGTCCTCAACAAGGCACAAAATACAAATAGCTCCCTCTGTGCTACTCTCAGCAAATGCTCCAAATTTGGGCCATGTTCCAACTTGGAACTTCCAATGGTTCAAGTTCCAGGTCGTACGACTGAGTCGCCCGCCAATTAGAGCCGCGTTGATTTCCGGAAACAGCCTGGTCACGTTATGGCACGTGACCAGTAGCATCCGCTGTCGTCACTCGCCAGTCGCCCTCGTTATATTGTGATTGGCACTCTCAGTTCCCTTCAATCGTCGTCAGCTTCAGTGGACGGAGGGTCTGGATCGATCCCGTTTTAGGCTTCCATTTTCTCTCCCCTTGCGCTTTCGCCCCGCGCTCTCTTTCTGTTCTGTTCCTCTAACCTTATACTCTCCCACAGACACTCGCCAGTCAACCGCGCTTTTCCGGTTCCTGGTCAATAGTCTCTCTCCTTTAGTCTAGTTGACCGACCCGACATGGTCAATTATTGTTGATCGATCAAATCAAGGCCTCTCTCTCCCTTCGTTGCTCCATACATGTGTCGCCTTTATTCAACGTCCCTAGCACCATGATCTCGATAGCCGCCATATCGGTGGGCTCCAGCATCTTCTTCACCTTTGCCCTCGTCATAATCTCCGTGATTGTCTTGATCCTCCTCCGACGATTCCTGACTCTGCGAGCTACGCCGGCATATCTATCCATCCCCGTCTTTCTCGCACTTGCTCTTCCTGCCAGCGTAGTCCTTCTAGTCCCCATTGACCTAGCGTCGAGCTCGCGCGATGGCGGCGGTCCCAAAGCAATATGGCTTCCTGAGCGCCTTCTCCTGGTCTCGTGGCGCATCACTTACTGGTTGATATTCGTTCTCACGTGGTATGTAGCCAGTGGCATAATCCGATTCTTGACATACCAGTTCAGATCTAATTCTTTTATGTAATTCCAGGGCGATTCTTCCTCTACTCGGTGAATATATCGATTCCGGATACCGCGATGCGAGATCACGTATCCAATATTCTATCCGGTCCAATGCCCGGTACCAAATGATCGTTCTTGGGTGTGCGACAGTGGGCCTAATTTATATCTCCATCCAAAATGGTTTCGAGTTTTCTACCATCAAAACCCTTGCAATGGCCCTGGCCTACGTCTGGGGTTTAGTCCTTGCAATATTCTTGATGGGCCACGGCCTGGTATCCATCCCTCGCACTTTATTCCGCAATGCCAGTGCCAGTGGAAGATTGCGGAGGCTTCAGGCTCAAGCTCCATTGCTACATGACCGCCTGGTGGACGCCGTCAATGACTTGGAAAGTTTGGAGGCTCAGGTAGCCCAGCTACAACATCGAAAGACCGGCACCGCGCGCGATTTCCAGGACTGGATAGAAGAACTCGCCGAAACATCAACTCCCCCAGAACATCGACTTGGAATAATAGATCCCCCGACTAGTTCCACAGTCCCTGCTGTGATTACTGAGCGCTATCTGGCTGACTTGACAAGGCGCCTCCAACGGGCTCGGCACCAAAAGGCTCGCTTTGTTGATGCATGGGATCGTTTAATTTTCACTGCAGCCGACCTACAGGCAGTCATTAATTCATCCGCATCCAAAAAGCTCGAGTTCAGTCATCACACGCAACGCTCTACCTCCCCGCAATGGAAAGTCCTTACACCCTATATGCGCTACCAAGTGTATACAAATGTCTATCCCAATCTGCGACTTGCATTGGGAGTGTTTTTTGCGGCGGCCTCGGTATGTGTGGTCTGGTCTGAATTGATCAAGTCGATAGCACCGCGGCTTTCTGTGGTAACCCTGTCGATCGTATCATATCATGAAACCCCAGCTCCAGTTGGCTTTGGAAAGCAAGTCATCGCCTCCATGTGGCTACTATATATGTGCTCCGCAGCGTTGGTTGGCGTCGGTGAAGCGAAGGTCTGGGGTAACCGAGCCCTAGTCAGACGCAACACGTATGGTGAGAGCGCATGCTGGTATGCAAGTTTGGTTGCGAGACTTACTGTCCCGATCGCGTATAACTTTTTGACGTTTCTACCTAAAAATGTCCGAGAAGCCACTACGTTCTACCATTTCCTTGGTCAGTGGATTAATCTGACGCCACTCGGGAAAGGGTTCGATTACTTCTTCCCAGTTTCTATTTTAATTCCTATCGGGGCTACCCTTTTCAACCTCTACGGCCGAGTCAGAAACATTTGTGGCTTTGGTCTCATCGAAGAGGACGATGATGATCTCGAAAATAACCCCAGTGGGTATGGAATAGGAGGCTGGCGAGAAGGCCGTGAACTAATTGAACGGGAGTTAAATGGTCTTGGGTCGCTCGGACTCTCTACACGGAGCGAGCGGTCTCCTCGACATTCAACACACGTGGATGGGAGCACGCAGGCGTACTCATCCTCCCGCACTCCCTTGACTGAGTCAACGCGACCATCCAGGTCTACTCGAGGTGCTGTTGCCACTTCTTCAGCGGCACCGGGAGAGGAGGATGAAGAAAACTTTTTTCAGTCTTTCGCGCACCGGGTGAAAAACACTATTGAGACCGCCAGCCGGCCGCAGTGGCTTCAAAATGATTCGTTCCAATTGCCTCGATGGATGGGTAATGACGGCGGGAATGATGGCAACAGCGGTCTCGCGCGGTGGTTCGGTGGCCGTCCTACCAATGGCACAGTAAGGCTCTAGACACAAACCTCCAGTCTGTATTTTATCAGTGCATTGCAGCGGCGTTTATTTAGATATGATTTAGTTGTATGATAATTTTAATAATATATAGGATTGTTAACTACGACTCTGGCTCTAAGGTGACTATGTAAACAGCCTTTATTGGTACGGGATCAGAACTCAGGTGCTTGGACTTGTCACAAATTAATAGCTCCGATAGTGTACATACGAGTCGGTGGAATATATTATCGGTTTATGGAACAATACTACCGTATTCGACTATTAAAATACCAACTGGCGTTTAGTCGCCCTTCTATATTGCTTGATATGCCACGCCGCAAAAATAACCACGAATGAGACCAGGGAGAGGCAAGTTTGTCGGTGAGCATCTCCTGATTCCAAGGTTCCTTGCTCTACCGATACGAAATTCTCGAAGGATTGCCTCAGGTGTGGCTGCACCGTGGCTGGAATGCCGTGCCACAATTACATCAGCCACATCCACAGCCCCCCGGAGCCTCTCCTGCATTTTGCTGCAAAGTCACGATCGGAGATTCTCTCGTTTGCCTCTGAAGCCGAAATCTCCTGACAGTCCAGACCACCGTTTCTCAAGGCTGAGGCTGTTTCTGCCTTGGAGAGAAACAAAAATATCCAGAGCAGAGCTTCCATGACCTTGACTCCAAGTGGCTGCTCCGGTTTATAATAAATCCATGACCCAGCTGCTTCCACACGTTTCCCAGCCCTCTCTGGGTGAGACGTGTGCTTTCTATCTGGATTACATCACCGCCGGCGTGCCGTCTTCGTTGCACTCTCTCCACCATAAATTCGTCCTGCCCCTCATCTCAGGTCCCGCATTCTCAACTCCCTTATTGCGCACCCTCACTTCCCCGCCGGACTGGGCTTCCTATTACCGCGACGACAACTACAAAGCACCGGCTACCGTCACCCTCGTCGCTTGTGCGATTGCCCTTGTGATCATGTCTTGGCGTAACTTCTGGCGTCGTCCTTCCCCTTCCTACCACCCTCCGAATACTAGCGAGCGACCTTACACCTATCTCACAGCTGATGACATCGTCACCCCACCCGCGCGGACGTACGATGGCCAGGCCTACGCGAGACGGGAGGACGATGATTCCGAGCCCGACAAGCTCGTCCTGAACCACCGCAAGGTGACATATGAGCTTCATTTTCCGCCTTACTCTATCAACGACGGCACGTTAAGCGTCGGGCAACTGAGACAGAGCGCTGCGGAGGTCACACACACCGCCGACCCTAATCGCATCCGGCTGCTCTACAAGGGCAAGCTGCTAGATGATGATTCGCTGCCCTGCCGCCTGGAGGGCCTCAAGCAACAGTCCGAGATCCTGTGCGTTGTATCGGAGGTGCAGTCGGGCGCGAGAACACCTAGTGACATATCTGAGGCTGAGCGGACGAGCGGCGAAGCCAGTCGCCCACCTCATCAAAACATCCCCGAAATCACACCTAAGGGTAAACGAAAGAATAAGGGCAAAAATAAAAAGAAGAAGAAGCCTGCATCAGCCTCACCTGACTCTGGCGACGAATTGCCTGCGCCTCCCCCACGACCTGTTACCTCCACTAGCAGTTCCGCACTTCCACCTCCAGCTCCGAACCTAAAGAACTTCCCGGACCCTCTCGATCAAGTCCGCGCCCTAACAGCATACTTCCGCAAGGAGCTCCTCCCGCTCTGTGATCAGTATATCACGGACACACCCCAAGAAGAGAAAGTGCGCGACTTCGAACACAAGAAGCTCGGCGAGACTGTTCTAGCACAGATCATTCTCAAGGCAGACGGCATCGAGCCTGCAAACGATGAGACCCGGACTGCACGAAGGGCACTGATCAAGGAGGCTCAATCTACGCTTAATAAGGTTGATGCTGTGGCGAAGGCTGATTAAACCTAACTGATTGACTTCCATCTACGCTGACCTTTACCCTTTTGAATCTACATATACCATACTTCTTATTTCTTGCATCTTACCTGCTATGTCTCTATTTATTTCTTATGCCCTGATCGATACAAGGTCCCATTTCTTTTGCGTCCATGTAACAACAAGGCGTTTTAATAGGTTGCATGCGGTAAGGAAGATAGATCAGAGTCGTTCAATACTAGACCGTACTTGCATTTGCGATGCCACTGACTTACGGCTGAAAACTTAAATACCCTATATACCTTGCAGCCAACCCTCCACCATTTTGTTGAAGATCCTGAAAGACACACCATACTCTCTATTAGCCCTCAAAGAATGGAGCCCCAGTCTAAAACAGTTTGGCCTGGCACAATTAGATTTACAAATGAGAAAGCACGTGTTCAGATACGAAAAGTTGCTGCCATTATATACCTACAATTAGTTATTAATCAAATATAAATCTATCGGTGACTAGACTAGAAGAAGGATCTAATTCCCATTCTTGATAGCGGCTGCAATCTTCTCCGCAACCATATAGCACGTACTCTGCGGATGACCCGGGGGCAAAGTAGGGAAAATACTCGCATCAACAACACGCAAGTTCTGGACGCCGATAACCTTAGCATTCGAGTCGACGACTGCATCAGGGTTCGTGGACTTGCCCATCGCACAGGTCCCAGCAGCATGCCAGACCGGCACGATAGTGGAGCGGATGAATTCAAGGATCTCCCCATCCGTCTGTACGTCCGGGCCGGGACTATGTTCCTCGCCGATGGTGATGCCCGTCGCGTTGAAGGCCTTGCGCGCGCGCTTGAGTGCCGCAACTGCGACTTCCTGGTCTGCCGGGTGGGTGAGGTAGCCGAGGTCGATGACGGGGGCAGCGCTGGTATCTGTGCTATTGATTGTGACGGAGCCGCGAGAGAGAGGGGCGACGAGGGATGGCGCGATGGTACCATACTCGTACCCGTCACCGAGGTCTTGGTCGTCGGCGCTGTGCCAGCCATCTAGGATTCCGTCGAGACTGATGTATTCGATTTCAGGCCAATCGGCCGGGAAGGTGTCCAGGGCTTTGCGGGTGCTGTTGGTGAAGTGCTTGCGGGCATCGCTGGGGAGTTTCTCCCAGCCGAGAATGCCGAAGCCTGGGGCTGTGAGAGGGCCTTGTTTGAGGGCGTATAGCGCGAGTGCTTCCGTGGCGGCGGTTTGGTCATTTACTAGCCGGCTTGCTGTTTCCACGTTCACTCTGTTAACGACGCCGAAAAGGGCGTGGTCCCAGAGGTTCTGTCCCACGCCTGGAAGATCTGCCACGACTTTGATACCGAGCTTTTCTAATGTTGACTTGGGTCCCACACCAGAGACCATTAGAAGTTGAGGGGATTGGAAGGTTCCAGCAGATACAATGATCTCCTTTTTTGCTGTTAGGGTATACGGGGTACCAAGGGTCTCGACATTGATGCTCTTAGCTTTAGTCCCACTGAAGTTGATTTTCTTTACCAGGGTATGCGCATAGACGTTGAAATTTAGCTTCAACAGAGACTGGTTCAGGAAGCTTGTTTTCGAAGAACTTCGCGTTTCATCTTTGGGGTCGATTGTTGTAGGTGCCCAGGAGGAGCCATTAAGGTAGCCGCTATTGAAATCTTGTCCTGAAAGGATGCCTATTGCTTCGAGCCCGGCCTCCACATACGTTGCGAAGGGGGAGCCATAATTAGGCCAAGAAACTTGCAGAGGGCCTTTCATGCTGTTGTCAAAAGCGTCTGCACTATAGATCACACTTGAATTTGCATTACGCTTGGACATGTCTGGTGGCGTGAGAGTACAGCTCTTCTTGAAGGATGGCAACACTGATTCCCACTCCCACGAGGAGTCACCGGTGATATCTGCCCATTGATCATATGAATCCTTGGTTCCGCTGTCAAGTGTTGGTTTCAAAACGAGGCAGGACACTGCAATTAAGGCCAAAGAACATACCGCTGGTAGACCATAAGGTTGCGGGCAGAAGTGCCACCCAGACATTTTCCTCTAGAATAGCGGAGAACTCGATCATTTGCAGCCTAAAAGAGACAGATCAGACCCGTCTCAAACGGCATTTATATTGGGGCTTTGTGCAATTTGCGCACCGACAGGGGCAGCGTATCGAAATTCCAATCAATAAGCAAGGAATCATCAGATGGGTCGGTGCCGGTATTCGCTGCCGCGGCGAATCCAGGAATAATGCTGTAGATACCACCTTCAACCTCATAGTGCCCACCAGCCTCAACAACAGCGACGCTCACTCCTGAGTCCTCAGCCAATCTTGTGGCGATAGCGAGACCGGAAGTACCGCCACCGACAATTACATAGTCGTAAGACCAACTGATCCCCGGAACGCCTAGATTAAACAAACCCAGACACGGCGAAGCAAGACAAGCGATATATAGAACAGCGATCTTGGTAAAAGACATCTTTAGAGAGAGCATCTAAATAAGTACGGTCACAACAATAGACAAACAGTCAACTGGAAAAAGAGCAATGAGGATAGTGTCAAAAGAGTGGCAGGCCTAACTAAGCCGGTTGCACAAAAAACCAAAAGAAAATATAGAAAGGAAGTCTAAAAGCCAAAAGCGAGCGTCAAATTTTGAGGAAAAAGTGATTAAGGGGGAAAGAACAACATCAAATACATGGTACGTCTTGGTGTTATATGTCGTAGGGTATAACGGGCCCTGTCCTTCGGGAGGACTCAACAATTTCGAGAAGGATAAAGATAGGACTTGGCTGTCCACGTCCTCATGGCAGACTCTCGGCTATCCATTCTTTCCGCGGTCATTCATGATCCTAGGCGATGAGACCTCCTCATTTCAAACCTCCCATTGGAATGACCCCCTGTCCAAAATTGGAGCGTTTTCCGGCGTGCCGTCGGACTATACCATTCATAATCTAGTATATTTGCCAAATCCTTCGACTCCGGTGTTCACAGCTAAGGTTGCATTACCCAGACTAGTCACAATGACAGAATACCATCTCAGCACGAAGAGTGGTCTCAGAAGTCTCGGGTAGCTGGTAAATTTTCTCGGGACCTGGTACGAGATTATGCTGATTGTACCATTGTATTCATAGATGGGCTCTCTTTAAGTTCTAGATTTTGAAAAGAGTGATGACTCCGGTGTTTGCTGTAATCTGCAAAACCCATTTGAGTGGACGTAGGTGTTTTTGGGGGGAGGGGAATCGGACATTCGCGTTCAACTCACGAAAGGATTGATAATAGCGCAGTCAATCCGTTTCACTAGGGGATCCTTCGCAAAGGTATACGATAAACCCGACATTTGGAATAGAGAAGCAACTAGCATAACTATTGTCTGTCATCGGCTGCCTTGCATTGTGCCCTATGCCAGGCTTTTGGTGGCGCAGGCACTATCTCTCGGGGGAGGATACTGTTCGAGAAAGACCGTGTCAAATTGACTGACTCTTGAGATGATGCCACTCAGTGTTTGCCACAACATGGAGCCGAGATCTAGGAATCCCACGGGGTTGAGGTGGAGGATAGATGAAACGACCTCGTGGAGGTCAAGAAGCCTGACTCAGACTCTCCTAGGTTGGGTTAGCTAACTAACGCCTGGGCCCAGAAGGATCATTCGCCGCTGCGCTATAAATTCAATACAGAAAACCCCAGAAATTGTCGAGTCATGTTCGCGAGCTCGACACTAAGGGAATGAGGGGTTGCTCTAAGCTGAAACGGCTTTATAAAGCTAATTCTAGTTGCAGAGTTAGTGTACTCGAGTCCTTCGACGTCAAGTATGCATGACATTGGAGATTGCCGCTGAGGAAGCTGCTGATACAGAGGTAAGGAATGTCGTGACAGACAAACGTAAGGGTGGTGTGAAGCTTGCCCTTCTTTTGTACTCCGAATTTGGGTTAACCGATGGAAATGTGGCCACCATACCCATGTAAATCTTTGCTCTGATAGCGTATCGCTACAGAATTCCTAGCTTCTTCCTGCTCCAGGGTTCGATGGCCGGGACACGTTTGGGGAACACATGCATGGCTTCTCCGCGTAAATGCTGCGTTCCTGACACAGGCACCTGAGTATGCTCCGAGAAAACCCGCTGAAGTATGCTTCAGCGAGTTAGGACTTGAAACAGGTTGGATTTGACGTGCATGACAGTCATGCATTCTGACCGTTCGTCCCCCGCAATTCAGAAGTAGGTCGCTTTTTTTATATATTCTTTTATGGCGGTCATTCCTACTTAGTCTCGGCCATTCCCATGATGCGTATCGGTCCAAGGTTGCTTGATATCACTCTCATCTGTGTCGTTCACCTACAAGAGCATTGGCTGCTAACATGTCGACTCCGAGTATAGATATCGTAGCGAGTTGGCCGACACCTGACTATGACAACCCCCACGAGCCCTTGGACACCGTCATTTATGCTGTCAACATCCCTCTGATGGCCCTAATGACGGTATTTGTTGCAAGCCGGTTTGTATCACGGACGTTCCTTGTACGCAACGCACTCGGAATGGATGACTGGATGATGCTTATTGCATACGTACGTATGGGCACTGACTTTTTTTTCGTGTAACTCTACTAACCCTAACTCAAGGTGCTAGCCATGGCGATGTCGGCATGTCAGTTAGTTGAGCCCAGGTATGGCATAGGTCGCCACCTATACGATGTGAAGTATGAATGGTACCCTTCGTTAGGAAAAGTTGGTCGCTCTCGTTCTCTCAGGAGTATGAGTTAGGGAAACGCTAACCCATGTCAAGTTGACCATTGCTATCCAAGCCCTCTTTGCGCCTTGCTCCGCCATAACGAAAATCTCGATATGTTTGGCATATCTTCGCCTCTTTCCCTCGAAGACAAATAAATGGTTCAACTATATCACGATGACAATCCTGGCAGGGTTCGGAATATCAACTATTGTCACGATGATGCTGCAATGCATGTATGTAGGGACTGATGCTCCTGGAGTGCGATGTGCTAACATAAGTTCAGACCTCTATCTGATATCTGGGCGGTTCTCAAACCGATGGACCAAAAGCAGTGCATCGATTCAGAGAAATTCTTCATTGCCGTTGCCGCCATTAACAGTATCACCGACTTCATGGTTTATCTTTGGCCGATCCACTATCTCTGGAGGGTGAAGCTTAGCCTGGCGAAGAGAACCGGACTGATAGTTTGTTTTGGTGTTGGAGTCCTGTAAGACAACGAAGTTTCGCGAATAAGGGCAGTGCTAACATCAGGCCAAGAATTTGCATTGCAGGAGTGATTCGTATAACCTGGCAAGTTAAGTTTGCTCAGTCCTGGGATCAGACATGTGAGATTTGATATGGTTTAGGCCTTATTTGTGCACACTGCTGACCCGATAGCTAGACAATGGTGCGATCATCTTCATAATTGTAGCCGTGGAATGCAACCTCGGAGTGGTTTGTGGTTGTCTTCCAGGTGTCAGGCCACTAATGGCGAAGATATTCCCAAGCCTGACCAGCTCAACCTACAATTCAGGCCGAGCAAAGATCAGCCATGGGCAGGGCAGCTACAACCTCAGATCGGGACAGGAGTACCAGGACATGCATTCAATCCACGTCAGGAAGGATGTCGAGCTATCAGTTGTAAACAGGTCTGTCCATGAACGATGGGACAGACCAAAGAACCCAACTGGGAGGAACGATAGTGAAGAATGGATCTTCCGGCCATAACCGCGTACTAGTATGGAATGTGTTTCTTTGACAGGCTATAGTTTTCGTGTATATACCCTGCTGGAGGACTTTGTTATGAGTATATGTTAATCGATACTTGGGTTTACCACATTTACAGAACGATTGGTCTGGTTGGGCTTTTCCACAAGCAATCGTGTTTCAGCTACCAAAGTAAATCCGGATATTTGATAATTTCCCGACCATAGAGCTTCGGAAGGGCAGAATGCTCCTTACACCGAGATTCGTGAAGATGTGCCTCTTTTCGGCGAGTCGATGTGGTAAATATGTAAAGAGCCCTGGCTAAGGTAGCGTTTCGCGAGTTGATAAGCAGACTAATATTAGTGGGGTGAAATTGGCGAATTCCAAGATCCAATGCTCAGACCATACGTCTCGCTTGATTAGAGTTGGGCTAGTATGGATAGCTTGTCAAGCTGATCCGTAATGAGGCGAGGTATGGAGTTGCGTTCGAAGTCCTCAGGGTTAGAGCTATGAAGCATGGACGAAAAACGAGGGAGATGCTCAAAATACTTGTCCAGCCAACGGTGTGAACAAATTCTAGACACTTGTATAGGGATCGTCTCGGGTTCGTTTGCAAATATAGATCATGTACAGAGCCACAGTTTCATGACTCGTGGGCCTGGGATCGGTGGGGCACGCGATCAAGAGAGTTCGTTATGGAGAAAACCGTGGGGACACTACGTACTTGTACGTTCCACTGTTGTTCCAACAATATGGTCAGAAGGATGTAGTACTCGAATTTTATGCATATCGCACAGAGTACGTAACTGGGATCGGCAAATTTTGTTGGAGACTGTCCCGCCACACGCGGTGACTGCCAACTTCGGAGGTCTTCCTAAAGAGTATCCGTCGAGTATGGAAGATGAAGTAATGAAAGGAGCAGACAGAAGTTGAGGTATCAGAGCGAGATCAATGGGTGCAGGGCTGCTAATAGTCGCGTTAGCCATACCGAATGCGGCGCAATTAGACCCGTTTATTGTTCGTAGGCGCGGCTCCTGAGAAAGACGATGGTAGAAATGGAGCGTCCAAGAGTTGATGGAAAACTGAGATGGTGCGGATGCACGTGATGTTACACCAGCTTCAACAAAACAAACAACAGAATACGGAGTAGTTTGAATTTATTTTTCGCCAGCAAGTTCGAAATTTCACACTCCCAGGGTCCAGAAGATCTGGCGATTTTGAGGCTTTGGCCCCCTGGGCGCTTGAAGCTCAATAGACGAAGGATTATTGTTATTGCGCCTGCAGATCATCATTCGTCCATAACGGTCTGGTCTTTCGCTCCGCCCATCCTCATAACGAGACCCAGTTACTGACACCAGCTGCAGGCAAGAAGGTAAAGATCTGTCACATAAGGCCTTTGCTGACTGACATCCAGACATCGCAGTCTTTGTCCTTGCTGCAGCCTTGATTTGTGAGATATCGCTCGCACTGTCGGCCAATATTGTGCTGCACATGGCTGTCCAGATGGTCCCAAGCCAGTGGGAGTCTGATCTGCCTTGCCTGGCACCTGCGATTGGCTCCCTGAGGGCTGGAAGTTCGAGGCTGTTGCGGCCCGGGGAAGAGAGATGGCAGGGACTAGCTGCTCGCTAGGCTCAACTCAGTAACGGGTGTGAATTAGTTTGTGATAGTCTTTGTGAAGCCAAGTGTTGAAGTGAGTGATTCTCCCCCGTGCTGCTGCTGCTGCGCTCCGCCGGTTTTTCTCTCCTCCCTGCCTCCTTCTCCCTTCCTTGTGCTGGTCAACCACAGGATTCCTGAACAATTCCTGTCAATCGTATCCGATCCACTCTCTGTGAACTTTTCTCTCAGTCTTTCTTTCAACCTCTTTTGACATTGACCTCCAAGCGAACCCGACCAGACCAGCCAGGGCCGTCCCGCCTTCAGCTTCTCTCCCTCACTCCTTTTCCGCATCTTCTTTTTCTTTCCCCCTCTTCTTCTCTTCTCATCGCCCGACCGTTTAACTCCTCCGACCGGCCTCCTCTCCTCTAAGTTCTTCATTTCCCGATTTCGTTCTCAGCTTCTTCAGCATAGTATTTTCTGTTTACTGCACGGCCTTTCCGTTTTGGCCGTCCGCCTATAATATTCCTTCGCCCGAGGCATACCCACGGTACGATCCGTCCATCCTGAACCAAACCACAGCAATTCGAGCAGCTCCAAACCAAAGGAACTCGAAGTCCCACATTTCCCTCCTATTTACAATTACCTGTTTCTGGCGACCTTGTTTTCGGTTCGCCGCCCCTTTTGCCCTGCCGCACATTTTACCCAGCAGTGTTCCGGAGAGAGTGTCACGCTGTACAGCCTCCTTAATTCACCCCGCCCTCGCATAATACATACATAACCTCAACCTCAGGTCCACGAATTTTGGCGGGGAACGCCCACTGTGGTCTCTGTTGGCATTGTTTCATTGACTAGGATGGACTGATCATCGAGAAGGGGACCCAGGGGCAATCGCGCTTTATTATTTTCTCGATTTTCACAATATACTCACACCTCACTTCGGAATAGGGTCCAGCTGGTCTGGCCTCAATTTTTTAACACTACGTACTTGTATTGGCTACTGGGATGGCGGGTACAGCTACTGCAACGTATTCCGCAGATGTTTGGACATCGGCCGGTACCATAGATGGGGCCCAGCAGCAATGGGAATATTCCGTTCCGGTCAACAATGAGGTATGTACATCAAGTTGGATTGAGTTCCCAATATGTGATTTTGGCCCCTGAGGAACAGCCTGGTTAATAATTAACACCTTATCTTATAGAACAACAGACGTCGCTCCAAATCCCGAACAAGAACGTCCCGCGATGCAAAGTCTCGAGACCGCGGCTCCAAAGGTTCACGCAGTTCCTCGTTATCCAAAAACGCGTACGCCCACGAACAGTCTCATAATGCATCTCGAGGGCGCCGGGACGCAAGCATCAACCGCCGAGAAAATGAGGGTGGAGGCATGCAGGACATTTCAAGCAGACCGAATAGCAACGGACCGACCAGGAAAAGTGTTTCAAAGGATGGCGACGACGAACCGAATGGGCAAAATGCAGAGAAATGGATTCACCGTGACAAACTAGCCCGCATTGAGAGCGAAGAGTTACAGCAAGCTGCTATTCTATTTCATCGCCGACCTGGGACTGGGAGTACCAGAGCTGGCCGTGGGAGAAGCCGAGATCAACATAGTATAAGCGGAACTACCGTAGCTACGTCGCCGCCCACGGAACAACTGGAACCTTGGCCAGATCTCCAAGAAGATCAGCGCAACAATGGCGTTTCTTCAAATCTAGCAGGTGGTGACAATGTTCCAGATGAAGAACGCAAATACTGGGATCTCCGTCGTCCCGAGGAAATTGCGGCGGACCGGGAATCTGGTGCGTCGAGTATATACCGCAATCCTGCACTGCGGAAAAGTTCGTCTCGGATTCCAATTCCAATGTCGAGCCCTGCACCTCTATCATCCGAACAGGTCGACCGAGATTACTTTACGCCACGCTCAAGGGCGCCGACAGACGAAGAGGAGAATAGTCCCTCGATCGCAATGCCTCGAAGAGCTAGTGAGCCGCTTACCTTGGATTCGGCCTCAACTTCTAGCCCCGTTCCTGAGAGCAGACCCGGCAGCAGGGGGGTACAGGCGCCTCAAAACGCAACGTCCAAAAAAGCCTCTGGAAAACCTGGCGCAACGAAGAGAAATACTTCTGCTCCACACCAGAAGAAGACGACGCCTCGAAGCCGGGCAACGTCGAGTAACAACGCCCAGCGTCCCACAACTAGGTCTGGTGAACCTCGCCCCCCAACAGCAGTCAACCGTCCAGAGGGAGACCCACCATGGTTGGCAACCATGTACAAGCCTGATCCACGGTTACCCCCAGATCAACAAATACTGCCCACTCATGCGCGCAAACTGCAACAAGAGCAATGGGAAAAGGAAGGCAAGACGCCAACTACATATGATCGTGAATTCGCACCGCTTGCAATTGGGCCTGATACGGCCCGTCCTGATGACAAGATCAAGGAAAAAGAGAAGCCGGGCCAGCAGCCGGACCAGCTAAAGACGGAGGGCTTGGGTCTGCATGCGATGTCCAAGAGTCCCGAACCGGGAACCCGACCTGGCACAAGCACGGGCTACAGCCCGATGCCGAAGCTGCAGGACACGCCCCCAACCCAATTGACACCAAGATTCAACAGTCAAACTGTTACAACAGCTCAAGGGCCACCTCCAGAAGACGAAAAGGTAGAGAAAGGGTGCGGATGTTGCATCGTGATGTGATTTCAGCGTACCATATGAAAAGCGCTCATATTTCTTCTTACCTTCATCTTTGTCCCTTCCCTTTTTATTCCCTTTTTTTCCTTTTTCTTTTTTTTCCAGTTGTTTATTCAGCGTTTAGGGACGGTCGGTGTTTTATATTCGACAGCTACTTTTTGCGGTCCTAGATCATTTCCCATCTCGTCATATTTTGCCCTCTTTCGATATCTCCCACTTGGTCCACACATGATGCTGCGGCCATAACCCTTCCTTGTATGATTTCTTGCATTTGATACCTTCTCATTGCTCGACCTCCAGAATGTTTGAGCGACATGTTTCCGCGGCAAAGATTCGAAATTTCGCATCGGGGGGTCTCTGATGACTTCACGATGCGTATTTTTACCGTCTTATCGATCCAATTCGTCTAGTTTAGGCTATTGATATTTTCTGTCCAGGTTGTCTCGTACGTAGAATAATTGTCACGTGAGCATTTGTAATCGGTGTCTTGGGGCTCCGCCGAGGTCGGATTTCTTGTTTTCGCCGCCAAACTCCTCTCCGTCTCCCATTGGAACTACTAAACCAACTGCTCTGGAACAATCCATTGCGTGCTCCTCATCGATTACCAACCCCTCTTTCGTCATAACCGCCCAACTTAATAAATAACCCCTCATCCAACCTTTCTAGTTTGATTCCTGGGATAACCCAGACACCAGTTGCCCACCATCGCTTCCATATTCCGTCGTCTTTTCGGGTCTTTTACCCCCACATCACCAGCCGCAATGTCTGCCGCGAAAGTTAAGGCCCAGAACATAATTGATGAGAATGGCGTTGGTATGTCTCTTCCCTGTGTTTCTTTACATACTCCGGGTTTGCTTTTATCGACCATGATGTCCAGAACCGAAGCTAACTGCGACGCATGATGAATTCTAGTCGTCTTCTCCAAGTCCTACTGCCCCTACTGCAAGGCCAGCAAGAGTCTCCTCTCTGAACTAGGCGCAAAGTACTACACGCTTGAGCTCGACCAAACTGGTATGTCCTTCACTTACCACCCATTGCGCCCTCCGAAGCAAGACCTGACTCGGACTGTGACTGGCTGGTATACTAACGATGCTGCCTGTGGTTGTAGATGACGGAAGTGACATCCAAGACGCCCTTCAAGAAATCAGCGGCCAGCGCACCGTGCCCAACGTCTACATCGCGAAGAAGCACATTGGTGGAAACTCGGATCTGCAGGGCCTCAAGGGCCAGCTGCCCGCGCTCCTGAAGGATGCCGGCGCTTTGTAAATGTGACCTTGATGATTAAGGATGCTTGGCCTCGCTTTGTACCTAGCTTAATAATAGGGGCTGCGAGGTAGAGATTAGAACTATATGAATACCTATATTGCTCTTTTTCCCTGCTGAGAGTACAGAGTACTCAACGTTTTCGGCGGGTCTGTAAAAGCGTTGACGTCATCGCTTGGTTCGTGGTTATAAACGTAGTCGATATGCCAGTAAGGGATTCTAGTAAAGTTGATATGCTTTGTACACAGAGGATGTTTAACACTGTAGGGGAGATTGACTATTAATACACGGGTAGTAACGCCATTACACAATCTTCTGAACAATGGTTCCAATCGGCCGCTCAACGATTCCCATAACACCATCCACGACGCTCCGTCGAGCGTCCTCGCTTGACACGTTCTTTCCAGCCAGGTAGTTCAACCAGACCAGCCGCCCGATTCGCTCATCGGAAACCCGGCCCATGAATCGGAACGGCTTCGCGGCATCAGGCTGGAACAGCGCATCCAGCTCCCCATGGGCACTGCGCATCAGTACCAGCGTTTGTCCCTTGGGAACATTCTTGCGCTGGCCACCACCAAACAAGCCCTTGAAATCATTCATAGCCGATCCGAACGATTCATCCTGGTATTCTCCGGGAGCAGCAGTCTTGCCTGCTTGAGCGGCAGCCTTGGCCTTGAGGTTGGCCTTTTGCGCCCGCGCCGTGATTCCCCGCACCCAGCCATCTCGCAGATGCAGGAAGTCTGTGTTACGTGTGGGCACAATCCGGAAAGCAGTCCGGAGCCCGTCATCCTTCAAGATCGCATTCCAGACGTCCTCGCCCTTCTCCTCATCCAGTAGGAGTTCCTTCAACTGCTGGCGCTCAGTAGAAACCAACGACGTGGCCGAAGTCGCGCCAACCGGGTTTGAAATCACTTGCTTATCCGTAGGAGGATTGACAGCAACACGGACGAGACGCTGCTGTAGTTCCACGATGTCCGGTTTGGCAACGTACAGACCAACCACGTATACCTGGATCCTCAAAAACGAGACAGTGCGGATGCCAAGACCAAGGAGCTGGTACTCCTCTTCCTCAGCGCCGACAACCTCATCCCCAGACTGGATATTGGAAGGGGTCGAACTCCCCTGGTGCTTGGGCAACCGAATTGTAGTCGGGAACTGGGGCACCGAGCTCGTCCCTGTCGGGACCTGCTCTACACCCTCCTGGCCCTGGATCCGGATAACGGATGGGTTGCTCGTGAACCCGTCGGGTCCATCCATCTTCATCGCCGATGCATTCTTCCCAGCCTTCCCCTCTTCAGTCTTCCCCCCCTGCTGCTGCTCCAGCCCGAACACATCCAGCTTTATCACGCCGTACATGGCCACCGCACATGCCGCTATTCCCGCCGCCGACATAATCACCGAGCGGCGGGATTTGGCGACGTCCTCCTCGCGCGATCGGACATTTGCGCGCGTTCGTAACGGGCTATTGTTGGCGCCGCCTGAGCGGAGCGGGCTGCTCGTGGAAAGGTATCGGGTTGTGGCTGACGGGCGGAGGTATCGGCGGCGGATGCATTGGCCGCTGTTGCGGAAGAGGACGGTGCCATGGAATGAGAGGGGCGCTTTCATCGCCATCTTGGACGAGGAGGGCCGTGGGCGACGCTAGGTCTATAATCTTGAGGGGATTACGCAGGTGTGGATGGGTTGATCGGAGTGACGCCAAAGCAGATCCGGGGATTCACGTGACTAGATTGCCTAACAGGGTATGGACTCTGCATTTAAATGTGGTGCAAGAGGATTGGATTTTTATTTCAATGTTTGATAATAGTACTCCGTAGATTGTCTAGACCTCTGGGCTGTAAAGGTGCCATCTACTGATTCAATTCATGGTTGACACGATTAGTATACCTATGCCTTGACCTATAACCGCACGATAGTTAGTAATGGGCAATGGGCACTAGTTAGTGAGCATCAGAGTTGTCCTTAATCAACGTGCCCTGGAAAAATTTGGAATGCGATAGCAAGACGTAGACCGGTGAATTTTGCTGACCATCTCCGTACCACAAGGTGGTAGTAGTAGCTGTCTGAGCGCGAAGCTTACGGATGTCGCAGGGCGCATCGCTCTGCTCTCCACTGCAACGTCGCGAGTGGGGGACCAGGATTGTGGGAGTTCCAAACTTTGTAACATACATAACCAGCTTGGTATCCCGCCAAACGATATTATCGCGTACATTTTTCTCGTCTTTTCCAAGGGCCCATAGATTCAAACATGACCGTTATAGAGAAAAAGCCCTGGATTGAAACGCCTCTCATTGAGTCCGCATCCTTATCAAAGACGGCAGGATGGTAAGTACTGCCACCCCGAGCGTCATCGAAATCCTCAATGACAGTGTCAATTAGCAGAATATTCCTCAAGCTAGATCTCCTGCAGCCGTCAGGGTCATTCAAATCTAGGTATTGTAACCTGACTCTTCCTATCCCACAAAGGTGATCGGGCAACTCACAGTCCGTAGAGGAATTGGAAACTTCATTCGCACTGCCCTCCAAGATCCAGCCAACAAAGGCCGAGAGCTACATTTCTACATATCATCAGGCGGGAATGCCGGACTGGCTGCCGTAATTGCGGCGCGCGACCTCAACTGCCAGTGCACAGTTGTCGTGCCGAGCACCACAAAACCTATGATGGTGCAGAAGTTACGGGATGTCGGTGCTGCGGATGTGTTCCAACATGGAGATAACTGGTTTGAGGCCGATACGCATCTTCGGAAGACATTTATCGAGAACCAAGATCCCAACTCTGATAAGCGCAATGTCTATGTCCCTCCCTTTGATCATCCGGATGTCTGGAAGGGAGCCGAGACCATGATTGATGAAATTGCAAGACAACTTCCATCAAAAGAGGGAAGATCAAAGAATTCATTCCCTGCAGATGCTGTCGTTTGCAGTGTTGGAGGAGGAGGACTGTTCAATGGTATAGTCCAGGGGCTGGGTCGGTATCAACGATCTCAAAAAAGCGAAGTAGGCAAAGTCCATGTTTTGGCCGTTGAGACTAAGGGAGCTGATTCATTGGCCTTCTCCCTCCAAAACGGGTCCCTACAATCGCTGCCAGGTATTAAGTCTCTCGCCACGTCCTTGGGTGCAGTACGAGTTGCCCCGCAGGCCCTAAAGAACGCGCAGTCTCCTCCTACCGGAGTGGATGTTGTCAGTGCTGTTGGCTCAGACGCTGAGGCTGCTAAGGGTGTAATTCGACTTGCAGACGAACAGCGGCTGCAAGTCGAATTAGCATGTGGAATCAGCGTTGAGCTGGGCACGGTGAAACTGAAAGAGTACTTTCCTGACTTGACGCCGGAGAGCCGGGTTGTCGTTGTTGTTTGCGGAGGAAGCAATGTCAGTGCAGAGATAATAGCGGAGTACAGGCAGAAGATTCAGGACGGTTGGGATAGCAGATAGCAACTAGACATATATAGAGCTGCCATTATATCACGTATGATTCTTTCGCATTCGAAGCACGCACCCTCATCTTCATACTTAAAGTTAATCTGGATTGCTTTTCACGCTGATGGTGGCTACTATGTAAGTGAAAGCACTAGGAAGTTAGGGCTTCGAATACAGTTTCACCTCAGCGATTCCAGTTACATTGCCTTGAACCTCCTAGACATCTACTTACTATCATCTTCACCGAAGGCTCATGACTTAAATTTAGAACATAGATAGGCAGCAACTGTGGTTTGACCGAGCAATCTCAGCTACCACAAGCCAGTAACCAGATAATCAATTCATCTACCGACGTTACCATGCCATGCCCATCAAGACTTTGAAATCCCCATTATAAATAGAGCCAACCTGCCACCTTCCTGATCCCCCCTTCTTCCCCTCACAGCTCTTCCACCGACTCTTTTCTTGACGCGGGCACGTGGACCACTTTCCCGATCTGAACCAGAGGTCGTGGTTGCACCTTCTCGACATGGGGATGGCCTAGCGCTGGGGTACACCTTCCCAGACAGAGTCCAACTGTGCACCTTGATAAATTGGCAAAAACTGGCATGTCTCGTCAGGTCTTGGGGGTTCCATATCTGATACGTATTCCGTCGTGGATGTCTGATTTCAGCGCAGACGGCACGCGAGCAGTTCGCTGGCGGACTCGAACAATGCACGTACTCGGTTTAATAGCCCACAAGTGACGTCGGGAGGAGCCAAACGTCTCCACACAGGAGACTTCGGAGATAATACCTTGTCTGAAGGAAGCAGGGCTCTAACGGGCATCAAGTCGGTAGGATTCCCTTGTTAACCCTGGTACTATTAGGTATTGATACTAACTCAGCGTGAAGGCCAGTCCTGCTATCTTAAGATAGCTGAGAGATATACCTACCAGTAATCTCATTTTCGGGTGAATATCGCCGATATATCGATGGTGCCCGTCCTGATCTACCTAGATAGCGGAGAACAGCATGGGAGCTGCGTTTTCATGCTACCGTTTCTTTGGGATACTTTCCGCTTGATTTCCCAAAGCTACTCTCCGGGCATACTCCGTCTCCGAATCTCAACGCAATCATGTTCGATACCAAGCTTAGTATCTGATCATTGACGATTGGGTCATTTATCCTGATGTATCTGCCCTTCAACGTTGGATTTACCGCCGATGACCGATGAGCAACACAGTCGTACTTAGGCTAGAAGCGAAGGTCCCATAACCATGTGGATTGGCAAGCTGGTATGTATCGAAAGGGAGTTAATAGTGCCTTGCTATCAAAGACAACTAGTAGCCACCATTAATACGGGCACTGATGAAAGGGATAGCTGGGTAACACCTAGCCGTGCATGGTCTCCGGTGTGGTGGTCTAGCATCCTCCGAGAGAAGGCTGCTATCACAAGGGGTACATCTTGCAACATCCACCGTAAGAGCCCCTCATGTATTTAGTTTCTCTTCGAGAAGTAGCTAGGACGAATCTGACTTATGGGCCGCCCACGCGTAAAGTCCGATTTTGTTCATCACAGAGACCGGAACAGTGTCTTGCTTCAAACCACAGATATGACGACGGGATAAATGAGAAGATAGACGTTGGATGTGCCATCATGTAATGGCTCTTGTCTGTGAAAAACCTGTGATACCAATCCGAGCAGTAGTGTCTGGTGATTTGAGAGGTGAAGAAGTTGAATGACATGAGATTGGGCCATTTGGTGTGTTTAATAGCATAACATCTCCTCAGACGCGGGTGGTAAGACACATTTCGATCATGCATGGTTGACAATGGCAAATGAAAGTAGTTGGCTGCCTTCCCTTGCTATGGTGCGCCATGCGGGCTTTAAGCAGGCGAATGCTATCATGGCATGCAAAAGGAACTCTGATATGATCGTATGGAGAACAAAATAAACCGAACGGGAGGGAAGAAATATATTAGACAAGGTCAAATCATCCAAATTCCGTTTCGAATAGCGCTCCTCAAATCGAAGATGATACAGAGACGGAATGAGAAAATGATAAACACAATAGGAGAGGTTAAAAGGTGCAAGTGAACGCGGAGGGACATAATCAATAATCAAACACTGAACTTGTACATGACGGCCAACAAGGATGGATTTGTATTTTGTATTTTGTATTTTGTGATACTTTGTGACTGATTGCAATCTCCTCACCAAGATGGCGAGGGCATATCAATATAAAGCGGCCACCGTGTAGGTGAGCGGTTTATACCGACGAAGTGGTAGTATGGGCCGTAGATGTTACGAAGACTAGGACTACAAAGGTGCTTTTTGACCTGAACCAAGATATATTCTTTAGTAGCACGTTGAAAGACGTCAAAAGGGCTAAATACCTTGGTCTTCTTCAACTAGTCAATCCTCATGTTTGTACACGCTTTGAGGCGGGCCAAGGGTCCCCCGAAGGGGCCCAACACGGAGCAGGTTGTAGGAGCAGCAATGCAGAATGTCGAAGGGGCCTCTTAGGAAGTGAAGAAGAGAAGAGGATGAGGAAAGGGGAGAGGGAAACACGAGGAAGGGAGACGATGTGTTGGGAAAACAGCCCAAGTGACCAGAAAAGTGAAAAGGCCTCACCGGCAATGAGACATGACGAGCGCATTACTGCTGAGAGAAGAGAAACCACCTCCCATTTTGAGTCCGGCTTAAAAAAAGACGGGGACATCAGACTGAGAGCTGAGCAACAGCTCACTGACTATTCATCTAACATCTAACCATAAATGCCTCCGGCCAGTCAAGGCCGAAATGCACGATCAGGCGTGCAGACATTTCATCAACACATTATTGGCATAATGAAGAATATTTCTGCGTGGCAGGAGCACCAAGCAGGAGATACTAGCACGCCAATTAGATTTGAGGTAGGCCTGATCCCCTGCTCGTACAAGGAGTAAAACTTGGCTACATCTCAGACTTTTGGTTTCAGGCACATTCAACAAGTGGATGGCAGATGGCGTCAGCCCGCGAGTAGCGCCGACACCATTAGACAGGGGCCCTCAGACAACGTGCATGCATCAACCCCTCCATGACGTACTGTATGACGGCCAGAGCGCTTGAATATCGCAGGTTGCACTTTCAGGCCTGCCTGTCGCGAATGGGGCTTATGCAAGTCACCTCTTAGTGTGAGGGGATGGACGATCGAGAGGTCTGGCCGGGGAGAACTGCACGGAATGACGGGCGCAATTGGACGGACTAACCAACTCCTACAAAACTTAGCTGAGTATGACGAAGCTGGGTGATTTAATATTGCTAATATGGAGTTGTAATGAGAATATGCCTGGGGTACTTAAGGGCTAAACAGACAGCCTATACTGCACCAATCCGGATCGTCTTAAGACTACCATAAGGACACCACTTTTTAACCACAACACCGATTCTTTCTCGTTATGGCATCAACGGTTATTGACAATACAATCCCCAGCGCTCGCATGGCCATCCCATCAAAGCTGGATAGACAGCCTGCCAAACCCACCATCATCGACATCCGCCAGGATAAAGCAGAGCTCTGCATGCATGATGAGATTATCCAAGGACTACAAGCAGACGAAGGGAACGAAAAGACTCTTCCGACCATGCTACTGTACGACGAGAAGGGACTGCAACTATTCGAGGCCATAACTTTTCTTGACGAGGTTATACCAGACTCCAGCTGGATACAATGACACTTTTGATGCAATCCAAGAAGCCACTCCTGACACTGTCCAGTACTACCTGACCAATGTCGAAATCGAGGTCCTGGAGACTTCCGCCGTCGACATCGTGCGCCAGATCCAGCCAAATCCCATGCTCGTGGAACTTGGGAGCGGGTGCTTTCATTTCCTCCTCTATGCTACCCATTTAACGTAACGAGGAACTGACAATAGATTTCATAGTAACCTGCGTAAGACCTGCATCCTTCTCAATGCCTTCGAGAGACTCGCCCGGCCCTGCCGCTTCTTCGCTCTCGATCTCTCACTCCCGGAACTGCAGCGCACCCTATCTGCCATTCCTGAATATAGACACGTCTCGGCTGTCGGGCTGCATGGTATGTCCCACTAGTATAAGTACTTCGTTATGCGAGGAGCTAATCCTCTCCAAGGAACCTACGACGACGGTCTCACCTGGCTAAAACGTTCTGAGAACTCTTCGACGCCCAAGTGCATCATGAGCCTGGGCTCATCCATCGGAAACTTTGGCCGTGCCGACGCAACTGGCTTCTTGGAGCATTTTTCCAATATTCTTGTTCCGGGTCGTGATTCTTTGCTTATCGGGCTTGATGGCTGTCAGGATTCTTCTAGGGTGTATGTACCTTCTCCCTTTCCAACGTATGGTCTATAGAAACCGACACCCTCCTTTTGATATACCAGGTACAAAGCATACAACGACGAGCGCGGAACAACCAGACAATTCATACTGAACGGGCTCGTGCATGCGAACAGAATCCTAGGAGAAGAGGTCTTCAAGGCTGAAGACTGGGAATACGGTACGCTACAGCACTACCTCCACCACTGAACGCGTCTTTTTGGGCCTTGCTATGTTGGCTAACAACACTAACCCAGTGGGCGCCTACGACAAGTCCGAAGGCCGACACCAGGCGTTCTACGTGCCCAAGAAAGACGTCCAATACGGCCAGATCCTCATCAAGGCAGGTGAGAAGGTCCGCGTTGAGGAGAGCTACAAGTACTCGCCACTGCAGCGGACCGCGTTGTGGACGGGGGCCGGCCTGCGTGAGACCGCACGATTTGGGGCTGAGGTTGGGGATGTTCCCTACTGTGAGTTAATGAACTATGGTTATTGTTTACGTTGCGGTGCTAAGCCAGAATCTAACTGGGACCTAGTTATTCACCTATTGACCTCATCGCATGCTGGATCGAGTAGGCAGTAAATGGATCCATGATGTTGGGTGACTCCCTGGGACAAGGCGAATATTGTTGATACTACAACGTTTGACTACGTACACTTTGAGTAGGCTTTAGATGATAGAGCAGGTAATTGACTTTGGTATTCCGTAATCGAACCACTAGAGCCCGTTATAGAGTAGTGCTTAGAGGCAGGAAGTACTTGAGAGACGAGTGATGCGGATGGTTTACTACCCAAATGCCAATTTAAAGAAGCGGATAACGAACATAACCATTATATTAAGAGTAGGGTATCAAGAAGTGCTATCTGAATTTGAGCCTAGAGTTTCCGCGAGCCATTTACCGGCGTGGGAGAGTATTTCATTAGAGTCCGGCCGTAACCCGATATTGGATTTTTCAGATTCCTCAGGAACAGAGATAGAGGAAAGGGTGACTCGATCTTTGCCGAACCCACTTTCCCTCCCCCAGAAACATGCCCGGCGCATGACGTCTACCATATCGGCAGCCTGATTCGAGAGTACCGTGTGATTTTGATTTCGTCTGCGTTTCAAATGTTTATGTTCGGGGTGATCAGCGGATTCGCTCTCCGGTGCCGATACTGTGGACTCGTTTGTGCTCTGTTTGGAAGGTTGATGGGTGAAGAGACGGATCCAGGGCAGTGAAACTTCGAGGCGTTCAATAGGTTCACGGCTGTATCTACCAGGCGGTCCACTGGAGCCATAATCCAGCCCGTACGGAGGCCACCGCGAGAGAGCTTTGCGACGGCGAACTAGATGGTTATCGTCTGGATTTGGATGTTGAACATTCAAAGCCCCTTGCTCATCGTAGAGACGATCATCTGGGATATAGGCATCCCATAAATCGCCAGGCTCTTCGTCGTGCTCGTTCGACACCCGTACAGGGATGGGATGCTCGGGATCGGTGAGGTATTTTGGGAACACCTTTGGCACATACTTCCCAGGAGATCGGAGAAATAGCATCGGTGAGGCGAATGAATCAAAGTATCGTTCCTGTGTCGCGAAAAGCCTCTCCCGAGCTTCTAGCAGGGGAACTAAGTCTTTTGGCACCTGTCGTCTTCTAGGGATGTCACGAGACGCGGTGCAATACTCATCTAGAGAAGTCCAATCGCAAACGGGGTCTAGGGCTGCCATTGTATGAACCAAACGAGGCTCCGTGAGCGCTAGCATAAGGGCTAGAGAGCCTCCAATGTGCGTGCCGAAGAGGCCAATGCGCTTTGGTTGGAGGTTTTGCATAACCCAGTCAAATCCAGCTAGCGTGTCATGAACTGGTGTCGGGTAGCGATAATATAAACTCTTTGGTTGTGTATTACTGCCAACTCTTAATTGTAGCGGAACCTGGCCCTCGTCATATGGTATTTCACCTAGACGATAATCGATGGTAACCACAGTAGAAGACGTCACGTCCGCCAGCACCCGCGCAGCAACAATGTCGTTCGCCATATGGTGGGAGGGGACATCCTCAGATTCATTATTCAGAGCAGTGACAGATGGATCATTCCCAGTTTCAATTCTCGACAAGCTCTGGAATAGTGGCCCTTGAGGAAGTCGAATAATCACATTCGCAGACGCCACATTCGCAGGCTTTGGTTGAACCACACTGTCAATCGTTATTATCATCACGATTATGCTTATTAATAAATTAAACAAAACATACCTCAGGGAAACATATCCATTTCCCCCAACAGGGACTTTGTAGACATCCTGAGTGTACGAGGACGCGAATCTCGCAGATCCAAAGAATTGGTGGCAACGCAGGCTCTGTGCAATGTAAGGCCTCCGATATCTTATTTGGGAGACTCTACAAAGCCGCAGCCGCGGAAGTGATATAAGCATTGATGGACCTAAATGCCGCATATCACTGTATCGTCATGGTGCTGGCCAGATGGTTGAAGGAGCTGAGGCGCAGGTAAATAGCATGAGTGACATGGATACCTATACGCTAAACCACTTTAGGAAATACACTAGCCACTAAGGTTTAATCCCTAGCACAGCCATGAATGACTCTATATTATTGCAAAATGGTAAGGTAATGGTTTTGAATCAAATAGTTGTATATTGAAAAAGTGTATCGGCTATCAAATTAATTAGGAGAGTGTTACACGCTATATGTAAATTTTGAACGCCAAAACGCAAGAACAACTGGAAATCTGGGCCTATACATGGCGCTCTAAACAAGCCGTAGTATATAATATAACAATTTTGAACGTTCATTCGAACTGCATGGCGAGCAGTCGCGATCCCTTCTCTGAGGTCGCACTGACTGCTGGATCATCCATGTCAAGAGCTGCCTCGGGCTCAAAATCCGGTGCAGGACGGACGACCTCAAGTGACAGCATCTCGTCTTTCGAATACACACGCATCCCAACCACACAGACCGCATTCCATGGGTCAGTTTGGGATGCGAGATCACCGCAGAATGATGTCTGCGTACTGAGAGCTCTTGTCACGGGTTCCTCATGAGGCATGTCGATCTCCGAGTCGAACTCGAACCCTTCTAGGAGCTCAGCGTCACGGTTGCGGGTGTGGCGGCGCTGACGGCTGATGGAGTTCGTTGAGCGATGGCGGCTGGTATGGGTGGAGAATGTATCGAGTGAAGAGCTAGGCGTGGGTAGTGTATGGGTTTCATCAAATTTGATGCTCGGGACCGAGCCGTTCTTGAGCGGCTTCGTGGCAACACCGTTTGTGTGACCGTTCAAGTCTGATGGTGACTCTACGGGGCTGTCCTCGAGTACCCGTTCGGCCTCAGGCTCAGAACTCTTGCCATTTATATGGAGTCTGGACGCTTTTGCGGCCAGTCGCTCATCAGCTCTCATTCTGCGAGCCATGAGCTTTTGTTCACGAATCCACTCGCGCTGCAGCCTCTTCTTTGTCTCGTCGCGCAGCCTCTTTCGCTCAGCTGTTTTTCGTTGGCGCTCGTGCTCTTCACGTTCTTCTCTTTCCGCTTCAGTTTCAATGACAATACCCTTGGCGTGAGCTAGGTCATATGAGAGGCCAATTTGCACCAGCTTCTCACGCCGCGTAGGTGCTAGTTCTCTGACAGCGTCCTCCGTAGATACAGCATCATGCTGACGATAGGCCGTGATTTTCATGAGGATGTGATAGGCTCCAGGCTCGAGATCGACTTCTGCATTGGTGGACCGAGAAATGAGGCAGTTGTTGACACTTCGTACAATGTAGTCGTTTTCACCCTCCCGCTGAAGGCGGAACTTCAGGACGAAGTTATATTCACCAATGAGGCCTTTAAAATAGCGTGTGTCCAGCTTTTTCATATTAGTTGTGTCTGAGCGTAGTGTAGTATTGAGACTAACCTGAGATAAAACAAGAATAACGGGACCGGGCTTGGTCACGTTCAACTTGAATTTGGTAGTATGGTAGTCTGCAGACCAGGGAACGTTCAGGCTGGTCCACTGTTGCGTAATTGTCCATTCCGGTCCAAACAGACGCGTGCGATCGAAGTGTTGATACTTCTTCAGCAGGTCATCGTACGATATCCAGAAGAACTGCAGTCTCAGAGTCAGCAAAGGTAAACATTCTGTGGGGAGCGAGACGTACACCATCGTTACCGAACTTGTGGTTAAGCTTCTCCATCCACTGGGGTGTCCATTGCTCGGAGCCATCGCTCCAGGCACCACTCCATTCTTTCTTTCCCCAAGGATTCCTGATATTGTTAGCACAGCTGGTTACAGTGAATTATTGGTTTCCCATACCGTAACTTCACCAAGCGCTTTCCTTCAATCTCCCTGACATCCATGATTGAGTAGGAGTGATTCTCGGAAATACCCTTCCTGTCCTTTGGAGGACTGGGATGGTTCGGGGTAAGCCAGTCCGAGTATAGGCCCGTGCCGCAGCCAAACAAGAACTCCTTGTTGACCTGCATGAGCTCCTCATCCCAGAACCTATCCTTGTCTAGGATATTGTTGGTGAGGATATCAGACGTTACACCGCCAGTCAAGTCTTCAACTGCCTCACTAAAAGAAAGGTCAGCGGAATCATAATCTCCAATTCATGTGGAGGTCGTACCCAACGAAGCCACCTTCAATGGCCGAATAGTCACCATGCGCCTTGGCATACGCCTTCTCCAGTAAAGGAAGCCAGGTCTCGTTTTCGTCCACGCATTGAGCGAAGTAAAGAGCACGCGAGCCGGTTTGGAAAACTTTACGATATTCCTCCTCAGTGTCCTTTCGGTTGATGTCGTCCCAAATGGGTCGTTCATCGACCGACTCGTCGTAATCAGCGGCGCGTAGGTAGAGCTTGTCATCCACAATACATTGCTGCCAGTCGCCGTCTAGAAGACCATATTAGATAACTGCACCAGCGGCTTCGGTGACCTTTACTCACCTCTGTAAAATACAAAACCATAGACCCCGACCTGCTCATCTCGGTGAACACAGATCTTGTCTATTAGTTCCTCTTTATTTCCCATTGTGCAAAGCGCAGCCATGAACCAACAGTCGCCGTCACGCCCTTGGCGTACATCTGAAGCGGTCGGCCCATTGACATAGAACTGAGGGTTTTCAAAAATCTCCTATAATCGCGGATGACCCATTAGCCTTGTCCTTTTCGTATCTGTTGTGTAACGACTTACAGTAACTCTCTTCACACCCTTAGGATGCATATACATATTATCGTTGTCAAGACCATTCAAGCAGTTTCGCGGCCCGTTTTTGAGGTCCATCTCGATATCGAAATGTGGATCGGTGTATCGCTGATTGAGACGCCTGCATTCTTTTGCGATCCGCTCGACGGCCCGGTAGCATTCTTTGCTAGCTTGCTCATACGACTTCCCCGCACCTTGCGCCTTGACGACTCCCTTGGGGAGCCGCGCGGCCTTGGAACGAGCATATGGATTGTCCGGCAGAACAGTGTATACTTTGCCAGGGAATCTGGAGTTGAACTGCTCCCAGAATTGCTTCACGTTTTCCTGGGGTGGCTGTCTAGGTCGCATTCTGCTACCAGAGCGAGACGACAGCGGCGGAGTGAAGACCATGTCTGGATAATCGTCTTCAACATCCAAGTTCGCCATAGTTGCGAACGGTAGTTGAACACGGGAAGGAACTAGTAGGTATTTCTATGGAACAAAGAAGATTGGAGCTCGGAATAAGAGGGAGAGAGAGAAAAAAATTGGAAAAATTGTTGGTAAAGAAATGAAGATAAACAGCGTGAGCTCCGTTCTCAAATAAGCTGGTATCGCCCGTTGCAGCCCCGCATGCTTTGGCGGCTGAGTAAAAATGGTTCGAGCGAGCATCGAACTACTGAGGAATCCAATATCACGGCCAGCCAATCGGCATGACTGACTTAATGCTGGACTCTCAGCGCGGACTGGACAACCGACAGGCAGGTCGCTCGGTGTTTCAGATGCAGACGATGCTTGGCCTGACGAGCCTATGGCCCGCTAAGGAACCCACGTTGATCAGCCGGGGCTGAGCATGGATGAGAAAAAATAGCACCGCACGGTTGCGATTATTAAAACACGAATACGTCGAATTCTTAGAAATCAGCCTTCTATTTCCCTATTATTACCACGCTGACGGGCTGTGGTGTCTCGGAAACCAAGGGGCCAAAACTCTCTGACCCAGGGATCTGGCCAAAGGCTGGATATTTGCGTCTCCAAGGTTGGACTGCATGAGGCGACAGACGGCATGACTGGTCGACGAAAAGAAGACACGAGCTCAGTGTGCCCGGACGACGGCCGCAGTGACTGATTGAGGCGTCCGCAATTGAAACGTTGACTGGTTCCCAGCCGGAGGAGAGTTTCCCAAGTTGTTAAACTCGCATGATTTAGCGCAATCTTCGTGAAGACCTTGCCTGAAAATTGTTAGTCGCCTGAGGCTGTGCCAGCGGTCGAGCTGAGGGTGGACGGGTTTTTGGCAGGGCTGAACGGCCATCAACCAATAATCAGCGATCAAATGCGAGAATGTCGCGAGGTCGGCGTTGCCCGAGCCGTTTCTCTCCCTTGCATCGTGTCAAAGGAGCGTTAGAGTCGCTTGGAGATCCCATCGACCAAGACACGGAGCGGTCAGTGCTGCTAGATAATGCGCGATATTGACAACTTGTGGTTGAGAGGATGGAAGTAGAATCTTGGAACCGGAGTGGGCGGAGCGGGAGGGGCCAGACAGTGACAGTGGACACAATGCCGAGATGGAGTCAGTCACTGGTGCACGGGCGAAAAGATAAAAATGGCCCTCCATGTCGGACTGCAGGACCGCAGGTGGCCCTGGGCAATCTCGATGCATCTAATCAGCTCCCATTATTCTCCGTCGCCCTTCTGTCACTTCCCACGCTGCTTACGAACTTGATTGAAATGGGCATGCACTGCAGTAACTAGGAACATATATTGAAAAGAAAAAATAAAGTCCTTGGAGTATCCATAGCCTAATTTCTTTCCTGCCAAATCACTCCATGACAAACGCCCCGAACAAAAGAAAGAAAAAGAAAGAAAAACAGGGCACGGTACAGTGTAACAAGACGCCGGGATCCAGGGGTGAAGCCGGTCGGCCCAAGAACAAGAACGTATGTCAGCCGCATCGTCACCACCTGCAAGAATCCCGGTTCAACCCCTGTCGGCCACAGCCATTGGTATACGAACGTAGATTACATATAAACGAAACTCATGAGTCATTCAATCAGTGGAAGCCATTGCGCTTGGTGCGACCAGAATAGTGCGAGCTGCCGTTCTGGAAGTAGGGGTGCATGCAGGCCTGTTTGGCCGAGAGGCGCCGGGCCGGGTCATACTCAAGTAGGGCCTCCAGGAGGTCAAGGCCATCCTTTTCGAGGCCAGGGACCAGATTGTGGGTCTCTTCGCGCTTCCACTTGGGGAAAGTGGCCTTGTAATCAGGGAAGGAGGTAACTCCTGGCCAGAGGGCTTCATCTGGAGTACCAAGTAGTCTAAGGATTAAAGATTAGACGGTGTATTTGTGAGCTGAACTGGGAAAAAGCGGTCATACCGGAAGATCTTGAAGATCTCATCGATTTCGGAATCTCCAGGGAACAGCGGCTTGCGAGTACACATTTCAGCAAAAATGGCACCACAAGACCACATGTCAACACCTGTGGAGTACTGGCGGCCACCCAGAAGGATTTCAGGGGATCGGTACCATAGCGTCACCACCTAAAGAGAGCGTTAATGGCCAACTCCTACTATCATGAAACAGTGGGAAATACCTCGTGTGTGTAGGTTCTTAGGGGAACACCGAATGCCCTTGCCAGTCCAAAATCGGCCAGTTTCAGGTTACCGTCACGGTCGATCAGGAGGTTCTGAGGTTTCAAGTCACGGTGTAGGACTCTGTGGCTGTGGCAATAACGGATGCCCTCAATCAATTGTGCCATGAACTTTTTGACCATCGCATCTCCAAGACCCAGGTTCCTGCTGAGAGAGGAACCGTCTGGCAAAACCTTGCCGCGTCCACCCTCACTGACCGGCAGTGCTTCCATGTATTTCTTGAGATCGAGGTCGAGGAATTCGAAAACAAGATACAGCTTGTGCCCATCTGCATGCACGATGTTGAGCAGTCGAACAATGTTTGGGTCGTTCATTTCCTTAAGCAGGGAGATCTCGCGGATCGCGGTGCTTGGTACGCCTTCATCTTCAGCTTCGAGCCGGATTTTCTTCAATGCAACGATGCGGTTCGGGTGGGTGAGTTCACGAGCCTTGTAAACAACACCGTAGGTTCCTGGAGGCGCACAACAGTTAGCACAAATGACACATTGGATAGAAAGCAGCTGCGCAACGGATTGGAGTTGTCACGTACCCTCGCCGATTTTCTCAATCTTCTGATAGTTCTCCATGTTGATCACTTAACAGCCGCTGCTTATCAAAAGGACGCGGTATGATCGTATTTTGCCGAGCCCCGATGGAATTGGAACGAGTGCAATGTGAGGCAGAGTCCACCAGCGTCGTGGGGTGCAGGACACAAGTCACAAGTTCGACTGCACGGCAACAATGAAGGCCGTGATGTTGCCCCGGGACAAAGGCGCAGAAAAACAACCGCCGTGGAGGACAGGGTTCGATCGATTGGTCTGCGAGGGATGGGGGTATATCGAGCGGGGCGAGCAAGGGGAGAGACCCAATTCCCAATCAAGGGCTAGCGATATCCGACGATAACTAAATTTACTTACCTGGTCGGTCGAGTCGGGGAATTCCTGTTCAATTGAGGGAGAGTGGTTTTCGTTTGGCCCTCCTGGTGGGGGGAACGAAACGAAGGCGGTCAACTAATTGCAGCTGTACACAAACAAACCCGCGTTTTGGGAAGGCGGTGGGCGCGCAGCAACTTGGCCAACAACATACAGACAACTTGACAGTCTAAGCTTCGTCATATTCTGTTCCCTGCACAAGATAGTAGAACTCAAACTAGTTCAAAATCAAATATATATGCTGACACTGTCCTACTAAGTAGGCTGGCGCCCGGAAGAAGCCAAATGGCTTTCACACCGCGGCAATCAGCAAATGCATACTTATCACAGATGCAAATAAAGCTCTAAGTCTTAATTAAAATAATACAGAAATATGTGTGCTTTACATTGGGTTCAGAAAAGCACGTGTGGTGGTTGAATTATATCGATATGCAGAATACGTCCCTTTCCCCAGCTACTTTCCGTCAGTATGTAGAAGCACTGAAACAGAACGGCAATTTTTTAGGAACCTAGCTTTGACAAAGGGAGAAACCTGGGGCTAGTTTGTATTGTGCCTGCGTGACTCATTGCTGGGTAATGGTTCCGTTTCGTATAAAGACAGACTCCTTATACCCTTTTACACCCCAAAAGTCTAATCATAAAGCCACTTTCTTTAAACAAAGATATTTCCATTCAGTCTCGAAATGACAGCCATCCCAAACCTCAGAGCAACGCTCCGCACTCTCCCCGTCCTCCAATCCCCATCCACCAAAGCCATCGACCTCAACGACTTTCCCTCAACCCCAGAAGAAGCCTTCATAGCCTGGTTAAACGAAGCCATTTTAGCCGGAACTCAAGAACCACACGCCATGACCCTCTCAACAGTCGACCAACATGGCTGCCCAGATGCCCGTGTACTCAGCCTCAAGGACGTCGACAGTCGTGGCTGGCATTTCGCTGTGAATGGACACAGTCCCAAGGCCGAACAACTTGATCTAAACCAGAACGTTGCCCTAACTTTTCACTGGCGTGAGGTTGGGCGGCAAATCCGCATCCGCGGAAAGGCTGCGCTGTTGTCCGAGGAGGAATGTAGGAGGGATTTTCAAGAGAGGCCAGTTAGATCTAAGGTTGCTATGCTAGCTTCGAAACAAAGTCAGAGGCTTGAGAGTCGCGGGGAGCTCGATGCTCGGGTGCTGGAGGTGGAGGAGGGGCTTTTGGAGGGAGCGGACTTGGGTTTGATGGGCGAGTCTGCCTTGAGGGTGTATGCAGTCAAACCTAGCATGGTGGAGTTTTGGCAGGGGTCGCGAGATCGACTTCATAGAAGAATACGTTTTATTACTAATGGGGATCGTGATGCCTGGGTGAAGGAGCTACTGTGGCCTTAGCTTAGGGCTGCATTGGGTGCGCTATCCAAACCTAAAGTCAGCTACGAACAGCGCATTTAGATGAGAATGAAACTCGTATTCTACTTGCTATGCTGAGTAAGATAACCAATTTGAAGATACATGATAAAAGTAAGTAAGCTATGGTGATACAATTTGCCAACATGACGCTGTGGCGATTGAACAAGTATAAAGTAGAGGATTGTGGCAAAGGAAGGACTTGATTCCTGCGTTGTAGCTGTCTCGAATGGTCAAAGAAAACTTATTAATAAATATATAATTAGTAAACTTCAGCTTGGCTTGTGGCATGTATGACTTACTATCTAATTTAGTAATAGAATAAGCAGTTGCAGACCTAAGCAAGGGTATTTGCCTGCTCACTACCTGCCTGCTTGGACCATGTACCTTCTGCACATCACAGGACCAGGTTCTTGAACCGCCCCTCCATGTCACTGAGTTCCTTCAGTCCCTTGAACCGCTCCTTTAGGCCCTTTAACCGTTCCTCCAGGCGGTTGAGCCGCTCCTCCAGATCTTTGAACCGCTCTTCCAGGCCCTTGGACCGCTCGGGCCACCCTGTAATGCTCCTCCATAGATCTCCGTAGACCACTTTGGCCATGTCCCACAGATGAGGCGGAATTGTAGGGTTCCCATAGTGTTTAATAATTCCCAAATAGTCGACACGGGCAGCCAAAGAGCTCCAACCTTCACCTGACCCTTTATACAGACACGCATTGGTCTTCTGGGACGACCACCACCTAGGAAGCAAGTCGGGTCTACTTTCTGCAAGATTCAGGAATTGACGAAAGTCATCACGGCTGTCGGGAACCACTCGGAAGACATCGTTCGGGTCGGCTTGTCTGGTCGACGTAGACCTGGTGTCGCGGTAGAGACGATAGGCATCAATGATGATCTCGTAGGCTTCATCCTCGGAGCGATAATACAGCAAGATACGGCTGGGGGACTTTGGGCCAGGGGAGTGGATTGAAGCAGCGAGGCTTTTGGAAGGTGGGTGGGAGCTAGAATTGGCGTCCCCCCAACAGACGTTTTGGTGGTTTTCCCAGTTTTGTTCCAGGCACTCCCAAGAGCAGTAATACTGGTTCGTGCATCTTGAACAACACATGAAGGTGGTTTCGCTGGACTCTTTTGTCTCGCAGACGGCACAGACAATATCAGACATCGTGGGTAGTTTGGATGGTGCAACTGTTTCTCAGAGGATGTTCTTAGAGGGTTCAGTATTTGAAGACGGCTTCTAGATTAGGAAAGATGGAAGAAGGAAAAGAAGAAGGCCTGGAAAGGAGAGCGGTATGATAGATATAATGAGAAGGGGAATCCCGTTTGTTGGGGACCGGCGAGTGAAGCAACGGGCATAAAGGAAGAGATCACCAACGCAGGCCAGTTGGAGTTCTGTTTGCGTGGAATCTCTGTAGACTACCCTGTCAGTTTATGCTGCTTTGTTAAGCTGTGGCCCTGAGGACGTTGACTGCTTCTCCGAGTTTATTAACTATCGAAACGACGGGTACCTAGATAGCCTTTCTTATGCAGATGCATGCCGATGGGGAAAGCCTCCAGTAGGCCTCAAGGGTAATCCCGCTTCCTCGTATGCCATGTCAATTATTTTCGCCTGCTTAAGACTATCCTCGTTGCTGAACCAGAGGCCGGAGCCCTCCCTACCCCGAGCACGGTTGACGAACTGCTCGAGTTGATGGCGCCATGAGCTCCAAAATGGCTCTCCAGGTTGATCGAGTCCAGCATCTTTGAACGTATATATCTTTCGAGACTCTTTCTTCGTCCATCGTTTGATGACTCCCTTGGTTTCTCCATCGACCTTCTTGATGATAAACTCATCTTCGATATCGATACGATGCCAGGCCGCTGCCATCAGGAAATTGTTTAGAGTAACTTTGCGAATGTGAAATTTCTTCTGACCACGGCAAAGTCTGTCATCTTCTACCGGCACCTCCTTGTGAACAACCGAGGCTATGAATGTCGGGAGGATGAAAACACTTGCACGCATATCCGTTACGATCTCGCCAACAACGCCATGCGGGAACCGGAAGTTGGCTTCAGCCGCCTCATCACAGAGTCCATTGAGCGGTGCTTTTCGAATGGTGCATTTGGTACACTCTTCAGGTTCAGCACCTATAATCTCCCGCAAGACGCACATCCCGTATGTTCCTAGGTTGAGTAGATTGCCACCACCGGTTTCATACCCAAGCTGAACGCTGGTCTTTGGGATGATATACGATGGAAGCTTGCCAATAGAGACCACGCGGTCTAGGCTCGACCGATCGACCAAGGAAAGGAAGTATTGCCATGATGGCTGGAAACGATGGTGCATTGCTTCGAGTAGGATTGGAGCGTTGGGTTTTTGAAGCACTGGTGACTGGAATAGAGCCTCGGCCTCAATGGCATTGACAACAGCAGGCTTTTCCACGAGAACATGTTTTCCCTTGTTTAGTGCTTTCAAAACCCACTCACAATGCAAGCTAGAGGGAAGCGGGATATAAACAGCGTCGATGGATGGGTCATCGAGGATCGCTGAAGATAGCAGTGGTTAGCTCGAGAGCTCACCAATCTGAGTTTAACTGAGAAGCCTACCATCATAACTCTCATGCACCTGAGTTATGCCGTGTTTATTGGCATACGCCACTGCCCTGTGCTTGTCACGAGCGGCAACAGCCTGGACCTTCACCTCAGGGTGTGTTTTCGCCGGGTTGATCAAGACGCTTTTCCTGGGAAGCGTTAATACTTTCCACAGGCTATTGAAAATACCACCGAAGGTAAGCTGTGCGATCAACTCACGCAATGTTAGCAGCACCAAGAATGCCAAACTTCAGAGCATTAGGTGCCTTTGGAACCTCTGAGGGAGATGACATCTGCCAATTTCGGGCAACGAAACCAAGAAGCGAAGCCATTTTAAAATCGGTGTCTTGTCGAGTTGCTCACAGTCGACCTTGAGCTTCCATTTGTACTGGGGAAGCAGGTGTCATTTATATTTTTGAGGCCACGGGCAGTTTGAGTGGTACACCCGGCCAATTGTGGACAGTTGCACTGAGTTGGTCATTCTCTTCTTCTGCCTACTCTCAATGTCAACACCTTTGGCTTATATTATTTCCATATTGAGAGAGACCTGGTCCTGTGCACACTTACATTTTTGCCGTTTACGGCCTAGCTAGAGAGTAGTGGGAATATAGGATATTAGCAGTGAGAAATATTAGCACGACTTCGCCGCTGACAAATGCCTCCTATTAATAGCTACAAAATCCATCTCTGAGTTTTCCTCGCTGTATCTGTTCCTCGTTTCTCGCATTCATACCCTAGGGGAAATAAGGCCACGCATACCTATGTCGCCATTGAGATGGCCGCCTCTGAATCTACATGCGCCAACGAAGCAGCCGGGGATGCCAAGCGACTACGAAAAAGGTTGCAGAATCGATTAAACCAAAGAGCCTTCAGTATGTGTTTTCGATGTTCAATCTCGTATCTATACTGAATGCTGTGTTTTATATTTCATACGCATTGTGGACTGACTGATGCCCCAGGGTCTCGTCATCAAAACAGAGAGGGCCCGAAAAGCAAAAAGCCCAGGAAAAATAGCCAATATCAAATAAATCGCTGGCGTTTAGATGAACAAGTTGGTTTATCGGCAGAAACACTGTCAAAGGCCACAAATACCGGGAACGACGACCATACCCAAGACAGTTCACCAGATCACTTATCTAGGACAGCCTGGTTACCTCTACCAGTAGATCATCGCTTACTTCATCTCGTGCAGTACAACGTGTTCAGGGGACTAGGCGAGAATAAAAGCGTCCTCCAGCAGCTGACGATGCAATATTGCATAAATAACGAGAGCCAGACCGAACCCTTGTCCGACTATACAAAATTTCCCAACTACTCGGTGATTCTACCAAAGACATCGCTAGAGAGTACTTTCATGGGCTCCCTCGCGCCGACAACTTCTCAGAGGAACATTGCTCACTCATCATGGATAAATTATATCCCATTTCCAACATTGAGAGAGAATCTTATCAAGTGGGAGTTTGCTTTCGATCATTCTGAGTTGGTCAAGGACTTGGTTGGTGATCTAATAAACTCGCATATATTTCTATCGATCCCATCGGGGTTCTCTGAACAGCCAGTGCTTGCTGATAAGCACAATGCCGTACAAGAGACCAGCAATGGAGCCACTTTTGCGCCACAAGCAGGCCTCATTGTCTGGGGAGAGCCCTATCGGGCAGAGAACTGGGAGGCAACACCTGATTTCCTTCGAAAATGGGCATGGGCCTTGGTGGGTTGTCAAGAGTTGATTAACTCGACGAACCATTGGAGGAGAATAAGAGGTGAAAGAACCTTGCGGTTGGTTTCTGTTGATGGTGTTCCAGCTCCGTGAGGGGCATAGATGAGGCCAACGGTTGTGCCTGCCTCCACGTTCGTATGGACCTAGTGTAGAAGTCCATGCTACGTACTGTAATTAAAATCCAAGGTCCATCAAGACTGGGATAGTAAAACCACGCTAGGCAAGTTATATGACTAGCTACAGGGGTCGAGAGTTTGTTGGCGCAGCATTTTCCGCTTTTGGGCGTTTCTCAGCCTTGTGCACCGGTAGTCATTATGTTGGCCAGGCATTGCGGCGTATTTGTTTTTAGGGACAAAGTTTATAAAGCAAGGTTGTCTCAGATCATTTCAGAGTCCTCAACCCTTTTTTTGTTTTTTGAATTCCTCTTGGATTACCTTGGCGTGTCGTTGAAGCTCCCGTGCGAATTTCATCAACCCTTCCGAACCCTCTCCATCCCAACACAATTCACGGCCACTACCATGAATCAGATTGTCGATCACCAGGAGAGACTGATACCTTTTGTTTCTCATGAATTCGGGATTCCGTTGTGTCTTTCGTCAAAGTTCTTTGGTATTGGCCTCTCTTGGCTGCGTCGGACACGAAGTTATGCCTTGACCTCTTCGGTAGATACGACAATCTAGAGGGCTCCAGCTCTGAGTACCCTGACCGGTTTCCTAGTTCATACTGACAGTTCCTGTTGTTAGATGTCGAAGAGCTAACGTCTCAGCTTGATGGCGCAGTTGTGGTTTAGTCAGCGCCACCATCGCAAGCCGTTTTGGAGACAAACAGTGGAGGGAATTTGACCCGTAACGATGTCTAACTCCACCTCGACCCAGCTTTCGACGCCGAACCCGAACGCCAGATGCAACCCAAGTCGGATCCCCGAAAACCTAGATCTCGCGCCAAAGGTGGGCCCGCCTTTGTTTTCGTTGACACTACCGAGTGCCTTGCTGGCGGGCCACATAACGAAGATTCGAGAGTTCTCATCAGACGGCAAGCTGCACGGTCAGGTCGCAAACACCAGCGCACGCAAACTGTGGAACAGGACCAGAATGATACCCAGGGAGGATCTGAAGCATTGGTGCTCCGGGGAGTCGCTGTGAAGCGCGTAGTCCCCACAGAAGACGATGACAGTGTTTATCACTCCATTGCCCCGCAGCCCTCACTCACTGGGTATGAGGCGTTGAGGGTGAAGTTTAATTTTGACATTACCTATCTCGCAAGCTTTACAGATGTCGATTTAGGGAAAACAGCAGCCCTTGCTATACAGAAACAGCCAACTCTGCTTTTGAGCCTTCTCCAGCAACGACCGTTCTCGTTCCTCAGCTTCCTCCCCGGTCGTTATGGCTCCAGCGCTTGCCTTGACGATGCCATGAACTGCCTTGCTGCACAGGCCGGTAATTTGTTTGGCTGTGCGACAAGAACGTCTACTATATCCGCCCTCTACGGAAAAGCTTTGAGAAGCTTGCAGCATGCAATTACTGATGCTAATCTGTGTAGGGAGGCTGATGTCTACTGCGCAACGCGGCTTTTGACACTTTATGAGGTAGATCTGTCTGTATTCCGTTTGGGCGCTAGTTATAACGGGGTGTTAGTTGATCAGTCCGCCTAAATCGAATCACTGGGTTCTTCATAACCGCGGGGGAATAAAATTGCTTGAATCGAGGGGGCCCGAGAATCATCAAACGACATTTGACCGAATGCTTCTAAAAAGTGTGGCGCCATCTATCGTAAGTTCACCAGGCCCATTTGAATGTTAGTTTCCTCCATCAGCATGTATAGTGCGGTTTTTTGTGCTATATACTAACGTTTTTTCAGCTCTTAGACGAAATGTATCAAATGCGAGACTCCAGCATGTTCGAATTACCTGAATGGCAGTCCGTCTTCGAATATGCATCAGCGTGCGAAGCAGACCATGACGCAAGTCTTTGGTGGGAGTTCTTTCGACTCGTCTGCTTCGTCACGGGCGTTGTAACTGAAATGAGAAGCATTTTCACAGCCCCGATTACCCAGTCCGAGTATTCAGCAAGATCCTTGAAAGTCCTCAACCGAGCAAGATGGGTACGGAAAATGTTCCAAGACGGCCACGCCCGTTACCGAACGAGAGAGCCATATCCCTTATCCCTCTTCGATCTTCCTCTTACACCGGAATCACCCGACCGTATTAGACTCCGTGGGTTCTACTTTCACCCATCGATGCAAATTTGTCGGGCAATTACAACTATTTCACCGGACGAGACGGAGCGCGCTGCGGCAGAAGCCGAGGCACAAACGTTAGCAGCGCAGGCGTTGTTGATTCAACACACGACTGTTCAGCTGGCTCCGGTCATGTCGTGGTATTTCACGCAAAAGAATCCCTTTGCCCATTCTATTATAAGGACGAGGGCGGAATGGGCATCTCATAGCAAACTACCGTGGGAAGTGCTACGGGATGACCTGGCGCAGCGGTGGTTGAAGTGGCATTATTCTTGGAGGGTGACACATCTTTCTGAATCGCTGATGGCGGATTCTGATTAAGTATATACTTGCAACACTGTGGTCAATTTATCGCGTGCACTACGTCTCCTGTAGCTGGGTATCTGCTGGTATACTCCTCGCCCACCGAAGACAGACTCACGGAGTACAGTAGGAGACGTCTGGCATTGTCTTACTGCAGCGGCATCTATTGCCGCGCGCGGCTTTTATATCCGAGGGCTTACCCCAGACTTGGCACGCCAGGTATGGAAAAGTAGCAGCTATGAACGCAGGCCTATCGTCAATTAAACATGACCCTACGTTACTGATTATACCTGAATGGAGAGCAAGCCCTCGCTGCGGTAAAGGCAGCCAAGTTCCCGCCTCTTGGGGAACACTCGGTAAGATCGCGGCCGCTAAGTTGATATCGTTGGAGGATGGCAACGCATGAACATGATACCAGGGAAGAGGACATTAGAGTATGTTCTAAAAACATTAGTAAAGCGAATTATTAACTTATGCCGTATTCTATGTATGCATAGGGAATTGACAACGCTGATGCTCTAAATAAACCCCCCTAAGCAGATGCAGTGCAACAACAAAATATTCATCTATACCTCGAATCAAACCTGCTCTCTCCCATTCTCATTTTCATTTCGTTTCTCAACCTCCAACGAACGTCGCACTGGCGTCAATATCTGACCGGGAGTCCCAGACACATCACCATCATGTTCAGTGTGCCGATTCTCTGCCTCTCCCTCCGCAGGATCCTTCGGCCTCTCTAACCCATGATCCCGAATCAACAAACACGCCAAAAACGCAACCCCAATCAGCGGAACCTGTAAAATAAATACGGCCCTGCTCGCCTGGGCATAAGCATTCATAATTCCGCCCCATACATCCGCAGGCACCGATGACTGCGCCGGCAGCGAATACGCCGAGTTTGAGAGATGCCTATACCCCGGCGGGAGCTGCGAGCGCAGGGTTGCTTGGAGGACAGCACCGGAGACGGCAAGGCCACATGCACCGCCCAAGCAACGGAAGAAGTTCCGGTTTGAGATTACGACGGCGCGTTGCCGCTTCGTGCAGTGTGCCTGGAAGGCGACGAGGGTTGGTTGGAATGTGCACCCGATTCCGATACCCGTTATACCGACTATAACTGCGATTATGGCCGGGTGGGTTGTTGTTTTGAAGAGCAGCATAAGACCCGCGCCTCTGGTTGTTTTTGGTCAGTCTTGTTGCTTTGTTGATTGCGGCCATGGGGTTTGAGTGCTTACAGTGTCCATATGCCGAATCCAAACCATATTACTTCACCGTATCGTTTGTATCGCGAGATATACTGACCGGAGAGCACAGATGATATGGATTGGCAGGCTACCAATGGAGCAGTGAGTGCCGCCGAGACGATTGGGGACCATTCCCGAGCGTTTTGGTAGTAGAGCGGGAGGTAATATAGGTAGGCCTGGTACACTGCGCCTAGGAGGAAACTCTGTAGGAACAGCGCAACAATGACTCTATTTTTGAAAAATTCCACTATTAACGGGTTAGCTTCCCAAGTACTAAGATACAGCATGCAGACAAACATACTCGGCAGCATTGGCAATACAGCAACCCTCCACTCAATGAAGAGAAATGCCACAAGGGACAACGCCCCAATCACGAGCATACTTATGACCATGGGAGAATCCCACTCAAAGTATGAGCCCCCTCCTGAAATGGGGATCAACAGGAAGATAATCCCAATGGAAGAAGCAATGATGCCGAAATAATCAATGCGCTTCAGGCTTGTCTGAAAGCTATCCTTACGCGCATTATCAGGGATGAGGAAGTATCCAACGAAGATCGAGCAAGCTGCCAGTGGCGCAAGCATCCAGAAGAACCCTCGCCAGGTGGATCGGAGGATAAACGCAGCTGCGACGAACGGGCCCACGACATTGGCGAGGCCTAGCGAGGCTCCAAGGATACCCTGATATTTCCCCCTTTGTTCGAGAGTAACCACATCCGAGACAATAATCATGGCGAGTGAGCTGATCCCGCCCCCTGCAACACCTGCCAGGCCACGAAAGACATAGAACATGGCTGCATTCTGGGACAGACCGCAGAGCAGGTCAGCGATGCAGAGAAGGGCCAATGCACACAGGTACACAATCTTCCGGCCAAATATATCTGACAGCCGCCCATAGAGCACACTGAACATTGTATTCGCGATTAACGAAGACGTTCCGGCCCATGATATCGTGTTTTTTCCATCCAACTCCTCTGCAACTGTTGGCAACGTGACGGAGATGCCGTTTTGGTCAACGAACGAGATGAACAGCGATATTGCGAGGCCGGCAAAGACGACCAGGAGCTGACCTCGAGGTAGGATATTGGTTTGGTCATGCAAGGATTTCTCCGCTGCATGTTGTCGAGTGCCTGCCATACCCGCTGAACTAAGGTATGCAAAACATAAAATTCATCAGACAATTCAGAGCAAGAAACAATTTGAAAAGCAGGACAATCCAGACAAATATATAGTCATGACTCAGGCGTGAGACATCAGGCGAAATGCAACAGCGCCAGCGACAGTGTTTTGTGAATGGAATTTTCCTTGCTTCATCTCACTAATACTACTCCGTATACGCGTCGGAGTATGTGCCGACACAATGGCGATGAAAATGGGGCTTGTTATTGGAATTGAAGTCTTAGCACTCTTTCGTCCAGCTCTGACTGGTTGATGTGGGCATCTGGGTCTTTTTGTCCAGAAGGTCAAACTCTGCTACGTATTTTAGTGGCGATCCAAGCATGGAGTGTTGTGGACCTGGCCCTGTCGGACGTCCGACGAACTGTCGGAGCTGTTCCGCTGTTCCGACGGAAGCGCCGTTCGCTGATAATCGGACAGTTTATAGCCTCCGCTTTGCATTTGGCTATCGGAGGCTGGATCGGATAAGCCCTAGTAGGCGCATATGCAGAAGATGTAAAGCAAATCGGACTGCGAAGTGGCGTCAATCAACCACGAGGATGCAAAGTTTTACAGTTCGGCCTACTTTCTTGGTAACAGAATTCAGAGGCAGGAAACCTGGCCAGGGCTCAAATTGCGTATTATGGCCAAATTGAGACTATGAATGGGTATAGAAATCGCAATACAGACCGCAGCAAGGAGATCAATCTAGTTAATGAGAGCAATTCAGTGACCGTATGCTTACATAACCACATCTCGGAGTTCTGCCCTGGTCATGTGATAGCAGCCTCGGTCCAAGCTGCGGGAGGGGCGGTTATTGGCGGCGCCTTTTCCGGGGAAGGGGATCTTCAATTCCACGAGCTTTCTTCTTCAACATCTCTCCTTCATCTACGTGACGACTGAAGAAGCCATTCCTTGTTTGAATAATACCCTGTATACGTTGACCTCAATCCATATGGCTATTCAAACGACAACCGGGCTCACTGCCCGCCTTCTCAAGCGCTCAAGCTTCCCCGCTTCACACCAGTGGCGGAGACAGTTCAGCGCCGCTCGACCGACATTTAAGGAGATTCAGGATGCATACATTATAAGCGCGTCCCGTACACCTACGGCAAAGGTAATTATTAGTCTGTCATTTATTCTGTGTCGTTATTAACGATGGTAGTTCAACGGCTCGTTCGCCTCAGTATCCGCCCCCCAGCTCGGCGCCGTCGCCATCAAGTCCGCTGTCGAAAAGTCCAGCATCCCCGTCGAGAAAGTCACAGATGTGTACATGGGCAATGTACTCCAAGGCTCAGTCGGGCAGGCTCCGGCTCGCCAGGCCTCTATCTTTGCCGGATTGTCGCCAAACGTCGAAGCGGTGACCATCAACAAGGTTTGCGCGTCCGGTCTCAAGGCCGTTGCGCTTGCAGCACAGAACATCCAACTCGGTCTTGCCGAAGCCCAAATTGCCGGAGGAATGGAGAACATGACACGGGTGCCATACTACCTCCCCCGCTCTAGCCAGCTCCCTCCTTTTGGAGAGATCAAGTTGGAGGACGGACTTATCAAGGATGGTCTCTGGGATGTCTACAACCAGTTCCATATGGGCATCTGCGCTGAGACCACGGCGAAGAAGTTTGAGGTTTCGCGAGAGGCTCAGGATGCGTATGCTATCAGCTCGTACGAGCGTGCGCAGAAAGCTTGGAACGAGAACAAGTTTGCAGATGAGATTACGCCTGTGACTGTTAAGACCAAGAAGGGCGAGACAGTGGTCGAGCGTGATGAGGGTTATGAGAATCTACGTGCTGATAAGATGAAGACTCTCAAGCCCGCGTTCTTGAGAGACGGCACTGGCACTGTGACTGCTGGCAATGCCTCGACCATGAACGACGGCGCCTCCGCTCTGGTGCTGGCTAACAGGGATCTTGCCCGCGAGTTTGGTGCTGGAAAGCGTGCTCTGGCTCGCATTGTTTCTTCTGCTGATGCTGCCGTTGATCCGGTTGACTTCCCAGTCGCCCCGGCCAAGGCTGTTCCCATCGCCCTTGAGCGGGCCGGTATCACCAAGGATCAGGTTGCCGTTTGGGAGTTCAACGAGGCGTTTGCCGCTGTTATTGAGGCCAACAAGAAGGTTTGTTGCTCTTACCTGTACAAACTTAGTAGATTATTGCTAACCGCATTAGATTCTTGGTCTCGAGAACGCAACCGTCAACGCCCTTGGAGGTGCCATTTCTCTCGGCCATGCTCTTGGTAGCTCAGGTTCTCGTATTCTTACGACTCTGTTGCACCAGCTGCAACCCGGCGAGTATGGAGTTGCTGCTATTTGCAACGGCGGTGGAGCTGCGACTGCGCTTGTTGTGCAGAAATTGGACCGTGTGGATTAACTCAATTGATAGTGTTATATTAGCGTAGGCAAATCAAGCGATGTACATATTTTCCTTTATATATTTTCCAATGTCTTAAGTCTTTGAAGTAATGGGATTGGAGCACGAATAGTGGCATCCTGCCATGCTCCCCGCATGGTAAGCGTTTATCCGGGATTCTGTCGGCTGCGGAGTCGGCAGTCGTTGCCACAACCACTTTCCGATGACTTCAATATTAAGGGCCATGGAGGGGCAACATTATTTCCCAAATCATACTTTCTCTCAATTGACGATATACCCGATTCTTGCATACCATCTAAAATGGCGACTCCCGGCCTCCTGTATGTGACGATGCAGCCTCGTCCCTCTCTTCCGGCTGCCCAGTTCCACGACTGGTACAACTCCGAACACGGTCCTCTGCGCCTGCGTCTGCCTTTCGTCACCAATGGCTTCCGGTATAGAGCCATTGACGATGTCGATCCAGAATGGGTGGCGCTGTACGACATCACCGACATGGACGAGCTGACGCGCGAGACGTACCTGGCCCTTCGCGAGGATGGCATCAAGACCCCGCGCGAGAAGGCGGCCATGGCCCAGATTGCCGTGGACCGCAAACTCTACGACCTCCTCCAAGATGAAAAGGCCGCCGATTTCCAGCCGCTCGAGGACCAACCCGACACCTCTGTCGCCGGCAACGTCCTGATCTCTAATACCTCCACCCTCCCCGCCGACCCCGCCAAGGAAGACGACCTGAAGCGCTGGTACAAGGAAGAACACATTCCCATGCTTGCCCGCGTGCCAGGCTGGCGTCGCAGCCGGCTTTTAACGACGGCCTCCATTGACTCCAATGCTCGCAAGGAATTCGTCGCCCTCCACGAATTTGCCGCGCAAAATGGCCTGGGAGGAGTCGAGCACAAGGCTGCCATGGACACACCCTGGCGCAACCGCATCGCCGAATCGCTCACCTCCAAGACCCGCCGCATCTACAACTGGGCATACACCTTTGGCCCGGCACCTCGCGAGCTCTCTTCTCTCGCATCCGCAGACACCATCGGTCCCTGGTCCTCCAACGATGGCCGCACGCGCACACTCCCCGACCCCGCCAACCCCGCCGTCGAATCGTTCATCACCACCCCAGACGGCGTTGACCTCTCCTACCGCCTCGAGGGATCTACAAACCCAGAAGCCCCTGTCATCGTCCTCAGCAACTCAATCCTAGTCGACTACACCATCTGGGACTCCTTCGTGAAGACCTTCCTCTCCGACGAGCGCAACCGCAAGTTCCGCGTTCTCCGATATAACACCCGCGGTCGGTCCGCCGCCGCCGGCGAAACACCCGTAAACATTGACGTTCTGGCCGGTGATATCATCGCACTCCTCGACGCCCTCCGTATCCCCGAGGCGATTCTCATCGGCGTGAGTCTCGGCGGCGTTACAGTTCTCAACGCATCCCTGCTCTACCCGTCCCGCGTCAAGACCTTCATCTCGTGCGACACGAACAGCTCCGCCCCCGAGACAAACCGGAAGGCGTGGAACGACCGCGCTGCTATTGCGGAGGCTGAAGGCGCCACTGATGCAACGACCAAGGAACCCATTATCGGAAACGAGCTCTCCGAGGTTACGGTGCGGCGGTGGTTCACGCCTCAGTCGTATGAGACGCAGCCTGACGTCCCTGGGAGAATCACAGACATTGTCCGTGCGAACAGCTTGGTCGGGTTTAAGAAGGCCATGCAGGCGCTCTGTGCCTATGATGTTCGCGACCGCATGCAGAATGCTACCGTGAAGGGTCTGTTTGTGGCTGGTGACAGTGATGGTGTGTTGCCCAAGACGATGGCACAGATGGCAGCAGATCTGAAGGTTGAGGGTGGTGCGGAGCTCAAGATTGTTCCTGGTGCTGGGCACTTGCCTATGGCTGAGCAGCCGGAGGCATTTGCAGGTGTTGTTAACGAGCATCTACACCAGTAACCCAGTAAACCCGTATGTTTAAATGATTTATGTATATAGAATATTGGTACAGTTTACTCGGTTTAATGCCGATTAAATTTCCTACCCTAGTCTAGCTAGCTAGATTGAAAAAGAAACTTTTATGCAACGATTACTGCAGACCGTTGACAGCCATAGCGTACGCTCCCTCGCGCGTCTTGTGTCCACCAATGAACCCGCTCGCATGGACAAAGACCGCTCCCTCAGGGATAGCAGGCTCACCACCTTCAGCAGCAAGAACACCATCCAGATCCGCATCCCGAACCCCGCGCCACTTCTCAGGCAGGGGCTTCCTCGAGACAAAGCTCCCCTCGTTCACGGAGACAGCCTGGACCCGCCACTTGGACCCCTCCGTGGCACTCTCGGGGTAGAGAACATAGGCCACTTCAGCCTCCTCTCCAGCACCGGCAGCCTTCGCCTCCTTCTCGAAGTTGTACAGATGCTCCTTCCACGGAACCCCGCCCTGCGGGAGAACCATGATCTTTCCGCTACCGTGAACGTCCTTCCGGCCCTCGTAGGCGCTCTTCACCGTTTCACGGGCAGGTAACCAGGACGAAACGGCCCCGCGGAGCTTGCGAGAGAATACGGAGCCCACGAACTGACTCGCCTGGTTAAACAGGCCGTCCTCGTCGAGCTGCGCGGCCTCGTCCTCGGGAGTGGGGTAGTTCATGTCATTTACAATGCTTGCGATCGTGACACCGCCATCCTTGAATTTCTTCTCGATGCCGGCCTGCGCAATACTCTCGGGATCGTAAGCCGCGATACCGTTGTCGTTGGCGTCAATCGCCTCGATGAAGTCCGCGTACAGCTTGTTGAAGATCAAGCTTACATTGCTGTGCTCGGTCGGGAGAGAGGCGTGATTGGCGATGATGTTTTGCCCAAAGTGCATGTACACCAGGCCTGCGGAGGAGAGCTTCGTCTTGTACCCTGGGAAGGTTGTGTTGAAGGTGCGCTGGTGGTGGTCGTAGCGGTTTGTGGAGGCGTCGTATTCACCGCCGACGTCGACGACTGTGTGGCAGGTTGCGAGGAGGGCGGGGTCACGGGTGCGAGTTAGGGGTGACTGGGAGTAGGCGGGGAGGAGGCGGAGGAGGTAGACAGCGAGGGCTTCATCAGCGTGAAAGTGGCCGCTACATCATCAGTTAGTATCATGGAACAGTGGGTAGTGGGGTGAAGGAGGGAGAGGGTGGGTAGGCGTACTTGTGAGTCCCGATGGACGGGGAGTCAATGCGGGGTTTCTTGCTGACGGATTCGGAGGCCATTTTGAGAAATTGCCGGAACATACAAGAGACGGGAGGAATCTACCTTGCTGTCTCTGTGTTGTGGCAGCAAAGTTGCTGGATTCATCGTGGAATTTTTAGGTTGTGGGGATGTTTGCTCTGTTTGCAGCTCCGCCCAGATCTGCTTGGAAATGCCGCCCGCTGATTGGCGAATAGGGCAAGTATACAACAACATCATCTTTCATCTTGACAAGCATTGGGGAATATCATCCATCGTTCTCATATTCAGATGTAACTATGCTGGATATTTCGTGAGTTATTAAGAAAATAATGTAAGTTCGCTGGGAAGAAATAGCCCCAGCAATTGATACCCCAAATTCTACACAGCCGGAATGGCGACAGTTCGTAGCTGCAGAATCTATATTGAACATATAAATTACAGTTTCAAAACTAAATTTGGGCGCACCATACCATCGTACCACTAAGCGTTCCCGTGACAAAGCGAATATATACGCCGCCAAAATGAAACGGCAGGCACTCCCGGACAGGCAAAGTTCATTGCCACTGCAGGTATTCAAGAGACGGACGAGTTGCCCACGAGCCATATGCGTGGCTGGAAATGGCAGATAGTACAGCTACCAAGTGTTGGAGCTAGCGCAAAGGGTGTCCATGTAACTAATAGATTATCTGGCAGAATCAAACATTGTACACTACATGGCTATTTGCTTGCATGGATTAATTTCAGTTGGAGACTCTCCACATCTTAAAAGTCAGCCTTCAATCTCTCAGCAGGCGGAAGAATACCCTCCTTCTCCAAGGCTTCAAACACCTCTGTCAATTCATCCCAGGTATCCGCATACCCTTTCCAGCCCAGTTTTCTGGCCTTGCTCATACTTCCTACACAACTCCAGTCTCTCCCGAGTGCAAAGGCAATAAAGTCCCAAGTGGCCTTGTCCCACGCCGACTGATCAAGGCCGTACTTATCACGCACCTTCCCCCAAGCAGTATTCACGTCATCTCGCGCAGCCCATTTCTCCGGGTCAATTTGGGAGAATAGAGTCGGCGACTCTTCTTTTGATGGGTCGGACGATACGCCGATATCTGCTGCGCGGGTGGATAGGGGGTGCTTGTTTGGCATTCTGACCGTGGATGATTCGTAGTCTTTATACCCCTTTGTATCTGCGGTTCCGCCATTCGGGAACATAGGATTAGGGATCTTACATCCGAAGCGGGATGCAAGGCGTGGCCAGAGATTCTGCCAGGATTCTGTGTCGCCGTTTGTGACGTTGAAAATGTTATTCCCGGCCTTGGGGGCTGTTGCGGCCCAGAGACAGAATTTTGCGTGCAGGTTCGCTGATGTCCACGTATTAAATGCAAAGTAGTTTGCTTTACTGCCCGGGAAGGGCAGTTCAGAACCAGCCAGGGCTTTGGAAACGGTACAGTAGAGGCCAAGCGCAGTGCCTTCATTCATGAAGTTCCCGCGGGCGAACCCAAGAACGTCCTGGGGAAGGGTGGCAACCCAGTCCCACTTAGCCTTACTGCGGGCTGCAGCTTCTGTGAGGATGCGTTGCTGGGTGAAGTAAAAATTACGAGGCCAGGTTTCGCCGCCGACTTTGCCCTCTAGACGGGGATCGTCTTCAAAGAAGGGCTGCTTGCAGTTCCCTAGGTGCACGCCGTATTGTTTGAATCCGCAGGTTAAAATGAACCGCTTTAAATTGTTAACTGCGCCTGTGTTCTCGAGTGCCTGAATGAAGTTGGATAGCATCGTCCCGTTTATGCGGGATAGTTCCTCTGGATCGTCGTGCGCCATGTATGCGCAGAAGTAGACGTACTCGGCGGATATGCCCGACAAATTGTTTGCCATGTCTTCTGCAGAGCCTTGGAGATCGACTGCAGCATGCTGGATTTTAGAGTCTTGGTACCCTGGGTCGCTCCTTGAAACAGAATACACCTTTTTATAGGAGGAGTCCTTGCTTAGGTGGTGTACAATGGCGCTGCCAGTGATGCCTGTGAGGGTTAGCAGGAAACTGAAGCGAAGGAAACTGAGGCGAAGGAAAATTAAAATACCTGTAGCACCGGTTACAATTGCTGAAGCCATATTCTTGTAGTTCAGGCTAAAACTGAGCCAAATTTGTGGAAATTCCAAATGCTCGAGCAAGGGATATATATACGGTCCATGAAAACGTCTGTATGGCGTCATGGTAGAGAACAGCGAGTGAAAACGCTGGACCCTCTCAAACTCGGATTATGCGGATAGTGCCGACCATGGGCGAATTCCATCGAGGTCTAAGGAAATTCGATAAAGAATGCCATTATTCTGGATGCGGTGCACCCACACCACAGTTGCCAGGCCATAGAGGAGTAGTCGGGCCGATCCCGAGGAAACTCGCTTCTGGTCTCGACTGGCGGCGATCGGACCTGTCCTACTTGACATCCTGCACCAGCTCAGATTCGGAGTCCTGCTCTGCTGCCTGGCATATTTGGCACATTGGGTAACTGATAAGATGAAACGATGCAAAACACAGTGAGCGCCTGCGGGGTTTGATCGCGAATGTGCCGCAACGTCATCGTCAAACACTCAACGTTGCTTCTTCCAACATGGGCACCACCACACTCAACACTCTCCCCTTGGAGACCCTCAGTTTAATATGTGATTATGTCGCAGCTGGATACAAACCTAGCATTTACGCATTCTCACAAACAAACAAACACTGCCAAACAGCATCAAACAAGGCGCGCTTCCGGGAAATCCGCTTAAGAGTCAAAACGCGTCAAGGCCTCGAGGACGACGTGAAAACATGGCACAAAATTCTAGCAAGGAACTCTGCATTTGGTTCTGTGCGACATCTCAGTGTTGAAGGTCGAATTGCCCCGTTTTGGGAGAATGCGAAGACATCCGCCCCTGCCGCTCTGCTGGAGAATTCATACGCAGAACAGGACTCTGAAGACGAATTTACGAACCCGGGAGAACGATATGACCATATTCTCCGAGGCCCTTTTTATCACCTGGGTGTACAGGAGGATCAGAATGAGGGTGTCTGGATGCCGCTGACTAGGTTATTGGCCAAGTTGACCGGTCTCAAGGACCTGGCTTATGCGTGTGAGCGACGTCTGCCAGAGTGTCTTTTGCAGGCCCTTCATCTCCACATCCCCCGATGTCGACTTCATATCAAAGCTCTCGATCCGCCATTTTTAACGGAGGAAGAACAGGAAGAGCAAGAGGATGAATATGACGTGGAGGACGAAGACGAGGACGAAGATGACTACGTCGATGAATACGACTACTCTCTCGTGACATCCTCTAGCCTGTCTACCGCTGTTATACCCGTTGCACACGATGACGACTACCGGAACCACAACGAGGAGGCAGCACGGTTGATGGCTCGAGGCCTCACGCCGAGCTTGCAGTATCTGTATGTAATTGACAGCGGTCCCGGGTTCAAGTACCGGCCGATGACTCGAGGTCTGACAAAAGAAGGCTTATTGTCCCGAAAGCTTCTGCTTCAAGACATCCGAGAAAAGGACTTGGGTGGTTATGGACAGCTTGAGGGTCTAAGCTTGGATCCCGCCAATTTGACCCGCTTCGAAATGTGGGAAAAGACGGTCAATTTCTCACGTCTTCGCAGCCTACAGCTTTGGAGGGTCCGCAAAGACATGCTTCGCAAAGCCGCAACCTGCGAGTTTACTTCATTGAAAACGCTGTCACTGGGCATATTCAATTTTAGAAACGAATATGACGTTTCTCCCTTGGATCGAGCCGCTGGCGCCTTCATTTCTAGCCTTCGGCCGCTTGAGGCTATCCATATGTCCGGTCCTTTCTTAAAAAGGTCTTTCAAAGCCATCCTCGATCACGGCAAATCACTACGGATGCTTTCTCTGTATCCATCAGAGGACCGGCTAGTCGCGCGGTTTGTCATTACGCCTACACAAATCAAAGAAATAAGGCAGCACTGCGAAAATCTTTATGATCTGAGACTCCAGATACAACGAAGCACTGGTGACCGCGAGGAACAAGCGATATATAAGGCGCTTGGAGAGCTACCGCAACTCCGGCAATTATCGCTCCAACTGGATGTGTATAATGCAATGAAATTCGCAAATCGAGCATACCCTTGGCAAGTGGAAAGCCGCTATTACCGGGGCATCTTTATCAACATGGCGGTCGATGGCGAGCTAGCTCGGGGAATATTCTCTTTGATTGCCAAGGGGTCTCACATAGAAAGCTTAAGGCTTAATATGGGGATGAATGTTCCAGAGAGCTTTTTGGATATTTCTGAAGTTATGAAACGGCAGTGGAAGTGCTCTAGAGTTTCTACCATGTGTCCTGAAGAAGACAGAGTCATTGTGCAGGAGCTGGGAGCAAGGAGTCGAAAGCGAAGAATGCTGGCCAACAAGTCCACTGAGTTACGCGAATACGAGGAGGTGTTTCGAGAGCTTTGGCCTTCAAATACAGGAAACTGGATGGACGACTGGTATAGCTTTCCGCTAGCACGTTGAAAACGATCCAGGCAAAACGATCCAGGCAAAATCACGAGCAAGTCAGCAACTCACGGCTAATCACTTTGCGTTCAAGGCTTATGTGCTTGGTCAATCAGGCCCAGTGAGATCAGGAAATTTGCGATCCGAATATGCTCACAGAATGCCGAAGAGATACACTTGAACCCTTTGCGGGGCAATTTCAAAAGTACGCTACATGATGCGCAATTTGCGGTTTCACGTTGAACAAGCAGCTTTTTCGTCACCTTGCATAGCTGGAAGTCGGGGTAGCTCCTCGCGCTTCACGACATAGCTGCAGGGGTAATAATACAGTATGCGACAGCGTGGGAGGTCATGTCGCGAGCACAAGAAGTTCCAAAGATATCGCGACGAAGACATTCTAGGAGATATAGAACATGGGGCCTCGGCCATATCACGGAGGACAGACAATTGGATAGCCTCTTGGGGTAGACTTTAAACCGGACATGGTCGATTAGAATCTAGGAGCCATAGAATAGAGCATACATCAAGTGTATAGCGCATTTTGGACAGTTAGAGTTGTGGCTACCGTCCATTCACAGCTGTAAAGTATAAGTCTGGTGGCCCAACCGCGGATCGACATCATTCCTCAACTTCTCCCGCGCGTGAATCATGGCCTCCTCAAACACCACCGTTTCCCGACGGGAGGCTGGGATACTATACTTATCCTCATATTTATCATATTTATCTATTTTTGGTCACTTATAATGTCTCACCCCATCCAGTCCTTCCAAGATGTCGTCGGGCTGGGCGCCCTCGCTTCGCACGCGATTCGACACCCCCTGGACTTTCATCACAGCGTTGGTCCTACGCTCAACGAGCTCACCGGGGGTTTTCTAGGGTCGTCCTTTGATCCAGAGCGTGATACTCCCGATCAACCAGGAAAGGTCATCTTTGTCACTGGAGGTCAGCCGTCCAAACCAGAAGAGAGCCTTCCCCGCATTGTCTAACCATCATTCTTCCCAACTCTAGGAAACACTGGCCTCGGAAAAGAAACAGTCCTTCAACTAGCCCGGCATCGCCCAGAGCGTATATACCTCGCTGCACGAACCGCGACAAAAGCTCAAGATGCGATCGTTTCGATCCAGGAAGCTCTCCCTTACCCCGCAGACATCCGACACATCCCCTTGGACCTGGCGTCCTTCGCGTCCATCCGCGCGGCCGCAGAACAATTCCACTCCGAATGCGATCGCCTAGATACTCTGATTCTCAATGCTGGGACTATGGGGAATCCATCGTCCCTCACGGAAGAAGGATACGAAATCCACGTCGGCACGAACCACATCGGCCACTTTCTCCTCACGAAGCTGCTCCTCTCCACTCTCCGACAAACCGTGTCCCGCTCCCCGGACGTCCGAGTGATCACGCTAAGCTCGTTAGCGGGGAAGAGCGCGCCATCATACGATGTTATAACCTCAACTTCTGGCCTGATGGCTCACGGCTGGCCAACGCGGTATGGTGCGTCCAAGGCAGCGAATGTGCTCTTTGCTGCGGAGTTGGCTCGGCGGCATCCGGAAATCCTGTCCGTTTCAGTCCATCCCGGGTCGGTGGGGACCGATTTATATCAGCATTCTAAACAGGCTGGTGATATTTACAACTTCAGTGTTGCTCTTATGGCGAAATTCTTCCGTAGTCCTCGTACAGGAGCTTTGACGCAGATTTGGGCTGCAGGTACACCGAGGGAGAATCTGGTCAATGGCGGATACTATGTTCCGATCGCAGCGAAGGGAGTATCGCCGTACGAGGGGGATGTGGGGATGGCGAAGGCACTTTGGGAGTGGACGGAGAGCGAAATCGCCAAGCATAATTAAAGATAGAGTCTACTCCGTAGTGAGTTACTATATAGTGGTAATGTTGGTATATCACTCCAAGTCGGATATTCCGTTTGCCGCTCTCCACGTGGGGATTGTGGGGAGAACTGTCGTCCGTTCTATAAAACCACTCCGGGTTTCCCCCAACTTCACCCCATCAGCCGACTATCAATTCTCCAAATAGACAAAATGTCGTATCGAGAATATCTCCCCGATCTAAGCAACCCCCGCTTCCAGGTGATGCGCACTCAGGATGCGCACGAATACGCGGAAGCCTTCAAGACCGGCCGGGTTCCTCCATGGCTGCATGCCCTTTATATGCACTGGAAGGATCTGCTCCAGGAGCCTTTCAAGGGTGTAACAACCGATGGTACTGAAAGAAGACAATTTATTGTGGGTATGGGCTGACAATTCCAGGAAACGTCCGTCCAAATCTATTCGAACTTCAAGACGAACAAATCCCCATCGACAACATCGTCGCAGCAACAACACATCTCTTCTCACTGCTTAGCAGCGAACAAAAAGGAAGTCTCTGCTATCATATCGATTCACCAGAATGGCGGACATGGTCGAACCCGGAGTTCCTTCTCAGCAACAAGGGTCTTCGCCTTGACGAAGTCAATAGCTCAGTACGCTCCGCCATTCTCGCCATCCTCGAATCCACCCTCTCCCCAGAAGGCTACGATAAAGCCCTCAAAGCGATGCGCATAAACCACTTCCTCGGCGAGCTCGTCGAGTCTCCGCGCGTCATGAATGAGTTCTCCTACAACTTTGTCCTCTTCGGCAACCCCTCCACCACAAGGCCCTGGGGGTGGTCCTTCTACGGCCACCACCTCTGCCTCAACATTTTCCTCTACAAGAACCAGATCATCGCCTCGCCGTGGTTCACAGGAGCCGAGCCAAACGAAATCGACTCGGGCCCCTACAGCGGCACCCGCATCCTCCACGCCGAAGAAGCCCTCGGTCTCCAACTCATGCAATCACTCCCCAGCCACCTACAGTCAAAAGCGCAAACATATACCCAGATGAAGGACCCGGCCATGCCACCGGGCCGCTGGAACCGTGACGACCAGCGACACCTCTGCGGCGCGTACCGTGACAACCGCATCGTGCCCAACGAGGGTGTCCCTGTATCCCTATTCACCGCAGAACAAAAGTCGACGCTCTACGGGATCCTGGAGCAATACCTCCTCTATCTCCCTGCGTACTCGCGAGCGCTCAAAATCAACCAAGTCCAAAGATATGAGTCCGAGACATACTTCTCCTGGATCGGAGGGTTTGCAGACACCGACCCGTTCTACTTCCGGATCCAGAGCCCGGTGATTCTCGTCGAGTTCGATCACCACTCGGGGGTGATTTTGACGAATGAGGAGCCGAGGAAATTTCATATTCATACGCTTCTGAGGACTCCGAATGCGGGAGATTACGGTGTTGCGTTGAGGCCGCTGATTCCAGCCGGAGAAGGGCTGAATGGGAAGGAGATTGTTTGGTAGGGTTGGTGTAGATCCAGGCTTGTATATAGCATGTATATAGTGATGTAAATAAATCGGAGATGCTCGGTGCAATGAATGACCTCAGTGTCGACTCTCATTCCAAGGATCAGAGTCGAGACAAAGCTCCTGACAAAAGTACGCAGTCACCACCCAAGATGGCTGGTGTCATTCTCCCGGGAACAAAGGAATGTCTGGACTCTGCCCCTCACAAAGAACCGACTCGCCAACCGCAAATCAGGAGCTGGACCAGTATTCAAGCTCCCTCTTGATCAGCTGGATAAACTTTTCATGTTCTTTGTGTGAAGTACCGAGCTCGCTCATAGCGTCCAATCCATGGGAAGCTCTCCGCGTCGGTGGCGGCTCCCCCGTGTTGGGAATTCTACCGATCACTTTGTGCTTCGAGGGTGATTATTTCTTGCTGGCTAAGGCTCCTCCGTCGTCCGTTTCTTCTTTCTGTTTCTGTTTTGACCTTCCATCTTCTGTCTCGACAATGGACCCCTCCCTCCCACCTCCCTCAGTCGTGCAATCCACCGTCGATACCTTTTTCCTTCAGGCACATGATCTTTCGTCGAATGCTCTGCATGAGGCTTCATTCAGAAGGAAGCTTGATGAGGGAACACTGCCAGCCTACTTACTTCTGGCCGTGCTAGCCTCTGCAGTTCCCTTTTCGTCAGATCCTTATTACTCCCGAACGAGGAATGAGGCCGCTGAAGCATATGCGAAAGAGTCATGGATGCTAGTTTCGGCAGAGCATCTCACGGCAAATGAAAGCTCGCCGATTGAGAATCCGCGTATTGAGGTTGCACAGGCACTGAATATTCTGGTCGTGCTAGACTATGCCGCTGGCCGAGTTGGCTCCGCGCTCGTGAAAACTGGCCTACTGACTCGCGTTTGCCAGGCTTCGCGACTGATGGTTGAACCCTCTAGCTCGTTACCATTCGAGGAGCAAGAAGAGCAGCGCCGTGTTTTTTGGTCAGTCTATGTCACCGACAAGATGGTTTCTTGTGGCAAGTCACGGCCACTCCCGAGCTTTCAAGACGATGAATGCACGCTACAGCTTCCTTGTGACGACGATACGTTTCGTGCAGGAGAGTGGCAGAACATGGTCACTCTCGACGAGCTTATATCCTGGGATTTTCAGGAAGATCAAAGCCCGAACGCAAGTTGCATTGTGATGATTATGGTTTCGATCCTTGGCCGCTGCGTGCGGCATGTCCGCTGCGAAGAATATCGAGAGCAGGTCCCCCTTTGGGACGCAAATTCCGAATTCTCTAGTTTGACCTCGCTGCTGTCCCGTGCAGGTGCCTACTTTGAAATCGTATCTGTTGCAAGATTGAGCACCAATATCGACAGGGTCCCGCGATCAGATGCTGGATATATCATCGTCGCCCACATGCTATATCATTTATGCCATTGTTTGTTAAACCACCCGTTCCTTGCGCGACAGCGCTTGGAGCCATTCCGATCAAATACTGCGTGCTCTAGTTTTATCTTAGGTCTTTTGTATACTGCCAACGACCATGCCCGGCAACTTTTGGATCTCATAGGTGACGCTTGCAAATCTGGAGCCATCACAAGCCAGTCAGCCATTTATCCGTACTGGACTGCCATAGCTGGAAGCATAGTGTCCGTGGCATCGCATTTTGATGCTTCAAAACCGCGTCATATGAAAGGATCGGGATCCTCCCAATATCTCGATAGGAGCCTCGAAATTCTAGAGCAGCTTGGAGATATCTGGCCGCACGCTGTTAACACGGTACGGTTTGCCCAGCCAGTTCATACACCAATACTAAATGTTTGAATAGACAGCACACCTTCGTGACTTTTATGAGCACCACGCTCGTCGATTCGCATTCTCCCTAAACCCGTCCTCAATATCGGATGACATCGATCCTGCTACGGAGCAGGCTCTCTCGGTAATGGTTGATCAGGAGCTGGTAGCAAAGCCTCTCCCGAGGACTGGTGATGCCTCGGAATTGCATTTCTCGGACACATCGACTTGGGATATTGAGTTGGACAAATCTTATTATTAACGGTTTTTGGTAATCAAGTTAACATTGATAGAGCTACGGCTGCTACATCAGGGCGGCTATTCTCGGGTTAGATCCCACTTAATAATATTTAGTTTTGATTTACTGCCATAGTTAATCTACCCTTCTTACGAGAGTCTAAATCTGCAATTTGGCTGTCAAGGTCGTATTGACGATGGATAGGCTCGGAGTCAAAGTAGACACAAAATGCTACCATGCCACCTACTAAACCAAAGTTCATCGTACGATATGCTTAACAGCGGAACAAACCAACTCAGCAGACCCTCGGCGAGAGCGTTTCTATCTCGTTACAACTCGGAACTTGTAAATTGTACGTCCAGTTGCAATTCACGTGATGGATCAACCCTAACTCAGACTCAGGATATAGTATCCGACCTGTAACATATTGCTGACATTCCAGCATCATCAGGCAAAGATACTCCACGCCTCGGATGGTTTATGCGTGGCAGATTCAGCAGCCTCACCGTTGATACGCTGCTGGATTCGATTAAATAATCAAGGTACTAGGAGCATACTGCTGATAAAAATGAGCGTCGGGGTAAGTCTGGGACGCCCGGCAGTCGATGTACTGTATTCAGTCCCCGGTCTTAGTCTGCAGTGAGTACAGTCAGAATTTAGAGTGGGAAATAACCATTGTAATGAGAAGCCGGACCTCTGTACCATGACCTCTGCACGCCTGGTGGATACTGAAAAGGAGAGGTAAAGGAAAGAGAAAGGAAATAGTTCTGGATAGTTCTCCATAGAATACGGATATTGAAGACTTTGCGATGAAAACACTCTTTATTTCACGATTTAAGTCTTTTGAATCTTCTGCATGAATCGAGCTTTCTGCTCGCTCTTTAGTTTGGATATAAAACCCAGCACTTGCTTAGCCCTTTCGCAGTCTGTTTATTTCCACGCAACCCTCTTCGGTCCATGGACGGCGCATCCTCTTCTCCAGCATCTCCGCATATGCCGTCACGGCTGTTTTTACCTGCCAAGGAAAAGGGCCGCGCAGACAGGCCAGCCAAGTGTCTTGTACCAGACCCAAAGAACCTCAAGAAAAGCAAAAGGGAGAAGACGGCTATCTATTGAATTGTACTATTGATTTATTTTTATATCTTATATACACCAATATTGTCCTTCCATCCCAGGATGCGTTCGTCCGAATAGAATATCCTCCAGTCCGACAAGGCACAATTTCCAAAGAGGCGTTAGATCCAACTTTGGCAAGGCTGGGAATGGTATACAAGCTGGCCATGTACAAAAGCAAAAGGTTAAGAACCGTCCACTTCGGAAGAACAACACAAACATACCTCAAACACGACCCTCTTATAAGTCTCTAAGGCTCACAGCGAGGCGACAGCTCACCAGCCGGCCAGATGCAGAATTTGTCACCGCAAGTGGCAGCAACCTGCCAGGTTGCGCCGTTGCAGACGGCGATGCTGTGGTAAGTGTCTGCGCAGTCGTATGAGTTACCAGAGCACTGGCCACCGATTGAGGCGTAGGCCGCAGAGAGGGCAGGGAGGGAGGCGAGGACGGGGATGATGCTGAAGATCTTCATGGTGATGTAGAGCTGGGTAGCTTTGGATGCGATGGAATTGGATTGAATTGATGGAGCTGTTTTCTTATTCTCACCATTTTACGTGGGAATTAGCACCTTTATATAGCTTTTGCTTATAGCTTCTCTCCTTCTGCGGCCTTGAGCCTTCGATGCTGCGGTATTCAGCTGGGCCTTGCGCTTGGGTAGCGTCCAATCCTCAATGGCTGATTCGTATCGGCTGTGTCTCCAGACGAGGACCGGAACTATAGCCCGATTGATCCATATCTTCAGTGCTCCAAGCTTCTTAGTCCATGTGGAGATGGGCTGAGTCGCCGCAGCCACTCATCGTGTGGTGAGACAAGCCTTGCCCTAACCCCTTGAAGTCCTTCAGGCCCCCCGCGCCCTTTTAGGCGTTAGGCATTAGTGCAGCACATCTGACTGGGACGGATTTTTGAGATCCTGCAGCGAGTTGAGACTTTGAGTTTGGCCCCTTTTTGTATGCATTTGAAATCTTACGACTGGGGTCGAGAACGGGGAGGAATTGCTGGTGACGGTCTGGACTTGTCTCACTTTGTTGGTGGGCCTTCAGCCGTAAATCCACCGCGCCAGCCTCGAGCTAGCATTCGTTCCGTAGTCCAAGCCGGAGTCTGGGATCTATTCGGATAGCGACAGTTCTTGCGAACTAGCAGCCTGGCCCATTAAACCTATCTGGTTACTTGGAGAGAATGGAGATCCATGTTGGTGTCATCCTTTAGCCGCAGCGGCGCTGTTCCAACCGACCATGGCCTCCTTTTACGCCCCGTCAGCATGCCCACCTGGCTGTTGAATACGAAGTCGAAAATTTGGATGATTCCAGTGAGATCGAAGACTCCGACGACCCCTGTGATATTGACGACCCCCAGACCATTGGAGATCCCGACGAAATCGACCAAATTGAGATTGCGGCGCTACCCCAAACACAGCCAAAGTCGTTTACTGGTATCGAGGATCCAACCATCACCGAGAAGCGACGCAGGGCCAAACGGCAGCATGCTACATACATCAGATGGATAGAGAAAATGACAAGGGAACAGAAGGAGGCTCTTCGCCAGTACAGGAGAGTGAACAACCGAGACTGGCGAGCCAGACATGTCGAGCGTATCAAGTCTGACGAATACCGGGCCAAGATGCGAGAGTAAGAAGAAGCTAACCAACAAGCGGTACCGTGATAATCACAGGAAGACACCGGACAAACCTGAGAAAGTCAGAACTCTCAAAGAGCAGGCCAAAATGTTGGCCGGCAGAGCGCAAAAAGCAGCAAAGAAAGTAGATGCCGCTTTGGAATCTGGTGATGTCAGGTGTGATTCTCCCAGTTCTTATGATTATCGAGGCCCAAACAAGCCACGGTGATGTTGCGGCTCTCAAAATCCTGACCAAAAAGCGCAATCGTGCCATCGCCATAACACTGGTCAAGCCCCAGTATTGTCGGAAGTTCAGACCAAAAGTTGTTGTGATTTACTTGTCTTATGCGACCTTTGTTTCCTATCCGGGTTATTTTGTTTGACTTTATTCTTTTCCCTTCGATCCATGGCCAGCAGGTTCAGTCGGTATTCTATATAGGAAGTTGACGATGGATGATTCGACAAAACTACCATAACTAACTGTCGTATACGTCAGTAACTTCGCCGGCAGAAGTTGTTCATAGTAGACGACCACGACGAACAGAGTGCTTGTTGTCAATTCGATGCTTGTTGTCAATTCAATGTCTACAAAACGAGGTTTTATTATTAAATTCAGGAACCATATTCCATTGTAGAATCAACTACATAACAAGTCTAATTCCATTTCTTTCATTCATAAAGGCTTTTTTGAAGTCATAACGGCATAGAAAACGAATTAACCGATCATTTCTTGCCAGCCTTCTGCGCAGCCTTGGTGACCTTGCCAGATCCAGCGACGGCCTTCTCGACGCTCTTGACGACTCCGACGGCAACCGTCTGGCGCATCTGTTCGGTTTTATTAGCTTTTAGAACACTCAAGATTGTGGGATGATGGTGGAAGGTCATGTGATGGGCGGGTGCCAAGATATGACACGTGACTGGGGTAGGACGGCACAAAGACAGGAGCTAAAACTTACATCGCGGACGGCGAAACGGCCGAGAGGGGGGTAGTCGGTGAAAGACTCGACACACATGGGCTTGGAGGGAATCATCTTGACGATAGCAGCGTCACCAGACTTGATGAACTTGGGGGCGGATTCGACAGACTTTCCGGTACGGCGGTCAATCTTCTCCTGGAGCTCAGCGAACTTGCAAGCAATGTGAGCGGTGTGGCAGTCGAGGACGGGGGCGTAACCAGCGCCGACCTGACCGGGGTGGTTGAGGACGATGACCTGGGCGGTGAAAGAGGCGGCACCGGCAGGGGGGTCGTTCTTGGAGTCACCAGCGACGTTACCACGGCGGACTTCCTTGACGGAAACGTTCTTCACGTTGAAACCAACGTTGTCACCGGGAACACCCTCCTTGAGCTGCTGGTGGTGCATCTCAACGGACTTGACTTCAGTGGTGACGTTGGCGGGAGCAAAGGTGACGACCATACCGGGGACGATGGTACCGGTCTCGACACGGCCGACGGGGACAGTTCCAATACCAGAGATCTTGTAAACATCCTGGAGGGGAAGACGGAGAGGCTTGTTGGAGGGACGGACGGGGGGCTCAATGGCGTCGATGGCCTCGAGGAGAGTCTTACCGGTGGCCTTGCCACCCTTGGTCTCCTTCTCCCAACCCTTGTACCAGGGGCAGTTGGAGGAGGGCTCAAGCATGTTGTCACCGTTGAAACCGGAGATGGGGACGAAGGGAACCGACTTGGGGTTGTAGCCGACCTTCTTGATGAAACCGGAAGTCTCCTTGACGATTTCGTTGTAACGAGCCTCAGCCCAGCCAGCAGTGTCCATCTTGTTGAGGGCAACGATGAGCTGACGGACACCGAGGGTGAAAGCGAGCAGAGCGTGCTCACGGGTCTGGCCATCCTTGGAGATACCAGCCTCGAATTCACCAGTACCGGAAGCAATGATGAGGATAGCGCAGTCGGCCTGGGAGGTACCAGTGATCATGTTCTTGATGAAGTCACGGTGACCAGGGGCATCTGTAGTTGCATGTTAGATACATGTTTCGATAGTAACACGCGAGAACAGGACATCATACCAATGACGGTGACCTCATACTTAGGGGTCTGGAACTTCCAGAGAGCGATATCGATGGTGATACCACGCTCACGCTCGGACTTGAGCTTGTCAAGAACCCAAGCGTACTTGAAGGAACCCTTACCGAGTTCGGCGGCTTCCTTCTCGAACTTCTCAATGGTACGCTGGTCAATACCACCGCACTTGTAGATCAAGTGACCTGGACGGTAATGTAAGCCTTGGGTCAAGGACGGTCGGATAGGCGGTTGACGGCTTACCAGTAGTGGTCGACTTGCCGGAATCGACGTGGCCGATAACGACGATGTTGATGTGAGTCTTGTCTTCCTTACTGTTGATGAGAAAAACAGATTAGCGAAGCTGCTCGACAAGGCGACGATGGGATGATGGAAGACGAGCTCGTGCAACTTACCCCATTTTGAAGGTTGTGTGAAGTGTGTTTTATGAAGATAGGAGGATGCTCAGATACTACGGCTAATTAATGCGTAGAGGTGCTGAGCAGAGAAGTTAGCAAGGAGGATGGAAGAAGAAAGAAGAGAAGAGGCGAGGGAGGGGAAGATATACGTACTGAAGCGGACAAGCAAAGGAAGGGAGAGGAAAATTTTGTGGGAGGGGGAGGGGAAAACCTTTTATGGAGGGGCAAGCGAGGACGACGACTAAGCGGGCGGGCTCAAACCCTTGGCTGGCCGCCTTTGTCATTGGACATGGAGGGGTAATCTGCCCCACTACCGCTGCAAATTCTTCTCGCTCCTTTGGGCTCTGTTGCTCCCAGGCCGGCCGGCAAGACAACCCAGCGACGATGATTTTCTTGGTTCTACTCCACTCCCTCCCTCAATTTCGTGGTCTAGCGGAAGAAAAAATTTGTTTTGCTCGTTCTCTACTTGCTATTGCCCCTAGGTGGGTTCTCGGACTGAAATGCTGGGCATCAACGCAGTGCTGGTGGGATGGCGGCTTTATCTCTCTGTAGAGCACAACCCCGCGGCTGTCCAAGTTGCCGCCTTTCTATTTGTCCGCGAGCAAACTGCAACGGAGCGACCGAGTGGCGCTGCTCGATCCACTGCGTCAAGGAGATCAGCATACGTAGCTACGTAGAATGCTAGATAGACCGCAACAATGATGTTTTTGTTAACACAAAAATTTTGATATGAACGTGCGAAAATTTTTCCTGTTCTTGCGCCCCTCCTATGTTGCCTAGCCCAGGTGGGATGTGCGAGTCGGCTGCCCCTCGTTAGCCGCCTCTTTGCTTTTTCCCGAGTTTAACCCAGTTGGGAGCCCGCGAGCACGTCCGCAAAATGCTTGACTCAACAAAGTAAAAAAAGTCTAAAATCCGAGCCATCCATTCTTAGCTAGACGATACCAGCCGACCACGGAAACATGATTTCATCTATCCTTAAAAACTCGGACCAATATAACCTTTGTAGATGCTATTCAAGTCGACTAGGCATAATTGTATTAACTCCAGCAGTGAGGGGTATCTCTCTGACGCGCACTCATAAAGAAAGGCGCTAGAACAGCACATCAAAACACCAAACATCGACCGTTTCGTATCCCATGTTCGCCTCGCTTGTATATCGAACGCAATGCATAGCCCAATTAAAATAAAGTCAAATAACCCGTCTGCGTAGCATCGCTGCAACGCGCCTGCTCAGTTTTCTCTCCACCGAGCACCACAGGCAGTACACTATCGACCCCGTCAGTACACGATGCAGCATGCAAGGTATCCGTCCAGGCAGGCACCCACCTTCAAAAATGTAGTCATCGGTTCGTCTGCACTTCGAATCTGCAGTTGGAAGAAGTACGCACGGTCGCCATCGCAGCCTTCCGCGGGGCATTGTGCTGCGAGACATCGAGATCAGCATCCATCCACCCCATTGCTGCGCCAGAACAAATATTTTGACTTACTGGCCATCCTATCCGCATTCTCAAATTCGGCCTTGCCTCCAAATACTGCCTCAACCTCTTTTTGCTTCATGGGCGTCTTTTCAAACCAGGACTGCTCGAGGACATATTGGTAGGGGCAGGTACGGCATTCGAACCGGTTGACTCCTATGGGGTATTTTGGCGTCGCATCGGCGCGTGATATTGTCAGCGCATTGCTGCAGTTGGGGCAGACTAGGGAGCGTCTTTGTCAGTGAGGCTCATCGAGCTCAATGCGGGGTTGCCTACATGTCAACGGCATCTTAAACCGTAGAATCAAATGCTCAAAGTTCGTAACTGAGTTTTCAAGTAATCACCACTGCAGCTGTCTCGACAAAGCACAGATGACGCCGCCAGCAATGTCCTGTACGCCGCAAGGGTGAGAAGCCTTATCGCGGATGGCGGAGAGAAAATTATATACACCGCCCTGTCGAGTGACCACTGAGCACTGACCTCCCGCCGTTGATGCCTTAGGATTTAATTCTTATTTATAGATCTGCCGGTCATTTAATGCTTGCCGATTGGACTCGGACGTCAAGCGGAATGGACAATAGATATTCCGGGCGACTGTTCCGCCGCGGTGCAGGTTGGGCGGCATGCCAGCGGGGCAACCAAACAATAAGGAGGCCTACAATTCAATGATCTCCAACACTGATTGAACTTCAACAACAATCATACAGGTATTCTCACCCCTCGTCACTGTTGTTTAAATAGCTTTCAAGCTACATCTTACCCTAACTCGGCGTTTCTTTCGTCAACTCCCAATACCACGACCTTACAGACCATGTACTAAAGCAATAACAGGCCATCCCGAACCCGGCGGCTATTTAACTCTATCCGATATCACACACCCTGCCTACTCTCCGGCCGCTTGTTTCCGATTCGCAATCCAAGGATTAGCCCGTGCGCAACCATGTCAGACGAGGTACACCGCCAGACCGCTATACCGCCACAACAGCAACCTAGTTAGCTAACTCAACCCAGGGCGCTTCTCCCCGCGAGCTTATTGTCGAAGCCTGTCGCCGCGACCAGCCCCATCTCATAGAACAAGTCCTCGACTCATTCGAAGGGAAGTCAAATGAAGAGGTAGCCGAGATCTTCAACGGCGTCACAGACGCAATGGGCAACTACGCTCTTCACATCTGCGCGCAATACGGAAGCTGTACGCTGAATTCCTCTCTCTGCTTTATCTCCCTTTCAGAACAAATAAGCTAACAGGAGTCGCCTTTGCGTTGCAGACGACACAATGGACGGCCTCTTCGACATCCAATTCTTCGAATGCGACCCCCTCACCCGGCTAGACAATGACACTCCGCTGCACGTGGCAGTCCGGTACGCGAATGAGAAAGACGCCGAGGTAGGCACGGCAATGATCAAGATGATGTGCGAGGCAGGGTGTGACCCGCGAGTCAGGAATAAACATGGCCAAAAGCCGGCGGAGCTGGTCTACAATAACCAGGAGATCAAGACAACGCTGCAGCAGGCCGAGTATGTGCTTGCGGAGGGGTTGAGGAATGAGGATATCGCTGATGAAAGTGAGGGAAGTGCCAGTGACAGTGAGTAGGAAGGTTGGTTGAAAGACTAAGACTTTTAAGTTTTTGTGTTTTGCTGTTATAGATATGCATATACGTATGACTTACGATTGGAGCTTATTTCTCTATTCTTTTGGTGCGCTGGTAGGTTGGGCGAGCTTTGTTCACTGCCTAAGAATATAGCAAGCGGTAGATATATATAGTGATTTTGGTAGCATTACTGGAATCAACGTGCAGTATATATTTATACACCACAGCGGCATTTGTAGATTTAAACCTTAGTTAACGACAATTCGGCAAGGGACAATAGCGATTTACGCATTCTGGAGTAGTTATTCCAATGCATTGAAGCGAGTATGTATGAAATCACATTGGTATCAAAGAAATAGCAAGCTAAGCTAACATAACACAATCAAAACCTGCGTCAATCACTATCTTCCTCGCCAGAGCCGGAATCAGACTCAGCACTCCGCCGTCGCCGCTGAGTCGATCTCCCCTCTCCAGCACCCTCCTCTCGTTTCTGTGTATTTGTATCATCCAACTTCCTCATCCCCAGACTTCTTCCCAATCGGAACTCGAAATCCGCCATCTTCTCCCGCTCCGCAGGAGTGACATCGTCATCTTCGGCCAAAGCCTGCCGTCCATAGACCTCTCTCACGAGCCCAGCCACACCCCTTGCTCCAACCTCGACCTTGCCCCGCGGTCCAACCATGTACTCAATGATCTCGTCACCACCGTCCATTTCTCGATTCCGGAGTAAATATCCTTCCCTGCAGAGCCGTTGCAGAGATCGGTCCGTTCGGTCGATGGGCGTGTACGTCTCAGCGTTTACGCGGCTGAGATATCGATCCAGCTTCTGCTCCTGGAGGGAACCTCCATTTAACAGGATTAAACCGATAATAAACGTATACAATCCCGTGTAAGCACTTTCCATCGGCCCCCGCGTCGGTTGTAGGATGTCCTGTTTCCGGTACTTCGACGATAGCGTACTCGTAAGAATCCACGATTTATTCGTCGATGACGGCCTTTCAACTTTCTGCGCAGCTGTTTAAATCGTGTTAGCCTCGTACCATATATTATATTCTGCAAACTTCCAACGGGAACTTGAAATTCTCACCCCTCCGCTGCTGAATAGTAACCTTCTCCTTTCCCGGCAATTCAACCAACTGCATCCCAAACGTATCCGCCAGAACCCTCTGCGCCTCCTCAAAAACAGCCTTGAACTGCCGCGACCCCTGCTCGCCAAGAACTTTATTGCTGATATCGACTCTCCGGATCGGCTGGCGCGAGTATTCACTCGAAAGCGCGAGTCGCACAAGTTTCTTCACCATCACGTCTGTGCTACTAGGTTCGCGAAAACCCGGTCCATCGCCGCTGTCATACTCACTATCATCGGGGGACGTTGGTTTCGTGCGGACGCGGCGATCTGCGTGGCTGTTTGATTGGGTTGGGGGTTGTTGGGATGAGCCGGCTTCTTCGTCGCTGGATTGGGGTTCAGGAACCTGGGTGCGTAATTTGGTTAGGATTTGGGGTTGATAATGGGGGAAAACAGGAAACGAACCGCACGTCGTTTGCGAATTAGAGGCATCTTCGCAGTTCGGGAGCTATAACTGGTGATGTCAAAGTGGTTTTGGTAAAGTGTATATAATATTCTGGCGTGGAGACTGGAGACTGCGGACGCGTCTGACGCGATAAGAACTGAGGTGGATCCCAACCTGGCAATCACATGCTTTTGTGCATGTCAGCCCTACAGAAAATCAAACAATTTTTCAGGAAGATTTTTTTAAGTATTGTGGAATAATTATGGATAACGTTTGCATTTTGGATAGCTGCTACTTAAACACACTGACATAGAGCTACTCACGGGTTCGTCAGACCAAGCGGGAACAAAGAGGAATTGACTGAGGTGTAATGCATATAATCCAACCACAGGTTGCAAAAGGAAAAAAAAAAAAAGCGGACAAGAGAGTGGACAATGAAACAGGCCGGGTAACAAAGGAATGGAGAACGCTAGAAACCGGAGTCTAGAAATCACAATCACAAACCAATTATAGAAGCAACAAGTTTTAGTTTGGGGTCTGCTCGTTCACGAGGTCTTTGACCTGGGCCTTCTTCTGCTGGAGCAGAGAGCTGACAAAACCCAGAGATTCCTGAGATAGGACAAGGCTGGTGGTGATGATAGCCTTGCTGCTTGCCACAATTCCATCTCCGCCGCACTTCTTATACTCGTCACCATAGGTGCTAAAGAGATGACCCTTGGCATCCCCAACAAGTCGCACTGGAAAGAGAACGGTGTCATAGATGGTGCTCTTAAGTGTGCCGGTATCCTCCTTTATAAAAGGGAAGGTCGCATCTACCCTCTGCAAGCCCTTGTCACCAAGGGAGTCTGCTCGGGTGACGTACGGCGCAACGTATCCGTAGGGTTTCGACAGGTATGTGAGGTAGGGTTTGGCAATTCCGTAGCCTTGGTCGGCGAACTCCAATGATTTGGCGCCGTATTTGTTTCCTTTGTAGAAGGTGATTGAGTCCGAGACGACGGGGTAGGAGGTCAGATGCTTCGCAGCCAGCGTGTTAGTACATAACATGGAAATAAGACCGACGGACGATGAGCAGACAAAACTTACCTCCAAAAACTGGGACTGGGCCCGCTCGCCGTTGACTGCGTTTTCGCCCATTGTTCTGTTTTCAAAATGAGGCATAGGTTTCTTATCAGAGTCAGCGGGCGTGTGCTGGTAAGAGGCAAGGGAGTCGACAGGTAAGGCAAGGCGGATAGGTGGCGTATATTAAGAAAAGGGATGAGAGGGGTGGTGAGGGGATTTCGCACCTTAAGGGAAACTTAGACAACGGAAAAGTCTTTGGGCTGATGGGAAGGAAAGATGCTACCTAAGAGTGAGTGTAGCGAGTGGTGGTCTACGGATCCGGTGAAGGCAGACGAGATGAACCACAGGTGAGGACAGGTCGAGCAAAGTTAAAAAAAAAGGATTTCCGGCGATAAATAACTTGTAGCTGCGCTTGACCGGAATGATTGATATCTTACGAGCGCAGGCCAGGCCGTCTGCCATTGTATGCTTGAAGCTGGTGTTGGCGCTGTTGGCGGCATGTGATTGCGGGTCGCCAGTTCAGTCGCAGGCTGCAAGCACGTTTTCGCCTGCATCCCTCACTTCTCACCATCATCACCTTATCAAGGCTAAGGAAACAGGGAATCCCTCGACACTAATGAGTTTCATTTATCTTCCGGGCGGGTACCATGCATCTAAATTGACCAGGGGGGCTATAGTCATCGAGGAATCGCTGAATGAAATAGCGATGGCAAAGAGGACTGAGCACAAGATTCCTGCCGTCATTATCATATGGAATGTCCCTTTCGATGCACGATGGCGAGATTATCGGGGTGGCAATGGATGCGCTATGGCAAATGGGATCCCGATATGACAGGCTGGAGAGATCCATCGGAACTTTGCTGTGGGATTGAGTTTAGAATCGACTTGCTGACTTTGTTGGATAATGGACAGTGGAAAGTTCCTCCCGGAGCCCATCAAAGCCCTCGATAGCTTTGACACTAAATTAGCTCTAGGTCTAGATCATTGAAGACGCCTGCATGTGATTGCGGGTCTACCAGACGTTTCCGAATCTTGGTTGGATCTTCGCCATCCATCATATCATCCATGAGCTCAGTGAAACAATAACGGGGGCTCTCGGAGCATCCATTATCATCCCTTTTTTGGCGACCACCGTGGAACCGGGACCGATGGGTTTCCTATCGGCCGCCCACTGCTTGCTTTTTTCTAGGGATGATGCTATCGCCCGCTCTTGACCTGCACCCGGCAGCCAAGACCGCAACAAAGAACGCACGGACAGCCCGAAGTGACATTCGAAGCTCAGGGCCGTCAAGGCCCGTCAATCCGTCATGCTCTTCCGGTTCTCGGATCTTCATTAATAGTAGTATAAATTCCTCAGTTGATCTCCCGTGTACTGGTGCGCCCGGGCCTTCTTCGAGTTACGACTTGCATTGTTCGAAACGCCACCCTCTGCTCGCTTCCTAGGCGTTTGTCGTCTCAGCACAACCCCCCTGTTGGCCCAAGCGTTTCCTGATAGCCAACGGCTGGCCTCGTTAAGGCCACACTCGATGTACTTGCCCTCGATGATCGAGGTTTTCGAAGGCCATAGCTCAAGAAGTTCTTTGATTGCGACTACACGCAGTGTACTTTTGTCACCCCGACCCAACGTATGATGCATATGGCTCCCAGCCCCCAGGAAATGCACGGCGTAGATCTCGCACGTTCATGCTTGATGCTCCAGAAAACCGCATGCAGTACTCACTACTCCTGCCACATACTTCCGCTTATCTTGCCGCGTGGAATCTAGATTCATTATGATGCTTCATAGGCTTGGACGCGCGGAAAACAGATATCCGGAAAGGGCCGCTGATGAAAAGTACGAGGCCCGAGCATCTACAGGGATAAGATCTTGATGTGATAACTGTTGGAGAACGACTTGCTAAAAATACAAAGTTACGCGGCCCGTTCTACGAAGTTAGGGTTGGCGGACCCTCCCCGCACTTCTGTTGCTGATGTGTAAATATCCCCATGAATAATTCTAGGGTAAACGAGCAACTATAATCAGTTGGAACTGGGATACCTGATACTTTCAATGTATAATTCATTTTCCCTTGTCAATGCCACGGAAATCCTGGGCATTTCCTCGCAGCACGCGATAATAAACCGGCAGCTTCACCTTTGTAGACAACCTTGGAACTATAACGCCACCGGCTTTTCTTCAAACCCACCTCTTTCCACTCAGCTCCAATCCTGGTATCTCCATCTCGTATTCTCTCAATAGACTGGTGACAGAGGCGACAAGAAGACCGAGGATTCCACCATTTGCGTTCAGGAATTCGTGCCGGGTAAGGGATCTTGTTCAGTCTACTGTCGCATTCAATGGCCATTAGAACATTGCCAGTTAACGTTTTTCGAACCCCGGGTAGCTTAAGACGCTGGCGCCCGGTCAAAGGACAGGTATATAGTGCATTAACCCGAAGGCCGTTGATGCAATAATGCCAGGACCCATCGATACTAACCAGGCCATTGAATGCCTCAAGCACTCAGTATTGCGAATGTGAGATTCCATATTCTATCCACAAAAGTCGGTGCCAAGTGACCAATCTCAGCAATCTGAAGCGCAAATTCCCTCTTAGGTTATCCGTGCATATGAAGGATGCAGTATGTCTTCTGGTAAGTGGAGGCTTGACTGAGCGCGGGATCGGGGTTGATTCGCCAGGGGAATTGCAGGGGAAGCCGTGCGAGTCCAAGCTCGAGCTCTCGTACCGACGCCTCCAACGCCGGTTTCCCCGTTATTGTGAATGCTACTGTTTCTAACTATGCGTTATACCTCCCGGGTGGCTTCGTCCCATTGCTCCTTGCTTCTCGGGATATCAGTGACAGTATCCAGCTGTTTTCGAGTTATCATTGCTCGTATTCATCCGTATCTGTGACATTAAGCCGTGGAGAATGTATTGTATCAATTTGCCATTCCTTGTTAGGGTCTATGGTCCAATGCCGACTAGTTGATTCTACAATGGAGTATGGTTCCTGAATTTAACAAAACCTCGTTTTGTAGACATCGAGTTGACAACAAGCAGCGTAACGTCGTATCCGCAACCAACTAGTTACTTCAGATATGGATATCACCCAGGTAGTAAACTCTCCACCAACCTGTCCTCCTGAAAGGCATCCGGTTTAGAAGCGATCAACATCCATAATTCGTATGCGCAACTGGTGATGAGCAATTGTGCTACTATTTGGAATAGCCAATCTATTCTGGCTCTTCTGACTGGAGTTCCCAGGCATGAAAGCCGGTGAGTAGGGATTGATGACGGTCTCAGTAAGGATACCCTCTGTCTAGAGAGTCCCAGAGAGGAGGTAATAGGATAGCGAGGTAGGGAGATAGAAGGAAGTAGAAAAGGAGAGATTAACAGATCAAAAGGGCATGGATATACTCAGAACCCATGGAAAATTTCCACGAGGGAAGTTTTCCCAATGATAATGGTATCATGTGAAAGATTCGGCTCTATTATGGAGTCATAAACCGCCAAGAGACGCCAATTCAAGAGGCATTCGCATAATATAATCATAAACCTTGACTAATTATTGAATGTGCATCTGACGGCATCATGAGAATTCTGTCTTAAACGATGGTAAACTAGGGACTTTGAAGAGCCCCATAACCCATAAAAGCTGCAATTATTTGTGGAATTTGGCAGCGTAAGGTCGAAAGGTCTGCTAGAAAGGAGCGTGGTTTGATTGCCCAGGATGGAACGCTTTGAATGAGAACCAAGACCTGACTTCAGTGTTTGAATATTGAAAAGGCACTGGGCATTATTTAGACTGGTTTTGTTATTGATAGAATAGCCAGGGCATTTTCAACGTATACTTCGTGCCCAAACGAGCCATCAGAATCGTCAAGGGCCTCTTCGTTTTGTCCAATCGACATCCCGGATTGCAATATATGCGCCCCCGGATTCACTGGCTACCGGGCCACGAAGGCGTCCCCGGCAACGATCGAGCGGATAAGATAGCGTAGCAAGCAGCGGAGCGGGCCGCGGATGCAGGAAACGCGGCGTCACCGGGGCTGCAGAGGGCCCTCGGAAACCTGCTGGTCTTGTCGGCAAAGTGGCGCCTGCGTGAGCTTGCTCAGAAAGCCTGGCAAGGCCTGTGGACCAGCAACAACCACGGTGGCCATGCATGGAGGATACTGCCGGTAATTACGGTCTGAATAGCTTTATGTTGTCCAGTTTAGTGTATTCAGACCGTCCTAGCGGAGGAGCTTGCTGCTAGATAGGGACCTTTTCCGGCACTTAGCCTAAATGCTGACAGATCCGTGTATGAACCAATCAACCAATCAATCAAATCACGTCAGCGGTAACGGTAATGCCTTCTTCTGTTGTGGTGAAGGCTAGTCCGAGAAATTTGCATAGATCGATAGGCGTATATAAGACCCCAACGACCCCAATCTGGTAGAGATTATTTCCCCTCGACTCTCAGTAAGGGACGCCATTTTGTATGATGAATGCGTGCACAGCTAGGGTAGAAGGAAGTAGGGGCCATCATACCGGCATTACTTTTTGATCTTTTTAACTTCAATTGCATGGCGAGTAGATTGCCAAGCTCTGTTATCCGAGACTTCCCAAGTCACCAAGGGGCCAAACGTGTCCTTCACATGGATGATAAGACGGGGGAGTAGATTTGTCTATCGGGTGATTTTGAGGGCTAGTATAGCCCCACAGGGCGAGCGATATACCAAGCATTATAGGAGCTTTCCTGGACGTCCCCTGCGATGTGTCGTCGAAGTCCATCGAATAGGTACTTAGAATCGAATACATCCACATAGAAGGCCAGAAAGTCGGTACCCAGAAGGTATCCTTGAACCTAAGATATGGCCCCTCCCTGATAACTGAAGATTCGACGGTTGAAAAGGTTTGATCCATGGAAGCTCTGAGGTTGAAGGCGCAATCGTAGCTGCCACATGTCCCCCCGGCGCTGGGATGAAATACCAGAAAGATATCTCAGAGCTTTCACAGCAGACAAGGAATAACTTCAGGGAGTGAAACGTATCAGCCGAAAGAGGATGCAAGGGAAAAGAATAGAGACGGTGACAAAGGTACGCAGAGGCTAATGGAGGGGAGCCGGAAAGGCAGTGATATCGTTCATGAGACATGCCCCCATTCAATATTCAAACTCTGATTGACCATGTCAGTCTGGCGCGGGTGGGATTTTCAGATCATCCTTCAGTCTGGTAAACTAGATTGCTTTCCTTACGTTGTCCGCGAGAGTATCTACCCTAGGCTATCAATCGAATCATCACCAGGGTGGTGGTTAGTCTTATCAAATATTCCGTGTGGTCATTGAGGACGAAACGGGTGAATGGGCAAAGCTGCAATTACGGTCAGGATCATAATTCCAGGACTCGACCTTTCCTAGCTGCCAATTACATTGTTAATGATACCAGCTTCATTGACAGTGACGAGACAAACCCTCAAGGGTATGTGAGCGTTGCCCCAGTGGCTCGACTGACACACGCAGGTGGGCTCGACGTATTTTCCTTCTCCATCTCGGATGCGAAGGACTGCTCATTCTCATGGAGCTGGACGATGACCTTTGGCACAAATTTGAGAGAGGGCTCTGATGTTTGGTATTGCGATTGGGTTTCCGTTTTCTCGATACGAAAATGGTGGTCCTAGCGCCGGTGGAATTGGGTTTGACATACCGAGGGGTCGACCAGACCTGGGTGGTCTACTATTTCTCATGCGAAGGACCTATTAATGAATTACATAGTCTCTTGATGATGAGAATTCGAAACACCAGAGTGACGAGACGGCAGGTACTGGACCCGATCAATAGCAAAAGCCGAGGTGAATACCACGCGAGAACCGGTCAGAGCTTCGGCTCTGTGACCATATTCTTCATTGCCAGCAGGCTTCACACCCACCCGAAGCACGAGAATACCGCCTGTAGGTGAGGTTGGAATCGGTACGTCCCAGAATTGACCGTCAAAGCTTGTCGGTCTGGAGGGGTCGGTCTGGAGCCTGGGCGAGCTACTGCGGGCGTAGAGCGGAGAGGTTGAGGAGGAAACATTTTCCATCAGGACTGCAATGGAAAATCTTCATGAGATCCCATTCTTGTGCATAGGACTGCACGGCTCCATCCCTCTGCAAGGCAAAGCTTTCCATAAAATTACTCTAAATGACGAACGGAGAGTTATGGCTTCGGATGATTGGGATAGCGTTCTCAGGTCGGGCGGATTGTGGTGAGCGTGGCGCATTCTTCTCGCGGGATTTGAATCAAGGCTCGAGGCATCAGAGCGTGGAATCCCTTACTGGTATGGTCGACCATTCAATGGTTTACTAACCCAGGACAGGGTAAATCCGTATGGTTATGTTCAATAAAGCCCGCAGGATCAGGGCGGATTGTGTGAGCTTGGCGTGTACTTCTCACGGTTTCCAAATCAAGGCTCGAAGCATCAGAGCCGGCGACCTCTTACTGATATGTCAAATCAGGTTTACTTGCCCAAGACAGGGTATAGTTGAAATCAATGAAACTCAGTTCAAGATCATACCTGTTATGACACGAATGTTGCTCTAGCTGCGCGGGGCCTTCTCGAAAAGCGGATAAAAGAAAACCGTTAATGCTGTATACAATCCAGATGTCGGTGATGTAGCCGTCGTCGTCAAATATGCTGCTACTTAAACGGGCTGTCGGTCTTGCTGTTTCTTAGGGCTGAATTGTGGATTGGGTTGGTGATCCTTCCTATCTGCCGGCGCCAGATTGGATGGGAATGGCTGTAGCGACAGCTGACCTGAGCGTAACCGGCACAAAGAAAGTTATATGACGTGTTTGAATTACAATCGTCGGCTATTGAATGGTATTCTCTTTCAGTAGGTGTCGGAGACAATAATAAAAGAAACCCGCAGTTATGCCCAGCCCAGAGAAACACAACTTCGTCTTCATCGGGACTTTCAGGGCTCATTTCAATAAAGATTGGGCAAGAGTACATAGCCAAGCGGCCACCAGTTACCAATATCCCCGGTAATATCACTAGTCTCTCAAAATCTCGAAAACCGAAAATATGGCAAATCTCAATGCAGCCAGCTTTTAAGCCGGGTTCGTGAGGTACGCGAATGCCGGGTGACGTTCGTCTGAAAGCAATGCCAGTCCCAAGAAGGATAATAAGAAAGTATCAGCCCCGTTAAGCGGTCGATTACACCTCAAGAAAGGTACTCCATTGGCTATTCATCAAAGTAGTCAGCTTCAGAGAAGGTAATTGTGCTTGATCCGTTTGAATGACCAACTTTCCGCGTCTAGCAGCCAGCGCCCTACTGCAGTATAACCACTCAGAATTTTCTATGTGCTCATCCAGTCGACTAATCTTGGTGTTATAGTTGCAGCCTTCTTACTCTCTGGTAGGAATGATTCCCTGAGGCTTGTACTAACTAGTCATCCACACCTCAAGAATCTGACAGCTCTTCATCCCATAGGTTCTTCCCTAGGTACCAATTGACCGCAAACATGATCCAGGCTGCTTGTTGCTGGCTTCACAGGTTGAGGTTATTTTACTCGAAGTGGGTCGGGGCATTGCCCTCGGTGAAGGCATCAGTCCGGAGATCAGCTTGGTGTTTGAGGTGACTGAACCCGATGAAGCCCAAAGTAGGCAACAATAGCATATTATCTATCATTGAATTAACACAAGGGAGCTCAATTGAGACAGTATAACTCACAGTAACAAACGGAGAGTAAATATTCAAGGACAACTTTCTATATAATCTCCCTCGCCTCCCCTCAACCCTCCTCTCATCTTCCATCTTCCTCCACTTTCCACCACGGCTCTGAAAATCCAAACCAACTTCCTACGAGAACTCGAGGTCTTTTACCTCTACTCATCACACTCCATACTTTTGATATCTCTCTTGACAGAACTTCACTTGATTCCTTGATCGACTTCCCTACGTCCATCTTCATCTCCCCTCCATTCCTTCTACCCCTCCTGTCCGAAGCCCGTATCCCTGAGATCAACCTTGACAGATCTTTTTTTGTATCCCCTTCATCGACTCTCCTACAGCTTTCCCTCCTCGACGTTTCTGAAAGGGTATTTTCCAAGTAAGTGATCACCTGTTTCCTGTTCACACGTCAGATGACGACGTTCTCCGTCGTAGTGTTACCGCAATACTCGTTTGTGGATATCTAGTCTAACGTTATTCGATATACGGCAAAGCAGCCATGGAGGAATTTCTAACTCCCACCGATATCACTATCAGTAAGCCGAACAACAGCCCTGATGAGTGGTCAACCCATGTCGAGGAAAATCCTGTTGAGCCAGATGGTGTCATCCAGGACACAAACACCACGGAGCCCGGCTACGATTGGCGTGAAGCCGACGTGGCTCTAATGTCTGAAATCCCGTCCGGTCCAACTGATTCCATGGTTGAAGGATGTGTCTTTAACACAGACAAGGAACTGATCGAATTTGTGAGTTATCCATAGAAGCCCATTCTCTTTCAGTGGTACTAACGTCATAAATCAAGTCTCCTAGTCAATTAGCGGCCGCAGATTCCTATAAGCCAACCTTGATTGCCCTCGCCGACAAAAAGTCCGACGCTGTGAAAGACCTTTGCGGTACGCAGTGGCGCAATGCACAATTTTGCTGGATTCGCGGCAAAGATCCTCGAGACAACAGGCTCCTACCTGCGATTTGGGCCGTCAAGAAAAATGGTGTCAATGTGAGAGCCCGAGTCCGAGGCGGGAATGTTGCACGCGAGCTTGCCATCGAGTTTTCCGTCTATCATCAGGGTGAACCTGTTCATCGGGCAACCCTTGAGTTCGATGTTAGCCTCCAGATCCAAGACTACAAGACCTTTGACAGAATTAAGAGGCGTGTGCCAAGAAGGGCAAGAACAAACGGGCAGCAAGATCCTACGACGATGAAGGCGACGCAGATAATGCTGATAGCTATGTTGTCATGCAATTCACCACCGAGGGAGGGGTCAGCTACGGCCTCGACTACGATGAGTCTTTCCTTACCGCCGATGATCGGATGGTGTTGTCATATGCCCGACTACTCAGTATGAACTTTCGTCCTTCTCCTGAGCAGAGGCTTCCTCCAACAACCGTGTGCCTTCGCATTCACGCCAGCCACGTCTCATACGATGGCCCCGCGGCGCAGAACTCACATGCCCACCGCCTGGCTGATCGTAATGACCGGGTTCAGAACCTCGTCTTCTCGCTGCACCAAGACGCCAACGGAGAGCCTTGGACCGGAAAAATGTTCTGGGCGTACTGTTCTGGTCAAGGCAGGCTGCAGACCCAATGGGGTGAGCTCGTCGGCCGAGATGCTGTTGCGGAGCGTTGCGGAGGTTTGGTCGCCTTCCCAGCCAAGTCGTCGTTTTCCTGCCTCGATCATGCGAGAATAACGCTCGTGTACGCGACATGCCTCGAACACACACGTGAGGAGGAGATCGCAGCAGCTATCTCCTCCAGTCGCCACCGCATCGCCTTCGTCATCTCACAAAACCAAGTCCTTGGCCTCGCCAGGTTCAATATTCCGGAGAGTGCCGGAGTTGAATACTGGGCGCCTCGCGAAGGGACAAAGCTCAAGCTAAGCTATCACGCCCCTGGCACGATGTCCACCCGAAATACCGTCTGCACGGCAATCTGCACGCCGAACATTTACAGCCTGCCATACTCCGGAGTCACTCTTTTCTACCTTCCCCGCGCGAACCCGCTTTACTATCTCAAGTACGCAGTGAATGTCGGAGAAAGACCCAGATATCTATTCGCAAACGCTTTGATCGAGATACCGCGCAACGGTGCACAGCGGCAGGTCAGCGCCATAAACCGCCTATGTGCCGAGCCGCATCTCATGCGTTTCTCGGAGTACCTCCTCAACCAAAAGGTTGAAGCGCGGCGCCCCGTGAACCCCCTCGCTCCCTTGCAATCCGACGAAGCCGAGGCCCTCAATGTTATCAAGGAAACATTGTCTATCCAGGAATGGTCTGACTCACAGGCCAAGTGCATCGAGAGCATGAACAGCTTTCCCGGCCTTTTCCTCCTTATACAGGGCTATCCTGGCACTGGCAAGACGTCCACGATCGTTGCCATGGCGTCAATATACGTGACTTGCGGCGGCCACGTCCTATTTACTGCACCCTCTCACGATTCTGCGGACGCCATCTGCGAGACCATTGAAAAGTGGAACGCCGTCGGCAATACCAACAATGTCAGCTATGTCCGCGTCTACCGACAAATTTCGGAGACGAAGGCATTCCGCCGACATGGAAAAGTCTACGAAGAGTTTCGGGAACAAGAGTGCGCCAAAGCCCCTGGAGTCAGGTCTGTTGTAGCCAACGTGGTGAAGTGGTCTCTGTCGAATGTTCTTGGCAGGGTCGTGAGCCTTTTTGCAAAAGACCCCATCCCAACTCCGGAAGAAGTCGCCGAGCCAGCTGTCGAGGAGGAGCCTGAATACACACCCGCGGCCACCCAAGAGTATGCCGACGCTGACGCCGGGTTCATCGATGAGGACGAAGGTTTTGTACCCCAGACCATCCCATTGGCCGATCAGCTGGCAATGAGCGGCTTCCTCAAGGAACTTAAAAAACACAACGCCACCAAGGGCTACTGCATGCCCGACCAAAGCCTCGAGGCACACGTATTCCGGCTTGCTTACACTGAAGGCCGAACTGTGATGGCAAATTTCCCAACAGAGGAACAAATCGAGGCCGCAAATACCAGGTTCTGGGTTGATAGCGTGGAGAACGGTGAGATCATTCCAGACGGGCCACCAGTTGATATGCTCGCCGTACTGAGACTGTATGCCGACATGCTGAAGGAGTACGCCTTCGGACGGCTCGAGGAAGGCTTCGCTTCTCAAGCGTTGCTTGCCTTCAAGCGCGTGTGCAAGGCGGTTATCCGCGAAGCGACCACCATTGTCTGCACGAATAACACCGCCGGCAATGCTCTCATTTATTCCAACTTCGGTTAGCATGCCATGGGCATTCTTATCATCCGCGATGAAGATCCCAAGGAGTTGGAATCCAACTCCTGGATTCCCATCGCGAAGCTTGAAGCATCAGATAGGATCACCGGCGTTGTTGCTGTGGGCGATGAAAAGCAGTTGGCACCGACTGTTCTATCCAACCAGGGTGGAAAGCGCTACAACGAGTTCGCCAACCAGCTTGAGCTTCCGTTTGTCAGCCGGTTACTCAAGATGAATTATCCCTCGATTCTCCTGACACAGCAGTTCCGGTACCGCCAGTGCTTTGTATCTTAGCTGAACAAGCGAACCTACGCAGGCCAGCTCACATCTCACCCGCCAACGGGGAGCATCAAAACAAATGCCAACTACACGAAGGCAGTCAAAGCAGTTCTCGGAGTTACCCAGCCTTCTGCTAATCTCGACCTTGGTAATATCATCGTGAGCGTTGATGGTTCGACCTGCGAAACCGGGCCGGGAACGATGTCCAGATTCAACGACCACCACAGGAAGTTCATAGTTGATCTCCTTATCGAAAATCACAGGCGGCACGGCTACAAGGGCAGCCAGATAAAAATCGTGGCACCCTACATGGCTCAGGTTGTCCGCATAAGACAAACCCTCTACAAAGCCGGTCGTGACGGACTTCTCCCAGCATCCGACCTCCCGATTGTTGCGACCATCGACGCTATGCAGGGGAAAGAGTCCGATTTGATCATCCTTGACTGGGTTGTTTCGCAGTCAGACTCAAACAAGGACCTCGGTTTTACTGTCAATGATAGCCGCGGCAACGTTGCAATGACACGCATGCGTGAAGCAATGATGATCCTCCTACCAGAAGCAGTAGGCAGGGGTGCAAAGAGCCAAGGAAAACCAATGCATTACACGCATTATGGAGATCGCGTTGAGGCCAAGGCTCCTTATCCTTCTGAGCTTGTGCGATTCGTTTTTGACAAGTTAATGCTGCTATTCGTCGACAGTAAGTGTCTATCTCTTATCTCCTTCTAGATGCCAAAAACTAATGTTATGACAGACCCTCTGCCACCTTCCGAACTCCATTCCGTCGCAGACGAGAACGACACATGGAATCCCGAAGACGCGGTCGATGAAGCCGAAGGTAATAACACTGGGGGTGGCTGGTCTGCGGAGAGCTCTGAACAGACTGAGTGGAGAGGTGGCCTCTGGTAGTTGGTAGAAACGGAGGTGGCCGTAGTCGTGTTTTGCTTTTCCCTTTACAAATTGCCAGTAAAGGGGTGGCCCAAGAGGCGTTAATCTGAAGAAGCAGTACATGCTGGCGAGTAAATAATGTGTGAGATAGCTCTGGCCACCAACCATGCATACGTTTTTTGGTGTAGTGGTCTAGTGTCTCTCGCCAAACAATCCAGGTGGACCATGGTCGGTTTCAGATAGTTGCAATGTTCTTATCTAAGATTTCGTTACACCTGCACTGAGCTTCTGTATGACTGATCATAAAGGTGGATATTGATGCTGAACGTATAATATAGCCTCACTGAACTAAAGACACTAAAACCCATCCAGCCCAAGTGTCACAGAAACCTTCTCCGGTATGGTGGTTCCAGCTTCGCTTGGTATCTTCGAACTCGGTTCGAAGAAGGGTTTCTCTCCGTAAACAGCTGTACGCTTTCCTTCTCTTTCCTCCGTATTGTACCCACCTGGAATGGCGCGGTGCGCAACAACCCTGTTATCCCACAACGCGACGCTGCCAGCCTCCCAGTGCCATCGGACACTTAGATCATCAGCTGAATGAAGATGTTCGCGGAGGAAGTTGAGAATGTGTAGTGCCTCGCTGCCTTTCAACTCTTTGACATTGATGACGAAGGCTGGGTTGTAGAAGAGCGATTGCTCCCCGGTTACTGGGTGGATGCGGATCTGCAGCCTGTCAGACATATTTGAAGATATTTGGATTTGGGTAGCGTACAAGTGGATGTTCTCTTCGCACTGGTGGTCTGAATGTAGTGCCTCCGCTGTTGATGGTGTTGATATATGTATGCTATTGGGTATTAGCCTTTGAGTCCCAGGCCTGCCAGGACGGTCTGATGGCCATACCTCGGAACTATGAACACCATGAAGCCCCTTCAATGTGTTCTTGAACGTCGGACTCAGTTTATCAAACAATGCAGTCTGACTAACAAAAACAGTGTCACCACCTAGATCCTGGTAAGCGAGTGCACGGTGGCCATGGTCGGGATTAGATAGGTACCATATTCAGGCGCCTTGACCATTCTGAGCATTGTATAAGACGGCGGATTAACTTCAAACGAATGGTCGGAATGGAACTCTGCAAAGGCACTGCTGGAGTGCTCGAACGAGCGGATATCCCTGGGGGAAGTTAGCGAAATCAACCACCAAGAAGATAGTCTTACCCTCCTCGGCCGAGAATAGTTACATGGCGAGGATCAACCTGGTTCGGATCTCTATCTTGCTGATGGAAGTCAGATAAAGCACAGCACTAGAGGGCGTTTCGAGACTTACAATTCCATAGTGTTTGAAGAGCTCGTATTGCCCATCGAGTGCGAGGTCTTGGTCTCTAAAGAAGACGACTCCTCTCTGTTTCTCGAGTCAGCCTAGCTATTTTTCAATGGAAGCATAAGCGTACCTCAGCAACTAACAATGCCAGCTCATCTTTCTGTTTCTCATCGAGCTTGCTCAGTTGAATGCCCTGCAACTCAGTGCCGATGTATGGAGTCAAGTGTTTCAATTTGGTGACGGCCGACAAGAGCGACTTCTTCTCGGGATCTGCGAAGAGTGCGCGATCCTTCGGAGGTTGAATCTCTTCGATCGGTGGGTTGCTCGGCTTGTAGGAGAGGACTTTCTCGGTGAGGCCTGTGTGGGCTCCAATCATTTTGGCGTGCAGTATGTATCGGTTTAGCTAGGTATCTGGTTAATATTAACAAAATAGCAGATTCAGACACAGTGAATACGATGTCTCTTATAACATTAACTAACTCATTCTATTCCGCTTACAAATTCCAGCACTTCCCCTCTCCATGGTTGACTTGTAACTGGTCATCCTCATCTGCCATCGCAAACTCAAGCAGCACGAGCATCCTCCTTATATGGCGTTATTCGGACATCCCCGAGAGACGCCAGTTACTTGACCTGTTTAAAGTTCGAGACGCCGTTTACCAATTCACAGGGCCCTGCCTCGACTCCAGGTTTTCACTCTTAGTGGGAACTGCTGCGTCCACCGGCGAGATACACTTGATCGGATCCCACGCAGCTGGAACACAACGGCCAATGGTGATATCGCTATTATGATATCATTTAAGCTCCGTATTGATGACTTCCAGGATTCAACTCTTGAAAATTCAGACCGGATCCAACGCCAGCGTTACATTGGGTATCACCTCATCGCCAAGATAAAGCACGTTCTGTCGCTCATCACCAGGATCAAAGTCGCCATACGTGGGGAAGGATTAGACACTATGGAATGGAACTGTGTGCATGCAGATCGATCTACAAGATTACTGGATTTATTTGCGCTCCTCCCTTCTCTTCTCCCAGGCCATCCAGTCTTTCCCACATCTCACCATGTCTCTCTCCAAGGCCCCATCCACGAGTGAGACGAAGACAGGCGATGTCAGTGAGAGCAATAATGTCCCGATCACGGTCACTTCTACCGGCCTGCAGAAGGAGTTGGCTTCAGTAGATCAGGTGCTGGTCCGCAAGATGGCGCTGGTGAACGGTGCAATTGATGAGATTGGAATGACGGGTTTTCAATGGAAACTGTTCTTTCTCAACGGGTTTGGATACGCCGTTGACTCGGTACTTGGCCCCCGAAACGCTCGTGGAACTGATATGTTGACAACTTCTAGCTTCTCGTCGTTTGCCAGTCCATCGCCCAGCCCGCCGTCACCCAGGAATTCGGCAATCCAAGCAAGCATATCGCTGGAGTTTCTCTTGCATCCCAAATTGGCCTCCTAGTTGGCGCTGCTCTCTGGGGGTTCTCTGCCGATGTTATCGGTCGCAAGTTGGCGTTCAACTCGAGTCTTTTGATCTGTGCGACGTTCGTGCTCATTGCGGGCGGCATGCCCAACTACATCTCCTTCTGTGCAATGTTTGTCATAACCGCCATCCTTTACCTCTATGCTATACTAATCAATTCAGGGTTGCCATATATTCCGCTGGCGCAGGCGGAAACTACGTTTTGGACGCGACAAACTTCCTCGAGTTCCTTCCAGCATCCCATGCCTGGCTCGTCACCTTCCTCGCCGTGTGGTGGGCCGTTGGATATACGATAACCGGTCTATTAGCATGGGCGTTTATGAGCAATTTTAGCTGCGACCCTGACGCCACTGTTGCTGAGTGTACCCGTGCAGATAACATGGGCTGGAGATACCTCCATATTGCATGCGGGGGTTTGGTACTCCTTACGAGCATACTGCGTCTTGCTGGCATCAAAATGGCAGAGACGCCAAGGTGGCTAGCCAGTCAGAACCGCGACGAGGACCTATACAGGGTTCTTCTTGACCTATCAGAAAAATACAATCGCCCGTTCACGTTAAAGCTAGAGGACTTGAGATCCCAAGGCCGTGTCCAGGGAACAGAAAAGTCCGTCTGGTCGAGTCTGCGACTGGCAAGCCATTTTACGGGTCTCTTCAGCACAGGGAAGCTGACATATTCAACTATCATGATCATTATCAACTGGCTATTCATCGGAACTGTCTCTCCTCTGTACAGTGTTTTTCTACCATACTACCTCAAATCCCGTGGAGCGGATACTGGAGATGACTCAAACTACACGACCTGGCGGAACTACGCCATTAATCAAGTCGCCGGTCTGATCGGACCTATCATTGCTGCAGTCCTCGTTGAGACTCGGCTAATCGGACGCCGAGGAACCCTCGCCATCGGTGCAGCAATCACAACAGCACTGCAGTTCGGGTATACCCAGGTTACTACACCTGCGCAGAATGTGGGCCTCTCGGCAGCCATCACTGCGGCGTCGAACATCTATTATGGGACTATCTATGCCTACACTCCAGAGATCCTGCCGAGTGCCCATCGAGCAACGGGATATGGTCTTTGTGTTGTCGTAAACAGAGTTGGTGGGATTATTGGCGTTTTGGTGGGAAGCTATGCCAATGTCGAGACTACAGTACCGTTGTTTGTTTGTGCTGGGTTATATGCAGCGTTGATAGTGACGAGTTTGTTATTGCCGTTTGAGAGCCAGGGAAAGAGGGCAGTCTAGGACAAGGATTGAACCGCGAGTCAATAGCTAATAATACCAATTACTTCGCAGTCCTATACCCTTAGGCGGAGTTCTTTTCTCTCAATCAATTTACGAAATGGATTCCAGGCTCTAGATTAGCCAGCCTGGTTGAAGTTTGCTTTGCTGAAAATAGCATCCGTGTAGTGCCGCACAAAGCCGTTCATCTAAAATGGCTCCCCGTCTCGATTTGCGGTTGATTATCCTTAATAGGGAAGGAAGCAGGTCTCCCACCTCTTTGGCAAGCCAGTATATTGGCATACCAAGCCTAAGAACAGCAGTTGGGCCATGTCCCAAATAAGTGGATCATTGCTAAGCATCTTCCTTGAGCGGAAGGAATCAATCCTTAGGTGCGGTAATCAAATAAACAGGTCCATACCACGGGTTAATACTGCTCTGCAGCTCAGCCGCCCTATCTACCCGCGTCCATGGCCATAGTATGCTCCCCGTTAAGTATAAATTCTAGTAGATAACCAGACTTGATGAGCTTGTTATACACCTTCTATAGGAGCCCGCCATTTATATAACCTCCAGCTCAAGCGAGACCCTACAGAGCAATTGGCCTCTCGTCCATGGTTCCAATTGTAAAATCCGCGAATAGATACGTGGTTGAAAACTAAAATGATGCCTAAAAAAATGCATTATAATTACTTTAAGCGTAAGCTGTCTTCTCGTTTCAGATCAACCCATACCATGGTTGACGCACAGATACTGGTAACAACACATTTTCCATTCAACCAGACCAAAGCCAAGACCCAAACCGGCACATATGGCGACGACACTACCAACACTTTCGTTCGTTGCTATCGACCACTTGCCTGATGGCAGCAGCTTGCTAGCAATATGCCCTTACCCTCCAAGGACACGGAGAATCACTTATTACCAAAGTTTTACTTCATTCAACATTGGCCTAAAATGGCTCTAGTTGGAGGCGACATGCTCCTGCTACTTTTGGCCATGGTCCCTTCTACACCCGCTCCTTCCCAAACGGGAACCACTCTACTCTTGTATACTATCCCCTGCTCCTCATCTATTCCCCCCAAGTCCTTTCATCTTCTCTTCACCACTCACTCTCAAACCATTCGAATCCAATCTCGTGTCTTTCGTTCATCTCATCTTAATTCTGAGTTCATCTCGTTTCATCCCCAGTTTACCATTTCACTCTCAACCCATCCGAGTTCCATCTCACTTCTCTCACTTCCCTCGCTTGCTTTAGTTTAACCTTGAGTTCATCTTGCTTCGCCCTCAGTTCATCACGTTTCCATCTCAAACCATCAGAGGTCAACCTAGTGTGTCTTGTCTATTTCAATTCGTCCAAGCGTCGTCTCGTGCGTGCTCACTTCGCCGTCATCGTTTCCTTACCCGCCAACATCACGGAAATTGACATCGACACCATTACCTCGGCGGAGATGTACCCGACGTTTGCAACTAGATTGCGAATGACTCTGCGCGTCCTGGAAGTTGGCGAGCTATACCACATGGGCTGTGGCGGAACATCAACTCGCAAACAGCTTAAGGAGATCATGCGTGATTGTCTTGACGAATTCCTGAGCCATATCCTACGCGGCTTGAGGCTCCGAGAGGATATGAAAGGAGGTATTGCTCAACCGCAGTGATGCTTGTTGTCCTCGGGAATCGCCTTGAAGCTCTTGATCCGGTTAATTTCTAGCAAAAGTAGCAGAGAATATCGCCGTGTGAGGCCATGTATTAATACGCTGCCCAAGCGGGTGATTGCCCAAAGGCAGAAAACCGTCCAGAAGTTGATAGAACGACCAAGACCAATTTCACGTCTTGGAGTGACTATTGTATCTTTCTTTTTGTTCTGGTGTCATCGAGTTCATCCTCTTTCGATGGTAGTTCTTGTGATATGCTAGACGTTTCTTGTGGGCTTCTGGTGATTCCTTTTTAGTCGCGACCTTGGCTCTCTTTCGAGTAGTTTCACGAAGTGACTTCTGATCATCAAGCTCTTCGTAGTTGCTGTAATCGTCCGATTCATCGTTTGCGCTGATGGGAATGTCGGTATCATTCGCTTCGCTGATGTCGGCATTGTCGGTTTCGTCGGTTTCGATGTTAGGGTTGTTGATAAGCTTGCGGGTACCCCAACCCGGGTAAACAGTCTTCATTATTGGTTCGAATTTCTTACCAGCAGATACGAACCCAAGTCGTTGGGATTGTCGAATGGCACTTGACATTTTCCGTCGAGGGGGTTCAAGCAAGCAAAGGTGACCAAATGCTCCATACCAGGACAAGGCTTCTGTTGGATTTCCATAAACGCATGATTGAGCTAACTGGGGCTGGTGAGGAGCTGCATAAGCCCCAAGAATCGACGCAAATAGCGCTTCTGCTAGGAGGTTGATATCGCGATATGAAGTAATCAACTCTTCGTTCGTGAAACTTGTAGAATATCGAAAGAGAGTAGCAAATTTCGCGGTACGATCGACAGATTCGTCAAAAGCTATGGCAACGTAGAAAGGTTGGGATATATAATATAAGAATTAGTAATAAAGTCAACTGCCAAATTTTCTATTGTGGGACATGCTCAGTGGGTTTGGCGTGATGATTAAAGAGTATTCAGGGGACAGTGATTTTGTTTTCACTTAGTTGCCGTCCTTCAGGAACAACCTCCTTCAACTCCATACCAGCCATTGTTTCCTCAGTGATGTACAAGTATGCATTCTTTTGAGTCGTAACCGTGTCTCAGTGACAGAACTATGCTTTTCTCGATTAAATCCAAGTCCATACTGCACAACGCGTAGATATGGACGCGGGTAATCGACTACCCAGGCCAATACAGACAGAATATGTGATTGTAGGTCTGAATGAGCTATGCCTCTTTTGAATCAACAGGAGGTAGAGTATCTCGGTGCCTCATCTCCCGTATCATCTTCGTCTTGTGGCGGGACGTAGCACCAAGGGTTTCCTTTGGAGGACGGTTCGTCCTGATTAGGAGACGCAACGTATGTAATCCTTTGTGCATGGCGAGCCGTGGTTGGGCTCGATAAAGAGCCGGTATACATCATTGTGCCATCCGCCTTTGTGATGAGCGGAAAATCAAGAAATATATTAAGGGCATCGTTGATGTCGAAGAATCCTCATCAGAGTCATTGACCAAAGTTGCGTCAGATCAGTTAGCCAGACGGTCATAAAACCATGCAAGCATGAGTAAACTGAAAAATGGGACGAACAAAGCTTCCAGCGCCCTGTTTTCAAAATCCACCTGATACTGGTCACATGTACCAATGAGATTTTATATCGTTGTATCTAAGGTCACCGCTGCATTCGAATCATGATGGTAGTCCGGAAAGACCTTCTCTCTCGCCCCGAGGCTGTCCAGGAAATCGTTGATTAAGTTCGCATAGTCAGTGCAATCTCCTCCACCAAGATGGCGAGGGTTTATCGGTATAAGGCGGCCACCATGTAGGTGGGCGGTTTATACCAACGTTGGAAGTGTGACGCTCAAAGCAAAACCGGCCCTGGAGTCGTTGGTGCCGCTGAAGCCTATTGTTAGGTATGTCTTGATACCACCAAGGTGTATTGAATGCTTCGCGATAGCATAATGGTAAAGAAGAACCGGATCGCTCCAAGTAACTCTTCTTCGATATGTACCATTCGCAGCATTTACTCTCCCAATGTCAGTGCAACGGGTCAAAATAAGCAATATCGGACCATGTGGGTTGTTTCGACTGTGTGGCTTTATTCATGGGTGTGATCGATCAACAGAATATAATAATCTGTGTAACCCTCCAACGTCTTTGACCGAAGCAAGATGCCAAGGTGCCACCTGCAAGTAAGCCTCGTAACAGCGAGAGGGGATCTTTGGTGCTGTCCGTCCAAAAGCTAGTCGTGTTGCCTCCCTTAATTGCAGCAACTACCGCAGCAGACACATCAGGATCAAGAATATAGGAACGAACCTCTGGCTGTCGTGATATAGGCAACAAATCAATGCTATAATTGCATACATGGTCGTAAATGCGATTGAATAGCTCTGTAGTCGCGTCTTCGCAGAGTAGGTGTATGCGAGGGAAGTCCCCACAATGATATTCACCGATCTCAATGGACTGGGGGTATTTATAACATTGATAATCAAGTATCACCAATGTATCGATCTGCAAATAGGGGGTCATGCTTTCCATTTGTCAAAAATAGAAGCAAAGACGAGATCATATGGTAGAAGTGAACTTGATGTTCATATCTGTATCGACCAAGATTTCATCTTCGTGTAGAGTTCCATGCTTTCTCCATGCATCACCTAACCAGCCAATCAGTCGCAGCGGCTTGGTTGGAAAAATAGATGGTTGTCCCATATTCATCGAATCTTGACGAACAGCAATCATTCTCCGGACGAAGTTTTTGCCATCCTCGAGTCGAACCTGAGTGATGTCTCCAATAGCCAACCGGCTAAATGACGGTAGAAAATAAAGTGGCAATGTTCAGGGCCAGGCTTAGGAATGGAAAAGTTTCCCAGTGCCTAAAAGTCGGTAACTTTGTCGTAGTTCGACATCGATACTGTAACGGTACGGTCCTTCTTGAATAGACCGTGGTTCGAAGTAGTTGGCAAGATGTTGGACTTCTCGTCCTGTATGCCATAGCCGAGAGGGTGAGGGTATCCAATCGATGACTTACCCGAGGCTGTTGCCAGTGCGCTTTCCAACTGCGCGTTAAATTAGGTTGCATATCGATGTTTGGCAGCAAAGCATGGATATCGTCCAAAAGGGAGATGATTGTCTGAGATGGATCACCGTGACGCATTTCGAAATTCAATTGACTCGACCCAGGGTTTCAAAAATGAGCGTATAAGTCGGTCCTTACGACAGACTGAGTCTCTGATGTAAGGGAATAAAACAAGCCAGCCTGATACACCTTATATAGATGCATTATGCCGGGATTTTGTGCATTCTTTGCACACAACAACCCGTTGTTCCATGGGTTTGATGTATTTGGATTTGGAATCTTCTGTAATGCACACTGAGTGGCATGACGATACATCAAGATATTGTTGTCACATCGAATTGTAATCCATGTTGAAGAATTTGAGAATGGTATCCCAGATCTATACCAACTGGCCAGTGATCCTATGTTTTCGAATGGCTGTTAACGAACTGTAAAATACCCACAGAATTATAGACAACACTCACAATGAGAGCTTTCCATGGTAAGAAAGATTACCTTATTCGAATATGATTGAGAATCGAAGCGTTCGAATAAAGGCAGGCAATGCCTTCGCCATTTTGAATGGATTCCAGGATAATGAAGATGACAGTCCCACTGTCACAACAGGGTTCTTGGAAGTATACCACTGTATAAAGTTGCCCATTGATGCCCGTGGCTATGTACAGAATAGGCCTTTAATATCTAGACCATCCTGGCCAATTCACAGGTGACGGCACAGGTAGATGGCGACCGTGCTATTGTGGGCGGTGTTAGGGATGAGCACAGAAGGCAACACGCTCAAAATCAAGTCAGCTGTGTGTTGATTAGGATCGACACCCATATTATGGCAGAGCTTCTCGAGGCTTACCTTGCTTTTAAAGGCTTTGTACACAAATGGCATGGTTGTGTTAGTTTCATCACCATGGGTACCAGAACGTAGTCTTGGGCAACTTTCACGTTGCAAACCAGGAGGTCAAAACAGGTGTAAAGCGATTGGAGATATCAGAAGCGAGAGGATACTGAACATATTCTATACAGTTCCAATATAGACGGAGAGGCCGGTCATCGAGTTGATAGTCAAAATCTGGGAAATCAACAACAATCGACACAGGAAGCACCGCGAGTGTTGTATACTCGCGAAGGCGCGAAGTCCAGGCCTTCTGATAGTTGCATTTAAGAAAGGCTGTCAACGCACACGGGTAGAGGGTTTGCCCATGCAAAGGTAGGAGAAGGAAGATATGAGATGGAGGAGATGAGATGGAAGAGACGAGGAATTGAGCGGACCATGGCCAGTGTGTTAGTGTGTTGAGTAAATTCACTCACAACACAACAGCAACATTACCAGCCATGCCCCAGCCACGGAGGTCAGCTACGCGACTGAAATGAGTCACTTAATGCCGGAATATCCAAGCGTCTCTGACGCGATACTGCTCCAAATAGTGTCGACTTTTCTCACGGCTTGCTGGATTTGCCAGATATCGTCTCTTGTTTGCTTTAACCTTGTCAGGTTTTTATTTGTGTCCATTGATGCCTTCGAATTGCTTTCTTTTGCGAGAAAGCTTGATGTTGACGTGGTGTCATGGAATCTAACGTAGACCGGTAATATTGACGATGGTATTGTAGACGTACTTCACGGGCTTGAGGAGACTCCTTCAAAGTACATTGTTTTTTGGGCCTGTGCTGGGCAATAGCACATCCACAGTGATCAATAACTATCTGATGGTCTTTCAGTATCTTCGATAACTTCACTCGGCTTCTCCATATATTTGACGGGATCAACATGAGGATTGACTTCAATTATCGTAGTAGCTATAAGCCTAGGGTCATACGCTTGTCCTAGTGACAAATGTGTTTTCCTCCGGCCATGAAGGCCAACAACTGGGCCCGTAGATCCGACATATAACCAATGCCTTTCAGTTGCAGGGCTTTGGAGGCCATGGTCATGGATGCCCTTTAGGGAAACACCCGTATCGCCTCCATTTCGAGCCATGCCAGCGAACGATTCATGAGTAATTTAGTGATTCTCCCTATCCCTGGAAGGTAAAGGCATAGACGGTGTGGTCGCACTAGTTCCATCGTACTTGACACCAGGAAATTCTTGGTCAGCTTTCACGGTGCGAGGCAATAATGGAATGGTCAAGTACGAGCGAGCGAAGACGGAATTGGGCGTCTAACAACAATAGCACGCCAGTAGAGATACTCATAGTAGTCATGTCTATTATGTGCATAAACAATTCTATTCTATGATAAATCTTTTAATGTCCTGCATTCATATCTACAACGAACTACCAAACGCCCCGTTCGCATTCCCGGCTTCTGAATCCCACCAAGGCTCTATATCCTCTAGACTCGGCAGCGCGACCTCAACCCCATCAACTTCCGTGTTTGAATTCGCATTTCCCATGCGGAACGCAGTGGCCGCAGCAGTCGTACTATCCGTGATATTATCTGGGAGAATACCGAGATCGGAGTCCCGGATCCAAGAGTCAATATCGCTGTGCTGTGCTGGGTTGAGGTTAAGGCCGGTTGTTGTTGTTGAGAGATTATTATGTTGGCCTTGGCTCTGAAGATTGGTGCGTTTAATGTCGAAGTCGGCAGAGAGCCCTGCTCCATTCGCGGGCTGGAGCTGCGGAGGGGTTGTGGGTAGGGTGAAGGAAGCCGAGTGGTTGTGCGCCTTTGTTGGCGCGCTGACTCGGGTCTTCTTACGAGTAGCCGATGAGTCACGGTGAATTGCACTTCCCGCGGACTCTCTCGTATTAGAAGACTGAGCTAACCGATGGCTACTAATCTGGCGCTTCATCGCTCCCGAGCGGCGCATCCTCGCCTGCCAGCGTCGCTGGAGACTAACTAGGAAATCGCGAGTGCGTTTAGCATTTTCGAACGACTGGCCGAGCTCGTCTAACGCGCGGAAGCAGAGGTTCAGGTAGGCGACCATTTCGGTGCTGTTGTCCGTGGATTGCTCAAGGCCTGTTCTGCTGGCGAGCGGGGTGGATGATATAGTGACGTAGAGGAGGATGAGGGCGGCGCTGAAGATCATGGAGACGACCTGGTTGTTCATGCGGCGGAAGGTGTAGTGTTTTTCGTAGATGTGGAGAAGCCGCGCAATTGCGATGGAAGACTCGATGCACATTTTACGCGCGTGGTGGTAGCCTGGGCCTTGCCGAGGGCTGCGTGGTTGGATGTAGCTCTTTGAAACCCAGGGACGGTGGGTAAAAATGACGATTTGGTGGTATTGGAGGCTGATTGATGTTAGTCCGGTCAATTTGGAGTTGTAGTTTTACATACTGTAGCATAAGGAGGTGAGGTAGGATAGGCGTTGTGTCATTTGCAAGGTCGATGTCAAGGCAGGAGGGTAGGCTGGCTTTCCAGGCAAAGAGGTCATCCGTCACTCTATGACAGAACCTCTGTAACTCATGGCGAGGAATATCGGAACATCCATATCTAGACAGGTAAGTCCTCTGTCAAACAGTTCCAATGGGTAGACATACAGGACATGCCCAAGAGGAGATATTATCTCCCAAAGCACGGCGAATTGTCGGCTAATCAGTTCATTAGGATTCTTCAGCGCTCCGCCAAATCCTTCCTGGTCTGTGGGCAGACCATAAGGACGCCATGTATCTTCTTTTCCGACAGTTAAGCCCGACGCGGGCTTAGGAACGGTGATATCCCCGGCATTCATTCGGAACGGCCGCCCAAGGTAGAACCCCCAGAAGCTATCCACAGTCAGGAACTGCATTCAAACATTGAGAACACTACTTACTGGTCTGCAGTGTAGCTTCCCCAGAACGCTATTCGCCGCACATCGGCTTCGAAAGCACTCATGTCTCCTCGCTCCACATATGGTGTCATATCCAGATGCAGTCCAAGATCGAATGCAAGCCTCATTGACATACCACTGTAGAGCCAACCACGTGCATCACGGTTTGATGCTCCTTCATGGCAGCTCATAATCACAAGCGCCTGCACTGTGGCGACACATGGGGAGTCCAGCTCAATCTCCAGCAGCGCCTTCGCTCTGTCCGCAAAGAATTCAGACAGTGACTTTGGGAATGTAATAAATGTGGGATGGTATCGAGCCTCAAAGGCACTTCCAATAGCACACCTGCGTCGGGTTAGCGCCAGTTAAGGTGAGGGCTTCAAGCAGCATACATAGCGTTAGTGAGCACCTCGGAATAGAACGGTGTATCGTCTAGTTCCTCTCTCCAATTCTGCCTGGCAGTGTAGTACATCTCCTTGTCAACAACGTACGTACTGCAGTTTTGCCACGTGAAATAAAGCTCCAAGAGGTGGTCCTCGAGAGCCTGGTCTACCGACTGTCCAACGCGCAAATGGTTCAGGATGTCCTGCCCATCATGCCGAACAGTCCGAGCATCAGGACGCTGGCGTTGTTGTGTCGCAGAAACATCGACCAGGTTGAGGTTTGACGTCGCGCCGAAGAATCGTAGATGTCCATCGCCCGCAATTTTTAGCGTTCCGATCCGATGGGAAATTTGTTCAATGACGTCTTTCTCCGCTTCGTTTTCTTCGCCGCTGTCGCTATCATCGTCTCTGTTGTTCTGGGCCTGTTCGAGGAGAGCACCCGGCTGCTGCGCTATATCTTGAGATAGGTGCAGACTATCGGGGCTGAACCCATTCTCTGGAGATGTCTGGTACCCGCCATTCATATTTGCGTATAGAGAGTCCAAGCTCTCCGCGGTCGGAAGGGCAAATTCCCAGCTCGCCTGAGGGAACTGAAAACCAAACGGGCCCATGGTCGCCTGGTTAGGTACGGTTGGATTCTCAGTAGGCAAAACATTTAGCGATGGCAAAGTTTCGGAAAGGTCCCCGTTCGCAGCCTGATTCCCATTATACGCAGGCATAGGTAACGGGCTGTGTGCAGGTGGCTGCTGCCCAGGCGTGGGTATAGCATTCTGCGATTCCGATGTTGGAGAATCAATTTTCTTCGGTACTCCACGGGGTATTTGCAATGTGTCTAGAACCCGATTGATCCCCATTTCGTCCGCGGTCTTCATTGGCGGCGGCTCGAGGCCATTGTCATAGATGAACTGAACAAGTTGGTCTATTCTGGCGGAGAACAGCTCTGTCGCTGCGCGTAAGGAGACTCTGATTGCAGGAACGGTCAGCCTCTGTGGCAAGCGCTCCAGGTCTTTCTCGACGGGTCATCGAGGATCACACGGTCGGTCTCCCATGGAACTCTGAAAAGAAAAGTGCGGCTGCCACGCATTGGGTTGTGCCAGCAAGCAATATAAACAAGGTTGCACGACGTACTTCCGTTTGTCGTCTCCATGCTGGTATTTGCATTGTTTCCCTTTCTTCTGGCAGTTGTTGCAATTTGGGGATGCGCCGTCGCACTAGGATTGTAGCAACTTAGTCAGTATTCAGGCTTTTTTTGAAAAGCAGTAGGAAGGCGTACTCTGATCTTGCTCTCCCGACAAGGAACACAGGCGGTGGTGACGTGTTTTCTAGGAGGGCGCTTGGTCTTCTCCGACTCGGACGGCATTGTGAGAACCGAACTCGGGATGGATGAGCAAAGTAGAAAGAGAAGATGAAAATCAATCAACCAAAGTCAACAGAGCACTGATTGAAAGCAAGCATGTCCGAGTCAATATTCATGGGGATGACAATGGAGGGAATGCTGTTGGCGGACCAAGTCGAGGCGGGGAGGGACAGTTTCCGGGGAAGAAATTATATATAGAAGATTGGCAATCGGCGCGACTCCCTCAATTCAAAAGATCGGTCCGACTGGGGGAATCTTGCCCCTCGTAGAAACATCCCGCTGCACCGTCCAATCACACGGCTCCCCACGCCTCCGCGAGCCTTGAACAAGGTAAAAAACCCCGCGTCTCCATCACCTGACCCGATCTTGTGCCTGCTGGTGTTGTAAAATGCTTCACCTTGCTTGATAGGGGTAATATGGGATGGAGGAAAGAAGGATAGACTATAGCCTGGACCCTCTTATCTTATTTCGACCCCGCTCTTGGTCTCTAGTTTTGGTCTCGGGCCCTCCAGCTGGAGACGCCGACAACATGCCCGATTAGGACCACTACTACACACGGTAATGAACCCCCTCGGGGGCCGAAAGTTGCACTTCAAGCATAAATTTAACATTAAACAATCTTGGCCGAAGCTCAAAATATAGATCTGGATACAAAATTACTGGGTCGTGACGACACCATCCTCCTCGACGCGCTCAACGTGGGGGTGGCTGTCGAGGACCTGAGCGGACAAGGCGGAGACTTCTGGGAGCTCGACTCTGTTAGAGACATTAGATTAGTTTATTTTGAGTTATCACTGTAGGTATAGAGAAAGTCTGGCACATACGCAATTGCCCTGATGAGAGTGTACTCGTGGGTGATGTTGCCTCCACTATCGCGGATCTGGTCCTTGACCCTTCGATAATGTTAGCATACACTCATCGTCAAAATGTGAACCAAAACCTACTGTTGGACGGTCTCCTCGGGAGAGTCACGCTTAAAAGAAACCTAATTTCAATATGAGTTTGGTTTCTAGAGATTTTCTCAAGAGATCAGGAACACAGACTATGTATTTCGGCATTTTGTTTTGCGGCGTAGTATGCAAGTTTGGGACGCGAAGACTGGCGTGAGAGCGGATAGGATCAACAGTAATCTGTAGAATTTGGAACCAGGTTCTGGTGCAACCTCCTGGACACTGGCGGCTTTTGTATTTTCTGGGCTGATGGCGTGTAGGGTGCAGCTGAAACTTGACCTGGCAACCCTCCCAGCCTCAAGCTGACGAGTTGCCCCTCATCGGATCCCAAGGCCGCCCCTACGTCATCGCGATAATCCGGAGATGACCCGAGATGGCGAGACCCTTCATGGGATTGGTTCAACTACGGATGCAATACTTGACCGAAATTGCTAATAATTTGCTAAAATCTGGCTAGTAATTGTTGTTTTATATACTTAACGAAATAACTTCTGGATCACCAGTTGCTAGTGCGCTTCAGAGTCTCGTTCTGGATCACCTCGATCCAGTAGTCATCAGGATCAAGGACAAACGCAACGTTCTTCATCCGGCCATCTGTTAGGCGCTTCTTCCAGTTGACATTTAGGCCCTCGAACCGCTCGCAGGCGGAATTCAGATCGTCCACGGAGATACCTAAATATATGTCAGAAATGTATGGCTGGGGAATTCTGACGTCAACTTACAGATGTGGCCAAATCCCTGAGGCTCATTGTTACCGTTGTGGTAAACCTGGCCCTCCTGCTTCTCAGTACCGTAGTTCCATGTCAATTCAAGCAATCCTTCCCATTCAGCAACCGGGTTCTTAGCACCCTCAGCCACCTTGGCGTTCGAAGCAGGGTATCCCAGGAAGTACAGGTTGAACCCAGCATCTTTGTTCTCGTTGGTCTTCAAGAGGGTCATGCCCATGACATCCTGGTAGTATTTCAAGCTCTTCTCTGCATCCTTCACGCGGAGCATGGTGTGGTTTAGGCGGTAGGTGCTGGGGTCCGTGGTGGTGTTGTAATCCTCATCCTTGCGGCGGATAATCTCGACCCAGTATCCATCGGGATCCTTCACAAAGGCAATGTGCCTCATACGACCCTCAGTGAGCTTCTTCTGGAATTGGTATCCAGCGTCCTCGAGTCTCTTGCAGGCCTGTTCGATGTTGTCGACGGAGACCGCGAGGTGTCCAAAGCCACGGTGTGGTTCTGTGTTGCCGTTGACGACGCTGTAGTTGGGGTCATTCTCGGTGCCGTGGTTGTGGGTGAGCTCGAGAACGGCATGGCGGTCGGTCCAGTGACGGTCGCCCTGTAGCGACTCGGGTCCGTTGTAGGCGAGAAAGTAGAGAGAGAACTTGTTTTCGGGGAAGTCTAACTGTTGGACTTGGTTCAGGCCTAGGAATTTGTAAAACTCAACTGAAAAGGAAAAAGCCCGGTTCGTCAGTGCTGTGGTCACGACTGTCTTGATTTGCGACACTCACCCGATCGCTTTGGGTCCTTGACCCGAAGCATGGTATCTATAGGGAGTTAACAATTGCATGGTCAGCCACACTTGCGCGCTACGCAGGCAACAATACTAACGGTTGAGTTTGTAAGTGGACGTGTCGGTCGCCATTGTCGCGAGAGATCTATTTGTAGCTATGCTCACTATGTCAGCGCTGCGATTGGCCCAAGCGGGCAATCTACGACGAATGAAGCTTCAGATGACGAACCTGGTAGGATGGAAAATCTTGGGTTGAGGACCCTGAGGAAAGAGGCAGGCAGGGAGAAGAGGGTGCGTTTACCGAACATGGAGGAGGGGCAATGGGGGAATTGTATTAGTGAGCAGTTGAGGAGAAAGGCCGCGGTGGAAGTCATGCGGGTGGGGTGCGCTGCCTATGACGCTATTCCGCCCAGAGCAATCTACTCCGACGCCACGATTTGACAAGTTGAACGACATACAATGCATTAGGAGGCTTATGCCTTGTATAGGAAACAAAGCTCGCTGCAACTCATGGGCTAACGACAATATCTCACTGGAAGGAAGATGGCTTGTGTTTTCCAAAATGAATACTCCAACAGGTGTCTGGGATAAAATAGATCTACTCTTTATCGAATATGGAATCATACCATTTGTCCTTATACCGATTGGCTGTCACTCGTCCTTCTATATTTCTTATATTCTTGCACTCTTGAAAGTAATTATCAAAGTTATTTTTTATCGACCATGGCCGCGCCTCGCCATCTACAACGCAGCCGCGTAGCTTATACCATACTAAGGTAACAAGCTAAGATATCGGATGTTCCGCCAATCTTGCCACTCACACTGACTATCCCGGGCAAGGCTGAGAGAGCCACCAGGATGGTCGGTCGGTCTGCAGTCTCGTATTAAGGAGAAAGAGGGATAATGGCCTCTTCGAGTATTCAATGTGCTTCCAAGCTCTTCCCAATATGAAGGTTCTTACTCCGCCTCGTAGTATTGCTGCACCCAAACATAACAGACTCTCTGAGCATCACCGCCGGAGTACTCGACGTGTCATTGATTAGCAATAAGTCACGCAGTAAATCGGCAATCTCGAGGACGCCTCGAAGCAGCGTCAGAAAGTACTGAACCAGCATTTACTATTGACAGGTTGCCTGTCCATCCTGAGAAGACCAGTGCCGAGAAGACGGAATTATCGCCAAAAGGGCTTCCATCACTCTGTGCCAAAGACAGCGTCTTTCAGCAATTGAGGGACTGTCTCCAGGATTTGTGGAACAGGTTGCAGCTTGGTGGGCGCGCGGGGCGAGATGGCCTTATCAGAAAGACGAAATTGATGGGCTGCTTGGGACTATGGAGAGGCATAAGGATATTCTTGTTCTCACTCTCCAGAGTGAATATGCAGGTCTCTGTCTTATCCTTTCTTCCTTACTTATTCCAAGCTGATATTCCGGCGGTTCCCTATCAGCACAAGGTCACAATTCTACGCGAAGAACAGGAGGCGCCACCAAAGCCAGTAAACTCTCGAGATACTCAACTGGCTGTCCCCATTGAAGGCCATTGTAACGCATTCCGACATCTTCAGATGATAGCAAGACGGACCGTTGCAGTGAATTCAGGAAGACGAACGTTCATCTTCCGTTCCGACGAAGCTCATCCCCTGTTTTCTCTGCTGCATACCCTCAATGCGACTGGCCTAGACCTGGGAGATAGTCAGGTTAGTGAAAGCATAGCCTTCGCTTTATACTCAAGGCTTGACAAATAGGTCTTTCTCCTTGATTTCGAATTTTCGACGTGGCCTCTGCTAAGCTTTGGAGGAAATTATGCACAGTGGAGTTAACAGCCATTTTCGTGTCAGATGTCGAGTCGAGAAGCAAGACTCCAGGATGACGGAAAGGATGGGTTTCTACTCCCCTCTAACAAATGATGTGTTCACTCTCTGGAGAGCAAGCCATGCGTGAGGAGCTCCTATCCTTGGCTGATGCGAGGTGCCTTCAAGAGGAGAGCAGTCCGAGTTAAGAAAGCCCACCAGTTATTGTTACAACCCTTATTTGGTAATAGTTAGCCATACTTGGGTAGCCCTGCACATGCCGCCATGCATCTTTGAATAATCTTAAATGGTCACTTAGTCATGTACCCCCAAAACACACTAGACGGGAATGGAAAGGGGTCTCAGGACAACTTTCCCTGAGCGTGCACCTCGAGCCCACGTGCGCCCATAAAGCCCGATTAGGAAATTGACGTGGGAGAGCCCAACTCCACACTGTCACCCGCACTTTTCCCTATCCAGAGCCAAGTGATGAGGCCTTGAATCCACCAGGCGTTGAAAGGCCCCTCATTGCGCTGTCTATGCAGATTCTGCTGCAAGTCAGGAGATATGGATCCTGCATTAGGGGCCCGCCTCCCTGGTGATACGCATAGTAATTTGAAAGGTTGCATTCTTCCTGTCTGTTGAGATTGAGTGGGTATGAACTAAAGGGTTCTCCCGTCCCGTTCCAGGATCCTTGAACAGTGGTGGTTCCTAGATGCGAGCAGACAAAAATTTAGCGGGCGGTCCAGTCCATAGCTCTAGCTGGTGTTTCTCTGTTCGAGGCCCTATCAGCATCTTCCCAGTTCATTCGACATCAATTGAAGACATTAGCTTTATCAAGAGCAAGTTCAATTGTGCTTCTTGACGGTTTGATATCGAAGCGGCAAGGCAAACTATACTAGACTGAGAAAAGGCTGGCGTGACCCGACAAGGAGGAGAGAGGATACGAGAAAGAAGAAAACATGCATCCCGACGACTGAGAAAAATCACTCACTGCCGAGACTCCGCATTTTGGGACTTCCATGTAACATAATCTACCGGATACTGGGGACTGGCCTCGGGTTCAGTAGTTTAGACTCGCGGCAGTCACGGATAGCAATTAAAGCAGATGAAGATCGAGCCTGGGCGGCGAGTGACGCGCAACGCAGGGAGGAAACAAAAGTTTGAAACTCTTATGTTTTCGGGCTCAGATCCTCAATGCGACTGGCGTTATTGGACGAGAAATGCGCCGGGCTGATTGCAACTGTCATGGTGACTCTTTCCGTGAGTAATACGACGCTTAGCTCGGCAGCGTATTTGGATGATTAGCTTTAGAGGCCTGTTGCGCGTGTAGAATCCAGACGTAAGACTGAATTAGGTGAATCATCCGATAACTCTGATCGCCGCGACTCTGAGTTGTTCGGTGTGTGTAGGAAGAGTGTTGGTCTGTTTGGCTGCTCGTATGCAGTTGTTAAAGCAGCAACCGGCTATTCCGGAAGCGGTTACGGTACTCCATTCTCCAATGACCCATGGAGGAGTCAGCTCTCTCCCTCGTCCAACAGCTTCGGTCCCCGCAGTCTTCGGTATACGTCCTCTTCTGACGTCCACTGCTCCTTCATCCGCCGCCAACTGCAAGAGCCCTGCTCTTACTGCTGCGCTAACTCGGTTCATCTGCTGACAGGCTGCAAGGTTCGTGGGTCTTTCTCTGTTTCCCCCCAGCTCTCCCACTCGGGATCGACTCGCCTTCGCACTGCACATCAATTGCTACCCATTTGAGTTTCGCCTTGACTGTTTATCTTTTTAATTTTTCTTTCCCTTTTTTGCTTTTTTTGCCTTTCCTGCGTCCTGTCTTTGTATTTTCTCCTTTTCTCATTCGACCCTCTATCGATACCCAAGACAACTGTACGTAGCTCTCCGCCCCCGACCCAGCCTTCTCCCCACGCTCTTAAAACGCCTCACTGCCTGAGTCGTGTGCGTCTGTCAATATTTCGCCCGTTTGATTATGCCTCACGATGATCATGAGCCTGGATCTTGCATGGCGCGCTCCGTGCTCATCCCCCGACTGGGGAGAGAAAAAGACCGTCTCTCCCGCCTTCTTGTGTATCCGTCGTGTCACTCTTACTCCCCTTGACGTTTGAAGTTGGCTGTTGGCTGTTAAGTCGTTGCCATCATCTACCTGATTGTGTACTCCTTTCTGCCTATATTTCCAATGACATAAGCCTTATTACTCTTGTTCTGCCTATATCTTATTTTACTGCCTCTCTTCCTCGAGCTGGTCCTTTTATTATTCCATCCATATACTATACCCGAAAGCAAGATGACTGAACTCAAGCATCCAGTTAACACTGGTTTCTCCCAGAAACCAAGTATCTTTGACGACCCTCACTATCGTCCGTACTGGGCTCGCAGTCAAGTCCAATACGCTCAGGACCTCCTTGACTATTCACCTGAACCCATCGAGTACGAACACGACGACAAAGACTACTGGGACAACCACTTTTTCTTCCCCGAAGACTGCTCGTGGTCCCCTCCCAAAGGTTGGGATATTGATGACAACACCTCCGAAGAAGATATCGCCGCTGGAGAGTGCTACGATTACCGTGACGCCACCATGATACCCGGTCTACCCGATATCAAAATGCTCGACGCGGAGGCCCTCTCCGATCTACTAGAGGACAACCTTTCACCGCCAGAAATCACCTCCATCTTGTATGTACCCCTTGTGTCCTACTCTGGCGACCTTACTGACAGCATACGCTAGCGTGTTTGCCACTAATGGGGCCATCTTCGCCTACTCCTCCCCTCTCCCATCCAGGCAGCTACGTAACTTGAGCGCTACCTATGGTGCTGCTTATACATGCTACGCAAAGAACGCTTCCAGCGGTAACCTCACCGGCGTAAACCCCGCAAGCCACCCTTCATCATATGTCACAGCCCAATCCGTATCCCTTGGCGATGTAGGCTCGATTGTCTTCGAGCTCGACGACCTGGTCGCCGTCGTGACCAAAATCGCAGACAAGGTCCTCCTTGCCGCTGTCGGTCCATCAAAGCCGGCTGATATAGCTACTGAGAACCATAACCCAAACAACCTCTCAACTTCTAAACCAGATTCGCCATCATCCGGTCCAGACGCACAACCAGAGTCCTCACAGGCCCCGGCCTCAGGGAACACCAGTGAATCCACATCCAACCCTCAAACCCCAGCAAACGGCACCATCGCCCCGCACAACACCAACCGCACATCCACCCCAGTCAACACCAGCGGCTACATGACAGAAGCGCAACTTGCATCGCAGTACGAGGTCGACCGAAGCCGCGACCTCGATCGCCTAGCAAGCCTCAACCTGTCAACACCGCCATCTACCCTCCTCGCCCTGGAATCCAAATCCGCAGCCCTAGGCAGGTTCCTGTCCCAAAAGCTTGAAGACCTCGAGAGCCCGGAAGACTTCTAAATCAAAACCATCACCGCTACCGCTACCACCACCACCTTTCTCGTGATGAAGAATTTTTCCCCCATACCCCTGTCCATATCACCCCCCAACTAAGCGCAATATCTCATCCATCTACGTCACGTCGCGTTACGCCACGCCACAAAATCTATGAGAATTACCTTGCATGCTTGAAGCAAATTATGTGAAATAGGCCATGTCATGTACTGTACGACTTCGATCTCAAATTTCTTTTTGCTTACCCTACCTACTTATCTACCGCCCTACGGTACATCTTTAAAACACGTATTCATCCAGCGTGCCTTAGATACATCCATTATATCACTGTCGTCGTCATCATCATCGTCATCGTCGTCGCATCTATCTTCGACGTGTCTTTTAGCTGTTTGTTTGTTGTTGGTGACTTGGCTAAGTATACTCAACCTAACAAGGCATGAATGAATACGTTTATTCCATGGTAATATTATAGACAGTCACTAGCTGTAAAGGAAAGTTCAACTTTCAGCTGGGTATAGACATACTTCTTGAAACAGTGTGCTTTTATTTCAAATGTTAAATTATCTGAATATGCCAAATGCACCACAACCCAAAGCTTGACAGAGACAACACGGGAATATTAACCAGACAACTCATCGGGGGGGAAATGTATCACAAAATAAAATAAGAAATCAAAAAGGCGGAGAATATATCATTCAATTAATCAAAACAGTATAATATATATAATATAGGGTAAATATATCAAAAGAAGTAAAATAAAATAAATAAATGTGATACGCGTTTTGAATCATTAAGTTTGAATAAAAAGATGATACCGAAATCAGGACTTCTCTGATGGGCCCTCCGCGGTCTTCTCGGCTGTCTTCTCCGCAGCCTTCTCCTCCGTCTTCTCAGTGACAGGAGAAGGAACCTTTTCAGCAGTACTGCCTGTCGTAGCGGTGGTGTTGGAGCGGCTGACGGCCGGCGGGGAGACGGGGCTCGCAGCGGCGGATCCATTTTCGTATGCCGGGGGTTGAGTACCAGAACTTGGGGATGCTGCGCCGGGGCTGGTTGGGGATGTAATAGGGGATGAGGTGGCAGCAGCAGCAGCGGTGGTTGTAGCGATGGGAGAGTGTGCAGTCTCCTTGATGACGCTGATCCACTCCTTTGCGTCGCTTGAGGAGTTGGCCTTGAAGACGAACTCGGTGTTTGTCTTGAAGGCGTTGCCGACAACGTTGCCTGAGACATCCTTGCCCTTGATGGTGAAGGTGTTCTTGACTTCGTCAATCGAAACGACGGTGCTGTCGGGAAGGTACAGGGAGATCTCGGGCGCAGGGTCCTTGCTGAAGTCATCGTTGTCCTTGAACTCGTGCAGGTATCGAGCGTGGGTTACAACATAGTAGAAACTGGTGAATCCCTTGAGAGCCATGCGGGATTTCCGTTGCAGTGTCCCCTGGATAACCGGTTCCGTAGTGCGGTGGTCCTGGTGAGGAAAGGTGATGTTTGCAAGGGATCTCGGCGGAGCGTCCGGGTCGACAAGGGTCGAGTCGTTCCTGGTGATGAAGTTCACCCACTCGAACTCTGGTGGGATTCTCTGCAGATTGCCGAGAATGTCACTGTACATTCCCTTGTGGCGGTCACTCTGGCCAGTGATGAAGACGACAAGCTGTTCCATGGCGGCCTGGATGGTCTGCAGCACATGGGCTTCGAACTGCTGGAAGTTGTTCTGCACCGCAATGATTTCCTGCCGGTTGTTGTTCTCCTCAATGACCTGCTTGTTCAGGCGGTGAGTAACACCGCGGCGAACAAGGTAGGGGTCGTGAGATGTCTCCAGCTTGTTCCCAGAAGCCGAATCCAGCGCAGCGGTCTGCTGGCCAAGAAGGTCAATATGCTTCTGAGTAATATTTCGAGCCTTCTCCACAGCTTTCGCACCCTTGGAAGCGCCGGTCTGCAGCTCCTTCGACTTGGCCTTGATCTCCTTGTGGAGTCTCTCCAGCGTCGGAAGCACAGAGCTCTTAAGGTTCTTCTCTCCATCGGCGTACAGGTTGATCATTCCCTACATCACCAATTAGCGCCTTCAAGCTCCCATATAGGGTAGACGTAAACAATATGATCTTACCTGAGTATTTGCACGGATATTTTCAAAGAACGAGGAGACGCCACCCGCACTCTGCGAGAAATGATGGCCCTCTTTCAGTGGCTCGTTAACGGTCTAAAGTCCTCCGGATCAGTATTCAAGGACCAAATATAAAAAAATAGTGATGGCCAGCAAACCTTGAGAACTTTCTCATAATCCTTCGACATTCCCTTCTGCACTCGGGCAGTCACCGAGACATAATCTTCCAGGTATCCGCACATGTGCTTCCAGGCACGAAGACGCTGGACGAGGAGGTTGGTAGTCTATAGAACCAGGATGCGGGGTCAGCATGATTCATGAAGTGCTATTCGGATTCTTGCGGGTACATACCTCATTGCTATCAGAGCCAGGAATCGCCTCATCATCACTCATGGAGCCACGGCGGTAAGTGCCCGTGCTCACAGTCCGCAGGGTATTGGACCGGGTTGGAAGCTTCGATTCCACCGGACTCGAAGTAGCCGACATTGTTGCGGAATATCACGGAAGCGTGCGTAACCAACTGTTCTCGCGGAGGTCGACGGAGATAGAGATATGTAGGTATTAACGTGGGATATTAAGCCACAGTTGAGTTGAACGGCTGGAGGTTTCTGGGGAAAAGGGGGAAAAGTCGGAGCCACAATAACAACCTCAAGCAAGCAATCGAGCCAAGCTAAGCAGCTTCCGTTGCTTTCCTGAGGTCTGGCCGGATTAAGGCGCTCTTATGATGGTCGCCAAGTGGAGGGGGTGGGTCGTTGCGGCCCAACCAGAGGGAAGGAGGAGGGTGAGATTTTCAGAAGAATATAGATATAGAAAGGAAAACAAAATAGAGGAGGGGTTGGTAAGGGCAATGATAATGACAATAAAGAGGCACTTCCAGGGACAATAGAAAAAAAAAACGAGACAGCCGGAAGGAATCGATTTAAGGGAAGGGAAAATATGATGCAAACGTCTTGACTTTGAGTGACGATCGAGGAGGGGCTCCTCACCGCCTTAGCCATTGACGCCATAGGTCTCGCGATCTCCCTCACCTTATCCAGATCAGGAAATTCGATAGCTGGAACTTGGCATTGGTCAATGCCCAACATAAGGGTCTATTCGCTACCCTTTCTCCAGGTGTGGCTGTGTTGGTCCGATCGACGCGCTCCTCCTTGCTTCGCTGGTCTCCTTCAAGTCCGCTTTGCCCCGAATTGGTAGGCAGATCGGGAATCGGGAAAGTCCTACAGATGTGGCTGCGGCTGATGAGCCGTGCATCAAGAAGGATCTTCGGATTGCCAGAGGCTCTTGTTCTGCGCAGTTCCGAGTGTCGACGTCTTAGATAGCTATAGGGGACATGACGGTGAGTGAAACAACATTAGTCAGGTTGTATCCGATGGTCTTGCATTCGAGACCGTCCTGACGTCGCCATCGGACAAGTCAATGATCGTCACGAATAATCGGAAGTAATAGAGAGGTATATATGCCTATGGATCAAAATGAAGATGAAATATGAAGTGGAAATCCCAATGCTTTATGATATTATATGTATTGACGTAACTCGTTTAACCCATTGTCATCACTTGTATTATCATGATTTCCGTTCCTATAACCCCACCCGTCTATGTAAAACGCCAGTCACACCTTCCTGATCTCAGGAAGTAGTCGCCTCATCTCTGAAGATCGACATGCTGCAGAAATATAAATACAAATAAAAAGACCCCGAGGGCTACTTTATCGATGAGAAGTGTAGGAGATTCTATAAACAAAGGCAAACAGCGTCCCGCGCTGGAAGAGTTTCGGCCGTGGAATGGCCATGAGAGAAGAGATGTGTATCTCAGCTTCGGCTGTTGGTAGTATAATGACTTCAAAACGGGCCGCTGGAAAATGCTGCGGCGGGTATATATTTCGCAGGCATAAATTATCGTAAAAAAAAAATATTGTAGTCGTTTTCGCCGGAATAAGTCGATGTCTAGGCCCTGCCCCTCGCTTGGTTTAGGCGAACCCTGCGCTCATCGTCGGAATGGCTTTGCGAGCGAGAGTGGAGGAAATGCGGCCGGTGGAAAAAGTCCACAGGGGCGCTCAAATAGGAGTCCGCCCCACGACCGGTACCGCGGACATGTGCCGGCTGGGGCGACTGGGGCGTCGACGTAGTAATGTCCCTAGCGACCACAGCTTGGTAATCTGGCAAGTCATTGTCGTGCGGCCGTACAGACGAACGGACAGCGGTGGAATAGCTCGGAACGCGGCTGAGAGTCTCCAGCTCCGAATAGTGCGGGTGAAACGGTGTTGCCACTCCGGAGGGTAGAGGGTCAGGGTCAACTTCGTCGGAGGGCCGTCGCGGAAGTACTGGGCTTCCAGGGCTCTGGGTGTTGGATCCTGAGTGAGCTCCTGGGTCCGAAGTGACGCCAAGATGCTCAGGCTCGGGGGGAGAAAGACGACTGGGCGTGTGCACATCTAGGTTAACTAAACGGTTGTGCAACGCGGAAGCAGAGATGTCGGTGTTGGTAATTGCATTCATGGAAGCGAGGTTCTCGGCTGAGAGATTCCGGCTGAGAGTACCAAATGGAGTGCCAGGGCCGCTTCCGGGGCCGGGTGTTCGGTAGCCGGAAGGATCGACTTCGCTGTACAACTGGTCAAACTGGTGCTCCCCGTACAAAGGAGGCGCCTGCTGGGCAAGGTTGTTAATCGCTCTTTCGGCGGTCTGGGGAGTTGAATCAACGAGGTTGTTGTTGTCGTCAATCGCGAGGTTCGGGGAGATGAAGATCGAGACGGGTAGAGTGGCTCGTAACTGAAAATGGCCGTTAGCACATTTAGAAAATCTCAGGGAGTTAATTATTCCATACCTCGCTAATATGGCCGTCAGGATTGAGTAGTTGAACTCTGAACTTCAACTTGTGCCGAATTTTGATCCCCCTTGTGTCTGTATCTTGCAGGCATCTTGTCAAGGTCTTGGGCAAATCCAACACGCGAGAAAACTGATAGCCCTCGGCCGCCTCATCAATTATTTCCAGGTGGTTGTCGTCATCCAGCTTGTGTTCGTCGTTGATTATCGTCCTCGTAGTTTTGTAGGTATTGCGAATCGAATCCGGGTCTTCTGGGTTGAGGGTGAGGTCGTGTGTTTCGACCAATTGCGAGATAATCTGTCCAATCCCGAGACCCTTCAAGAGAGGGATCAGCTTGAAGTCAACACGGATGCTCGTGCCGAAGATGACAGCCTTGGTCGGCGTGCTAATCGAGTACTCGATTTTGTTTGGCCAGATGTTTTCGACCGACTGTGAAACGGTGTCAGCGCATGTGATCAGCATGCCGAGGATATACAAGGTCCACATACCATAGCGTGTGAAAGCTCCAGGGCGCTCGACTCCAGGGTGCGAATAATACGGAGGGGCCTCCGAACAATAATGTCCTTTGCGTACTTGCGACCGATTTCTGCTTTGAAGCGGTAGGTGACATAGGTGTCCGAGAGACCCTCGACGCTCTCCGGCATCGAGCCTTCCAAGATGATCTCGAATGGGTATTCATAGTTGCCCGCGGGGAGGATTTCGGTCTTGCTCTTGCCGGCATCTCGGAATCGCCATGTTTTCTCGTAAAAGACGCGCTCTCGCCAATTCTTGCGCCCGCCGCCAGCAGACGTTGAGGGGAGGTGCCAGCTAATGCACGTTTGTCGTCAGCAGGCCATTACAGAACCCTTGCCGCATAGCCGACGGATAAAAATCCTGGGAGGGGCCAATTACTCACCAGACACGCGAGATACCCGTCAAATGGAGGCGAATATGCTTGATAGAAATGGGTTCGGACAAGCAGAGAATGAGCTTTCCACTCAGGTGGGCGCTGGCAGCTTCCTGCTCACCACCGCGAAAGACGATGTAGTCCTCGTCGAGGCTGACGTAGAGAGGGGCAGAATTAGCAGAGTTCGGGCGCGATCCCGAGAGGCTGAAAACTCACCGGATGTCAAAGTACTTTGCGTGGCTCGCACTGCCGCCGCCGCTGAAGAAACTGAGCGCCATGGCAGCAACAAGGGGATGAAAGACAAAAAGAAGGCAGACTTATGGCAGCCCAGCAACAGGGGAGGAGCGGGCTAAAATATAAAAACCAAGGCACGGCAAAAATCCGAAAAAAAAAATGGGAAAAAAGTATGACACAGATAGGCACAGAGCACTGATCTTCGGGTCCCACCAGGATGTGAATTAAGTGGAGACGACCCAAAACAGCCGTTTCCGTCACGGTTCGATGTAGCCTGTGGCGATTGCGATTACATGGATTAAATATTCGCTGGGCGGGTCCGGATGATGTGACTGTTGACTAAGCTCGACAGCGTGAAGACGAAGATAAGCGGTTGCTTGGAGGATGGAGCCCTGCCTGGTATCAGCACTGCATACTCTGATACTTACTGGTATATTGCGCATATATAGTTCAGTCGCTTCAGCCACTGCGCAAAACGCGGCCCGCCTGAAAGAAACCACAAGAGGAAGGAACAAAGCGCAACCGTGAACCATGGAAAAGCACTTACAAGATAATCTGTACAAATGAAAAGGAAAGGAATAGAAGGGCGTCCTTCTTTTAATTGCAACTAAATATGTTGGCTATTTTAGCCCTCGATATTATTTTCCCCGCCTGGATGGTCCGCTTTATCACCTTTGCTTGTCTTGCCAGGGCCCCAGGCTTATCATCCGTGCTATGGCCTGAGCCCGTGCTTGATGCGCTGTCATGAGACGACGGACGCCTCCTCGTCTTTCCCAGTACGTAGTCTACAGAGTATTATGGTTCTCTCAGCTGTCCAAACTGAAAAGTCCAGATCCGGCCCTCAGCTGTTTCGGGATCGTCCCGCGTGCGATCTGCCGTGAAAGCCAATACTCCGCGTTCAGGAAACAAACTGGTCACTCAAGCGAAACTCATGCTTCTCGTAGATTCATTGTCCTGGCTTCTACTGGTCAAAATTATGGTCGTATTAACTGCGTAGACTGCAAAGCGGCGATTCGTGTGCTACCCAATATCTATAGGTTGGTTACACCAACTCCATACTTTGCTGATAACCCTGAGCTTAACTATCCTGGTATCAGGTAATTCTGGGTAAAATAATACCCATCCAGCAAGCAACTCCCAAGTTGACTGCTCATTCGTGGCATCAATCACGTTGCTGACTGCATCTGTAAGATATTATTGCCTGACTTTTCTCTGCAGAATATGGCCTGATGCTCAAATAACCGATCTATACTCACCTGTAACTGCGTGCCCCGCACGAGCTCCTGCTTCCTGCATCCGCGGGAGCATGAGTAGACACCAGCATCCGGCTAACTGCTGATGAATTCATGCTCAGGCTAAGCTCGGCTCTGCACTGCTGCAGAAGAACCACAGTGGAGAGCCGGAAGATCATTCGGTGTGCTCGGTGAATCTCCCTGTGGTCGAGTCGTCGACTCGTCATCATCACCTCAACCCCCACCAGCTATAGATGCACTGATGCAGTGATCCTCTGCAAATCACATCATTTGCATGAGATTTGCGTCCTTGCAGAAGCGAAGGAAGAACCGTTGACCACTGATGAGGCCTTGTCGAAGCCGACTAGAAAACACCGAGGCACTTGGACGACATGGATATCAAAACAGCAGGGGGTCTGGACTCTGGGCACTGGGCACTGCTGAGTGCTGGGGTCTCGTCCGGGATGGAGCAATCAGGGTCATCTAACATCTTTCGTTTGGTGCGGTTGATCGACGTCTAATCCATGCACCTCAGAGCCAGTTACGTAGCACCTCCTCAGTTTCATCCTTTTGGGAAGCAAGGTACTTTTTCTCTCTCAACAGTGACCTGGCACTTCATGTTCAATTCGCCAACAGCTAAACAATCTGAATCAAGCGACCAGCCGTTTCCTCACGTTCTCGCCGATAGCTCGCGACACCGTACACCGATATATCGGGATCTTCCGGAGCAACATGTGATTCGGAGCGGCGTCTCCTTCTCCGGCGCCGGTCGCTGCTCATCTCCGCCAACGCTGATACCAATACGTAGTAGTATCTATCATTTTATGATTGCCATCGCCTCAACCCCTCGAATATCTTAACCGACACTGTACTCCCGGTAGAAACAATCACATTGCTCTATTATTATTGTCTAGGTAACGATGATGTCGCCTCATTTCACCCTTTCACTGTCCTGACGCAAACCATGATATCATAAACCTTTCTATAAAAATCCACAACCGCAAATAAACTTTGCACGAGACACGCGCAATCGTGACTCGACAACAAACCCGACAGAGCTTCCAGAATAATGTCGGATGTTTTTCCACGGTCCATGATGTGCAGGGTCAACCACCAACTACCAAGGTAACAGCCCAATCCCAAGGCGCTTCAGTCGTCTGCCAATAACGATTGACTCACTATAAGAGACGAACCAAGAGTTCAAGACCAACCGGAGATGCAGCGACGACCAAGTGGGACTGGCAAAGTAAGGGACTTTTAGTCTTCACTGCTGTCGTACTTCAGGGTGGAGCCCGTCATGGCGCAATTGCATATTCGCGATCGTAAAAACTGTTCCTGTTACTCAATGCGTGCCTTAGCCGCTTGGCTTGAGGGTGGCTATTAGCTAACCAGGACATGCAGAGTGACAGTGCACACCACGTTTCGGCGGTATGACAGGCGGATTATTGCGATATCCAAGCTGGACAAAAGCCTGCAGTTTCGCGTCCCACTTGGGAAAGCAGAAGTGGTACGCAAGACGGAATCTAGACTCAAGATCACCTAGTCTACGGAGGACGGACACCCGACAGCACCACCAAGCCTGCCACTCGGCATGCCGAAGTCAACCACGTCCCCTGCAAAAATCCAAATGTCTGCAGCGCGGTGTCCCCATTCGGTATAGGACGGTAGAGCCCGCACCGAGACGGAGCCTGCGTGCCCTGGATGAGACTCCTGTTGGTCGATCGGGAAAAACAAAATAGGAAAAATGTCAGTTTCAGGCATCAGCTTGCGATGGTCGCGATAAGAGAATTTCAAGGTAAAAGACGGCATTATTGGAGCCGCCGGAAAATTCAGCCTTCAACCACCCCCTGCCCCTGGTCTTCCAGTGGGTATCACAGTGCTTATCGCTCTCCTGAATCTCCTCCCCGAGACGAGGCGGCGGCGGATTCTACCGTGGGTTCCACTTCAGCGGTTCAGGTTTTATTATGCCCGCCGGGTCCTCCTACTCCTAGAGACCTAGTCCTTGGTCTTTTTGCCCTTTGAATACACCGTACTCTACGGACTGGGCTCGTTACCCGGTCACCGGCAACCGGAAAGAGGCCCGGGATGGCCGTATATGTTTTGACGGTCGGGTTCACTTCGGGTTCCTGGATTTGAACTTTGAAGGCTGTAGTACACCGTAGATCGTGGCATGGAAAGTCTGGAACAGCCCACCCTAAGCTTCTCGGATAATTTCTCCCGTATCGAGTATCGACATATATCAGATCGGTCACAGTTACACAGAGGTACACCGTACACACCACGGCATCGACCATGTCGGCCTAACCGGCTAATCAATCACCCCCAAGGCAAAACTAACATCGAAACGATAGCTACAGGTTCCAATTCCATCCGCCCAACCCAGCGCCGAACATCCGTTCTTCCAGTCCGTGCCCATCACGCAATTCTGATAGCTTTTGACTAGCAGTGGCCGTCGTCCCCATAAGGCCTAGCCTAGCCTAATCCAGTCCATCTGCACTGATCGGAATACCCAGAATCGCGGCGCACCCAGACCAACAGCGATGGCGTGACAGAAATCCTGAAATCGTGACAGCCTGACAGCTTGACAGTCTGACGCTGCTACACTGGATTATTCTGCTTTGCCGATATACGCGGTCCAACCAGATGTGCCAGTATTTGGCAGCCTAGGCAGAGGCTAGGTGTAGGAGCGATGGCCCGATCTCTTGAAATCTCGGGCTGATACCCGACCGTTAGATACCTCAGGCTCCGATATTAGTACTACGTATCTGTTTACCTATAGTTCTAGAAGCCCGCACCATTCGTGCCTCCCTGTCTTTGATGGGTTTTGACATTTTTTGAGACGATGTTGTTGTGGCGGGCTATCGTATACATCCTGTCTCTTGCTCAAACGTCCAGGTTTAGTTGGATCGTTTGGGAACAAGATTACCCTGTGATTAAAAAATATATATCTCTAAGGCTATAAAAGTCTCGACGGATTATCGAACATACTGTTTTAAAGATCATTTATCCTACCCCATTGATTTAGTGCCGGATGTAACCGTACTAAGGTAGAGTAAAAAATATATTTCCATGATATATAGGCAAATGATATTAACATAAAAATAACCTCATTATTATGTAGTAGTTTAAAAATAATAACCTAGAAAGAATCCCAGAGTCTAGAGTAGGTGGGCAACTTTAGCTCAGCCTTAAATATGCACAAGGAGTGGTACCACATCCATCGCCCTGAGGTACGTACCCCTCCCCAACTAAAGCCCTCCAGGTACAATTCGTATTGACGGACATGACTGACATGAGTTCAGGTTACGAATATCCCATCAGCACAAATACAAGCACAAGCAGATTGCCAATCTCGCCAGCGAGATGACACTGCAACACCAACCATACTAAGTACTAGTAGTACACCCCTCGCCCCCCTCCCTGTCCCCTCAATGGGGCCCCCATTATTATGTATGTATGTACGTACGCATCGCATACACCCCGTACCCCACAATACCCCGGCTAAAGCCCAGCTAGTAGCCTCTATCCCCAAGACCGCCCGCAACGCAACATAACATCCGTCACCAAAACAATAAAACACCCCCTAAAAGATCCACCCCAGGATCAACCAAAGCAGTATCCCCGCACCGATGACAATCCCCGCAATCTTCAGCACAGCGACAGTGTCACCCTGCTTCGCCATCCGCGTAAGCCGGCTCGCGCTTCCCTTTATGCCCGTCGAGAGGGAGGAGAAGACTTGGCTCTGTATGCCGAAAGGAATATTGTCAGTTTCGTTTTGTTAACTGGGTTTATGTGTTTTGAAGGAAGGAATGTAAGGAAAATGCTGGAGTCGACTCGGTTTCGTATTGCATTGCTGGCTGGTTTTCCAGATAGACATCCAGCTTTGGGAGTGGCAAGATCTCCCCGCAAAGGCCATCCCAAAACTCGACTCGTCCCAACAAACCAGGGTTCCATAAAGAAGAAGAAGAAGAAGAAAAAAGAAAATCAAACGCACCGAATGGTCAATTGTTTCCTGATCGCGCGCATTATCATAGATATCGATCGTGACGTTCTTCAGGGCGGAGACTTTGCCCGAGAGGGAGTTTAGGAGTTCGTTGTTTTGTCTGCGAGCGAAAAGACTACGTTAGCAGATATTCATGCCCTATGGCCATTGGCCCGTCTGAGAGAGGCTGGTATTGAAACAAGGACAACGCGAGCGTTGAGAGGTGGAAACGTACTGTTCTCGTCCGTAGGCGTCCGCCATTTTGATCTCCGGGTGGTGGTGATTGTCCCGGTTGGAATGAAAGATCAAGGGACAGGGGTCTTCGTATAGATTTCAGGTTGGTTCGAACCAGGTGGTACCGAAGAAAGAAGGGCTGATATCGAAAATACAGAGTAGAGAGTGATATTTGCAAGAGGACAGTTTTGTCTGGGGTGGGCGATCAAATCCCCATGTCGATGACGACGGACATCCAGTCACGTGAGAGCACAGCCACAGGCCTTACAAAAGATGCAACCTACGTACATGAACTGTTCAATGCTCAAAACTGTAATAAGTGATCCAGTCTACTATTATACAGCCTCTTTCCTACAGAGACCAACACATGCAAGAAACCGCCGTGTCCCAGGCACGCCGTATGCTGCTCATATAATACTCGCAAAAGAAAAGACAGGAGTCTGAACGAAAGTTTATGATCGATATGCGGCGTCAACCGTCACTCCATGACATATTCAGAGACAGATAAAAATATTTGAAAACAATTCGAAACGGTGCAAAGTGAAACCAATGAAAAGAACCCCTGACGCTATGCGAACAAATCAAACCAAAGTAACAGGTCATGTCATGCGCTGTCTTGCCCACCCCCCAAGGAATTATCGGACGAAGCGCTATATAGAGACACAGAACAGAGTGTAGGCACCAGGCAGCTCATTTCATACTCTTGTTCACCTTGAGCAAATAAAGGCAATGATCAAAAGATCACAAAGGCCGGAGATATGAACAGAAGCAGAAATAGAGGAAAGGTATCAGTGTACATGGTCTGGAATTAAACCAGTAGGGGCAAAGGGGGTATTTGCGGGGTGCTAAAAAGTGTATTAGTAGCAAAAAGGAGAGCGCAGCTCCTATCTGTCACCACATGTCATCGTCATCATCATCTAACTGCACATCGTCACCAAACGACATATGCCCGTATTGGTAGTGGCCAGGCCCATATGCATTTCCGTTGTCGTAGCCCTGGTGTTTGCTCCCTCGCGAATCTTGTTGGTAATTATGCGAATCATCGCCGTAATCATACATTTGAGAATCGTCGTAGGAGTTGTCACCATATTGTTGATCCTGGGACTATGCTCAGTTAGCTATTGAAACGAAAAACCACCAGCTTCCGGGTAGTATGCTTACCTCTTGGTACCTCTGGTACTGCAGATACTCTTCAGACTGCTCTCTAGCTTTTTGTTGCTGCCGCTGTGATGCTGACGATGCAAGCATCATATGCGGGTGCATTTGCTGGACCTTTGCAAGGTACGAGTACATAAAGTTGCTGAGGAGCACCTGAGAGTAAAGAGCACGCCGAGGATTTGCAAGCTTGATATGAGCCATTCTGTAAATGGCTCGCTCCTCCAATATTGAGAATCGGGTCCAGGGATAGTCAACATCGGGCTGGAGCACGCGGACTGGGGGCTCAGGAGATAGCGTCCGGGACAAGCTTTTCTTGTGATGGTGTTCGTTGTTCTTCTTCCTGCCACCACCGAAAATGGAAGAGAATAAACCGGATTCTTTTTCTTTCTTCTCTGCTGATGATCTTCGCGCGTTGTCTTTCTTCCGCTCTTCTTCCAGCTTCGAGTCATGGTTTCGATCGAAAATAGCACTTTCGCGCCGTTGGCTTTCACCGGAAGCTGGAAGAACACTTGCTGCGTCATGCACCTTGTCCACCAGCTTCGTCTTGATCTTTTTGGAGTCACTATCCTTCTTCTTCTCCTTATCCTTGTCCTCCGAGCCCAGAAACCAATGCCAGCTTGATTTGCGTCCACCTTCTGAATCCTTTTTATCCTTGTTTTTCTTCGATTCTGATTTTCGGTCTTCCGACAAGGTTGGGATAAAGGAAAGACTGTCTGTCCGGGTGCTATTGCCTGGTAACGCCTGTGGATTGCTGGCAAACTCGTTCAAGGTTGATGCCGACTCTTTGTGGTGCCCCGAAGATGCCAGTGGGTGCTTGCTTTCCGCCTTGTGCTGTCGTGGCGGATCATGGCTTGATACACGTGGTGGGACGTGGTTAGGCTGTGAGCTGTATGACGGAGTCGCATGGAACTCGGCTGGAGGTGTTTCAACAATCTCCGGAATCTTTTGATCTTGAGCCACAGAAGCTGCCCGTTCATTCGAATCAACGTGAGAATCCCATTGGCGAGGTTGCTGAGGCACATTCACCCGGTTTACAGAGTCGGTTAACGGCTGTCCGTGCGATCCATCCTTTGTATGTTGCGAGTCTTCCGGTATTGAATCAAACGTAGTACCTGGAGGGGCTGTGGGAGGAAGCGGCTGCTGCGCCGAGCCCTGGGACTTAGCCAAGGCTTGAGCACGCGTGACACTCGGGGTTGGGTCAGTTGACACGCGAGTCAGGCCTAGTATCGGTTCCTGACTGGATGATCCAACGATCGACTCTAGCGTATCCTTCGACCCGGAGGTTCGGCCCGTCCTCCTTGCACCAAGAGAAGGACGTTCCTTCTTTAAGCTGCCCGCCTTCCGATACTGAGTTCTCGTAGACCGCCTGAGGCTGTGGCCTGGTGGCGCAGGTGGTAAAATTGGCTTATCGTCCTCGGTTGTGATGTTAAGAGATTGAACGCTTTCTAATAAGGACGAGGTACTCGGAGTCCGCTGTGCCGTATCGTTCACCAGATCTCCTATCTCGTGTAGGTTCGGCCCCGGAGGGTCTCTAGTCTGTGACCGCTTCCGTTCTAGTCTTTCAGCACCATCCGTATAACCTTGGCCATTGTCAATTTGTTTTGATAGCATAGACCGTTTCCGAGTAAGAGAGCTATTCGAGTTTTGACGGTCAGGGCTCAACGACGAGAAATCGCCCGATCTGCGTTTGATATGGTCCGATTTACTCTCAAGAAATGACTTGAACTCCTTCGGAGCCAGCTCCGGGTGCAGGCTTGCAGGAACCCAGAATAACCTCGAGGTATCGTTTTCATCGGCAGAGGGAGAGGGCGCTATCGAAGGAACCGGGAAATTGAAGCTTGGGAGATCGGGATCGCCGGTAGCAGTAACATCCATGGACATTCGCCGGATGGCGGCCAGGTTATTGAGTTCCTGTGCCACCGCTTGTGGGTCAGACTCATAGTCGATATCGTTCAAGGGGAAGGACGTATTGGCGGTGTCGGATGATCCTGGAGAGGTCGGGGAGCTATCTGATGCTTTGGTTCTGGGAGTAGAAGGCTGGGATTGCCCGTTGGGAAGTCGCTGATGACCGCCATCTGAACCACTCTGCACCCTTAATGACTGTGGAGAAGAAGGTTCGGCTGGCCGGGTTTGGGGAACGATCGATATAGATTCACTCAACGGAGATGATATATAGCTGAGTCGTCTAGAATCCCTCTTATTATCGTAGTCATCGTCGTACATGTGCCCGATGGCTTCGGTGACATGGTGGCTTGGGTCGCTAATCGACAACTGAGGCGTATGGCCTCGCCGCGCCGTATATCCTCCGCCAGCCTCTGGGGGGCTCGTCGAAGCCTATAACGCAAGCGCAACAATCATTAGAGCGGTGCCATTATAAAAAGAATTAAACTACAACACGAAGGCATGGATATTGCAGTCCATCCCTTGGCCGAGGGGTAACAAACCCCCCGTTCTTCACAAAGCGGGAGGACACGAAACAATGGTTTCAAACAAGCAAAATGGTCTAGAACGGCCGCGACAGGATGCATCGGATTCCCCGGAAAAAGGAGAAAGAAAGAGAAAGAAAGAGGAGACTAATAGGATGACGGGAAATGGCATACCTGCATGAGACCAGACTATCCGGGGATTTTGACTATTTAGACCGGAAATCGGTGTTGACCAGGAGGCGAACGCAATCTCGCCTGGTGGAAAAGAGGTCAGATTACCACCACGGCCGAAAAGCAGCGAGAGCAGTTGGTGTTCATGGAATCATGGACATGGACGCGGGGCGGCAACCGTTCGGGGAGAGACACGACCTCCAGGCAATGGGAGGAAAGAGAGGACGACGGGAAGGCCGATCATCCGGCGACCGAGAACGTCGTAGGAGCAGCGAGAGGGTGGGTGATGAAGAAAACGCGAGAAGAGAGGACGAAGGTAGCGACGAGAGCTAAAAGGATGGAGGCCGGGTAGAGGAGAGAGGGAAGCGAAGGGCGGGAAAAGCGAGTGGTGAGCGAGCCCTCTGGTGGTTGTGGTGGTGGAAGCAGAGACGCAGTGAGGACTGAGGATGCGGCCGGAAATAACGAGACGGCCCGGGCTGCGATGGCTGTGGTTGGCTGAGCCAGGGCTGGTTCAGGCGGAGCGAACAGGCACGCTGAACTTGCCCTCCTCTTTATCCTGTTATTAACGCGTGGTTATGAGTTGGTCCCAGAGATTCGTAAAGCTACCAGAGGCAAGGTTCTGATGATGCAAGGTCGATGTTCTGGAGCCGAGGACGATCGATAGAATCCTTCTCTCTCGCCTCCAGGGCACGGATCCTACAGCCTACACTATGACTAGTTGACTACAGACCTGGGAGTCTTCCAGTTGGAACAGGCCCTTCTCTTTGCAAGGCAAGAATTCTGGAAGAAGCGATCGAATGAAACAGCCCCGTTCGCTTGTGGACTGGCGATCGCAGGGGATCATCACCACCGATTCCCCCGAATTGAGGCTTAGACTGCCAAGGGTCTTTCACCATAACTAGAACCCAGCGAGAATGAGGTCATCCTCTGCAGTGAAATATATTGAATGGAAGTCAGCGGCTGGTGTTCAATAGGGCCGTTATATATTTACCCCCTGAGAATGACTGTTTATTACATATTCTTTTGATTTGACCCCCCCACAAGCCTTCACTGCTATACAATTTCTTACCCAATACCTACGGAGTACATCCTACGGGTGCAGTGGGATCATATCCTAAGCCTCCTGACCATCTTGTCAGTCATCGCTCCTTGTCACCAGCCTAGCTGTTGAGAGCTTAATCTGCGAACTGCTCGAGTATGAACCCACGAAGTCAAAGCCAGCCCAGTCTATGGGTCTGGAATGCCACTGCGTTTCAGCTTTCAGCACAGGCGGCTGACGCTGGGAGGCCCAGCCTCCTTCCCCTATCTCTTCCTCGCTGTCTGCCCACTCATCGGAGCATTTTCGCTCTCCATGCCCCTTGATCCATGATCTCCATTGGCGTACTCATGGAGGCCCGGGCTGTGAAGCGAGAGCATCAGCCCGATGACACTTTCAAAGCTGAAATCGGAATCATCTATTTTGGTATTCATCCATCCGTGCTTACCCCGGGTACAGTAAGTTTTTCAAAATGCGCGTGGCTGGCCAGTTTTGAATTTTGATGTTCGTGAAGAATGCCAGCACAGCTCCAGTAAGTATACCTTATACTTCGTCGGCGCCTGCCGGTGCCGCTTTGCAGCTGCAGAATGGCCGGCTGAAGAAGCCGAGCTTTGTTTTCACTTTCCCTGTCATGAATTTTGTCTCTCCCTTGCAGGAGAACGAACGCGTCTTGATCACATCCAGTCTGGGCCTGCACAAAGTTCTTCGTCGGCAGCTGACGCAATAATGCACCTGGTGACCTGACACACTACTGCGGGTAAATGGGGGAAGACGTTTTGGTATCAATGACTTTCAAATTTTACTCTAGAAACGAAACAAACGCGCGATTGGAATGACGGAAACCATCGATGGATATATGAGAAAGCACGAGAGCACGAGAACGAGACATAGAGGGACTTAGACCGAACGGAACAAAACAATAGAGGGGAGAGTCCGGGAATTCGCGATTGCCAAATAAGGTAGACAATGCCGATTGTTTTTTCTCCCAAACGTGCTGGTAAAGTTAACTACCTTCCAACTCCGATGCTTACGCGAGAAGGCTGAAAAAGACAAATCTCGGGGCTAAACGGAAGAGAGGACAGGACCAAGGTTTTCAACATGACTGAAACGCACTCGATTCGAGATATGTATAGAAAGAGACAGAGAATAGGTATGAATTGAACACGGGGTTTCGGGGTCATGAAGTTCGTTCCACATAAACCAATGTCTTGGCTGAAAGTCTAAGCTGCGTCTACGTAGTTCCTGGACGCAAATTGTTAGCAAGCAGTCCATCTATCTTGAGCAATTGAGAAAGTGTCTTACGCTGGGAATATGCCGACACGGTCACCGATTCGCCCTGTCCACCAGTCCTCTTTCTTTTCGGTACGTTTGGTAATCGTGATGATCTCCCCTTTCTTGAAACCCAAATCACCGTCCTGGTCTGCATCGAATGTATATAGCGCGATAGCCTGGTCATCACGTAGAGGAGCAGCACCCCCAGTGCGCTGCCCAAAAACAGGCTTCGGCGCTGTAGGTCGACTAGGTTTTCGGTCAGAGTACACGTAGTCGTCGTCGTATGTGTTGCTCCGCGCGCGGTTACCGGTAATTGAGTCGAAAGTATCGGCGCGTCCGCCGTAGCGGCCAGTGGAAGAACGGCTTAAGCCTCCTCCAGCGGGCCGGTCATATACATCGTCAGCCCATGTTGTCGCCCGGCGCGGTCGATCTCGGTACTCGTAGTCATCTGAAGAAGGCGCATTGTATCCAGTCCGATCGCGCCGCGCCCCCTCGCCATATGCGTCTCCTCGGCGACCCTCCCAGACCACGTCGTCATGGCGATCATCATAAACAGGAATATCATTGTACATGGAGTCACCATTCGTGCGTACTCCATAGAAAGCACGAGAATTTAGCACTCGCATCAGAGGTTCCGCCGCAGGTGGAGGCGGAATTGTGCCAGTGAGGAGTTGGCGAGCAGACACTCGGCTGCTGTAGAGCTTTTCGTTGGCATCCCTACGCTCGACCAACATGCTTCCTTCCAAACTAACACCAGCGAAAAGTCCCTTGGTTTTGGAATATGCGAATATAGCTGCTACGCCCTTGGTGCTTGCGGCACCAGCAGCTTCTGCATTGCGACCAACCGGCCCGGCTGCGAGCGAAACGTTTCCTCCCAGCGTCAGAGTTCCGGCCTGGGAAAATGTGCGAACAGCGGCAGCATCGTTAAGGATGAAGACGAAGTCGGTCAACTCAAACCCAATCTGACCTCCAAATCCAGCACCTGCGGTTGCGATCGCGGACGGAGCGGACCATGACCCATCGGCCAGTCGAGCAACAACAATGCCAGAACCAAATCGACCAGAACCTAAGAATCCAGCTTTGAGAACCGTCAGAATGGCAAGACCCTATGAAGAAAACAGTCAGTGACAGGGTTTATAGTAGTGGCTTTACGAGGGTTCCGTCGCCATACCTTAGCACCAGCCAATATCTCCGGCGGGATGACTTTGTCAGGGCCGAATGCTTGTCGCGGATCAACAAAGGATGCGAGAATTTTCCCAGCCTTTCGGCACTCGCCTGTTTGTAAGGGCGAGATTAGCACTCAGCTCATACCCTGCTCACGCCCAAGGCTGCCGCCTGCGGGCAACTGCGGGGAAACCTGGAGACAGCGAAGACTTACTGTTCATGGACGAGGGAAGAGGGTTATGAATTCCGAGAGGCATTTTGGATACGCTCGTCGGACTCGAGGGGGAGGTGTTTTGGAAAGGGGAACAAATGGGGAGAGAGAAGCTGAACGTTTAATCGCAGGTTGGGGATGAGATCTTGTCAAATGGGAGCGACCGGATGTGGAGCTGGCAATGGACGCTGAGCCGCGGACTCTTCCCCGTTCAAATGCTGCGCTCCACAACGGTGGATGAGAGACTACGTATGCGTGTAAAGATATAAAGATAGGGAAAAATTGGGATAGAGATACAGCGAGAAATCCACTGCGTTAACGGAGTAATTCGGTGTATTTGAACCTTTGAAGCACCTCTGACGCGCTGGCGAGGGGACAGTGTGGAAATGCCCTCGAGACTGTCAGATATGGGCAGCTGCCCAGATTGTGGCTGAGCTGTTTGGGGCGTTGTGAAGATTACTGACCTAGTCTACAAGCAGACCTTATTACATAATATCCATAAATCGAGCAGAGGAAATACGTACCGGGGGTGAGAAGTCTACCTCTGGACTGTTTCTCTGAATAAGTAAACGTAGCGTAGCGATATACTCCAGGACTAGTAGTAGCTTCGGTTCGTCCTGGATATACTTAGGCTCTGGTTGGTGCACGGGAGCCTGAGGCTGCAACCGATAGCACCAGCCACGCAGCTGCGGCGATCGGCCAAACTTCCGTCGCAAGTCCCGGCTCCTTCCTGTGACGTCTCAGGCTTTCAGTCTCGACCGCGTTTCTGGTGATTCGCAGTAGGACTGCTTCCTGACAATGATTTAAAAAGGACGGGGAGCTTGTTCGAACTGTCTCTTTTGTTGCTCAAATGGCTACAGGTAGGAACTCACTGCCATTGGATTGTCTCCGAAAGGCCAGCATACTGACGTCTCCCCAGTCCGGATCTGTGTTTGCGGGGATGAGGGGACGGGAAAGTCCAGCCTCATCACCTCCCTTGTGAAGGGCGTGTTTGTGACAAACAAGATCCAACCAATTCTGCCGCAGATCACCATCCCTCCTACGATCGGAACCCCAGAAAATGTCACAACAACAACGGTGGTCGACACCTCTGCCGTCCCGCAGGAACGGAGCAATCTGGCGAGAGAGATCCGGAAATCAAATGTGATTCTGCTTGTATACTCTGACCACTATAGTTATGAGAGGGTGGCTCTTTTCTGGCTGCCGTATTTCAGGTCCCTCGGTGTCAATGTGCCGGTCGTGCTTTGTGCCAACAAATCCGACCTTGCTGCGGATCACACCGAGACCCAGGTCATCGAAGATGAGATGCTGCCGCTGATGTCCGAGTTCAAGGAAATCGATTCGTGTATTAGAACCAGCGCCCGCGAACATCGTAATGTCAACGAGGCTTTCTTCCTTTGCCAGAAAGCGGTTACACACCCTATCGCCCCCCTGTTTGATGCCAAGGAGTCAGTCCTAAAGCCGGCAGCTGTTGCGGCGTTACAGCGCATTTTCTACCTTAGCGACAAAGATCGGGATGACTATCTGTCAGATAAGGAAATCAAAGATTTCCAGATGAGGTGTTTTGAAAAATCATTGAGTGAGGAGGATTTGGTTCATATCAAAGAAACGATACAGAAAACGCACCCTGCATCTGTGACGCCATCAGGAATAGATTGCCGCGGATTTATTCATCTGAATAAGATGTATGCCGAGAAGGGCCGTCACGAAACAGTCTGGATTATACTTCGCGCGTTTCAGTACACCGACAGTCTCTCCCTGCAGGAAAGCTATCTCCATCCAAGGTTCGAAGTACCACCGTATGCATCGGCTGAACTCTCGCCGGAAGGATATCGGTTTTTCGTAAATCTCTTCCTCCTTTCGGATAAAGACAATGATGGTGGGTTGAATGATGCCGAGCTAGCATCTCTGTTCTCCCCAACACCAGGGCTGCCATCCTCTTGGGCCGACGGCTCGTTCCCATCGTGCACTGTTCGAAATGAGGCCGGAGACGTCACTTTGCAAGGATGGCTGGCACAATGGAGTATGACAACCTTTACATCACCCAAAACGACATTAGAGTATTTGGCATATCTCGGATTTGAATCTTCAGATCGGAGCAACCCTTCCACGACGGCAGCCCTCAAAGTTACGCGACCCCGGAAGCGGAGAAAACGCCCTGGACGGGTGGGTCGCAATGTGGTCCTTGGTCACATAGTTGGGGCTCCAGGATCTGGAAAATCTGCTCTTCTCGATGCGTTTCTGTCTCGCGGGTTCAGCTCTATGTATCACCCGACCATTCAGCCACGAACCGCGGTAAATACGGTTGAGCTCCCTGGGGGCAAACAGTGTTACCTGATTATGGATGAGCTTGGCGAGCTGGAACCTGCAATTCTTGAGAACCAAGCGAAGCTATTGGATCAGTGTGATGTGATTGTATACACATATGATTCGTCTGACCCTGATTCATTTGCATACATTCCCAAGCTTAGGGCGAAATACCCGCACTTGGAGGAGCTCCCGAGTGTGTACATTGCGCTCAAGGCCGATCTAGATCGCACGACCCAACGCGCCGAACATCAGCCTCACGAGTACACCGCTCTGCTGAACATGCCCGGTCCCCCACTTCATGTGAGCGTCACCTGGAGTTCGATCCAAGAGGTGTTCGTGCACATTGCCGAAGCGGCCATGGAACCAAGCACAGCGTTCCCACGAAGTGAGGAAGACGTCGAAGGTCAATGGATGTCTTGGGGCATAGCGCTCGGAGCGGTGGTTTGCGCGGGAGCTGCTGCAGTTATGATCTGGCGACGAGTCAGTGGCAGTGGAGCTTGAGTCCCGGCCCAGGGGCGTGGATGTGATAATGATGGAGTTCGATACCCCGAGAATTATTTTCCTGCTTTTCTTTGGATAGATTTGCTCCAAACTATATAGTATTGTACATGAATCATGTGCGGTCACCAACAGCTGCAGGCTTTTCTGCCTGTACGTGACAGTGCATGCCAGGTCGCGTAGGACCTTGCTGTCAAACAAATCTTAATTTTGCTAGATAATACCTTATTAGTTGTAAACAATGAAGCACAAGCCTCTATTTCGCGTCTGTCATGTCCATCTAATGCTGGAGTCGCTCTTAGCTTGCCCCACGCCGTCGGAGTTCCACCAACCAGCCACACCATCAAAGTTCCCCGGAATTCCACCGGTTGTTGGCTAAGATCTCGAGGCACGGCACCTGGCTTCCCCTCTCCAATCCCTGCGCCTTCGAACACCTTACACTCCTTTCCTCCTTCCTGGTCCCTGTTGCTGTATCAACTTTTACACATCCCGGCGTACTGCCCTCGTTCGCTCGCGATTTCTCTCCCGTCCAGGCTTACGGTGAGATTCCAGTGTGCTCTCTGGCGAACAGTTGGAGAACTCAACAGGCGCCGCCAGCCATCCGTCCTTCCTTCACCAGCCGAAAACGTCGTGCTGCCCCAATTGATTACGGCGCAATTTTACCTGGAGATAGCAAACGTTCGAGTGATCCTGTTTGAGGGAAATTACAACTAGTCAGGCCGCTTCGCGCTATCTGTTCGACGCAACCTTTAACGCTTATCACGCCACAATGTTGTAAGTCATAATTGGGATCCCTTATCTTGCAGACACCATGGCGGCATCTGGAGCAGCTTCGAATCGCAGACCATGTGTTCGTTAGGCGAACCGCCGTAATCGCACGGTGTCATGCGGTCTTGGGGTATCCATCTGTTGACTCTCTGTTTATAGCGTCCTTCCCCCACCTCCGCCTCGCTATACCGTCCCGGTTGCCTATGCAGCCGGGGCATCGAACGGAATGGCAGTTCCCATCGTGGAAACCAACAACATCATTAAACACCCAGAGAAGGGTTGCCCGTTGCAGGTCGGAGAAGGTACGTTTTGGATCTTGCGATCAGGCGTCGATTCCAGTTTGCAGTGTACCCGGGCATCTGCTTAGCATTTTTTCTGCGGTATATGCCTTTACTAACGTTAAATTTGTGTATAGGAACGTATCAACTTCAGGACGACTTGCATCTAGCTACCCCTCCCCCGCATCCCTCTGAAGCGCCGATCATAAACCCGAACCCACTCGCAACCAATCCCAATCCTCCCACGTCAGGTGTCAAGCTATCGTTAGTTAGCATTGGTCCTCGAAACAAGACTGCGTTTCCAGCGAAATTGACCGTTACTGCACGGCCTTTCGGAGATGGGAATAGTGCTTTGGCGGCTCCGCCTGTAAAGGATCCCTCGAAGAAGCGGAAACCCAAAAACAACATCATTAAGAGCAGCTCCTCGTTTGTTTCTCGGGTCATCATTCACGAAGCCAACACGAAACGTTTGAATGACCGCGACCCGGAAGGGCTGTTTGCCTTTGCGAACATTAACCGCGCTTTCCAGTGGCTGGATCTCAGTTCGAAGCACAAGGACGAACCGCTGTCCAAGATTCTCTTCACGAAGGCGCATATGATAAGTCACGATGTCAACGAAGTAACCAAAAGCGCAGCCCATATTGATGTGGCTATGGGATCGTCGGCCGGGGACATCTTCTGGTACGAACCGATATCTCAGAAGTATGCGCGGATCAACAAAAACGGGGTCATCAATAACTCCCCAGTAACGCACATCAAATGGATCCCTGGGTCAGAAAATTTATTCATAGCAGCCCACGAAAACGGCCAGCTGGTGGTGTACGACAAGGAGAAGGACGATGCTCTTTTTACCCCGGAGCTGCCAGAACAATCGACGGAATCAGTGAAATCAACCAACTGGTCCCTACAGGTGTTGAAATCTGTCAATTCCAAGAACCAAAAAACAAATCCAGTTGCAGCCTGGAAGTTGGCAAATCAGAAGATTGCTCAGTTTTCCTTCTCCCCAGACCACAAACACCTGGCGATTGTGCTGGAGGATGGATCTTTGCGGCTAATGAACTACCTCCAAGAAGAGTAAGCTTATTGCGCTTTCGCTAAGTGATGCCCTCTACGGATTGAGCTAATAGAATATTAAGGGTCTTGGACGTTTTTCGGAGTTATTATGGTGGATTTACTTGTGTGTGCTGGTCGCCAGATGGGAAGTATATTGTTACTGGTGGCCAGGACGATTTAGTCACCATATGGTCCTTACCGGAACGTAAGATCGTTGCGCGGTGTCAAGGTCACGATTCGTGGGTCTCCGCTGTCGCTTTTGATCCTTGGCGTTGTGATGAGCGGACATACAGAATTGGTAGCGTTGGCGATGACTGTAATCTTTTGCTCTGGGATTTCAGCGTTGGCATGATCCACCGGCCGAAAGTGGTACGTTCATGAAGTTTCATTTTCAACTGGACATATTTGCCGTCTAACATCCGACCTATAGCATCATCAAGTTAGCGCTCGCAACCGGACGAGCCTAGTTGCGACAAATCCTCAGCAGCTCAACCGTCACATAGCCGACATCTCAGGGACCCGGATAAGATCAGACTCCCAACGAACTGGTGAAATTGACACTGCATCCGATCAACCAGTTCAGCATCCTGTGGAGTCCAGGTCACGAACAGCTTTACTACCCCCGATTATGGTTCGTTATATCATTTAGCTGTTAGTGCACAAATAAACTGACGTTTGTATAGTCCAAGGCTGTTGGTGAAGACCCTATATGTTGGCTAGGCTTCCAGGAGGACACAATCATGACGTCTTCCCTGGAAGGTATGTGCAACAAGCCCCATTTCTATGCTACAATAACTAACTGAAAAATGAAAAGGTCACATTCGCACTTGGGACCGCCCTCGAGAAAACATTGGAGACAGCCATGGTGATCAGAAGTCGCCTGCGGTAATCGGAACAAGCCTAGGGTCGGGCCGGGCTGCCTCCTCTATGGGCTCACTGTGAGAACTGTGAGAACTGTCACTGGTACTCCGGTTATACATTGTAAATATGCGCATTATTTGTTTCAGCATACCCATTCTAGCGTGTTTTGAGTGCAGTGTTCAAATATAGCATATGTTGTGTTGATTCCACCCTCAAGAGGATTTTTTGGACAAAATTTAGGTAGAACGAGTCAAACGCATGAACATGTCTCACACTGTGCATTTAATTTACTCTGCAAAAATTATATTTATTAAACACCAAATGGTCATGAGTAGTAAATGTGGCGAGTTGTACTGTATGAACCGGAATCGGAACATTATTCCGCCGGGTCCGTTGGACGCGGCGTGCGTGGCATCAATAATCGGAATGCAGTGTGTATGGACAGCTTTCAATCGGCCTCAGCTCCCCATTGAAGACCCTCAATCGACCACCACAACAATCCCCGTTTCACGATGGGGTCTTCCCGATTGACAATGAGGTCGGCCCTCGGGCTTCTTTTCCTCCTTTTTGTGCAAATCTCTTCCGCCCTCAAGTTCGATATTGTCGCTGGAAAGGGTGAGAGATGTATACGCAACTTCGTGCTCAAGGATCAGCTTGTCGTCGTGACGGCTATTGTGAGCGGCGAGAGGGGCGATGGACAGATGGTCAACATGCATGTACGTGCGAACTCGACCCTGGAGATAATTACGTGGGCCCGGAGGATTGGATGCGGGACTCCGCGTCGACGGCACGGTGCAGATATGGTTTACTGAAGCAGCTTCATGCTAACGAGAATTTTGGAACAGATCAAGGATGCAATGGGCAATGATCATGGACGGCCAAAGGATGTTGTTGGCGAGACTCGCCAGGCTTTCACGTCTGCTGGAGACACCACCTTTGACGTCTGCTTCGACAACACGCTGGTTTCCCGCCGTAAGTTTGACCGGCGCCTACATGCCATGTCTTCAATCTTTTTTTGGTGCTAATTGATGTGGACATAGGGGCTGTTGCGAACCCCCACAGAGCAATCGAGCTTGACGTTGATATCGGTGCCGATGCTCGTGACTGGTCAAGCATCCAGGCTCAAGAGAAGCTTAAGCCGATCGAAACTGACCTCCGCCGTATCGAAGAAATCGTGGCTGAAGTTGTCAACGACATGGAATACCTCCGTGCCCGTGAGCATAAGCTCCGGGACACCAACGAGAGCACCAACGAGCGTGTGAAGTGGTTCGCGTTCGGCACAATGGGCATGCTCATTGGACTTGGTGTCTGGCAGGTTATCTACCTGAGGGCATACTTCCGGTATGTTCTTATTCGGCTTGACGCATAACTGTCGAATTCCAGTACTAACAAGTATTATAGGTCCAAGCATCTCATTTAATCTCATTTCTTCGATATTCCACGTTTTGCGTAGGAGGCGGGCGCGGGGTGTGGTTTCTATACTTACGACAAAACATGGAGTCTCAATGCATTTATTGCGTGCTTTCCACCTTATGCGGTCTCGGATATTTCACGGTATACTGTTCGAATACTCATGATTATTATTATGACACTATACATATGGGGTTTGTAAGGTGCTCCAGTTTCACGTGGCCCTGTAGAGCCGCAAGCGCCGTAGCGATTAGTTTGTGTAACTGGCGACGTCCACCCCGCATATGCGTATTCCAGTCGACCCAGCCTGTAAACTCTTCCAAAGCCTTCATTGAACGGCATATCATGTCCTGTTCTGGGCTGGTGTCATGGTTTGAAATCCATCCCTCCGGTTGGTGTTTGAATGGTGCAAACATGACAAACTCAACCGCATCGGTGCCTCGGATGATGTCAATCCCGCATAATCATTTAGCTTCAACTCCATCTTCATCTTAATCCAATTGTTTCCATTTTGCCCTTCAATTCCCCAAAGAACTACCCTCTGATACCCAAATATAGAGCTACAATGTCTACGGTCCGCTTAGCTCACCGCCTCGTGCGGCCATCAACATCACCTCTCTCATTCACGAGACTGGCGACCCGTTCATTCGGAAGCTCGGCAGTTCGTCCGCAGGACAGCAAGAATGAGAATGACCGAGTACACTCAACAGCGCCGCAGCACCGCGCAAACCAGACCGAGAAGCCGCTGAACCCCGTCGTCCCGAATACAACCTCAACCATGACCAAGGACTTCCCCAATGTCGGCAAGAGGCCATCGCCCCCGGAGCTTTTAAACTCGGTTGACCCGAACTACAAGCCTGTGGATACGTACCCTGGGAAGGTTGAGCACTTCACGGGTGGAAGACAGGAGCCGGGCACGCAAAAGCCGGAGCTTGGAGTTGGCGAGATGGAAGGCATTACGTTCAAGGTTGAGCCTCTCCGACGGACTGGGGAGGATGTTTCGACCATGAGAGCCCGGCTGCTTTGTCAGTAATCCCGCAGCTTTGACTGTGTGTAGTGTCTTGAGCGCAGGGCGCAAAGCTAACTTACTTGGCACTATATAGATCAGAGCCGAAAGCGAGGAATTCTCGAGTCCGACCTGCTTCTCTCTACGTTTGCCGACGTCTATCTGGCCGACATGAACAAAGAGCAGCTTCAAGAGTATGATCGATTCCTGGACGAGAACGACTGGGATATCTATTACTGGGCGACCCAGGACCCACCTGAGGAGAGGGATGCTGCGGCAGATGTGGCCGAGGACACACTGACCGACACATGGCATCGTACAGGCGCCAAGAGCGGCGAGTGGAAGCAGACTGTCGGTGCCTTTAAGGCTGCATACCGGCCAGTGCCGTCGCGGTGGGTAGAGTCAAATGTCTTGACACTACTCAGACAGCATGTGCGAGACAACAGTGCCACTGGTTTCCATGCGGCGAAAAACAAGAAGACCGGCGGACAAGGCCCGGGCCTGAACAGGATGCCTAACGTCCAGATCTTCAACAACTGAAAGTTTAATGCTTCAGAACCAGGTAGCGGTTGAGCCTGATATTTTGTACAATATCTTTTCTCGCCGGTTTGCGGAAGGACGTGTAAAATCTCGTTGATATAGAAGTACTTGTATAATTGAACATGACTTATTAACACGTCAAGTAGTACTTAATAATATGAGTACTCCATGCCCCGGGTTCGAACAGCAGATGTCTGCATTGTATGCATCCTCCTTGTATAAATAGTCACGTGACTCGCTTAGCTTTAGGGTTCGCGGCCCACACATTCAGCGGCAGCGGTAAGCTCGTTACGTTAGGGCTTCCCGTGTGGCTCTCTGCTCCTCCATCTTCGAAAGCTGTGATTTTATCCCCAGCGCAGAGTCTACGACAATTGCTCCGCCCGCGTTCATTCTCCTCTCACCTCTCGCGGCCCCCTTCCATCGTCCTCCCAGACTCCGATCATGGCTGAGCAGCTGGTCCTTCGCGGCACCCTTGAGGGTCACAATGGCTGGGTTACTTCCCTCGCTACCTCTCTGGAGAAGTAAGGGCACCTACCGATGATTTGCACATGGATGGACTGGGTATATGGATCTACATACGGCCTCGTGTGTGATCTCGTATATCTATTGAAGACATGTTTTCTGTTGGTTGAATATGGACAATGGTTCTGACTTGAAATCTTTTTTTTATAGCCCCAACATGCTGCTTTCTGGCAGTCGCGACAAGACTCTGATCATCTGGAACCTTACCCGCGACGAGCAGGCCTACGGTTACCCCAAGCGCTCTCTTGAGGGCCACTCCCACATCGTCTCCGACTGTGTATGTCTCCGACATCCATCCCAGAAAATACCCGAAACCCGAAGATTGCCATAGATCGAGGGGTTGGCGAAAAGCAAAGAAGCAGTGCAAATTTGGGATGAGGTTGGCTGATGCGTGTGTTTGGATATAGGTTATCTCCTCCGACGGTGCCTACGCTCTGTCCTCCTCTTGGGACAAGTCTCTCCGCCTGTGGGAGCTCTCCTCCGGTCAGACCACCCGGACATTCGTCGGCCACACCAACGATGTCCTCTCCGTTTCCTTCTCCGCCGACAACCGCCAGATCGTTTCCGGATCCCGTGACCGCACCATCAAGCTCTGGAACACCCTGGGAGACTGCAAGTACACCATCACCGACAAGGGCCACACCGAGTGGGTGTCCTGCGTGCGCTTCAGCCCCAACCCCCAGAACCCCGTCATCGTCTCCGCTGGCTGGGACAAGCTTGTCAAGGTACGTTTACGAAAATTTCTCCTCTACACAATTCGTTCAGTCCGTCCAAATGATGTTTGCATTTTTCTACGTATTTGCTACTTCAGAGCCTCTTCGGCCATGAGACAAAAAATCACCATATGCCTGATGGACACGCCAATTTTGGTTTTTGCTATTTGTTTTTTCGTCTTGATATTTATATCAATATCCAAGAGGGGCTGCAACTAACGAAATCAATAGGTCTGGGAGCTCGCTTCCTGCCGTCTCCAGACTGACCACATCGGTCACTCTGGCTACATCAACACCGTCACCATCTCCCCCGATGGCTCCCTCTGCGCCTCCGGTGGCAAGGACGGTGTCACCATGCTCTGGGATCTCAACGAGTCCAAGCACCTCTACTCCCTCCACGCCGGTGACGAGATCCACGCCCTTGTCTTCTCCCCCAACCGCTACTGGCTCTGCGCTGCTACCGCCAGCAGCATCACCATCTTCGACCTCGAGAAGAAGAGCAAGGTTGATGAGCTCAAGCCCGAGTACATCGAGAAGGGCAAGAAGAGCCGCGAGCCCGAGTGTGTCTCTCTCGCCTGGTCCGCTGATGGCCAGACTCTGTTCGCTGGTTACACTGACAACAAGATCCGCGCTTGGGGCGTCATGTCGAGGGCGTAGATTGGAGAGTTAGGGTAATGAGGCAAAATAAATGTGAGGACTAAGCGAGTGAGTTTTGAGAGAATGAAGAAGAACAAAGATAAAGCCTCTTAAAGCTTTTGTTTGATATCAAATTTTTTTATCATCTCCTTTTTTCTACCCCCTCCAAAAATTCGGGCAGGCATTATTGGTTGGGATTGTATGAGCCATGAGCAATGAAGCACCTCGCGGGTTCCCGTACCTAAGGTTACAAAGAACCTAGGGGTTTTCGAACATGTATACCTAGCTTACTTGATTCAACCCCCTCTTAAATCCGAAGTCTGGGTTCTCGTGATGGACGGCGTGCAATGTTCTAATACCATCTAAAAAAGGCATAAAAATTTCTTGAACTTCCGTTGTCGGGCTGGGTCGTGCCGCTGTCTCCAAATATATAAGGGTACCGTAGATTCGAAAAAAAAGGCAACGTAGTTGATCCATATCTTGAATTGTTTGTTCGGATGATTTATGTTGGCATATAATGCAATATAGAAAGACGGCCTAATACCGCTAGTGGTTTTTATGGTCGAACAGTATTTCGATAATTTATGCTCTTTGAATGTACCCGGAGATGATATATATTATTGTACAATGCCATAAAGTCTACACCAAACAGTCCCCTCGTTTATTTCCTGGACACCCTTTCCAAAGAAGTCTCCAACAGAGCAACCAGATCACCACTTTCGGGGTCATCGGCCGCCCGTTGAGCATAGTCTTTAGCACCATCCAGAGCCTGTCTATACCAATTCTTAGCCTCCTTCAGCTTCCCCTGCTGCTCCGCAAACTCGCCAAGACTATACTTCACGTGGACACAGGATACATAACAACCCTCGTCCTTCTCATCTTCAGGGATCCTCTTATTAATTTCGAGAGCCTTCGCCGCCCACTGCCTCGCATTGTCGATGGTCTGCGCGCGCGCAGCCTCTGGGTCTTCAACCCGGAATGGTAGTTGGGCTCGACCGCCCATTGCGGCAGCAACATCGCCTATAAGCATGACCTGCCTACATGTTGGGTTGGGTCCTTCTTCCTGGCGGAGGATTTCCAAAGCACGTAGGAAGAGGGGGATGGAAAGATCCGCCTTGTTGTCCGAGGTAAAGTAGGTCTGGGCTAGTTCGACAAGAGCAATCACAACATCTGTCCGGGTCAGCCAGGCGATTTTCTCATCATCACCACCGGCGCTGCCATTGACAGGGAGGCCCGACCCCTGGCGGTATGCAAGCTCCTTCAGGCTAAGTTCGACGGCCGACTCCTGAGCTGCCTCGGCCTTCTTGGGGTCTTGGATGAAATCACTGTCGTAGAGGTCTGCTATCTTTATACAGATACCAACGGCTTTCTTCATAGCCTTGTCGCGCTGCTGCTCATCGTATTCCTCGCGCCGTTTTATCTCCTCATATGTCTCAATAATTTGCTGGTTGTTGATCTCGAGTTTCGTTTGTACGGAATTCTCGGCCTTGCTCTTGTTAAGCTTTGCCTTCGCTGATTCCTCGGCCGACTTCTTGTGCTTTTCCTCGTTCTCCTTCTTTTCCGCCGCCGCTTTTCGCCCGGCATCAGCCCAAGCTAACAACTCCGCTTTTGTCCGCTCCAGTAAGTCAATCGCCGGTTTCGCCATCCCCGCCTGCTCTAGCATCTTTGCAACTTGCAGTTTAATCCCAACCACCTCATCCGAGTAAGGATGCATGCCGACTTCGAGTGCAGCCTTCAAAGCAGATTTGTAATACTTCAGCGCCTGCTGCGGGTCGAGGACTACATCCGTGTAGTATACCGCCTTGCGTAGCTCGTTTGCCACCGTCGGCGGGAACTTGTGGTACTGGGGCGCGTTGTGCATTACTTCTATGTAGGCGATATAGGCGAAGAACAACGTCGCACCAATGACCGACACGATGGCGAAGGGTAGGAGGACGGGGTTCTTGCGCCAGATTCCTTTCGACGCTTGTCGGAGGCCGAGTCTCGTGCGCTGGAAGTAGGAGAGGGATCGCGTTTGGTGGGAGGGGCTGAGGACATGGCGGGCGAGCGTGGAAGGTGAGGATCGGAATTGGTTGTATGGGATTGAAGCGTTTGATTTTGGTAGATGTTGTAGCGGGCGTGGGCGCGTTGAGAATGTAATGGTTCGTGAGGAGAGGGAGGTGGTGGGTGTTCGGATGAAGGCGCTGCCTGTGCGGCGAGCTGCTGCTGCACTGAGCATTATGGGGGTTTTAAGGCGTTATCTGCTGACGTATTCTGTCTCATAAAGGGGTCTTGTTTCTGAGAAGGCCGGATCTTGGTTTGCTCCGATATGTGTTTAATGTAGGATGGATGGTGTTGGCGAAAGAATTTATGAGAGCGGACCCGATTGGCGATGACGTCCAAGGCACCAGGAGCTCCGATCTACTGCCTACCACTCCTCCTCGGAATCACCTTATGCTTTGTTCATCATCTTTTATTTTTGTCTTCTAATTTTTACCCTGATTTAATTCGCCAATTAATTACAATTCGCATTTATTCATCATCGAGACCGTCAACCATGTGTGGCCGGTACGCCCTTGGCGTAGTATGTCCACCCAGTACTCCACAAGACCATCAATCTAACAAGACACAGCGCATGAACTTTGTCCGCCGTCGGATTCAAGAGCAAGGAATGCCAGTCGACGAAGCGCCGGAAGACGATGAGATAAGGGAGACATACAACTTCGCCCCTGGGAACATCGGCGCCATCTACCGCGCCGAGACCCCCAACTACAATGTTGAAGCTCAACACGACAAAGAGTTTGAGCCAACAGACACAACTGAGCCTGAATTACGGGAGAAGAATGCACGTATACAATATAAGCTCCAAGGCATGAAATGGGGCCTTGTTCCGTTCTGGACGAAGCGGCAGCCGGACTACGGCTCGCTCATGCGAACTATCAACTGCCGGGATGATTCACTGATCGAAGACCGTGGAATGTGGACATCTATGAAGCGGAAGAAGCGCTGTGTTGTTGTATGCCAGGGATACTACGAGTGGCTGAAGAGGGGTCCTGGAGGAAAGGAAAAGATCCCGCATTATACACGGCGCAAGGACGAGGACTTGATGTATCTTGCTGGGCTTTGGGACTGTGTTACGTATGAGGGTAAGCCCAATAATCGAGCTGTTACGTGTGCGTGTTTTTGATGAACTAAATGAGTGGAAGGCTCTGAGGATAAGCTCTATACTTTCACGGTCATCACGACGTCTGCTCGTCAGTCATTGAGCTGGCTGCATGATCGGATGCCGGTAATACTGGAGCCAAATAGCGAAGCCTGGAATGCCTGGCTAGACCCTACGCGGACGACCTGGTCGAAAGAACTACAGGGCGCCCTGAAGCCTTATGATGGCGATTTAGAGTGCTACCAGGTTGCGAAGGAGGTCGGCAAAGTTGGGAATAACTCTCCAGACTTTATAGTGCCTATTGACAGCAAGGAGAACAAGAACAACATTGCCAATTTCTTTGCGAATGCGAAGAAGAAGCAGGATGAGCCGATAAAGGAAGAAAACGAGGACCCGCCAGTAAAGACGGTGGGGTCTGTGTCAGGAGTCAAGAGGGAACATTCAGACGGAGCAGATATTGAGGCGGATGAAGACGTTAAGAAACAGAAAACACAGGCTTCACCTGCGCCATCACCAACGAAGTCTTCGGAAGCGGAGCCACCTGCGAAACAAAAGCAGATGCGTAGCGCGACGCATAATAAAAAAACGCCGAAGAAGCCGGGGCCAAAGAAGGCCAGTGCTGGAAGTCAGCATATAACTAATTTCTTCTCCAAATAGGAGATAGGTGTTTCACGATGCGACGATTTGATTTAGCCTGAGGATAGGAGTTTGGAGGATTCTGATTGCCAACTGTCCAGCAGGGCGAAGTATGATACATTTCACAATATTGTACAAGTACGGGTTCAACGACCTGGATTACAGTGATTCCTCCTCGCGTAGTCTCTGGACCAACTTGTCCCTCAGGAATGGGCTTAAGCCGAAGCTACATAATTGTTAGTTTTCTTAAAGCAGCAAACAGCATGGAGTGGATATGGCCGGGTGGGATACTTACAATCCATCCCGTGTGACAATTCGATAAGTTCCTGGTGTCGTCAGTATCGAAAGTAGATTGATCCTAGACGAATGCCATACCGCTCGCTTGATAATTTCCAGTACCACCCACAAACGCCCCGTCACCGTCGACTTCCAAGCTCCCAAAAATGTCCTCAGGCCTGTCCACATTAGCACCCTGCTAAAGCCATCCTCAAGGGGTAATCACCATGGAATTCGCCCATACTCAGGCGGCCGTCGCTCATCCGACAGATGTATCCACCCTCCTCTCCCAGCAGATCCAGCACCACCTTGTCCACTAGCCCCGCTGGTGAGGTCAACATCGCCGCGGCGCTTCCGAGGACGGGAACCAGGCATGAGGACACCGCCCGATGCGATATTAGCGCCAGATGTAGATGCCATCACCTGGGCTTGCGAAATTGCGTCGGGGTCCTCGTGTCCATATTTAGTCAAGACCTCTTGTAGAATCTCTAGGAACCTCGGGTTTTCACGAAAAGAGTCTGTCGTCGGGGGGAGTTTTGATGTAATTCCAATGGATAGATCAGGACTAGGCGGTTTGGATGGCAGGAGCGATAGAATGTGAGCCCCATTGCTTGGGAATACATACTGGGAAAAAGTATCAGCAAGAGTGGACGTTTGGGTTCTGAGCTACTCACGATATGAGGATGTCCATCTAATGTCGACAGAGATCGCACCTGGGCCCATCTGGGGACCTGGCGACAAAGGGGTCTGAAAGGTCTGATAGCCCACATCTTCTTTTAGTCGGATTTGTTCAATTGAATAGCGATTACATGGTAAATTAATGTCTTTTGGATCTCAACTATTTTTGATGACGTAGAGGCAAACAAGGCAAACTCATGTGACTCCACTGCTTTTTGCGGCTGTCTTTAGATGGAGCTGGCGATTGGTGGTTCATTATTCTACCTCAGTCCTCATCATTGCTATGGGACGAGCGAGATGGACTTCCTGATACAGTAGGAACTACCTTGTCCATGCCTCTGCATTCTCTTTGTTTCACCCTCGTGCTTGGACAACGTATCGGCTCTTAACTGAGGAACTTGGATGGTGTTTATTGGTCCCCGCTTCCGCGGTGCCTGACATGAGCTCCTTGAGCTGCTCCGGACTGAGTTTTTCGCTGTTTGCCTGACTTAAGTATCAAATTCGTTTGGTGAAAACTCTGAATACCGGGGCTTTTATATTCTAGCGCATGAAATCGAAACCATGGCGACACCATCTTCTAAACCGAACCCGGGAGCAACTCCTACACACCTTACCTCGTCGCCTCGTCCGCCGGGTGGCCCTATGAACCGAACGATATCCCTGAAATCACCATCAACGAGAACCCCGTCCGCTTCGGGACATGGCCATCTGAACCAGTCCGCGTCAACCCAGCAGTACGCGACTCCTATGGGGGTAACCGCAGACAACGATAATGCGATCTCGTTCAGCTCACCCTCCGCCCTGCTTCTCGGCGCCTATCCCGGGATTAGCCCGTCTCCTGCCGTTCATGATGCACTAGTTGGAACAGGGATACATGATAGCGACATCCAGGCGTTGGGAATGTCGGGTTTGAAGCTTGGGAATGCCCGGGATAATGATGAGGAGCGCAGGAGGCATATCAGCGAAGTCGTTCAGCTGCTGCGAGCGCGCGTGGCGGGTAGGGGAGTGTGTAGAGAGGGAATCGAGCGATTAAGCGACCTCGAGCGGTTTGAGTCGATTTGGCAAGACGATAATTTGAACATTGCTGGCAACTTCGTTGATCTAGAAATTGATTTTTACCGCGGCCAGAATGTGGTCAAGGATGTTAGCTTGAAATATGCTACTCCGGAGGCCACTGAAGGGGAAAGTCGTGAGGAGGCTACGGCTGTTTTGAAGCGCGACTTGATACAGATACCCGAAGACGGCCGGCGCGGTACTTGGAAGAGTCTGGACAACTTTCATAAAAACCTGCAATGGCTTGCCCGACATGATAAACTTAGCGAAGAGGTGAATTGCTTCCAGGCCATCGAAGGTCTCTACGAGAGCATGAAACGTTTATGGAGCGCGGAAGGCACCCAGCGCAAGTACTCCGGCGACAATGACCACCTCTGCAGCGGCAATGTGGGAAGGCCGAGCCTTCATAGAGGCGGTAGAATAGGTCTTTGGTTGGATTACTGGGTGTCCCGTGCCCGAGTCCTAGACGCGAAACTGCAGAGATCTTCCGACGCAATGGCGATAGACAACCCGTCTGAATACCCCGCCAATGAGGAATCGGACTATACCAATGGAGACTGGAGGATTGCAGTTGAGTGCGAGGAGGGTTACCCGTCTCTTCGCGTATCCAAGGACTGGATCGGGCCCGATGCTTTTACTGTGGTTCACAACGATGGCGAAGCGTCGTCGTCAACCAACCCGCCGGAATCAGATGTCACCGTAGTCAACTGGACTGATCCACCAGCGACTTTAACTGACAACCAAGGGTCTTCTGAGAATATGGATCTCGACTCTGGCATGTTGGGCTCGTCGTCTCCTAACCGTCGGTTTGTTGCTAGGCTGGAGCCACCCCTTGACATACCGTTCATGGTAGCGGACCAGGTCTACCGGCACCTGAATATAGAGATGCCGCAGGATTACAAAATGCTGACGTACGATGGGTTACTAGCCCCAGGCTGGTCCCCATTGTCAGCTGCGGGAGCACTCGGCCCAGAAGACCCTACTCAAATCGATCGGAGGAGAAGCAGAGTATCCGTGCCGTCGCTTGACGACGAGGGTAAACCGTGCACGAAGTGGCACAGTTACACGTTCCAACCATTTGAATCTGCGGGTGGAAGAACGTTAAGAGATATCCCGTTCTCTCACCCACGGCAACTCGCAGATATCCTTCCGGTAAGCCTAAGTCTCAGCCTGGTAGCCTGTTTAATTACTGATTTGTGATTTTTTAGACTTTTCGACAGTATGCCCTTCTAGCGAACATAATCCGCGGTAAATTCCCGCTGGCGTCAAAATCAGACGATCAAAATAATTCAGATGGAAAGGAATATAAGACGGAACGCAACGAGGATGTAACAATATTGAGCAATGAAAATCCCAACATGAAGAAGCTCAATACGTTGCTGGGCTTGAGTCAAGCAGATGGAGTTGACGCGGACGACCTCAAAGTGGACGTGACATTGCGGACCATTGGGCAAGCCCCGATGATTATGCTACTATTTACTGTGGATCATCCTTCATCCGCGGAGTCAAAACCTGAAGACGTTGTTCTCACCAAGGCTTCAATCAGTTTCGAAATTGGAATAAATGGACGTGTCTCTGTGGTGGACGTGACAGGATTGCTGGGCGACGAGAATAACACTCTCAACGACGCTAATGCAGACGGACAAACAACCGCGGGGTCGACCAACGAACTGCGAAGCAAGCTGGCGTATGTGCTTGAGACATCCCAAGACATTGGCGTCCTGGTGGAATGGGTCCTCCGATGGGCACGTCAGCAAAAGAGCCGCGGGTGAGGGTTTTCCGGGGTATCGCGCTTAAAATTGGGATTGGTTCGACGCACACCTGCAGGGCTGCGCCGGAGTGGAGAGACCTAACCCAACCAGCCTGTCGGTGAGCACCGGGTCAGAAGCGATCCTCCCGGTATCTCGGCCAGAAGGACAGGCCACACCAACACCGTTGCTTGTGATACGCTTAGGTCGCACGTGGGGGTTCGACTGTCGTCCTTGGGGTTTGGAGAGCACGTCCCAGGCCCAGAGTCCCGATTGATCCGCATAGCCGTCGGTTCCTGCATGACGTTAAGTCTGACAACGCCCCATAGTACATGATGGGAGGTATCAGGGCGGCCATAGAACCAGGGAACTTGAGCAGGATGTGCGTTGCCGGTATTTACTGTTGGAAACACAACATTGCGGCGATGAGAAACAGACGGAATGAGCAACCGCGGCAATAACCGTGGAATCCAGGATACTCCGAGATCATGATAGTTACATTGAGCAACGAAATTTAGATTCCACGATGAAATGTATCAAAACCAAAAAATTGTAGCTGGTGACCAGCCAATATGCCTCGGATGAGGTATTTGGCGACGAGGTATTTAGTAGATTGGCGAGTAATAGCTCTCGTATGTCGATACAGCAAGGGATACCGTTTCTCTTGCTGTGTGCTCAGTCCCATTACGTACCTACTTAATTAAAAAGCTGAAGAATTCGAGTTGATAAACAACGCATCAAAATTCCAGTCCTGCTCGACTCCAGGAGAAGAGCCCAACGCATGATCAGCTGCGCGAATTACTGTTCCTGAGGCGCAGCCTGACTGCCCTCGGTGTTTCTAGACTCGTCTCGGTCGGTCTGTGCAGCACCTGCTTGCATGCAGAGCATGATTTGTTTTGCTCCTTTTCTGCGGTATTTTCCCTCCCGCTGCCAACCAGTAGTGACTCCTGGGTAAGTTCCTGACAAGTTTAGCAGGCTCTACTTGCTCCTGTCGCGACAGGCGTGAGCTCGATCTATTTTTACGTGAGACCTTTGCCCCTGCCTGACTCTAAGGCCCACGGGTTTCCCCAGGGATTGCCTAAATGCGGCCTAGCGAGCTATTTTATTTTTGGTAGCAGGCAGTGAAAATTTGCAATTCCCATAATTACACCACCAACTTCTGTCGCCCTGCTGATTGTTGGAATTTTTAGCTGCACCGACCGACCGATAGCCTTAACCAGTAACCGATCACCCGGACTCGACGCCGACACTTGCACTTACACTTAGTGACTTCAAGATAGCATAATCGCTCTCGTAACCTCTCTCGAACCCTCCCTATGTTTCTTGTGGCGAGACCTCAAACCTTGCGTTTTTTACCTGCTGCTCCAGTACGCTCCGTGGTATTCATTGCCTTTCTTTAATCCAGTCCAGCTGAGTGCGTAAGTCGGTCCGGTTGCAGTCAGCGCGGTGTGTCATGGCGAGCGGCATTGGGCCAATCAGAGTACAATGATAAGGGATCGGGAGATCTGCCTATAGGAGCCGATTCATTATCTGAATGCAATTTCTCATTATCGCGCCCGACCATAGAGAGTCGGAGGTTTGTAATTGACGCTTCTCGTCGTCTTGTGATTCACTGATGATTGACCCTGATCTTCTGGTGATTTTCGCTTGTTCTTTACTGGTCTCTTGTAACGGAGAACTCTCGGCTTGCAGTGTCAATGATGAATTCACCGCAACTTGTTGGGAGTCTTGGGACTCCATCGGTGCCCGCGGGTGGGCTATGACCTTATCCGGATTAGTGTAGTGCGTCTTGGCGCGGTTTCATGCCAAGCGGGTTGGGTATCACCTTTAGTCTTGTATCAAACAGCGCCTGATATCAAGACTTCTTGATACTACTGGGATATAACAGGTGAAGCACGAGCTGCGACGGCCGTTGCGACCACAAACCGGATCCGCATGCTCGGTCGGTATGGGGAAGAGAAAAACACGGGGAAGCGGAAGCCTCACAGCCAGTTGAATTCAAGCTGATTCCTGATTCTCCCGACTTTGTCTTTGTCGCTATTTGCTGCGAGGATCCTTGGATCGAGGCTTTTCAGATCGACCCGATTACTCGTTGTATCCTGTTGCCAGTTGCCACTATGATAATATGATTCTCAGAAGCCCAAACTCTCGTTCTCCCGTAAGGATGAGGGAGTGGTCCGGTCTCGGGGCACTTCCAGCGGCGGCGTCTCTCGCGTTTGGATTTCCAGGACGCGAACGGATTCGCCACGCCCCACTCTGTTTCGAGCTGCTCTCGATGATTCGGGGAAGTCTCCGGCAACATCCATGGCAGATATCATCTTTAGTCACTGCAAGTGGCTGGGCCGTGGTATCTGCTTTACGCGAGGCCGTGTAACTTTCACTGGGTTTCGCGTCAATGGATCCGATATCTTTTTCATGTTGCGTCGAGTTAGTATGACTAGTGCAGGCTGCGGGATATGCTTTCTTTTTTGAATGAATGATTTCAATATCCTCGACGAGTGTCATATTCCATCGGCAAGCGCGCTACCAGTCTCCTACGACTTATCGGTTTTATGGCGGGGTGGAGGGGCTGCCTGATAAGTTGATATTGCTATCGCGCAGCCAAGACTGACTGGGCATCTATACACTGTCATTGTATTGGAGTCTCTCCAACGATAAGCCACAGGTGCAGAATTGCAGTCGACATGTCATGTCGTTCAACGTTTTATTGGCAGTCTGGAACTCGGGCGTTGTCTGCCACTGGAAGCCAGTGATATCCCTGCCATATACTACCGCTAGTATACTCTAGGGCTCCCGACCTGCAGCTGATATGCAGGCTGGGAGCGACTGGTTTGAATAATACGGTTTACCAACAGCTTCGGCCTCATTATCTCTGTCCTCTCAGCGGCTAAACGAACCGGATAACATCCTTTGCGCAATGGTCAGCAGACGGGCTGTGACTCCGGGGGATTGATTGAGGATCTCTCGGGTCTCTGGATTTGATCACCGTTGCGTGGGGAGGGATCTGGGGAAGACCAGTTCGAATGAAATCGTGGTGATTAATATTTCTCGGTCATATCTAGAGTTTGGCCAGGCCGGCCCTGTGATCTGTATCCTGCGAGCCGATGGTTGGGTTGGTTTGTGCCTGATATACGTGTTTTATTTTATTTTACTTTATTTTTTGTGGATGAGCTTGAGTTTGCTGGGAATGCTATATTTCCGTATTGATGTTCTTCAGTAGTCCAGATACTATGGACTGAGGACTTACTATAATCAGACACGGTGAAGCTATTTTGGCAAAAGATTCACTGCCTTTGTTACTCCGTAATGGACAAAACGTGGCGTAGCCCCTGGACCGCCCTGCAGCCTTGCCTATGGAAAGGCTCCATACAATTCTGCGCCTTTTTCTTGAAACACATGCAATGCAGAAAAAGAAACGGGTGCAAGAATTCCAGAAGGCTGAGTATCTGAAATGCGCCGGTGGCTGCCAGAAACAGGGAGGAGCAGCACCGCCCCGGATGCCGAGACGGTAATTTTCAATACAGGATTACCGGCAAGAGGCAAAAAAAATAGAAGGCGCAAAGTGAAATGAATTATTTAAATAACTCTCCCCACCCACAGAACCATTGTGACTCGCATCTCATTCTCCGGTTTTTCTCTCTATCCCCTCCATCTCTCATCTCTCACTCTCTATTAAATCAACTTTCCGTCCGCCCATTTTCTCTTGCTTCCACCAGCAGCTTTACGTGTTGTGCGCATCTGTCTATCTTTGACTGTGCATTCATCGACTTCTTGAAGTCTATTCCAAGGAATCTATTTCTTCACCTCCACACACATCTTTCATTATGGTGAGTCATGGACTGCCCCGGCACAAACACACTATGACTTGGTGCTAACTGCTGCTCTCCTCTAGGCTGAATCAAGTACCAACGTCTCCAATACGGAGAATGTGCGTGCCACTTCTTCGACTCTCAATCGGATATTGAACACATACTAACTTTATCACTGCAGCTTCTGAAGTACATGAGCCTCGACCAGAAGGGCGCCGTCATGGCCGAGTACATCTGGATTGACTCCAACGGTGGCACTCGCAGCAAAACCAAGGTATGCCGTTACCTACAACTCTCTGATGCAAGCAGATTGGCGTGCGATGGATTCAGACAATTTCGTCTACCGATAAGCCCCGCGCACGGTCCTGATATCGCACGCTAATCCTGCATCTGCACCTACCCGCACCACGTGATCACCCTTGTCAAGCAAGAAGCTAACGAACTCTCTAGACTCTTTCCAAAGCCCCCGCTGGCGTCGACGAGCTCCCAGAATGGAACTTCGACGGTTCATCAACGTCGCAAGCCCCTGGTGACAACTCAGATGTCTACCTTCGCCCCTGTGCTCTCTACCCCGATCCCTTCCGCCGTGGCGACAACGTCCTTGTTCTCTGTGAGACCTGGGACTCCGATGGCAGCCCCAACAAGTTCAACTACCGTCACGACTGCAACCGCCTGATGGAAACGCATGCCAAGGAGGAATTCTGGTTTGGTCTTGAACAAGAATACACCCTCCTCGGCCCCGATGGTTGGCCCTACGGCTGGCCCAAGGGCGGTTTCCCCGGTGCCCAGGGCCCTTACTACTGTGGTGTCGGTACCGGCAAGGTTTACTGCCGTGATATCGTCGAGGCCCACTACCGCGCCTGTCTCTACGCTGGTGTCAAGATCTCCGGTATCAACGCCGAGGTCATGCCTTCCCAATGGGAGTACCAGGTTGGCCCTTGCGAAGGTATTGAGATGGGTGACCACCTTTGGTTGTCCCGTTTCCTCCTTCACCGTGTCGCTGAGGAATTCGGTGTCAAGATTTCCTTTGAGCCCAAGCCAATCAAGGGTGAATGGAACGGAGCTGGTCTCCACACCAACGTCTCTACCAACGCTACTCGTTCAGATGGTGGCATGAAGGCCATTGAGTCTTACATGAAGAAGCTCGAGGCTCGCCACGTTGAGCACATCGCCGTCTACGGTGAGGGCAACGAGGAGCGTCTCACTGGACGTCACGAGACCGGCAACATCGAAAAGTTCTCATTTGGCGTTGCCGACCGTGGTGGTTCAATTCGTATTCCCCGCCAGGTCGCCAAGGATGGCAAGGGTTACTTCGAGGACCGCCGTCCCGCTTCCAACGCTGATCCTTACCAGATCACTGGTATCATTGCGGAAACTGTAAGTCTACTACACTATTGTCTGGATTGTTTTGAACCGCTTGTCTAACAAATCTGCAGCTCTGCGGTGGTCTCTAATCGAAAATATTTCATAATTAGCGCTAGTATACCCTCCGGCGTCGACTGGGTGTAGTAGAAACAGAAGAGCAGCTGGGCAGTTTGTGGAGCAATTATAGATTTCTCTCTGTCTTTCTTTTTCCTTATTCATACGATGGTGTTTTAGTTTACCGATGCCACAGCTCGCCTTTTGCTTTCCTTATCCCTGCTGGTTTTGCATGCAAATTCTTTCCTTGTTAATGGGGTTATGTGTCACGGATAGCATAGAATAGTCCACAAATGGAAAATAGGACAGATACCAACACAATCTGCATCGTCACCTTGACTCAGCGTCACAACTTGTAACTAATCATCCATCCAAACTTTGCAATACATCAAAGTTTGCCCTGTTCTCGTCCCCAGGCTTGGCACACATCAGCGATCATCGCCACCTGACTTCAAAAACCTCACGCCCTTCTCAATCCGGCAAGTGCCCTCCGCCCCCGCTTCGCCAATCCCATTGAGTCATAGCGTACGAAGTCACCCAAAGCCGGATACCACCTCCAGTCTCGGCAAAGCTAGGCAAAGTCGAGGCCCTACTTGGCGGTGCTGCGCCAAGCCAGCATCACCTGAACGCAGAATGCAGTGCCGAGTTGATTTTGAATGACGTACCATAAAGAGCCGTTGGCTATTGCCTAGCTTATATCTGGATTTGTATCTTGGCAGAGACACTAGGCATTAGTGAGTACTACATCAGAATGAAATGATACAATGGTTATACGTATGTCCCCGCCGTCTCTCTTGTTTACCGTGTGGGGTAGACCACGCTAGTAGTAGGCGTGATGCACTGTGACGTAATAGAATGACCCGGTGTCACAGAGCCGGAAAACATCGTGACGATGTACTAGTTAGTTATACTCGACTGATGTGTAGGCGCGTCAGACCTCGGCTTTGCGAGAACTGTGATCTACAATACGTATTATAGTGTACATTATGTGTGTACAAAGCAGTGTGTATTGGGGTCCGGTGTTACAGTTATGAGGAAAGTGTACAGGCATGATGCTTGGTATTTGGAGTTTGACACTACCTTGGAAGTGGCCGAAGTCAGCGTGCTTTAGGCATCCATATATCTACTGTGCAGAGTAAGTAGTTCCCGGCATTTTATCCGGGGTTGTCCTGGTCATCTGGGACGAGAAGTGACACGGCTCGATTCATATTTATATTATACAGCGAATAATTATCGGACTGGCTAGTTGGTTCGCCGGCCAGTGTAGGTATCCCTATGCATCTTGTGTTTTTATTTCTCTTCATGTAAGTTAGGGCAAGATGGGTTAGCTTGATGGCATGGATTTTATACACCATGTCCCCGCCACCTCTGCCTTTCTACCTGGCGGATTCCCTGACGGGCAATTTAGAGAGGCTCAAGCTCCACCGGCTAGTCTTATCCTGCTCCCTGCTTTGTGGCGGCGATAACTTTAGTTTAAGCCACAAAATTCAAGTCGCCGAGGGGGCAGTTGCTGCAAAGAAAGAATTTATATCATTGGTAGACGGAGTTCAACCTGGAGGAAATAATTATGTGAACTCATAGTTTTGTTGTTGAAGGTTAAGAAACCATTAGAATTATGTTTGCTGGACAATATAGAGCTTTAAGTACGTGATATATATATATATATATGTATCCACCCCGTCACCATTCAAGGAGCCCGGGGAACAACTTAACTGCCTATCCCTGACGAGCAGTCCTCTTCCCACCCCTAAACATCTTGAACAACCCACTCCCCAACCCATCCAACCCCCGCTGCTGCACCTCCCTCCTCGCCGCGCCATCAACAATCTTCCCCCCATCCCCATCACCACCCCCTGTTTCCTTCCCCCCATCGAAAACCCTAACAGCAACATGCATACACAACGCACTAAGAACACTCATCCCCAAAATCCCCACCATCACCAGATTACTCTTCCGGAACTTCTGCCGTCCCTCCGCATTCGCATCCTCGCTCCACCCCTCATACAGCGCATACGTGGTCATGATCGAGCCGAGATTCCCCCACCCCGAGACAACGGCCGACGCAGCGGCAACGCCGACCTCGCCGTGCCGCGGCTGGAAGATTTCCGTGGTCCAGGTCATTGTTATGGGCACTGTGGGGCCGAGCCCGAACCCGACGATTAGGAGGCCGCCGTAGCGGGGCCAGGAGTTGCTATCTGTGCCGGCGTAGGTTGTTAGGAGGAGACCGAGCATTTGGATGCAGGCGGCGAGCGAGAAGAAGATTGCGCGGTGGTGGTGGAAGCGGTCGGAGAGGGGGGTTACGAGGAGGATGGCTGCTAGGTCCATCTATTGGAAAGTGGGTTAGTTAACTAGGGCTGAGGTAGGTGTGGTGGGATGATAGTTGGGGGACGTACAAGCCAGATAGGAGCGGTGAGCAGACTCAGGTCAATGCCCGATAAACTGGGGTTGATGCTCCGGATGATAACGGTAGCGTAGCTCTGCGTGCCAATGCCGACGCCCACGACACCGAAGTACATGAGGAGGAGCGGCCAGAGGCGCCAGTCGAGCATGACGGCGAGGAGATTGCGGGAAGTCCAGCGTGGGCGTTTATAGACTCTGGTTAGATCGCGGTAGTGCAGTTCAGCGTCCTCGCCTGTGAGGACTGGCGGGCTCTGCGGGAACCAGCGGAGCCATTTGCTGCGCTGCTTGGCCGCTTCTTCTTGACCAGGGGCAACGGGGCGATCAGGTAGCCACCAGAGGAGGACGATGCCGACGGCGACGGTGATGACGCCGTAGACGAGGAACATCCACTGGAAGCCGACGAGGCCGTGGTCGCCGTCCATTTTCTGGAACCCGGCCGAAACGAGACCGACGACGGCGGCGGAGAGTTGCGCAGCGGTGTAGTACTGGCCGATGCGTTTGCCAGTGCGGGACGGCGGGTAGAAGAGGGTTAGGTAGTAGGCCATTCCGGGCCACATGCCTGCGATAACAACTCCGAGGAGGAGGCGGAGGAGGCTAGCCGGTTGGTTAGAACACCGTGAGAGCATGGGGTGTGAGTAGACGTACTATAAACTCCAGGCGGCCTTCATGGCAGCCATACAGCTCCCGATTATTCCTACCCCGATAACAATGCGACTCATCCAGACGTGCGGGCTTAGCTTTGTCATGACCAAGTTTGAGGGTAAGTCGAAGACAACGTAGCAGACATAGAACAGGGCGAGACCGGTCGAGACTTGGTGTGGTGTAAGGTTGAGTACGGAGCCAAGGTCGTGCCCGGACTCTGCGTTCATCGTTTGCGCAAGCCCGACATTGGATCGGATGGCCGAGCAGAGGAAGTAGAGGACCCAAAAGGCCGGGATGATGCGAAAGTCAATTTTTCTGTATTGGAGAAAATTAGAGTAGTTCATGGAGGCATTTGGATAGGCGCGACTGCGTACCGGTAAATGCGCTCGATCTTTTCAACATCGATGTCGCCGGATTCGAGATCGCCATTGTCTGGACTGCTTGCATCATGGCTGGAGCTGTCGCGGGGTTGTTCTTGGATGTCTTCTCGACTGAGACTCTTTGTCGGCTCGTTGGACGATATGAGGACACCCATGACGTTTGCCTGTTGACGGAAAATGTTAGAACAATTGGGATATAACAGAAAATATATATATATATATATATATGTGAAAAGCATACCGAGGAAGACGGACCGGGTAGAGGGGGGAATGCGCGGAAGACCGGTCGGACTAGAGAGGCGGGACAACTGCGTCGCAATGAACGACCGGAGGAGACCTATGTGAGCTCTATTCCAGCTCGAATGCGCGCTTCAACTTCTGGCCCAGAATATGCGGTTAGAAGCTGGAGACAGAGAGTTCGTAAAAGATTCGATGGTGGAGTGCGGAGTCCAGAATCGCACGTGATGAGCAGAGCAAGAAAAAGCAAAGACTGCAACAAGACCACTCACTGTGTCCTGGAATCAAGAAAACGGCATTACAGCGAATAGCAATTGATGACTTGTCTGGCGATTGAGAAGAGAGATAGAAGAGAATTGATGGGAGGCTTGGAGTGATTGAGTTGAGACGAAAACGTTGAGAACTTGCGATCACTTTTCTTATCAGATCCGATCAGCGGGAGCAGTTCCGGATGAGTCATCCGATGTCGGACGTGGGAAGTATACAGCGCTTACCGGCGGAGCGAAGAGGAAGGATTTTCCGAGGGAAACTAGAAGTGCTTTCTACTAGACTGATATAGGAAACTATTCCTTGCTCAGAATACCAAGCACAACATCCGCCAGCTCTCTCGGCATCGTAATCTGCGGACAATGCCCAGTCTCCAGTTCAAAGGAATCCACCACCCTTCCCTCCCCACGCATCTTCTCAATCATCGCCTGCTGATAATTCAACGGCACCGTCATATCATTTCTGGTACAGACATAGGACACTGGGATCTCCCTCCACGCACAACTCTCCAAGCCCTGGTACATCGCGGTCCCATTCCACCGCTCAAGCCGTGCAACGTAAGCATCCAGCTCCGCCTCCTCCAGCCCCGGCGGCCCAGGCCCAACAAGCAGATTCTTCGGATCACGATCCAGCACTGTGCCGTCATCGGCAAAGTCAAATGCGAGCGGGATCAATGCCTCGTCACCCATTTTCGTCACCATGTCCATCATCGACTCGCCCTTGCTCAACGCGAACGCAGTGATGTAGACTAGCCGCGAGATGGCCCCAGCTTGGTTGCGCTGTTGTCGCTCTTCAAAACCTAACCCTGCGAGCGCGTTTGAGCCAACTTGTCCTCCGTACGAGTGCATGAGGACGACGACGTTGTGGCCTGCTTCGACGAGCGCCTCGACGTAGGTGCGGATTAGCGCTGTGTCGCTGTACAGGTCGGCATTGGGGGGACGGGCGCCGTTCATAGAAAGTAGGCGCGGGACGTGAACTTCATAGCCCTGGGTTTTGAGGAGAGAAGTGAATTTGTCGTAGAGAGGGAGCGTATGCCACCCGCCGTGGATGAGGACAATTGTAGGACGACTGGTGGTGCTGGACATGGCTTGGGGGGATAGTATGGAGAGACAAATTCGTAGGGCCTGCGTTGGATAAATAACTGGAAACTGTAGGACTGAGCGCACACTGCTAGTGCTTACACTCCAAGCCAGGAGTTTATGTAGACCGAGTCTCGACGACTTTACTGGAGGGTTCTGTATTGGCATCAAGGCAGGCAGAGGCAGACCTTGGCAGCTGAACTCACTTCAGCTTCACCTGCAAACTAGCCTGCGAATGCACGGGCTGCAATCTCTCCATGTCGTAAGGACTGGTGTTCCTCAGCTCGTCCGTCTCGGCTTTGCGCTGCTACTTCTGAAAGTTTTGGATGTTCCAGACCTTCCACTGCGCTCCGCTGTTGATAACCGGTACACTGCGACAGTACACTGCGACAAGGCCGCTTGAGATCTAACTGGCGATATTAGCCGGCCTGGTTATTGTGAAGGTGCATCGGTAGAACATAATGACCGGATTATTCAATAACAAGATGTTATTATTGTATGTGTCATTGTTGGCTAGGACAATTTACTCACCCTTGTGAGGCACTATCCAGGACTTACGGCATATATCCCATTTTGAAGCAGCGCCGCAGCATCTGGTGGTGATATTGGGGTATATGGTATCCAGATTGCCTGACAGGTTCTACTTACTAGGATGCCTGTGGCTCGGACTCCGTATGCAAACACTAGAGCTTCGATACAAGTTCAGTCGTCCCATTTCACGGGTATGTTGAGGATCCGTGGAACGATGCTAATAACCACCATAGTGGTTGAGGGGAAGATCATGACTGCCGCGACTTTAATGAAGATCACATAGTTATGGTTGACATGGTTCGGTAGTGGAGCTGTGTTGCTTCTGCAGGAGACGACATCGGTAGAAGAGCAGTGAAGGAAAACCAACGCTGCAATGCGATTACAAGAGATCCACGCACGCCAACAGAGGACACGGCTTCAAATTTCGTTGCAAGACCAGGTATCAATGTAAGGATGAACCGTCACTACTGGACTGCGAGCAGTATTCAACGACAACTAGGTATGACCCGGCCGGTGTCTCATGCTCATTCCCTACTTGAATTAGCAATGCCTGACCATCCGATAGGCAATGGACCCGTCGTATTAGGATTCTGTGCCCCCTTGCTGACCTGCATATCACCAACCAAACCAAACCGCCCCAATGCAGCGTGGGACGTAGATCGGCCTGGTCATGGTAGAACAAGGGTGTCAGCACCAACGCGACACCGAGTATGTAGCCCGTCACTATGACAAATGGCCATGTATGGACTGCGTGCTGAGCCAGGTCTTCGCAGCCCCGAGGATACTCGTCACCTAGTAGGTACCCTGGCTGCCAATGGGCTGGATGGATCACCGGTACAAATGCCACGATGTTTGCACCCGTACCGTCACCCACTCACGTTGGTACCGAGAAGAAGGGCGTCTCAGTGGGAACTAGAGACTCAGAGATATAGCCCGTCATGGCTCATTCTATAGTATCCGAAGTGAGCCCGTATCTTAAGGCATCTCAATGGGACCGTAAGTTGGAAGAAGAATGGGTTTTCGGGTGTGATTGTGAGGCACCAGCTCAAGTGAGTTCAGTTTGGAGTGTCGATAAAGTAGTATTGTGATGCCTACTACTTGACGGATGACGGCTCCGCAGTCGACGACGATGTCCTGGTCATAAACGACAGGACACAAGCATCAAACGCAGTTGGTGGGCTGATTCGAGAGAACATTTCGGTTTCGATATCTGTTGTTGAGCTGGATAGGCTCGCTGGTATCACAGTGAACGTAATAACCTGTTGGTCTGGTCTTCGTGATTGGATTGTATATGATTTGTGTTTAGCACTTTATGCGGAGGGATCCAGAACAGCATCGTCAGGCTGAAACTATACAGTTTCGGATAAATGATGATAATATAATGTTATTAACATAATAAATAAAGGAGGTTCGGTATTGGGTTTTGACTCGACGGGGTACCGTGGTACCTCTAGTGTAAGCTTTACAGCCATTTTGATGCCAGTGGCAAAATGCGTGAACCACGGTGCCGCCGAGTAAGGGAGGGGAGTGAACAAAGAACAATCTCAATAATACTGCGTAGAACGAAGTCTGTTTCCACAGGGGCATATATACGGATAGGTATACGGAGTACTGGCCAAAATATCACGTGAAATACACTGGGTGCCCCTTCGCATTCTTTGGTAAGGCAGCCTGAACCACGCGAGAATCTCGATTGCGACGCGAAAGGCACGTTCGGGACGGGACTCAAGGCTCGGAGACTCGGGGTGGACTCGGAAGATCTTCGTGGTGGTTACTCTGTAGGTTGAGGTGGAAGCTTGGACAGGAGGCAAGGCGTAACATGGATGGCGTGGTTGACGCCTGACGGACGGCCCCCAAGGCCGGAGTTATGGAGTAGAGTTCCATCTGGGCGCCCTTCCATCCCTTACGTTGCGCTGGCTCGTGGCGCTGGATTTTCTCAATTGAGAATGCCGGTCAGCTGGAGAACAGTGACCAAAACCCATTAGCTAGGAGATGGAGATGGTGAGGAAATTGATGACTGAAGACGGAGGCGAGTCAGTCTCATGAGGAGCGACACGGGACATCTCCTGAGTCTCAAGATAGAGGCACGCGATGTCGTGGAGAGAGTCTGACAGGGATGACAGTTGGATGCAGCCGGGAAGTCCAAAAGCAGTAAGCCGGAGCACAGGCAACCCAGTCGGCTCGGGCGCAGCCGAAGACAGCATGGAGGGGGGGTCGAGGACAGTTGCTCTCAGTCTCAAGTCTCAAGGCCAGGGGCAGGGAGAGACGGGATGATGATTGCAGGCATTGGATGCCGATGGGCACAGGCCGGGCACAGGCCGGGCAATTCAGGCTGTAATTCGACGGCGTGGTGCAACTAACTTGGCAGGCGAAAGTCTGGACAGCGGGCGTGGACAGGACAGAGCTTAGTGCGGGTGGTGTTGTGTGGGCACCGCAGCCACTCACAGGCATTCCAGGCACCGCAGGCACCCACTCTCCCCAGAGAACCGGCCAGAATGCCGATCGGAATGTGGATGGCTTCATCCGCTGCATCTGCTTCATCTGTCGCGGATTCTTGTGCAGTGGTCTGTTGACAACGATTTTACATCCAACATCCAGTATATCGGATTTTGATACTCACCCCTGGTCGCCAATATCAAGGATCATTAGAAATGCCTTGGCTCTGGCCGCACATTTGCTGGAACAGGGCTTGGACAAGTCTTGGGAAAGGCTTGGGTCTCTTGTCCTGCGGTTACACCCCTGCTAGCACCGCCCAGACTCTCGGCATGATCCTTCAGAATAAGTAGGGTACACAACACTTAAACCCTGTACACTGTACAGAGTACTCTGTTCATACACCGTGCATATTTCGATATAATAACTGGCTGTAGTAGGATGATACTGGCATTGCTATCGCGAAGGAGAATCCGGGGTGCACAATTCAGGTTCTCGGACTTCTCCCGGCCGAGGACGGCGGAATTGCTTCCTGCGGGGCTTCGCACTTATTGAAAACGTCGTGTCAATTAAGCGAGCAACTAGACCATCTGAGAGTCTGAGACTCACTGGCTGGGTCAGAAAACTGGGCCATACGTAACTGCTACTACGGTCGGAATCTGGAGTCTCCAAACCCCGGATTCTGTCTGGTTTCTGAGATTCTCTGGTGGCAATCCTTGAATCCAGCATCTCATGACCAGGTTTTGGGATTTGGTTTCAGGCTCCAACGCTCAATGCAAGGATTTTCCCTCAATAATTTCCATGCTGCTTCCATTCCTTCCGCCACGCGGTCACAAATCTCTACACGCGGCCATCTATGCCTATCTGCACCGCGCCCAAGATGATCCCTTGCATGGCATCTTGAAATAAAGTAAGCAGCAGTCAGCGCCAGCGTTGGAACCGGTCGTATTTTAGAATTATCCGTAGTCTACTCTGTAAATGCACGCAACAGCAGCATCCAACCTCCCGGCGGGTTGTCCACAACAGGCTAGTCCATGACGGCATTGCGCTCAATCCTGAGTGAGTAAGCCCAGGTCCCGCCGATCCCAGGGACCAGGCCTATCAACGTCATGCGCCCTTCCCCGGGTGGGACTGCACGGCCAATCACTGAAGAGGCGGAGAAACCTGAAAGCTGGAGAGAACGCCAGATCCGGAGACGCAGGTGGGCCGCAAATGACGACCGGCCAATCAGCGACATCGGGGCTTGCACCCATTGATCGTTTTCGAAGGAGCCACCGCTGCGTTGATGCTACGGTTTCGAGGCAATCGAATCGCATGTCAGTCGTGCCCAATGGGCAATGGCCTCCATGCGCGATGTGGCTGCCGGCGCCCTGAGCCTCCCGTTGCTTTAAAAGCCTCGCGCTCCTCGTGCCACCGAGCTGTTGATCTTCTTCTCCTTGTTTTCATCCTGCTTTTCCCCTTCCCTGCTCACCATCTTCCCCTCTGGACTGAGAGCACTGCTGTTCTCGACTGTCCTACTGATCTTGTCTGCTTCGCTTCTCTCGTTGGTTCAGCCTGCACTGCTGGTAGGCAGGCCCCGTCAACATGCCGCGCAGTTACTTGGGCTTGCAGGGCGATAAGCTCCAGATCGCCATTGGACTCATCGCCGGCATGGACTTTTTGCTCTTTGGTTACGATCAGGGTGTTACTGGTGGTCTCCTGACTCTGCAGTCCTTCATCAAATACTTTCCTACAATTGCTACCAACGGTGATTACTATAACAGTCTGAGCGCGGCTGAGCAAAGCACCCAGTCTACTCGTCAAGGTACCTCCTCCAGCTTCTTGATTGCGACTTCTTGATTGCGACTGTATTAACAAGGACAGGTATTGTCGTCGCTGCTTACAATTTGGGATGTTTCGCCGGTTCGATTCCGACTATTTGGGTTGGGAACTATCTCGGACGACGCAGGACTATCTTCCTCGGCTCTTTCATCATGGTCATCGGCGCTTTGCTACAGTGTACCGCTTACCACCTCCCTCAATTCATTGTTGGACGTCTGGTTACCGGTTTTGGTGAGTGACCCTGCCACCTGCGGTATTTCACTAGCTAACAATTGCAGGAAACGGTATGAACACTTCGACCGTCCCGACATGGCAGTCTGAATGTTGCAAGGCCAACAAACGTGGTCAGCTCGTCATGATTGAAGGTGCAATGATTACCTGCGGTATCACCATCAGCTACTGGATCGACTTTGGTCTTCTGTTCACCGACCCCAGCGAAGTCTCGTGGCGCTTCCCGCTCGCCTTCCAGATCTTCTTCGCCGGCATCATCCTCGCCTTCGTCATGTTCCTCCCCGAGTCCCCCCGCTGGCTCGTGCTCAAGGGCCGCGAAGATGAAGCCCGTGAAGTCCTCGGTGCCCTCATCGGCGACGGCCCTGACTCCCACTTCATCCAGACCGAGTTCACCGCCATCAAGGCTACCGTCCTCGAAATGGCCTCGGGTTCTTTCAAGGACATGTTTACCTTTACTGAAGACCGCCACTTTCACCGCACCGTCCTCGCCTACGTCAACCAAATGTTCCAGCAGATCTCCGGAATCAACCTCATCACCTACTACATCCCCGTCGTGCTCGAAAACCAATTGGGCATGTCTCTCGAGAAGTCGCGTCTCATCGCCGCCTGCAACGGAACAGAGTACTTCATCGCCTCATGGGTTGCCGTCTTCACCATCGAGCGCTTCGGCCGTCGAACCCTCATGCTCTTCGGTGCAGCCGGAATGTCCGTCTCCATGGCCATTCTCGCTGGTACGGCAAGTGCTGGTACCGATTCAGCCAACATCGCCTGTATCGTTTTCCTCTTCGTGTTCAACACCTTCTTCGCCATCGGCTGGCTTGGTATGACTTGGCTGTACCCAGCTGAAATTGTCCCGCTGAAGATTCGTGCCCCGGCAAACGCCCTCGCGACGTCTTCTAACTGGATTTTCAACTTCATGGTCGTCATGATCACGCCGGTTGCATTCGCCAACATCGGATACCAGACCTACATTATCTTCGCTGTCATGTACGTTCAACCCCCCCTCCCCCAAATCCTTTGAAATAAGAAAACTAATAAGTTAATAGTAACGCTGCCATCTTCCCTGTCGTCTACTTCTTCTACCCCGAAACCGCCTACCGCAGTCTCGAGGAAATGGACCGCATTTTCCGCAAAACGAAGAGCGTCTTCACGCTCGTAAAGACAGCCGCCCAGGAACCCCACATGTACGGCAAGCACGGCGAGCTCCTGCACCAGCTCTCCGAAGTCGAGGACGAGGCTGTTCGCCGCGCCAGCATCCTGCAGCACGCTGCTAAGAAGGAGAGGCAGGATAGCGATGTGAATACCAGCACGGAGAAGGTGGAGCATGTTTAATTGGATTAAGCTCTTCACTTGTTTTCGTTTTACCCTAGTCGACTCTTCGGTTGATGATTGGGCTAGCAGTTTTGTTACGAGGGGAGGTTAATGAGGACTTTCTTTTCTTTCTATTTATTTGTCTTTACTATCAAGTCTGGACGGGCTTGTTTTTGTGGACAGACAGCCCATTATGCATGTCCAGCGGTTGTACTTCGGTTCTTATACCCAGCTCAGGTCGGCTTTTCTTCGACTCGTACTAGAAATTCTATGGATTCGGTACTTCACCTTGTTTGGCTAGAGCGTAGCACTTAAGACTCGTAGACTGGCATCAAATCCACGACAATACGGCACCATCTCAACAGCAATGTATACCAACCTACCACAAGCCATTCATCAAGACGCCCCTCCTCTGTCCTCAACGAAGCCACCATGCACATCCAGATCCCACCTTATAATAGTCAACCAGCACCTACCAAGCCCCAGCCCACATAATGCAGAGACCAGTCCAGACCACCTCAAGACGCACATCATCCCATAAGGCAATGGCAGCAGCACTGATGACGGGATATGCACGCACCAAACCAGACCCGCATCCGAGACGATCGATTCGATCGATCTCCACTCCAGAAAGTTCTATGCATATCATGTCACATAAACGATCTGGATCTGCAGTCCTTTCAACCAACCCAAGTTACCCAACCTAGCCAGCCAGCCAACCCGGCCGGCCGATCAATACCACGCCACGACGCTCAACTCCACGATGCAACGACAGCCGTGATCCCGCCGTGCTCTGTGCCCTGTGCCTGTGTCCAGTGCCCATGCAAGTACGCGCGTAAACAGCTACCAGCCAGTCTCAATCCCAAACAAGCGCAGCGCTGCGGCACGACATAAAATGATCTGCAGGGTCTTGGGATTCCCAATTTCTGGTTTGGTTTGGTGAGGTAGATCGTTTCCTGGTGGACCAGTTCCTGCGGTATAACGGTCTAACCGTTTAACGGTAACGGTGCCAAAGGGAGGGTTTGGTCTGGGGTGTGTGTGCCATAAGCACAGTTCCTAGGGAGACGATCATACCTAGTCTCATATAAGATATGGTAGAGACAGTGTCTTGCTTAGCGGTCGAGAAGGGATATGAAGGTTTGCTGGTAGTTCAATTGAATTCTGTGCATGAGCCAGGTCCCGGCCTGAGCACGGGCATTGTCCGGCATTCCCTAGTTTGGTTTGGATGTTGGGATGTGGTTAGTTGCATTCCCATACATTGTACCATTTACTAGCTATATGAGCCTGGGGGCAGGTGTTTGCTAAATTAGGGTTTCGGATTCAGGTCAGTGTTGCTATAATAGGTATTCCAGGGATACTATAGTATCCTTAGCCGTGTAAAGATGGATAGGTGAGAAACTTACTCTCCTTCGTTATTTGAACGTCTGCTTGACGGACTAGTGCTCGTCATTGTTGCTTATTCTAAGTACTTGAGTCCGAACGCTTGGAGCGAGTAGGTATCGAAATAGCGGAGGAATACCATTTGACCATGAAAGCACTAGTGCTATTAGACATCTTTCTATATTGCTTTATATGCCAACAGAACTGTTTACCGCCAATAACAGAATATCCTGGACGGTGGTTTACAGTTTTGAGGTTTTATGGCAATTTGCAAAATTTAACCATTAGGGCTATGCGGCTGATGGGTTAGGGCTATAGCCATTGTCGAACAGTATAACTCCCTACCGTGTAAGCACCTGCACACCTAGTGACAAATGACAAATGATGCAGCGCTATGACCCTCAGGTGATTGGAGGATCATCTGTTGTTCTACGCGATTGCACAGCCTCAACTTCAGCCTCACCAGCAACTCAACCCCTCCAAGTTATCACCATCAGCTGAGACTTCTTCCTTCGACTCCATCGGTGGTTATAAACGAAGTCAAGGAATGTATTCGCGCGGTATACTCCCCCAGAGGATGCAACTACCCTGAGGTCGAGAAACTCGCGATAATTATCCTGAACACCCAGATCGCCAGGGACTTGGCGGACGCCATCATGGCCTCAAAGGTTTATTCGCATAATGACTACACAGTCGGACTGGTCTGCGCACTGCCCAAGGAGCAAACAGCCGCAATAGCGATGCTGGACCAGCGGCATGATAGCCTTGCTAACCCTGTCAATGACCACAATGCATACACGCTTGGATGCATGAGCAACCACAACGTGGTCATCGCCTGTCTCCCTAAAGGCGAGATCGGGACAAGCTCAGCAGCAACAGTGGCAACAAGGATGATATCTACCTTCCCATCAATTCGGTTCGGCCTGATGGTTGGAATCGGAGGAGGGGTCCCTCCAAATGTTAGGCTGGGCGATGTCGTCGTTAGTACGCCAGCTGGCGGCCTGCCTGGTGTTATACAATGGGATATGGGTAAAGCAGAACAAATGAACCATTTCAGACAAACAGGCACCCTTAACAATCCCCCAAGCGCGCTGCTTACGGCTGTGACGAGACTCGAGTCGAAGCACGAGATGGAGGGCTCTGCGATATCGCAGTATCTGGAGGATATGACCACCAAATACCCAAAGTTGGCGCTGAAATATACAAGGTCGGACAGCCTGGAAGACGTCTGCTTTGAGGCGGGCTACAATCATGTCGCAACAGTGTCAGATCCACGGCCTAGCATCAGCAATGTCGGTAAGAAGCGGGATTACAACGGACAAATAATCGCACAAGATTTAAATAGTTGCCGAGGGTGCGACCGGACGAGAGCATTGAAGAAGCCACCGCATGAGATGACCGTCCATTATGGTTTGATTGCCTCAGGGAACCAGGTTATTAAGGACGCCGCGTTCCGCGATCAAATCAATGCCCGACTGGGCGGTGGTGTTCTTTGCTTCGAGATGGAAGCAGCAGGCTTGATGAATGGCTTCCCATGCGCGGTCATCAGGGGAATCTGCGATTACTGCGATTCACACAAGAACGACGTGTGGCAGGAGCACGCAGCGGCGGTTGCAGCTGCCTTCACCAAGGAACTTCTGTCGGTTATTCCCCCAGCTCAGGTAGTGGACGCCCCGACTGCAGGAAAGGTAATGCAATCGGTGGCAGAGACGGTAGACAGCATTCGAGACGATGTTTCCGTTATCCGAAGTGTTGTCCATACATTTAGATCTGCTGGTGACGGTGAGTTAAAGCCTGTAATTGGTATTGCCAACCCTAACGACCTGTATAGAGGAATACCGCAAGACCCTCCGCAGCTGGCTGAGCCCGATTGACTACAACAAAGTCCAAAGTGATGTTTATCGAAATTGCCAAGAGGGAACAGGGCAGTGGTTTTTGAATGATCCGAGATTTACAGCTTGGCTGTCCGGCAGTTCGTCCCCGACTTTGTTTTGTCCTGGAATTCCCGGTGCAGGCAAGACGGTGATAGCGTCACTTGCCGTGAACCATTTGCGCTCCAGGTACATGAATGATTCTACTTCCGAGACAGAGAGAGTTGGCGTGGCAGTATTATACTGCAACTACCAGCAACAGAGTGCCCAAGCATCCCATGACCTACTTGCCTCGCTCCTATCGCAGCTGTCGCTGGAACAAGATATCGTCCCCCCCAGCATTCGGTGCCTTCATGATCGATTTCGTAAACGAAAGACTCAGCCCTCACCGCGTGATATATTCGAAGAGCTGCGTTCCACCATAGCCGGATACTCCACTGTATTCGTTGTTATCGACGCATTGGATGAGTGTAAAGATGATGCAACTCGCAAAGACCTTCTGGACAAGACGCTCCAGTTACAGCAGATAGCAGATGTCCGTTTAATGCTGACATCAAGGCCGAATATCCTACCGAACCGCGAAGGCATGATTCAGTTTCCGATACATGCTAGCGAGGACGATGTTCGACGGTACCTCACAAGCCAGCTAGGCCATTTATCGGTGGTTGTTGAACGTGACACGATGTTACAAAACGAGATTGAACTACGGGTTTCAAAGGCAGCTGCTGGAATGTTTTTACTAGCCCAGCTTTACGTGGGCTCGCTGAAAGGCAAGCATACAAAGAAGGCCATCTATACCGAATTGAACAAGATGGACACAGGCCACGCAGGGCTAGACCACGCATACCAGGGCGCGTTTCAACGGATAGAAAGCAGCCTTTCTAAATCACTGATTTCTTGGGTTGTCTGTGCCCTAAGGTTGCTCACAGTGGACGAGATGCAGCATGCACTCGCAATTGAAGCTGGGACATCGAGTCTGGACCACTCAAACATCTGTGACTTACAGGAAGTCGTGTCAGGATGCGCGGGCTTGGTGGTGCTCGACTCAGTTAGCCAGAGTATACGGCTGGTCCACCAAACTGCAAAAGATTATTTCAACGCCAACATCTCGGAATATTTCCCAGGCGCCCGAAGCAATATTGCCGTCAGCTGTCTGACGTATTTGAGCTACGAAGAATTGAAGACCGGTGCATGCACAAATCACCAGTTACTGGAGAGTAGGTTGCGCCGGTTTCCTTTCCTTAATTATGCCTCTAGTTCCTGGGATTACCACTGGAACCACATGGGGGACAAAGTGGAGGAACCTGTCTTGACATTTCTCTTGGATCAAGGACTGGTTTCTGCAGCCAGTCAGTGCGCCCTGGATACAGATGACTGGGAACGTGAATATGGCCAAGGAGCTCCAAACCGAAGAACTGGGATGCATCTAGTGGCAGCTTTTGATCTTCACGAACTCGTGCCACGTCTATCGGAGAAGTTGTCTCTAGATTCAACGGATAATTCTGGATATACTCCACTGCATTATGCCGCGCAAAACAGTAGTGAACTCACAGTGCAATGCCTTCTGGACTGCGGTGCTAACTTTAATTTGGCTTCCAGTTCTGGTGCCACACCGTTACATGTCGCAGCCAGGGAAGGCCGTGATGCGATTGTGGCACTGCTGCTAGAAAGGGGCGCTAATATCAACTATCGGGACAATGGCGGGGGTACACCTTTGACTTGGGCCATTGATAAAAACTCAGACGTCATTGTCAAGCTACTCTTGAGGAAGGGGGCCCAAATGGAGTTTTTGTACTGCCCCCTTTTTCAGTATACAGCCCTTTTCCCATCACAGCTCGTTATACAGCCGTCCAACGCAAATGAATCCGAGACCCTGCCGAGATTAAGGGCGCTGTCTACCTTGATGTCCTCTACAGCCAAATCCAATACTGCTGATGGGGATCCAGACCAGGAAATCTCGCCGTCTCGTTATGAGCGAAGAATTTTTCTGCCGCCGCAATTCCTGTCCCAAATGGACTTCCACGACCACCCTCTTCTGCCAGACGGCATGCAATCTCTTGTGGACGATTACTACCGGTATGGGTCACCGGGAAACTCAAATCTTACAATGTATAATTGGAGTGTTGATGATATGTTCTTTACTCCCCTGCTGCGTGCAGTGTGGAGAGGATATCACAGCATCGTATATCTTCTCTTGAAAAAGGGCTGCTCCCCAAGCTTTGGGAATAGTAGAGGACTCACTCCTCTGGTGTTGGCAACACGACTGAAAGATGATGCAACTAAGATGATAATGCTATCGTACTATGATCGACCGGGGCAGTTCCTTGCCGGAGTTGAGAACGATAAGACATTCTGGGATTAGGGACAGATATTAACCGCCTTGAAGCACGAGTTATACTCCTGTAACTGACCTATCTCGATTGCGATATGTATTAATCTGCATAATCACAGCTGGTGTATGACATAATGGTGTGTTTCTTTTCGCCCAGAACGAGAGAATAACAATCCAGCTAAGTAAACGAGGCTTTGTACATACTACTAACCTACATGTATTGCAGGTTGTTCAAAGAAAGGCTGTTTTGTTTGGCAAGGATATGTTCTTAAAACAGATCTGAAAGAATTGCATACAAAGCACAGCCCATCTCTACAATGAGCTGAACGAACAATGAAAACCAGTTGACAGTCGAGTATAAAAGCCCTCCTCCATCTCAGTAAAAGAAATCTATTCGACTTTCAATCCCCTCTACCCTACCTGAAGTCTCTGAATCTCCAACAAGACACCAAATAAGCAATTGTTAAGCTACATCAAGATGTCATCTCGCAGGGACCGACGCTCCGACTCCGGTATCTGGACTGGCCTTGCCGGCGCGATGGCGGCGATTCTTATGTGTGTTATTATTAGGGGGAGAAGTGACAGACGAAGATAGAAAACTTGCTGGGGATGTTCTGTACGGTTTCTAGCTCTAGTCTCCTGCTCCTGCTCCTGCCCGGGACTTGGGGAGAGGCCGACTGTTTTGGTATTTGAAAGTTTAGCTAATTTGCTTGGATTCTGTATATAATTAAAATTGTTGCACGAACCTGACATCGATATTAGCCTGGTCAAAGAGATCCTGCTAGTTCTTGGATTGACAAACGAATAAACCAGTACAACTATCTAGTTGAAGTATAGTATTTTGTAGTATCCCCACTTTGTGCCTGAACGATGCGGGGCTGCCACCATGACCTCATATCACCTTAATCTCTCTGCTCGCTGTTTGTTACTGCTCTAACTCAGCTGTAATTCATTATTTGTTCCATTCGTCATACAATCATGGCCACAACCTTCCCAGGCACCGCCCTCGTAACCGGCGCAGCAGGAGGAAAGACCACCACCATCGTTTCTAGATGCTACTGTAATAGACTAACAAATCCAGGAATCGGCGCAGCAACAGCCATCGCCTTCGCCAAAGCCGGCTGCACCCGAATCGCAATAACAGACATCCAGCCATCCGCTCTCGAACAAACCCGGCAAGAAATCCTATCCACCAGCAGCACAACAGAAGGCTCTATAAATGTGATCGCCATCCCGGGGGACATAACATCCGAGTCCTTCATAGAAACAACTCTCATAGCCGACGCATTCACCGCATTCGGCCGGCTAGACTACGTGGTGAACTGCGCGGGGGTGCTGCAGAACGAGTTCGCGCGGTCGACGGACGTTTCGGCGCAGCAGTTTGATTTTATCAATTCGGTGAATTATCGCGGGGCGTGGCTTGTTTCGCGCGCGGCCTTGAGGAGGATGCTTACCCAGGAGCCACTTACGGATGGAAATGGAAATGAAGAAGGTGGGGAGAGTTGGAGACCGAAACAGCGCGGGTCGATTGTCAATATTGCGAGTCAGCTCGGTGTTGTTTCGAGGGCTGGGGCTGGTGAGATATCTTTCCTAGAATGTACTATTGAGGACTAACGATGTATAGCCGCGTACTGCGCCTCCAAAGCCGCGGTGATAGGCCTGACGAGAGCTGACGCGATTGATTTCTCGAAAGACCTGATCCGGGTGAACTGTGTCTGTCCCGGTGTTATTGATACGAATATGACGACCAGTTCTCCGGAGAGGGTTGAGGCGATGGCGCCGGCTGTCAAGATTGCGCCGATGGGCAGGATGGGGGATCCGAGGGAGGTAGCGGACGCAGTTCTGTTTTTGAGTTCATCCAGGGCGTCGTTTGTTCAGGGGCATGCGTTGGTTGTTGATGGGGGGTATGTGATTAATTGATCTATTGGATACCTGTACGTGCTTGCGAGGCTTAGAAGACCTAGGGCTAGAGAAGCTACGAGAAGGATGTAGGTAGAGCAGTGGCCTTCTTGTTTTATCATTATATGGACTTGATATTGAGTACTTCAGTCGCATGGATAGAGTTCGCCAAGCCACGAATATTCTCTTGGACTGGCATACAAGGAATGCCAGTTATACTGTGTAAGGCCCTGATTCGCACCAGTCGGAGTGACCGGATGTCGAGAGCAGTGGAGTGAGTGGGTATAGAAGGCAAAGCACTGCCAAACAAGCACTGCTAAATGCTAAATGCTAAATGTTATTGCTAATAGACAGTTTGTCATGCCAAGGCAACGTCCAGTTTCTGAAATGAAGACTTACCAAGTTGGCAGCTGGTTGCGAGCCGGAAGGGACATCGGCATTGGCAGGAGATGCGCCACCTGCGTATTTTTTTTATTTTTTATTTTTTATTATATTTTTTCTTTGTTCCTGTATCCTGTAAGACTTTGTGCCACTGCCAAGCAGTTCTCAGTTCTCCAAGTTACTCTGAGTAACTGATCGCCAGCTGCAACGAATCCTGTAGGATAGCCTGTTGCACGGCTGCCAGTCCACAGGGATGAGGAAATGAGTGACACCCGAGGCGCAGGATCTGGCCCATTCCCATTGGGTGGTCTGAATTATGACGGGCATCGACATCATCGATCCATCTGCTGGAACCGGTGGAGAAGGCTTCCTTTATACGCCTGCGGTCGCCGACTTTTCCGCCGACTGCTTGCCCCCTTAGAAGGGCAGAGTTTTTATGTCAGATGACGGACCCTGTTGGCTCCCCGGATATTCGGGCTTGATATTCTGTCGTTGAGGCGTTGGTCTGGGCTTTAAAAGGCCGGGACTCCGCGCCAGTTCTTCCCCAGTTCTTGATATCGGTCGCCCGCCATCTCGGCTTCATACACGGTCGCTCGTTCGGAATCTATCGGAATTCATTCACTCGGCCATTCATTTGGCCATTCATTCGGCGAAAAAATAAAAAAAAAATGACCAGCTCGGGCCGAGTCCTGCAGGAGGTCGAGGAGCTGGGCGCCGATGATAATAATGTCATCGACTTCCAGCCCATCCACGACCACGGCCGGTCCTTTTCGGTTTCTATTGACTCGCGAAGGCCGCCGTCAGACCACACCCCTGCTGCTGGAAGGCGCTCGCTCGACCAGAAGGAGCGTAATGGTTATATCATCCTCGATGAAGACGACTGCTACGAGGAGCTGGGATTCTGCTTCCCGTCCTGGAGGAAATGGATGATTATCACCGTAATCTTCCTCGTCCAGACCTCGATGAACTTCAACACCAGCCTGTATTCCAATGCCATTAGCGGTATTTCAGAGGAATTCGGCGTCAGTCTCCAGGCGGCTCGCTGTGGTGCCATGATCTACCTCGTAACTTATGCGTTTGGCTGCGAGTTGTGGGCGCCGTGGAGTGAGGAGCTAGGGCGCAAGCCTATTCTGCAGCTGAGTATGCTCCTCACGAATCTCTGGCAGCTGCCTGTCGCCCTTGCGCCGAATTTCGCTACGATCATGGTTGGTCGCGCGTTTGGAGGCCTCAGTCTGGCCGGGGGCTCTGTCACGCTGGGAATGATTGCAGACCTGTGGGAGCCCGAGAATCAACACTACGCAGTAGCCTGTGTGGTCTTCTCCTCGGTCGGTGGCTCAGTTCTTGGGCCTCTGATCGGAGGCTTTGTTGAGGCATTCCAACCCTGGCCTTGGGCGATGTGGATTCAGTTGATCTTTGGTGGATTTGTTCAGCTCTGCCACCTGGTGCTTGTCCCTGAAACCCGGTCAACGATCATGATCAACAACTACGCGAAGAAGCAGCGCAAGGAGACCGGGCTGAATGTCTGTGGTCCTGACGAGTTCCTGTCCTTCAAGGAGCGCTTCTCTGTGAAACAGATCATCAGCCATATGACCCGTCCTTTCCGGATGCTGGCCATGGAGCCCATCGTGCTGACCCTGTCGCTGCTCAGTGGATTCAGCGATGCACTGATCTTCATGTTTATCCAGTCCTTTAGTCTGGTGTACGCGCAGTGGAACTTCAGTACTGTGGCCATAGGCCTTTCATTCATCCCTATCCTAGTGGGATATATCATTGCCTGGCTCAGCATGTACCCAGTGCTGCACCGCAACTCCATAAAGCGCAAGAAGAACCCCGACGACGAGCACGCGCAGTACGAATCGCGACTCTGGTGGTTACTCTATACAGCGCCGTGCCTCCCCATCGGCTTGATTGGCTTTGCATGGACGAGTCTGGGGCCCCCGCTGCACTGGATCGGAACTATGGTCTTTGCAGCTATCGTGGGCATTGCGAACTATACCATCTACATGACGACAATCGACTATATGGTCTGCGCCTACGGTCCTTACTCTGCATCCGCAACCGGTGGCAATGGCTTCGCCAGAGATATCCTCGCCGGTGCTCTCACCGTCCCTGCCACTCCATTCTTCAGCAGTACGTTTCTAACACCGTTTCTCAACACCGTTAAAAGCAAGGCTAACAAGTATTAGACATTGGTGCCCCAACCCGCAACCTCGAATATGCCTCTACAATCCTCTGTACGTCCCACCCCATTAACCAAAGCCCGTCTCCCACTAATAATTTACAGTCTGCATCTCCTGCCTCCTCGTCCTCTCCGTCTACATCATCTACTGGAAAGGCCCCGTCATGCGCAAAAAGTCCCCCTTCGCACAGCAACTCTCCGACGCCCGCAAGGAAAGCGCCAGCCGTCGCGCCTCGCTCTCCTACACCGGCTCGCGCCCGGTCTCGCGCAGACCGAGCATGGTGCCTGCTGGGTCAGCTCCTGCGTCGCGGAGGGCTTCTCGCGCGAAACCCGGATCGAAGCCGGCGTCGAGGAGACCTTCCCGAGAGATAGAGAAGGAGAAGGCTGGATCGAAGCCGGCGTCGCGTAGACCTTCTGATGAGAAAGAGAGAGAGAAGCCTGCTGGGTCGAAGCCGGCGTCTCGTAGGGTCTCTTTTGAGAAACCGGCGTCGAGGCGTGCGTCGCGTGGATAGGGTGCTGCTGCTACTGCTTCATGTAGGGAGTACTCTCGTGCGAGCTTTTTTCACCTGCTGTGCTCTTGAAATGCCTATTCCTTGCCGAAATCAGGGAAAGTGGTCATGATGGATTGCCTTGTGAAGTTCGAGCCATGGTGTTTGAACAGCAAGACCTGAAGACTTCTTCTCATTCCTTACTATGCCGTCAGTAGTAGTACCGGAAGCGAGTACCACCTGGATACTTACTCACTTTTGCTGTGAGGTCCAGCTTCCAATGTCCAGTCTCCCTTGTCCAGGTGCAGGTGGAAGAAAGCGACCTGTACATTAGAACCGCATACCAGCCTTCGCATACCTTTACGCAGTATTTCGACGGTCGAGTGTGATAGAATGGGTGCGATGTATCACTCCCGTCTTGCTGTTGTTGTTATATGTTGCATTATTGTAGAAAGCCATACCGCATGCGGGTCAAGATTCATATATATATATAACTATATGTCTAGATATGTTTATACGACCCTAAAAGAATGCCAGACTAGCAATACAAAAATTGGAAATCAGAAATTGACAAACTTACTTTTCTAGAGAAAGTAGTCCACTCACAGTAGGATTCGCGTACAGCATAACCAGCACATGCGGGGAAGATGCAATATATCGACGTCGAGAGCTGTCTTATTAGAGAAGGTAGTCCAGAACAAATACTATATTATTGGCCAGTTTGCCGACATCGGCTGTAGACATTCGGTGCTAAATCTGCGTCCGGACAGTCGACGGCATCACAAGAGCCTCATATTAATTGTATATTGGTATGCATTGTGTGAGTTTATTATCGGGTGATGATGCATGGATACTGTGCAGTAATTGATCATATCTATTGATCTGATCCGGTTGCGATATCATTGGGTTTGCCTACAAATACTTAAGTACACCACGGAACCAGATCTGGCACCGACTTCGCTCATCCTGGTCTATCTCGTGTAACTGCGTTCCCCTCAATCGTCTCGGGTACCGGCAATCCAGCCTTCTCCAACTCGACAATTAAGCGCATCGTTCGATTAGATACTATAAATATCAGGACTACACTCCCAGGCCGACCTTCAATTAATCGCTAGCTGAGCTCAACCAGACCAGATAGCCAAGCCCGGTATAAGACCCAGACAGCAGTCCAACATGGAAACAACCCAGAAACCACACCTAAAGGCTCTCGGAGACAGGGGCTACGTGGAAGGAGTAACCATCTCCTCCAAAACCACCGGAAAGCCATTTTGCAACAATTTCGGCGGAATCCGCTACGGGCTCGCGCCCCCAGAACGCTGGCGCAAGGCCCAGAAACTGCCGGCAGGATATCAATACGGGACCAAGGAAAGACCGTATAAATGCCCCGGCGGGACGGGAAACTGCCCGCAGCCGACGTTCCTGAATAAGACGCCGATTCCGTGGGATGAGGATTGTTTTCAGTGTAGTATTTGGGTGCCCGTAGGAACGCCTCCTAAGGATGGTATGTATATCCGGTCTGGCTAAGAATTGATTGTATCTAATGCGAGTGCTGAACAGGATGGCCGGTCTTTTTCTTCGTGCGTAAGTAGACACGTCTGCCGTTGTCAGTTGATTTTATATACTGACTTCTGCAGATGGCGGTTGGTTACAGTTCGGCACGCCGAATATGTTCTCCCCTGCGGCGCTTCTGGGTGAAACGGATTTCAATGCTATTATTGTTATGCCGGCATACCGCCTGAACGTCTTTGGTTTCCTTTACTCCTCCGAGTTGGAAAGTGATGCTGCGTCTGTTGGTGAAACCGTCGGAAACCATGGTTTCTGGGACCAGCGGCTAGCACTGGAATGGACAAGGGACAATATCGGTCTTTTCAGCGGTAACGGATCTGAGATTACAATCGGGGGATACTCCGCAGGTACTTTCCATAACTCTACTGTTGTAATGGCGTATATTGACTGGTAAGGCGCGCACTCCGTCTGCTATCAGCTCGCCTACGACCTAGACCTCCCCCAGCCCGCATCAATCATCAAACGCGCCTGCATCTGGTCCAATTCATTCACAATCCAGCCAAAATCCTCCTCTACAGCACAGACCCAATTCAACGAGCTCGTCTCAGCCCTAAACATCCCTGCCTCGCTACCCGCATCCGAGAAACTATCCACCCTCCGCTCAACGCCCGCAGCCACCCTCCTCAGCACAATAGCAAGCCTAGACCTGCACGAATTCCGCCCGACAACTGATAACGCCTTTATCAAGACTACTCTTTTCGAATTGCTTACAAGCGGCATCTTCGCGCAGAAACTCCGCCAGCGCGGAATCCGTCTCCTGCTTGGTGAATGCGCAGACGAGCACTTCATCTACGGCGCATGGCGCCCGCCAGCGCAGGATACCGCGGAATCTGTCCGCCGCCGTCTTGTAGCTGACTACCCACAGCCTGGTGCCGTTGAGACCCTTATGAAGCGTTATTTCCCGGGTAACAAGTTGCCGCGCGACTACAAGGACTGGACGTCCGATGGGTTTGGGCGCGTTTATGCGGATATGCAGGTCCATAAGATGCAGCGGGGATTTATCTATGAACTTACCAAGGGCTCTGGCGGTGGAATGGATGACCTGATATACCGCTACAGAATCGAGTACCGGCTGAAATGCGCGGCGAAGTCCATACCCGTTGAATGGGGCGTGACGCACGCGACGGACCAGTATATCTGGTTCTGGGGCAATGGGGAGGTTGTGAGGGAGGATGAGAAGGGGGTTATTCGCCGGGCGCTTATTGATCCGTTTACGAGGTTTGTGCATGGGGTTCAGGATTTGGGGTGGGGGACTAAGAGTTATAAGGAGGTGAGGACGTTAAAGGCGGATGGGTCTGTTGAGATTGAGAATGATCGGATGTGGGATGAGGCGGTTGAGCTTTGGAGGGATTTGTTGGCTGGAAGTAGACAGGACTCAGCTTCAGCGAAATTGTAGATCGATTAAGAGGAAGATTGGATTCCTTCATGTATTTACTAGCACATAGGGAGACAAGGCAGATACTAGAGCTGAATAGTAACACCGCTTAACTAGAGAGTGCCTGAACGCCAAATATTAGAGCCGTGGAAGTTTGATAGTATTCTAGGCCAGACTGCATATAATCCACCCATCAGTGGTGCATAGTAGTTGTGCATGCAGACTGTTATCGTCGGGGTTGTTTCAGCTGTGGAAAGTTCATCCGAGTTAGGGCTGAGCTCGGAGACTTTTGCGACATCCAGCAATCCTCCAACCCTCTTACAAATAAACCAGGAGATAAGTTACTCACCAACAATTACTAAAAGACCCCTGATATATCTATATAAACCCAAAGAAACAGCTCTCTTTCCATAATACACCATCCACCAAAATGCCTCCCACCATCGCCCTCGCCGGCGCAACCGGCAACCTGGGCCTCCCCATCCTCACCACCGTACTGGACGCGAACTACACCGTAACAGCCCTCTCGCGAATCGGCGGCAACTCCTCAAAGCTAAAGCCACACCCAAACCTCACTATCAAAGAAGTCGACTTCACCTCGGCGGCCTCTCTAACCGCCGCACTCCAAGAATCCCATCCTAAAGTCGAAGTCGTCATCTCCTGCCTCGCAACCCTCGCAATCGGCAGCCAGAACCCACTCATCGATGCGGCCGCCGCAGCAGGCGTGAAGCGGTTCATACCCGCTGAGTTCGGGATGGACTCGATGAATCCGCTCTGTGTGGAATTACCGGTCTGTGCGCCCAAGACGGCGACGCAGCGGTATCTGAGCGAGAAAACCAAATCGCATCCGGGGTTTAGCTGGACGGCTATTGCGAACGGTTTGTTTCTGGATTGGTGTTTGGAGGAGGGGATTATTCTTGATTTAAAGGCGCATAAGGCGACGCTTTATAATGGTGGCGAGGTGCGGTTTAGTGCTACGCTGTTGGCGGATATTGCGAGGGCGGTTGTTGGCGTTGTTGGGAATCTGGATCGGACTAGGGATCGCGTTGTTTATGTGCAGTCTGCTTGTGTGACCCAGAATAGGCTTATTCAGTTTGCAAAGGAGAAGGATGGGGTTGAGTGGGATGTTAGGGTGAAGGATACAGAGGAGGTGAGGCGGGAGAGTTTTGAGGAGCTCGAGAAGGGTGCAGCAGATGCGGCGATGCTGGGATTCTCCATTGTTGGGTGTCTTGATCCAGCGTATGGGTGTGACTTTTCAGGGCGTCTGGACAATGACCTGCTGGGAGTGAAGGAGCTGAGCGATGCTGAATTAAGGGGACTTGTAGAGAGTTTTCTGTGATTGATCAAGGCCAAACCAAGAAATCTCTTTGGCTATACTTGTCTGTTTTTAGAAATAGACCTAATTTAGGTAAAATATTTACCTAAAGTCAATAGTGCACTAACTGAGATTGATCCCGGAGCGCGGAAGGTCTTGTTCTTCGAGTTCCTATTGAGTTGTAGCTAAACAAAGTATATATAGCAGTCTCCTACACAGTAAATATCATAAATGGCAATTTGAGCGCTTAAATCATGAATCCAACTTCACAACATAGGAACCGTTGTCTGGCACATTTTACTGTTATGCTGCACCCAGTTCTCCGTTTTTCCAATTTTTTTGTTGAAGAAGAGGACTTGATTCCGGTACTATACTCTTCCTATTTACATCTTCGTTTGCATCCTTACCCACGTTACTAGCGGCTGGGATAGGGGCATAAGGATGCGAGATGCTGTCACGATGGGGATGCTCTGTTCCTGTTTGAATAGCACCGTCATCGCTCATATGATCAGTGGCGGAAAGCGCGAAATCACCAGAGTCAAAGTATGTTCGTTCCTGTTTTCTTGATTAGCGTGTATTGTAATACATAGTATGACAACCTACATGAGATCTTTTATCAAGTAAGCCTCGACTTGGCAGCTTTCCGTACTTGCTAAAGTGATATTTCTCACTCTTGGTCATTGACTAAGGATCAGTGTTAGTACTTATTCTTCTAGGCGGGATATGGAAGTACTTACTTCAGGGCATGGTACTTTGTCACCTGATTGCATTCTGTGAGACTGGTTGTTTTAACATGAAAATTTTCCAAGCATACAATAGAAACTGAATCTGCGCGGAATACACTTGTTTAAATAGTTACCAATTAGTTACTATGACGTTGATTCATGTTAGTCATCTACGCCCAAGTTTGGACACGTCTGGGGATGGGAGCTGCATCCGAGAACCCTAATCCTTCTCAACCAGGTTTTAGCTGTAGATGACTCAGGGTTTTCTATTAGATATTGTTTTCTAAATATTCCCTAGCTGGAGAGGCCTGGATTCTAACCTTTAGATACAGGACCTTTCTTCTACTCTTTCCCCTCAGCTGTCACTGCTGCCTGGTGATTCAATCCCACAATAGATCAAATCAAGCGTATAGATTATCACCATAGTACAGCTACGTAAATCTAACAGCATGTTGAACTCCAGTCTCTGGGTCAATGTGGCGAAACCCGAACTGGATCGCTCGGTAGTTGCATCCGTACCTCCAGGTCCTTCGGAACTTGCTCTGCTTTAGGCTAACCTGGATGCCGGTTTGGGGTTCAAAGCAAGAACCACGGCACGGTGAATTTAAAGCCTCCTGGCAGACACTTTATGATCACGAGCCCATCCCACCTCCTGAATATTATGGACCACCCCGAGGATTCCTACTATTGTTAACGATGTTCCCCGTTTTCATAATGAATGTTCACAGAGTCTCCCAATGGTCCCAGTATATCCTGAGGTGTGACCTACAAGTGACGGCTTTAGTGTCAGTGGCCCGCAATATATCAGCCAATAATATTGGATAATAGTGCTTAAGGTATACAGCCATTATTCCCAGCCAGTTAACAGTCCAGCCGCCGCTTTAAGAGTGATTAAGCCCGGCCGTTATAAAACTGAATATTTTGACCCCAACAATTAATTTTATCGTTTATTGTCTCTGTCTCTGGGTTCTTCAAATACAATGACCTTACAGTCTAGTCATACGGATCTTGCTCCTCTTCCTAATGTAAAAACAAAAACAAAACATACAACAGCTGGGATTCGCATGTGGCCACCCACCATACTACTAACCAGCCGGCGTGTGGCTTGTGGACGGTCAATAGTCGGGTGACGGTACTTAAACCTGCTACTGCCAGCTACCGCCTGCATCGTCGCGCGATATCCTGGGTGTGTTTTAGATGGCTCCCTGCTACCTCCCGCTACCTCCCGCTACCTCCTGCTACCTTCTGCTTCCAGGGTTTGTTGCCTAAGCTTGTCGTCCTCCTGTTACCTCGTCGTCTTCCTGTATCTCGTCGTTCTCCCATTATCGTCCTCCTTTATAATGCTTACTATAACTGAGTGTCTATTCTGTCATAAGGAGCTTCCTAAAACTAATTACTACCGCTATTTCCTAAATTGCCTGCATGCCGATGCGAAGTTACCTTGTGATGAGTGCTTAAAACTTATTTATGTATGATATTATCCACGGCATCGCATATCTTGTGGAGGTAAACGGATTGAGTGTAAAGTATATGGTAAAGCTATATTAAAAAGTAATATGAAACGGCATTCTAAGAATATGCATGATGTTAAAAGAAGTCCTTCTATTACATGCCTAAAAGCAGCAACCCCTTCTGCTACACCAGCAGAAAGGAACCTTCCATGGCTTGAGGATTATCTTATCATCTTGCATGCGGGTGTTCTTGCCTGCTCAAACAAAATTGAGAATATCAATACAGGGGATGCAGCTCTCCGTGGTTAGAAAAAAGGTCAGCGTGGTTAGGATTGGACCCACCTGTTTATTACCACTAATTCTATACTATAATTCCACACTATATATACACCACGTATTAGGGTGGTTAGGTGGTTAGGGTGATTAGAGTGGTTAAAGATTAGGGAGATTAGGGAGGTTAGATTAGGGAGGTTTTTTTTTTATATTAAAATTATAGCTTATCGTGGTTTGAATCTGTAGAATTAAAATAATTTTAATATGGTAATAATTTCGGATTAATTCTGTGGACATACCGACCTTTTTTCTAACCACGCCGGTGTGTAAGCCCGAGCCGATAAACACACACATACACAGTCATATACTCTGTAGATAGTGAAAAACACTCTGGGAGCACTGGAGCACATGCATATGTGCATGTTAGCGAGAACATATCATCCTTTTTTGTACTAGATCTCTCCATATAGACAGACCTCGTTAGTCCGGGAATACAGTAATCGACTCCCGATACCCCCTTTTGAGCTGCGGTCCAAGAGATCCCGCTTCAGCCCCCTTCAAATCACTGCCACCGTGTTACTGCCTTTGGGGGCTGTTTTTGGTAGAGGACATTTCAAATGGATCACATATGCTAATTATACCATGTGAGGCTGTGTTTCTTTACTCCGCAGTAGCATGATTGAGATACAAATGTCGAAGATTTTTACAGCCGGTGTTATTCTAAACAAGATTCAGGCACCTTCCTCAGTCGTCTGCTGATATTAAGGGATCCTTCAAAGACATAGTCCTTTGAATATTGAAGGTTTCACTTTTCGCAAAGGTATCTGAAATTATCAGCAATTAACACCATTGCAATATGCATCTCCTCGATTTGCCACTTGAGATATTCCGTGTGATTCTGGGTAAAACTGTTTCAACATTCTATTGCGAGGAACTGATTCGACTCCAACTAGTCAACAGTAAACCATCGAAATATCAACTTCCTAAGTACAATATACTAATACAAGCTTAGAATTATTTGCCAGAGAAGTCATTGTTGCTACATGCTCAACACACCATTTCCGCGATGGTGGATGCTGGATGCCTTTTGCCCCATACTATCTCCAAAGCAAGGCGCTCACACCAGGTTCAATGGATGATTATTTTGCCCTCACCGTGCGAAATACAACCAACCAGATGGTGGAGTACCATTCTGGGGATGAAAATCAAAGACAGCACTTATCCCTTTCTATCTCACGTGCAGCAATCAAATTCAAGGCACCTGGAATATACTCTTTAACAAATTTTGGAACACTTCCACCAGAAATAAGTCAGAGAAGTGATGCACAAGAACACCTTCTATCTGCTGCAGCAAACATTGGAGATCTAGCACTTGTTCAGCATCTCACACAGAGTGTGAATGTGAACATTGGCAGTTATGTATTTGGAAAGCCTTTGCTGAATGCTGCATGGAAAGGTCATCTTGAGATTGTTCAGTTCCTTTTAATTGAGGGTGCAGATGCTGAGGATGACGTACAGCCCCAAACTGAACAATATTCACAAAACAGCCACAATAAGAATGCAATGGAGAAGATAGCTGTTGAGTTTGATAATCCAAGGCCTGATACAGCTCTAGAGGCTGCAGCACTGGGTGGACATGATCAAGTAGTGCAACTGCTGTTTCAACCAGATGCCAAAGTCTCAAGATCAAGTTATAGTTACTTCAAAGCAATCACTTATGCTGCTATGAGTGGCAATCTTGATCTCCTTGAGCTATTAAGTGATGAGGCAGATTTCAGTACCCTTACTGAGGAGATAACAACTCAGGGGCTCTGGAACCATACACTTAAAGGTGCAGCATGGCATGGAAGGTCCAAGATAATACCTTTCCTTCTGAAGATGGGAGCACAGATAAATCATGAAGATTTATTTGAAAGGGGTTGGACTACAGCATTGGGACTTGCAGCATTAAGAGGCCACAATGACACCATTCAATTATTACTGGAAAAGGGTGCAGCTGTGGATGGTGGACAAACATCTGAAGAGGGACCAATTTCACTAGCGGCACATGTTTATGGCTTCCCTCGAACTGTGGAGTTGCTACTAGATGAAGGGGCCTCAGTCCATCCAATCAAATCAAGGCTGTTGGAACAGGCAGTGGTATACTCCCCACCAAGTGTTATCAAAGTATTGCTGGAAAAAGGCATACAGAGGAGACGTGAAGATGGAGGAGAGGCAGCTTTAGATATTGCAGTGCATGAAGAGCGTCAGGATGTAGTGGCATTGCTTAAGTTACATGGTGTCACACTTGGGGCATGAAAATAATCAAGGATTCCAGGTGGTTTATACCTTGTCTATAATATGAGATCTCTTCACCAATCTATAATTTGCTGGAAAGTTATTCGTTCAACAAACAAATGTCGTGTATAGGTATTAAAAAGGTATGCATATTCATGAATATTGCTGGTCTTCTTTGCATTTATGGCTTATATTGCAAGCAAGAGCCCCCATTGCCGCTCAACTTGATCTTTACTTTATACAGGATTTTGGTGGCATATTAGTGGCTTGTATGCGTGCAATAACATAGTATGCAACGAAAAATTGGAAGGTGGCCAGCTTGGTTGGGTTACTCAAATAGCTATCCAATACTGCTCATGATATCTGCCATTATCGCTGAGGAACGCGACAACAATCCAGGAACTTACGATGTTGTGCTGTTCTTCAAAGTTTGATAGCAAAGATGAGCAAGTATACGTGGAAGAGTGCCTCTCTCATAGTGAGATCAGAGTAGTTTTCCTTGGCACTGTGTAATACAGTTCCTGGCCATTCCTGTTGATTGGAAAGGTCTCTTAAAAGAGGCCGAGAACAAAGCTAACGCAGAATAATCCAAAGCGCCTATAATACTCCTAGGAATATTAGTTGGTGGCACATTGTTAAACTAACGTTTCAGGAATAACATAAAATATTACTGACCGGGGCCCTGGCGGTTCCGGGGTCTGTTGGCCGCGGGGCCATGTTGGGTCCGTTAAAGAACCCGGCTCCTGACGATTAGGGATGGGGAAGACCAAAAAATACATGCAGGGCCATTGCGTTCAGGCACGTGCCAGGACATCTGTTTGCCCCGAACGAATTGTTTTCATGTGTCCGTCAATATGGTTTAAAAGCGTCGCTTTAGCCATCCACTGCTTGAACCGTTCAGCAGGACCCTTGCTTTCATCTCCCAGGCAGAATGGACAAAGACCGGCAGCCACCATTGTGTATCAAAATGTCAGAATTGTATAAAGGAGTGTTGGATGCGGCGATGAGCTCGTTTTCCATTTTTGTAACACTGTTGGTAGGGTGCAGCATTCAAAGTCTTTCTTTGACATTGTAGAATATGTTTTGCGCGACTTTGACGAGCCAAACTACTTAATCAGAAAAATATTTGTTTAAAAGAAGTGGAAGCCATACCTTGCAATTTCTATTGGGCAAAACGGGCATCGCCCATCCATTGGTGTCAATCCAGGGTAATAAGCAACCTTCTCAGTCGACGTGCATAAAGAAACCATGTCATACAGACATTGCTTCCCCTCATCACTCTCTAGGGAAGCCTTCTGAAAGAGTTTATCTTGAAGGCGGGATCTTTCAGGCAAATATTTTTTGTATATATCAAACAACGAGGTTGTATCACGCTCTGAAAAGTCACCTCCAGCAACATATTTGTCATATGAAGCGTCCCACCAATGCTTGATAAAATCTGACCGCTTGGCTCCAAGCCTCTTCACTTTCTTGCTGTAGAGCAGACGCCGTTCTGAGACTAGGCCCTTATGCGCATCAGGGTCTCCTGCAATCTACTGTATTAGTGCAGCAATTTTTTAGTTCAGTACTACTATCTCTTCCTCTTACTTAAACTCTGCTAGAGCGGTAGCGTTGAGGTATTATAGAGTATTTAGATCTTAGTAGTAGATTATGCTCTATTCCATGTCACGACATTCATAGTCTGGGATCATATCATAGAATAGAGCTTGTATATCAAGGGATTTCAGTTCTGCCTGGTACTCGAGATAAGTATCAGGATTCTGATGATCAAGTGCCTGGCCTCGCGTAGCTTCTGATGCCTTGCTGAGAGAAGTCTCCCGGGATAGCAACTTACAGATTCGCTGTAATCTGCTGATAACTACATTAGCAGTGTGTACATATACGACTATACTATAAACAGACATGCTGACGTTAAACAAAATCTTAGACTTATATTGCTTTATATTGCTATATTGTGGCTGCAAGCTACACAAATACACAACATGTTTCCCACGGCCCCAAGAAGTTCCCGGGCCCAAAAAGTTCCAGTAAAGCGGATCATTGATAAGAAGTGAGGACTCTGCCTATTATATCTGATAAAACTTGCACCTACAGACAGTTAGTACGCCAGGGGCCGAGGGAAGATTGCATGAACATACATTCGGCAGCTCCATCATTGAGAAGTGATTGCCACTAATGGGAACGACATCGATTCTAGCACGCGGAAGCAGCTGCTCCCAACCATTGGGACCAAAATCAGTCCGGTTTTCGAGAATCCAGCGGTGAATCTCGCCATCTGGCTGGGCCCCATTAGCTGGATTTGCGGATGCCGGGGAAACACCGTCTTCCGCACGGACGATAGTAGTATGCAGAAACCGCTCAGATTGCATAAAGCTTGTGGGCGCGTAGCGTGATAGTTGATTAACTGTCTTGTTGAAATTCCCTAGGACACGTCGACGCTGGTCTTCGCTTTTCAAGTTTGTACAAGGCAACACCCCGGAAGTCTCAAGGTGGTCAATGAAGCTTGCCGGCATTGGAGGAAGAACCGCAGGGCACGGTGTATCCAGCAGTAATAAGAGACGAGTCTCTTGACCAGTGGCATGGAGTTGCTTCGCGGCCTCGAACGCCAGAACACCTCTAACTGACCACCCTCCGAGGTGATAGGGCCCCGTGGCTGCTCTTTTCTGACTGTCTCGAGGTATTTCCGTACTAAATCTTCAATCCGACAACTACAATTGTCGGGGTTGTCGATGAACGGACACACCAGTCCGTAGACCTCGAATGCTGGATGAAGATCGCCGAGTCTGGCATACGAGCCTGGGGAACCAGACCCATCTGGGAACAGGAAAAGCCTCCTCGGCCGACGAGGCTTATGGCCGGCTTGGATGGGAATCAGCATGGCAGTATTCGAGATCACCGACCCCTCGGCTGCTTGCCTGCTAGCCCTGTCACTGTCACTGGCACTGACGGTGCCCTCGTCTTGCACCGGACTTGCTCCAGTCAATGCTCGAGTGACATCGCCTATAGTAGTATGCGTGTGAAAGAAGTCCAGCGGGAGGTCAAGTCCCGAGGTGCGCAGTTTGCTCACAACTGTAAGAGCCATTAGTGAATCTATGCCCAGATCACCCAGCTCCACGTCAGGTTCGAGGTCACTCTTTTGGACACCACTTTCTTCAATGATGGTTGACGTGATCAGGCTCATAACATCGTGAGGATCACCGTCCGTGTCTGTTAATGGCGTACCGGGCGTTCCCCCTTCTTCTTCTTCTAAAAAGTCTGACTGGCTAGTCGAATTGCTGGGGGATGACGAACCATCCATTCCCAAACCAAACACAAAATCGGTAAGCTGGCCGACAGTAGTGCATTCCATCATCTTGCTATTGGGGACCCTCACTTCAAAAGAGCCCGTCAACCTGGATGCCAACGTCAAACACGCCAGGGAATCCATGCCAAGCTCATCGAGACTGTCGTCGGGAGCGATTTCAGCCTCTGGTATACCAAGGATGTCTGCTATCAGATGTTTGGAACCTGGGGTGTTCTTAGCAGTGTCAACGCCTGATATGGCCTTTGATGCCGCCTCCGGGATGCCCTTTGATATTGGTTTGTGAGGCACTGACATTGGTTTATGAGGCACCGATAATTGTGTACCTGCTGGGCCGCAAGGGGTCTTTGGCAAGAGGATGTCCAGTGCGGACCTGGGGATGCGTTGAAACCGCAGGCCCTCTACGACGCCCGCAACCCTTCCTTCATGCAGGATCCAGACATCACCACTCACCACAGATTTCTCCACATGGCACATCTTAACATACGTCTGATAGTCTGTGTGGGGAGCCAACGGCATATGGAACCACATACTTTCCCAGCCGTGGGAGATATATACGACCTCTTGGGTGTTGATAGTGTCGTTTGCGTTCATCACGAACCCCGATATATGGGCGAGGGAGTCGATCCAGTACGGACTACACACGAACCCCGTGTCGCACTCGCGGCGGTCCAGCTGGACTGTGGCAGATGCTTCAAGGGATTGACTTGCGAATAGTATTCGCTCCATCCTCTGATAATCACTTGTGTAGTCAACGAGGCTCTTGAATAAACTGTACGCCAGGCCCCTCGAGACCTTACTGGCTTCCCCTTGATTTACCTGGGCCTCTAGTTCGCATATGCGGCTTTCAACGAGATGTAGGCTCCGGGTCCAGCGTTGGGACCATCTATTGTCAAGGCCGTACTCGACAGTGCAGGTTGCATGAGTGGTTTGTTTCTCTTCGTGTCCTGAAGTCGATTCGTATGTAACCATGATCGTCCTTTTCTCGGCGTTATGGCGAGCATTGATCCTTAGAACCCTCTGTTCTCCTTTGGGCGTAATTATCAGAGGCTGAGTGACAGACATATCCGCAACGCGACAACCGTAGTTATCGCTGGAGCCAGGATCGCCAATGGTGTGCTGGGCAACACTGAATGCCATATCGGCGTAGACGGACTAATTGAACTCGATCAGCATGCAATTTCCGTATGGCACAGTAGAAAAGCAAGGGTGGAGCATCACTGACAGAGGGACAGAGCGCAGATCCATTGACGCGATGGCCACAGAGGGCCGTGTGCAACTGCGCATCCCAGAGGTCGGTTTCATACGTGATATCTTCCTCCAGTGAAGAAATACTTTTCCGGGCAACCACTCGATGAACAGATGAGGTCAGTCTCTGTTGTCTTGCGTCTTCCTGCGCGGGTAAAGCTGCAGAGAGGGCACTAGCCACCTACAATTCAATAAAAATAAAAAATTGCAAAAGCATACAACAGCTGGGATTCGCATGTGGTCACCCACCATACTACTAACCAGCCGGCGTGTGGCTTAAGTACGGCTGAGCGGACGGGAAGCCCTGTTTTCCACACCCTGTGGTCGTATGTACCAGATACAACTAAAGTGTGGAATATAGGAAGCAAGTAAACAGGAATGATATGAGTGGCTGGTTGATCTATTGGTCTGATATCGACCAGCCCCGACTCCACGCAGTTAACCCTCTGCCACGCTCCACTGGTTCTCCATATCATAATAACTTTCCAAACAGTATATTTTGATTACCAGCTCCCCTCACCGTATCTCCTGGACAACGCCTTCGTGACGAAAACCAACTGGTTCAACAGACCCAGCGCAGCGAGCTCTTTGACAGCGTGAAGGTCAACAAGACACCAAGTTATATTCCATGGTTGCAAAGACGGCGCTGACGTACTGCAAGACTGTCCAGACGGATTATGCTGCTCGGAAGTCAAACATGGTGAAGTCTTTGTCTAAGTAGGGTGAATGGAGATCCAATCTAGGCGGGTCTGCCTTTGATGGTATTCACAACCATGGTGATGGAACACCTGATATGGTGGTTAGGTGCTGGATCTGTCCGTTTGCACGGAGGGGTAGTGTCTTTATTCCCTTATTACGAATGTGACACAGATCTCTCGCTAGATGCTAGTCTGCTGTGGATGGATATAAATTTGCCTTCTAGGTTATGTCTATACCCGTAGATTGTTTCTAGAATACGTGACAGACATCTTCAGTTGAGCAACAGACATACTTTCCAACATATCATCTCAACTTGAGAAGCCTTCTATCCTGATACTATTTTACACTTTACACTTGTTTGGGGTTTCTACTTCACCTTCCCCCCTCTTATCTACGTTCCGTCTCATCACAAGACCATGTCTTCACCCCCCGACGACATCAACCAAGCATTCGACCAGCTCGATCTCGAAGATACCACGACAGCAGCCCCCTTCCGTACCTCCCTCGCAGAACTCCAAGCCGCACCCGACCCTCGCGCCAATTGGCGCCCCAGGAGGGGGAGGAGAGAACGCCCCCGTCTTCCACCGGCTTGGATAGAGCATACACCGCAGCCGCAGCCGCAGCCGCAACGCCTTGATCTGGAATATGTTGATGATGAGACGTTGGTGAGGATGGGGATCCTGGATCCGCCGCTGGGTCCGGGACATGCAGGCTCTCAACAACCCGAGCAACCCGAGCAGGCCGATCTACTGGGGTATGCTGATGATGAGACTTTGTTTAAGATGGGCATTCTTTATCCGCCGCTGGACCAGGACGATGCAGGCCCTACGCATGTTGAGCAGACTGAGCAAGAAAGGCAACCTAGGCAACCTCAGCAAGCTGGGCAGACTGAGCAAGCTGAACAAGTTGGGCAAGCCAAGAAGGCTAAGAAAGCTGCGAAAGGTAAGCAAGCTGAGCAAGCTGAACAAGCCGAGAAAACCGGACAACCAGAGTCCTCCACACAGGCAACCCGCCGCGGAGACAAATCTCCAGCACGCACACGTAACTGCGTCGTCTGCCTCCAAGACAAGGACATACTAGACACGACCCCCCTCCTCTGCGGCCACGACATCTGCAGCGGATGCATGAACAACTTCTTCGAGAGGTCCCTCGTCGACGAATCCATTTTCCCACCGCAATGCTGCACCAAGCCCATCCCCCTCGACCGGGCCCGGATCGTCCTGAAAGAGGGCCTCGTTGAGAAATTCGAGAAGAGGAGGGTCGAGATTGAGACTATCAACCGTACATACTGCCATGTTTCTGACTGTCGCGCTTTCATCGATCCGGCTACCATCGCTGGTGTTGTTGGTATATGTCCGGAATGTGAGGCTACCACCTGTACGATGTGCAAACACCCAGCCCATAGCGGGCCTTGTCCTGATGACCCTGATACGAGGGCGGTGCTGGATATGGCGTTGAGGAATGGCTGGAAACGCTGCTATAATTGCAGTTGTGTGGTAGAGCGACAGGGGGATGGATGTGAGCACATGATGTTAGTGACTTTCCTTACCCTTTAGCCGTATTGAGATGGATAACTGATATGGAGGCAGTTGTATCTTGTGCCATGTCGATTTCTGCTATGATTGTGGAGAACCCTGGACGCCTGAGCACCACCGCGGTAACCACGAGGACGGCCGTGCGATCCTTTCCGGTGCGCATGCGTTTCCTGTTGTGACAGAGACTGCCACTGAAGCTGGAGCTTCGGGGCTTCAGGTGCCTCCTGTTGAGGAAGAGGAAGAGGATGATGGGTATGATGGAGATGATGATGATGAGGATGCGGTGGGGGAACTGATCGATGTGTATTTCGACCCGGGGGACAGCAGCCCTGAGCATGTTGCATCCCAGGGGAAGGTTGATGAATCTAATCAGAGTCCGGAAGATAGCGATAGCGATGAGGATGTGTTTTATGATGCAGTTGAATATCAGGATGAGGAAGATGACAGCGATGAGGATGTGTTTTATGATGCGGTTGAATATATGGATGAGGAAGGGAATGAGGAAGAGAGCGAGAAGGAGGAGGAGGAAGAGAAGGAGAAAGAGAGCGACGACGAAGAGACGGAAGAAATCAACGAGGATCCAATCGGCGAACCAGTCGGGGAGCCAGTGCTTGAACCAGGCGATGACCGGTTCGAATCAGAAGGCGACGCAGACAGCGAGGCAGAGAGCGAGGCAGAAAGCGAAGCAGAACAGATATCTGACAACGACGAGACCGCGCAGAAGGTCCTGGATGGGCTTGGGTACAATTGCGGGCACAACGGGTGGAGGGACGCTCACAGCCGTGGTCGGTGCGGCGACTGCACGAAGGAACTGCGTGGCTATGGCTGGAAATGCCTACAGTGCGGGCTTGTGGTGTGTTCGACGTGTAGGATATTCTTTGCGCGCGATGCAGTGCGTCGTGTCAGGTAGTTCTGCTTATTGAATAGATTTGATATCTCTATATCACCCTGTATCTCTATCAACCCAGCCTCAACAGCTGATTCCCAAATTCCAGCAGATAGTAGTCCCCATAGACCAGTCCATGATCGCTATACCGGTCATGGTCCTGGGAATTATGGTTCGCCGTTGCATTCTTCAATATCGCATCAAACCGCTCTCCAGGGACTAAATCTTCCACCTCAAGCCCATCACCAACTAACCGTGCCTTCTCTGCAAGAGAATACTCAATCGTCTCAGCAACAATCTTAACAGCCAAACCCCGAAATCTCTCCGCCAACAACCCCTGCCCATCCGCCCTCAAAGCCGCAGCAAGAACCAGCATCCCATTCGCCGCAATAACCCCAGCAGACGAATCCCGTAGCGGAGATTCCTCATCCTCGACAGGCGCATCAAAGTCCCAAAGCGGTACATACCGTCCAACCCTCCTATTTGGATCCTGTTCCGTCGGTGCAGCCCGTTCTACACAGTCGGGTGAGTTCTCCAACCGAAGCACAAAGTACTCCGCCAGCCCACACGCAACAGCAAGAAACTCCCTATCCTTTGTCCAGGTATATGTCTGCGCAAAACCCGTTATCGCCCAAGCCTGTCCGCGCGCCCAGGTCGAGTCTCTGCTATACCCCTGTGCCGTGCGGTGGGACTTGATACCGCCCGTTTTTGGGTCAAAGTTGACGACGTGGTATGTTGAGTACAGGGGATACTCATCCTCAATCCGACTCTCACATCGAAGAAGAGACGTAATAACCTTCTTAGCATGTTTCGTTGCTATATCCGCCAACCCAGGATCAGATACATGATGAGAGGCATAATACAGCAAATCCAGATTCATCATGCTGTCCACGATAACCAGGCAGTCGTCTTCTAGACTGGTGATGCTGACATCAGTCTGCACCAGCGCGTCCCAGCTGCGGATTGCGCCGACGCTGGGGACGAACCGCGATGCGAGGCTGCGGGCGCCGGTTATTAGACCGTCGAGACTTGAGGCGTTGCTGGTGAGTTCCCAGTCCTTCCGCAGGGACGGTTGCAGTATGAACCCGAGATCGTGGGTGTCTGTGCGCGTTGTCATGGACCGGATTGGGTCTGTCCAGGTGTTGCATAGCTGGGTGAGTTCTTGCAGGAGATTACCTCTGGCTGGTGCGCTTGTGCTGTGGTTGAGGTAAGGGAAGGTCTGAGGGTATTTGACGGCGCGCTCGCGCAGGAGATAGAGGATTCCTGGGAAGAAGCCGCAGGTCCAGAAGTCTGAGTCGCGGAGGATATACCGGCCGGTGTCGTTTCCATGCTGGGGGACGAATTCTGGGTAGACGGTAGGTGGGTTCTGCTTTAAGTTAGAAGACAAAAACTTATAGGGAGTATAGGAAGTACGTTGTTGTTGAGTGCTTCTACGGCCACTCGGAGAACTTTTGCTACTACGTTCTCGGAGAAGAGCTCCTGCAGTCCTCTTTCGATTGACATGTTCTCTTTTTCGATTATCGATGTGATAAGACAGTTTCCAGGCTGTCAGGATATAAATACAACCCCGCAGACATCCCTGCACGGAATCCCCGGTCCCTGCAAGTATCCGGATTGGTGCATTGACGTAGAGAATGTCCGCTAATAGGAAGAAAGTGCTTGATGGCCGTTCCATCCGACATCCCCGAGCAGGCATATTCTGGCTAACCTGATATCTGGAGCAAAGCCCCCCGGATCTACGTTGATATGCGGGGTGAGCTATAAGAACGTTGATAAAGCAGCGGCTTTGATTTCTGTACTGACAAGTTCCTGTACTGACAAGTTTCTGCACTGCACTGCAATGCTGTCCCACTCTGATAACTTCGAAGGGCTTGTGCTCAAGGATGTCATCCCCAACGACCGCAAGCCCTGGTACAGAGATGGCACCCTCATCAAGCTGAACACGATCCTGCTCTGCGCTCTCCTCACTCAAATCGCCTCTGGCTACGACAGCAGCATGCTGAATGGCATGCAATCGCTCCCCCAGTGGACAAGCTACTTTGGCGAGCCAACAGGCACCCGTCTAGGAGCCATGACATTCGGTCCCACTGGTGGGACTCTCATCTCAGTTCTCATCTCATCCCAGCTCTGCGACAGATATGGCCGTCGATATCCCATCTGCGGAGGATCCATCATCATCATCGTCGGCGGAATCCTCCAAGCAGCAGCAGTCAACTACGGCATGTTCGTCCTCTCCCGGTTCATCGTAGGCTTCGGTCTCGGAATCGTCGCCACTGCTGCACCCCCTCTACTCACCGAAGTCGCATATCCAACTCACCGCGGCAAGCTGGTCTCCTTCTATCTAGTTACCTGGCCGCTGGGCTCCCTCATCGCCGCCTGGGTCACATACGGCACATTCAAAATGACCAATTCCTCCTGGAGCTGGCGCATCCCAAGCGCACTGCAATGCTTCTTCTCCCTAACCCAAGCCATCCTAAGCCTGTTCGCCCCGGAGTCTCCCCGCTGGCTAATCTACCAAGGCCGCGCCGAAGAAGCCCTCGCCATCCTAACAAAATACCACGGCCACGGCGACGCAGACAGCCGGCTGGTCCGCTTCGAAATGGCCGAAATCACAGCGACACTGGAAATGGAAAAAGCACAGCGTCTGTCGCGCTGGACAGAGTGGCTGTCAACAAAAGGGAATCGCCACCGTCTCTTCCTCGCCTTGTACATCCCCGCCATGCTGCAGTGGTCCGGCAATGCATTGACATCCTACTACCTGTCCAAAGTCCTCAACACAATTAACGTCACAGACGCCAAAACCCAGCTCATCATCAACGCCTGTCTCTCCGTCTGGGGGTTCCTGACAGCCGCCTTCTTCGCTACCCTCGTCGACCGCGCCGGCCGCCGCAGACTCTTCCTCTCGGGGATGGGCGGGATGGGAATCGCCTATATAATCTGGACGATCTGCTCGGCGCTAAACGAAAAACACAATTTCGAGGATAAGGGGTTCGCGGCGGCCGTGCTGGCTATGATCTTCGTCTTCAGCGCCGCATACCACATGTGCTCGCCGGTGGCGCCAACGTACATCATGGAGGTGGTTCCCTTCTCGCTCCGCGCAAAGGCGGCCATGATGTACCAGCTTACGGGGAATCTGGCGGGCCTGTATAATAGCTTTGCGAACCCGGTGGCTATGGATGCGATTTCGTGGCGGTATTATATTGTCTGGTGTGTGGTGATTGGGGTGAACTTTGTTCTCATTTGGTTGTTTTTTTCTGAGACCAGGGGGAAGGGTTTGGAGGAGGTGGCTGAGATTTTTGATGGGCCGGATGCTTTGGTTGGGAGGAATGCGATGAGGAATTTGGGGTTGGATGTTCCTAAGGCTGCTGTCTAAGGTTAATCTTATGCTCAAGTATAGCTTGTCTGGTGTAGTTTAACAGTCCAGATCTTCAATATCTCAGGTTTATACCCTAAGTATACGATGCCAACCTAGGATCCCACTCCGTATCAACCTCGCCTCCCACCTCCCCAGCCCCCAGCACATCCCCAAGACTAACCAGCTTAAAGCTCGCCAGCTCCGCCGTCCCACCCCCCTGCAGCTGATTCGCATCATCATGAACAACCAGCAACCCCGCAGGGAAATCCCCATTCAGCCGCGTCCCAACCCCAGCCACCCCATCGGTATTCGTCACCCCATCAACAGCCCCATCCTCAGACTCCCCAATCGTAAACGTAAGGACATGCTCATGCGGCGTCGCCCGCCGCAAGACCGAGAACGCACTCACCCCCTGGCACGATACAACCAGCAGCCCTTGATCGGGTGTCTTGCCGTACAGGAGAGAGAGACCTTCGACGTCTGCGTACAGCGAGTCGCCGACTTTGGCGATTAGAGTCCCATTCGCAGATTCATCTATATTTGTGTCTGGTTCCGGTCCTAGCTCAGCATCATACCGCCATACACCCAGCGCCTCTTCACCAACAAACAACCACCCGTTCTCTTCATCCGCCACACAGCCCTCAGGCTGTCCGCCGGAGCCGCCAATGAAAGACCGGACTAGGGTTGTGGATAGTGCAGTGCCGTTATTGCCAGCTGAAGCATGGAGCTCGTACTGCAGATACCGGCCGGACTTCTCATTCACGAATACATACTGCTTCCCGGACTTTGGGGAGCGGTAGGTGCATGAGCCGTAGACGGTGAAGTCTTCCGGTGTAGGCTGGTTTCCGCCGCGGATGGACTTTAGGTGGCCGGTGGGTGTGATTTCGAAGAAACTATCGGATGTTAGCAAACTCTCTCTCTATCTCTCTTTATACTTGTGGGAAATACCAAAGCGTATCATCCCCCCGACACGCCGCAAAAGCCAGATCCACCATCCTCTCCCCGAGTTGAACCCCATAAACAACATCAACATTATTCGGCTCTGCCGCAGAAACCGTCTGGAGAAAATTGCCCCTTAGGTCAAACACAGCCAGCCCGGCCCCGATCTCGGACTTTGTGGTCGTGATGATAGTTGATTTATTTTTGTCGTTTGCTGGGGAAATCCAGATCGCGGGGTCGTCGCCGTCGCCTCCGTTCGCGGCGGTTTCGTATGTTGCTGAGACGCCGATCCAGGAACAGTCTGGTCCGGCCCGTGGGGGGGTGCAGAGGCATTCGTTGGGTCCGATGCAGGATCCGTTTGATGAGCAGGCGTTAGCACAGGTGGGTGTCTTGCATTGTGGACCGGTGAAGCCGGCGAAACACGAGAGTGTCCCGTTTGTGTTCGTGAAGCCATTCTGGGCTGGGGCTGGATGGGGTGAGTGTGTTTTTCGAGGGGTATATGATGTATTTGGCTTCAAGGGAAGTTGTTGAAATGCTGGCTCGAGCGAGGCAGTGCCGTACCCGGTTCCTAGGTCTGATTCGATGGCGAAGCTTAGCAGGCCGTATGGGTATTGTGTTGAATTGGCTTGGTGGATTGATAGGCCGGAGATTTCGATGTCTTCTGATCCGGTTATTGATAAAGAGCCTTTCAGTTGCAGGTCTGGTGTGTAGACTTCGATCGTGTCTGTTTGGGATACGAGGATGGAGTGGGTGTCTGCGTCTGATATGTAGACAGCCAGTCTTGTTATCTCGTCGGTGACTTGTCCGATGATTTCTATATCTGGGCTTGCTGTGGACTCCGCAGCTGTAAATGAATAGAGCGTCTCGTCTTCTCCGGCAAAATAGACAGTATTGTCTTGATCCGCGACAGCACAAGAGCTCGGTTCCACGGGCAGTGGAAACGTTTGAATCTGGCCCTCAGTATCAGCACACAAAATAATGTCTATAACAAAAAACCAACCTCGAGTATTTCCACGTTTCCGCGACTCTCCCTAACCAAGAACTGCATCGCGACCTTCTTCCCAAAAAGAAAGAAGTAATCCCCCCACGTACACAGACACGACCAATCCCCAAGCGCTTTCTTCTGGACAGGAACCTCCCTCATACCGTTTACATCGAACAGCCGGATGAAAGAGTCCGGGGCAGCGATTGAAACAATTACATCTTTTCCCCGGGCATCGATATCGTACAGCACACCCACGGCCTTTGTTCGGCCTGGTCTGACGTGCGCGGTCTGTGTTAGGGTTAGGTTGTGTGTGAAGCCGAAGCTGCGAATTCCACCCGTTGCAGCGCCGCCGTCATTTCCGATTAGCAAGGAATTATTCAGACTTCCCCCGTAATACACGACCGACTGGTCGGAATCGACCTCGTTTGTCAGGGCCGAGATGGGTAGGTTGGCCGTTCGAACTGGAGAGGTAGCTGCGATTGCGCCTACGCATAGGGCGAGAATGAGGCTAATTGAGCGCGACAACTGCATTTTGATCTTACTCACTTCTACGGATAAAAAGAAGTAATACTACTAAGGGGTTGCGTTCTTAAGTACCTCGTGCCAAGCGTGCATCTGCGGCCAAGACCGGCCGGTGTCGCATTCTGATCGGGCGGATTCCCCGTGCTGGACCCTGCTCTTTCCATTGGTGTGGGCTAAGGACTAATAAGCTCTCTAGTCGGGTATCAGTAATGTTAGTTTTAGGGTGGATGCACGTGGGAGGTCAACAATGTATATTGCCTCTGTAACCTGTTACATAATAAGTATAAAGCGACAATGTCTATTGAACATGATACAGTATAATGACCAATGTCAACAATGAAACAGATACAACAAGACAAATATAAACCAGCACAACCCGTAGCCTACTCACTCAAATCAACCGCAGTTTGGAAAAAAAAAAGACAACAGAAATGCCCCCCCAAACCCTCACAATCATAACCCCCCCAAATTCAACCAATGCACCACGAACACCACCCACCCACTGGATCCTGCTCATCGGGCCACACTCCTCCTCTTCCACCCCCTTCTACACAGTCCTGCACATCCTGGCCACAGAGTCCGGGTACACGACAACAGTAGAGCAAGACGACGGGGCAAAACTCGACATCTTAAACGCGGCGGTGACATGTCCGGATGCCTGTCTGGCTGTTTGTGCGGTGCCGAGGGGGAGAGAGGGGTATAGGGTTTTTGGGGCGCTTGAGTGGGCTCTCCAGAATGGATATAGACATGGTAATGGATATGGGAATGGGCATGGGAATGGGAATGGGAGTGGGTGTGTGTGGGTTGAGGTTTTTCTGGCTGTTCTTGTTGAGTGGGGGTGGATGGTTTGATTGTGGTAGAAGTGTGGAATAATATAGATTGTATCTGTTACTATTTTAATTATTTTTATGTGTATTTACATTATATTCGTGTCTAATACAAGAGCACTCGGGGAGACTGTATCCGGCAAGGCTAGACCGGTAGTACACGACGTACCCGTAATATCTGTATCTGCATCTGCAATCTCCGTAACATCTGTAACAACAGGCCGTGGAAGAATAGCATCCCAATGCGACCTGAAAACAGTATCATCCGGGGTCTCCAGCCACAGCACCGTTTTCACGTGCATAACGACATCATCCCAGCTGTGTATTTGCAGCGGGTGGACTATGCTCTGAGCTCGGTCCGCAAACCATTGATAGTTCGGCGTGTTTGACGACGCGACGAGCCCGATGGCTAGAAACCAGACGTCGATTGAGACGGGGAAGCGGGATGTTGAGTCGAGGTGGATGAGGTTTGTGATTAGGTTCGTGGCGATCGTGCCCATTATGAAGTCGTGGGAGTAGTATGTTGGGCCGTGGATGATGAACATGTACAGGATTGTGGTGTGGCGGATGCTCTCTGTGATGGGTGATGATGGTGAGGGTGATGGCGAGGAAGATGATGGGTTTGTTGCGAGTAATCGGTGTATAACGAAGCAGGTCAAATCGTGAAGCCGTGTACTTGACAAAGGCAGCCGGCGTGCTCTGGTAAAGACATTGCGTAGACGGGCGAAGACATTGCGAACTTCGCTATCACATATGAGGTCCAAGGTGGCTTGGAGGTATGGGTCGTCCGTGGACATATCCAGCTGCCACTCCGGTACAAGAGGGATGCCGTCTCCGATTCCGACGTCGTCTTGTGTTGAGAACTGCGGATGGCCCATTACGAGCATCGATACCCTAGGCCTGTTAGTGGTGTATAATGAGTAGTGTTATATTAGAGCAGGGCTACCAGCTGATCATCCGCGCAGTCAACGGACTGGTTTGCCGTACTGAATTGATGCCGCCTCTCATTTCTACTAGCTTCTTTGCGCCGTCGACGTGCATCTGGCTGACCTTGATATTGCCTTTGCCGAACTAATATTGTCAGTAGTGGTAAATAGTCTTCGGGAGGAGACTACCTCAATAGCAGCCAAGGTGATGACCGAGTTCATCGTCCCATCTTGAACAGCCAGAGACGGATCTTGCACTTTGCGGCGGAGTAACGCTACAGAGTCGGCCATGAGGATCTCCGACGCATGGAAGCCCTTCTGGGCGAGCAGTTCCTCATCAAGACATGCCGTCTGCAGCGAGACGTGGAAGAGCGCGGGATCACCCAATGCCAGAGGCCACCACGAGACAAGGAATGGATTTGACGTTGCATTCAGGTCGAGTGGATAGTACTGGAAGGCAATTTTATGCAGGACTGTTACGATCAGCAGAAGACAAAGACAGAAGATAAAATAGAAGACGACGACATACAGCTATATATGAGACGCTGGACATGTTCCCGGGGTAGTCTGGTCGGGGGATACGAGTCGAATGGATCCAGAGACCCGAATCTATACTCGCTCAAGCCAGTCGCAGGAACTAGCGAGCCGGCGTCCTGGTTGAGAGCGGCGGGCGGGGCAGTCAAGGGCTGGTTCGCGTAGACGCACGGGACGTTGCGCTTGATGCAGCGAGAGCAGCGCGGAGTGCGGAGGTCGCAGCTGTGCTTGAACTTGGCACAGGCAGCACAGGAGCGACGAAGAGTTGGGCGCATTGCAGATACCAGTAGACGGCCAATCCAGGGTTGTTTACTCAACCTACAGGGGAGCAGGAGTGACTGGACTGGCAGTCTTCAACCACTGTCCACAGTAAACGTCTCGAATGGAACCGTCAGTAGCAGAACAGCATGACGGTCAATTGATCAGGCAACCGAACGGGTTATGGACTGAGTGTCAGCAGAAAATCAGTCGGGCTTCATTCGGAGATGTGCCTGCACTAGCCCAGTTGGGACTAGTCTCCGAAAGCGCCAAGACGGGAGCCCCAATCGGAGACTAGTCCCAATCGGGATGCCTATACTGACTGATTGTAAGCATGCAATATGCTTATGTAGTTTAAATAACAGTCTGATGTGTTACCCCTAGCTATTGTCAGGGTATAAATACCTCCCATCTCTGACTTTCCACCTCTACGAATAACGACTTATACCCAGCATGGACTCTCCAATGTATAATATCTCGGAGTCATGGTCGAAACCCACCATGACAAACGCAGGAACCGGCTGGGCTGCGTGGCAGTACGTCGTCACAATCCTGCTCGGCGTCGTTGTCTATGATCAAGGTAATACCCACCAAATATAGTGATCCCGTCTAACATCTCAGTCATGTACATCTGGCGAAAAGGCTCCATTGCCGGACCTGCATTCAAAATCCCTCTGATGGGCCCGTTCATCCAGGCACTGCATCCCAGGTTCGAGTCCTACCTGGAGCAGTGGGCAAGCGGACCACTCAGTTGTGTATCAATCTTTCACAAGTACGTCCCAACCTCTGCATAACTGTTACTGCTGTTACTGACCAGCAGGTTCGTCGTGCTCGCCTCTGACCGCGACCTCGCCCACAAAGTCTTCAAATCCCCAACATACGCCGAACCCTGCATCGTGCCCATGGCCAAAGAGATCCTGGGCCACAAGGCCTGGGTCTTCCTCCAAGGCAAAGCGCACACCGAGTACCGGCGCGGGCTCGCCCCTCTCTTCACCAACAAAGCCATATCCACCTACCTCCCAGCCCAAGAACGCGTTCTGGCGCACTACTTTGACAAGTTTGTCACAGCCAGCGCTGCCAACAGTCTCCGCCCCATGGCCTTCATGACCCTATTCCGCGAGATCAACTGCGCCCTCTCCATCCGCACCTTCTTCGGCGAGTACATCTCCCAAGACGCCGTCAAGAAAATCGCAGACGACTTCTACCTCGCCACTGCCGCGCTCGAGCTCGTCAATGTCCCGCTGTCAATCTACATCCCATACACAAAGCCCTGGTTGGGAAAGCGCACCGCCAACGCCGTCCACGCCGAATTCGCAAAAGCTGCGGCCGCTTGTAAAGCCAACATGGCCACCGGCGCTGAACCAACCTGCATCGTCGACCACTGGGTCTTACACATGATGGAGTCAGCCAGATACCACGAAGCCCTAGCCGCCGGTGACGGCAAAACAGAGATTCCCAAACCACCCAACCTGATCCGCGAATTCACGAACACCGAAATCTCCGAAACCCTATTCACCTTCCTCTTCGCGTCCCAGGACGCAAGTTCCAGCGCAACAACCTGGCTTTTCCAGATCCTCGCCCAACGACCCGACGTCCTCACCAAGCTGCGGGCCGAAAACCTAGCCGCCAGAAACGGAGACCGCTTTAAACCTTTTGACCTCCCCATGCTCGAGAATCTGCCCTACACGGCCGCCGTGATTAAGGAGCTCCTGCGACACAGACCACCTGTTATCTTCGTGCCTTATCTCGCAACGAAACCATTCCCCATTACACAGAGTTATACAGTCCCCAAAGGAGCAATGATTATCCCATCTTGTTATCCAGCCCTGCATGACCCAGCGGCATACCCCAACCCGGACGTATTCGACCCAGACCGCTGGATTACGGGAGATGCAGAGAAGCAGACGAAGAACTGGCTGGTGTTTGGGGCGGGCCCGCATGATTGTCTGGCGAGACGGTATGTGCCGTTGTCGATGGCGGGGATGATTGGCAAGGCGGCGCTGGAGTTGGATTGGGAGCATGTGCCTACCGAGAGGTCTGAGGAGATTAGGGTGTTTGCGACGTTGTTTCCGATGGTATGTTTTCTTCTCTTCTCTTTTCTTTCTCTGATGTTGCGTTATTTGGTGCTGATCTTGTAGGATGGGTGTCAGTTGGTGTTTACGAGGAGGGAGTGAGTAGGGGTTTTGTAGGTGGTTGATCGATTTATATTCTTTAGTAATTGGGTAGATGGATATCTTAGATTAATTACACCTTGCGGTTGTTCTCCCACTCTGCCAGATCTAACAGGCCCTTGTTATCCGTCACCCGGCTTTAACTAGAATACGACACGAACCCCGATAGAGGAATTCAAACAGCTTCAAGCCCGAAATGATTAGATCCACGACTCCATCCAGCGCCTTCCGTAGGTAAAGAAACAATAACGAAGGTAGCGTTGCTCACCCGGAGATGGTTGTTATTTTAGATCGTGAATCCACTCCACTGCCCAGTCTGCTGTTCTGTATCATAGAAGAAGTCTCCTGGGACCAGGAAGCTGAAACTAAGAAGACCTGAGGTCGACTCGGACAACGATACCAGATTATAAGATCCGCAATAATGGGTTGTCTGGTGGTGGAAGTATCGCATCCGTCCCAGTTCCGGGACTTGTTTATTTAATTGAGTACGAAGCCTCCAGCCTGAATACCGGCTTAGACGACGTGCTGATGCTGTGACTGCCAATACAAGAGTTTAACGATTCAGGTTTGATTCTCTCCAACCACGCTCGGATGCATTTCATAGGGTAGAGTACATCGTAATAGATCCAATGCAGCGCTATTCAAATGCCATGTACAAGAAAGTAGAAAGACAATTAGGCTGGCCACGACTGCGCCAGCGGGTATAAAAAACAAAATAAAAAAAAAAATAAAGGAAAGACTAAGCACTACCGACTCGTCTCAGCAGGCAATTCATGCGCCATCCCATTCGGAGACCCAGACAGCTCCGACCGGACATGGGTATCAGGGAGCTCCCCAAAGGCCCCCTTGTACTCGTTGGCCGGCACTGTAGTCCCCGGTACGCTGCCCTCGGCGCCGTCTGGGAGCGCAGTCGCGCCCTGGGCCTGTTTTCGTCGGCGGCGCTTGAGCATCCACACCAGGGCGATTATGAGCGCGATTCCGGCAAGACCACCGACGACACCGCCGACGACGCCGCCGATAATGGCGGTGCGCTTGGAGGAGTCGGAGCCGGAGTCTGTGCTGCCTGTCTCTGTTGCGGTTGGTGACGAGGATGCTGATGCAGATGCGGACGGCGTTGATGATGGGGTGGGTGTGCCTGTTGATATCGTTAGCTGCATCCTTATATCATATCCTTGAATAGATAGAGATAGAGGACTAACCCTTCGCCTCCGCAGTCAGAACATCGTAATTATCCCCCTGCATCCAATGCTCGGCACAAGCAACACCACTCGCCTTCGAATTCCCCACCATCAGCCCGCTATTCACATACCCGATCGTGCCGTGCTCGCAGCAGAAATAGCCGCCGCCCTGCGAATACAGGTCCCACGTCTGGTTGTTCGCGCAGTGCGGGTCGCTCTCGATGGCTTCCTTGCACCCCGAGGTGCTCGGGCAGCAGGTGTTGTCGACGCAGAAGGTGCCCTCGGGACAGCAGTTGAACCACTCGCCGTAGGAGTCGGACCATTGCGGTTCGGAGCTGCACTGGATCTGGTTGTCTGCGCAGGTGCCGTTGTGTCGCAGGTAGAAGCCGACGGGCGGGCTTGTGTCGAAGTCGCTCATTTTGGTGAAAAAATAAATAAAATCAGATGAGAACGAAATAAACGGCGAGAGTGTTTGACTTGGGATTTGCGGTGCTGCAGGTGAAGAAACTGAATCGTGCTGAAGAAAGGGGGGGGGGCGCAATGACCACCGACCTGGGCGGCTGTCAGGCTCAGCCTCGATCGAGTAACCGAGTTGGACTGGATTGCATTTGGCTTGGGAATGCATTTGCTAACGAGAATTGCCCTGAAATGACAGTGGAGACTCGGCGCAGGCGGGCAGGCTGAGTGGCTGGAAAATGGCCCCCAAACGCCGGGGGTTCTTGGGGCTTGTTAGCGCTATCTGACCATCAGATTCAGATTAAGGATTCAGGACCAGGACCAGAAGGATTCAGCATTGACATACAGGATCATCTTAATAATCTTATGCATTTTATTCAGTAATGTTTTATCGCCATCAAATTATCAATCCGATCGCGTTGTTACACGGAAGGATTGCGACCTGGGATGCATGGTGGCTTATTTTTAATCTGACGATCTTTCTATTTAACTTTCGCCTCACACTATTCGGGGAAAGCCTCACGCGCCCGTTCCTGGCACAATATACGAGGGATGGGCTATCTAAGCTTTGATGCCGCAAGATTGCTGGCATTATCGTAGAGCTTGCAGATCCACGACTCCGATATATATATCCACTGAATATATCTTAGTTCATAAAACGGGAGACAGGACGTGATTATTTCCTACCGACTCCGATGAACCGACAGAGCGACAAGCATCTGTGACTAGACAGCTCAGGGAGCCAGTAAACATAGACATAAATCATGATTATAATCCCCCCATTTCCATACCAGGAGACTAAGACAATAAACTCGCTTCTAATATCCAGCAAACCCGTCCACCCACTGCTCCAGAGAAAATACTTCACATCCCTCTTTAGCACACGTACACCTCACCACCTCCACCCCAACCTCGTCCTCCCAATCGTCACTTGCACTTCCACTCCCCCTTGACCCCGACCCCAACCCCGACCCAGATCCAGATTCCAAAAACCTCACCATCCCATCAATCATCCGAAACGACCTCCCATGACAAACCGGCGCCCCCCTCTCCACCCCCCAAATATCACGACACGAGCGCAACAGCTCCAATATCGTCCGCCGCGCATGACCCTGACACCACAATCCATTCCCGGATACAAGCGGGGCCTGTTCCTGCACCAGGTGGAAGCAGATTGTCACTACCGCGAGGAAGAAGTCCTGGATGAAGAGGCGGGCGAGGAACGCGGCTGTTTTTGCTTCTAAATCTGAAACAGAGGGGGAGGGGGAGGAGGATGTGTCCCATAGCTCGCGCTGCGTGGAGAGTAAGGCGATGCTGCATTCCAGCGAGGACCAGTATGAGACTGGGTAGCGGGTTGGGGCGTCTGGTTCTTGATATAGACGGCTGTGCAGGGCGAGGAGGACGCGGCGGAAGAAGACGTTTGTCATGGTCCATTGGAAGCGGGCGTTGACGGCGACTTGTTCGTCTTGCTCATGTTCATGTTCATGTTCATGTTCATATGTGAGGAAGGAGGATTCGTGGTATTTGAGCAGGGCGCGGATTTGGCGGTCGTAGCTGGCGACTTGGCTGTATGCGAGGGTTACCTGGGGTGAGGTGGCGAGTTCGAGGATGCGGAAGATCTGGGGGAGGATGTCGTAGAGGACGAGGGGGAAGACAAGGTCTGTACCAGGGGCAGGAGTTTGCTGGTGTATTGTGAATAAGGGCTCTGCGATGAGATCTCGTGATGGTGGGATTATGGGCATGCCGGCTGCGAGGCTCTGGCGCAGATCTAGCAATATGACCGCCGCCCAGAGACGATTCCGGATGGTGGTTTCGCTGGACTCGAACTGGGGATGCTGGGCTGAATCGGTTGAGTGAAGGCCTAGTAATACTGCAAGCCGGACAATGAGGCCTGTTGCAGGCCAGAGCGCGTCGCATTCGACGCAGGTCATCATGACTTTGGTCTGTTTGAAGATAACAAAAAGGCACAATGCTCGAATGCTCATCAGCTGTGGTCGTATCATGAATGGCGTTCGCTGCAGACACGCCTGGGCTCCTTCGAACAGCCGGTCTGGCGAGATGCCCTTGTTGCTGTTTGTTGATGCAGGTGTGCAGTGTAGCTGGCAGCCCAGGGCAAGGATGGCAAATAGCTGCGCCAGCCATCCGTCGCCAACTGTCCCGGGCTTGCTCCAGAAGACTTCAAGTTCCTCTTTGAAGGTGGGTACATGCAGGATCTGGTGATACGGCTCAACGCTGTCCAGGTACTGTGCGATGAATGACTCGGCAACATCCCTTGGGGGTATGTAGGACAGCAGCGTTCTCCGCGGTGCACTCGACAGCGGACCGATGTTGCCAAAGATGTTATCGACAGACGAGAATGTTACATGCTGGTCGGCCTGTTCCTGGCTTTCAGCCCACCGACGGTGCTTCAACAGACTCTGGATCTGGAGGAATCAGTACAACGCAAGGTATCGGAAGCAATATAGCCGCGATGGACATACATTCTGAACGAGTCCTGACCAGTGGATCCCACTGTGAAAGGTCTGCTTCCAAAGCGGAACAAACTCTTTATCTGGCTCAGTCGTAGGCCTTGGATAGTGACAGTCGCGGCCGCCGTTGGCCTTGATGCAGCGACTGCATGGCTGCTGCCGGTCACATTTGATCTTCAACTGGCGACAGCGCAGACAAGCCTTGGGAACCCGGTTCCGTTTCTATCATAATTAGCATGATGATCCACTTATTGCAGTGGAGTCACTAGTAACTACGGAGGCCTGTACCTGGACCAAGCTTGTAGGTGACTTGCTCTCACTATTTGTCCTTGGAGAGTGAGATGCCAGACGCGATTGAGTGTTGATAGACAGACTGCGACTGCTATTAGACGTTGCACGACCGGAATTCCGACAGAGCGACGCCGGTTTCGGCGCATAGCAGCAGTCCAGGCCCCTGCGCAGACAGCGCATGCAGTGCGGCCGCGACTTGTCACAGCCCACCTTAGCAGCACGACAGGGCCCGCAGGCATAGGCGGAGGCAGTATCAGACATCGCGATCGACCATCGGAGCCGGAGATAAACTGCGACAGAGTGTCGGAGCGCGGCGTGGCGTTCTTAAAAAGAGAGAGAGAGAGAGAGAGAGACAGCGTTGACTCAGCATCGGGGTGGATCTGTCGGAGACCGGCCCTAACCCCGACACTTGTTATATAAATTATAGCTTCCTGTCGCTGCCACAAGGCACTGGTTGTCCGCGGAAACTATGGAAAAATGTCTAGGTCTCGTGTGGAAAAGGCTCGCTCATCGGAGATTGCACCTGCCGACGACTTCCCTGAAGGCGGCTATGGCTGGATATGCGTGCTGTGCATCTTCCTCATCAACGCTCATACCTGGGGGATCAATAGTGTAATACACCAGATATCCCACATTTTACTACGTACAAAGCTGACCTTACAGGCCTACGGAGTCATCCTGGCCTTCTACCTCTCCTCCGACCAATTCCCAGGCACACCAGCCATCGTCTACGCCCTCGTCAGCGGCCTCAGCATCTCCTGCGCCCTCCTGATAGCCCCCCTAATCACCTCCCTCCCCCCATGGATCCCCACCCGCGTCTTCATCGTCCTCGGCGTCATCCTCTCAACCGCCTCCATGGTCTCCGCCTCCTTCGTCACAGCCAGCTGGCAGCTCTTCCTCAGCCAGGGCATCTGCTTCGGCTTCGGCATGTCCTGCCTCTTCATCACCACCGTCGGCATCCCAAACCAATGGTTCAGCAAACGCCGCGGCATCGCAAACGGCATTGTCGCGGCTGGCTCGGGAACCGGAGGCCTCATCTACTCCCTCGCAACAAACCGCATGATCCAGACCCTGGGATTCCGCTGGGCGTTTCGCGTCCTCGGGATCGTCTCCTTCGCTGTGAATCTCGTCTGTGGGATGCTCGTGCGCGAGCGGAAAGTCTCGCGGAAGAAACGCATCCAGATTCGTCTCTCTCTCCTTCGTGAACCGAGATACCTCCTCTTCCTTGCTTGGGGGTCCCTGAGTGTCCTCGGGTATATATCACTCCTGTTTAGTCTGGCTAGCTACGCCAGAGCTATCGGGCTATCCTCCGATACAGGGAGTCTCGCCAGTGCACTACTCAATCTCGGCCAAGCGCTCGGCCGGCCTCTAGTCGGCGCGTTGAGTGACCGATTCGGCCGCATCCGTGTCCCCGCGGTAGCGACTGCACTGTGCGGCTTGTTTTGCATGGTATTCTGGCCGCTCACCACGCAGAAGGGTTCCCTCTTCGCGTTCTCGATTCTAGCGGGTATGGAAGCTGGGACGATCTGGGCTGCTGCGCCGGCGATAGCGGCTGAGCTTGTTGCGTTGCAGGAGGTGGGTGGTGCGTTGGCGATCTTCTGGCTTGTTTGTGTACCGCCCGGGACGGTGGCGGAGGTTATTGCGTTGGAGTTGAGGAATCCGAGTAGCATCCAAGGGCCGTACTTCCCTGTTCAGATGTTTACGGGGGCGGTTTACTTGGTAGCGGGGGGTGCGCTGGCGGTTCTTGTTTTGAGGGGTCAGCGCGGTAGTACAGTGCATACAATCTAGACTACGTCAGTAGTACCATCAAAGTGTATAGAAATGACTGACATTACATTGTAAAAGATATAGAAGCCCTTTTGAATTCTAGTAAGAAGACCACTATATCAGCCCCGTTTGAGATTTCGCGGTCCATCCGGTCCTTCCTCAAGTCCATTCCGTCGAGGGGCATCGGGTCTCCAACGCCAGAATGGGCGCATATATGAAGTGCTCTTATCACCATGTTCAAGGATATCCGCCGCATGCTGTGACCGGATTAGAGTCTGCCGGTATGCAGAAAGGTGGATAATACCTGGCCAAGAATAGGGAGGAACTTTGCGCCGTGGCCGCTTCCTCCTGTACAAACAAAAACGGAGTTGTCTGCATAGTCTGGTACGTAATCGATCTACTTGCTGTTTAGTATATACGGCACAATTCTGATTACGCGTACTGACCACAAAAGAATTATCCAAGGAGTCGGTATACCAGCAAAGCTTGGTGAAATCGAACGGGACACCGTGGAATTCGGGTAGGAAAATCGAGACAAATTGCTTAATGGCGTATATTGCAGACTCGTGAAGCTTAGAGCACTCCTCTGGTGGAAGCGGCACTGACCACTGGCCGTCCTGTGTAAAGGGTGTGTTTGCAGGGGCGGACTGGAAGTTTGTGAACTGAATAACCTTTGATTAGCTTGTTATGGCACGATATGTTGTCTGTGTATACCTTGATTCCACGATAGCCAATTTTTACCAAGCCCTCTGGGGTTCGCGGCAGAACATAAATGCTGCCTGTGTCTTTCCCAGACCTATCTCGGGGGACGCTTTTCCACGTCATGACGGGAAATCGCTCCGGTGAGTATTTGTCCCACAGGCCTTTGTCGGCCGGGTCGATCTTCAAGGCGGCAATGCTTCCTGCAGAGGACTCCAAATGGTAGCTCAAGTCAGGAAGAATCTGTGTTGAGAAGGACCCGGCTAAGGTCATCAGTAAGTGTGAATGACTGCAGGGCTGCAACTAACCCGCAACAACAACCACATCTGCATTGTACGCTTTACTGGCCTTTGTCTTTACCCCTGTGACCTTTATGCTTTCAGAGCCAGAGCCATGTTTCGACTTCACAAGGGCCTCAACCGCGCCTTCAATGCCGAAATGGAATTCCACCCCCTTGTCGACAGCCAACCTTTGATAGTAAGCGCAGGCATTGCTACACCTCACAAAGCCAGCTAATGAATCAAGAACTGCCTCGTAAGTAGCAGGAGGGGAAGTCTCTGGAATCTCAAAGTCGAGCAGCTTGTCTTCCCAACCAATCCTTGCGGCGCGATCGCGGTCCTCAGTGTTACTCTTGACAAACTGTGTGTCCCGGAGACCATCGCGCTCCATATTAGCCAACGTCTCCCTTTCCAGCGCACCAAGACCGTCCGACGGCTGGACTCGCAGCATCCCGCTAGATGAGAAGAGCTTGCGATCATCCCAGCGGCCGTCTTGCTCCGAGAACCCTCTTTTCTCATCCTCGAGCATCCAGGCCTCGCGGCTCTCCATCGCCAGGCGCTGGTAGTGGAGTTTTGTTCCATACGAGGCGCGAAACTAGTTATTTAGCTCAGTGAGATTATTCATATTTCTGTGGCATTAGAGACCTACTATCTTGTTATGATCTACAGAAGCGGCCTGGACGTCGTCGGCAGCGGGGTCGTATCCATTCGCGTCGTACTGCGCGCGGTCAAAGACAGTAACTTTGTGGCCTGCATAGCAAGTAAATACAATAACCAAGAAGGGCCATTCGTCTAGTTAAGGAAATGACTCACCTTTGTCTCGCAGCGCAACAGCCAACGAAAGGCCGAATATGCCGGCTGAGGGTTGTTCAGTAGATAATCAATGGGATGGTGAATGTGAACATCACGTACCGCCGATGATGGCAACAGATTTCTTTTCTTGCATATCGAAGGCTTTCTGGGTCGCTTGTCGCTTTATATGGTGGGAGAAGCAGGATAATAAAGGAGAAGAAAGAGAGAGAGAGCCCCTCACAAAGCAGGTCACGTGCCATCCCCAAGGTCCCGTCAACATTCATTTCAGGTCTATTAAAGAGGAGTATAATGGTGCAAGTAAAGATGAATATGACCAAATTAAGCGTTGAATGGTGTCCTGTCACAGACAGTCATCGATGCAGTGGCCGTCTTGTTCTGTCATTCAACGACCCAGAGACACCCCTGGCTAGTTAAGGTGAATGAGTCCAGATAATGTTTCATAAATGTAATGGACATTCGATTATGCAGCGCATGTTTCATGGTGTGGACAGTTCTACAAAGCCTTCAACCTCACCTGCATAATCTCTGATCAACAGTATATTCTACAACCACTGTTACCCACAATGGAGGTAAGTATCCCACCAAAGATCTCCCGCAACCCCATACTAATTCATGCCCGCAGTCTAAACCCAGCTCCGAAGCTCAGCAGCCTACCAAGGAGGAACCACAGTCTAATCGCGGACCTGGTGATGAGAAGCCTCGGAAGATCAAAATCAGGCGCTCTCGCTGGACCTGTGATCCTAAAGAGCTGGCTATAGTGAACTGGATCGAGGACAGCTGGCTGCAACTAATCACTGGTGATGACGATTTCTTTGATGAAGATGAAGAAATTAGGCCAGGCAAGCGACCTGTTACACGGAACATAGCCTGCATTCCCAACACTACGACGATCTTGTTTGAAACAGGCGGAGCTTTCTACATAGGAGGCCACCTCTCTTTCGCTCTCAAGCGTATCATTTGGCCAACAACAGAGAACGAGATTCTTATTGACCTGAACTCCCGCTGGTGTGAGGAGTTCAAATATGAGTGGCTTGATGGGGATATGTAGCCTACATATCGCCAGAGAATGCCCTCTTTACTGGTAGTTTTTGGGAAGTCATGCAATGAGGCCGGCGTGAACTTGTTACTGTACTTATCGCCTTCCATCCGTTCTCTTTCAATATCGTCTGCTGTGCGTTTGCCTCAAAACGGGCTATATTAATGATAATAATAACTGCGTTGCAACTTTTCCCTCTTCTTCATAATGTTGTTCTCTTCTACACAACTTAGCGCTTCAAAATGGACATTTCAAGTTCGGCGACAGCCAAAAGTCTTTCCCTGAAACTAGGTGGACGGTCTCTCAAAGTGGATGAGGCATGGAAGTTTGAAGCTACTGAGGTATACTATCTGTGTATAATATTCCTGATCCACACCCCTAGGGTCCTGATTCTAACCTGAAGCCATCTTCGCTCATTACTGGACAATCAGGAAGCCCAATGTACTATGGATGACGTATCTGTGAAAGCCTAAGCATGGTTAGATAGGTCTAGAATAATCACATCCTCAGTCTCCGTCAACTTCTCTTCTTTCCAACATATCCTCGGCATATCCAACCATCTCTCGCGCAGAGTCCGCTTTCCTCTCCCCCATCCTAAAGCCGAAACGGCAAACACGTTCGTGACCAGCACAATCTCCTCGCTCGCCGAGACATCAAACGCTTCGCCCCTCGTAACAGGGATCAACGTGCGCTGCACCATGATATTAGTATTCGAATCAGGCTTCATCGCCTCATGGTCGATTAAAACATCGCCGTCACGACAAGCCGTTCCCACTATACCGCTAGCCCCAGCATGCGAGAGCACGAGAGTTTTGGCATCAGATGCATATATCCCCTCACCAGTGCCAATATTGAGATCTCGCAAAAGAACATCCTCATTTGAGAATACCGGCAGGACTCTATTCTTGCTATCGTCGCGCGGAAGCCTGGAAATGGCAAAACCGCCTTCAACAAAGTGAAGAGATCCCAAACTCGACTGCCCTGGATTTAGTCTAATTCGGTGAACCCTGGTATGCCAATCCGGCCAGCGCGCCGTCGGGGGAATCAGCGTCGTCGTTACAACAACGCCCCCATCTGTCCAAGGGCGCCACTCAACATGAGCGACTGGAACAGTTTCACCGGCTACAGAAGCAGTTCCAAACTTGGGCAACGAGCACTTCCACTTTACCGTCCACGTTGCCGCTCCGTCTCGACTCAGCGCGAGTGTACTGTCCGGTGCGATCTGCTGGATCAGGGAACCGGTTGGGACGCTGAAGCCGAAGGACGACGAGTATGCGAATTTGCAGTATTTTGCCTGGCTGGCTTTCATAGGCCACGCAACGAATTGACCCGCTGAGAGCAGGAAGTGGTGAGACCCTTCTGGATGGTTGCTGATGATCTGGGTGGGTTGGGCGATTAGGGCTGCGGAAGTGGTGGCTGGGTATGCACACTCTGGCGTGGTCCAGAACGCGTGCTGCTCTCCCAAGAGAAGGGGAATCATGGATTTCAGCGCCCAGTAGACTGACTGCGGCGAGTTGTAGTCTTCGGACATGTACATGTTTCTGATCGCCGTTAGCTATCTGGATGCTGCAGTGGTCTGGCACGTACGGATACAGATACCCAATGTTCATCGTCCCATCGGGATAGAAGATATCTTGTGAGTGCTCTGTCCACCACCGAAGATGACGCAGTAGGAAACCCTTGACTGCTCCGTTTGAATCCAGCGGCGCAGGCATATCAGGCACGTCAGCAACAGCTAGCGCAGCAAAATACGCACCACACGCAAAGCGATACGTGAGCGATCGACCGAACGGAATAGCAGCGCCTGGACATATCAGTACCAGTCAGACAAAGTAAACCAATTCAACCAACCTGTCTCATCGAAATACCTCCAGAACTGCCCCCCAAACTCGCGCGCCTGCTGCCAATACCTCCTCGCCCTCTCCGGATCCAAACCCACCGCAAACTTCGCGTACAGCAGTTGACTAAACTGAATCGCAAAACTCCCCGAATAATAATCAACCTGTCTCCCACATCCAATCCAATCCCGCCGCCTCGTCCTCACACACCTCTCTTCCTCCTCGATTTCCTGCTCACCCGTCAACCACGGCCCATCCCCGGACCATCCCTGCCCCAGATAAAACGAATCCAGAACCGCAAAATCCCCCTCCATCTCCGCCTGCACCTGGGAATGGGAGATCCCACATACAAGAACTAATGCCAGATTCGAGAATACACGAAACCACCGCCAGTTGTTCAGCGGCATATCCTTCCCATTCATCCCGCGCAGCCAGGCGGTGATATTCTCGCGTACGCGCGCGCTCTGGCTGTGGAAGAAATCGTCTGGTGCGAAGAGGAGCGCGCAGGCGATGACTTCGGCTTCGACCATGCGTTGGTCGCCGTTGGCTATTGCGCCCCAGTATTCAGCGTGTGAGGGGTCTGTTCCGGTTGCTATGCCTTGGATCCAGGGCTGGCATAAGGTGTGGAGGGCTTCTTTATCCGAAGTGCCAAGACGGTTCTCGCTCGCATTTCCTGGGGTAGGAGGTGCTCGTGCAGCCTGGAGTAAGGTAGATACAACCCATAGTGGACGGGCGAACCCTTCTAATTGGGCTGCGCGCTCGTCGAAGTGGGTTCCTGTTGAGATGGGGAGGCGGATGAGTGCGCGGTCTGGTGAGAAGTGGGCGTGGAGGGGCTTGATTATTGCTGCTGCTGCGCGGATCAGGTCTGTGCGGCTGGCGAGCGGGTTGTCTGAGAATCCGGGGAGGGGTGGCATGTTTTGCGCTTTTCATCTACTCATCGATGTTTCCCTGGGTGCTGTGGGGTTTTGTAGAGCGGAGGGTCGGGGATGTCGGGAGGAAGTCTTGACAGGCGGTTAAACTGATATGGTACTTAGGCTGATTCCATGCGGGGAACGTAGAGGTAAGTTAACTGCAGGGTTTGGTCTAGTCTAGTATCCCTGTTACGTTTTTATACTTGGCCCCTCTATCTATGGTATACTGTCATCGTGCGGCCGGAAGAACTCGACCATGTACGGAGTGCCTTACTGGCCTGAAAAATGTCTTGTTTGTCCTATCCCTGCAGATTCTAACATGGCCAGTTACGAAAGAGCATATGATAACACCTTTCTTATCCTGATTCTTAGATTATTAGATAATTTCTCCTGACTTGTTATATTCAAATATGACTGTCCAGATATAATTAGGTTAATGTACATAACCCTAACTGACTCAGCAGATTAAGGTGCGGCTCTCCCAGGAACACCCACGGTCAACACAAGGCCACGTCATCTTCATCTTCTCCATTCCCTTCAATTCTCCCCATTCAATACCGACAACCTTTGGCCAAATGTCAGGCCTCGACACCCTCCTCTGTCGACCAGAGCAGGAGGGCTTCTGGAGTCGCCTTCTCCGAGAACCAGCGAAGGTCCTCGCCGGATACTTTTACAACCATCGCGCGACAAGTGACATTCTTTCAACACCTGACTTACCTGTACATGTGGTGTGCATCTCCGATACCCATAACACACAGCCGGACCTCCCTGACGGAGACATCCTCATCCACGCGGGCGACCTCACACAATCCGGATCCCAACGCGAACTACAAGACCAGATCGCGTGGCTAGATTCCCAGCCTCATCGATACAAAATCGTCATTGCCGGAAATCATGAGCTGTGTCTTGACTCGCAGCTGGATGGTGGAAACACCAACACAGCCGCCATCGATTGGAGCTCCCTCATCTACCTCGAAAACACATCAACCATCGTAAAATTTGGCAATGGAAGAGAGATCAAGGTTTTTGGTTCACCTTACACACCAAAGCATGGGAACTGGGCTTTCCAGTATCCGCGAACCAACGCCGCCATATGGGAGGAGATCAGTATCCCTGAAGACACAGATATCTTGATAACGCACGGCCCACCAAAGGCGCATTTAGATCTCGGTCATCTGGGCTGCCTGTTCCTGCGCCGGGCATTATGGGAGATGAAGCATAGACCCTTACTACATGTATTCGGGCATATTCATGGGGGATACGGGACAGAGGTGGCTCTGTGGGATTCATTTCAGCGGGCTTATGAGGCTGTTATGGACGGAGACTCAAAATGGGTCAGTTTGGGCTTTCTTGTCTATTTCTGGATACTGGGACTGTTAACTGGATGGGGGACTAAAGATAACCAAGCGACAGTCATGGTTAATGCGGCAGCGGTGGGTGGGGTGCGCGATGAGAAGTTGAGAGATGCCATCTGCGTTGATATTTGATGGGTTTATAATGTTATGCTGTGGACAGGCAAATACTGTAATTATTAATTAAACTTAACATCCAACACTGAGAAACGGTGACTCTCCCTCTCGATCAACAAGTGATGGATACTATATATATCGAGGTCTTGGCATTTGTGTTTTGTAAACGATTGCGCTATTCGGGCCACCGGATAATAATCCAGTTTGTAGGAAGAATAGAAGGGCTAACCATAAGAAAGGGCTACTAGAATCCGAACCTCATTCCTCCTGTCTTGTTCTATACAGGCCGATTTGTATACTTCACTATCGAAATAAAATCACATGACTGATAGCGATGACATAATCAGACATTTATCTCTGATGTTGTTTCCTTCAACTTCCACTTCACAATTGATAATTCGTCCATTCGTCCATATTCTACATCTTCAACACAATGAGATCCCCAATCCACCATCCAGACGAAACCTCCAGCCTCCTAGGCCACACCTCCCACCCAACCCCAATATCCCATCTCCATCCCCACAAACTCAAATCCCACCTAACAACGCCCATAACCCCCCAACACAGCGAATTGATCCTCCTATTCTGCTACACCCTCACCGGCCTCCTCGACAGCTCCGCCGTGTTTATCTGGGGCTCGTTCGCGAGCATGCAGACTGGAAACACCGTGTACCTGGGCCTTGGCGCCATGGGCGCTGACCCGAGTAGCACCACCCGCTGGTATAAAGCCGCGACGTCGATTGGGAGTTTCTGTGTCGGGGCGGCGTGTTTTTCGGCTGGGCATCGGTGGGCAGCGGGGGAGGTGCCGAGACGGCGCTGGGTGCTTTGTGCTTCATTTGTGGTGCAGATGGCGTGTGTTGCTGCGGCGGCGATTATGGTTACGCTTTATGGGTCTACGGGTCATTCTGCGGCTAAGGAAAAGGCGGACGACGGACTTGGGTGGAGGGTATTTGTACCCCTGGCGCTTGTGGCGTTCCAGAGTAGTGGGCAGGCTGTGAGCAGCCGCGTGCTGGAGCGGAATGCGCTGACGAGTGTGGTTTTGACGAGTGTTTACTGTGATTTGTTCTCGGTGCCTGTGGTTGCTGGGACGGGGAAGCGGCGAGCGGATGAGTGGAGGAGGGCTGGGGCGATTCTGAGTTTGATGCTGGGGGTCGCAATGGGTGGGATGTGGGCGAAGAGTTCTGTTGGTGTTATGGGGGCGCTTTGGATGGTGGTTGCTGGGAAGGGGGTGATTGTTTTGGCCTGGTTGGGTTGGAGGGGTGTGCATGTTGATAGGGTATAGATTACATTCAGTCTCGCCATGTCAATTGCATGCTGATCTACTTTCCATCTCACGCTGCCTAGATCTATTGCCGAGTTCGCATATGGCCCACCGTGGATGAGAGTTGCGGACGTCATATCAAGTTGAATCCCGAAACACTACTTATAATACATCATGCAGTCACAGGCATCCCCAAAGTCGGTCTAGGAATGGGGCGAGTCTGGTGAATGGTCACCATCCTTTGACACAGCGCACTATCAGTCTTGTCAGCTACCATCTACTATTAGGGTAGATCTCCTGTCGGACTTACATTTGTCGAGGGGAATCTCTGGGCCTGACCATCGCTAGACGACGAGGTATCCTCTCTCTTACAGCGTCTTCCTGATCTATCCTGGTTTGAAGGTCAGTGGCCTGAGTGTTCAACGCAGCGCATCGCGCTCGCAAAGTATTGATATCTCGTGCAACGGAACTGTTCGTGCGTCGAAGGCTGGCGTTGGCAGTTTCAAGCCTTCCATTTCTATCCCTGAGCTGTTGAACCTCATTGTTCAGCACCTCGTGAGCTCGCTGGAGGCTTGTCGCTGTCTCCTGGAGCTGTATTGATCTCCTCTGCTCGTTTCGTAAAGCTGTACGTACTGTCCCGATTTCAGCAGCAGTCGCCGTCTGCTGTTCTCGCAGGCCATGGACTTCACGTTCAAGCAGAGCATGTTCGTTTCGCAGCTCTGCAGCCCCGTTTTCAAGGCTTCGGTTCGTCTCCCTAAGCTGATCAGCGTCAGAGCGCAAGTTATCCATGGCTACAAGCTCTGTCCTCGCTCTATCCAAGTCCACTCGCAGCTCCGAGGTTCGATTCCTCTCGCTGGCGAGCTCGTTTCTGACTTGGCTTAGCTCGTCGGTCTGTTCGTCGAGTTGCTCTTCGACGGCCTCTCTGCGATCTTGCTCCTCACCAAACCGGACCTGGAGATCGGTGAGCTCTGCATAATGTCTGTCCCTGCTTTGTGTGCGCTCAGCCAGATTACGCTCCATAGCAACAAGTCGGTCTCGTGCTTCATAGAGCTGTTGCTGAAGCTCATTCTTTTCATTCTCTATTCTTGCGAGGTGCTCGAAGATGGATCGACGCGCTGTCTCATGCACCAAGCGCTCATCCTCCGCCTGCGCCAGCTCTTTGAGCTTATCTTGCAGTTCTCCTGCGATAGACTTTTTCTCCTCCACAGCAATCCTATATTGCTCCTCAGCGGCCTTCAGCCGTTCATCAAGCCGGGCAGTCTCAGCTCTTGCATCCCTCAAACTCCCTTTGTGTCTTTCCGCGCGGGCTCGCTCTGCTGCAGCTTCTCCCCGAGCCTCGTCCCTTTCTGCCTCTAAGGCCTGTTGATATGCCGCTGCGCGATCCTGGGCTTCGACTAGCTTCTGTCTTTCCCTGGCAATGATATGTTCTATATTTCTCCGTGAGAGATATTCGGCTTCGAGAAAGTCACGCCAGTGGTCCGTCCCGTTCTCTATCATGGCGACGATCTGTTGCGGAGGAACATTGCCGTCTGCGGCACCGAAGGGATCGGAGAATGCCGGAGGATATATGGAGGAGGGGGGGAATTCAGGACTCTGCTCTGGTGTTGTTTGTTGAGACGAGGGGTTTGCCGACATGGAACTATCGGGGGGAGAATCTGACGACGAGGTATTGCTCATGTTTTCCCTATGCTGGACTGTCTGTGGAATTAGCAGATTCTGCTATCATTGTAGTTGACATTATCGAGTTCAGATTAATAGAATATCTCCTCTTTATATTCCTCGGGCGAGGCTGCCTGTCCATGATCGAGTCAGCTTCCAGCTGTAGATAATCCATACTCGAACAGGCATGGACTGTCCAATTCCAGAGGTAGAATTATTAGAAACATAAAACTTGGAGGTGTCCAAAGCTGCATGAATGGACAACCAAAACATTACTTTTTCTGAACCGACGAGGCAATCCAGTACTTATGGGACGTACGAGGCTTTAAGAGACAAGGATCCCGAGCCAGTAAGCTTCATAGACTATCCACTTTCTACGGGACGCACCGACCCTCGATCGACCACAAGATCTCTTTTCCCTATATCCGAACTTGGTAAGCAGGCGGGGCATCCTTAGGTTCTCCATCCGGGGCAGCCTTTACCTGCATGCCACGACAGAGCTCACTATTAAGAGCAGCCAATGAAAAGATTGCCCAGCCGGCCAGCCAGGATTTCTTGATATAATCCCTGCTATAATGGCCTCATGCCCCAGGCCTTGTTATAGCCGCCACAAACCCCGCCGCAATGCACGACAGGGTACGGGTTGCGCAATCGCGAATCCACTGGAGCTGTGACACCTGGTCTTGCCTCAGGGCTTCCAACCAGGAAGGCGGGTGGATGGCCAAATATCTTCGAAGTAATACGGAATCAAATGGTTATCGAGGAGTGTTTAATGCAATGCAAAGGTATCACACGCCCGTGCACGAACTACACCCACACCCACGAGGCTGAGGACATCGCTGGCGTTAGCACCTCGCACAATGGGTCTATCCGATGTAAGCGCTAATAGAAATTCCTGTGGCCGTGATATATTGGTGTCTAGGGAAGAAAGCAGCGGGAAGACGACTTGATAAACTTTATAACAAAAGATGTTGAAATTGACCAGTCGGCAGAACTTTGATCGCCTAGCTCATATCAACAACGCAGCGAATGCAATCGCCCTGCTTCATCACGTCGAACGCCTCGTTCAGACGGTCCATTGACACACGGTGAGTGATGAACTCGTCCACCTTGAGCTCCCCCCGTAGATAATCATCCACCAGGCCTGGCAATTGAGTGCGGCCCTTGACGCCACCGAATGCACATCCCCTCCACACGCGGCCAGTAACAAGTTGGAATGCTACACAGTTAGCCAACCGTCTTAACAAGGATAACAATAGGTAACTCACGCCGTGTTGTAATCTCCTGTCCAGCAGCAGCAACACCAATGACAATACTCTCGCCCCATCCCTTATGACACGCCTCAAGCGCCGCCCTCATCACACTCACATTCCCTGTACAATCAAACGTATAATCACAGCCCCCATCCGTCATATCCACCAGATACTCCTGCAGCAGCACATTCCTCGGGATCTTCAACGGATTGACAAAATCCGTCGCCCCAAACTTCCTCGCCCACCCCTCCTTACCATCATTCAAGTCCACCGCAATAATCCTCCCGGCCCTATTCCTCTTCGCCCCCATAATAATCGACAACCCAACACACCCCGCGCCAAAGACTGCAATCGTAGCCCCCTCTTCCACCTTCGCACTCACCACCGCCGCCCCATACCCAGTCGTAATCCCACACCCCAGCAAACACGCCTTGTCCGTCCCAATCCGCTCCGTCACAGCCACACACGACACGTCCGCAAGAACGGTGTACTGCGAGAACGTGGACGTGCCCATGAAGTGCAGGATATCTTTCCCGCGCGCGCGGAACCGCGACGTCCCATCCGGCATGACGCCTTTACCTTGCGTCTCACGGACTTTTCCACAGAGATTGGTTTTGCCCGAGCGGCAGAATTTGCATTCGCGGCATTCGGCGGTGCTGGACATATCGTTAGTTGGTGGTCGATGGATGGTGGTTTTTATAGTAGACACCACGTACTATAATGCAATCACATAATCGCCGGGTTTGACAGAAGTCACGCCATCGCCAATCGACTCGACGATACCGGCTCCTTCATGTCCGAGGATCGAAGGGAATGCGCCTTCGGGGTCTTTTCCGGAGAGGGTATACTGGTCTATTCGTTGGTTAGGCATTTACTCCGGTTCTCCGGCTCCCCAAGGAGAGGTGCAAAGACGTACCAGTATGACAGACTCCAGTATGCAGGACCTTAATGCGCACTTCGTGTGCCCTCGGCGGCAGGACTTGCACGTCCTCGATGGATAGCGGCTCGTTTGGGGCCCAGGCGATTGCGGCCTTATTTGCGTTAGTCTTCTTTTCCGCCCTCTTCCACTCTGCGTTTACAGAGAGAGAACTGGCTTATTTGTAGCTGGCTGCGGCTTACTTTGCAAGTAATGGTCTGATGGGGTAGTTAGTAGTGAGATCAAGTCCGTCCCGGATTGAATACATACCTTCCCAACGGTGTCGGCCATGGTCGATGAATGACAGTAGACAGACGAGGGCCCTGAGAGGAAAATGCAAAGATGCGGGATGCAATGTGCAAATATTAACCGGAGAAAATAATAAGAAAGGCGTGCGGAGAAAGCGGGGTGCGGAGTAAAAGAAGGCCGGGAAGGGCTCCGATTGAGTTGGAGACAGCGGGGTCGGGGACACGGCCGGTAAAGTATATAATGGAACTTAAAGTGTATGATTCAAGTGTTTATCTGTTATCATCAAATACATACTAGAACTGGTATTGTCTGATATTGCTATATCATTGCTGAGAGTCCAAGCATATCTGTTCGCATTATTTGTCCTAATCGGGAAGACTGATGCTGTGTAGTCACCTGACCGGAGACGCGGTTCGCTTCCGGAATTGAGCCGGTGAATATCTGTAGGAATTCAGTGACTAGTAATTGTCTATAAGAAGATCTGTTTAACAGGCCAGGAAGATGGATATACTTATAAGCGTACGTGGTCAGGGTTCCTGGACGAACCACCGGGTAGGCTCCCCGAGACCGTGTATACTTCCGCCGGAAAACACGACATCTGGCGGAGAACACCCACATATGCGGGGTGCGAATTCATACATAAGTACTTTATATATTTGAAAGGTTAAAGCCCGTTGATTTCATCGGAAATCGCATTCACATCAACTGGAACCGCCTTCCGTTCGTGACATGCCAGCTAACAGGTAGACTATAAGCAACTCCGCCTGAGATATCAAAATGGCAGTCGATCCCGGATGTTCACAATGCAGCCACTCATTGGCCAATATAGCAGGGTTTCCAGCCGTCAGGGCCAATAACAAGTCAGAAATGGCCAAGCCAGACCCACGGCAGTAAAGCCATTCCTACTACGACGCAAGCCATACGCGTCTCTTTCTTACTTCCAGAACCTCCATTCTGTCCTTCCACTTCTATCTTTGGAATTGCTTCTGATGCTTGTTCTGTTCGAGACCGCGTCCGGATGCCTCTGTCTCAGAAGCGCCGCAGAAGCCATGCCCTCGGAGTATGTATTTCGTGCCGAACGAGACATGTGAAGTGTGACATGCAATATCCGAGTTGTTCGGCATGTACGGCCATCCGAGTTCCATGCGAAGCTTACGAGCCTGAGTTAAGATGGACATCGGCGAGTCCAGGGGATGCAGCGAGCAAGACTCGTGAGGCTGTCAGGCAAGGCTGGCGGAAGCACTTGTACACTGGTATCATTTTGCAATGATGCGTAATATGAACTGCTCTGACCGTTTTGTAGAAAAGGATAGGCTGTCCATGAGCACCGCTCTGCAATCTAGCTTGGCATCGGCCTCAGTCGGGCACACCCTAGAGGAGGTTGAAAGACTCGCAGGTCTCCCCTTGGTAGCAGGGGAGAGCATCTTTGTTGGCCCATTCGGAGTCCTTGGTCTGAAGACAGGGGAGCCAGAGGAGAATACAGCCGTGGCCAGCCAAAATGGAGTTCTGGCCCCCGCCGACGATAACCCTGGTACCAGCGATACCATGTCGATGATGCTTCCTAGCTTTATCTGCTATGAGAATTTGGATCTAACTGACATTTGCCTAGACTGGCCGGACCTGTTTGGCATGGATTCATTATGGCAATGTCCGGCCTTTACTCCTCCGCCTGAGCCTTCAATATGGCATGGACAGGTTTCCGATGGTATTACCGATAATCAGAGTTTGTCATTGCACCCAATGCCACCACCGTTCGAACTAGTCGGCATTGAAATGCCTGAAGTCGAAACCCTTTTATTCCACTACAGACAACGAGTCATTTGCGACATGTTCTCCTTTCCACCACACGACAAGTCGCCCATGGAAATCATGAACGCAGCCTCCGCTGTGGTTACTCTCGCAAACATAAGATACATGGGCACTGAACGACTAACGCACGCATCAATGGAAAATCTACTGGCTGTAACTGCATTATCAGCCGGTCACTTTGCAGCAGGAGCATCGACGGACCCAGCCATTGACGCCTCACACTAGACCAGAATCAGCAACTCTGCGTATGCACAGGGGCAGGCTCACATGAAACATTCTCTTACTGTCGAGTTACGGCAGTCCAGACCTCCGAAATACAAGGACCAGCTGATGGCATTGTCAGCGATGCTTGGCTTTGCGGTGCGTTCGCCACCCATTTCGTTTTACTACCTGCGTGTATAGAGTGCTTACGAGAGCGCCATTCTAAGATCCTGTTCGATCATCAAGACGACGCCCGCGCCTACCTGGTTGACTCTGAACGCCTTTTACGCCTCCGCGGCCTTGCCAAAAGGGTTGTATCCCGAAAATGCCGGTTACTCCACCGTCTACACATGGAACAGAATCCTAACGGAAAGCGCGTCAGTTCTATACAACAAGCCAGGCAAAGGACAACTCGATGGAGGTTGGATAAGTATTCCTCAGCACGGCCAACCTCCTCACCAAGATAAAGATACAGGGGAGGGGTTGGAGACCAATCCGCGACCAAGCCTCGACCTAGACGACTTTCTCCGGCTGGGCTCGTCATCCATATGCACCGAGCTAGGATCCCAACGAGACCATGGGAGTAGTCTCAACGATATTCACCTGGAAGACTCGCGCGAAGATGCAAAAGCACTATATCGCCAGCTCTACGGCGTATCCGAAACGTGGCTGAGTCTTGTATCGCAGACGACGAGGCTCGCTAATGTTATGGACGAGTTAAATTAGAAACAGAGTCGGCGGGACGCGGCCTTACTAGACTCGATCCAGAAGAAGAAACAGTGGCTTGAGGATATGATTTGGAAACTTGCTGCAACAGGGAGCTCGGGGTGCACCGGTGTGTCGAAATCAGAGGGGAAGGCTGAACAGTCCCGGTGGTATATGGTGAAGGCGTTCAACCAGGGCCTACTTATATTCTTCTACCGACGGATCCAGTACCTCGATCCCCGACTTCTTCAGGCATACGTTACAGACGTCATCCAGTCGCTGAGGAATTCTAAGGCGGTATGCCGGACACATAACGTCGAAGGATCCGGCCATGCCTGGCCGGCATTCATGGCCGGATGCGAGGCAATATCCCAGACGGACCGAGACTTCGTGAGCAGCTGGATGGACCAGGCATATTCGAAAACTGGCTTTCGCAGGTTCAAGACGTGCAAGGAGTGCATGGAAATGGTGTGGCAGCGGAGGAGCGAGGCGTATCGTAAGAAGGATCCGAGCGTGGCCGACCCGAATTGGAGTTGGATTGATATCTGCAGAGAGCAGGATCTGCATTTGATGCTTTCATGACCAGGATTTATATGCCTTTCAATCATTCTGCAATGGGACAGTCATTAAGGTACCTGCACTGGCAGCGGGTCCAAGCTTTGACCGTCTGGTGAATGCAGTAGCTAGTCTTCAACATTATACATCTCTTTCAAAGAGAAAGACGTTGCGGAATCTAACTAACAGGTGCAGCAGACTCGGGCTTATATTGAGGTCATCACCTCGCTTCCAATGCGATGCGAGTCCACTTCTGCGGCAAAAAGAGAACAGAACACCGCCAGGCCCTGTCCGTGCATCCCCAGACTCCGGAATTAGCTCTCTGACGCCACGATCCTGCTGACCGCAGCTGATTGCGGAGTCAAGATGGGATGGCAATCGGTCTTTGGGGCGGGTTCGCCTAAACCCTAGAGTCATAGAACCACAGTGGAGGGAAAGGTCCACCGCCACCCGAAGACAGCAGCTCCGTACTCCATACTACCATAGGTTAACTGTAACAGTAGAGCTAGTTATTTCTTAACAATTGAACTTTGGGTCGAGACGGTGGCTGAGTGTGGTTTGGCCCCCATGCAAGAGTCGTGGCAATTCCGGATCAGCAGAGTAAATTGCCTATATAAATCGACCGCTGCCCTATAAAAAGCCAGTTGGGGCCGTGGCCCAGTTTTCTGAGGAGGGACACTCCAATTAGGGCATGGATACGCAGTGGGTGGACCGCAGGCTCTGGTCTCGTTTACTGTATTTCAACCTGGATGAGGAATGAGGATGTGCCTAGAAATCCTGTCAGAACGATGGAGTAACGCTAGACCGTCAGCCTGTCGATCCAAGGCTTACGGTACTCGTTCACTTGGCACTTCTTGACATAACATTCTGACTTCTTCAACCCCCGTCTTTCCTGGCCAACATGGCCGAGTCAATCGACATCAGCACTGGGGGCGTTACCCAATCGATCGTTGTGTTTGATGCTATCTGTATGATAGTCGATCTTACTTGCATTGGATATACCGCAGCTCTTGTACACCGTGGACGTGGCCGGCCACGCACTCTACCGCTATGGACTACGCTATCCTGCCTGATCGCATGGATACTGTGAGCTACCTCCCACCATATTGGAATTACCCGTTGGAACTGACCCTTATCCTTCAATAGATATTTAGGATTCGACGTCTTCGAGTTCGTACTGATATCCACAAACCAGGATCCCTCCTCGGTGGTAAGCAGCGGCGGCCCAAACGCCTTTGTCACCGGGTTCCAGTGGCTCGCAACATGTCTCACCTTCCACGTCCTCTACGCCCTGATACACCTAATGCTCGATCAAACACAGCCCGTGAAATCTAAATCTAAATCCAACACGCCCTGGCGTAAAACACGCGTCTTCCACCGGGTCTGCTTCGCGGTCATCGTGGTCGCCGCGTGCCTGAGCTTCGCCATGTTGTGTGCGAGGTTGTATTTCACATACCGCGGCCCTGATGTCCCGACCCTTAGTGCCTATGGGCCTATCCAAGGAGTAGGGGCAATTATCGCGTGGACCGCCTCGATTGAGAATATGGCTTGGTCGATTCATGTGGGTGTCAGGTATCCAAGATGTTTGGGGGGCCATATCGTGAGTCCACCACCTACTGCTGTTTCAGTGTGTATGTATTCAATTATATACTAACACGGTTACCTATACAGCTTCCCACGCTACTCCTCATCACGGCCGCTATATTCTGGAGTATCTCGAACTGTCTAATCGCCATCGAAATCTCCTTGACCTGCCTGATATCCACCATCTGTGTCAAGGGCGGTACAATTTTCGACCTATCCCCAATTGCGGGGGGATCAATCAGGATACTTATCGCGCTCAGTAGAATCATGTACTGGGCTGCCATTGTGGTATTCTGCTTCCGGTATAGCAGTATCCAGAACGAAGGCGGGCTGGGGAGTGAGAATGATGAGGCGTTGGACAGCCTGAATCAGAAGCAAGATGATGATGCGGGAGTCGAGGTCCAGATGGTCTGTTATGAGGCGGATTCGAAGGCGTATATTGCGGAGTTGCCCGGGGATTATAACCAGGTTTGTGAGGCGGAGAGTCATCAGATTGCTGAGGTGGGCGAGTCGGAGAAGTATGAGTTGCCGGACTTTCAGTCGCTGGATGTGAAGGAGAAGGGGAATAAGGATGCTGTTGTGACTGAGTCTGCTATATTATAGATTGAGGTTGAGCTAGGAAGGCCTTGATATACCCGGTGCTATTGGCGGATTCTCATAATGTATACTATAATGGATCATTCACTACGCATCAACTTCCCCAGAAGCTGCCGCATGTTTAGCCCTGCGCTCGTCCCGGAGAACAAACAGCTGAATTCCAATGACTGCAAAGATCGCCGCAATAACCAGGCCAAAGGTGGTTGGAAACCCATACCCTATACAGGTCAGAATATGCATGCCCTGTATACGAAAAACTTACGGAAATCCGGCGCCATTGTCTGCGGAAAGATAACAATAGGCAGCCATGCAGCGACAGCATACTGAAAGCCATTCATGCTACTGACCACCACGGCTCGTTCTTCGTTGTTCCCGGCGCAGACTTCGTTAGCCCAGGAGTAGCTGGACCTGTTAGAACGTTCAGAGGGTGATGGATGGAGAACATACAACACGGCTGTCATGAGCTGAACGGCAATTGTTAGGAAGGCGAACTCCTTTAGCGCAAGACTGGATGGCCAGAATGCTAAGATGCCGTTTGGGAGAAGGCCGCATATCTATAGAGTTAGCGTTGTTTCTATGCGAGGTAGTGGACATACCAGTGGTATCAGCACCCAGGCGAACCTGCTCCCGGTATAGTCCGACAGAAAACCCCAGAGGACAACGCAGGCTGCAGATACCAGAGACGTCCCAGTGGGAATGACATTGCGTTCGGCGACAGAGAAGTTCTCGGACTTGAGCCAGATGGCAAAGTACCCGTTTGCGCCGCATGACGATCCATATAACTGCAAGCATCAGCATAGCCGTCTACATAAGAACAAAAGAACCTACCACGTATCCAATAACAAACCCATACCACTTCCACGAGCTCAGAATCGTCTTGAACGTCGCCAACCGAATCTTCACCGGCGCCGCCTTCCCAGCCCTCCTCACCCGCTCAATCGCCAACTCCCTCTCCTCAGCCGACAGGAACCACACCTTCGTCGTATACGGCGTATCAGGGAGCACCACAAACGTCGCAAGCCCAACCGGCACAGTCATACACCCACAGACAATATACAACCACCTCCACCCCTCAATGCCATGCGCGCCATTCAAATTCTCATAAACCGCCGCCTGGAGATACCCGCCGAACGCGGTCCCCAGCGGCGCGGTCATATGGAACAAGGCCACCCTCTTCGCAAGCTCCGTCTTCGTATACCAACTCCCGAGCAGATAAAGCAAAGCCGGGAAAAACGAACTCTCAAACAACCCCACCAGAAACCGGAACGCGTATAGCTCCGGCACATTGTGGACCCCGGCCTGCGCGAACGTAAACGCGCCCCAGGCAACCTCCATCACGGCGAGCCAGATACTAGGTCGGATTTTCTGGATGATCAGTGTACTGGGGACCTGCATCACGGCGTACGCGACTGTGTACATGGTCTGGGCGTATGTGTATTCGTTTCCGTACATGGAGAGTTGCTCCTGCATGCCTGAGACGTAGGCGTTGGACAGGTTCCCCTGGTCGAGGTATTTCATGAAGAAGCCCAGACATCCGATAGTCAGGATTGAGGCGTCGAGCTTGAGCAGGAGGCGCTTTTCCGCGGGGGATTTGAGGTGCGTGTCTGTGTCCCAGATGAAGGAGCGGAATGTGCGCGGTGGTGGGGTGTCATTACTTGAGGGGATGGGTGTTGTTGAAGTCTCGACCTGTTTTTGGTCTGTACCTGATGTTTGGGTCGCCATCTTGCCTCCTGGTGAAGTGTTTCTTTGGTATAACGATGCGGAGATGGGAAGATGGGAATATAAAGGCTGTCAACTGCCACTAGTGCATCACGACATCTTCGCGTGATATTGGCGCGATATCGACAATCAATGGAGGCACTATTCACCCAATCATGCAGCTTGAACATGATATTTGGGGTAATTCCCAGTCGATAACGGCGTCTGGTTGCAGCCTTCCTGCCTTATTCTGAATATATCCCGGGATAATATCAGCCCACTGGACATACTTCCAATCAGGGCTAGTCAAGGTTTGAGATGGAGCAAGCATCCTCCAACTTTGGAGTACTCTCATATATTTCCAGGGGAATTCTCGTTAGGACATCAATATTTCGCCCACCCCAAGCAGTTAGTTCGTGTTTCGAGGCGGGCTTATGGGACCGTACTATATGTAGTTGTACGCTCTTGCTTCGCCAGAATTAGGGTTACAATCAAGGACGGTCCTGGCAGATTTAGTGGACGGCAAATGCATAAACGCAACCGAGCTTTCTCCTGGGAGGGTCTGGCCTATGCCATCGTTTGGGTCTATTATCTGAATATCTGAAGGGATATATTTTGGGTTAGGTAAAGTCTACCAAAAGACGACAGGACATATAATATCTACGGCTATCCTGTAAAATTCCCAAATCGACATCACCGAATACAGGCCAGGTACCACTCAAGCCATCCAATGCGCAGCTTCACTCTCATCGTCGTCTATTCCGCCTATTGCGCCGATTTCCCCGGGCCTGCAGCTGTTCGTATCCTTCAGGCAGGGCTGGCGGGATCCGCTCCTTGAGAATGAGAAGCATCTTTCGAGGATCGGTCTCTTCGTAAAGATAAACAACCAACGGTTCAGCCACCGTCGAAAGGATAGCCCATACAATATATCCCTTGCCAGCATCAAAATCTGCCCTGCGTTTCTGGTCACCCAACAGCACCATTTCGACCGCTTTGAAGTGCTCGGCGTCATCCTCCGACCTCTTGCGCTCTGCGGCACTAAGCTCCTTTAATTTATTGATCGCAGGCTCCAGGTTCGGATGCACGCGATGCGGGCGCGCCGGCAGTTTGTCGTCTTCGACATCTAGATCGATATGCTCCCACACGCCCTTCCATTTCGCTGCCTGTTTGATGGCAGCGTACCATTTCGGCCAGTCGTCCTGCCTCTTCAGAGTAACTGAGCCCCGCCCGTATAGATCGCGGGCCACCTTTTCCGGCATCACCAGCTTCCTGTAGCGGCGGTCACGGCAGCCGTTACATCCCTCGTCGTCGATGAAGGGGTCGTCGTCCACGTCGTTATCTGCAACGCAGGTCCAACATCGGAGCTCCTGCTCGCTACCGGCATTCTTCTTCATTTTGTCTAAACGCAAGCGTATATCGTGGAACCCGTCTTTCGGTGCAAGCACTGGTTCGGGGTTGGGCTCTAGGTCAGGCTTGAAATAATCCCATGTGCCCCCTGCCATTGCAGAGGCTCTAACGAATGCGTACCATTGCGGCCAGTTCTCGCGGCCTCTGGATCTAGGGAACTTACCGAACCCGTTCTTCAGATCGCCGTCCAGCCCTTTCATGCCTTGCATTGTTTTGGTGGGCTGCGTGTTAAGTCGCCAATGCGGGTTCAGTCGGTGGGTGAAAAGAAGGAAAGGTTTTTTGGGAATCCAACTTTGAAGGGCGGATGGAAATAGTTATTAAAGGCTCCGATGGGGACAGCATCGACGATCCCCAAACTATTGGATTCTCCTGACATGACGCCATTCGGTACGGTAGTCGGTACCTACTTGGCGGGGAGGTGGATCTGGGTGGAGGAGAAGCTGGAGTTGTATCATATGCATCTTTGATCGAGCATGAGTTTGGAGGCTGGCCTGGTACTAATTTGAATCTGATTCAGTTATTGGCTACCTCATCCCACCAGGAGGCACTTTGTAGCTCATGATAGTAGAAGCGGGATAGCTGGGAGAGTAGTAGTAGTAGTACACTTCAGCCTGGCGACCTACTGGTATATATTCTATTGTTCAACAGGATTGGAACAAGTTACCGATCGAAGGAGACTCGGCTTGTAGGCGGGAATATACGGCTACTATGCACGGTGTATTTTCCTGCTTCCTCTATCGTACGATCTGGAAACCCGGGGAATTTCTCGGAAACCACTTCTTTTAAACACTATGCCATGCCTTTCATCTCCGGTGTTCATCGCAGAGAATACATCTCGATCAGTAACGAAGAAACAGTTCAATCCGTATGAAACATGGCTTCCACACCATTCACAAAAGGCCTCGAGGGAACCGCCGTCCTAGTTGGGTCATTTCTATCCGGTATACAGCCCTGTGCCGCAGTAACGGATTCATCACTAACTCATACAGGCTCAATGATGACTATATCTCTAATATCAATCCCCGTTGCTCTACAGACAGCAACAGAGCCGTCTCATCTCCTGCACCAGTGGACCCGCATGTACTACTATGGCCATCGGCTGCATCCCACAATAGCAGCCCTAACATCTACAGTCTACGGCTACTGCGCGTGGCAGCGGAAGGCCGCGAACAAGTCTTGGTCTGCTCTGGCTTTGGCTGGACTGGTCACTGTGTCCATAACCCCGTTTACGTGGTTGTTCATACTGCCTACGAACAAGGCGATCAAGGATCTGGCGAGCGAGAGTCAGGATGCTGCGCTTGTTGGGATGGATGATGTTAGACGGTTGGTTGTGAAGTGGAGTTGGATGCATCTGGTCAGAAGCGTTTTTCCGCTGGTTGGGGGGGTTATTGCTATGAATCAGCTACTATAAATCTGACACTGCATGGGGAATGCTGTTCAAGGCACTCTACTTTGGAAGTCACTGGGTATATAGACCACGTTATAGGTACATTTATATCATGATAGGGTGTCAAATGTCATTTCCTGTACCTTGATATACTTCACGTTACCCTCCGACCATTAACCTCCGACATGCACAAAAGTCTATAGGGTTGCATGAGTGATACCGGCATGATAGATCAACCAGTAATCCTACCACACATCATTTGACTGGATATTACCTGAGACGGACAATATTTGAACCTTGCCACCATGATCAGACTTGAGACTGCCTGTCCAGGAGCACCACGAAGTCAACCTCCTCGTTTGCCGCAACCGTCGCATCCACGACAATCCGTCCCCGTTTTGCAATTTCATAGTTTATGAGGCCTCCCTGTGATGTATGAACTGACCAGCTACCAGCCGGGAGACTCTCCACTGAAAAGGAAACATCAGTACCCAATCCAGCCCATTCACGTAGAGTGACAATGACAGCACCCTTCTCAGAATCCCACACTCCTCTCAAACAGTCGACGCCCTGCGATAGATCAAGACCATCTACATATGGCCGGCTTTCCAGAGTCTCCCTCGTCCATGGACTGTCATACATCTTCTTCATACCGTCTTCCACATTCAGTCGCGCGTATCCAATCGCTGCATTACCGGTAAATGCATCCATTTGAGTCCAGCGTCCGTCATCATCTGTGGCCTGGTCATTACGGGGGTAATAGAGTCCTCCATTCTCCCAGGTCGGCTGAAGATGAGTATCCGCATACGCAAGAACCTCGTCCAGTTCAGTAGTCTTCCCTAGCTCCGAGAGCCACTTCACGATGTATCCGAATGTCGGCTCATTGTAGGGAAATTTGATGTCCGTCTTATGCGCTTTGTAGTATTCCCGCGCACTTTTCAGTACCTGGGCAGGGTCCTGACTTGTATCTGCCGTGGACATGGCCTCTCGATATGCAAATGCAATCATGGGATGCTGTACCTCTACCTGACCGTTGACTTTCGTGACAAAGCCTTTGACATGGTTCTCAAAGCCGGCGCGAACGAAGTCGGAATTCCAGGTGTTCATGAATGCGGCGGCCCTGTTCTGTCAGTTTCAGTGTATATTGAGGCTAGCTACACGTACCATGCAGTGAATCCGACGCTTTTGGCTGGCTTGGTCTGTCCTTGCTTCACCACGAACCAGTCCTTGTATAGGTCGTCCCGAGAAACCATGCCCTTGCTGTCCAGAGCGTCTTTGTATTTCTCTAGAACCTCTTTGCCGACACTCGTACCGTCCCGGACATCATTCAGACGCATCGCAATAAGCTACCATCATAAGCCCAGCCCTAACAGGACAGGAGAGAGAAAGAGAAACAAACCGGGAACTGATTACAAACAACAAAGACCAAATTCGGCTCACAACAGACGCCCACCCAGTCATTCCTCGCCATCTCATCCACAACAGCCCTCTGCAAACTGCGATTATCATAGTCAAACCTCTCAGCCCCCATGCCCCAAAACAACGGATTCCACAGAAACGTCAGGCTCCCCTCCCTCTCAAACTCATCCTCATCAAACAACATCGCATACAAACTCGTCATCAGCAACAAATGCCCACTATACATGATATTCTCCCTCACAATAGGATCCGCCCACGGTTTCCTTAGCTCCTTCAGGTCCGGGTCGAGCATAATCCCGGACTGGGAGGTCAGATACCAGTACCCCCAGACCTCACGCCGCAGCATCTTGGTGATGAGGCCGTGGAGGAGGCGCGCGAAGAGGCTCTTCATGGCGGGCAGGCGGTGGTAGTGCGTTAGGGCGGATGCGTAGGCCATTGTGGCGAGCTGGTACCGGTATGCGTCGAGGAACTCCTGCGCGGGTTCCTGGCTGCCCATGTGTGGCCAGTCGCCGTGGGGCGCGCTGCTGAGGTTGTGGAAGTGCCGGAGGTGGCCGGCTTGTTGGGGGGTGAGTTTGGGGTATTGCGATATGTTGATTGGCATTGTGCCGTTGGTGGTGGAAATTACTGCCATTGTCTGGGGTTTGAGGTGCAGATATGAATTGGCACTTGGGGAAGAAGTGCACATATGGAAGTGCAATTGGGGATATATACTGAAGTGCACTGAGGAAGAAGGGAGGGAGACTATTTTCAAAAATCAACTGTTCCTATTGTGGAGTCTTGTACCGCCGCTACGTTATATCCACACTGGATGTACAGCTGGCGACGAGAATGGCCCGTGGATTTAGTGCTGATCAACTCAGCTTTGGCTCCACTGGTACCGCGGGGCACTGGACCATTTTCGTATGAGATGCCAAAGAATGTCAATCCTGTTAGGCCTCCAAATACGTGTGATGCAATGCAGTGGGGCTTAGGGCTGGCAAGTCATCCTGAGTCATAGTGACAACTAAACCGTACTAATAGTTAGACCAAGGTAGATATTGAGAACTGTATACATCACTGTACCTCCAACCTCAACGCGTCATACTGCACATAAAGCGAGTCCGGCAGCAGCGCAGTCTCCGGACTGGTCGCATTAAACGGCAAACTAAGCACAAACCGATTGCTTCCTTTCTTCAACTTCTCAACAGGAAAGACAAACTTGTGCTCGGTATTCTGACAAGTAACTGCACTGCGCACACCACACGATCCACTCCGCCAGTATGGAATCACCCAAGTGTCCTCGTACTGCCCGTTGACATTGACCGTCCATGGTAAATCGTTGAACCCACTCTCCACCGGCGTCCATTTGGCATTCCCGTTTGCATTTCTCGACCCCGCCAGCTGGACGGTGAATGTAGCAGTCTTGGTGTTTCGAAGCTGCTGCTTGGTCAGATCGAACGTGATGGTCCAGTTGTTGACATTCTCGTAGTACGGCTGTGATCGGAACTGGTTACCCTGGGCTGGGAAGAACGACCAGTGGATATAATTCAGATCCTTTGCTGGATCGCTTTTTCCGACACGGTAGTTGACGCCATGTGGAAAGTCCGCCACGTAGTCGTATTTCCCCCAGTAGATCCGGTACTGTTCTGGCTGCAGGGGCTTTGATAGATCCGGTGCGTAGCCATGCAGATACTCGCCTGACGACTTGTCTGGGGTGCCAATGCGCCAGATCTCGCTGCCAGCGCTTTCCTCTTTCCATGTAAATGTATGCTTGTCCGAGTATGACCCGGATATCTCGACATCGTCCTGAATAAACCATCCAAAAATACCATCCGCATAGATCGTAACTCTATACGTCCCCTGCACAACCCGCGGAATAGAAAAGGACCCCGAGTCGTCAAGCTCAGCCCAGTACTGCAGAGCCCTGTTATCGAAAACATTCAACTGAAAGTCCTGCCTATTCTCCGAGAGAACAATAACCGGCCTCTTCGCGCCTTTAGGTAAGCCCACCCTCCCCGTAAAAGCCGTACGACCAGCCGACGGAACGAAATTCGGAATATGCCTTGCAATGCTATCATAGAACTCCGCATTCCACTCCGAATCCGCATACCGCGCCGCATCCTCTCTCAATTCACTCAGTTCCGTATCTGGGTCGCCTTTATTAAAGTAATAAAGCTGCGGCCCAAACGTGCGATCAAAACCATGCGTAAGATTCGGCATCGGAGCCCCCTGATGCCCCGAGACAATATAGTTATACACGATCCCGTCAACGACGAGATCCGAATGCAGGGGTCCGCCGTAGTATGTCTCGCGCGTATTATGCACCAGCCACGCCCCGAATGTACTCCCGTCATCGCTTTTGGAGCCGTCGCTGAATTGCCCGTGCACGTCGTGGGCGCGCCAGCTCTCGGCGAGGGTGTACTTGGTGAAATAGTCTGAGTACTCTGAGACGTAGGGGTCGGTTGTGGTGTTGCCGTAGTACGTTGTTGCATCTTGGACGGTTAACCCCTGGGAGCTGGATAGAGGCAGGGGTCCGTAATTGGTATCGCTTGTCGAGAAATGGGTCCATAGCTCTGTATTTGGTCTGAATAGGGTCCGTAACTCGCCGAGATCTCGCAGGAAGGGTGTACTGCTGTTGAAATACGTCACGCGCGAGAAAGCGTGGAGGCCGGTCTCGGAGCCGCGCAGGAACAGATACTGCGAGAGTGTTTGGTTCGTGGACGCGTATGTATCTGTCATTATAACCCCGGCGTATGGGGTTCCTGTTGAGTCGGTGCCATTGACCAGCTCGAGTTCTGCTGTGGTGCTATCGCCTGGTGTCCAGAATCCGTCGGGGGTGCAGGAACAGTCCAAATAAGGGCCTTTGCCGATGTTACCGTCTACAGGGCCGAGCAGGTCTTGTTCGTCTAGGGATACATCTTCGATGTGGCCGCTTGATTTGGAGAAGGAGACGGTGAGGCGGTCGTTGGCGAGTGTGAAGTGGGTGGAGTTTTCGGTCGTTGTGAGTGCTGTCGCACAGCCAATAATCCCGGCCAGGGCCAGCTTCAGCGTCGATATGAGCATGGTCCAGTCAGTCTCATACAAGAGTTTCGAATTCAGATACTTCCTAGTCGGTGGCGGGCTTTGTCTATTAAAGGGAACGGCAGGCCAAGTGCTCGGTGCCCTGACGGTTCAGTAAACCGAGATCAGTCCATCCTACTCCATTTATCTAGCATGGGGGATAGCTCAAAGCGGGGTTTCATTAACAGATCTTGGGTCAATCGACACGGTTTCTGAATGAGATACTCCGTCCGTTGTTACAAGTTCATGATTGGTGGACTGCCGGTGAAACTATCCCTAACTATGCTGGCATTGGTAGATTACCTCCTAAGCGAACTGATCTCGGTGTATATTTCCCCGAATATCGAACATTAGAGTGTTGTTTATGAATTGCGGGTGTTTATATTCCTATCCCTCTACTGCCTGCTCCTGTCCAGCCGCCCTAATCTTAACCCCAGCTTAAGCGCTCCAACGAGCCTCAATTTTTAACCGCACCATTCTAACTCCCCCGTATCGCCGGCCTGTAAAAGTAGAATAAATAAGGAGTCACCGCCATAGCAGCGCTATCGCACCCAAGACACTGAGTGTATAGTGCCCCCCATACTTCTCATAGATTGTGCCACCCGCGATCATCACCCCGGGCGCCAGATGCCGGACAACTTTATGAAGGTATGAGGCGATGATATACATGGTCCATCAAAGCCATATCCGCCCTAACATTGGGGGAATAAAGCTCCCAGTAAGTTGTCCCATGACAGGCCCACCGATTGCAGGGATTGCATATATAATAAATGCGTACCCTTTCTGTACAGAATTCCAGAGATCGATAATCATTCCTCCTGATCAGGTCAAATATAGAAAACGCTCTACAAGATCAATATAAAAAGAGCGCATGGATTCTTTTTAAACATAGCTATAGAAGGCCTATTTATACCTATCTAGTCTTATACTAGAAATAAGCAAGGTTTCTTTTATAATCCTGTAGGAAAATCTTTATTTACTAAAAAGAACCAGATAGTGGCACAGTTATACTTCGATAGACACCACTGTAGCTTACATAATGTAAAGGAACTCCCTTTTCCAGATCACCTCAACAACAAAGGGAGACTTTGCAACGAACACATTCTAAACAAAGCACCATTTATGATCATAAGTTCTTATAACATGTTTCGCAATGTCCCGCTTTCTCTATTCACTCGGTCTTCACCCTTTCGCTTGCACAGAGCCCAACAGGTCAGGAGGTCAGCTCAAACCAATGATGACCTTTTTAGATATACGACTGGAAGATGGATGTATGGCTTTACTCCTCCCAACATAGTCGATACTGACAGATATAGCTATAACGAACATTTACGGTTGACGGAACGTTATCTCGAGTTCGATGTAGCTGCCCTCCGGAACGCGATTGCTGCCGCATCCAGTCGTTCCAGTTCTGATATCGTTTCATTTTTTAAGCTATCAGAGGGCGGGTTCAACCGAGTATTCCAAGCGACATTCGGCGATGGGAAACACGTTATCGCTAGGATTCCGTACCCTTCCACAGGACCTGAACACTACACTGTTGCCAGCGAGGTTGCCACCTTAGACTATCTCCGGTTACATGGAATTACCACACCCAAGGTGTATAGTTGGTGCTCAACACGAGCGAATCCTGTCGGTGCCGAGTACATCATCATGGAGAAGTTAGACGGTACCCCTCTAGGCGAGATATGGTATACAATGTCACCAAAGGACCGGCTCAGAATCATGAAGCAGATTGTTGAGTGGGAGACGCGATTTATGTTCTTGGAGTTCCCTGCTTCCGGTAGTCTATACTATCGGAAAGATGTTCTCTCGGGAGAGGGCACCCCATTGTCAGATCATAGCGACTTTTGTATCGGTCCAATAGCCCACTACAGTTGGTGGCATGAGCAAAGAGCCGTACTCGAAACTGACAAGGGGCCCTGTGAGTAGACATCTCTCGCAATTATTAGGCTGAACTTGTTAATGAGTCCCAGGGTCGTCATCAAACGACATCTTTCGTGCAGTTGGGGATCGGGAGTTGAAGTGGGCTGAAACTTATGCGAAACCTCGCCTTCCCTATGAACGCCTTTACCGAGAAATCCATGGTTTTTGTAAGGTTTCGCCGGACAGTCATATCAAGAATTTGTCCGATTACCTTGTCTTGTCGCGATGCCTTGGCTTCAAAACAGGAAGCCCACTGGATCGACCGGTCCTCCGGCACCCTGATTTCCAACCGAACAATATTCTCGTGTCAGAGAGTAATGAAATTGTTGGATTTATTGATTGGCAGCACTCCACCATTCTTCCTCTCGGAATTGCGGCTGGAATACCAAAATATTTCCAGAACTATGGTGACCCTGCTTCAGAAAAGCTCATTGAGCCTCAAATTGATCTTCCGCCAAACTATGATACTCTCGACCAACCTGAGCAAGATTCAGTGCGAGAGACGATGCGCAAACGGTTGGTCCATTTCCTGTATGCTGCGCTTACCAAGCGGGTAAACAAAGACCATTACGATGCAATATTCAATCAGTCTATCATATTGCATCAACGTTTATTTAAGAGTGCGAGTACTCCTTGGGAAGGAGACTCAGTAACTCTACGGGCTGACACGATTCGTGCCATACAGAGCTGGCGGAATTTAATCGCAAAAGATTCACGAGAGTATGACAAAGAGACATGCACTGTACCTCCTCTTGAGTATCCGGATACGATTATTCATGACACTCTCAGGATAGATGCGCAACAGAAAGAGGCCGATACCGCGATGGAACAGATGCGAAATGTCTTAGGTGTGGATATATTGGGCTGGGTGCCTAATGATGAATATCAGGCTGCGAAGAAAAAGGCTCGTGAGATGAAGGCTAAAATGCTTGAAGCAGCTGCAACGCACAGCGAGGTTACTGGGGTTCAACACCATTTTCCCTTCGATGACTTCCGTGAGGATTCATGAAACGAGCCCTACGCTACATAGGCCTATTGATACCTATCTATTCTCACGCTAGAAATAAGTAAGGTTTTCCTGTATAACCCTGTAGTAGAGTTTTTACTTACTATATAAATAATGAATGCTTGCCTTGCCATTCTACATTAATATGAGAGGCGAAGAGCTATCCCTTCACCGGAATCACCAATGTCGACACCAAAGACGTGGAGCCGAATAAACCAGGAAGGAATCGAAAGATGAGATGGCCGGAGAGTGGCAGTCACATATTCTACTACAGGACTCAACAAACAAGAAAGCACTGCGTAAACCAGGGCGTATATTAATTAGCTGGGAGCTTAGCACCCTCAGAAAAACCCCAGACTTCCTGATATGACCTCGGATTCGAAATAAGTCTAATTTTAGTCTTTCGGCTTTGGCCCGTCTAAATAACATTCTGGCCGAAATGGCTAACTAGCTACTAGAGGCAGGAGTATAGCTTTGCTTAATTAAATTAGAAAAGGATATATCAAATATATTAATGAATAGTAAATATACATCGAAATACCATTCGACCAAAAACCCCACTAGTGGTTATTAAGTGTCCTTCTACTTTGCATTATATGTCAACAATATATATACACATTTATTCCCGTAGGCGACATTGCCTACTAAAGAATTATATAACATATGACAATTACCTATAACGCTAATGAGAAGGCCTGATCCGCAAGAAAAGGTTCACCCAAGACATTCGGAAAGTTGAGGCTTGGGAAATTCTCAAAAACACTATCAAAATACGCCTCATCGTCAAGAGACAGGACAGAGCCCCCAAAAGGAGAGGGAATGTCAGCAGCGAATGGCTCTGCATCCACGACACCGCCAGCACTCCTGTCTTGCGATTGAGAAGCCGCCACTACTTGAGATCCCCAAGTAGAGCTGGCTTTTGGTAGTGGTGCAGTGGTGGGAGTGGAAGTATGAGTATCGATACCTGGAGTCTGAGGTCTTGGTCTTCTTAGGCTCCCTTCGTCTGTACTTGCTTGGCTTTCGGATATATTGTTTCCGTTCTCAGCCCTTTGTCGAAGAATGCCATCCAGGGCCGCCTTGCTTAAATGCGTCATGACGGCTGCTAGCCACCAGGTATCGCTCAACGCCTTGAGGGATTGATGGAACAAATCGAGATGGTCGATTGCCACAGGTTCAGCGCTCGGCAGTTTAGCTTCTTTCAACTGGCGATAGGTCACCGAGAAGGCGATGGATATTGTGTATGCGAATATCGATAGCGGGGGAGAATCTCTGGCTATTTGTTTACGGACGAGCGTCGCAACGCTGAAGAGTGACTGGCTTTGACGGATTTTGGTCATTCGCGAGCGTGACCGACCTTGTAGGCCTTTTGCATGCGTGGATAGAATAACGACTGCGTGGTGGAAGAGCTCAAGAGACTCTGTTGTTGAAGGTATAGGAGTCAGGACATTTCAACGTAATAACTATGGAAGTATAGCTCACCAAGAATATCAGGATTTACACCAAACCCAAGTGAATCCTCGACAACCTCCTCAAACATGGGGATCTCAGCATCCGGCTCGCAATGGCCATCCATTACCGGCCGATACGACTTGATAACGCCCCCGAGTTGACTCGCGATACGAAGCCAGATCTGGAACGATGGCTGAAACAGCGGGAGAACGTCAGCGACGTCCTGGCCTGTGTCGTAGTCATTGATCATCGGCGGTCTTCCGTTGACGGCGCAATTCCACCGATCAAGACTCCATAGACACCAGAACAACGCCACTAATGACTTTGAGGTCTTCTCTGGCCACGCTAGATGCAGCCCAAAGGTTTGAGCGTGATGGATAGCCTGGGACAGTATTAAAGATGAATCCTCGTGTCCGGTAGGGCCCCATCCGTGCAGTGATAGCAGTGCGAGGATCCGTATCGTGAGAATCCTCTTTTCTTCCTTCTTGGGCATATTGTTCGGGACATCAGCGTAGATTCGCTGGCTGAATATCTCCACTGGCAACGGTGTCATGTCAGCCCCCAGACACAGAAAGGGTGCTGCATCTCTGCTCTTGGAGGCAGCCAGACACATCGACTGAAGCAGTGGAACAGACAAAGTGCCATTTGCAAATTGAGACCGCGTCTCATCTTCATCCAGCAGCGGTAGGAACGGATGGAGGCGACGGAAGTAGATGTCGACCAAGGCTTTCTGGCTAGGCTTGGGGGGCAGAATACCGATATTGCCTCCTTCTTCCTCTGCCCTCGCTGCAGCAAAAAAAAGCGGAGAAGGATACAGTGACTCGGTTGTCGATTCACGGGGGAAGCGCGTGTGATGCAGGGACGCCCCGACGATCCCCTTCTGGGACTGTCCTTTCCTGAGCCTAGATCTTGGGTCGGACAGAAGTGTCACGATAGGGCTGGTATCACATAAGAATAGATTGGGGTCGACGTTTTGATTGCTGGCGGTTGACGGACCGGGCTGTTCTTGTTCCTGTTCCCGTTCGGTGTGAGGCTGGGAAATGGAGCCTGAACGAGCATGGCCTTCGCGAGAGCCACCGGATCCCACCAGCGTAAGTTGTTCAGGGGACGCCGACGACTTATTGTGGTAACAACGTTTCTATAAGCGTTTGTAAGTCCATCGTCAATCGGCACGGCCGAGTCCATGTACCTTTCTTTGGCGACACAACGCACAGGCCCGTCTCATGTGTGACCTTGAAATACGTCGACCGTCTCCCGCAGTTAAGAACTGCAGCTGCATCTTGAATTTTCCGATCGTGGGCGTTTACGAGGAAGAGATTTGGACGGCGGGGTTGCTGATGTGCGGAACTCGCGGAGGCGGATTGCCGCTTTAGGTAATCCGCTCCGCCGCCGCTTTTACAATCACTGCTCTTCTCGCCATGAGGCGTCTAACCAGAGTACACAGGTCGTCTAGCCAGTGGCAGTATCTCATATTCTTTGGTAATTATATACCAAGACCGTTGAGTATTTTGGAAGGCCAAGCCAGCGCATCATCCCATAAACCCTAGACAGAACCCAATCGCCAACCAAGGACCGACAGCAATAGCGGCGTGGATTGGGAGTTATTGCTTTGCCGTTTGCAGAGTCTCACAGTTCAGACCAAGGATTAGAGCAGAATAAACTTCGGAGCGCAAGCCGTCGCGGACAGCGCCATCGATTTTATACCTCGGACACAAGTCGGAGCTCCGACCCCAGTCTGGCAAGTCCGCCATGTCGCCTCCATCAAGTCAAATATAAGAATTAAACAAATCCACATCCTTGCTGTCCATAGCTTGCTTTCTGATGATATACCTATCAGTTGACTAGTTTGGCCTTATCCTACCTTTGCTGCGTCTGAAACCCCGCCATGTTCGGTAAACAAGCAGCACGTTATGACCTCAGGTATTGCCATTGCTAGCCCTTGCGTTGTCGCAGATCTATGAGTTGTCTCGATGCTAATAACAGGTCCATTCATAGGCTTGGCAGCTCGTGCTTCTTCGCTTCAACAAATCAGTCTACCAGTTCTCCAAGCCCAATTACGGGGAGGCTTTGCGTTACGTTTCCTCAGGCTGTTTGGGTTAACCGCATCAAGCTCATATTGACCAGGGCGCTGAAAATGTATACCATCTTTCTAATTCCATATATCTGGCTCTGTCTTACCTTGTTGATGTAGACCCGTGGAAGGAACCATAACCACCAAGGACCGCGAGCATATAACACATGTGCAAGAGCTGGAGCTCGCCTCATCCAAAACGCACCGTCCTTTCAACCTCCCGCCCGGAGATTACGAGTTTCCCTTCGAGATTCCTTTGCGAGAAATCGTTCTTGAAACAGTCACCGGCCCCGGGCATAATTACCGTACTTATCGGATAGATGCCATTGTTGAGCGCACTTACTGGAAAGATACGATCGTGTCGCAGCCTCTCAGGATTTATAATGCCCCGAATACTGAGTGGAATGATATAAACAGCTGGTATCCCCTGGTATGTGCTGGAATCCGAGTGGTGAAAATCTGCTAATTATTTGCTGTCAGACTGTTGAAGGCCAGTCCGACCAAAACATTCTGCATTGCGCGTCAATACCCAGTTCACATATCCCCTTTGGGTCCACATTCTCCATTGCATGCGGATTCCAGGTCCCGTCAAAAGATGTCAAACTGCGGACCGTTACAATCGAAGTTATCGAGAAGCATAAACTCCTCTTAGATGCCACCGCTGCCGAAGCCGCGCTTGGTATCCTTCACATCACAAGCGCCAAAGACCTCACGGTCTTCAGGGAGAGGCTTGAGCCTGTTCCAGAAAGTGGCTTGGTCAGCTGTACTGGGACCGAATGGTGCATCAGCACACAGGCCTTACTGCCTGTGAGCTTCGACTTGTGCTCACAAAGTGTGATGACCAGGACTGTAAAGATAATGCATTCCCTCGTCATCACTAGTGAGTTTGAACATGAGAACGGCGAGTTGTTTGATACGGTATGTAATTCAATCTTAGAAGAGGATTCAACGCCAGAAGTTGGCTGACTGAGCATCAGATTGTCACCACCATCCCGCTTTCCATATATATGGACTCTAGAAATATAGGGCCGGATGGAGCCATTTATAGCAGGGTTATTGAGCATAATCCCTGTCCCCCTCCGCCGTATGACAAGCATACGTTTAGCACTATGATCAATGAATCGGCTGTGCAAGATTGCCTAGGACGAACGCAGAGCCAAGCATTGGAGCCAGACCCATATTATGATCTATCCGCTTGCTGTGCACCTCCTGCTTACACTTTCTTACTCGAGAATAGATTTTCTAATGCGTTGTGTTGAATTTATATGCCTTGTATTCAGGTGTACTAGATCTCTTGGGCGAATGTAGCTGTCGATTTGGAGTTGGTATAGATCTTTTAAATTTTCCCGGTCTGCTCTGGCATACTACACATCTTACCGATAGCTATAACGAAAGCCCACTCAAGCAAAAGGCCTAGCACACCGACGTGCGGATCCCGGATCCCGGCAACAGCTACCCATGCAGATAAAGTTCATTGTAGATATCTAGCCAGTGTTTCCGGGCAATTCACGAAGGAGCATCATCTATGGGTGTGCTGGTCGCGGAGAAGAAGATAGATGACCGGAGGGGGTAGGAGAAGGAGGCACGGTTATGCGCGGCAGAAATTACGGACAAATTATAAATAGGGCAGCGGTTTAGGGCCGAGCTGGCATGAGTCATGGCATATAAGTTATGGGTAGGATTTCGGCTTAATCATATCCAGTTAAGTTCCAATCATGGCTACATTTCTCTGTCTCTCTGCATGTTAATGAACCCGGCATTCTGATCTGACTATGGAAGTGGATTAAAGATTCCAGAATTGTAACCACAGCTCCATGCCCAGTCAATAGATAACTACCGACGAATAGACATGAAATATCCTGAGTTCATCAGAGCTGCGCCGCACAACTGGCTGATGTATTTTGTTTTTGCGGATACTCGCTTGCTCCGCCCTGTTTCTGGGAGTGCGACTAAGGAACTGGTTGAATAGTCCAGTTTCTTACCTCGTAACTAACAGCCGAACCCGTTGTCAGGGCTGAGGATGGGAATATCCGATGACCCTCCAAAGCAGGTAATTTTGTGGCGCATAGTGTTGTTTCATGATCGTTAGAGGATGGGCAAATCCCATGCATTTTGGTATTTTATTCTAGCAAACAGGAATATACCAATCTTACAGAACATCTGTCATCTTTATTTGGATTTAATTAATTTATTTTCTATTGATTCTTTTGATGTATTTTATTTTATCCACCAGAGATCCTGATCACGCGGGGTTAGGGTTAGACATGCACAACCCGCCCTGAAATCCTATACCCGATCCGCCCCGAACCCACCTGGGTCCGGGTCCGGGTTAGTTTTCTTATACCCGCTGTGGGTTGGGTTGAATATACCTAAACCCGCGGCGGGGTTAGGTTATTTAATGGGTTGGGGATCTAGGAATAACCCGAACCCATAACCCAACCCACCCTACTTATAACTAATATAATTACTTCTAACAATAGTTAGATTATAGATCTACCGACTACTCCTGCAGGAGAGAGATATATACTAAAATATATAAGAAGTCAATCTTAAAATATATATTATATAATATATATTATCTAGTATCTACCGACCATTATTTAGTCGATGATAATGGCCGGGGGACTGTCTCTGTTGACGTAAAGCCCGTGAAGTAGGTACTATAGAAGGTTGGGGAGTTACTGCTACTGGTAATTCAACTCTAACCTGTCCTTCTGGTACGTGTGATAGTACCTGTTCCTCACCAGTACCATTAATACCTTCAATATCGTCAAAGAAACCCCTATCCCAAGAAAGTTCATCGTCTTCCAAGCCAGCTTCATCCTCTGAATCACTTATCCTATCATCATAATCGAATTCAAAAACCTCCTCACTTGTTGGATGTAACGGAATATTATGCCTCTCAGGATCCTCAATACTATCTTGTAGGAACATATACTCTTGCTTGAGTTTGAACCGGTCACTGCACATCTGTATAATACTTGCCTCAATAGTCTCAGGTGCCAGCTGACTTCGACGATAGTGACAGATATCCCGAGCAGTATTAAAGAGATTCTCAACACCAACACCTGATACCGGAATTGCAAGGAAATCACGAGCGATGCGAGCAAGGATCGGGAAGCGCGACTGGTGTATTGACCACCAAGTAAGAATATCAGAGCAGGCTGATGGATGTTCAAGATCTGTATAATTTAACCATAGTTAGAATTATTATATCAAGGATCCAGTATTGGAGAAGGTGCGAATACTTACTTTCAGCAAGATAAGTTCGTAACTCTAAATATCTCCCTGATGGAGCTGTCTCTTCTGGAGATAGACGGCGGCGTTTTGAATCATGTAAAGCTTTCTCAAGCAGACCTGTAGGCTCCTCTAATACTGATGTCTGAACCAGTAACGGAAATTGTGTTGCATAGTAGGTATAGACCTCAGTAAGTTTCTCTTTGTATCGTCGAGTATAGTTCCGCCCTCTATCATTACTCCAGGATGCACCTCTAAAGCCCTCGAGTTTGCTGCATGGATTTAGGATAGTTGCAATTGCATACATATTCCCATGAAACTCATAGGTATCCTGATAGTATTTCCTCAGCTTATCTTGTGCTGCTTCAAGGCCCTTGTAAAGAATCTTCTTCCAACGAAACTGCTTGTTTAACAGTCTTGTAAGATAGTCTTCAATATGGTTGAAAAGTGAATCATATATATCATAGACACGATGAATTGTTGTCCCGGTATGTTCGGAGAGACTGACGGTATAGATAGCAAACTCACGGAGAAGCTCTCGAAGATATGCGACTTGACGCCATTCTGCCGGTGTCATCACAAGACTCGAGAGATCGTACTTTGTATTTGCTGTAATATAGTGATCAATAGCAATCCGAAGCTGATAGGCGCGCTTGAGCATCTCATATGTCGAGTTCCAACGGGTGCGGCAATCAAGAAATAGTACTAATGGGTGTCCGATATAATCAACCGATTTTTGTTGTTCGATCTCAAAGGCTTGTCGGCGCTGCGGGCTTGCATTGATAAAGCGGCTAATCTTGCGGATCTAGGATAGATGTTATATATTAGTAGTATTCTAACTATGGTTAGAAATAATGGAAGTATCATACCTTCTCAAGTGTACCAATAATCCCTTTCTGTTTTACTCGGCTCTCGCTTTTATCCCAGGAGAACTGAACATTATCATTCTTAGGTGTAATTCTTAGTTCATCTAAGAATGCTTTCACAGAGAGTTGAATGACATGTGTAAGACAAGGGATATGATGGGCAGATCGAAGAACAGCAGCAAAATTAGGGTCAACTGCAGTACTGAGAAGTGAAGAGTGCTCATTATTCAGCTCATCCTTTAGGATTTGTGTTAGTTCAGCAAACATGGTAGTATTGTTAGATGCATTATCAGTCGTGATACCCAGTATGCGAGAGCCAAGCTGAAACTTACGGATTGTTGAAGCAACAACCCTAGCTAGTTCTTTACCTGAGTGATCTCCTTGTAAAGGAGGAAACCCAAGTAAGATCTCCTGATAGTTCCAGTCTGAATCAATAAAATAGCCTGTAATTGCCATAAAAGGCTTCTGGTGTGGGCTCGTCCAGCAGTCAAGTGCAATTGACATTCGGGAGTCAGGAGGGAAATAGTCGAGAATATGTTCCGATGTTACAGAAGACAGTTCCAAAAGACGTGATCGAATCTGATTACGGCCAGGAATATGCAGGTTGATCGAAGGGCTGCATATCATATGAAGGATCCGGCGGAAGAATACATTGTCTGTAGTTGTAAACGGTAGTCGACAGGAGATAATAAATCGGGTAATCTCATCGATAAGATTCTGATGCGAATATTGGCCAAGTGTCTCACTATTCTTCTTTATTATGAGTAGAACATCTAACCATGGTTAGAATTCTATGACTCACCTTTCCCCGTTCAAGAAGGCTAGCAATTGCACGATGTGTTGATTGAGAAGTATTATTGGGTTTTGGTTTATGTCTTCCGCAATTTGAACTGTCTGGATGGGCGTTCATAGACTTGGTTCCTGTGCGCCTGTAGGAGGGATGATTCATAACAGTCTTGCAGTGATGGCAGCAAACCTTAGGCTTCCCACTTGGAATCTCAGCAATTTCAATAAATAGATCCCATCCTCGTGATCTTCGACCCTCTGCTCCCCAGTGAATTTGCTCCTTGACATGATGTATAATATATTCTCCGATGGAGGTTTTTCGCCACCATAGAGTAAATTGTTCTCTTGCCTGGGATAGTTCTCTCTGGTCTGGAAAAAGCTGTGGTGTAGGGTATTTATAATACCTCAGGCCTCGGATAGATTCTGTGTTTGCAGTTGAAGGAAGATGGTTTGGTTCTTCATGAAAGGATATTGCCGTTGGATTAGAATTTGAAAGCGGTGTTGAACATGATGGTGTTAATTGTATTGGAGGTGAACTGCGGTCATAAGAGAAATCAGAAAATAAATCTGACCCTAAATGTTGTGATTGAGACATGATAAATGTATAGTACTGTAAAAGTAAGTATACTGCAAAGTATTAAGGATATAAAAGAGAGCTATAATATAGAAAGAAATAAAATCCTAACAATACTAAGATTATTATATTAATAAGAGAGTTCAGAAAGAGAAACTATACCGAGTTATCCAACTTATCCTAGCTTATAGAGTCCTGTCTCTCTTTGCTTGTTTTAAGATATGATTATCCTCCTTCTCTAACTGATCTTCATCCCTACTAATTTCCTTCCGCTTGGTTGATATTATACCTCTTGGGTTCTTAAATAGTTTTGGATACGTTGTGGTAAGAAAACCAGGACATATATCTGCTCTTTTACTATATCTCTGTAATTGAGATATAGTAAAAGCCTCCAGATCTTCATTCCAATCATCTGGATATGCCTGCCATCCATATTTATTTAAAATTTCTGCCTTTTCTTTTAGAAGGATAACGGCGGCCTTGTATTGATCCTGGAGGAGAAATAAGGATCAGCGGTATTAGAACTAAAAGTTAGAATAATGTACGTACCAGGGATTGGATACCCGTTGTTGTAGAACTAGATAACCCAGGATTATGAGTTTCAAGTAATGCCTGTTTTAGTAGACGATAGTGTACTATTGCCCCAAATAGGTCTCCTTCTGAAATAATATATTGATGATTCGGAGGAGTATTCAGTCCTGGAAGCAGGCGTAACTGTTGGTTATGCTCGAAATTGGCGTGGCAAATGTTGAGCCCCCAACTTGAATAGCGGGATAAAGAGTCCCCCTAGGATCATCTAGATCAGCATATTTTCTAACCAAAGTTAGATTATATAGAAAATCCATATCACGAACTGCTTTAGCCAAATCATTTAGTGGCTCCATTGAGCCCCTTAATTGTGAAGGGAATGATACTACCACCAGAACTAAGACCTGATACCAATGTGATAGCTTGAACCGCTGACAGTATTCATTCATTTCAACACCTCCAGATATAAAGGTTTCTGATGGAAGAGATACCGGAAGCTTGAAACCAGATCAGCCTAATCTAACAATAAAAGATTTTGTGGATACTGAGTTACTCACCAGATTTTCATAACAAGGGTCACACCATTGTGGATCAGACTTTACTTGATCCCATAATTTAGTAATGAAAACCTCTGCCTGTTCATGGTAGGCTGACTGTGGCAAGGTAGAACATTTATTATGGGTCTTCCATAATAAGTGTGTGAAGTAGTTTGCCCAGGAAAATTCCTTCAGCTCCTTACTTGCACGTTCCGGATAAACCCAGTCTGGTTGCACCCAACGAGTAATATGGTTCAGGATACTTATAACCTTTGATGAAATATTCCTCTCACTTATATACCATGAATGCCTAAACAAAACGTTTAAGTACTAAATCAATAGTTAAGCCATAACGGTAACATACCATGTAGGGATAATAGACGGCTTTATATTATAAAGCCTTTGCCATATATCTTGGTACTCAATATCTGAAAGACTTGAAAGAAAGCCTGGACGTCGGGAGAGTATAATACTTTCTCCAGTAATAGGCATACCTGAAGAGCCTAGTACAGGATAATCCTTCAAGGAAGTTATGAAGGCCCCAGGAAAGTTGGAGTTACTTTCCCCACAGCTATTATCACAAGACGTCGGGAAAAACAGGACTTGTAATTGACTATTCCAGTCTTCTGGCTTGAGTTCTAGTATCTTAACCCAGTCATCAGATACAATATCATTAATATGATGTTGGAAAATAGTATGGCCGAAGTCGAGAAATTTCTTAATCTCGCGAACCCATATCTAACCATGGTTAGTTAACCAGTTAAATAAATGTTATAGCAAAGGGGAGGAACTTACATGGTCCAGTTTAGAATTTACAATCCGTTCGAGAAGAGACCAGGTAAAGAATTTCTTGCCATAGTCTGTTTCACATAAATCTAATGTAATATATCGGAAGGTATCATGCCGGATTACCGCTAATACACGTGCCGTGCTTGCCTTCTGAATATCCAGAGAATTGTGGAGCCACTTATTAAATGCCCTGGGTTTCAGCAATTCCTTCTGCTGATCAGGGGAGAGTCTGGTAAAATGACGCAGCAACCGACATGCTGTAGCACCCTCTGTCTCGAGAGATAACTGGGTTCCACCTCGTGCCATAGTTATACTGTAAAGCGAGTAATCTAACTATAGTTAGATTACTCTGTATATAGTACTGTTTAAGATATAGTTGATCAAGGAATGAGGTTGTGTATAGAGGAATAATAGGGAAAATAGAGAATCAGAATCAGAAATACCGATGAACAGTAATTATAGATTATTAATATCTAACCTAGTGTCATAGATTACATAAGTAGAACTAACCAATAAAGGCTGCGATTTGCAATAGTCTTAAGGTTACTAAACTGATAACAACTACAGTAAAAGGACTAAGGACATGTATGAAAATATATATCTGTATTCAAGCCAGCTTCACTTTGTATAGTATAAGAACCTACTACTTAATACTAGTCTGTGGTACCTCAACTACTGATCCTAAGTATATCTACTCTCTACTGTATGTATAGATAAACAATTTCAACTTGAATCTTGTGTTATTTCAACTATTTCCTATGTAGTATTGCATTCGCATCTTTCACTAAATCATAGAGTAGGCTGTTGGACAACGGAGCTGTAGAGTCAGTACCTGATACTGTTGCCTTACTCAAGACATTCTAACCATGGTTAGAATATTCAATTAATTAGGCATCTCCTGATCCGCTTGGTCCACATCCGCCGTTTCAGCACCCGCCGCGCCATCATCTCCAGGAGTCGGTTCTACTTCAAGATCTTCCATTTCATCCTCTGGCATCTGTAGCTTGTAATAGGCATATAAATCCTTCAATTCCAACCATTTCTGGGTACCTTGAGTCGCTCGAGTCTCGTCAGTCATGTTAACGTATTCCAGGCATTTTTGCTTGATTCGGTTAGTCGCTTGCAGATGCGTGTCGGCATCGATACGGTTTCCATCCAGTTGCCTGATGTCAACGGGTATCGGCATCTCGAGGATAGTGCGAACAGTCGTGAGTGTGGGGTCAGCTAACATCCTGTTAGTAACCCTGTAATTTCTAACCATGGTTAGAAACTTACGATCACCTCTCTTGCGTTTTCTAGTGCCGGATCTTTCAACCATCATGTTCATCCGCTGACGCCGGGCGCGTTTGAACTCATCAAGGTATTCTTCCTCTAATGTCTTGTACTTCAGAGGGCGCGCATCTTGAAAACCTGGTTTTTCTGGTCGAGTATCGACTGGTCGGGCAATATCTCTCCTAAGAGTGAATGATCCTAGGTCCTCATTGAAGTTATCACGGTCGAGGTTATACCCCACTTTCTGCAATGCCATGTCGAGTTCTACAAGCACTTCAGCCGCAGCTATGTATTCCTCCTGCCAATGAAATTAATAACTCAATCTAACCATGGTTAGAAAGAGAGTATGTAGATACTAACCATAGAAGCGATCAAATTTTTCGGACGAAGGGAATTCTTTCCAAGCGGTATGATATAGCCCCACTCAAGGGTCAGGAGCATTTTCCGCTTTAATTCACGGTAGTGGATCAAAGCGCCAAAAACATCCCCCTCGTCAGCAAATGCAGCACGGGTCAACGGGTTGTCAAGAGCTGGAGTCTTGAGCAACATCATGTTATCACGAAAATTAGTGTCAACAATGATATTTCCCCATGTTGGGGTTGGCAGGAGTTGGTCTTGCTATAATCCCATTAGTATTATTCTAACTATGGTTAGAAGCTTCACTTACAAGGGTTGTTTTATTGTTGAATTGAGCCATATCACCCCTGAGGCAGTCCGCTTTCTGGTGGGTCACCAGGTTGACGATATTGGCCCAACAAGTCTTGGTAAATCGTTGTAGATAGTCTTCATTTTTTCCCTCATCCAGTAAGTTTGTCGGTAATGTCTTGAGCTAGTATTTATTAGCTGAATATTTCTAACATTGGTTAGAAATATTTTACCTCTGTTTCGACCACGGTGTCTCTCCACATAGTCTCCTGTTTAACCTCCTTAAGAATTGTCAGGATGAACTGCCGGGCAATCTCTGTATCTGTATCCTCATTAAGCATGAGTCGCTTAACCTCTGTTGTAAAATGAAAGTATTGTAGTGCGTGATTCGCCCGCTCAGGAAACTTCCATGTTGGTTCTACCCATGTTAGAATATGCTTTAGTAGCTGGCAAGTTGGCTTGACTGGATGCTTCTCAAGTTGGGTCCATTCCGACCTTCTCATTATTAGTATCAAGTAATATTTAACTTTGGTTAGAAAATCACCTACCAACTAGGACACTCCAAGTCACGGTTATCACGAAGTGCATGGAAGATCCTGACGTATTGCTTCTCATCCAACATATCCATGAAGTCAGGCCGACGATGTTCGAAATTAGCTCCACCAACGTGGACTGGTTTAGACAGTTTCGGCAGGGCCTTATTCGATCGATATTCAACCGGGAGGGCAAATGGGCGTTTATGCGGGGTTTTCCCGTCCCAATAATCAGATGTGTTCGGAAAAAATAGAAGACGTAAGTGAAAGTCGGGTCTTCCAGCAGGAAGGGAGAAGATCTTCATAAAATCATTCTTGTGCAGCAGGTTTTCCGATCCCCCAAGGATCTTCGACATGAAATGAAAGTACTTCTTGAATTCGGCGATCCAAATCTAACAATGGTTAGAATAATAATAAGAGAGTGTGCATGAAAACTCACGAAATCAAGTCGAGTTCCCAACATTCTAGTGATCAAGGCCCAATTAAATGTCGCCTCGCCATAGCGAGTCGACACGTAACGAAAACAACTATTCTTCCACGCATCATTACGGAGAATTGGCTTGATTCGAGGGGTGGTATCCGGGGTGATCCCAAATGTTTGATATAGCCAGCTGTCAAATTCGGTCTTGCTTGAAGTTAGTTTCTGCTGATCCTCGGCAGACAGGACATTCCATTTCGATATGACATAATATGCAGTATAACCCTCGGAGTTTTGAAGGCTGACGGGTTTACTATTCGCGCAGAGCGCGGCCAGTAAATTCGAATCCAGATCATCAATAGCATATAAGTCGATTGCCCAGCAATAGTCCTACCGATTGTTAGATGAATTTTGATTTTAACCATGGTTAGAAAATAACTACCTTGACTTCAGGCGCTTGAATTACGTTACCATACTGATCATTTGCCCCTTGCTGTGCAAGTTTCGCCTGTTCCTCTAATAACGTAAGAAGTGCCTCGACGCGATGTTGACCATTTCGGAGAACAGGTCGAACCAGCCCGGAATATCTAATAAACGATCCCTAGTTTTATTAGTCCAGTATCACCCAGAAAAAACTAACCATGGTTAGAATCATACCTCGCTGCCTCTACTGACTTTGACTCTATTTTCCACATCCTCCAAAGTCACGCCATCTGCTATATATGACTGAAGAATGCTTGCGAACTCCTCCTTCCGAACAGTCACAGTAAGTCGTGTGCGATTAGAATATCGTTGGATTCCGTGTTGGAACGCGCTGACGAGTTGGCGAACTAGACGGTCAGAAATTGTTCGGTTCCGTCCTTGCTCAACTGACCACACCCGGTCAAGGCGGCGTATATCGATTATCAAGGTTCCCAGGAAGTGGTCCCCAAGTTTTTCCTGTGTTGTATCTTCAGTTGCAATAAGACCGGTTTGGGGCGCTCGCGATCTAGCCTTGGGAGAGGCAGTCTGCCTCCCGGCACTTTTTGGTGGCATTGGAATCTAACAATGGTTAGATTTAACTGGAAACTACTGATAAGTTCGTGAAAAGATTGCTGGATTTCAGAAATGGGGTTCAGAAACGAAAAACCCAGACACCTAGAAAGAAGAAATCAAAATTACCCTTGACAGGTGAGAGATGGTATCTTAACCCTTCTACATATTCACTACTATATTCACTGATGATAATAATAGAAAATCTAACCATTGTTAGATTTTCCCCTGTTCACGAACCACCTAACCGCCTGATCCTAGTAACCACTCGATCCTAGACTTGATATCTCCTATTCACAGACTACTTCACGAACCGCTTCACGAACCACTTAACCACCTGATCCTAGCCTCCGCTTGATCCTAGCAACCGCTCGATCCTAGTCTTGATATCTCCTATTCACGAACCACTTCACGAACCGCTTCACGAACCACTTAACCACCTGATCCTAGCCTCCGCTTGATCCTAGCAACCGCCCGATCCTGGCAACCGCTCGATCCTAGTTTTGATATCTCCTATTCACGAACCACTTCACGAACCGCTTCACGAACCACTTAACCACCTGATCCTAGCCTCCGCTTGATCCTAGTAACTACTTGAACCTAGCAATCATCTGATCCTAGCCTTAATATCTTCTATTTACAAACTATCTAACTGCCTGATCCTAGCCTCTGCCTAGTAACTATATAATTCTAGTAACTATCTAATCCTTAGAACTACTTAATTCTTAACCCTATTCTAGTACTAACTTAAAATAATATTATAGTATAAAAAATGGGTTGGGTCGGGTTTTCTAACCTATCCTAGTTAAATATTTAGTCTAGCTCTATTTAGTATAGTATCTTACTATAGTAGGTTAGTCCTGTTAATCTCCGGGTTTAATAGGTTAAACCCGCAGAACCCGCCCCAAACCTATTATGGGTTGGTTTAATATTATTAATACCCAAACCCGCTGCGGGTTGGGGTCCGCGAGGCCTTGACCCGCCCCAACCCAACCCGTATGCATGTCTAGTTAGGGTTACGCTGTATTTTAGGAGAGAGGGATATTAAAAACAAAGAAAGAAAAGGAAAAATTAGACTAGTAAAATAAAATAAATTACAACAAGACAGCGAGTTTATCGTAAGAATAAAATAGGTTAAGAAAATGCTGTTGTCAGTTTAGTCAAAGGGACGGCACATTCAGACAATATCCACTGATTGTCCATCCTTTTCTTTGTCTTCAAAGGGCCCACCCAGTTCGCCCGGGCGATGTTAGAAAGAACGCTAGTTGTATTTTATTGATTGGATCATATCTCTGGGTCTGTTCGTGCTTGGAGGCCTTCAGCCACGTAACCGACCTGTAGAGTGACTGTGCCGCAATGCTCGAGCGTTTCCTCGAGCTCCAGGCTCCAGCCCACCCAACAGACAACCCCTGCATATTCGGAACGTGATTGGTCAGGATTGGAGCCCCTTTGGCCGCCGGCCAAACAGATTTACCCCTGCGTTGTAATTTTGGAAAGTTGGGATGCATGCGCTGAACCTGCGATGGTGTTGATCGGCAATTTTTCGCCCCAGAGTTGGCGTGTAAGCGCTCAGGTTGGGACTTTGATCTGTAATTTTGCCTTGAGTTTTATTTCGGCCTCGGGGAGCGCCGAAAGGTTGGGTCTTTTGTTTCTGGGAAATGTTTCTTGATGGGCGCCGAATATTACACTGAAGCAGCCGGGGAGCAGACCCCGGTAAGAAAAATAAATAGACGTAGAGAGAGAGGGAAAGAAAGGGCGAGCAAAAATACAAGAAGATATTGAGAAGCATTATCAGACGTATTAAACCACGGCAGATTTTGGCTTAAGTTTTCCTGTAGTGTGCTATAGAACGTGGTTGCCCACCAGGCCTCTACCTCTTCTATCACAGCAGTGGCCCTGACTTTAATACTTAAGAATGCCTGCAACGCAAAACGAGACACCCAACAATCAACGCCGAAAATGCGCAAGATGGACCGAGCATGAAGATGAGTTGTTGCTCAGACTGAGAAAGGCCGATAGTAAAATTTCATTTTATATGTTCCAGAAGGTACGTTGCAGGCCTGCTTGCCGCGTTATATAGTCACGTTTAACTTACTCCCCCGTTAGGAATATCAAGTCCATTTTCCCGATAGAACTGCCAGCGCATTAGAACAACAATACAGGGTAAGTGAGACCAGACTGAAGTGGAGTATGCTCACTGTAGACAGAAGCTGGAGAACTCAGAAAAAGACGGAAGAAAGGAGACACCGAAAAGTTGTATCGCCGTCCTTAAAGTACCCAAGCGCCCGGCTGCTCCTACACCAGATACTATGGCACATAGTGGTCCATGTAAACAGCCCAGACTGGGAGGCGAACAAGACGGAGGGATGGATTGTGATGTTGCACCTCCAATCCAGATCGGCCAGATACTGCCTGTGAGCGACGCTGTCTCTATTAGTGAGTGGGCTATACTAACGGGTATAACTTTTACAGCAGAGTCACCCACAGTATCCTCAGTATACAACTCCGAAAGCTTCCACAACAGTCCCACCGCGATATGGCCTCCAGCAGGCCAACTTGCCAAAAGCTCCCCAGTTCCAATCGTCCTTCTCGTCGGGTTCATACAGATCAGTTGTCCCAGCCGCCGGGCAAACTGTGCAGTATCCCCTTACAACGCCCAGCTTCATACAAGCAACCCCTCAGATCCCAGTCCAGAGCGACACCGCCATAGAAAAAAGCCCCAACAACCATCCCACTCCGGCGCCACCGGCACCAGCCCAGGACACACAGCAAACTCATTCTACAACTCTAGCCGAAAGCCGAGAATCCACCGACGGTGAGGAAAGCGACGAGACCTCATCCACGACAGACTCAGAGCTTCCAGACCCTGACTCTCTATGGCATCATGACCCCCCTACACCCCGGGAACGTTCACATTCACCTCAGCAGGGGTCTGCCCCCACCTCATCAGCAGAGGGCTGCGCTACTACGCAAGAGGAGAGAACTCCTAAGAAGGCAGAGCCAACCCCGAGCACGGAGCCACTCCCGCCCTCTGCCCTCAATCTACTAAACGACCTAAACGAGGACCAATTCGACCAGGCCATACTACATATTACGGTGCGGCGCTCGCGAATGCGGGAATTAAGGAGTATCCAGAGGGAGACTGGGGATACTGCACTGCTCAAGCGGCGGATCGAGGAGTTGGAGAAGCAGCTGACTACTCAGAACAAACAGATACAGAGCTTGGAGGCCGAGGGGAGTTTGCGGGTTGCCGCGTTGGAGAAACAGGTCGTTGATATTGTGGCTCAGGGGAGAGAAGATAGATGGAGGCTTGAGAATCTGGAGGGGTTCATCGAGGAGAATACACAGTTACACAATAAGTGGAAGGCACAGGTGGGGAAGGGTGTTCCGGCTGGGAAGGTTTGATTTTAACTTGATGTTTAGGTGGGATTTAGCTATTTGGGATGGAAAGTTGCTACGATAATGAATGGACTTCTTTATGATACTACCCACTGTGTTGACGAGCTCAGCGTTTTAGAGTGGTAGACTGGCGCAGCACAGGCAACCATAGTGGCATTGCTGATGCACTGGGACAATCGGTTCAGCAGCTGAACGTGGGCGCTTGCATCCGTAGATTGGGGGCCAGTCTGCAAGTCCAGGGCCAGTCTGAACCACCAAAAATACAGCCCCGATGGTGTATATTCTAGGGCAATGATACCATAATAAAAATACCGATCAAACTCCCAAAGATCAACTGTGGCCATATCTTACAATACTCAAAGAGATTGTACTTAACAGTCGAAATTCATCAAAAATACCATTTTTACTTACCACACTGGCGATCCCTGCCTGGGTTCTTTTTCTTGGTCTTTATTTTATTTCCGGTGCTCCACTTCTCTCCGCGCTTGCCGGCGCTATTTTAATCTTATTTCGAGTCTCGTGGGCGTAAAATATGAAAGTAACCGTTATGGAGTGTTCACAAGCGTATTGTCGGTATCTTTCCTTTTTCTACTCTCGCAAGGTTGACCAGCGATGTAGACCCCTGCAACCACCCCTGCAGGCAAAGCCACAGTGAATCCAGGCTGCCACTTCTAGGACTGGGGGCTGGGAAACAGGAACGACGGAGACGAGATAATTCTTCATCTTCAAACTGTAGAGCTCGTCTGTCGTCTTCGAACGGATTTGTTATCCTCCTCAAACGTCGTCGCCTATCGAATATCGTATATATTGAAACCGATATCTTGTCTTGGCTATGCCTCCACAGCACAGAAAGACCCGCAATGCCTGGAGCCGCGAAGAGAACCGCCGTCTTTTGCGCCTGAGAGAGGAACATAAGGATCTTAGTTGGGAAAAGTTTCATGAGGTAGGCACACCGTACCTCCTCTTCAACATGGCTAACTTCAGGCACACGGCCCAGTTAAACTTCTTCCCAGACCGAACACTCCAAGCACTCCAGGTCCAGTATTTCCGACTCCACAAAGGGCGGAAGAAAGCCGCCATCAGGGCTCGCAGTCGCAGTCTCGCACCAAGAGCTAGTATCCGTCCAAGACGCACCACGGCCGCGACTCGCCAGCGGCGCGCAAAGGCGAGCCAGACCAAGTACCCGATCGTCTTTGATAACTCGGACGACGACGACTACGAAACCGACCATGGCGATGAAGACGGAGAACGAGACTTGTCGAGAAGTCAAACGCCGCTGGTGCGAGCTTTGCCAGAACCCTCGATAGAGGATAGATTGCAGAGAGCCCGAGAAATGACATCTGCAACTGTTCAACCTGCAATACAGCCTTCTACCAGAGACGAAATTGCACCGTCTAGCCATACCGGTAAATTGAGACAGCCGCCGAAACCTGTTCTCCCGAGTACCACGGCGACACCAGAGCCTACTGCGGATCCGTTCGCTCAGTCGACGCCTACTAATCCAACTCCCAAGTACAACCAAGTGCAGGGGTCACGGGCGTGGTCGGCGATCCATACAATCCCGCCGTCTCCAGAGTTAACACCGCACTCTGCGGGTCCTGTCCACCAGTTTCGCGATGCATCCTCCGTGGCCTGGAACACATTTGGCGAGGCATCAAGCACAGTCTCAGGGCAAATTCCTCGCAAGACCAGTGATGAACAAGATATAGGCCCACGCGCGTCACCTGCTACATCCCCAAAGCCGGCCCCGGCAGGATACTACTTGAGCGAAGCCACCAGCTATCTAGCCCTATGGTCCGAAGTCACCGAAAGCAAGCACGCGGCTGATATAGAGAAGCTGCAGGCGGAAAATTCCCGGATAAGGAGGGAGTTCGAGGCTCGCGTATCCTCTCTTGATGGGATTGCTGCTGAGCGGGATCGCCTAAGGGAAGAGAAGGGGGAGTTGGAGAGACGCATTGAGGAGTTGAAGAGGAAGACGGAGGAGGATATCCAGCGGATAACGGGGGTCTGCAGGACTATGAGCGAGTTTGAGAATTTAAAGGTTCTTGATATGTTGGGGTTTAGGACGAAGCAGTGATTGATACCTTCTGCTCAACCTATGCGCAACACCGCGAGTAGTTGGTGATTCGAGAGAGACTTCGCTATACCTGCCCCTTGGATTATGACTTTCATGACTACAAATGACGAAGACCAGGTTACAGTGCACGGCCAGTAGTTGAGAATTCTATTCCTGATAGCCTAGAGGCATAGAACAATTGACTTGGGAGACGACGTTGAGTCGCCCCAGTAACATAAATAACGAAGGATAAAGTGGCCTGTCAAACACGCACACACAGAAAGAGCAAGGCCACGGAAGATGAGAGGATAATATGTTGAATAATATCACCCCTCTCCCTCAAAGCCTGTCTCGCGACAGCACTAACACCATCACGGACTCGTCGAAGCATAGGCAGCCCTAGATATCAGCCGGGCCATAATAGTGCGGACCTGTTTGTTTGCAACGGTCGTCCTCTGTCTGGACAATCACGGACCACCAGTCAGGGTGGTCGACAACACCGCCGGCAACGGTCTTGCCGTTGTACTCCGTCTTGCAGTCGTGGGCAATAACCTTGACACTGTCCATAATGTTTTGCATGGGCATGATGCGAGACTCGCCACCCTATATTATATTATAACAAATCCAGGTTAGTAAGCTGCTGCTGCGGCTAGCGTAGTATATAACGTTATAGGGGAGGAATGTGGGTTCAACGTACCTCGTCACAGTAGCGGATGCTCATATGAGACTTGCAGTACACGTCGACGCACGTGTTACCGTCAGTCCCTACAGAAGATACCCAGTGTTCGACCTCGCCGAGGGCGTATCTTAGCTTGTTAAAGCTGGGGTGCGAGGCCTTTCCCCAGCAGTTGACGCTGTGTTGCTACAAATACTCAGGTCAGTAAGGAGGGACAATATATTGGTTTGTGGGGGGGACATACGCCGGAGGCAGCAGTGGCCAGCATGGCTATTGCTGAAATGACAACGTCGAGTCGCATTGTTAAGTTCGAAAATTGAGAGTGAGAACTGTTGGACTAGATTGTAGGGCTGAAGGTGTGATCCGCGATAAGAGGCTGGAGAAGTTGGTGATCAAGTCAAAAGTTTCAGATGCGGAATGAGGGATATTTATGCTCTTTAAGATTGGACTGGACGAGCTATCAGCGTAGTGAGAACTGGGGCAAGACGTGTTTGCAGAGGTATTCATCAACAGAGTCCTCATGGTGATGAAGGTTCAGTAACAGCAGCGTCAAATATAGCAGTACATATGACCCATAGTAACCATTTTGCCCCTGGCCAGATAGGCCTGGCCCTTTACCGGCCGTGTTTTCTCTCCTGCTCATGCAACACTAGCGATAAAAGATTATGCGTGACTTAAAGAAAACATATCCTGTCACCGCTGGATTAAATAGCCAGTGCCTTCTATGTGTCTAGACTTACCACGGTTTTACATACAGCCCAGATACAGAAGAGGCTATCTCGCCGGCCGCTGAGACATTCATAACCAACTGTACTTCGAACTGCATCTATATCCTATAATGGCTAGATGCAGGAGCTAGGCCTGGCCGCACTAATCCACTGTGAGAGGCATCAACTACAGCGCTATTGCCTTAGTACCCAAGTGGCCTAGATAGTACATACAGTCAATCAGGGCTGAAAATTCACAAATTCAACCACGACAGGGCCGCAATGACCAAGGCAAGGGCCCGGGCATTTGGTGGTGACACTAAATATTCGTAACTGGCTGGCGAGCAGTTTGCTAAATTGAGAATCTAGAATTCCGGTGAATCGAAAATTACTTTCTAAGCCCTAAAGCGATATCTATAAGTGCTATATACCAGGTCACGGTGAAGCTGTTATTCATCTGCGTGGTGTAGCGGCCTGGAATATGTGAACCGTAAGCATCCTCACAAGGGAGTGGCCATGTTAGGGATTTTTGACCTCTTAAGGCCTGTTATTGTGCCATTGGCCTCGTGAAATTACTGTGGTGACTCGCAACTCCTGGAGAGGAGTGCCGTCGCTGTTGCCTCAGGCTCCACGGAGCAGGAGATAACTATATTTCCGTATCGAAAATTCCCGAATCAGGGCAAACAGGGGCTACCGCGAAGCCACAACAAACTCTACTACCAGGAGATCTTCGATACAGTAATAATCGATGTGATAACATTCTGACTTATTCTAAATCCAGTACATCGCCGAGAAAGCAGGGAAAGCGTACCAAGCCATGATCGAGGTCCTCGAACCACAGGAAACAGCAATGTAGGGTTTTACGAATCTTGTTGAGCAGCAGCGGCCCGATATCACTGTAGAAGCTTCTGGAAATTCGGTTCAGTCTGGCAAATTAATGTTAATGAAGATCATCTTGATCCTTCGTGAAGAGTGAAGACCGAAGGGGCCGCGCCATTCTGAAAACTGAGTACGTAGGGATTTTCGTCGACTCAGAATCAATTGACGTGACGGGAGAAAGTACTCGAAGCTTCTGCACCATCAAACACTAGACCAAAGGGTTTGATGTCAGGCGTCCCGTGGCGCTCCTTCATTTCCGTATTCACGATTTGGTGTTGTGCTCTCCTGAATAGCAAGAGCGAAAGCGGTTAGGATACAACGCTGATAAGAAGATGACATTGTATGAACCCCTGCCTTTGAACCTGGTATCGCGGCTTCTCTGTACATCTCAGTCCACCGAGGCGTGCAAACTGGAAAGCTGATCTTGTTGAGCCTCCATCCACGAGTCGACGGGGCGCGGATCCCGGACCCGCGCGGCCCGACGATCTAGTCCGGAATGGGGCGATCGGAAGGTCGGGCCCTGGCGCTAGGCCGTATACAGTTAGTCGCCTGCTCGAACCGGTGTGCCAAGTTGGGCCTCTGATTGGCTACTGCCGTACTTTGTACAAGGCGGTTTTCGTCGATTATTCAGGCAATCATGCACACCCGTTGACCGGGACACCATCCTCACACCAGTGCCCCTGCAAAGTTTTCCTTAGCAGGCTTTACTTCTCCTGGTTCCTGCGTCGCTGGGTATGTTGCAGAAGCCAGTCCAGCGGCTGAACGTGTAACCAACTGCCATAACTGAAAGAGCGAAAAGGTGAGCATCCAGCGTGGTGATCGTTCGGGATCTAACTATCTCACAATTAGATGCCACCTTCCGAGCGTCGAATACGAGGCAGACCGCGCAGGTGGACCAAGGATGAGGACCGTTTACTCCTAGCGCTCGGCGAGAAATTCCCTCAACGTGGACAGCTCCGGCAGCATTTAACTGTATGTTCATTTCGCTGACAATGCTCTTCCTGTTCGCAGGGTTTGCTCTTGGATTACCATGTCCTGCACCGCTGTGGCACCGTATGAGGATATAATGTTAACCCGGAAAGGCTAATCTGATGTTGGCAATCTAGGATAAAGAGCTAGAGCTCCGAGACCAGTTCCCAGGGAAAACTATTGCGGCTCTCATGATACAGCACATGAGGCTAGTAAAGGCCAAAAGGGGATCCAAGACAGAAAATGGCTCGGCTGGGGTGGTGACAAGAACTCGTGGCAGCGCAGGACGGAAGGGGCCAGAGGATATTGGAGATGGTGAAGCTTCCGACTCAGAGTCGGATTCGGAGTCGGATCCAGATTCGGGAACAGAGAATGAAGAGGATCGGGATACCGGAGCGGAAAAGTGCAGCGATACAAATGTGAGAGTCGTGATTCCGAAATACAGTATACCCGCCGTCGCTAAACCGCAAAAGAGCCAGAGGAGCGCTATACTAGACCCAGTCAACGACGGAGAGTCATATCCGGTAAGTAAAAACATACCTGCAACTCAATATTGGATTGTCACGCCCAGAATGCATGCTAACGGACATCGAGATTACTTACCGAGCTGGGTCTTTCATGTGCAAAATGGATCGACCAAGTCCAAGCCCAACAGAACAAGACGTAGGGTCTGGGTCCAGCCCCTCTCAGCTGTCACCGGCGGAGATGGCTAGAGCCGGTGGACGGTTGTCAACGGCCATGGTCCTGTACGGCAATGCCACCAAGTATCACCAAGAGAACCTAATGAAGGAGCGTGAGCTTCTCTATGCAATTTCTGAGGCGGCCGACGATATCGATGTGGCCGAGCAGCGGGTACAGGACGCGCGGTCACGCAGAGAGAATCTGCGGCGAGAGCTGGATGAGGTCAGAGAGCGGGTCAGGGTTGGTGCCGAAATGGATAGAGTGCTTCAAAGGCAGCTTCACCAAGTTGACTGTTAATAAGGGTATCCTCTGCTCTGTCACACAGAACTTCACTGTTGTTTCTCCATTTGTTTATGGAGATATAGTGAATTAGAGATTTGGCATGGTAGCTGGAAAGGCGCAGGCAACCATAGAAGCCAATGTTCTACCCGGCTATTACGTATGGAAAGCCGGAAGCGAAGCGGAAGTAGCCTGATAGAGTGAATTCAAAGTAGAGACTGACTCAGACTATGAACTCCAGTGAGTACTCTACTTGTCATCTCTGTGACATCGTATAAACACATTCCAAGTTATTATATACAATGAATACAATGTCCGCATGGACATCCCTCGTAGTAGAATAACAGTTTTTATTCACCTTCGGAATTCTTCTACTATTCACTGTTAGGATAGAGAAAAATCTCTGCTGCGTTCTATGCTATATAAACAACCTTCTATGCGACCTTCTACTCGCATTCTCTAGTCTGCAACTGATTCTCTCTATCCGTGACCTGAAGGCTGATCTGCCCATTTCCATCTGGCTTCAGATCTTGTTAGCTTTTTCCTACTAAGCGAGTTACCTCCTGCACCATAACCTCTAGCTCGTGCACCGAATGCCAGACCTGTGGACCGACGAGGAGACCGAGACTCTGATTCGTGCGAAGAAGGAAGATATCCTTAGCGTTCGCCGTATCCAGGTATGATCAAACCCAGGTATCCCTCATGAAGACCTTGGTTGCCATGCCATTCCACCCTGGGGGTTTAGATGCAACGATACAGTCACTGCTGCATTGCAATACCAGCGCAGTAACTTGGGCTGACATGTTGTTCAGAAAACTCTCCTCCCTCACAGATCACTCACTGCGATCTACCAGCGGTGGTCTCTTCTCCGCGGCACTTCTGGCTCGCCGACAAACATGGTCGGGACAAGGCGGACGGTGAGCCAGCTAAGACCTGCGGCTACACAGTCTCACCCGCCCGCAATACAGCAACAAGATTCCGACGATGGTCCTGATATCTACGAGGATGCTTCTTCAGCGTCTGGCTCGGATGAAGACGACCAGATGGACGAGGCGCCTGCTGTAGAAAGCGCAGTCGACAGAGTAAGTAAAGTCAATCCTCTACTTCAGTTTCGCTAGCTAACCCACCCGGAGGCCAGAGCTCAGATTGATGGGCAGGAAAACGGCTATCCGGTCGAGCAGCCGGAGAATACAGAAGCCCAACGCGTGAGTCTACTGGATAAACCTTTGAATTGCATTAATTAACTCCCCGAAGCCTTTCTTCCCCACCCAGCCACACGCCCCGACCACGCCGAGTCCTCTGGGGCCTTCCTCACAAGCGGACTGGCGACGCAGAAGGAACGATCTTGCCGGGCCGGAGGTGCGCAAAGCCCTAAGTGACCTTCCCGATGAGCAGGTCGCGGAGATTGACTCCTTAGGACAGGAGGCAGGGGAACGAGAAACCAGCCCAGGGCTGTTTAGGGCTGTTCTCACAAACAGAGCCATTGCGGCGATGGAACACAGTCGGAATGGGCCCAGCGTTCGACAGAATGCAGGGGGTGGCGCGGCTGCCGGGTCCTCTGGCACACAGATGACACTACGCTCCGCAACGCGAGCCCGCCAAAGGTTAGCCGCAAATGTGCCTACTCCACGTCCTGAAGCCCCAGAAGCCGAACCGAGCGGCGAGCCCAGAACCCAGCTACAGGGTCAGTCTGGGGCTGCTACGCAACCAGATCCAGAAGATCCAGACGCTCCCGATGAGATAACGGCAATGACCGAGATGGTCGATGTGATCAACCTGGAGCAGCCTGACCAGCCAACGTCCCAAGAGCGGGTCCCCGTGAGAACACCGGAGCAGGTCCAGCAGGCCCGACAGCGGAGGGCAGAGGCACGTCGCGCCCGAGAAGCCCCCAGACGTGCCTCTAGAGCGACCGCTCGACCCCAAGGAATCAGACGCCGACCTGCGGCCCCCCGGGGAAACCCACTAGCCAACATCCTCAGCCGGCCAGTCGCCCCCATGCTCGCCCGAATTAAACAGGAATCAGACCAAGACGCCATGCACTGGGAGCGCCACGTGGAAGTCTCCGAGAGGTACCGCGTCACGTCTGCTGCGACACGCCGCCGGGCTGAGCAACTGATCATGCGGTTGAACGGGCATGGAACACTTACAGTGGCGGATCTGTACAATGCGAGAGGTCTGCTCGAATGCCACCAGCTCATCCGGTTTGACACCGATCACCAGTAGCGAAGCAGCGTCGGAAGCTGCGGTCCGTCTTGTCCTGATATCACCCTTGCTTTCGAATCCATCTCCATCTTATATCTCGCATTTCATTGTCTGTTCGGTCAGGTATTTGGAACGACTGAGTGGCGGTGGATAAGACTAAATTGTGTACATTTTCAATTAGCTAACTTTCATATGAGTTAATGAATCGGATACTGCTTAGCGACTTATCATTCTAGTAAACCTCCACCTCCACCCTAAGTCTGCTTCAACCCTACAGACATGACAACAAAGATGTTTCAACACGTTCTAGGAAGTTCTCGCATTGATGCGCCTCGACCGATTGAACGATGCGTAGAATTGCTGTCTCAATCACCGCCCAATTCCCTAACTCCCCACCAGGGCAGAGGCGAGGGATGGTGTCCGTAGCGTATCTAGCGTGAGATCCTGCTTTGATATCTGAAATGAGAGGAGCAAGTGGAGTCAATGACATGCTGGCATGACAGTTTCTGTGCAAACATTGAGGTTCTTTCTTTCTATGCACACTCTGTGAATCCCACCACGTGATGTTGAGCCTGTATACCCTCGCTTAACAGGCTGTGAGGCAATTGTATCGCACAAAGCATGATAATTACTGGATGGTCTGCTGGTATTAATCTCATTTCACATCTCATCACTCAGTAACAGTAACCTGAACGCGTGGCCCCCAGAACGCGTTGGCTCGTGTGTCTGTTTTAGGGTGTTGTGAGGGCTTACCTTTACTCTTTATGGTGTTTACCCTTTTTACCCTTACAACACTACTCGCTCTCTTCTTTTACCATTCTCACCACTTCTGGTGTTTTCCCATTTACCCAGAGAGATTCCTTCTTTTGAATTCCTGACATACCAGCAGTCTCTTCATTGCTTACCTCTATCCTTCGTCCACGCATCCACCTGGCCTATCAACAAGTCACTATTCACCAGCTGCATCAACAGCAATCAGGCAAAATGTCCCTGCTGCGCGCCCCTCGCAGGGCATGGACTGTCGAGGAGGACAGTCTGGTACTCTCGCTTCGCCAGCAAGATCCTCACATCCCCGCAAATCAATTCGGAAACGCAAGTCTTCTCTTACCCTACTCTGTTCTTTCGTTATCAGTGCAGGACCCAGTTTTACTGACTACAGCTGAATAATAGAAATACCAAAGCTCCTTTACTGAGCGCACTCCACTTGCCATCAAAGTGCGTCTGGCAGACCTGACCAGGTCCAGATCTTCCCAGGAGCTAGCTCCCAACGGGTATGCACAGGGAGGCCCTTCGGCTGCTATCCCAGCTAAGCGTCCTGGAGAAGATGGTCTCGACGCCGCTCCCAGTCAGAGACCCAGTATGGGACCATTTGATCAGTCTGCCCAGAATGGCGGAAATATCGATACTGGCAACGCCTCTGAGGATGCCGATGGGAGCTCCTCCGCCAGAAGCGGCCTCGAGGAGAACAAGGCCGAAGAAAGCCCCACTGGCGAACAGATGTATGACACCGATTCTATTAGTGACTTGGAGTGTTTCACAGGTTGTGGCTGTACTGAAGCAGATTCCGATAGTGACCATGAGTCTAAATCTCAGGCTGGCTCTGATAATCATGCTGGCACTGGCTCGGCGGATTCGAGTGCAAATGGGGCACCGGTAAGCATTGCATATGCTTCTTTCAGTCTCTGGGTTCACTAATATATGCTAACACTTCCGGTCTCTCGGTAGGCTGTCGGTACTAATGAGACCTCCAACCAGGGCGCTTCCCAGAACAGTGCTCCTGTTGCCCTTGATGTCGGAAAGGGACAAAGCGTGTCTGCTGCGGACTCCTCGTCAGCCTCTGCGCTCGACAGACTGGCCTCTGCCGCTGCATCCCAGCAGGCAGTATCGTCGCAGCCTGTAATGGCCCAGGGAATGGTGAACCCTCCGCCAGTCCATCCAGCTCAGCAGAGTACAGCAGTCCCGATCATGTCTCAGACTCACACTCCGACTCAGACTCAGAGTGCTGTGCAAAGTGCCCCTGCACTGGGCCCGCGTGAAACGGCCCCGTTTTATGGAACCCCCCAAGTTCCTGTACCGAACATGATCTCGAACATGAATTCAAACATGACCTCGAACGTGACCCCCGCCTCTGTTCCTGGGCCACCCGGGCAGATCCAGGGAAGTCGAACTGCTGCGCCGCCCAGAGCAAGACCCAGAGCAAGAACAGCTCAACAGCCCCAGGTAGCTCAGCAGCCCATGAATTACGACATCAGCAACCCCACGGTCATTTCAAACCTAAACTCTGTACCACTCTCTTCTCTCTCCGCTCAACAGCAAATGTTGTTAACCCCCGGGCCTCATCCCTGGCTACGGCAGTTAGCTGGCGTCCGTGAACCAATCGGCTTTCGAGCCACAAACACTATGTTGACCGGTTTAATCCGGGAATTCGAACATTTGAAAAGCACCTACTACACTGATACCTCGAATGAATATCAGACCGTGAGCGAGCGCTGCGGCGAGCTATCGCACCAGTTACGACTGACCAAGCTGCAGCTGGACAGCACTAAATCGGGTTTGTTAAACACCGTCTCTCGTCTGGAAAAGGACATCCAAGCACGTAACGAGCGTGTATCTGAACTCGAGAATGACGTTGCGAAGCTGAATGGTAGGATCGTTGCCGCGTGGCAGAAAAACGCCAAAGAAACAGCTTATTTGGCGGATCCGGAAAAACGACTCCTTGCGCAGGAGGAGGAAATCCTGCAGCTCGGTGAGAGGTTGAAGGCGCGCAATAGAACCATTGAAACGTACGAAAGGATCCTGACTCGTGGTGCGGAAGTTTTCAGCGACACGGTGCAGCAAAACCGGAACCCCGACCAGAACCTCAACCAGAATCCCAATCAGAATCTCAACCACAATGGCAATCAGAATCCCAATCAGAATCCCAACGAGAATTGCAACCAGAATGGCAATCGGAACCCAAACCAGAGCCAGGACCAGAAGCAATCTTAGTTGGGTATGAAATTTGGTGTCGCTTGGGAATTGGCGTCTTATGTTGGTGGGTTTTTGATATCTAACCTGGCGTCTATCACGGTGTTTGAGTACCATCGCTTTTGACTTCAGTTTTCGTTCAGTCTTTAGTTAGCCAACTGCTTCGTTTACATGTTGCATGAGCTTGAATTTCTTTTGTCTTTTACCGTCAGCTTGTCTACAAGGCAAACCGGCTTGGACAAGTATCCAGTCGGTTGGGCGACGCCCTTATCAACAAGGCCAGAACCAGCTCAGTGGGCTTGAATGTATTTTAATAAAACCAAGAAAATGAATATCTTGCTGGTCTCATCTTGCCCCAGTGATCAGGGTAGATTATCACCCTGTAGAATACATCTGTTGTACGGGCACTCAGATATGAAAGTGAGCAGAATGTGTTGGCTTGTGTTATCCTTCCACCTCCAAGTGAGAGACACCACCACTGTTCCTTCTACACCTGTTTCTGCGTTTCAGAAATCATCCTGTTTTTTAGGCACCGCTGATTTCTGTATTTCTCATATCCAATCTGGTCTCTTGGTAATAACATCAGCGGTGCTTGTCTCAGTTGGCTACTTTCAATCAGCCTTGAGGGTGCGTTAATGGCGATTCCCTCAAATGCCGGCACTGAATGGATCCATGGACACAATATGAAGACAAACGTCTTCCTGACCTCATTTCTCGAAATCCTGGCCTTTCGGGGGCAGAGTTTGTACGAGTGTGTTCACCCTGTGTTTCGAGACCCATGCCGACCTTTTTTTCGCTTTAGCTGACTGATAATCGATGTTTAATAGGCATACGAGGACATATTCGAATCCCGTGGCAATACCCATGCGGCGAGCCATATTGATCAGACCTGCTGAAACGGAAAGGTTCATAATGGGCGCACCAAAGTCCGTCAGCTCGCCAGTCATCCCGGCGAAGACGTCCGCCGACGATTCAATCACATCACCTACGAAACGTAGGAATCGGCGAAATTTATCAAATGGCAATCGGCCAGGCCAGATGCAGCGGGAAGCCCAACAGCACTCCAGTGAAGCCAGAACCGATCTCAAGTGAAGAATTGCCGTTTGAGTTGGAGCAGACCAGTCTCACGAACTGTCTACAAACATCAACGATGCCGCAGCCGCGTGAAAAACCTCAAACCCTAAACAAATAAGCTCTTTATTCTAGCTATACGTATCAGCTTCATCTGCTGAAGCACTTCAGATACTATCTTTGTCTCCTGTTTCTGTCAAACGTGCAGAGTCAGCCAACGCTGCAAACGCAAACGAGCCGTCCAACACCAGCAAGACTACACTCAGATAATAAATACACCAACAGCGACCCTTCCTGAAGATGGTCTTTCATCAACCGATATGCCAAACACAACACCTACCACCTCTACGACCGCTCCGCAGCAAAACCTCTCGCTCTCTTCCCTTAGCTCTAACTCCAAAGCAACAACGTCTACCCGTCCGCTCCTCAACTTGCCAAGCCGGTATCAACTATGGGATCGTCGGGACAAGCCCAGACAGTACAAGCCAGTAGCGACAGTTCACCGACGCCCTCCATCGCTGGCACGGCAATGGGGGCAAACACTACAAGGCCGGTACGATCATCTCAGCCGTCAACCAGCCCGAATATCGTCTCTATCACGGAGTACGAAGCAACCCCTAGCAACCAAGAACAGCCACGGCAGGCCTCTACCAGCAAGGAAGTCGATGAAGTGCCCATCAGTGCCTACGAAATTCCCTCACATCCGAGCCTACCTCTCTGGGAAAGGCTCCTTGATTCGACTCACCGAGACACGATATCTTGTCTTGACGGGCTCGGGAGAGTGGAGGATGAGTTCAAGAGCTACACACGGCGGCTGGAGGAGCAGATTTCTATCTTGAATGAGCATAATTCTCGTCTTATAGACCTAGTGAGCCATTGCAAGAAATCTGAGAGAGAATATGCTCAGTCAGCTCGGCAGTGCTCTACACTTCTTGCTGCCGTTCGTAAGTCGGAAGCGGCTTATATTGGCTATAACAAAAATCTTCACGAGCTTGTTGAAGCCCACGTCCGCTTGAAAGCCATTCGCGAAAAGGCACCGGAGCCCGACAGCCATATCCGTGCGTCTGATCATGAGGAACGACTTCGAGCAGAGGAAGAGGAGATACAGTCTTTTGCTGAGACAGTAGAGGAACATGAAGCTGAGGTCGTGAAGCTCAGATCGGTGACCGCTAGGCTCGTGCAGATTGGGAGTAAAGGGTCTCAATCTTCCAAGGATGGGGGTTAGTTGGGACTCACGAGGCATCTACCAGAGTTTTTGCCACATTTATGTTTGTCAGAGCACTTTGGCTTTCAAAGTTCTAGGTTCAGCTAGTCAACTGGTACATTCTCTATGCCATCAGCCTTCAATATAGGGTATGACCCAATATCTGAATTTGTTGAATACCGTGCTCTCGCTCGCTGCTTTCCAATACTATTAGGGGGGCAGATATCTCTCCGTTCTCCTTCATCATGACATTGCGATTAGAATGCCTTAGCTCGGTTACCAAGGTGACCTTTTCTAAGACAGTGCGATAGTAGCCTTCACCGTCAAGCGTATACATAGGTACATAATTTCATTCCCCGTAATCTTTTCCATGCCCAAGTGGATTCATCATTGTTGTTTTTTTTTTTTTTGATATCTTCATTCACTGTTCTCCTTCCAGAGCCTATCATATTTCTTTCGAGGATTCCACCGTACCTACTGACTTTCAGGAAGCCAATTGCACGCATAGTTAGAGAAGCTGATAGACCTTATACTATTAACCTACTCATTCACTAAACCTCTAGACTGACTATTCCAAGACCTCAATTTTCTCTCTCTCAAATTTCTCTAATATTTTGAGAGTAACTTTTCTCAAGTTCACTCTCTTGGATATCCTGGCCACTCACATGCATACTGGATCTCATTGGTATCATCCTGTGCATCCTTAGCCGGGTTTCCTACATATTTACAACCTGAAGTCAATTGAAGCCATTTTTCTTTGTTTTGACTGGCTTTCTATCAGCAGAAAAACTACTTGTGATCACAACGCATCACGATGCCCGACACGACCACACACGCTTTCATCAACAACAATGTCGACGTCGCAATTCTACCACCCTACACTCCGCGAAATACCACCGTTTGGACAAAGGACGAGATTGCCAGTTTGGTATATTATCGAGATCTACACCGTAATCTATCATGGGGGGACTTTGCCAAAGTACGTCGCGTCTCCTTGGTTCACATCTTATCCATGCTCATCATGCAACTCAATAAATGACCTGCTAACTCAGAAAAACAAAGGCTCGGCCTCTTCCCGGGCAGAGCAGTCAAGACTATGCAAACGCGCTACTCCTTCGGTAGACGCGTCCTCGGGCCTACGACACCCACGCAGCCGCAGCTACCACTCTATCTCGCGCCTCCTGCCTACGCTTCGCCTCCGGTCAACGACGTACCTCCGGTCTATGAATCACCTTACCCCTCTTATCCCAGTCCAACGGCCAACACTGGAGCATACGACGGTAATACTATAACTCTCAGTCCAGGCGAGGTTGACAGGCCTTTCGCTCCCATGCCCGAACCATCACTTCGCCCTGGGGCATACGAGGACAATACAATAGTTATCGAATGCGCTGAGAGTGAGCTTGGTTCGTGTGCTCCATGGAATGCTGTGGCTACCAATTTCAACGCTGGGCCGGACCAACCCGTGATGCGGGCTCCCGACGTCCCTATTCCTACAATCGGAGAGTCCTTCCCTGGGGACGAAGATAGCGGGAATGATGCAGATCAGTTTGGCTATGACTACTGCACTCGATGCGAGGAGTGCCAGTATTGTGAAGACTGCAAACGCCTAAGAGATGATAGGACGCCGTCCATTGACATTCCAGATAATGTAAGATACCCCGATTCTAACTGCGTCTCTGATATCACATAGGCAGACCAACTAACGAATGCTCAGTTCGACACTGTCAGATCCGATGGCTGGACAGCGTTCCGTGCACGCCCCGTACCTGCTACCCCCGAGTTTGAACCATCTCAATCGCCCAGCGATATCGATCTTATCGTGACGCCCCCGGATGCGGTCGACGTGATGGCTATTGACGAATCGCCGGTCCAGCGAATAGCGCGGGAATGTATCGATGCCTTAGCCTCAGGAGCTAGAAGAGATGAGACGGAGAGGGCGTTTGATTTGTTTAGTTTTAGTCGATCGTATGAGGATGCGGATATGCGGTTCTGACTCTGTTTGATGTCAGCGCTTTGACTAGTTCGTTGATGGTTTGGGGAAGTGAAAATACTGTTGAGGAACTATTAACGAGAAGGGAAGTATTGGATATTTAGCAGGGCTGATATTTTCAAGCTTTCTGTGAATGTTGCTTTGACTGTCCCGTAAAAAGTGTAACGTGCAGGCGAACTCTGAGTGGCCCCCCACCTGTTAACCTGCAGTCCAACAGCATTTCAGAGTAACCCGGCTATCACCATTCTGGTGATGTCTGGAAATCTAAACAATGAATAGTGGTGTTCAGTGTTTGGGTCTGATATTTTTCCAACTGCCGCGTTTGTTCCCCATTATCTCTGTATCTCAACCTTCCACATATATATATCACCATCATCGTTACTCCTGTAGAAAGTCAACTTACTCCTGTATTGTATCCATCCAGCGACATCCAACATATTCTATCTTCCAGTATCCCATTTCACCACACAATACCACCAAGCGAACCGAAATGTCACGCCAAACCCCTCCACTGTCCAAGAAAGCACCAAAGGATGAAGACTGCATAGTTCCAAATTGGACGGACGAGGAAACTGGCCGCCTTATCAACCTTCGAAACGCGAGCCCCGATGTATCATGGGAAATGTTTAAGAGAGTATGTGGCATATCGTTGATGTTGGCTGTCGCGGCTTTCTCGACACCGGTTTTAATGCGATGCTCCTATATGCCCTGATTCCTGCTTTGCAGCGATGTTCAGCAACGACGATATCTCCCAAGAAGCATTTGCTAACTTGAATTGTCCGGGCTATTAGGAATTTTACTTTCCCTACAGAACCTCAGCCCAACTAGAGCAGGAGTACACATCTCTCACTGAAAAGAGTGTCCCACGAAAGAGAGCCAGGAGTGAAGATGATGACGGTGATAATGTTCCCACGAGACCTAATAAAAAACGCTCAAAATCAGAATCGAATGTTGGTGACAGTATTCAACGGGTAATATATTCCCACTTCACCTCCCCAGTTTCCTGCCATCATATACCCTTCACGCTGTCCTTCATGTTTCCTCAGGTGTTATCTATCTCACTAACCCTTCACCAATCTCAAGCATGCATTTGACCAAAACGAGCCGATACAACTTCCAAAAGGTCCTGAACCGACGGTATCCAACCCTGGTGCTGGGAATCGGTCAGGATACGCGCAACAGCTACCCGACCAGGCTGTTGTCGCGGGAGACAGTCACGCTCCTCATCGTCCGCAAGATCCAACGACATCCACCGGCACCACATCGAACTTATCACAAACTCAACAGGAACCGACTCCCCCTCCGAATCCGGCAGCATCTACTCATGCACACAGAAGAAACGCAACCAGAAAACCAAACTGGAATTCATTCTTCCTTCCCCTCCGACCAGCACCAGCTCCGCCGCGCGCTCCGCAGATTCCATCTATCTCCCCCTCCGGCCATGTCACGCCTCGACCTCAGCACGGCGATGCTCAACAGGTGGAAGACATACTTCCCTTCTGGATGCGGAGAGGGAGTTTACCGAGTGATGGTAACATGTCCTCAATATCAACCAGGCTGTCTGCGCTGCAAGGGATTGGCGAGTCTGTTTCGAGCGAAATAGGAGAGATTGGGAGGAGCATTACCGCTGTCTCTGAGCGTCTAGGCACGGTGTTCGGCTCTGAATCAACAAACGCTCTCACACAAGCCATTACCTCTCTTAACGCAAACCCAGATCCAAATGCCGCGGCATCGGGCGGCCTTCCGGCAGGCTCATCGGAGGTATTTGATTCCCAGGGTCACGCTGAAGTTGATGGGCTTGGTGGAGATGGAGAAACGACGGAGGATATGGGAGAGGAGGAAATTGACGCTGGGAATGCGACAGACGCGGATGACAACTTCCCGTGAGCAAATTCTGGAGAGAAGTGCCAAAACGAAGCTTTGAGGAGATGAGGAGGATTGGCGAGGACGCGGCCAACGATGATGATGCTGATACGGTGTTACCACAATTGTGACATACAGAACTTGAAGGCAGTTCATATGCCAAGGGAGACGATTTTGTGGAGTATTATTTGGCGTTTTGGTAGTATTTTGAAGTTATTGTTAGACATTTGTTTGGATATTGATGCAGGTGACAGTCACTGTCTCATGGTATCTAATTATATTCCCCTAGCTCATCCTTTATTTTTGAGGTGTTCTGGTAATGCCTAAAAAGTTGTAGGAGTGCAGAATAGAGGCGATATCATGACTGCCTACTGTAGTTGCACCACCAGAGATGAGACAACGGAAGCGTTTTGGCATTGTCCTTATTGCCATTCACATTTCTAGACTTCTGTCCGTATAGCACTTCAAAAGCCTCGCATCCTATACTGCATCCAATATTTCTGTCCGGCATAGTATTTCCGTATAGTCTACAATTTCAGTATTCAACATACTAGGGACTGAGAACCTACAATGATTAAAAGTTTGAATGCGGGACTGTAGGTGTTCAGTCTTTGAATCAAATATCTTTACATCCGCCGCGTTTGTCTCCCGTTTTGCCTCTGGCTTGCACCGTCCCTTCCTTTTATCGCCACGTTCAAAACTCATGTAAACAGCCATCTTCTCTTAAAGATCTGATCTTTCTAGTTACCGACGACTTACTCTATCTTCCAATCTCTGATATTACCACTTGACAACTGCAAACTCGCAAAAATGTCATCCGCCCGTCCTGTATCCAGGGAAGCACCTTCCCCGTGGTTGCCTGCGGAAAAAGATTATCTCCTAGACCTGAAAGCCAGATATGAACCTATGCCATGGGATGAGTTTCATAGGGTAAGTTACTTAATGTCGGATTTTACTCGCGCCTTCTATTCCGCAAGACCTTCCTCATGACTATGCTTTAGGGACTCCAGTCCCCCTCACATCAATCATTCGCTGACATAGACCGTGCGGTCTACTAGAGATTTAAGTTCCCGGGCAGAACCCCCGCAGAAGTAGAGGAGCAATATCATATTCTCAAGTGTGCGCAAATAGACTTGGGAAGGAAAAAACGCAGGAGTGAAGAGGACGGCGGGGGGAGAGGGAGAGACAAGGTTCCTATGAAGCCTCAGGCGAAACGCTCGAAACATGAATCCGATGGCGATGGCATTTCTGACAGTTACTTCGGAGATTATGATCATGCAGGGTGGAGCCAACAGATCAATCAAGGTGTTGAGCCTCAGCCTGGTCGTGCGAGGCGATTTAGTACCGACAGCGGTCTATTCGTCAGCCAAAGCAGTCACGACTCTCCGGATACCGACAGCAATTCCCCAAATGAGAAGATTAATCAGGAACAACAAGACAGGGAAAAAGTGGACGATGAGATGGGAATGATCAACGACAACACTCACTTGGATGGCAGTAAACCAGTAAGATATCCCAAGTTTACTAACTTCACTTGTCCTTTTTCCTCCCTTCATCAATGCCTTCAAATTTCCATCTCCTTTGAGTGTTTCTTCCCATCGTTCCCCGCTGGTGCTACCAGGTACACTAACACTTCGTCAACTCAAGCGCATCTCGAACCAAAACAAACAAGGTCTCATGCCTATCCGACAACCAGTACCTCCGTCCCCCTTTGATCAGACCCCCTCCGACTTCGTCTTGGACCATGCTATGCCGCGCCCCCAGCCCCCAGATCTTGACCTAGCACGCATCCAGTCAACGCAGGAAGATATCGCAGCCTGCATGGGGGATCTCTCAACTCTTATTGAAGCCAAGTTCCTTTCGCTGGAACAGAAGTTCGATATGCTCTCAAGCCAAGTGGATATTTTCACGAGACACATTACCGCCGCCGCTGCGAAACCCAACCCCTCCGCGCCGCTGAGCTCGGGGTCAGCAAAGCTCAGTCGTCGTGCTACACAGCCTCTGAGCACGAATAAGGATCAAAGCAAGGCAGCGGCATGCGGAATCTCCGGTATACCTTACGATCCGTCCTATGTCCAAAAGCTAGACCATTCGGCCGCTAGGATCGCAGGCGCGCTTGGGCTCTCAGACATCTCCAAACTTTGGGCCTTATTCCTGGAAGACGCTTCAACCAAGCCCTTGCTAGAGTATTACATCAACGCGCGCAGGGATTCCTTCGGGTGGCCAAACTCAAAACAATACAACAGTCTTTATCCAGATGTCATGGCTGTTCTTTGGACCCATTTCACACTTAAGCCGCTGATGCTAGCAGACACGCCGCCGACCAAGACCTCGATGGGTGTTACATCGAGGATGTTCTACAGCATATCAACAGGTTGGTACGCAAGTCAAGTCATGAAGGCAAAACCAGGATTATTTCCGCGGTCTCACTTGCTAGGTAAGGGTGATGATGATGTTCACATTGACCCATGTGACTGGCTCCATGCGTGGAAACTGGTTTCATTCTTCTGGATGCGCTCGATCGAAGGCAGCGTACCAAGCATCTCTGACAATGATGTACCACTTAAGCCGGTCTATAATTGGGTTCCCGATCCCGTTGATGTATTTGATGTAGGTGGGGGGAGGGGGGTGACGGAACGTATGGAGATAGAGGAAACCAAAAACTAGAATGCGGTCGATACATATGCTGTCCATTACTGGCCTGGACATACAAAAGCAAGAGAGACCTAGCGGCAGGGCTGGCAGATAGACAGATAGATGGCGCTGAATTGTCGGATGTTATTATGCGTTTGTATGCAAGCAGTGTTGACTATCCAATGGTATCCTCTAGCTACATTAAACATTACATTCATTGCTTCCCATTGCGTACTTTCACCTTATGTGGTGGTAGTTTAACCATCTTCGGAATATGGCATTACCAGCAAGTATCACCCACCTGTCAGGGTGAAGTGTCCAAGTGGGCTATATTTACTCCCGCGCGTTTGCATCGTCCACCTTCCCCTCACTCCCTTTATCACCACCATACATCCTATTCCACGCCTAAAGTCGACCATCTATCTATCTTATCTACCAATCTATCTTCCGTCGTATCTGCTAAGCGTCAATATACCGCCCTTGCCTAGAACGAGTCCCGCAATCCTACAAGATGGCACCAGAAACAGGATTAAAGAAACCTCAGCTCGCCTGGTCACCAGAGGAAAGAGCCCGTCTCATTCAGCTACGTGAAAAAAATCCTGATATAACGTGGACTGAGTTCCACAAGGTACGCATTGTCCTATTTCACGTCTATTGGCCCCGCGCGTTCCCTTTTTTTTCATGACGCGACGTTTGGCGCGTCAATACCACCCATGCAAAGTCCTGGTTGCAGCCGCAAGCAAGCCCAGGGGTTTAATTGCCAGCTCCTATTGGTATTAACAAAACCCGCTAATATGCATTGCTTGGTGCTTGTCGCTGTTAGCGATACCCCTTCCCCAACCGAACCCCGACCTCAGTGTTCCAGTGTTACCGCCGATACAACGCGCCTGAAGACGTAGGTATCCGGCGGAAAAGGAGGAGAAGGAGGGCCAATGGTGATGGTAGTCGCCGTACTACTAAGCGTGGCCGGTATGAAAACCAGGACTGGGACGACGAGAATATGGACGATGAAGACGACGAGGGCGATGAGAGTGATGAAGATGAGGTGGATGATACAAACGAGACGGAAGACCAAGAATGGACAGACGAGGAGGCCGGGGATATCGACTTCAATGGAGCAGTTAGTCCGGTAAGATAAATCAATCATCTCCCTCGTCTCGTTCTGTCTACACGGCCTACAACAAGCACTCTAACCCTTCATCGAGCTTCAGCGCGGCTCGCCGTGCACAAGGGATGACATTCGACGCATGTCCAACCCAAAAAGAACCGCCCCTAAACCCAAACTTCCGGTCCCATACACTGCCAGAAAGCCATCAACAGGAACCGCAATAAACCCACGGTTCGTGGCTGCCCAAACGATCCACTGCGTCGACCCAACCCATGGAATCAACCTCATAGACCAACCTACTTCGTGCCAAGAAAACGGAAACCCAACCTCAACACCAAACGTCAGAGCCTCCCTCAGGTTCGTGCACGCGGCATGGACCGAGGTTATGACCCACTTAGAAGGGTCTGAGAGATTCGGCAGTCGCTTGGATAGTATCGAAGCCGATGCCGTAAAGGCCCGAGAAGAGGTCAGGCAGACTAAGGAAGACATGAAGAAGATGCAGGAGGATATAAGGAAGATAAAGGAAGATGCAAGTAAGGATAACAAGACGCTCACTGGGATGATGTCCTTGTTGGGGAATTTAAGGATGGTGGATTTATTCAGGATGACCGGCGGTGGTGGTGAGGATCTCAAAATTGAGCCTCCAAGTGATTCGGGGGATCCGTCTACGGCATTGCTTACTCGCACTCCGGAGTGTGATTCCGAGAGTGAGCATCTACGGGCTTGGAGTGGGTAGAGTCCGTTTACTTACCAGTATCGTCTCGTCGGATCTCGTCGTGAATATTTTACAGTTATGAGCTGAGATATATTTTAAAGTCTGTCACCCAATAAGTGGTCTTAACTATCTGGTCATATTTTATGTCAAACTCTCCCCAGCTAATATGGAAATACGAAGCATGATATCGCTGTCTTATGGATATAATAATAAAATCCAAAAGGCTCACACCTCCCAGCCGCTACTTCTCTCTCCTCACGCACTCCCACTCTCCTCCATCCTTTACACCCAACCAAAGCAAATCCGGCCGCGAATAGTGCCCACAAACATCCACAAATGACCTCGCCATAGAAATCTCATCGAAATTCAAATTCGCGTAGACGATCCCCTCCTGATCATTCGCCAAATCGGTTGTGAGTTTCCGTCCATCCGGTGCAAACACAGCTGAAGCGCCCCCGCCTGGCGAATTCATCAGCGCACCAGTCTGCGTGCGCATTCGGTCAACTCCTTTCGCTGTTAGGACAGCTGTGCAGTGCAGGACGAAAGATTGAGATTCCATCGCGTAAGTTTGGGACGCAGCCTCCAACCCTGTTTACATTAATCTAACGACCCTGATAGGTTCAGCGAGAACGCAATGAATACGAACCTTCTTTTGAGACGGAATACAGAGCACCCTCGCCAGGGTGGGGATGAAGAGGCGGCCAAGCCGAAATGTGAATTTGCTCGCGCTGCGCATATGTGTGGTATTTCAACAGCGGCTGGATGTGTTCCCAGCAAGAAAGAGCGCCGACGCGTCCAACGTCCGTGTCCGCGACACTGCGAAGACAATCACCGGTAGAGTCACCAAAGATAGTTCGCTCCATATGCGTGGCCTTTATTTTCTTTCTGGTCATGAGGATCTTCCCGTCGCAGCCAAGAGTCGCTTGAGAGATATACAGACTATCATGGATATTCTCAGAGAAGCCGAGCACGACGATGACTTTGTTCGCGGCGGCGGAAGCCTGAATCTTGGCCATTTGCGGGGAGTCGAGCTTCAGCGAGTTGCGCATGTATGCTGTTGTCATTTGTGGGTCAACTGGGCGGTCCCTTCGGGGGTTTGAACTATCAGTTCAGATTTCCATCAAGTGAACAATAATAAGGAAAGCCGATGCGGCTCACCATATCCAGGCTGGATATCCCGGAACCCAGCACTCGGGGAAAGCAATGAGCTGTGCACCATTAGATGCAGCGTCGGCGATAAGAGAGCAAGTCTTGTCGACGGTGGCGTCGAGATCAAGCCATACTGGTTCGGCCTGTGTCACGGCAACCCGAACTTGCTTCGATGTGGACATGTTAACTGGCAGGGTGTCAATATTAACTATTAATCTAGCACGAGTCGCAAGAAGTGAAGCATCGTCGGATCCTTTAAATATAAATGCCCCGCAGTGCGCACAGAGCTTATCAGCGGAACATCCCCCGTTCCAGCCGCTCCAGCCGCCCCGCCCCCGCAGACAACGGCGCGGGATGACAACTGCAGTTCCGCATGTTAAAGTTGGGGGTACGAGGTTCTCGCAGCTTCCCGTATACGAAGGGCGCCGGGATGGACGGGGACATCAAGATAAGAATATTTACTGACCTCTCGCTCAAGTTGGGCGAAAATTAGGACATAACGCGACCATGGTGGGGTTTCTCGATAAGCTACGAGATGCATTAACGAGCTATGATGGTCTGTTTTTGCTCCTTTTATTTAGAAGCTTCTATTAAGGGCCTTATATGTAGTACTAAGATCGCGCTAGATCCTCTTTGATGATATCCGCCGCCTTTTCCGCCACCGCAAACACTGTGGCCTGGATATTTCCCCTCGGGACCAGTGGAAATAAACTCGCATCAACAACACGAACATTGCTCGTCCCATATACCTTCAGTCGCGGGTCTACGACACCCCCATCCTCTCGCGGCATCATTGCGCACGTTCCACTGACATGATACATGGAAAGGACGAGCTCCTTGCAAAGGTCCTGCGCCTTCTGTAGTTCCGCTACTTTACCAGGTGTATGCAGGCGTTGGCCACCGGGCTTCAGGAGCGGCGCCATCGCCTCTGTTTCTGGGATTTTCTCCATCCATATGCTGTGGCGTGCTTGCAGCTCCAGGTCAACGGGGTGGCGGAGTATTGCGGAGTCAATGACTGGGGCGGCTGCTGGATCTGCAGACGAGAGATGCACGGAGCCTCGTGAGAGTGGGTGACTTAGGAGTGAAACGATGCTGATGAAGTTTCCGGGGTGGCTCATTCCGAAGATATCCTTTGCATCAGGGCCTGCACGAGGGAGTAGCTGGAACGGGGCGAGGATGTACTGGGCCGTGGGCTCGTTCGGGTCTTTGAGCATCTCTCGCAGGATGCTGTACTGCTTTCGGTACGTGACCGGAAGCTTTGGGTCGTCCAACGACGAGTCGATCTTCTGCAGTAAATGCTCCCGCTCGTTCCCTGGGAAGTTCACGCACGGCATGAACGCAGAAACAAGAGGAACCATGCCCAGTGGCCCGGACCCGTCTTTCTGGTATGCAGCCATCGCCGCGGCGGCAACTGCTGGGTCCCGCGCCATATCGCCAGACGGCATGCCATCTGCAACCTCGTACCCAAAGGAGACGATACCATGGTCCTGGAGATTCTCGCCAACCCCAGAGAGATCTACGAGTGGCTGGATTCCATGCGAGCGGAGAAGCGACGCATTCCCGATGCCAGATAGCTCGAGAAGCTGCGGAGTTTGCGTAGTGCCGGCTGCCAGAATCACATCTCGACTCGCGGACGCTGTGTATGTCTGACCATCTTTGGTGAACCTCATGCCTCTCGCTGTGACTGTAACCGGAGACCCTGCATCAGAGGCGTCGAAGATGATCTTCTCAACTCGAGCACCGGTCACAATACGTAGGTTCGCACGCTTTGTAACCTCTGCCGTCAGATAAGCAGCAGCAGCATGACTCCGGGTACGCGTAGCAGGATCAATAGCTCCAGGCGTCACAAACGGCCCAACACCCGCACCCTTAATAGGATCTTCCGTCTGCGGCCAGCCCAGGTTCTCAAACGCTCGCAGCCAAGCTCCATGATATGGCATATACTGGTCGCCAAACGACACCTGGACAGGCCCACTGGCGCCCTGATCTTCTTTCTCCGACTTCATGCCCGCGAAGAAGGACCGTACTGAGTCCGCGGGCGGAGTACCAGTGTGGAACTTCCGTACGTATTGCTCGAACCCCTCCCACCCCCAGCCTGGGTTGCCTAGTGCCTCCCAGCCATTCATCCCGGTGCGGGATGGGTATACGACCATCCCCAGGTTAATCGTTGATGACCCGCCCAGGGTCCGTCCCTTATTTCCAAGCAGTTGTCGTCCATTGAGTTGTTCCTTTACTCACATCATCAGTGACCAAGTCCGGCCTGGCGGGGTTGGTTCACATACCTGGGGGGTCGATCGGAAATTCCAGTCGAAATCGGGGTCTTCGAAGGTCGTCGGCGCGAGCCCAGGAATTGTGATGCGCGGGTCGTTTAATCGGTTCGTCCCTGCTTCTAGAACGAGCACTCGCACATTGGGGTCTTCAGTTAGTCGATTGGCAACCACCAAGCCTGATGTCCCGCCACCGATGATTATGAAATCAAAGCTTGAGTCGTGTACTCCGGCTACACAGTCTGTGTCCATTTCGGCCATTGCTGATTATGGCTGTTTAGGAGTTTGCGGGTTCCACATGAGCGGAGGATGTGGCTTACCTTATAAAGACCTCCAAGGGACCCATCGACCGCTCGGAGAACGAGGGCAACCCGCATTATTGACTTGTGCCTAGTCAGGCCACTGTGCCATTAGACGGATCCAGCAAAGCGTCGACAGGGATCATGGACACTATGCCTACTTGGCCTTCTTAGGTGTCCATCCTACCTGGCCAGAGTTTCTTGCATGCATTGGATGCCAAATTGTTCAACGAACGTTCTCAATTGCGGCAGACCTGACGGTTAGCAGCTTCCAGAATTCCCTGCTGCTTGTCAGAGACCTGTAAATCTTTTTTAGCCACAACATGGCTTACGGTGGGACGGCATCGAGCTAGACGCGATGGACGGCAAATAGCGTCAATTCGGGCCGGGCCAAAATCCTGCTGGAAGTGTCACGGGCCTGTCAAATATGTCAACCGCAACATGCCATGATCCACATCGTCACTTCGCTTAGAGGAGTTCTCAAGACCCAAAGAACGGGATGAACGGCCCCAGACAAATCCCGATTGCACTTGGAGGCGGAGCCAGTTTGGGGTCAAACCATCTGGTCCACATCTATTAATTGATTCCCTGTCGAGAGTGCAGGGGAAGCTCTTTGTGGTCTTTGAAGAATTCATTCCGCTGGACTAACACCGGTAACATCTTTGCCATGGGTGGAAAGTACGGATTAAGAGCCCGGGATGGTCGCAACATCGTCATTGTCATTATTGTCCTCGGCGTTCTGGCCATTGCTGCAGTCATTCTTCGTGTTGTCTCTAGGAGGATTCGGAAAGTGTCCCTTGGGCTGGACGACTATCTGATGTTAACTGCCATTGTGAGTGTCACTCAAACTGAACAGAAGGCAGCCTTCCTAATTGTGCTCTCTAGTGGTTTGTCATTGTCTCAACGATTCTTGTCATTACGAGTACGTATAAAAATGTCTCAGCCTTAGTGAGGTCTGCTAACATCTGCTCTTGTAGCGGTCACGCATGGTGGCGTCGGGCTGCATATGACTGAAGTCGACCCGGAGGATCTGATATACACGATGAAAGTATGTATAGCGGCCACCTCAACTGGTGTCGGACTTACTTATCTCAGGCCAGATGATTATTGTCCTCCAGTCATTATATGGTGTGGGGTTGGCCATCGTCAAAACATCGCTGATGGTTTTATACTACCGGCTCTTCGGGACGGTGAAAAGCTTTCGCATCGCAATCTACCTTACCGGTACTATTGTCTGGGCGTGGGGCTTCAGTATCGTCCTTGAGTCATTCCTCCTATGCCAACCTGTGGAATTCAACTACAACCCCATGCGCCCTGGCGGGGGTTCCTGTGGGAACCGTAACGCGGCCTTTGTCGTTGCCGGAGCCCTGAATATGGTTACAGACTTTATGGTCATGCTTCTCCCCGTACCATACATCTGGAGTCTCCAGCTTGCCACTGGTCGCAAGATAGGGCTGGTCATCACATTCTGCCTCGGTCTCTTGTAAGCTCACCAGTCCACCTTCATCCCGAACGCCTGCTAAGCCTTTGGCCCTACCAATACAGCGTTAGCGCAATTAGTATGGTCCGAGTTTTCAGCCTAATGAGCATAGATTTTGAGGACGCCCCATGGACTCTACCTCTTCCACTGATGTGGAGTATCGTTGAGGAGCAGCTAGCCATCGTTGCAGCCAACCTCCCCATCCTGCGACACGTGCTTGCTGCCATCCTCCCGGATGGGTGGATGGGTTCTTCCAGGCGCAAAGCCACCGGTTCAGGGAAATTTCCATCCAGCGGCCAGCAACAAAAGTACCATATGGACCGCTTGAACAAGAGCGGTGGTTCCTCCGCGCGAGTGAGGGCCGTTCAGGGTGGATGGAGCGACGATGAGAGATCCGAAACAAACTTGGCTATCCATGGAGCTCCGCCGGACGGAATTCATGTTGCGAGAGGGTTTGAGGTTCGCTGATGTTGTCTATCAATTCCGTACTCTTTCCAGGTGTTCCATGGACGATGCATCGGGCGCCTTGGCTGCACACTCTCCATGAGATCTACTTTCCAGCTATTCCACCTGGTGATCTGGTCTCTTTGGAGGTTGAAGTTTTATTCTAGTTTCCGTGGACAGCAGCGGGATAAACATGGAAAAGAAACTGGTGGCATGGTGACAACTCCGTAGAATAATGGTATCTCATTAGAAGGCCTATTCAACCTTTTCTATTCTCGTCACTTGCTGTCCAGCCCGGTCCACTCCCTTCAACTGATGCGCCTTCCAGATTTCAACCTCACAGCCTCCTCGTATCACCCCAACCCTCATCGTCGACAGCAAGTTATGGGCCGCATTCGAATGTCGATAAACACCCCCATTGAAAAAAGCCGTCGCATCCTTTCCGATCCCAGACTTAATAAACGTCCTCCCCCCTGGATGCTCCTTCACAAAATCCGTCACATCATGCACAACCCCCCCAATCGCAACAAGCGCCCGCTCCGCAGACCCAGCCACATACTCGTCCCAGCTCAACACCGGCAACTGATCCAAGGGCACGCCCCAATCCAGGGTCACTCTCTTCGCATCAACCTTCTTCTGCAGCTGCTGCAACCTCCCCTTCTCAATCTCATTCGCCCGGAACTCCTTCAGGTTATACGCCAGCCCAACCTGCTTCCACGTCCAAATCATCCACTTGGTCGGATCATACTGCCACCACTCAATCGCATTGCGGTAATCGCTCGGAAACTCATGGTGGAAGTTATGATACCCCTCGCCCAGCGTCACAAGGGCCGTCAGGACATGATCCCGCGGGGAATTCCGATCATCAAACGGCTGCTCCCCGATCCAGTGCGCAAGGCTATTAACGCAATTCGTCGCCTGCTGAATGAAAAACACCCTCAAAATCCCGGCATACACAAACCCGCCCATCCAATCACCCCAACCCAGTCCACAAACAACAGTCGGGAATATCAACGCCATCCCCAGCGCACACTTGATATAGTTCCGATGCTGCCAGATCACGACCCCGTCGCTATCCAGATCCGAACTATCCGACCGCCCGACCTTCTTGTAGTTCTGCTTCAGCACGATCCATCCGATGTGGCTGTACCAGAACCCCTTGCGGACGGAGTACGGGTCCTTCTCGGTGTCTGTGTACCGGTGGTGTGCGCGGTGGCCGCGCGACCACCATCGGATTGAACCTTGTCCGGCGGCTGCTCCGGCTAGAGCCAGGTAGATTTGGAGTGGGAGGGAGCCTTTGTAGCAACAGTGGGCCCAGAGGCGGTGGTATCCTAGACGTACAACGTTAGTCATGCGGACTATTAACCACCAACCACCAATCATCATCAACAACAAGTAGAAGTGGGAACGGACCAGCTGTAATCCCTAACCCGGCATTAAAGTAGTAAACAACAGCGAAGAGGGCAGTGTAGAGATGCAGCGGCGTCCAGACTGCGGTGATACATCCGGCTAGCGGGAAGAACAGGACGAAGGTGCAGTTGAGCCAGTTGATGTGTTGGTACCAGTTTTTCCATGTTACTGGGAGTTCGGTGATGTGTGGTTTTGGGGCCTTGGGCTTTGTTGATGACATGGTGGATAGACTACCGGTGTTGGCAGGCGTCAACGGTGTCGTATAGGGTTGATAGATGCCTCAGGCACTACTAGAGTAAAGGTAGAGAAGGAATTGACATTGACAGACTATCGACCAGTATATAAAGCAAACCAAGCCATATTACAATCGATTGTGTTATCTTTGAGATTTCTCTGGTGGATGCACAGCATCATTCGACCCCTTGGTGGTTTTGTTGGGACGCATGTTGAGCTGCTGGGACACACAGCTCGATGACTAAGTTGGGCCACTCAGGCTTATGGATTTGCAAACCATTCTTGTTGGACATTTTCACAAGATTGAATGTGGCCTGTCATCGATATTCGGCCTCGGCTGGACTGCATTCGAAGTTGATCGTAAGATACTGGTGGTTGGGAATAGGTCGGCTGTTGTTGGGCTGGAGCCTTGATGGTCTACTCCAGCATCAGGGCGGCACCCTTTAAGCCCATGGATGAGTTATTCTCTATGGTTAACCATTTCACTAATACCCATTATATACTTCATCATCTATCAGGTCACAGTAATTCATAAATATAAAACATTGTTGAAAACGCATTTCCAGAGGTGGCACCATAGTTATCCATGGATGGCCGAGCATGACTCGCTGCAGCTCCTGGTTTCTTCTTGGCTCCTGCTTGCCTTGGGTAAACTGTTTCAGGCATTTCTAGGTTTTATTGGCGCAAATTCAGGCACCTGTTCCTGGTTTTGGTCGACGTCGACCTCTTCCTTCTACCTGTCATCCCGTTTTCCCAACATCTCAACCCTCTTCATCCATTCCTTTATGGCGAGTCCCAAAGACCAGTTTATCCTTGCTGGACCCAATAATCAGCTATCAAGGTGATGTACGAAGTAGCTAGGATCAAAACATGGGTCGGCCAGCTTTCTAGAATGTTAAAATCTGAGACTCTGTTCAGCAGGACTGGGTAGGCAGACTGATGATTTCTTGCATTATCCAGCCCAATCATTGATGTGAAAATTCTACTCTTCACTCTTGACGTGTTTAGTGCTTTTGGGAGCTGTCCGCCGTACCTCAAGACATCAACAGCGTGATGGTTTACTTCCATCACTTGAAGCCATATTCACGTCGACATTCCCACTAGAAGGAACCGGCTAGGACTTCAGCTTTATCATCATTGTCCACTACACCTCAGAGAAGCGCTACTTTATTTTGAAATGGTGGCATCGGTCTAAATAGACATCGATTACCGCTGTCCTTTAGCGACAGTAGATTCGATGAGTGCTGGCCTGGTTGCCTTGTGCAGTAGCATATCACCGACATCTACGCCCAATAACTATATTATCACCTTTATTGCGCAAATCAGAGCTAGTGCTTATTATCGGTCACCGAATGGCAGATCTGACTCGGTCAATAAGTACATATTAGAAGGTGTATTAATTATCGCAACCCTGTCTGAACAAACTTGGACATATCTCTTGTTCGGCTTATTGAAGGCGAGAAAATAATGGATACATGATGCCCAGAGAAAGCTCGGGACTTGCCCCTAATAGAAAGGAATTAGTTGGTTTTGTTGGTTGTGGATGTTCAATTGTTTCTGCATTGTCCTTGACCAAGACAGCGTTGGGGACAAGTGGAATCAGTGATCGGGGCTGCGGTCAATTTATACCTGAAATACTGATCCACTACAAGCTAATAAGACTACTCATGTGGCTTCGTATTCAAATACAAACCCACAGTTCGCAGGTCTAGACTTCTGATTTCTGAATCATCACTGATCGACATGCCAGCCGGCTCAGCCTCATTGCACGGACACAGCCCCGCCCTTGCTGCTTGGCTGATAAAACTTCAACATCTCAGTACTTCACCTCAAGTCTGCAAAGTATAACATAACTCGGACTTAGACTTGGACTTGGAATAAGCCGTCTGCAAAATGCACATCCTCATCGCCGAAGACAAGTAAGTACATCCATCCCCGGCTACAGCTCCACCTTTAACAACAAAGTCACCGCCACCGAACTAACAACAACCCAGTAAGGTAAACCAAAAGATCTTCCGCAAAATGCTTGAATGGCTGGATCCAAGCATCACTATAGCCGTCGCCTGGAACGGGGGTGAGGCACTAGACTACCTCTCCAATCCATCGCCGGCATGTCCGCGGCCGGATATAATTCTTATGGATGTATGGTTTCTTCTTCTCCTTTTTCGACTGACACTATTCGTACCAACATCAGGCAAAGGTAGCTAACCAAGCCTTCAACACAGACCTCAATGCCCGTAAAGGGCGGGTTCGAGGTCGTGGAGATCCTACGTACACAGCAACCCTATATCGCAGATATGCAGCTGTCGTCCACGCCCATCGTCGCATTGACGGCACAAATGAGGACAGAATACACTGTACAGTTCCACTTTGCGAAGGGATTTGATGATGTTCTCTGGAAGCCGTTTCGTAGGGCGGATTTGCACCGGGTGTTGATGTATTGGAGTACGCACGGGAGGCGGGCTGTGCCGCGCCATGGGGTGCTGCAGGCTCCAATGACTGGAGGGAGGGTTCCCATTCGGAGTTTGAGGGCGCAGTGGGGCCTTGGGTCGAGACGCCGCCAGTATAATGGACCGACGAGTCTGCTTTGATTTCTTTATTTATTTGCTGTTTAGGTTTGGTGTTTGGCGTTAGGGTTTGGTGTTTCAGGCCGAGTCAATTCATTACTACGAGCACACATCAGTCTTCGGTGAGCTAAGCTATCAAATCTCGGACATAGTCATATATGCCTTATCAGTTTTCCTGTTCTGGTGGCCCATTCCATCAATGCAGAACGCAAACAAACCATCACCAAACCACAGTGTCCTAGCGTTTGTTCCTCCGCTCGCTCGATTACCAACCGGCACCGCCACCACCAGAACCCCAACCACCGCCATCATCAACAGGGGCAGCGTCCTGGGTGGTGGGGTTGCTGTTTCCCCAGTCGCCGGCGTCCTGGTTGAAGTCCGAGTTGAAGTTGTCTCCGCCGGAGTCCGCCTGAGGGCAGCGTCTGATGGTGTGGCCCACTAGGAGGCATGGTATGTTAGCAGTCTTGCAACGACGGGAGGGATGGAATCATACTCTCGCCACAATTGTTGCATTTGACCTTGGACCAGTCCTTTTTCTTAGTACAGTCACGGCTGTAGTGTCCGACTAGATGAGAAGTTAGCAGTGACACTCATCCAGATAACAAAAACGATCTGTCAGCATACCCTCGTCGCAGTTACGGCAGGTCACAGTCGAAACATCGCGAGGCTGATCGCAATCTCTGGCAATATGGTCCTCGGATCCACAGTTGCGGCAAGTTCTAGGAGCTGGTGCCTGCGGGCAATCTTTCGCAAAGTGGCCCACTGTCGATGGTTAGTAAAGGTAAGCATAACATCTGTAGAAACTCACTTTCTCCGCATCTCTTGCACTCGACTCCTTCGGCAGAACGGGGTTTGTCGCACTCGGCGGCTTTGTGGTCGGAAGATCTATTCGGGTTAGCAGAAACACTGGAAACATGAACCGTTTACATACCCGCAGTTCCGGCAGCCGTATTTGTCGTGACGTGGCTGGGTGCAGTCACGGGCACGATGACCGGGCTCATTGCAGTTCACACACTTGACCTCAACACGTTCAATGATCGCGCGTTCTTCCTTGCAGCCACGGGAAGTGTGGCCCATTTCTAGACGTGTCAGCATTCATCTATAAAACTCTGTCAGACCACTTACCACCGCAATTGGCGCACTTGGGGATTTGACGATCATAAGGCAAGCCAGCATCCCCGAGGCGCTCAAGGTTGTCCTCAACGGACGATGGCCAGCGCTCGCGGAGGTTAGCACGCTGGGGCTTGGCGCTGTAGAAGAAGCCGACAACGTAGGTGCAGTTGAGCCTTCCCTGAAGGTCAATGAGGCTGATGCAATCGGTCTGCTCTTTCTCCTATAAATCATGTTAGCAGTCATTCCAATATGAAATAAGTTCGCTTACTAGGGCGATGAGGTAAATGTTGAACGACTGTTCGCGCATCTTCTTCTCGATGTCGACAAAGGTAGCGTTCGGGGCAGCCTTGCAGTAAACCTTGAAGTTCTACTCCGTGTCAGCTTGGAAGCTATTGAAACAAATCGAAACATACCTCACGGAAGTCTTCCAGGTCTCTCTCATCACTCGCCTTCTTGAGTCCCGCCCATGCCACCTCGGGGAGCTGATCAGCAATGCTGTTCAGGTCAAACTTGCGGTTCTCCTTGCATTCCAAGGTCTTGTGGCCTGTTACCGATTAGCCGTGCTTGGGTAGAAAGATGAATGCAACTGACCTTCCTGCTGGCAGTTCTTGCAAATATCGGGAGGACGCTCGGGACATTCAGCGGCGGGGTGGCCTTGCTGATTGCAGATGCGGCAAGTACCGGTGAAAACACGAGGCTTGGTGCACTCGACCTTGGAGTGACTGGACGGATTAGCAAAGACCAAAAGTTGGATGAGCTTACATACCCTTCCTCGCCGCAGTTATAACAGGCCATGCCCTTGCGAGGCTCAGTGCACTCGCGTGCGAAGTGGCCATCTCCACCACAGCTATGAAAGTCAACAATATGTTGGCTTGATATTTATTCTTAGACCTACTTGCGGCACTTGGTGTCACGATCTTGGTCACCGCCAAAGTCTCCGGGGCTCTGGTTCTCGTCATTGTTAAAGCCTGGAAGATAGGACGGTTAGCTGGTCAGTCTGGCATCGGAGCCTGAGATGGACTAGCACGGCATCTACTATGAAGCAGGGCTTGTGATGTGATGAGGTACATACCAGAGGCATCACCAGTACCCCAGTCGCCACCAGCACCACCAGTATCACCACCACTATTCCAATCGCGGCCCCCAGAGGTATCGGCACCTCCTCCCCAGCTGTCGTCAGCGCTCCAACCCATTCAGATCGCTCGAGTGTTGTCACTGGCTGATTGAAACAGTATCGTCAGTAAAGTGAAGGATTGCTGGATGGCGGATGCTTTGTGTTGATGAGACGAAAAATGAGTAGCTCCCCACCAGAAGGTGAAGGAATAAAGCACTTGCCTGGTTGTTTTTATTGAAGAGCTGTACCTATGAGACTGCTCGAAGGGAAAGGATTAATAAAAGCGATGAAACAGAGGAAAGAAGAGATTGTGGGAGAAGAGTGAGGCGAGGAGAGGAGGTAAACAAACGGAGGTGCGCAGATTTCGACCACGAGTAATTCACTCGCCACGTCTCAACAACGCGTTTGTTTTTGTGTTTCCTTCTCTTTCTAATTGACTCATCAAGAACACCAAGGATCTTTTCTTCTGTTCTGTTATTCCTCTGGCAGTTGTTCGCTCGCTTACTGCTTGACTAGAGCTGTCCTTCGTCGAAGTGGAATTTTCGATATTGAATCCACTGTCGAAAGTCATCAAAGGAGTCCAGCCTCAATCCAACAGCTAACAACTGGGCTTCCAGCAGATACCATACCCAGTCCAATGCACCGCTCAATACAGTCAAACAATTAACAGCGAGTTGCAGTCCCCCGATGCTAAAACGCTTTTCTCGTCCCCGTACGATCTTCGAATGAGACACCATGTATCCTGCGCCATTGACTTCAAAAACATTCTCTCAGTAGATGCATTGCTCAGGTTAGCGGACAATGTGAAAGCAGCAAAAGCCATTCCGGCTTGCCCTCACTCAGTATCAGAAGTCCCAGCGGCTGTAGCGAAAGTGTGCGTGCACCCTGATTTCCAATCAGACACTTATATCATATGGAGTATCGTCAATCCGTCTTCGTAGGCCGATTTCTCTCTCGGGCAGTTTTATATTCCAAGACGGTGGGTTCGCTCCTTCATTTCTCCGTGTGCCTAATTCTAGGGACCAATTAGTTCAATCGGCAAATATTGTCGACAGGTCGGAAGTCACCAGAGGCCCAGGTTGCATTTCATCCAGTCTATCAGCGTCGTTTATCATAGAACTGGGCTTATCCTGTCCTCCTTTCTTGTGGATTGTTTGATTCGTCGTGTGTACCGTCAGCCTTTCAACACTTTGAGCCATCAAGAAGCACAGGCTCATTCTTCCCTAGGATGGATGGATCAGAAAAGTGCGTCCTAGACAAAAGTTCCACCCTCGTAGCTCAATGAAACAACATACCTTCGCCAAAATCCATTACAAAAGCAAACATCCAACCGAGAGGCCAGCGGAGAGAAGGCGAACGGACAGAAAGTGCCTCTCCTCAAGCCAGAACCCCATCTCTCGACGCGACGAGTTAGAACAGAACCCGGCCAGCTAAGCACACCGAGACCCGCAAGCGCGGAAGGAAGTCTCGCTCCTTGACTCATACCATCCCATGCTCATCACGTTCTACCGCTGTGGCTTGCCAAGGGCCTCCATCTATCATATTCCGTTTGGATAATTTTCCCCCGGAGCAGGATGCAGGGGTTCCTGGGCCTCGACAAAACTCCAACCTCCCTGTCTTACATAAGTGGATGGGGGGAGCCAGAGCGACGTCCGCGCTTGACGCTGTGTAAACTAGGGCTGGAGATAGAGCAGATTCCAAGATTCGATTGGTGACACCACAATGACAAGGGTAGGTGCCGGAAAAAGAAAAATATATCCCGGAGCCGGAACTTCGAGGACTGCCTCATGGGGTACGCACGATGCTGCCTTAGTAGGAAGTTGAGGTCACGGTATCGCGCCAAAACGTCAAAACGCCGGAACTAAAGTCGAGGATCAAAGGAGTAATTTTGAAAAGAAGTTGGGTGGTGAACTCTATTTGTGATACGGTATGCTGTTTAGAGTCTTTGTATTATTGATACTTACTGATTATTTGTAAAACAGAGTCTCTGCTACTAACTAGTAGGTAAGTAGTACTTTTACTAGTATAATTAACTGGCGGTATCACCATTCGCAAAACCGCTCTAGTCTCTCACCATCACAGCCAAGATTAGCAAGCTACGGTACTAGTTACTTTCATTACCTCCAGCTTCATTACTTTACCTAATCGGTTGGTGCATTATATACTTCATTCCAAACCTTTAGCGCACAAGCTGTCCCGTCCGGCTCATATCAGCAATTCTGATCATGTCACCACTGCGGGGTCATTGATAGCTCTATGGAGGTTTCCTTGAAACTTCATGATCTTCTGGGTATCTTCTTTCAATCCCTCAATCTGCTTAGCGAGGGCAGCAAGCTGCTCACTTCCGGAGTTTTTTAGATCATCGATTTCTTTCCTCAAGGCAGCGTCCCCTTTTTCAGCCTGTAATGACTGTATTTCTTTGGTCTGGGAATCAATAACCCTGGCTTGGGAATCAAGTACCTTAGTTTGGGATTCAAGAACCTTGCCCTGAGCATCAATCTTTTCCCGCAGTTGATCTAGCTTATTCTCAACCCCCCTTGTAGTCACAGCTATATGGAAGGCCAGGCGGCATTCTGCTTCCGCTCGTGCTCTATTCTCTCGTTCCACGAACTGCGTAGTTTGGGTTAACCACTGGGACTGGGACTGGCTTATCATACACTGGGCTGCGTTTGAGGCTTTGTATGGTGTGCTTATGAGCTGTTCTTCTGTAGCGGGTATTGGTTTGTTGGTTTGGCCTGTTGGTGGGGGTTTGTTCTGTTTGATAGTAGTAGAAGTGTTGGTGTTGGCCGGTATTGTAGCCGTAGCTGCTGTGGATGTTACTGCAGCGGATTCCGTTGTTCCACTTTGTATAGCCGGCCGAGGGGCCAACGACAAGTTGATAGCGTCTGAGACTTCGCAACCGGCAGTGCCAGAGCTCTCGCCATGGGGTAATGTTTGAGGTAGAGCAGGCTGCCCAGGCTGATTATTTGCAACTGAGATTCCCCGGTTTTGAGGCTGGCTTTGCGTAATAGGAGACACGGTAGCTGAATTTGTAATGGGAGATGGGGCTTTCGCTGGCTGAGGCTTTGAAGCAGAAGGCGAGCAAGCAAGAGACTTTTTGGGTGGGCTTTCAGACGCCTTTGGAGCAGGCCGACTAGGTGGCGAATACAACATCTTCTGTCGAGCCGGTCCTAGGGCCTGTCCCGATGACCCCAAGGATGCTTTCCGTGGACAGTCCGGTAGGCGTGACTGCTCCTGTCGGTTATGCGAAGACTGAAGCTTGGGAATGTGAATACTCGACTAGCAAGAAGTCTGAGAACATGATACTCACTCTCTTTGTCTGGCCATCCCCCTGGATATCTCCATCATCGTCATTGCTTTCGTCGTCGTCGATTGTAATCCGAACCTGTTTGTCTGGGCGGGCCAGCGAGGTGCTCGGGTCGTGCACCAGCGGTCGTTTAGGCTTGAGTAACGGAGAAGCATTGCTTCTATCTTTAGGCAGCTGGACCCGTCGTTTGGCGTTGACCTTCTCCATTCTGTGATGCTCGTTGTAGAGAGCAATTTGGGACCGGTTCGGGAAGAAGTTCAACTCGGACTTGTCAACTGGAAGGAATCACCTAAGCATCAAGGCTATCAGCGTACCTTGTGGAACTCGATCCAACTGAGGTGACTATGGAGATTCCGCAAGTATGAAAGTCGGTACCTCTCTTCATCTGTCCACCGACCAGCCCTCTCGGTGGGAGGCACCTGGTGAGGGCTTTTTATAGACTCGTCGGACATGGCAGTTTGTCGAAGGCAGGAGATTTGCAAAGAACCGGGAGGTTTCTCTCATGTCTTTGCGTCCTTGATTTCAGCCCCTTTCCTTGCTTTTTCCTTTCCCGTTGGATTCATCTGCAGAGTCTGCCTGCAGGGGTGTGCAGCCGTGACTCCTGAACACAACTGCCCGAGGGAGGTGACGAGGGAGAGAGCGAAGGTCCGACCGAGAGGGCATGATGGATTCGAGCAAACAGACTACCAGGATTGCGATCCAAGTCGTGATGATCGCCGCAAAGAACAAAGAACTCGGTGGATATCCGCATTTAAGCGAGAGCGCTGTATCGACTGTGTCAACGAATAGAATAATTCCCCTTAATACCAAGTCGATCAGCCGGTCCAGCCACTCTGGTAACGATGTTTCAAGTCTCCGGCCTCGAATCCGAATCGAACGGCTGTGCATTACCGTTTGATGCAAGGGCGGAAATTAACTAGGCAGCCTGTTCAGCTGGATGCGGTTTCTGCTTACAGGTGGAAATTCAAGAAACTTTTGTCGAAAGTACCAATTAAAGGGGCAGTCCAGATCACCGTGATGCGAGTCCGATGCCGATATCTGACGGCCCGTACCGACATATGTTGGCCTGACTTACACATTCCGGTGCGTTCAACTCCTCGTGCAGCAGAAACAACGTGCTTACAACGTCCTGAGTTCGTGTCTGTCAACGAACGATGGGTCAGAACGGCGCAAGACACCGTGGTCGTGGACAGTCAATGCAACAACCCGCGGCGACTTTGCTATCAAGAAAATGACAGATCAAAGCAGCCCGCCCAATCAGCAGCAAGCCACTCGTGTCGATGACTCTTCTCTCATCGAGGAGCCAAGGAAGGCGTTCCGTATGGTTAAAATAGCAAAGAGATCCAGACCGGCAATGAAAATACCAGCTAAAACAACTAATCAGTAATACCATGTCATACTGATACGCCTTCCATGGCGCCGTACAAGCTAATACGTTGTACCTTCATCAGAGTACATCTCAGCCTCGCAAGCCGCAACTCCAGACCATCAAACCTGCAACGAACTAATGCAGGAGCCTCGTTCGCCCGGAGTCTGATCACCCTCATCGAGGCCCGGCCCCCAAATCCTCCCTCCTGCAGTGATGCATCCACCGTGACCGCTTCTCCGGGACCTGCAGCCGTCAAATTGGGGCAGCAGGTGGCGTAAAGCCCACTGATACATCGCAATAATCCAGGGCAAAATACCCACTCCTGGGTAAAACGGTCTGATCGCACTCGGCCTGATATCCATGCTGATACTGCTAACGGCTGAATTCCGGTCGGTCCATGCCCACGCCCGCGCCCGCGGCGACGGCCCCCGGGGTGGGAGAGTCAGGCGTGAGTTGGTGAGTTGGCGCTGGGCTCGGACCCCATGTATCAGTTTCCTACTCGGGGATTTTCGAGCTGGCCTGGCCTGTTTTCCAGTAACTACGTATAATCCTTGTCATCTCGTAATGGATTCTGGATCAATGTCAGGTGGCATACTCCCCCTGGTCCGGCTTCTGTATTATCCATCCGGTGTGATTTCTGCAGAAGGCGAGGTGCATCATACCGGTCTGCACTTCAATCAATTAGGTAAAAGGAAAGTACTATAAACGCGTGATTCTTTTGACAGATACATTGTTCAATATATTTCTGCGTGTCCAACCCCCGAAATCCTTAGCATTAATGCAAAGAGTCCAAAACACATGGCATCACAGACTAGCTCAGTAATAACCTTATAAGCTAACCTAAAATGTTAAATCTCAGCTACCTCGTGCTTAAAGAGGCACTGTAGGCCTTTGGATGAGCGTTCCATTGGAAAACCGGACTTTAGACCACAGTGTTTGGCAAATCTAGCCGAGAAAGCACCATGTGCGAACCATGCTTTGTATAAAGTCAAGTGAACGCTAATTGACATTAACAGAACCAGTGATACTCTATTTTGAGAGCCGGATCATGATGCTTTCTCTCGCTGTCGAGACCAATGAGTTTATTGCTAATTCCAGGCTAGTCCGTATACAATTAGTTCATCTTGAATGCGCTATGTTATTGGTTGATAATGGGCCGGCCCACCACATTCAATCTTGGTTCACCAGTTTTAGACAAGTGAGCTGATCCAGAGCCAGTTGTTGGTCCAGTCATCTAGTATAACTACTCGTCCATCTCCTCATCGCAAGAACCACAACGGCCATTCTAACAGTCATAACCAGCCAAAATGTCTACTACCACAGGAAACTGTCTATGCGGTGCCTGCGCCTATTCATACACCGGAGATCCAGCCGTCAAGGTATGCTCAAACTACCCGCCCAAGTACCATTATCCATTACCTATGCATTATCCATTATCCATCCTAACTATTCCAGGCAATCTGCCACTGCCAAACCTGCCGCAAGATCTCCGGCGGGACAAACACAGTGAACTTCGGCATCCCAGACTCAAACTTCACCGCGACAAAGGGCGAGCCCAAGACATTCGAAGCTGTGCACGAGACCGGGATGAAACTGACCGTCTTCTTCTGTCCCGAGTGCGGGAGTACTCTCTGGAAGGAAGCTAATGGGGATCTCTTCAAGGGCATGAAGCTAGTTCAGGCGGGGACGGTGTCCGATGCAGCGGCGCAGCTGGCGAAGGGGGTTGATGTCGAGTTGTGGGTTACGGAGAGGGTCCCTTGGTTGCAGGCGATTGATGGTGTGGCCCAGAAAAGTCAGTTCTAAAGCTGGAACTATATCCTGCTATATTTCGTATTCTAGGTTTGAAACCCAGAGGTGCACGTTAACTGTTCTAGTCATGGGGAAAGTTCCTACCTCGTTATAGGACTTGGGGAAAAGTGAGATATTTTTCTTCATAAATTACCATTATCAAAATTCAGAGGCATAACAACCCCCTCAATGGTGTCTACAAGGCAGGCACGAGTCCATCGTCCCTTCCAAATGATGTTAGTCCCGTAAGGAAGGAGCAGAGCAACGGTTGTACCTTCCTTTTCCAGACAATATAAACTGTGCTCAATTGGCAGGCACGATCGTATCGTGGTTTCCTACTTCGGCAGGTTCATCGTGCCTTCCAATATAAGTTTTGTCATTTTGAGGAAGGAGCGACCATTGCACCTTCCTCCTGTGCGATACTCGTGGTAGTACTGACTAGGCAGGTACGATGCTCGACAAGCCGCTCCTTCAGTATGGCATACTTTGTATGAGTTATAGTTCCAGCGATTCTTCCACTACTAGTGACTAGAAACTGAAAGCCAATTCATAGTCAAACTGGATAGGTAAGATTGCTAGACAACTAAAACTGGTACCGTAACCTATTTCTTAAAATGCAGAGTCTGCACATTGGTGTATGCCTTCAAGCCAGCGACACCCAGCTCAGAACCAAGTCCACTCTCCTTGTGTCCACCAAACGGCGCGCGCGGATCCATCTCCAAATGCGTGTTCACCCAGACACTACCGGCCTGTAGCTTATTTGCGATGCGCGCCGCCTCCTTCTCGTCATTCGACCATACCGACGCACCGAGACCCATCCGCGTCTTGTTGGCGCGCGTAATCACATCCTTCTCATCGCTCCATGTCATAAGCGGCAAGATGGGCCCGAAGGGTTCCTCTGTTGCGATCCGGGAGTTATCAGCAGGTCGATCGATGATGGTCGGTTTGATGAAGTAGCCCGGCTTGGAGGAGTCGAAGGGTTTGTCTGCGCCGTTGGAGAGGGCGATTTGTTCCGGGGTGAGATCGGCGAGGAAGCCCTTGACTTTCTCGTACTGCATGGAGTTTTGGATCGGGCCCATGAAGACGCCTTCTTGGTTTCCCTCGCCGACTTGGAGGGTTTTGGTGAAGGCGATTGCGGCGTCGCGGAATTTGTCGTAGATGGATTCGTGGACGTACACGCGCTTGATGGCGACGCAGATTTGGCCGGAGTTGAGGAAGCCGAACGAGGCGATCTGGTTCTTATTAGCATTATAGTATTGCATTTCTTGATAATTGGGTGGTTACCTTGGCGGCGGTGGCCTCGATGTCGACGTCCTTGCAGATGATGGCTGCGTCTTTGCCTCCACTGCGATTGTCAGTCTCACTATCCCAGAAAGTCATGGGTACTTACAGCTCAAGAGTAACCCGCTTCAGGGTCTTGCTAGCACTCTCCATAACCTTCTTCCCCGTCGCCGAAGAACCAGTGAAACTGATCTTCTCAACGAGAGGATGCGCCGTGAGCCAAGGACCAAGGTTATCATCACCACTCAGCGCCTGAACAACACCAGGCGGGAAGAAGTTCTGCGCCAGCTCAACGAGCTTCAGACCCGTGTACGGGGTGAAGGGCGACGGCTTGATGATGACGGTGTTACCGGTGAGCACAGCAGGCGCCAGCTTCTGCACGGTAAGACTGACGGGGAAGTTCCAGGGGACGATGCCGACAGCGACACCAATGGGGGTGTGGCGGACGAGGATCTTGCGCTCGGCGCTGTCCTCGACGACCTCGTCTTTGATCTCGGCGGCGATGTTGGCGGTTTGGCGGAGCAACTGCACCGACAAGCCGGTTTCGAGGGTTGCGACGTGCAACTAATACGTTAGCTGGATTGCCTTGGGCATTATAGGTGGTTTGTGGTTATACCGGCTTGCCCTGCTCCTGGATAAGGAGCTTCGCAAAGTCAGCAGCATGCTTCTCGACCTCGTCGGCATAGGCGAGGACAGCCTTCTGGCGCTCGGCGAAGGGGACGTCGGCCCAGGACTTGAAGGCCTCGTCGGCGGCGACGACGGCGTTGTTCACGTCCTCCTGGGTGGAGACGGGGACGTCAGGGTTGGGCTCCGCTGTAGCAGGGTTGATGCCATGGCGCTTCTCGGCGGTGGTGGACAGTTTACCGTTGATGGTATTCTGGAAGTTCTCGAAGACGTTGAAAGCCATTTTGCGAGGTTCAGCAGAGTGGAAGTGTGAAAACTGGAAGAGAGCAGCATGGTGGGGGGACATCCCGCTTTATAGCCGGCCCGTCATTCACAGCAGAGACAGCAGACAACTGACAAAACAAGACGCGACAAGACGGTGGGCGGGGAACCTGAAGCTGAGGCCGAGGCCCACATAACAGCCGGCTAGAACGCATCCAGCAGTAGACAGAGTGGACTACGACCAAGGCAGTTAAATTGGCGGGTCATCAACGGAGATAATGCACCCAGACGGTCAGTTGGCTGCAGTCGGAGTCTGGGAGAGGATGAATCATGCGCCGTCACCTCATATGCTGCTTATGCTTATGCTGCCCCCGCTATTTACATCATCGCCGCTATTTGGGTTTACTCTATCGAAGGAATTCACGGGCTGTCCAATAAAAACAATCAATCTTGTTCCGCGGTTCAATACCGATTGTTGTTAACTCCAGGTCAGAACGGGCTTCAGCACGCTTCCATCATGCATTCCCTCCAGGGCTTTTGCGAACTCGAGGGCCTACAAGGTCAGCAGTTATCAGCCAATTATGGGGGAGACTTACAGGAATGAATGTAATGAGCTTGTCAAAGGGGAACCGGCCCTCGCGGTACCACTGGATCATCTGGGGCACAGCCTGCTTCTGTTAGCAGGACTCGCGAACTATATCTTCAACTTACCTCGCTCGAGATACAGTTCCCTTCGATGCACCCGGTAATTGTTTTTCCAGACTAGATGGTCAGCTGGCTCTATAAGATTCAGACGAGACCTACCATCAGCAGCGCGGTGGTGTCCACCTTGAGCTTGTAGTCTGGCGGAGTAGGGGCTACATGAACCAACTTCCCCAGCGACGACAAGCTCTCAAAGGCCTCTTCAATCAACTGTCCTACTCCCGTGGTATCGACTATGACTGATGCGCCCGTGGGCGATATCTCCCGTACAGCCTGCTGGAAATCGAACCCATCCACCGCGGTATTGAGCGTATGCGTAGCCCCAACTTCCCGCGACAGTTCAAGCCTGTTAGCGAATCTGTCCAGAGCAATAATCGTCTTTGAGTTCCGGATCTTGGCCGTCTACAAATACCATATACCAGTCAGTACGCCTTGTATAGTGGCATATGGAATGAAACTTACCATAAGAGCCGCCATCCCAACAGCGCCCATCCCCATAACCAGAACCACATCGTCCGGCCCAGCACTCGCCACATTCGCAACAGCCCCCATGCCAGTCTGGAACCCGCACCCCAGCGGTGCAAAGAGGTTCAATTCTTCATCACTCTGTAGCAACCCGCTCACATTCACAACACTCGTCTCCGCAGCCAGCGTGTACTCCGCGAAACTGGACTGCCCGAAGAACTGCGCCCAGGCTTCCTCGCCGCTGTCCTTGCACACCATCCCCGGCCATTTCCGGCCGGCGTAGTTCTCTAGATTGAATTCTGTGCAGTAGGTCGGGCGCGACGCTTTGCAGTGCCCACAGTTGGAGCATGAGTAGTACGATAGAAGCACCTTGTCGCCAACAGACACCTTGCTTACATTTTTGCCGACTGCCTGGATGATACCAGCTCCTATCAATTCTAATCAGCATCTATCCTATTATCCTGTCTTGCATATCACGGAGATAAGAAGACGCACCTTCATGCCCGACGATCTTAGGGTAAGCGAGACCCAACGCACCCGTCGGCATAGACGACAGCAAGATGTCGGTGTGGCAGATTCCGGTTGCGGTGATCTTGACGAGGACCTCGTCGTCTGCAGGGGCGCCGACGGTGATGGCTTCCAGGGCCCAGGTGGGGCCTGCCGAGGGCTCGCGGGCGACAATGGCTCTGGCGTCCATTGTATGGGAACTTAAAGCAGGAATCTGGTAACTGGGAATCCAGTGGAACGGTTGGATGGAATGAGACCTTGCGGTCTGGATTATTAACAAATAATTATTTGTCGCTTTTGATGACACTGACAGCTGACATCTGCCCCGCTCGGCCGAGGTTCTATCCAGCCAGTTATAGAATATAGATGGTACAAGATAGACTTGACCTCAATCGCACTGCAATCTGGATACTTACTGATATGAAGAATTGAATAGCTCGCAGCTCCAGCTCAATTCACCTCATTACTCGGCGGCATTCTGCTTTAAAACCCTCCGAGTCGGCAAGTTCATGACACGGTGAGGCCCGCTGCCCCTCCAGCCTCCGGTCTCCAGTCTCCACTGTCCGTCGTGCCGTCCCAAATGCAGCTAAATGCCTGCTCAAGCCGACGCAGCTAGCAGTTTTCAGTTTGCAGAATGCAGGTGGCTACTGCTGCTTAATTCACGAGTCAAGACTACGTCCATGCAGTCATGCTCCTGACGATTTCTACACCGTTGACTGGACAGTCTGGACTGACTACAGCTGTTATTTGTCACCACGGCAAGTGGGTCGGCATCACTATGCTACTGTGTTTAGGGGCTGGTCTAGGCATGCTAGCCCTAACCGGAGGGGCCTCGGGACTGACACGCTCCCACTTCCGAGCTGCAACGGCTGCAATGCTGCAGCTGGCTTTTTGTGGAATCATATTTGTCAGTTGGACGGACTACGAGTACGAGTATGGAGTACGGGTCACTGAGTTGTTCGCTCGGTGGGTTCAGGCTTTCAGCTTCGGAACTTGCCGCTATTTCCCAGCCAGTCTCTTACTGTCTTGCCACTTTCTCTCTTCCTGACTCTGCCCCGCGTCAGCTTCCCCGCAGTTCTTCCATACCACGACTTCAAAGTTCAAAGCTCCATATGTGCAAATACTTAGTGGTAGATTTAACTTTCTTTATAAACCCAGGAATATTAAATGAGTTACCTCGTGAATCAGATCACAATCCCCGCTCTCGGAGCTTAGACGGCTGGTGGTACTTCATCCGAGGTAGACACTGAGGGGTATCGGCCTTAAGAATCTCCAAATCTCACCCTTCTACGCCATCATAATGCAGCCAAAATGGCAGGACCCGTGCGACAACCAATCGACACCAAAAACCTTGACAAGTACATCCGGGAACATGTCCCTGAGATCGCGACCCCGCTGGACGTGAAGCAGGTATCTCTTCCAATGTATCTACTGTGGTTCGACGCTGTATTCTAACCTATTACCGTCAAAGTTCGGCTTCGGTCAATCAAACCCTACATACCTACTCACCTCCCACCCGCGTCCAGCAGAGTCAGGGTCAGGACAAGGGAAGCGCTACGTCCTGCGGAAGAAACCACCCGGCAAGCTTCTCTCCAAAACAGCACACCAGGTCGAGCGCGAGTACCGCATCCTGCATGCACTCCGAGATACAGACGTCCCCGTTCCACGAGTGCACGTCCTCTGCGAAGACGAAGCCGTGATCGGGACAGCGTTCTATATCATGGAGTTCCTAGATGGGCGCGTCTTTACGGATCCTGGGATGCCGGGCGTTAGTCCGGGGGAGAGGAATGAGATGTATGCTCCCTTTTACTTACCTACTAGAAGTCTAATAGAGGACTAATTGACAGGTGGCGCTCCGCAATCCACACCCTCTCAACCCTGCACAACATCCCCTACACCTCTGCATCCCTAAACCTCAGCTCCTTCGGCAAACACTCCGGCTTCTACAACCGCCAAATTCGAACATTCACCTCTTTAGCCCGCCACCAAGCCCTAACGAGGGATGCGGAGACAGGAATCCCCATCGGACCACTCCCGCACCTCGACGAGCTGAGCTCTTTCTTCGCCAATAAAAGCAGCAGCAGCAGCAACAGTACCACTACCAAGAAAGATAGTAAAAGTAAAAAGTACAGCCAGCCAAAAGACAAAACAACACTCGTGCACGGGGACTTCAAAATCGACAACCTGATCTTCCACAAAACCCGCCCGCGCGTCATCGGCGTCCTAGACTGGGAAATGGCGACGCTGGGCCACCCGCTCTCAGACGTCGTGAGTCTCTTTGCGCCCTTTCTCCCGCATACCTGGGGCGTTGATGGGGCGGAGTCGAGTCTGAATCTGGGAAGTCCGTCTTTACCACCACCGACCGACAACCCCGAAGAACAAAGACAGGGGCTGCCAACATTAGATGAATGTATATCCCTGTACGCGGCAGGATCCGGGTATGATGTGCGCCCCGATTTAGCATGGGGACGGGCGTTTGCCGGGTTTCGGGGGGCGGTTATCATGCAGGGTATTGCGGCGCGGTATGCGCTGAGACAGGCGAGTAGTGCGTCGGCCAGGGAGTTTGGGGCGATGGCTTGGCCGACGGCGGAGAATGTTTGGGGGCTTGTGAGGGAAATGCAGGGGATGGAAGCAGATGCGAGGAAAGGGAAGTTGTGATTTATCTTGTTACTTAATGTATTTGTTGTATGTTGTATGTTGTGTGTACAGATCTGGTGGAGTATTCATAGGCGTTGGCAGGTATAGAGACTTCCCTCGCTTGGAGTAAACGGTCAATTCTACATCGACAGTTGCTGGTGATCAGTATTATACAGCAGTAGCAGTTATGAAGGAGGACCGGGGATTTATGTACCGGTGACTTTCCCTGGCATGTGAAGAGCAACATGACGCAGTGGTGTAACATTTCCATATTAGCAGCGGGGTTCAAACTAAGCATCAATCCAAAACGCATTGGCAGTCTAATACATGCTAGGGCTGTATAAACCCTGCTCGTTCTCCGCTCTGCAAGCGACCCGATTTCCCCTCAATTGAAGTAATGGGGTATTAATACCCTGCAGAGCCACACAGGGTTTCGCATTTGCAATATCAATCTGGAGACTAACTACAGACAACATGAATACCAGTCTCAGTCTGCAGACTCACCTCGTGGCGGCCCTTCTCGGCCTCTCAACATACACCTTCTACTACCACCATGGCGAACACCACCTCTTCCCCCACCGGCACCTGCAAGCCCTAATCGTCCTCTTCATCCTCATCCTCCTATCCCAACGACTCCTCAACCCAACCCTCCCCCTCTTTTCAACCATACAAACCACCACCACCCTAACAACCACCTACCTAGCATCCCTCTACACAAGCCTAACCATCTACCGCCTCTTCCTCAACCCCCTAAACAAATTCCCCGGAATCCCGCTCTCAAATCTCTCCCACCTCTCCCTAACCCTGCGCGTCGCCCGCCCCAAAAACCTGTACCTGCAACTCCACGCCCTGCACAAAAACCACGCTAGCAAATTTATCCGCACTGGCCCCAACGACCTCTCCATCTCCGACGCAGCGATCGTCCGCGTTGCACTATCGGGGACTTCAAAATTCATCAAGGCGCCCTGGTATAGTATCACGCATCCGTTCTACTCGCTCTTCACGGCGAGGGATCGCGCGGGACATGATCCGCGCCGCAGGGTTTGGAGTCCCGCGTTTAGTGAGCGCGCGTTGCGCGGGTATGAAGTGAGATTGAGGCAGTATAACGATGCACTAGTAGATGCGTTTGAGGGGTTCGCCAAAGAGGAACATGCACATGCAAATGCATCCACTAGTGCTGACGTTGATACTGATGTTGACGGCAAGCCCATTAACGTAACGCAGTGGTTCAACTACTGGAGTTTCGACGTAATGGGCGATCTGGCATTCGGGCAGTCCTTCCACATGCTGCAGTCTGCATCCGGGCATTGGGTGATTGACCTGCTTACGTCTGCGCAGGTGGGGCTGGGCATGGTGATTCCGCCGTGGCTGTCGAGGTTCTTGTTCTTGTGTGTGCCTGGGGCGCAAAGCGGGACGAAGAGGTTTATTGAGTATGCGGCGAGCCAGATGGAGAGGAGGATGGCGGTTCAAGGGGAGCAGGGTGAGCCTGATATTACGCATTTCCTGATTGAGGATTTTAATGCGAGGTTTGGTGATTTGTCTGGGAAAGGTGTCAGTGAGGAGAGGAATATAGCGCTGAGGAAACTGTATTTCGAAAGCCGGCTGGTGATTATTGCCGGGAGTGATACGACCTCGTCGGCGATGGTGTTCCTGTTCTATCATATTGCGAAGGAGGAGGGTCTGCTGGGCCGGTTGAGGGAGGAGATTGAGGGCCTTGTTGGAGCAGGAGGGGATATCGATGCTCGCAGTATCCAGGCTGCGCCGCTGCTTAATGCTTGCATTAATGAGACGCTCAGGCTGCATCCTGTTGTGCCGAGTGGGCTGTATCGCAAGGCGCCGCCTGAAGGGGCATTCGTCGGCGACACGTGGATTCCGGGGAATACAACGGTGCTTGTGAACTTTTATGCCATGGGACGGGGTGAGTTCCACTATCCCGTTCAAAATGATAAGAAGTTAAATGAGCTGATTGTGCAGATGAATCGCATTTCGTCAGTGCAGACGAATTCATCCCAGAGCGCTTCTCGACGCGCCCAGACCTGATCAAGAACAAAGATGCCTTTATTCCGTTCTCGACTGGTCCGTTTAACTGCATCGGCAAGAACCTGGCTCTCATGGAGATGCGCCTGTTGACGGCTCGTCTCATTACCAAGTTCGATGTGGCCTTTGCGCCTGGAGAGGATGGGTCGGATCTCCTCCAGTCGCGCGACTATTTCACGGCGACGCCAAATCCGCTATATTTGGTTTTCAAGATGAGAAAGTAAGGCTTCGCAGGTTCACCGGACCGGCTTTAAAGGCTCAGTGCGTCGTCTTTGTATATGGTAAGGAATTAATAGATTATCCCAGCGAAGCCCAACCAAGAACATCACCGACTTGACACCCGGTCGGTTTAGTATATCTGCTATCCAGGCGACTATTCGTGGCATAAGTCTGCTCGGTAGACTCTTCTTGCGGGTTCCATCCAGGCCCGCGCTCATTGTCAACACCCGTTGGAGCATTACTAGAAGAGCTGCTCTCTGTTCTGGGCTGGGATTCATACGGCTGCCACTCTGCTGGCTGAAACCCCAGGGTGAGCTGGCTGAGTATGGGATGTGCCTCTGATAGGGTATGGGCAGCCCGATGACAGACCTCGAGGTTGTGGAGGGCGTTCTCTCTGATTACTGGATCAAGAGCTTGTGTGTCCTGGAGAAGGACAAACGAAGCCGCTGCAATATTCCATGCATGTGGTGCTGTGAGTGATTGGCCCATGTTCAGAGCCAGAAGTCTCTCCACTACTGTAGCTACTTGGCTGGCTGCATGGCGTATGATCGGCCGGCCTTCAGGGTCAACCACGGTTTCAATCCGCCTACTGGGTTGTACACGGAACCTGAGGTCCGGCATGTATATAAAGAAATACGCGGACCAGTAGATGATTTCTGCCATTGCCGAGGCGCAGGTCAAACCTACGAGCCTGGAATCGAATTCATGTTGCAGGGTTTCACTCCGCAGCTCGCTGGGCGTGTCGGATTCCCAAGAGTGAAGCTGGGAAAGCAGCTGTTGTCGTGGAGCTCGCAGTGTACTGTTGCTCTTCTGTCCATCCCACGGCTGGATCTCGTCGTAAATCTGGCGCTTAACCAGGTATAATTGGCAGCAACGCTTTGCTCTGATGATGTAGATAGAGGCGGTTTTGCCGCCATCCATGCTTATGTCCTCGAAACCGAAATCACTCAAGGCTAGCATTGGCGACACAAAGGGCGAAACGCGAGGTGGATAGTTCTCATAGGTAGAGATATCGCATTCCTTCATGACAACGCACCACCATAAAATCTTTGTGGTATTCCAACTCCCAGGAGCAGTCCCTACTTCTCTATAAAGACCTAAGTAGTTGGCATGCAAGATTGCATTACCAACCCAGTACGACCCGTCTCTTGCATCGGTATAGAAGTCGCGGTCTGCCAGTAACAAACAAGCCTGGCAAAGGACCACGCGGTCTTGCTCCGCTCCCATATCAAACAGTGCCTAACAAGGCAAAGGGTTAGAGTGTCGTATTCGGGATCTTGGGTCACTCACCTTGGCCTTTTCATAGGACGCGCTTCTCAGATCCCTTTTTGCCATGTGCGCGAGCTGGAGAACAGTCTCACTCCCTGTACAGCTCAACGCCATAACCATGACAGCGTGATATAGAAGAAGCGATATCTCATTCCCCGACTCACCAGATATCGCACTGCGCAGTTCCGCAACGTCGAGAATAGGTAGCACTGGGTAAACGAGTTCTTCATACCGAGACAAGGCTATCTGCGCAAGTTCTAGTGGAAGGAGATCAAAGACACCCCGCCTTTGTAGAAACTCCAGATCTTCGCTTTTTTGCACGTCGAGAGTCTTAATATACCCAGGCAGGCGGATCTCGCTTCGATGCTGGCTGCTTTGTTGGGGAATATACGGAGAGTTGTCTAGGAAGGTCCTCTCGGTGTAGCGGATAACCAGGTCGTTTTCTCGACGCACTCGGGACGTTTGAAGGCGGTATTGAGTCTGCTGAGGTCCTTGCGGACTCTCATTCCCTGTCCTAGGTTGATTGCTAGAGGATGAAGCTAGTGTCTTCTCGTTCGGGGTTCGTCGGGCACGCCGTTTGGAGCTGACAACGATGCACTCCAGCTCGTCCAGCATACAGTTGGTACAGTCGCCTTCTTTAAACGAGACATCGCATCGGACCCTGCGCTGTCTGCATACCAGACACGCTTGCGTGGCTCTCCTTGGCGGCAGCCTCGGGCGCTCATAGTTGGGAGGCTGCGGTTGCCGGTCTTGGGTCGACGACTCCATCTGGAGTGTAGAGGAATGCCCGGGGGGCACATTACCAGGGTCGGCATACATGGTGAACCATCAAAACGATGATACTTGGGTAAAGGAGGGGAGAGCAGATGCAGCGGTAAGTACCTCACCATCACGTGGCTCTGGGCAACCCGACGAGATGGAATCCAATCGGTGTCGAGGTGCTTTCGGATACGAGTCTGCGAAAGTACCAAGTCAGGGATGGATCGATATGGGCTTGGGTATCCTTGCAAACTGCGTCCTGGACACTGAATGTGGAAACTGAGAGTATGTTGCAGGCCACTGGTAAGTGCTAACCAGTGATAACCCTAAAAAGGCCGCCATACAAACGAATAACCCCACTCTTATAGCCCATGGGTACGAGGTTATTGCATGGGCAGCGGAACTTGAGCCCGACTCTTGACGCAAGGCTCAACGCGGGGTTCAGGCCAGGCTCCTCTCAATGTTCAATAGTCCCAGAGTGGCGCTCTAGCTTCCTGCTGGCATATTCTTTGCGTATTTCGAGGGGAATGGCCATCAGAGTTTAAGAGGCCTCGTGTTGACCCGGTATAAAGAACATGGCGTTCGTAGCATGGCCCGACAATCCCTTTCTCCTCCTTGCAAGACATCAACCCCTGTCCATCGAGATCATTGAATCTGGGGCTTGACTGAGAACAGCGATCCATTCACCAGATCCGCAGCAACTGGTGATTCATGATCCACAGGCAGACAAAGAACGAATCCCGCGGAACGATCCGGGCATCCAATAGCAGAACAGTTCCCGATGGTACTTCTGCCGCTTCTGGAATCGCAGCCTTGTCATCCTTGGCGCACGGCGGATCTGGGCCGGCTCTGCGCGTCCGCCATCCCAGCTCCCACGTCTGAATACCATATCTCCTCTTTGGCTCCTTTGTAGCTGTTGTCCGAATGCACAATGTGCGCCCTGCACCATGGGAGCGCAGGCCCTCCCTTCCAGACCGCTGGCTTGCCTCTCCGTGTCCGCCGCTCTGCCGTCGCCTGTATCACCTGTCGTCGGCGCAAGATCCGCTGCGATGTGACCATCAGTGGAACGCCCTGTACGAACTGCCGACTCGATAACGATCAGTGTGTTACGGTGAATCAGAAGCGCCCGCGGAAGGCGAAGAATGCGGCTGTGCCCTCTGCGCAGGACAGCCAGGCATTAGCCAACCGTCCTCTTGTAACCAACACAGCACCTCCTCCGTGGTCAGCGATAGAGTATCCTGTCAGTGTTCAGGAGAACAGTTCAGTTCACAGTGCCTGGCCGCCTCTTCTCTCTGCAGAGACGAGATGGCTCCCTCCAAACGACGTAGCATACCTGACCAGCCAGCAAGCACTCACTCTCCCCAAGAAGGCGATCATCCACACCCTGCTGCAGTACTATTTCCTCCATGTTCACCCGTGCTTTCCTGTTGTCAAGGAGAGCGAATTCCGCGATGGCAGTCTCCATCAAACGCCCTTTTCGTTGTTGGTCTTCCGGTCAATGCTCTTCGCTGCAGCTTGCGTACATCCTCCATATCTCACGCCAACTTGAGTTATTGCTGACCCAAATTGTATAGCACATTCCTTCTCAGTGCGTCCAGGATGCCGGATATGCTTCCGTTGCGCAGCTGAGGTACTCGCTTTATAAAACAGCCAAGGTAGATAGGACCCTTGTCCAGTAGCCTTCCCCCCTAACTGATTCCCAGTCGTTGTATGATTTTGGAGTAGAAAAAGATCCATTCCATATTGCACAGGCGACACTGCTGCTTGCGTACCATTTCGACTCTACAGACCCTCTTTGCAACGCGACATGGCTGGCCATCGCAGTGCAGCATACGCGGCGAACGAACGCTCTCCGAGAGAACCCGCAGGATCACCGTCGAGTAAGTCAGTCTGATATCAAGCGTCTATGGTGGTGCTGCGTTCTGCGAGACCGCATCCTGGCCCTCGCGCCCCGTCGCCCGCTTGTTATCACTCTCGATCAATTCGACCCTTCAAAGGCAGACTACTTAACTATAGACGATGTTTGGGAGGGGGAGTCCAACTTCTATAGCCCTCCTATGAGGAAAGTCCTCTACCAAGTCCTGATCAGCCAATGCCGGCTTGCCTCTATATTAACGCCCTTGGTCATGTCTGCAGAGTACTCGCCCGACCTTGTAGGACCGCAGGTCTGTATAAACAGGGAGAGGGCCCTCGGCTGGCAAGCATATTCACGACTCTCCTCCTGGGAGAAGGACTATGGCGCCTTGTTAGGGCACGAAGAGGCCAACAAGAACCTGGCGGTGGCAGTCAACATCCACATCACTTCCTTATTCTTCATGTACGTGCTGAACCGTGTTTACATCAAATCGTGCCCTACATAAACTGACAAGGCCTTATCGTAGAGGAGCCCTCCTAGCCATGTTGAGCCGCATCGCTGTGCTCCATCTCTCCGACTGCCGCTGCACTCTGTCCTCCCCCAGACTGAGTGACTCGGCCGGCCGCGAGGTGTATCTACGCGGCATCCACAGCCTGGTCTCAAAAACAAACGACGAAGTGCAGTGGTTCACCTCGAATCACGTCCTTTACTTCCTCCCCGTCAGCACCAGATGGCTCACCCTCCTCCAGCACGCCCTGAACATCCTCTGGCTCCACGGCGACGACCTCGACGAACAGACAGTCACTTCCACCTCCCAACCAGGCACCGGCACATCTACCGTCCTCACCTCCTACACAGAGCTAGACAATGACTACAGCGCACGCTTCGGCCTAGAGACCCTCTCCCAGGCTCTTCCTCACCTCGTCAGACTCACAATGTCAGTCTACGACAGCACCTCCACCGTCTCCTCGAAAGAACCCCAACCCCAACATCAATCCCGACCACCAATCACCCAACCAAACGGCTCCATCGACCTAACCCACCTCACCCCATCAGAAATCATCCGGCTAGCCAACATCTCCGTCCGCCTCTCCGTCGCAATGGACTACGCCTCCACAATCGGCGACTGTCGCCACTTCACCTTCGAAACTCTCTCCTCCCTCCTCCGCCGTCTTGACATCCATCGAGAGCCGAGTGACTGCTCCGCATCGTCATCGACGTCGTCATCTGGAGTAGCTGCAAGGGCAATACCAGGAGCAATACCAGGAGAAAGAGCAAGACCAAATATGGATATAGACCCCATTGGATCTGGATCTGGATCTGAATCTCCCCCGCAAATGCAGTATACGATTCCAGGAGTTGTAGACGCAGCAACGCCGAGTTCCTCGAGTGGCTCTCAGCACTCGCGGTATGCGCTCTCTCCGCCGCCGCTTCTCGGTTTACCGTTGTCTTTGCATGGTTCTGGGCCTGGGGTTGATATCACTGGTGCGGCAGGGACAACCTGTGATGGCGGAGATGCAAATGCAGATGTAGATGCAGTACCAGGTGAAGATGGTGGTGGTGGTGGTGGTGGTGCAACTTCGTTGGAAAGATTCGGGGCTACTGCTACGACGGAAATGGCGGGCCATTCTATGCAGGAGTGGGCGAGTGAGTTGGAGGAGTTTTTGGGGCCTTTGTTTGGTCTTTAACTAGCTTTGTCTCTTTTCCTTTTCTTTATTTTTTTTTTTTTGGAGTGGTGGGTTTTGTTTTTGTTGTTTCAAGCGACTGGTTTCGTCTGATCTGGTTTAGATATTCCCTGAGCGAGCTACTATAGGTGGTGATTTTTGTTTTCGATTTCGTTCTATCTCGGTTTGTTGTAAATAGACTTCGTTCTACCCAGTACTACGAGTTGGAATGAGCTGGGTACCAAGACTATATTTGTAGACACGAACTGCGACCAGCACAGCCCAAATACAACTGACAATGGCATCATGAAGGTTCAGTGACGCTCGTCTTGCAAGCAATTCAACCCGTTTGATGTACACTGTCCGATGTATACTGCGACACGATGTGAGTATTCAAAAAGTCTGTTCATTGTATAGTACAGCAGCGGCGTTGCATTGAACAAATTCAAAAGATCCAGTCCACAATTCCACGAAACTAGTTATACTCTTGACTCCACTAGCAAGCTTATAATCTAGCGGAAGAGCCTCCCCATCAAGCCTCCGGCAAGATTGCTGACAATTGCACCACCGAATGCGCTGTTCGCGTACGTCGAAGCCTGGCTGAAGCGGTCGCATCGAGAGAATGCAGTCGTATTCGTGATCGTCAGCACAAGGGCGATTGCTAGGTAAAGATATTAGTGAATATTCCCATAGCCTCCCAGCGAGGTGTCCACTCACCAATGCAAGTCAACCAAATCACACTGTTCAATCGAACAATAGCCAGAATTCCCAGGGCAATCCACAGAGCGGGAGTCACGTAGAGACTCAGCCAGAAGAAGCGCTTGTCCGTTGCGGTGATGGTGCGGGTGTTCGGGTCCGCAGACTCAAAGACCCACTGCGAGTCGCCGGAGGTGGTGTTGACTTCGTTCCACCAGCGGAGACCGACGAGACGGCGGCCGGCAATGTTCTTGAGGTAGTAAAAGTCCGCGGAGAGGAGGAGCAGGGTGAGGATGAAGATCAGGATGCTGTGTTTGTGGTTAGAAGGTGCCGTAGTGTCTAGGTAGCTTGCACCCGCTGGGTTCAACGTACAAGTTATTAATGAAGAGAACACCGAACAAGTACATCAGCAGCGCACCCAAACGGAAGCCTAGGAATATGAGGAGCGTGATGGGATGCCCGCTGAGTCGCCAGTTCAGATCTCCCTGTTGGGGCTGCGGTTGGAGTGGTTGCTGCTCCATGTTGGCGTGGGAGATAGAAGTGTCAAGGTCGACTGCAAGATACCAGATATGCGATTCCGGGGTGAGGTTCTGTCTTTTTCTGGCAAATTGCCGTTGCCCTCGTTGTCTGCGAAGGTGAAACGGTGATCAAGAGGACGACCCGTTGCGTGTTCACCTGGAGGCGGTGGCTGCCGGCAGAATAACGCTGTCGCGGCATTGACGATCAGGCACTGCAGCCACGAGGAAACATGTCGGAGAACGTGCTCTAGCCATTACCCCGGAATATCGAGATAATGGAAGCTAGTCATGAATTTAAGCTCAGTTACCCGCTACGGTTTTTTACCGGCACATGGCTGAAGTCACCCTAATGACCTCACCGGCGTGAACCGCGACAGCCGGAAGACGGCTTTATGCTCCTCATTCTCCGCCGCATCGTCACCGAGGGTATATCTCCAACCTCTCGTCCACTTTCATCCCTCCTCCATCTGACCCTCAGTTCCTTTCTAGAAACCAATTGCGTGCGATAAATAAAATTAGCGACATGGCCGCGAGAAACACTCTTCGCCGCGCCCTTCTTTACAGTGCGTCAACAGCTCTCCCCGCATTTCCGACCTCCAGGATCAGGTACTAACCAGCACAGTCCCCGGCTCGTCGCAGCGCTTCATCGACAAGTCGCGCTCTCTCACAGCCGACTGTGTCGCCTACGATCTCGAAGATAGCGTCACTCCACACAAGAAAGCCGAAGCTCGCTCACTCGTGCGGAGAGCTCTTGATGAGCCCGCACCGACAAGCATCCGCGAACGCGCCGTGCGCATCAACTCTGTCGACAGCGGCCTCGCTCTCGCAGACCTAACTGAAGTCGTACGTCTTGTATACCAATACCGCTTGCCATATAACTAATAAACCAGCTTAAATCCCCCAACCTCTCTACAATCGTGATCCCCAAAGTCAACTCCGCCTCAGACCTCACCTTCGTCAACGACGTAATCAACCACACCCTCTCCCAACAAGCCCAATCCCAAGAAAGGACGCCAATCTCCCTTCTTGCTCTCGTTGAGTCTGCAAAATCCCTCACAAACCTCACCCAAATCACCTCTGCAACGCCCCTCCTACAAGGCCTCATCTTCGCAGCGGAAGATTTCGCGCTCGACCTCAGCCTCACCCGTACCCCAGCCCTGACTGAATTCCTCTTCGCGCGCTCCGCAATTGCCACTGCCGCCCGGGCTGCGAACCTCCCCTCCACGATCGACCTCGTCTGTACAAACTACAAATCGTCCGAGGTCTTGGAGGAAGAATGCCGCAGCGGTCGAGGTCTGGGGTTTAACGGGAAGCAGTGTATCCACCCGTCGCAAGTTGAGACAGCCCAGCAAATCTACGGTCCTGACGAGGAAGAAGTCACCTGGGCTGTGAGAGTTGTGATTGCCGACGAGAAGGCCGCAAAGCAAGGGAGGGGTGCGTGGACACTTGATGGCAAGATGATCGATGTTCCTGTAGCGGAGAAGGCGAAGGCGATTGTGAAGAAGGCTGATCAGTGTGGGGTTGATGTTAACGGCTTGAGGGGGAAATGGAGTGGACAGGAGCCTGAGTAGGACACTACATTACAACATATTGGCACCATATATCCCTATACATCTACTCTTCCAATACCACAGACCTACAATGATACCATCTTATCTGTATCGAAAACAGCCGCAATGAATAGAAAGGGCTACTCGTCACGGAGCTGACCCACGGCACTAAACGGCCATGTACATTCTCCCACCAACAGCCTAAAAGCTCATACTAGACACCCCGCAGGCAAAAAGAGCATTCCTCACGCCCTCCTTCCGAAGCACCTCTTCCTCAGAACAAGCCTTCAAAACCCCATACACAAACCCCGTCCACGCCGGCCTCTCCTCAACAATCTTCTCAAACCTCTCACATTCCGCAGCCCTAAGCACCCCCGTCTTTTTCTTATCAACCAACACATCACATCGATACTGACACCGCGGGAATCTCTCCATCTCCTTTCTAAGCACAACCTCCCGGCTCTCCCTGTCCTTCGTTTCAGAAACCCATATCCACATGCAGGTATTGCTCTCCATCCCGTGCAGGATCAGCACGTTCCCGCAGACCCCAGTGCAGGCGGGGACTATTTGGGTGTGCGGGTCATCGATGTCGGAAAATGGTGTGCGAGGGCGGCCAATATACACTGTGTAATCTTCTCTTGGGGTTTGGGTTTGTTCTCCTTGATCTGGGAGAGAGAGCTCTTCCATTCTGGATAGGAGGGATAGGTGTTCGTCTTGTTCGGGGTTTGTGCTTTTGTTGAATAATTCTATGATCCGCTCGTGCGACATATCTTCGGTGAGAGAATGGAACTTGGTCTAACTTTGTTTTGGTGATGAGGTTGATTGAGAGGGTTGGTTTTAGTATGGAAGTTCTAAGGAGGTTATGGGGTTATGGATTTATATACCTAGATATGCTGTGTTTGTATTCTTCTTTGTGGTCGATGTAGCTATTGCAACGATGAGTGTTTGACTATCGCTACAGTAGGAGGAAGATAATGAGGGCGTAGGCTTCTCTTTATTCTCTATTTAACTATATGTTTATCGTCAGTATACCATATTCCTTGTTCAGCTGTTTCACAATTCGTGATAGACAAAGGCGTCAGTTTCCAGATAGATCAAGCAAGAGCTTCTTGTCACGGTGTGTGCAAGACGAGATTTCCGAGCTTGTTTAGCTAGAGAAGCTTGTAATGGTCTGGTTTTAATGGTTAGTATGCGAGTGTCTTCTTACTCTGTTGGTCTCCGCAAAATATATATGGGGTACTCGCCCGCCAATTCTACTATTACCAATGCATCATATACCTAAGATTCGGATTTAATTTTACATGGTAAATTATTCACATCTAGTCTCGGTAGCCGCCTGGAAGAGAGTATCTGCCACAAATATACCCCAGCTCACGTATAACATTGCAAGTTCAGCATTACCATCCATTGGTGTCTTTGGGCTGGACCATTTGCTCTCGCTGGATAGTTATAAAATCGAAATGGGAGTGACTAATCACATCTACGGTTGTGTAGTGTAGTGGTTATCACACCGGTTTTTGAAGTGACACCTTTAGTCTACCGGTATCCAGGGTTCGAATCCCTGCACGACCTTTCTTTTTTATTTTTTCCTTTTCATTTTTCTATGCCTCGTTTTTAACTTGGCTAGCAAAACCAATTTGCTTTGGAGGAAAATATTATGGATGTGCATGGGGTTCTTGAACGAGGTTAGCATTTGCTCTTTCCTTGTAGCTACTAGCTTTTCAGGGTAGAGTCGCAGCTTCCTTCGTATAACAACAACTCGCAAGGCAAGTGCAACGGGTGCTTGCGCCTTCTTTGGTTATGATTGAATTGACAGTCGCGCCTTCCTTGTTCGAAATTTACAGTGATTCCTTCCCAGCTGTGCTATGAGTAAGGTAAACCCGTTAACTAGACGTCAAACTACCCTGCGAGTAAGTCAAGAATGAATTGTGACATCAGATGGAGAGATTGGTAGTGAATAAGAGATTTGTAGAGGTACAGTACTCGATCTGGAGCTTCCCATTCATATATAGTTCAGTCTTCGACCACGGAACTCTAATTACCTGCCCTTGGGTATCCTAATCATGCTATTTTACCTCACAAGTTCTCTTTACACTAATAAAAGTCACTAACAGGTTTGCTCTTTCTCCGGTCAGCAATGGCAGACTAAATAGTGAGTGAACTAGCCTGTTCACACTTACTCTATCGGCTACTAGCGAAGCTATTCATAACCACAAGGGCCACAGTGAGCCAAGGAAAGACATAAATAGAACCGATAGGGTACCTTTAATTCATTCTGATATAACACCCTATCATCAGCGTGCTTACCTACTTACCACAACTACACCAGGACTAATCCAATCCAAACCAAACCAGCTAAGCTTTAACATAGCAAAAATGTCATACAACCAGGACCCCTACAACACCACCCCCAAACCAGGTACCCACCTCAGCATGTCCCTCCAACTGCCACACCCGCGGTCCTACATGGGCGGACTGATAAAATACCTCCCGGCCTCACTCGTCGGCGAAGACTACACGGTCTCAATCGGGCGGTATAGGAAAGGTCTCCGTCTAAACCGGCCATTAAGCTCCTCTTCCGGGTTCAGTCCCAAGCCAGGACGCCGGTTCGCACGGAGCATCGACTATATGATCTTCGTGCACGGGCAGAAGACGGGGTGCTGTCGACGAATTTATACGTGTATGACTGTGGACGAGTATGGGAGTCGGATGTGGGAGACGAGGATGGATGATGAGGTGCAGTGTGGTGGGGTTTCGGGGTGTGGGGGGTGGAGGGTTAAGACGGTTAGGGTTGGGGTGTTGAAGGCAGAGTGTTGTGGGCTGTTTGATGAGCTTGTCCATACTGTTAAGTCTGGGCATGGGTGGAAGTTTATGTGTGCTGTTATTGGGTATGCGTGCCATAGGGGTGTAGGATGGTTTGTTGAGCCGAGGAATAATAGGAAAAGTCGGGAGAAAGAGAGGAAGAGGCAGGAGGCTAGAGAGAAATTAGGGATTTTCCCTACGACTGATGCGCATTATACCAGGAAGAACTGTGGACTGGCTCCGGGGTGGAAGTATACTTGGTAGGAAGTATAATAAAAGTTGAAAAAAACAATTTAATTGTCTCCTACGCATATTACATACATTATTCAGCTTTATGTAGTTTAACCTAGCTGAGCTCTATTTTTCTCTTCCTGCAGCATATTACAGAACTTCGACCGCTGTCTAATTTCCTTCCCCTTCCAAATAAAAATAAACGGAATCACAGACATAAGCGCGCTGAGCCCACCAAGCAGACTGCAAGCACCAGGGACCCCGAGGTTGGTGAACATCGGCGTCGTAGCAAGAGGAAGAACCGTCCCCAGGAGACTGCGCGAGCAGCTGGAAGCAGCATTTGCGGACGCAGCGTAAATTTCGTATGAGTCTGTGAGAACGTTCCTTACCAATAAGTCAGTATTCTGCAACGTAAAGGAGTGTGGAGTGCAGGACTTACAACAAAGCAATAAAAATACAGATAAACCCAAATCCAAACGGCACCCCAGCGAGCATGGGCGCTGCAAATGGAATCCTCTCACTCGCTGACCAGCCCAGCCAAAAGAGCGAAGCTGCAAATAGGGGGCCTCCAAGACAAGCGAGTGGAAGCCGTCGGCATCCTTCCCTATTCTTGAGATACCATGTATTGCCCACGCGCTCTAAGTGGAGGAGGTAGTTATCGTAGAGCCAGAAGACGGGGAGGAAAAGGAGGCATCCAGCGCCGATGGGGAGGTACGCGAGGCCGCAGATCCCGGGGGACATTTTGTAGATGTTTTGGAAGATTATGGGGTATGCTTGGAAGGACATGTAGAAAATGCCGTAGACGAGAGCCAGGTAGGCGGATGAGGCGGTAACGATGGGCTCAAAGATGAGCATGTGGAGCGGGCGTAGCAGGACGGTTTTTACATACTTTCGTCTGTCGCCTTTCTGTCTGGTCTGGGGTGCGGAGCTGTCAGGTCCATGATATTTCTCGCGAAGCAGTTTCCCGTGTGTTTCTGGAAGGAAGAGGAGTGGGAGCAGTGTTGCTGCAGCCAGCATTGTAGCTATCCAGAAGGACCATTGCCAGCCTAGTTTCGGAGATGCAAAGCCTGATATGATAGGGCCCAGTAGTGGTCCAAATGAGGTGGCCTGTGATATATTCTTAGTGTCAGAGATATAATGTCTCAGTGCGACGAAACTTACCACCATATAAAGTGCCACTGCGCGCCCTCGAGTTCTGGCATCTTGGAAAATGTCTGCGAGCACACCGGTCACGACGGCAATGGGCCCACTAGCGAAAATGCCAGCTAGGAGTCTCAGTACTAGAAGAGTGGCCCAGTTCCTGGATAGACCGCATGCCATTGTGAATATTGTGAACAGGAAGAATGTCCCTATGGTGAGGCACCGGCGGCCTTGTTGCTCACTCATGGGAGCCCATACAAGAGGCCCTTGGGATGATTAGCTAGTGAAATGGGGTGAATGGAATAGGAGCTCACCGAAAACATAGCCTGCAGCAGTTAGTATAAGAGCCATCACGAGATTTCTTTCTGTACGTACCTATCAAGTAACAAGAATTGGGCAGGGCCTTTTGCGACTGCGACCCGACGCCGAATTCTTTCGTTATAAAGGGAATCCCATTACTGGGCAGAGAGCTTCCGATGCAACTGTTCAAGATGGTCATCAACAGCACGAAAAAGATCGAGTTCTTCTTTGCCTGCATGGTGTCAGTCTTCTTCTCGCAAGATTGTAAAACGGTACTCACCGGTGGCCAGTGGTATGGATTGCGAGGATCATCTTTCCACGTCGATAGGCCTGTAGATTCTATAACCTGTTGCTGAATGACCCCAGACCGAGACAGCTCCTTGTCACACTGTTGTTCCTCGTCTGTAATCATCGTTGAATCGGGGGATGGAAACTGGTTGTGCCAGGGACTAACACTTCATAAATAACACAGAACATGTTGTTGTGAAAGAGGAAGGCGCAACTTATAAGTGAGCTAATTAAATTGCGCCATTACCTGCCCAGGCACATTTACCTGCCCAGAAATGTGTCTGTTCGCATGTTTTATTCGGTCGGGCCGGCCGTGAAGGTGAACACAGTATACACTCGGATGAAGCCATCCAGCATCGGGACAAGCCACCTGATACTAGAAAAGAGTCATACTTATTCCAGCACAGATAAATTAGACCTGTAAATGCTGTCCATTTTCTAAAGCACTGGAATGATAAGGCGAAATTCACAACTGTCATGACTACTTCGGGTCTCGGCCCGGCCGACTGCGGTATAATTCCGATTTATTCAGTGAAGTCAACAGTCCCCCCTCCAACTCCCTGTACAATGGCCGAGGCAAATAGGTCAGAAGCCATCCTCCTCTATCCAAAATAACACTAATAAATGATACAGATCGCTGTCAGCATGTCTGCGCTGTCGCAAGAAGAAGCTCAAATGCGGAGGCCCCAGTCAGATTCCATGCCAACGATGCAGAACGAGCAGAGCAGAATGTGTTTTTGTCGCCCCAAAACCAATTCGCAGATCCTTGGGTGCTTCAACTTTAGATGAAAATAAAGAAGAGAGCCTCAGGTTAGTGTGTTGTCCACCCTGTTGGACAAGTGCTGACTTTGCAGGGATAAACTGGTACTCCTTGAGCAGCGGCTGGAGAGTATGGAGGCCCGTCATGAAGCACAGATGCGTGAGATGCAAGATACCTTATCTCAGTTACCTGCGGTGCAACCGAGTCCAGCAAACAATCTAGGTGCTTCAGCTCAAGGCACAACGACAGAATCGGACACGCCCAGTGAAGGAGATATCGTCGCACGGGGCATAGTGAGCGAGAGCGAGTGGGAGGAGCTCTACGACTTGTGAGAGCAACTTATATCGCTCAATCGTTTAATAACACAACTAACCAGTGTGCAGCTTTTACAACAACTGTCGGGACATCGTTGCCTTTGTCGACGACCAGCTCTACCCACCTCAGCGCCTTGCAAGACGCCATGCTTTGATGTCAACTTTCATGTGCGCTATATCGGCGCGTGCGATTCGACACGCAAAATACCCAACATACCTAGCTGAAGTGGATGAGCTGGTCAAGAAGACGTTTGTCGGTGCCACCCCGGACCTCCAGTCCATCATAACGGTAATGCTTCTGAGTGCATGGACTGGTCGAACGAGACTTTGGGGATATGTAGCCTCTCTCTCTGCAGAATTGGGACTGAATGTGGCTGCATTGCAACTGGGAGATGAGTCTATCGAACACACGGCCAGCCTTGTTTACCGCGCAAGAACGTGGTTTACCTTGTGCTGTTTTGATTTGACGTACGCTCTCCTTGCTCTCTAGGACAAAGACATCGGCATTTGTAAACTGACATTTCCTGATTAATCTTTACAGTTTAAACCTTAGTCGGCCGTTCGTGATTAACAAAATGAGAGAATATCTCCCGCTGGCCAACAATCTCCTTCGTTCATCGTACTGCCGGCCAGTCGACTATCGTATTTGCGCCTACATCTCGGGCTTCTCCATAGCTGGTACGATTTATCCTATCCTCTTTGACTGTTATTTCGTGGAATAACGAACAATCTTGCTAGCCGACGCCAAAGCACAATTCCCCAAAGCCCAACTGCAGCTCAACCCACTCAGACAAGCAGAGATAGACCTACTGCGATCATTCGACCAGAGGATTGACCAGTGGTTCTGCCAGATAAACAGTACGAGTGGCGCCCAATGCCAGCACCTTACTCAACCACCCTACCGCAGCGGGCTCCTGATCTCGTATGCATTTATAAAGATGTATCCCTCCGCAATTCCCAATATTCAAATCTCAGACTAATGGACCTGGTTATAGCTACATCAACGGGACCGCAATCCACGGAATAGAACCAGAATCAGCCAGCAAACCCCCAGACACAAACCGACTCGAATTCCTCCAAAAGGCACTCGACAACGCATCCCTGCTCATCCGAACCCAATTCGAGTCCGATAACTTCCGGCGGCGACTTCGGTATACCCTAGTATGTTGTATTCTTGAAAACTTTTGATGCAGTTCACATGTCTGACCAGTAACCACCCGGATGCAGGATTACAAAGGCGTCCCAACCTACCAGGCAATAAGCTTCATCCTAAAAGCAATCCCTGCAGCACACCAGTACCTCCAATGCGGAGAGTCCGTGGCCGCCCTGCACCAAGCAGCACAGATGTTCGAGGAAGCAGGCTGCGCGGACGCTGCAAGGGACGTGCGCCGCGAGCAGAGGAAGATCGCTCAGCTTACGCAGATCATCCTCCCTCAGCCGACTGGTAGCGATTCTACTGCAGGGTTTGCGTCCAGTACGAATAGTCATACTATTGACGGGAGGACCGCTGGGACCGGGGTCTTGGATATTCCTACTTTTCTGGATACCGCTGTAAATTGGAGACCTGGCTTTGCAAGAGTGGAAGCTAACGGGCGATTTTTTGGATGCGTAGACTTGGGATGAGCCATTTCCGATTCTTGATTTGTTTATGTTTGACTGAGTAGAGAACAGCTTGGACCGAGTGAGGGTAGTGAAGGAACAATGGTATAAACTTTTGGAAGAATACCTTAAATCGATGAGAGCAAAGGCTGCTATCAGTCCTATTCTCCCATTCCTGCTTCATTTGGTCGTGTTATAATTCCTTTTAACCGCGCCAGTGTTGGCATCGGGATCCAGCGGAAACCTTCTCCCCGTATCTCGCAGTTAAATGGTTGAACCAAGAATCGCTGAACGTCAATTCCCATATCTCCAGCAACCCCGCATCCCACACATTCAACAATTCCGGCACAATTATCTTTGCCATGTGGGACAGCCCAATTTTTATGCCATCAATGCCACCCAATTGAACCCTGCCCGTGGGCGAGATGCAGTACCGACTGCTCCACAGCTCATCCATACTGTTCCTGGTAGAGGATGAACACCACTATTGGCTGCAAGACTCGCGACCAACGCAGTGAGGTGGCGCCCCTCCTGTCACTCTTTACTCTTCACAAGACTGTGCTTGCAGATTGAACCCGAGGCTCTGGGCCACACGCGTCAGTGCGGGGAGTCTGCAACAAAGTTTGGCACTACTTGAAGTCAATTGACAAATAGTCTTAAAGGCTCGTGCTCCCATGCGCTAAATCATCCCTGTCCGACATGCTTGCTTTTCCCTTCTTCTCTGTTAATTTTTCTTGCACTCCTGGCGAGTCGTCCCTTCGTTTTGAGTTTGCACAGGAGGCAGGCGAACTGTTGGAGATGCACCCAAGGGACCCTTATTCAAGGCCTGCCCTGCAGTATTTTGATGGCTGTTGACAGCCCATCCCCTTTTCTTCAGGAGAACCCGCTTGTCGGCGTCGAATTGACGGTCGGAACATGGGCGAGCTTAAAGGGCGGAGCGTCTCTATCTTTGTTGTCACTGTCGTGTTCCTCGTCTTGTCTTTTGTTGCTGTTGCTCTTCGATGTTTCGCGCGGCTGAGGTTGGTCAGGGCGTTTGGGTGGGATGATTCCCTGATGGTACTTGCTATGGTATAGTAACGTCAATTCCTGTGGTCCTCAATTGGCTAATTATTGTGAACGTATACAGGCGCTGAACATTCTATTCGCGATATGTGGAATGACGGGGTCTTTCTATGGAATAGGTCGGAAGATGGAAGAGCTTATCCACGATATTCCCGGAATTGAAAAGGCATTATTCGTACGACTGACTCCTAACACTCTCCCCGCTATTCGTTATCTATTTCTTACACATACCAGTGGTGGTGGCTCGGACAGGCCAGCTACGTCTTCACCTGCGTCATCGCCAAGATGTCCATCGCGTTGGCCCTCCTCCGCCTAACGATATCAAGAGTCCACCAAGCCATTCTCTGGACTGTAATCGGAGTCTCGGTAGTCGTCGGCCTTGCCTTTTGGCTCACCCTGATCCTGCAATGCCACCCAGTCTCGTTCTTTTGGCACCGGTTCACGACCTCGGGGACTTGCATTAATCTCAACTACCTCGAAGGCGTTGCATACCTGTACAGTGTCACGGCGGTTATTTGTGACTTCATTCTGGCTCTGCTGCCGATCGCGCTTGTGTGGACATTGCAGATGAATTTTAGGACTAAGGCTGCGCTGGCTGCTATTCTGGGATTGGGCTGCATGTAAGTTTGCTTCCTGCATTCTGGCTTCTGCCCTGACTTTCTTCTTTACTGACTAATTGTCGCAAATAGTGCCAGTACTGCCGTGATTGTTCGCATTCCCTACCTTCATTATTACAAAGATGCCGATTTTCTATGTAAGTCCCTCGGACCAACCGGATATGGCGACACCAATACTGACACATTAAAAAACCCCAGACGCAACAGCAGACATCTCAATTTGGTCCAACGTCGAAGCAGGCCTCGGAATCACAGCGGGAAGTCTCGTCACAGTGCGCTCCCTATTCCGGTTCTTCCGCGGGAGCGGATACGAAGACTCGGGCTCCAGGACAGCCAGTGAGTTGCCATTATCGAGGATAAACATGAACGGCGCAAATAGGACCCGCAGTGGCGAGGAAATGGATGAGCTCTGGTGGCTTGAGGTTGAGGCTGGGCAGGGCGAGACGAGGAGTACGACCCGGACTTCTACCAGTCGGCTTGGGGGGCAGGAGGATTTGAAACATATAGGTGGGACTTTTTTATCTTTAACGGCTTCGGATCCGGGTTCATGATATTATTCTAATGTGGAATATATAAGGATATCTAAATTATAATTGAGTAATGAATATTCAGGAAGTTCCGCATACTAAGAAAACAGGGTGCCATGTGGTAATTAAAGTTTGAGCATAATCTGAGTAAAGTGGAAGTAATAACCCTAAAAGCCACGAACCATAATACGGAACAATAGCTTGTTCGTCAACCGGCTCTGTTTTGTCTGGTACTAAATATTGTATTATTCCTATTTAGAGTCATTCTCATAACCAATATCTATTCCAGTCATCACAACGGCACCGGCAACATCCCCTCAAACTGCTGCGTCCCCTCGAGAGGACACACCCAGCCCACCCTGCCCTTAACATACAACTCAGCAACAGGTCTCTGCTCATTCAGCAGCTCCATATCATCAAATATCCCCGCCCGGACAATCAGAATCTCATCTTCTTCTCCAGAAGGCTTGATTTTGAATCCATAGATTGGCGTTCCTGTGCAAAACATAATCAGTATAATCAGTATAAGTAAGTACTTATAAGTAAGTGTCCAGTCAAATACGTGCACGCACCGCAATCAGGACAGAAATAATTCTTGATTCTGTTGCCGCTATCAGACGATTTCGCGATCTCTTTGGGGTTCCCCGTGATGCTGATATCGGGCCGTTTGAAGACGAAGCTGTAGGTGAATAGGGTTCCGGTCAGTTTGCGGCAGTCGGTGCAGTGGCAGAGAGCCTGTTATTGTAAGCTCAAATCAATAACAAGTTTAAATAGTGATGATAGTAAAGAAGGGTTCATGAAACTAGAATGAGAGACTGACACTGGTGACAGGCTGGACATCAGATTCAAGGCGGATGTTTCCGCAGAAGCAGCCGCCGACAGGCATTTTGTGGTGTATTATTTGGATTGACTGATAGAGTGCTGTATAGTCCAGTGGAAAGGCTTTATGTTTGTATTTCTGGCTGCTTATACTCGGTCTGTGTTGGCCTGTTGGGATTGTCGTACAATGCGTTGGGAGCTAAAATCTCAACAACTCGTCTCACCTCAGCCTCACCAAGTCCTAGAATTTCCAGGAAATTATGAGAATTTGATAATTTCAGTCTAGGTTGCTAAAATCTGTCTCGTTGTTGAAGCTTGGCCATAGACTGGTCTATTTAGGGCAATCCAGCCAGCCTCAATGCTTATTTCTATAGTGGACCAAGGCTTGATAGTTTCTGACCACTACATCAAAAGCTATGCATGGCTAGTAGCCAGCCAGTATCTCACAGTTTCCATTGTAAGCTACTATAGTAGATCAGTTGTTCTTGCCCTTCGCCGGAGTTGAGCTCTTAACAACATTGATAACCAATCCGCCGAGCATGTGGGATGGATGGTATATGCCAAAATATACGAGAATAAAATGGAATCGATGCCATCCTCGACAGCCACACCAGTTCTTGTATAACTTGGAAGTTGCAACTGTCCTAAACGCACTAATAATGCAGTGCACGTGTGTAGGGGTTTAAAGAGTGGTCATGCACGCGACGCGGGGTCAACACCAAGCACCAAACCTCCTCCTTCCAAGCAAGCCACCACATCTTATGAACATGCGCCTTTTTCCGTGGAATCTAGTAGCGACCGTTATAACGGCTCTCGCTGGGCGGTCGCAAGCACAGCTTATTCAATCTAATGCATCCTTCTGCAACTGGGCAGATGCAAGAGGTACGAATGCTCATGTGTTCTCTCTCAGCCTCATTTTAATTCTGTTAATGTGCAGTTAACACGGTCCGCGACATCGTCTATCTAGACGGAGGCCAGTTATATGAGGAGATGTGAGTTGATAGTTATAAAAAGGAGCCGTGCTAATCAAAAATATACAGAGGGTTCGAGAATGGCCAGACTACATTGAAGTCAGGTAGGTACTGGTGCCTATATGCTCAAAAGAGCTCTAGCTCACATCTCCTAGATACCAACGAGGACTCGCTATACTACATGAATCTCTCTTCTTCATTGAATACAACGTCCGACAACCTTACATCCCTCTTTCACCGTATCCCCTATGACCAAGCGACAATCCCCAACACCCTTGTGCGTGGCTATGACTCTGGAGTTATGTTTGCCAACGACGATAGACTATATCTCTACGGGTATGTTTGCATATTCAATAAGTCGCAGTGCTTTCATATATATAACCTTTCGCAGCGGCTTATACCCCCCTACGGACTCTATGGACGACGCACCCGCTGCCGCAGCGCTCGCCTACGAACCATCTCAAGATCGAGACCCAGGATCCGGAGAGTTTACCACGATGGATACCAGTAATGTCACTCGCTATGTGACCTACGGGGCTGGGGTTTCGTCACCAAGTGAAAACCTGGGGTTTTATGTGAGTGGGCTGCGCGCACCAAACTGGGGTCCAATCTGGGACAATGTAACAGCTACCGAACTATCCGAAAATATGATCAAGGTTGATATGTCCACTGGTCAGGACTCCCCTACTTGGTCGAACTTAACATTACCTCCGCACGTCCCACCACGAGTCGGTGCAGAGGCTGTTTGGCTCCCTGTCTCCGAATCCGGGGCTATAGTGCTTATTGGGGGAGTGACCATACTTGAATCTGTCTATCCAGCGGGACTAAACGAGAACGATACGACTAGGAGCAAAAGTGTGAGCCCGAGCTTTATGCAGACTGTTTCTGTCTATGACATCGCCGGTGACACATGGTAAGAATGTTTCTCAAAATGTTCCCTTCTGATTCGAGCGCTCTAGAGTCTAACACTATACAGGTATTCTCAGAATACCACCGGTGAACACCCACCACAACTTACCCAATTCTGTTCAGTCTACGCAAGTGCCCCTGATCGCTCATCACACAATATCTATATCTACGGAGGATACGATGGCCTGGAACCATCCAACCAGCCATTAGACCGCGTCTACGTTCTCTCAATACCTGCATTCCAATGGGCTTTGGTCTACAGCGGGGGAGGCTATACCAGCGGCCGCAGGGACCATACGTGTATCAAGCCATATCCTGACCAGATGCTCGTACTTGGCGGGAGGGCCCTTAATGGAGGGCTCCGAAGTTGCGTTGATATAATTCGAGTCTTTAACCTTAACACCCTAACGTTCCAGGATACTTACGACACTGACACATGGAGCCAATACGAAGTGCCTGGTATGATATCACAAATCATTGGCGGAGAGTAGGTGATTCATTCTCAGTTACTTTAGAATTGGCATCTAGAAGACTAACTGATATGATGTGTTCCAATAGACCATCCGGCGGTGCAACTCTAACATCGCCTGTATCCTGGACAAACACTTCTCTTAGGGATGTCTTTGCTGCCGAATACAACAAACCCATCACGACCTGGTATCGGGATAGAGACAACACAACCAGCGACAATAATACTACTACAGATCCCCCCTCTAGCAACTTCCCACCTTGGGGCGGTGGTCTCATCGGTGGCCTTCTTGGCCTTCTCGCAGTAGCTCTTGCAATTGGGGCAGCCTTTTGGCTTCAACGACGACGTAAGACCAGGGAGGGCACCAGCCCCCAGGACCAAAAGCAGGGAGAGAAAAAGGAACAAACTGAACTATCGAGCAATGGCGCTGTATCTAACGCAGCAGAACTAGGAGTTCCGGGCTCTCACTCCACAGCTGAAGCTGGAAGCTGGCCTGTCTATGAAATGAATGGTATGTTCTGTCTGCCCCAGACTGCTCTCGCTATCAGCCAGTTAACCTCGCGCATATAGGTCGTCCAGAACGCCCCGCTGAGCTTCCGACGCCGCATAATGATCATTCTACACGAGAGACTTGAGCCTAGCGCCGTCTAGATGGGTTTGGGGAATTTCCTGGCTAATGAGTGATTGTAGTCGATGAAAATTACGAAATATAGGTGAAATTTAGTGTAACTACTTTATCAAATGAGGGAACGGCTGATATTGCAGAGGAGATGGTGAGAATTGCTCGCGAGCAGGTACACGGAACAGAGGCATGTCCGGCTACGTTCGAGAAGGCGGACATGAGAACGTACGAGCCGCCATCACCAGACCCCTTGGATGCTGTGTTTGCCGTGTTCTCGCTCTTCCAAATATCCCCCGGCGACACGTACGCCATAGTTTTCCGGTTCGGGGAGTGGTTGCGGCCCGGTGGGATTCTTGTTCTGGGGTTCACGCCTAGTTCGGTGCTCCAGGAGGGACAAGGAATATATGATTCCTTTTGGGACTGTGTGCGGGATGTGGAGAAGTCGTGGATGACGCGGGTAACGAGGGAGTCGTTTCTGTCTGAGGAGAGATGGAGGGAGGTGCTGGGGCAGGCGGGGTTTAGTGTTGAGGTGGAGCGGACGTTTAGGTTTGTGCCGAATGATGAGCAGCATAGGTGCGAGGAAGTGCATTCTCTTATTCGGGCGAGGAAGATGGAGGCAGATTGATTGGATTGCGCTGCAGCGCCGGCTGTTATTGAAGACGGACAGGGCCTGATGTTGCGCCATATGGCTAGGAGTCAAAAGGATTCTTGAAGTTGGTGGTGGACTGAGGGGTGAGTATGCAACTATACCACTATAGTAGAAGGAAGCAGAAATACCACTTTCGGGATTCTGGCCTAGCATAGCAGCAATCAGATAATAACATAAGGCAGCTTGAGTGAGTTGAGAAGGCACTTGCTTGGGTATTTGGTGTCTTGGAACGATTGCCAACGAACCAACCCATCTGATTTTCTGGTGGTGAGACCTGACTGCTTCGTGGCTTACAAGATTCAACCGCTATTTAGCCGAACCTACCATCTAGCTATCTCAAAGACTGGAATATGATGTGTGGGCTGATTATTGAGTGCTAAACGAGGTTGTGCTATAATATCGTACACCTTCGATGGCGTGTACTTTTGAGTCGAGATATTGCCGTTGGTAAAGACATGCGTGATTGGCAATTGTCTTGCATTAAACACTTTGCAACCTGCTCCAAAGAATTCCTGAATGGGCCATCCTTTGCATGCAGTCCTATCTCGGATAGAAGTTTTCCGTACGCCCAAATGTCATTAAGTCGACGTTGTTCGAACGAAAGATCAAAGGGAGACGCCTCATCCCGAATTTCTGGTGAGCACCATTCGCGAGTTATCCCGCTAATGCCGCTGATTTCGATGATCTCTGCATCTCCTTCGCTATCAATGGCGATATTTGAAGGTTTTATGTCCATATGAGTTTGGTTTGCCTCATGGAAGCAATTTAACGCAGTTCCGATCTGGATGGGCCATTTCTTCCAGGCGTACTTTGCCATACGGTTTTCCGAAAGAATCTCCCGTAAAGATCCTTCAGGGTATGTAGGGAGTAGAATCCCAGTCATAATTGGTTCTCGATTGCTATCCTTCGAAGTCATATAAGGGTTTGTAGAGACGACAACCCCCCTCGGCTTCACAATATTAGGCGCACCATAAAAGTTCTCAAGGTTATCCAGCTCTCTCTTAGAGACAGTGAAACCATTGGATTTGTAAAAAGGACAATCAACTATCTTGAGAATATACTGCGTCCCGTTGTTGTATACCCGAAATACTCCGTCTGAGATTTCCGTATCGCGTGTCAGCTCCTCATCGTTGATCTTCCGAAAAAAAGCGTAATCGGCGGCCTTAGGATAGACGACACGAAGGGGATCTTCTCGGATTCTGTAATTCAGGGATCTATCGAGAATTTCCAGTGTGCCAGAGGTGCCAACTAATCCGACCTCCGAGTTTTGCCCTGTTGCCGACGTGTCTCCTTCTACTATAAGCTCAGTCACGGTGTTGGCGATGAGGGGAAGCGGCTCGTAGTTGATTCGTCTAACTAGGTCTTGGAATAACACGCGGCGTTGACACTTCGAAGCCTGCTGGATTTGGTCATTGTCGAGAAGGTTGGCGATTGAGCCGATCAGAGTCACTTTGATCCACCACCGGCTATCCTTCTCATGGTAGATCAAAGTCTGCGAGCGGCTGCTAGGTTCCGTCTTTCCCTGTGCGAGAAAGTCTCGGTTTTCTGAGTATGATTTGAGCTCAAGGTGGGTTTTTGACATGATTGGAGTGGAAGATAGGATGAATGTTTGTTGAAGCTGGGGCTGATATTCCTTCGGCCGTTGCGGGGGGGCCAATTTACCAGAAAAGCAAGCATGACTAATTATGACTGCTGAACTAGTTAAAATAGTTAGTTATAGCTTCACTGGATATCATATAATTATAAGATAAAGTCCGGTGTAAGAATGATGCTTCCTGGTAAAGAAATTGAGCTGATAGACATCTATTGTCACGACTACCAAGGCTTGTACTAATTATGACTGGGAGGTATTGATAGTTATTATATATTATATTTATAAAAATGGAGTGCCTATGTTAGGAAATTATAGAATAATTATAGAAACCCGCATAACTTATTTACTATTGTCTGGTGTCTGGTCTGATAATCCGTACTTACTTTTATCGCCTAGCGTTTCTGGATGCTTCGATGATGCCAATCCATGACGCTGCGCAATCCCTCCTCGCCCGTCCTGGGTCTCTACCCTTTGCACAAAATGAATATGACGCCGTATACTCATTCATGGCGCTTGACACTGTGCACGATCCGATCTCCAGGCTGTCTTGTCAGAACTCGTCCGCGTCACGGCTCGTTCCTCCCCCACCGCAGGTATAACCATCATCCAAGGTGCCCCAGACAACGAGGTAGCCCGGTTGCTGAATACCCTTTGCCTCCCTCTGGACACGGGCTTAGAAGACGGGCAGCAGTATTCAAGTCACCAAGGATACCTGCTCTACCGTGCAAAGAAGGTTCCTTAAGATTGAAGAAGCGGAAGCATTTCTCTTCACAGGATGAGAGCCAAGTACGTCCTTTTTGGATATGATTCTGTTTCTGAAGCGGCAGAGGCTGTGGCTGCACCTTGGTTTTGCGGTGACAAGAGCCTCGCAGGAGTGAAGGAGACTCTGGCGCCGCATTTGCGGAACCTATTCATGGTGCTGAATAATGACTTGGTTATACTTGTTGTGAGGCTAGTGTAGAATTAGAGATTTTGTTGTTGCTGCTTAAGTTGTGGAGAGATCTGACTCGGATAGCTGGTGATGTTGATTTGAGTACGGAGAGTGTTGCTTTCTCATGTTGTGTATTGTGATGTATTTAAGAATACACTATTCTTTGTTTGGTGTAAAACCTGCCCAACATAGACTAGCTGTATCGAAACCATATATTGTTCTGTAACACTCGTAAGTCTCGTAAGATATACTAGTTTGGTCTGAAACGAGGCAAGATGGGCTATCCCTATGATATGGTTAATTTTGGACCTGATATGAGTGCGTAGATTTCTCTGGCTGAATCTGATTTTGCAATTGTCTTTCTTCCTGCGTGTAAACTCAACACCTCCCTATCCATGTCGTCCTATCATGGTGCATTCAATGGTAAGTCGCTGTCCATCTACTATCAAGATGCTATGCTATGCTATGCTGCAGCTTACTTTGGACCTTGTAATCTGACCTGATAATGCCTTTTAAGTACGAAATCTGGTCGCTCGCAATTTCATCATGCTACAGTCAACTACGCTTCTCAAACGCATGGGCACCTGCAGACAGCTAAGACTATACTCCTCTCATGCCTCCTGCACCGTCAGTGGAAAGCCCAAGCAGGAAATCGCCTTACCTAGTCAATCAGCCCCAAATTCTCCAGCGCAATATGCCCTGTCCGTATTCCCAATTCCTCGTTCATTGCTCACTCGCCAGACCAGACAGACTAACCAATATCTGCGCAACCAGAACAACCCTCGACAGCCTTATAAATTGGGCCCGACAAGGCTCCATCTACCCCCTCACCTTCGGACTCGCCTGCTGCGCCATCGAAATGATGCACATCGCCGCACCCCGCTACGACGGCGACAGACTGGTCCTCCTCTTCCGCGCCTCCCCGCGACAGTCAGATCTGATGATTGTGGCGGGCACCCTGACGAATAAAATGGCGCCGGCGATGCGCCAGGTGTATGACCAGATGCCGGAGCCGCGGTATGTGATTAGCATGGGCTCTTGTGCGAATGGAGGTGGGTATTACCATTATAGTTATTCGGTTGTTAGGGGGTGTGATCGTGTTGTTCCGGTGGATGTTTATCTTCCTGGTTGTGAGTTTTGCCATTGCAAATCAAGTCTCTTTGTCGTACAGTAGTGCTTCTGGTGTTGGTACTTGTGGTTGCTGACTGGTTGTGTTGTTGTAGGCCCGCCGACAGCTGAGGCGTTGTTGTATGGGATCTTTCTGATTCAGAGGAAGATGAAGAGTAGGAAGGTTACGCGTATGTGGCATCGGCGGTGAATTTGTTTTTCTTTTTCAGTTGGATAATATAGTTGGCAAAGATAAAATTGGTTGTAAATGTTGGAATACTCCATAGAATAAAGATTGGTGAATATGGACGTTAGTAATCAATAGAAGCCTCTAAACCAACATCATCCTACAACATCTTCTTCTCTAGTCATTAAAACCATCAAGGTTGCTTTCAATATGCACCAATCGTAAATGCCCGCAAAAAGAAAGACTGGAAAGTCGCATCACGGCTGTTCCGAGTGCAAGCGGCGCAGCGTCAAGGTATCGTCACCCACCAACCACCTTTCCATGCCTATTCTAACCAGCCCAGTGTGACGAGAAGCGGCCACAATGCTCTTCTTGTGAAAACCGCCGGACGGCTTGTCATTATGCCACTTCTGGTCCCTTTTTCTGGGTAAACAATGACAATAACCATGGCTCTTCTACACCAGAAAAGCCACCGCAAGAGCAAGAAATCAACCAAACAATAACGCAGGGCCCAACACCCAGCAGTCAATTTAACATCCCACACCTCAGACTCCTCCTCAATTGGGCAACATCAACCTGCCATTCTATCGCCCGGGCCCACGCGGACGCCAAGGTCTGGCAGGATGTCATCCCCCAGCAGGCCTTAACCTGTCCATATCTCCTGCATGGCATCTTTGCTGTCTCAGCGCTGCATATGGCTCTTTCTTCGCCTTCCACATCTAACCCCAGAAACAACTCCAACTGTATTGGATCTGAACAGCACCAGCAGCGTGAAAAGCAAACCATGCTCTAAACCGCCGAACACCACCAAAGCGAAGCAATCAAGATGTTCACATCAAAAGTCGGGGATCAACCCATGGAACCCCCCGAGCGTAATGCAAGTTTTGCCCTGTCGTGTCTGCTTATTGGGTTTGCGTTTGGGTTTCCGTTGGCTGTTGAGACGCGGTCCGAGTTGGGCAGGAAGACGGCTGAGAGTGGTAGTGATAGTGGTGCGAATAATGCGCTGGATGAACTGGTTGGAGTCTTCAACCTCATACGCAAAATGATAAGCTATTCGACGCCTGCTATGGACGGGGTGCATATGAGCGAGCTAGGTGGTCTTCTCTTCGTTGGACAGGGGCTGGGACATGAACTGGGACCGGAACAGCAGGGACAAACACAGGCAGAGGCACAGACACAAGCACAGCCCTCCCACCACGCAATAAACAACCTCAACACCCTGCTAAACAAACTCTACCCACCGCACCACAAAACCCACCAAATAATCTCCTCAACTCTATCCTACCTCTCTAAACTCCTAACAGGCCTAGACGCAAACGCCGAACTAGTCTCTCTGAGCTTCATGTGGGTCTGCGACGTGCCAGCCGAATTCATCGATCTTGTTCAAGTCTATGATCCGCTTGCGCTGGTGGTGTTGGCACACTACTGTGTTGTCCTTCATCGGCTAAGAGAGCGTTGGTGGATTGCGACTTGGGGGGAGAGGGTGCTTGATGACATTAAGGGGATTTTGGGGGTGGCTTGGAGTGGGGAGGTTGAGTGGGCGGTTGGAATGGTTAACCAGGGTTAAATAAGTTATTTGTGTTCATAGTTGTTCAGAATGGCGGTTTTTGTATAGCAGGGTGGGAAATAAGGAGGACGGGAAGTATATTTGATTGCCCTCTCTCCTGGTTAAAGTATGCTAGATTAGTTTGGGAGTTTAGAATGGATTGGTTTCATGATTTCTCTAATCTATCTTGGCGTGAAGTGTGTGGGCGTAGATAAAATGGATGGTTATATATCCTTACTATGGTGTGACTTCTTGGAGAATTCAATCTATTTTAGGCCTTACAGAAAATCTACTCTGAACATAAAAATGCAAAATATGATTTGTTTTCTTACTGTGGCGGTTCTATATCCCCACGTTTGAGGAGCTGGATCTTGCCCATCGTAAGGACAGGTTGACTCCCAGCTTCGTCTTCATTTCCATCACCAGTCTCCTCAAGGCTCTTGGCCAGAGCCTTATCATAGCTCGATGGGTCAATGCCCAAAATACCGCCTACGTACCCACCTCGTTCACCGGGGACGCTGAACTCTCGGAATAGATATTTCCACTCGTTCAGCCAGGCCTTAACTGCCTTTCCGATCTTATCTTTGCCGTTCTTGGAGTGGTGTCCTGTACCGGTAATGGCGTAGATGATTCGCCGGCCTTCTCGAGCGTGTTGGAGAAGGATTTTCTCTAGATACTCGATTGCTTCTTCGGGGTGTAATCCGTGTAAATCGACGTAGAGTTCCTCGGATGCATCGTCCAGGCCAGCAGTAAGCAGATGTTTGTTGCGCTCTTCGTAGAGTTGTCGTGCGGCCTCTCGATGGCATTTGCGCATGGCTTCATTTTCCGCCTGTCCACGTAGAGACAGAGCCTTAGCGGCTCGTGCGTCGTTTCTGTTCCAGGCTTGAGCAGCACTTGAATTTGGTCAGCTGATGATCAAACAATGAATGAAAATAATATGCCTACCTTTGGAGGAACTTATTTCTCACTGTACCGTGGCGGATCGCCTCGGTTCGGTATTTAATATACTGTTGGTTTGTTCGAGAGCCGGTTTCAAGCCAAGGAATATGCTGTGGAGCCGGAATTGCTTGCGCAGCGGCGCTATTTTCACGGCCTTTTCCTTCTCGGCTATGCTTGGATGAGGACTTCCCCTTTCCTGGAGCCGGAGATGGAGACATGCGCACAACATCCGCCAGAGAAGCAGGCACGTTGTCCCGATTTGAAGTATTGTCACGGTTCTTTCTCCCGTGGTTCTTCTTCCCTGAATTCTTCGCATTAACAGCAGCAAGAGTAGGGAAGGCATCCGGGTCATCGACCGATATAGCTGCTGGGTTGAGTTCTCGGTGCTGATGTCGGCTCCCTGGCCGTGAGTGAGGGCGCGATAGACTCGTCATACTTCCATTCCGTTTGCCTCCAAGGTGCGATGCATTTTTGCCTCCGGGGAAGCCAAATAGATAACCTGGATATTTGCCTCCTCCCCACTGATCTGTGGCTCCTGGAGTCGATTGCAACGGAGGAAACGCATCTGGTGCATTATCTACCTGAAAAGCGATGCCGGCTGACGTAACCGATGGGTTGCCGTCAACACTAAGGTTTGCGACAAGTGCAGAGGGGTCGTGAGAAAATGGGCATCCGTCGCCAGCTAGGCAATTTCCCATTACCCAGTATCTAAAAGTGAAGAAAGCGTCAGCCATAATCTCTAAATAATACTATACGGCTTCCACAATACTTACTTGCAAAGATGGCTAGTGAGATCATGGCTGAAGCGACAATCTGCGCGAAGGCATTGACCAGTGGATAGCCAATACTTGCAAACCACCGGACTACGATTTTGAACGGGAGTTGCAGTGCCTTTGTGAGATTCCACTGACATGGACTTTCCTACGACAACACGGCTGTCGTCTGGCATACTAGACGCCGATCCGCCATCGGTTCCTTGGGTTAGAGCGGCCATTGTGGCGCCTAGGTCATACCCGTTTTCTTCGAGAGCGGTTTCTATTTCCTCATTGGATCGTTTGTCTCCAAGCACCGTGCGCAGAATGTCGTGAGGGCTCATATCGGGAACGAATTCAGGAGCCGTAGCGCTCAGGTTGCCGTGAATGCTGAAACCACCCGCAGACGAGGTTGTGCTCATCGCATCATCGGCCACCAGCCAGTCCACATTACTATCATTGCCAAAATCACCATAGAAGTCTGATAGGTGGCTTTGATCTGAGAATTCATACGCGTTCAAGTTCGGGGAGTGCGGAATGGGCTGAGCAAGAGCGAGTCTTGGGGACGGGCGAGGAGATGTAAATGGCGACACTGTAGAGGATAGAGGTGCCCGTGGAAGACCGCTTCGAGAATTTTGTAACCATGATGTGCTGCCAGGGCTGGTCCCTAAATTCGAATGGGGGGACAACGGTGTGGACGATCGAGCCATCTGCCAAGGGGCAGGGGATGAGCGGCGAATAACTGTAGGACGGGCCGGTGGTGGGGAGGAATCCGGCAATGTGCGGTTTCGATGTCGCCAGAGGATATCGAGGACAGCATTCTCAAGTGACGTTCCCGATAAGGAGGTCTTTTCGCGGAGAAAGTCCTCGATCTTTTCGACCTGGTCTTCTTCATCAAGGGATTTATCCTGGAGGATCTGGAGACAGTCCTCCAGGAGCTCCTCCGCGACCATGTCGGGTTTTCTGTAGGACTAGCGGTGATAGGAGGGTCGATAAAGCCGAGAAGGGGGGGAAGAGGACGCAGCGCGGGAATATCAGGGAGTCGGGGAAGCCAGCTAGATGTGGGGTAAAGGGAGAATAAAGAGTCCGCAAGGTATCGAGCTGTGAGGATCGGCTGGGAGCAAGGACGATCTCAGATTTTGGAGCCCATAGTCCTTCGAGTAACCTTGAGTTTCACGAGATATATAGACGCTGAGCAGAAGCCCGAGGGGGGATGGCTGTCGTCAGTGAAGGGGGATTGTTATGCGACAGGAGACAACTTGCGGTCCACGGATGCTTACATCGCATCGGGCCATGAAATAAGCGATGAGAGAAAACAAGAACAAGAAGGCTAAATATGGCAGAAGTCGAACAAACAAAACGACAGAACAAACAGCAGGCACAGAACGCAGAAGCCAGAGAAGCTGGAAGGGGAGTGGGAGAAGCCAAGGGAGCGGAAGCTGATGGGATGGGACGAGAAAGTCGGGACTCGACGATCGATAGGCTGAGACCCGCCCAACAATCATAACGCCAGGAGCTGAATGGCACCGCGCTAGTCAAGACCGATCTGGATTCTGGACCGCTTTGTCCGGTCTGGCATTCGAGAGGAACGATATAAAGCCCTCGATATCACCAAGATGCTTCCTTGTTTCTTCTTTATTTACTCTGCCTGCCCCCTCAGGCCACATTTCCGTTCCTTGGCAGATGCCTGAGGATCGGAGTCGATCTGCCGCGGTTGATGGTGGCGAGCTGGTGATACACCGGTCGTCGTACCAAGAGGCACTGGAAATTGGGGACAATGTCCGGTTTAATCTTATGCTAGTATTCACTGGGATATTTACAGACCACGTTGTAGATAATTTACCAGAGTGCAAACCCCAGAGTAAGCAGTCAGTCGTCGCTATGTTGTGGCTGTGCCGGGTGTAAGTTGTAATTTGATACCGTATTCTGCGCCATATCAGCCAGCGGAGGGCGTATTAATTGTACGATAGTTACGAAAGTTACAACTGGGTCCGGACATCGTCACTCATAATGCTCCAGCTCCGCCTTTTGCTCCATCAAGACCACTCCTTGCGCTTCCTTCCTGTTCAAGCTTATATCATTCTCTCCTTTCTCTCTATCTCTCTCTCTCTTTCTTCAGCTCTTCGGGTTCTTACGTGCTGACGGCGTTTTGAAAGTGAAAACTGGCCAATCGTTCAGCCGCCGCGTTTCAGGGCGACCAAGAGAATAGGCAACCCGAATTCCAGCTGATTATCCCGCCTTGCATCAAGTCCTCCATTCACTCATGTTCGATCGGTCGCCGAGGGTCACAATTTACCCTCTTTGATTGACGACACTCTAAGTCGTCTATTTGACTCTCAACTTTCGGCAACGCGAACAGTTCGCGCGTCCCTTATCGACGGTGACGCAGTTCGCCATCCTTTGCCGACCCGCTCGCAGGTCTCCGAGCTTCAGGCCCAATATAACAATTTTATCATACCAATTTCTTGAACATACCTCTCCGACATGCCCGCCGACTACGCCTCTACGGCGCGGGCTCTTTCTGTTTCAGATTCTTCGTCTCGTACTCCTTCTCCGCTGGGGGAGGGTGCTCGTCCACCATGGAGTAAAGCCACAACCGACACTCGGAACAACGCCGGCTTCTCTACACGGAGATCAAATCCTGCCCCGAAGCAAGGCATCATGGCTCGCTTGAATGCAATAAATGAGCGCGTGCTAGCAACATGGCGAAAAATGACATTTTGGCAAAGAGTCGGTAGCGTTCTGGCTGTTATCGGCGTTAATCTTTTGGGACTCGGCTTCCTATATTTCACGGGAAGAGTCTTTCAATGGCTCGGACCGGTTGCTGAGAAATGGGAGCATTCAGGCCTAGTCTTCTTTTTGCTGTGGCTTTGTGTATTTTTCGTCTCGTTCCCTCCATTGGTTGGGTGGTCCACGTTCGGGACAGTTTCTGGCTATATATTCGGAGTTTGGAAAGGGTAAGTCCAGAGTTGCTACCTCGCAGTCATCAGCTAACCCAGTATCTATTATAGCTGGGGGCTTTATGCGTCGGCTACGATATTAGGATCGACATGCTCTTTCATCGCATCCCGAACAGTCCTCTCCAAGTTTGTCCAACGACTTGTATCGCGCGACAAGCGATTCGCAGCTCTTTCCCTGACACTGAAGTATGACGGGCTCAAGCTGCTATGCATGATTCGTCTTTGTCCATTGCCGTACTCAATATGCAATGGGGCGATTTCGACTTTCCCCACGGTTGAGCCACTGATGTACGGGCTTGCCACTGCCATTATTTCCCCAAAGTTACTTGTGCCCGCCTTTATTGGCAGTCGTTTGCGCATACTATACGAAAAAGGGGAGGATATGAGTACAGGTTCGAAACTCGTCAATATTTTCAGCATCATCATTTCCATAGCCGCAGGGATCTTTACCGGATGGTATATTTATAAGAGGTAAGTAGGATTTTTATCATCGCGTTTTCATCAGATACTTACCCCCTGTGATAGAACCCTGGCGCGTGCCAAAGAACTAGAGGATAGAGAAAGAGACGATATCCGACATTCTCTCGAAGCCGACCATGCTGCTCACCGTCCACACCGAGCATTTTCGGATGATCCCAATGTCAATGCCGCGGCAACGACTCTCGCGCGCGATGAAGAAGAACGCATTGGATTTAACGATTTTGATGATGATAATGTTGACCTGGTTATCGACGATGACGACCGGTCTCCCCTGCGGTCAAAATCCCCTTACCGAGATGAGTTTACCGACAACGAGTCGGACGTCTTTCGAGATGGCGATGGGACGGAAGGCGAAACATACACGCTACATACCCATGTCAGACAGGGTTGATCCACTGAGCTTCTATACTGCCTGGTGCAGCGGCTCGATTCTCTTTAAATGTTTTGCCTATGTAGCCTGTGGTCATGAGTTATGTCTTGTATAGCTTGGTAATTGGTATGGTTAAATATAGCATAGACAATTTGGCGGAGTAACTGTCTTTATCATAATAAAAAAAAATGCCACGAAGAAGTGCTAGCGAGAATGTATAGACCGAGGGGTGAGGTTCACGGGGCCGGTTGGGAGAATTTCCGCATTGGAACCGCAGAGTGCGCTGCCAAGATCGACTCTTGCCAGTCGAGAGCAAGTCAATCATTCTCCCTTCCCCATCGTCCCCAGGGACTATCTAGTCCGATCAAGCCACTAAAGCTCCATCTTGTCATTCCTTTGGCTATTGTATTTCTATTCTTCTTCGGACTCAAACTCTATCGGATATACTTCCAGTCCCCTCGCATCAGATGGTACAAATTGCAAGGGTGGCTAGCCAGGCTCTGCGAACCCACCACACTACCAGTAAGTCAAGCCCTCATCCGTATCAAGTTATATATGTAGTCCAGCTTTCTTGGTATCTTATCTCCATATATCTTGTGCTATTCTAATATCAAATGAAGGTTCCCCTCATATATATTTGTCCTCCCATGCTCGCAGCCTCTCCTTCCCGACCACACAATTTTCGCATGAAGAGTGGGCCCATCATGGATGAATATGTTCGGATTTGACATCTACATAATTAGCTGGCGCGACAATGGACGACTTGCATTCTAAGCTGATTATAGCTTAAATTGGTCGTTCATATCATCTAGGTTGAATTTGGGATTGCACGACTCCCTCGTCGGATCCCTTTCGACATTCCCTTGCTGGCAATGACGGACGGTACAGCTTCCTTGGCTGCACGCCCCCCAGCAGGATACTCCTCTCAGGCGGGTGTCTTCCGTCAATATATTCCATCGAACTCCATCAGCAGTAATGGATATCCTTCGAAACAGCCGCTGCCGCTGCAGCCAAATGGGGTACAATTCGAGTACGGGATGACCAATCCATACTCGTCCCAGAATCATGTCCTTGCTGCAGGCCCTCAAAAATCTAGAAATGTGCCTAACGGTATTAACTCTGGAAACAAAAACATGGATTACTTGACCTATGAGCTGGTTACAGAGACCAACGCCAGCACGCCTAATGATTCTACCACTACTTCGTTTCCATCTGCCTCCAGCAATGGAAAATCTACTCCGCCGTCGACGATCGTAAATTTCAATTCGGCCACTGCCTCTATAGGCCCGATCCCTTCTGATGAGAGCTCTGATTATTCGAAATATCGCCCACGATCATCCATCCCCTCGCGTCTTCCGGCGCCAATATACGCCCAACAATGCGTGGTGGCAGCGTACTCATCAAGGCTCAACCCCTATGCCCTTCATCGTAAAGAGCAAGAGGCTTTGCAGGACTACTTGTGTCACCTTCATGTTACCGTCTACCTTAATATACGTAATGGGATTTTACGACTTTGGACCCGTAATCCCATGGTTAGTGTGACTAAAGAGGAGGCGCTGGGATGTGCCAAAGACTACCGCTGGATGAACCTTGCTTCGTTTGCATACGAATGGCTTGTGCGAAATGGATACATCAACTTCGGCTGTGTCGAGATTCCCCCAGCCTTGGTCCCCCCAAAGAAGGGCCGCCGGAGAGAAGGCCCCGTGATTGTTATCATTGGAGCTGGAATGGCAGGCCTGGGCTGTGCGCGGCAGCTAGAAGGATTCTTCAATCATTACCATGATATTTACTCTTCTCCCCGTGTTATCTTGCTCGAGGGTAGGCGCAGAATTGGAGGGCGTATATACTCTCATCCGTTACGAAGCCTTCAGTCCTCTACGCTACCCGCGGGCCTTGTTCCGAAGGCCGAGATGGGTGCTCAGATTGTTGTTGGATTTGAGCATGGTAATCCATTAGACCAGATCATACGAGGCCAGTTGGCGCTTTCGTATCATTTGCTACGTGATCTATCTACCATTTACGATGTAGATGGTTCCCCAGTGGATGAAGCGCGAGATGCAACAGCTGAAAGCCTCTATAATGATATACTAGATCGATCCGGGGCGTATCGACACAAATCGGTTATAACACCGACGGCAGAAGGAGATCGCGAACTTATCGATTCAGGACGTGACATAACAACGAGTGACGGGGTCACAGTCAAACAGTACGAAGAGGCAAGGGCAGCCGGAACTATTGGCCTACTGCTTCCAGCGAAACGCCTTCGTCGCGGTGTAGGCCACAAAACGGCAGATATCAAGTCAGCCGCAGCTCCCGCGGCGGATCTTGACCAGCCAGAAGAAAACCCAACTGCCGTTGCCTGTCAGGCGATGGGCTGGGAACTCAACAAAGGGGTCTCGCCAAACCAAACCGTTAATCTGGACTCGGTTGCCGAAGCATCAAGGACCCAAACCTTGGGTAACGCAATGGACGAGGGCGTCCGTCAGTACCAGGAAATGCTACCCCTAACTCCAAAGGATTTGCGGTTGCTCAATTGGCACTTTGCAAACCTTGAATATGCCAATGCCACCAATATAGGCAATCTGAGTCTTTCTGGGTGGGACCAAGATATGGGGAACGAGTTTTATGGACCACACTCGCAGGTTGTCGGAGGATACCAGCGAGTACCTTACGGACTATGGCAGCACCCAACGAAGCTCGACGTCCGCACAAACAAAATAGTCTCGCGTGTTACATATGACACTGCCGACAAACACAAAACGGTGGTACATTGTGAGGACGGTGATTCAGTTGCCGCAGACATGGTAGTCTACACAGGGTCTCTAGGTACCTTGAAGCACCGATCTGTGCAGTTTTCTCCGCCTCTACCTGGGTGGAAACAGGGAGCAATCGATCGGCTTGGCTTTGGAGTGATGAACAAAGTAATATTAGCATTCGAGCAACCTTTCTGGGACACCGAAAGAGACATGTTTGGCCTTCTACGTGAGCCAAATAACAGAGAAAGTATGATCCAAGAGGAGTATGCCGCAAATAGAGGCCGCTTCTACTTGTTTTGGAACTGCATGAAAACCACCGGGCTTCCGGTTCTGATTGCTCTAATGGCTGGAGATTCCGCTCATCAAGCGGAACGTACTCCTGATGCTGAAATAATTACTGAGGTCATGAGTCAGCTGCGTAACGTTTTCAAACAAGTCGCTGTTCCCGATCCTTTGGAAACTATCATTACCCGCTGGGCGAGCGACAAGTTTACCAGGGGAACCTACTCCTATGTTGCAGCAGACGCACTTCCAGAAGACTACGATTTAATGGCCAAACCAATCGGAAACTTGTACTTTGCAGGCGAAGCCACCTGTGGCACTCACCCGGCCACCGTCCACGGCGCATACCTCTCAGGACTACGAGCAGCATCCGAGATCATCGACTCCATCCTAGGCCCTATCCCGATTCCAAACCCTCTCGTCCCAGAAAAGAACAAGGCCACAAACTCAAGCATGTCCAATGGCACACCCCTCGGCACCCCGCACATCCCACTAGACACCGGAACGCCAGAAATCCCAATCCAACAACAACCACATCCACCAACATCCAACTCTGGATCCGCCTCCCGGGCCTCCTACGACCAGGCCATGCTCGCAGCTATTTACACCGAAACCGGTCCCCCCGTCCCCCGTCCGGCCCGCACAGGCCTTAACCCCTTCCTCCTCTACCAAAAAGACTTCTGGCCCAAAGCCCGCGCTCAATGCGACGCCACCCACCAACTCGAAACCAACAACCCGTCCGCAAAAGCACCCCGCGATTCTGTCCGTGCAGCCCTCGGCCTCATGTGGCGCCAAGCTCCCGAGGAAATAAAACGGCCGTACCTCGAGCAGGCGGAAGTCAATCGGCAAACAAATGCCGAGATTGCGGCGAAATGGAAGAGGGACAACGCCGAGTGGGAGGAGAAATCGGCTGCGGCGAAGAAGCGCTGGCGAGAGGAGAATCCGTTTGAGAGATGGCTTGCTATGGAGGCGGGTGAGCCGCCTAGTAAGAAGGTGAATAATTCTTCTTCTGCTTCTTCGTCTTTGAAGAGGGACGTGGCTGGAGCACCTATTGTCACCACCACTGCTACTCCGTCTGGGTTACCCTCTCATTTAGCGGGAACGGGCATGCAAAATGGAACCGCCAACGGAGCTGTCAACGGCGCTGGCAATATCGCGAATATTCCTACGACTACCACGATAACGAATGGTATTGCATCAGCGCCAGTAACGAATACGTTTCCTTTCTCGAATACTCAACAGACTAGCTTACCGCAACCGACTGATCAGCCGAACCATATCAATTCTCAATGATCGACTTGCAACCCGACTTGAGAGATATTGAACTTTGTAAACCTCCATTTCTATCTACTCCTACTGGGTTGTGGGTTATTCTCATTGAAGATATATCCCGTTATTCCCTACGTTATCTTGTCATACACGAGTCATGAAATATAAACTAGAATATCAAGCCTAGTCATCAAGGTCTTGAGATTATTCTATGACGTTCTATTCTATTTATAAGGTCACGAAATGTAATGTCATAATCCATGAGGGACGATATCCCATCGCAGCACATTACCACCGACTCAGAACCAGAATCAACCGAAAATAAAAAATGGAATATGAAAATGTAAATGAAATAGATAGTGAAAACGCTGAAATCTAGTATAAATCCAGGAGAGACAAAGATATCATGTGAGTGACGGTCTAGATGATGGAATGGTTCAGGTGAGGTTCGGAAGCCTCAAGCCGTGAGATGAGCGGACCGGACGGGGCGGAGGCGAGGGAGGAAAGCGTGCAAGACGTTGTAGTGTTGTGTATTTACAGAGCGGGGTTGGCGTGAGCAGCGGGAAGCTCTCCGTTTGTTTCATTCTCGGCGATGAATCGTTCGGCCTCGAGAGCAGCAATGCAACCAGATCCTGTGATGCTGTTAGTATTCGTTCTATTTGACTTTTCGAAATGTGAGTCAACTTACCAGCACTGGTGATGGCCTGGCGGTAACGCTTGTCTTGCACATCACCGCAAGCAAACACGCCCTCGCGGCTGGTGACGCTGGTGCCAGCAACAGTGGCGATGTAACCATCCTCATCGACGTCAATCTGGCCCTTAATCAGAGCAGTGGCGGGGTCGTGACCGACGGCGTAGAAAAGACCGTTGGCATCAACAACTTCCTCCTCGCCAGTGACGGTGTCCTTGACGCGGAGGTGGGTCATCAGACCGTTCTTCTTCTGCTCACCGAGAACCTCAGTGGCGACAGAGTTGAAGCGGACGTTGACCTTGGGGTGGGCCAGGAGACGGTTGGCCATGGCCTTGGAGGCACGGAGCTTGTCACGGCGAACAAGCACGGTGACGTTGGAGCCGTACTTGGCCAAGAACATGGCCTCTTCAGCGGCAGAGTCACCACCACCAATAACGTAGAGGGGCTTGTTGCGGAAGATAGGAACAGCACCATCGCACACAGCGCAGGCACTGATTCCGTTCTGCCAGTAGACCTCCTCACCAGGCAGGTTGAGACGGCGGGCATTGGCACCGGTAGCAATGATAACAGCATCAGCGGTGTGGGCAGGCTGGTTGTCGGGACCGTCATTCCACTCCGTCCAGAGCTTGAAAGGCTTCTGCGACAGATCGATCCGCGAGATTGTCTCGGTGATCACTTCGGTTCCGAATCGGATGGATTGTTTGCGCATGGCATCCATGAGCTCCGATCCGTTGATGCCGTCAGGGAAACCGGGGAAGTTCTCGACATCGGTGGTGGTAGTAAGCTGGCCACCTGCAGCGGTGCCGTTGGCCAGCATACCCTCATAGAGGACGGGCTTAAGCTCCGCACGCGACAGGTAGATGGCAGCGGTGTGAGCGGCGGGGCCAGAGCCGATGACTGTGAATAGTTAGTCAATCAATCTTCTTTCCGCAATTCCAATTGCAAATGTGAAATGGTGTACATACTGACTACTTTCGTGTGAACCATTCTGGATGTGGAATTGACGCGCAGCGGCGTCGAGAACGAGTTGGATAGGACGGAAGGCGAGGTGGGCGAGTTGTGGAGATGCGATGAGACAGCTGCAGCGGAGAATCCTAAAGAGGATCTAATGGAGGAGAAAGTAAACCGGCGAAAGGCTGAGGAAAACAGATTGGCGGTTGTAAAAGAGTAGAGGCGAGGATAGAATGGAAGGAGGGGGGTTTTAATTAGGCACGAGGGGCAACAGGTGGGGACGAAGCACGTCGACAGCAAAGGAGGGCTGGGCAGTCGGGATTAGCTAAGACGAAGAGTCTTCTGGACGAAGATCAGATAAGAAGCAATTGGGAAGCGAGAACGACAGCAAAGGGCCCGTTTATTCGTGATCTCTAAGCAAAGAGTGGAAATCCAACAGGTCCCGGCAATTTCCCGCAAAATTGTTCACTGAGCGAGTCACGTGCCAGGCCGAGACCGCCGTTGATTATCAAGATGGTCTTCGCCTGACTCTCCGTCTACGCCTTCCAGTCCGCGGCAAACTGCTCGTCATTAATCACCACAGATCAACCCGTCCAGAACGCGGAACTTACATTCCAAGCATCAATCCTCAACACCGAAGAGTCGTTCCCGGACTCGACGTTGGTCAATCTCCCGATCGCTATGCCGGCTTAATAACGGACCCAAACTAAACTCGCTCTCGCCACTCGGAACAGAACTCACCAACAACATTATTCAGCCAATAGTAGTTCTCATGCCCGGTCTCAAACACCAGCCGCAGGTGCAGGTTCCCCGAGGGCGCCTTCGGGCCGGACGTCTGCACGAAGATGTCCGCCCCATCGCCAGTGCGCAGGTTATACCGTGTGTCGGCGGAGAAGATCTCGGTTTTAGGATCCACGGTACCCCAGTCGGCGCCAACGTCGAGGATGCTCCCTACAACAACATGGAACTTAGGCTTGTAGTGAAACTAGTGCGGATTGTTGCTCTACGTACCAGACAGCCGTGGACCGGTGAAGTTACCTCCGACTATGGGAATTGCCCTTCGGATACCCCGCGGTCCGTCTTCGTTCATCAGTGACCCCTTACAGTACACGAAAGCTGTGTAGAGGTATGACAGTTCCGGTGGCTGGGGGCTAGCAGCGCTGACGACTGGGGATCCAGTGAAGCTCTGGATTGTCAGTGCTGCCACGACGAAGTTGCGTAGTTGGGTAAACATTCTGTCGTAGTTAAGCAAGAAGCTGGGGCTTGAGTTAAGTGGTTGAAATAATAATTTTCAATGAATTTAGCGTTTATGCTCGTAAACAATTATATATTGCTCTCCAGGACAACGCTCATCACTAATGCCAGCGCTCGGTATTTATAGCCTGCAATCACCGTATGAAGCCCCGTGGGGAAATATACCTAGGCACAGTATTCGAATTGCATCATAGCCCCGTTAACTCCTCACGCTAAGTAGGTGTCTCCAGGTCTTGTGTAGATACTTGCCTAGTAAGAAATAGGTAATAGCCCAGGATGCCCTTAATATTAGCCAAGTTCCGAAGCAAAAGCCGTGAATAGGCATTCGGCATGCAGGTCTTGGTGAGTACCGGTTTGTGCTTAAAGATCCGAGGCATCGAACAGACTTCCGCAGGGAGCGGGGAGGGGGAAATTGACCTGAACTGACTCAATGCAGGCCAAGGTCTCCAACTCGGAATGTCCGACATTCGGGCTCTCTTACCGTACAGAGCTGGGTACGACCCCAGGAATACGGAACTAATTGGGGGTAAAGAAAAAGATCTAGGAAGATATGTAGCAGGCCACATCCAATGCATTCATTGGTATATACACAGCGGGTCGTCGCAATCATTAATCATCAGTCATCTCTAAATACAATCAAGTAATAACAATATAGACATGGGCATCAAAATGTACTTTTCCCGCGCCCCTCATGACCTCCCAAACCACTTCTTAATACTTGTGCTCCGCTTCATATTAGGCGCGGGCTCCGGTTCCGGTTCAAAGGAAAACTCGGAGTCATCTTCGTCGTCGTACTCATCATCCAGGGCTTGAGGTGCGGGAGTGGGTGCCGGTCTGGTGCCCACTGGGTGAGGCACTGGATGAACCACGGCGTGACCATGAGCGGCAGCCTGGGGACTTTCTTGTCCGGGTTCTTGGGCTTGGTCTGGAGTATCGTGCTCCTCTTCGGAGCTATATTCAGCTTCGGCTTCATCATCATCGTCTACCGAAGGCTTGTCCGAGGCGTGCCTCTGCACACCGAGCCACTTCCGCCAGCCCTTGGTAACTGGTGCGGCGGGAGGGTCATACTCGGTGCCCTCAAACAAGAGCGCAGGAATGAGGAGCTTATAAGGCGTTGTGATACCCGATGGGTCCTTCGGGTTGAGTTCCAGGTTCAGAGTCACGGCGAGCCCGCCCTCTAAATTAACGAATGTACCAGCACCATCATCTACGCGTTTTGATGCCCTCTTGCCAGCCTTCTGGCTTAGGTTTGTTGGCCGGCGGAGGAATGGGCCAGGTCGGAACTCTGCCGTTGGCGGGAAATAGGAATCACCGGCTCCTGCCGGTGGGAATGGCCCATCCATGCTCATTCGCCGTTCCGGGGGAGCGCCGCCAAGGTTGAACTCCTTCGTTGGTGGTCGGCCCTTACCAGAGAGTCGGCGTATAAGACCACTTTTGGGTCTCTCACCGCGAGTCAATGACAGCGTTCGTTGGAGCACATTGGGGCGTGGCTCATCGGGGGTAGCTGGAGACTCGGATTCTGGAGTTACGGGTGGTGTAGTGCCTGGTTTCAGTTAGTTAATTCATGCGTTATTATGAGTGTCCAGGATTTATACATACCAGGCTCATACAAGCGAATGGAGCACCAGTTGCGTCTCGGTAGCAGGCGCTTATTCTTTCGCACTTTGTTATTGACGTCATGTGTGAAAATTGGAATCATTTCCTCGTCAGTATTACTGTCCATGTGGTGGACCTGGTTTCGTCGGTTGAGTGTGTCCGATATCATTTCAGTAGTGGGGACGTCTGCAATGGCGGATGAGATTATGTTGGGCATATATCGGTAGTCCTTGTCCTTGGGTATATTAAGATTAGGGTTCGAGTAGAATTGTCCGACGGCAGCAAGGTGGACATCGCCGCTGCAACAGTTAGTATTCATCTAGCACAAGAGCAAAGTACTCTTATCTTACCTAAGAATGGTGACACGAATGGACTTTTCTGCCGCAAGATCTTGGAGATCTTCAATGAGATACCTCCGCTCCGATTTGTGGTGCTTTGCTGTCCAGTGGTCGTCAAATATTTCAACTTTGGCGCCCCTTCTATTCACCAGCCCACCGAGAAGACCAGCTTTTCCTAGTGACTGTCGGCTGTTCAGGATATTTTTCACCATGGCCTGTGTATTCTTTAGTAAAAAGCACAACATTTTGGAGCTGTAAACTTACGACTCGAGGATAAGCAATTGGTATGCTCGATAGCACAATCAAATGTTTTGTTTCGCCCCTGCTAATCTCACGGTGACATCTGTCCCAAATAAGATCAGATGTACGCTCACTGATGATTTCATCACACTGCAAATACTGTTAGCCATCCTATCTCAAAAAAAAAAAAGAGGACCGGCTTGTAACTTACCATTCTCTCAGTTCTGCAGTCGAGCCCCAGGAAAGACAGCCCATTACCAAGAGACATAAACAAATGACGACTGCGTTGGTTGATATATGGCCCAGGTTCCGCGCCCAAAATCCAACTAGGCTCATCCTCCTCTGTCTCTTCCGGCACAGTATGGTGCTGGAATAACAAGTAGTACTTGTATGCGAGATTGCCGAGGCCTGAAATCACAGCCGAGCTCATGAACTCATCGGGGTACGACCCAAAGCCCTCGAGGATCTCATGGTCGTTCCAAACATTCACCATGGGTATTTGAGAATTGGCAAGAGAGAAAAGCCCTTGGGAGAACCAGGTTGAGTAGTTTTCAAGGTACGACCTCTCAAGCTCGTCCTTAAATTCAGAATTGAGCGGGGTTTCGTACTTTTCGCTGGCATCCTTAATCTTGAGCCATTCCTGAAAATGTACCGAGTCGGTGGTGACCTTGTCGTTGAATATTTGATCACCCCCACCAATCATTACGTGGAATGGGCGTGTTTGGTGCTCGTTGAGAACGTCTCGCCACAGAGGGTCCGGACCGCAGAACTTGTCGGAATCCACACCGGGCGTGAATCCATTGCAAGAATGGTACATTATATTCATCGATTGGCCCTTGGCTGGCACCCAGAACCCTATAGCAGGACCTTGATTCAGGCGGTATGCGATCCGCTGTTGCTTCTCGCCCAACTCAATCTCTATGTTGAACCTCCAAAAAGTGACATCTCTGCCCGCATCGGCATAGAGGCGGAATGCTGGAATCTCCTTATAAATTCCAACTGTTTCTCCGTCCGTTGAATGAATCCTATTAGCAGGTATTGGTTGTTTAAATCCATAGTCGATAGCACTCGGGGACATCTCATAGATACCATCATCGTTCTCGACGGATGAAAGATCAAGCTGCTCTTCTGTGTGGTCAACCGGTTTAACATAAAGAGGACGGCCATCTCGACCGAGTTTCGTCAGTCCAGCCGTCGGGTCGATGTACTCGGGTGCCAACTGGACTCCTTCACTGTTGATCTGCGCAGGTGGCGGAGGAAGGAGATTCATTGGTTGAGAAAACAGTCTTATCGTAGGCGCTGGTTCATATGAAGAGATCGAGTCTTTCGTCACGATCAAAATGGTGCCTCTCCAAGTCTCTTTGTCGACAGGCCCTTTCGGGCCATCTGTCCTCTCGCATTTCAAGCCTGCATAGCGGAGCAGAGGCCCGCTTTTTAGAAATATCAAGGGTTGAAAGCGTTTGTAGGCTGTGTATATGGTTAATCGTTAGCTGTCAGGGCTTCGAGAATAAACTCTAGGTTCAGCTTACACGTTGGCTTCGGGGCAGGGGCCTTCTGGTAGTTTTTCGGTAGTGCCCTGCTTTCCCGTCGATCTCGGGTTCCGGCTTCCCACCATGCCTTGCTTCTGTCCACATCCAAGGACTGTTGTAAATTGAAGTCGGACGCCGCAAGTTTCACGGTGGGTGCTGTCTTCCATTCTGATAGTGGAGGGGGTGTCGGTGGCGGCACATTGAATGAAACAGTATGGCGTTTTGACTTCGTCTGTGAGGGCTGTATGTTTTCATCACTTCCTGGTATTATGGACTCTCCGCTATCTTGTATCTCGTGAGGAGCAGGTAATCTATCACCTACAGCCGCAACAGCTGGTGGTTCGACGGGATGACCGTTCTGTTGAGGATTGGAACGAGATACGGGAGCTCTCGTCCTAGTATCAGGGTATGGTTGGCCAGCGTTGGAAGCACCCGTTTGGGCTGGTTTGGCTGATTTGGGAACCTGATGCGTCGGGGGCACCTGGGAAGATGAAGACCGACTGTTTCGAGGGTTGGCCTGCTTTTGTTCGCGCGGCAACATGCGAGGCGTTTCCGGCGGTTGACTAATTGAAACCGAACGTCGAGCACTGCCTCCTTTCACAGCTCCCACATCCGGGGAGCGGTTGCTCGCATCCTGCGACTCTAGAAGAGGGCGTGCCGGAGGTCCATGCATCGACGGTGGTAGACCACGTGAAGTTGTAGGCCGCGGAGGCTCTGGTTCTCGCTGAATATTGTTTTTACCCTGACTGTCGAAGTTCGGTCTCTCATGGCCTCCATTTTCCTGAAGCCTCGGGTCTTTCCGAGAAGCCCGTCTATCTGGAACGTCATTTTCATATGTAGCTCGAGAGTTTGGCTTCATGTCCCGTTCTTGCGATTCCGGAGGAGGACCAGCCGCAGACTTCCTAGCCATTCGCTCTTTCAACTTTCTTTCGGCTTCTAACGCGCGGGCTCTTTTCTCTTCTTTACTAATTCCACCCAAAGCAACCTCAAGCTTTTGGAGTGGAGATCGGTTATATGCCCAATCGTGTTGCTCCGCCGAGGGGTTCACTGTGTCTGATCGACTCAAGCGTGCCGACTGGTTCTGTGAAGTTAATGTGTCATGGACTTCGGGTAACTCAGGACCTGATTAAGCAAATTGTCAACTGAGATCAACATTTCACTGGGCATTATCCAATAGCGCAGTAAACGGATATTTCAGAGTGACTTGGGCATACCTGAGATTCCTGGATGGGCAGCCATGGCGCCGTTTGCAAAGGTTCCAGACGTCTCCCGGGACATCTTTCGTCAAATGTGTCGTCTTCGTATGTAAATTTTGGGGTAATAGTAGGTAATTAAATTATGTCCAATTCGCAGCCCGTCGCCCGGTGCCACTAATAAAGTACAGCGCCGTGCGCGCAATCGTAGACTAGTCTTGTCCGGGATTCAATGGATGCGATCACCTAGATCGCCATATCATCAGCGAAAATATTCAAAACTAGTCGTGTTGCCGTAGTCGTTGATCGAGGAGTCGAGGACAATGGAATCGTCGTACAAGCGAGGCTGCCTGTGGAGAGTATGCGAGTAGCGCTCGACCAGCCGTAAGTATGCGAAACCAGCGATGGTAGATAACGACAAAGGAACAACAGCCCAACGCAGCAGTGACCAGAGGATGAAACAAAGAGGAAGAGGATGGAGAGTTTGTTGTCTGCAGTGTGCCCAACTGAGTGGGATTTTATCTGGAATGACGCTGCTCATGCATTGAGAGAGTGGCTGGGCCCAGCCTCCTCATCTTCATGCAGCTTGCGGGGCTGCACGACTAGAGACCAGCCAGGCACAATCGATCTCTTCTGCTTCGGTCCCGATCTGCCCCTCCATTTTACTCAAATTTTCAAGAGCAAAAAGCAAGGGCAAGAGTGCTTGATTTGTAAAGCAGAGTGTTGGATGCTTGCTGATTACTCCGTCCTATCGGTATATTTCTGTGGGTACCTGGTAGATTCACAACGAGAGCAATAAGAGGGCACGGGTTCCGCTGATATTTAGGTCTCAATAGACAATTCACAGTATGCATTATTTTGCAAATTAATGTTTGATGCCGCTAGCTGTACTCCGTAGTATGTAGTACCTTTGTTTCTGCGTATAGCCTTGTACCGTGGGTCGCCGGGGATGGCGCCATCACTCCGCCCGGTGGGCAAATCACTTCACTTTGCGGTTGCTGCCTGAGGATTAAGAAACACTCGCCTTCAGGAGGCGATGCTGCCTGAGGATCCAGGCCCCCACATGTCTTTCTGTCAACGGTCTCCAAGAGAACACCTCTGCCCCGTAGGCACCGCTGATTCTGACACTTTTCTTTCCTCAGCTTCCCCCAATTCGGGAAATTCCTCTTTTCCCCCCTATTTCTTCTTGTTATCATTCATAACTGCCACTAGGCAGCCTGTTGTTTCCTTTCAGCAAACCTCGTGATTCCGTCGCTTTGTTGTCAAGTTTCCTTGCACCGGCTACTTTCGATGTCAACCTGACTCCTATCTGTGCTTGTTTCGTCCATCTGAGGAGTTTTGCCGCCCTCCTTCTTCGTCCTCTACCTCCACCATGCGTCTTTCCAGTGCAGCGACAGCCCTAGGGCTGTTCTGTGCTGCCACCGCTTCCCTCCACCCTCGCCGCTCTTATGAGACTCGTGACTACTTCGCGATTCACCTCGACTCCGCAACATCCCCGTCGGATATTGCTCAACGGCTAGGCGCTCGCCATGAAGGCCAGGTAGGCGAACTCGACGATCATCATACATTTTCTTTACCTCGAGAGGACGGTGCCGATCTCGATACGCTTCTACATGGCCTACAAGTGAAGAGGAAGTTGCGACGACGCGGTGTCGACGCTGATCCACTCGACAAGCGAGATGAAGACCTCGCCGGTATTCTCTGGTCTCAGAAACTGGAACCAAAGCACCGGCTAGTAAAACGATCGCCGCCGCCTGAGAAGTTCACCCGAGCCTCCACTGTCTCCTCCTCTGAGGATGCGGAAGCCATGGAAGCCCGGAGTGAGCTTGCTTCCACACTTGGAATAGTGGACCCCATATTCGAGTCGCAATGGCACTTGTTCAACACCAAGCAAGTCGGTCATGACCTGAACGTCTCTGGAATCTGGTTAGAAGGCATCACCGGAAAAGGTGTGATCTCTGCGGTCGTGGACGATGGCCTGGACATGTACAGCAACGATCTCAGCCCAAACTACTTTCCCGACGGCTCATACGATTTTAACGAGCACACCGCAGAGCCTAGGCCACGTCTTCCCGACGATAAACACGGCACCAGGTGCGCAGGAGAAATTGCTGCCGCCAGAAACGACGTCTGCGGTGTAGGTGTCGCGTACGAGAGTAAAGTTGCCGGAATTCGAATATTATCTGGAGCTATTGATGACAACGACGAGGCTAGCGCCATCAATTATGCATACCAGAGGAACGATATCTACTCGTGCTCTTGGGGCCCGCCTGATGATGGTGCGACAATGGAACAGCCGGGAGTGCTCATCAAAAAAGCAATGGTCCACGGCGTTCAAAAAGGCCGAAGTGGTAAAGGATCGATCTTTGTGTTCGCGGCTGGGAATGGCGCAGCCTCGGGGGACAACTGCAATTTCGACGGCTACACCAACAGCATTTACAGTATAACCGTCGGCGCTATTGATCGAGAAGGAAACCATGCAACTTACTCCGAGTCCTGCTCGGCGCAACTTGTGGTTGCGTACAGTAGTAAAACTGGTTCAGACTCTATACACACGACCGACGTTGGTACGGACAGCTGCTACTCATATCACGGTGGAACATCTGCTGCTGGCCCCTTGGTGGTAGGTGCCATGGCGCTTGCTCTGAGTGCCCGTCCAGAACTCACATGGCGCGATGCCCAATATCTCATGGTTGAGACATCGGTTCCAGTCCACGAAGATGATGGAAGTTGGCAGGAAACTAAGAGTGGGAGGAAATTCAGCCACGACTGGGGATTTGGAAAGCTCGATACATACAGTCTCGTGCAGAGGGCGAAGACCTGGGAACTAGTGAAGCCGCAAGCGTGGTATCACTCACCATGGCTGAGAGTGCAACATGAAGTCCCGCAGGGTGACAAGGGCCTTGCTGCATTTTGGGAGGTCAGCGAGAAGATGATGAAGGACGCAAATATTGAAAGGCTGGAGCATGTCACTGTGACCATGAACGTGAACCACACACGTCGCGGTGACCTGAGCGTGGAGTTGCGAAGCCCTGAAGGCATAACCAGCCACCTCAGCGTCTCAAGACCAAATGATAACGCCGAGCTCGGATACATCGACTGGACTTTTATGACCGTTGCCCATTGGTAAGCATCTTTATCGAAACAATAACTAAACATTGCTAATTTCCTAACTAGGGGTGAATCGGGCATCGGCACATGGACTGTTATCGTAAAGGACACCAATGTCGATGAGAACAAGGGACAATTTGTCGACTGGCGGCTCAACATCTGGGGTGAGGCCATTGACGCATCCAAGCAAAAGCCTCACCCTCTTCCTACTGAGCACGATGATGATCACAGCATTGAAGACTCAATCGTCGTTACAACCAGTGTTGAGCCAGGCCCAACACCCACACAACTTCCTGACCCCTCAAATACCCTTGACCGCCCCGTAAACGTCAAACCGACCCCAACGGAGACCGAATCCGAAGCTGAATCCGAATCTCCCACGCCCACCCCAACACCTGCCTCGGACAGCTTCCTTCCATCCTTCTTCCCAACATTTGGCGCTTCCAAGCATACACAAGTCTGGATATACGCAGCCATCAGTTCAATCATTGTTTTCTGCATCGGACTTGGGGTGTACTTCCAAATCCAGCGCCGCAGACGTCTTCGCAATGACCGTGACGATTATGACTTCGAAATGATCGAGGATGAGGATGAGGCCAAGGGTTTGAATGGATCTTCAACCCGTCGTCGCGGAGGTGAACTTTACAACGCCTTTGCAGGTGAAAGCGAAGAAGAGCCTCTCTTCAGTGATGAGGATGATGATGAGCCCTACCGGGACCAAGAAGCAGCCGGGAGGAGAAGCACCAGCGCAGATGATACCCGAAGAAACCACGACTAGTTCTGTCGAACTTGTATTCTTACTTTTTTATCCATATTTTCTGTTCCTTTGCATCACTCTCGCCTGTTCTTATTTCTTATTGCTATTCTTGGATTGTTGCATTTCTGAGACCCGACCCTACAGTTTGAAGTGAATTGAATAAAGTGTATATATGGCGTACAAAACAATCACTTGAACCTCATCAGCATCAGCGGCAACTTGAGATAAACTTGGATATCTGACACAAATAACTCTACTCTGTGTAATTTATAGTACTATCTCTCATGAAACGTGAATAGTTAATGGCATAAGTTAGTGAGTGACTTATGGCTGACTGTTTATGGTGGGTCTTGGCGATGACGCTGAGCCCAGTCCAGTTCCCCAACTGATCAACTTGGTTCACCTCCGCAACTCCCCACGACCTTGCCCACTCTGACCGACCAGCCTCCTCCTCGGCACTAACCATAAAACATCAGCAAAACAATATCACTATCGCGTCTACTCTCTCTTTTTGTTCGTTGTTGCTGGGTAGCAAGTTCACCGGTGCCACACCCCAGGAGTCTCTTCCGCCGCCCCCTCTTTATGGACAACGACGACTTTGACAGCGTCTCGTGGCGCCACGGGCCGGACAGCGATAGTTCCCGGCCTACAACCTCCGGAATAGATGCAGAAGAATCTCATGAGTCTCGTCACGACCCCAATGGCAAGCGGCGGATGAGCTCAGCAAGTGAGGCACCCCAGGCGGGGCCACACGCCGACGCCTTGGATCTGGCAGGTATCGGGGATGGAGTGTTGGAATGTCGGGTAGACACGCCTATGAAGGAAAATGACGGTACCAAGGATGTATACATATCGTATCTGGTATCTACACATGTAAGTGTTCGCGGAGTGACCAGGAATAAGCTATATTTAGCTGCCTAGCGGGGAGGCTCAAGCAAGTTCAATCGTTAACGGGATAACCACTAGACCGATTTCAAGTCTTTCCAAAAATCCGATTTTACTGTGCGCAGACGATTTACAGACTTCTTTTTTCTCTACAACACACTCTACCGAGATTACCATGCGTGTGCGGTGCCGCCACTGCCAGATAAGCACAAGATGGAATACGTTCGAGGAGACCGATTCGGGCCCGAATTTACCACGCGGAGAGCTTGGTCTCTACATCGCTTTCTGAAACGCTTAACGCTACATCCGGTCCTGCGCAGGGCTCCTTTGCTAGCTATTTTCTTGGAGTCGGGTGATTGGAATGCACATATGCGAATGCGATCATCCCGGACCTCAACTAGTGGGTCTGATGGTGGCGGAGCGGGAATATTCGATAATTTTACCGACTCTTTCGTGAATGCGTTTACCAAGGTTCATAAACCAGATCGCCGATTTATTGAGGTGAAGGAGAAGGCCGACAAGCTGGACGAGGATCTCAACCATGTCGAGAAAATCGTGGCGCGGGTTGCCCGTCGGGAGTCAGACTTGGAGACAGATTACAACGAACTGGCCACGCAGTTCCGCAAGCTTGTCCCGCTGGAGCCGGACGTTGAAGTACCGCTGCAAGTGTTTGCCGCTTCTGTTGAAGAAACGGCACGAGGAATCAAGAATCTCAAAGACCACACGGACCAAAATTACTTAGGTTCACTCCGCGATATGGAAGCATACATCTTATCAGTTAAAGCACTTCTGAAGAGCCGCGAACAAAAGCAGCTCGATTTTGAAGCGCTGGTCGAGTACCGGAACAAAGCGGCGGCGGAGCGGGAATCCCTCGAGACAAACCCCTCTTCGTATTATGCCTCGAACCCTCTTACCTCATCCCCGGCCTCATTTATTCGGTCGAAGATGGAGGACATGCGCGGGGTGGACCACGAACAGTCACGCCGTGAGCGAATGCGCAAACTCGAAATAAAGATCGAGGAGCTCACCCGCGAAGTGGAAACCGCCAAAACCACCTCGGAGATGTTTGATGAAGAGGTTGTGCGCGAGGTTGCAGACTTTGAGAGGATCAAATCAGTCGAGTTTCAGGATTCCATGGGGGCGCTCGCAGAGCAACACATTGAGTTTTACCAAGGTGTGCTCAACACCTGGGAGCGGTTCGTTGCCGAGATGGAGGGTGATCTAGAAGAGAACGTTGACAACCCCCATTACGCACAAGGTGAGGCTGGGGGCAGGTAGAAAAAACTCGAACCTTAAAGAAAACCGCTGTTGAGCTTATAAAACGGCCGCATCATTGAACAATCGGTAATTTTCATTATTATTATCTATCCATTTCCACAATTGATGACCCCTTTACTGTCCTTGGAGAGCGCAATGCTGGGTCTGCTACAATACTTTACGGCGTATATAGGTGGCACTTATTGAGTAGGTAGCTTCATTCCAATATGGATCGTTTCATTACAGCCATTACTTCATCTCAACCGGTGACAACCTGATCCGATCTGGTCCATTCCTTGACCCACGTGGGCGGCTTCAAACAACCTTGATTGTAAAATGCCGCCTCGCCAGTTCAGAACCTATCCCTTGCCTTTTGCGTTTCCGCACACTCAAAATCAATCGAGCTCGGTTCGCCCCTCGGATCAGAAATCGCTGGGTTCAAGGCGCGCCGGACCCATTCCTTTGATGTTAGGTATATGGTAAGCTTCAAGTCACTGACACCAGCAATACCAAACCAACCAACCATCTACAAGTAGAACAAAGAAGACAAAGGGGCATCAGGCGAAAGGGCAACGAGTTCAATAACTAGAAAATAACGGAAATAGTACTCCGTACGTACCTCGCGGTATATCTGAGTCGGCGTTTTCAAGGTATTCTTCTTTGTCCCAGCTGTTCCGTTTCCGGCACTAGGTCCCCCCGTTCCTGATCCTGATCCTGATCCCGATGAACCCGGAGCCACGCCAGTCTGCACTGCATCCTCTTCGCCTGCCATCAGCTGGAGATAGACCTCTTGGTCGTAGCTCACGGTGAAGGGGGCCTTTGGGTCATGGGCAAAATTGGGGCCGAGGCCTAGGAAGGCTGGCTGCGGGCTGGATTGTGGTTGTGTGGTGGCGGTGGATGGCGAGGATGAGGATTGTGCTGGGTTTGTTGCGGGCTGACGAGAAGGTGAGGCTGAATCGGGTGCCCCAGCAGCGGCAGCTCGGGGAGATCTGGTGATGCCTGAAGTCATAGTGGTTGCCTATTTGAAATAACTACCTTGCTGTAGTTCTAAAAGAGGATCGTTGCGACAGGATTGAGGTGGGATATCGCGAAGTATATCATATGAAGATAACAAAGCAGTAGTACTAGTAGGCAGTGTAAGTAGCTGCATGATAACTAGCGGCCTCGCCCGACTATATCAATAACATAATGAAAGGTCCAGCCCAGGCACCTATGGATGGATTGAGTTTAGGCAGGGAGCTCCATTATCCGGACTTGGGCGAGAGACAGTTACAAACTCCTTGCAAGTTGCCACTTAAAGCTCAGCTGAGTGGACACAGCATTGCTTATTTCGCCTGGCCCTTGGAGATCACTACGCAGCGGCATGGAAGATGGGAATTTGTTGGCAAAACCGAGCAAATGATGGGGTATCGCTGGTGTGGCGCAGCCAGCACAGCGTCATGTCGGCGGTGGCAGTGAGACAGGAATGCCGGCTGCTAGCCCTGTAGGAAGCAATGGAGGTATGCAGGATGAGCTATAATTAGGGTGGTCTTTATTTTCGCTTGTTTTCTAGTGTGGTTACGAGCAGTTTATGGCGACTGTGCATGCGTAGGCGAAGTAAGGTTGTGTTACAACAACGGAAAGAGTGAGATAACTATCGGGGCATTAGTTGATGGCGGGGGTCTTCAGGAATCACTGCCTTGGTGGAGCTGCAGAATGAGGCTGGCTCGAACCTGGTAGGCAGAGGTGTAGTACGAGGCTGACTGGGTGCACCGTCTGTGTCATGGGCAGGGTCTTCGAATCAGCAGTGCTTATATAGTCCGTCTGGGTGTGCTTCACAGCATCCAATTGCGTTTACTTGTAATAGCTACGGGCCAGTCAGCTCTAAATATGGCGGCGATGGATTAGGTATGGTGAGTCTCAACCCCTTGAGGTCCATGGTCCAGTGGTACTTTCCAGGAGTTAAGTCGCGATAGGACTGCGAGATAGCAAGAACATGGTCACCTAAGAAATTAGAGCTGGATGGCATACAAGTTGTTGTTAGCAGAATAGTTCCAGATCTTCAACGCTTAGGTACTCCAAATATAAATGACGTTTGTCTTGTTTGCACTGATCTTATGATCGACCGGCAAGAAAGATTCCAGGAATCCCCTCTTGAACCTCAAACAACCACCTCACTATGCGGCCAATTCGAGCTTCGGCCATCCGGCCGTACGTTTGCCCATCGTGCCGTTCATCGCGTGTCTTCAATCAGAGGAGATTTGGCACAAACCCAGCTCCGGTAACAGATGTCTACGATGTAGTCTGCGTTGGAGGTGGCCCTGCTGGTTTGGCGCTTCTGGCTGCTCTCCGTAAGTCACTGTCGACTTCCCCTTCTTACAAAGGTAGGTATTGGGCCAATTGGTACTGACTTGGCGGAATAGGTGCATCGCCTGCGACCGCGAAGTTGAAGGTCGCCCTAGTCGAATCGCAAGACCTAGACAAAGCCCGTTCTTGGAAGCTCGGCCCGCAACAGTTTTCCAACCGAGTCAGCAGCCTTACACCCTCATCCGTGTCGTTCTTGCAGAGGATTGGGGCCTGGGATCACTTGGATGTCGCGCGGACGCAGCCGTACCAGGGCATGGAGGTTTGGGATGGAGAAACGGGGTCGAAGATCTCGTTCGACTGGTCCGCGGAAACTTCACCATTCGAAGACCTCCGCACCGTTGCAACAATGACGGAGAACGCCAATCTCGTACACGCCCTCCTTTCGCGGATAGCTACGTCCGGTGACGAGAACCTTTCCATATTTTCTAAATCCACTGTATCCTCGATCGAGAATGGCACTGCGGACGGGCCGGACGGTGCGGACCTCTCGGCGTGGCCAGTACTCTCCATTGCACCAGCTGGAAACGCGGCTGAGTCTACGGCATCATCCTCTCGAATCGCTGCAAGGCTTCTAGTCGGAGCGGATGGTATCAATAGCCCCGTCCGTCGGTACGCCGACATTGCTACAGACGGCTGGGATTATCAACGTCACGGAATCGTCGCAACCCTTTCTCTCGCCGATAAAGTTCCACCTCTGTTCCCTATCGGCACAAGGACAGCGTACCAGCGGTTCCTACCTTCCCTCGGCGGTCCGATTGCCCTACTCCCGCTGCCGAATAACAATGCCACGTTGGTTTGGTCCACGACGGTCGAGAATGCGGCCTACCTCAAGTCACTGTCCCCAGGAGCATTCATATCCATGGTGAACGCAGCCTTCCGCTTATCTATGCCTGATCTTCAGTACATGCTGAGCATGGAGCGTCCATCCACTTCCGTCACCGACCTAGACGAAGACCCGCACGAGAGCGAATTAACCTGGCGCCTCCAACACACCCCTTCCGTCCCTCACCTCCCGCCTATGGTCACAGGCGTCCAGGAAGGCACTGTAGCTTCATTTCCCCTCCGCTTCCGGCACGCATCAACATACATCTCCCCTCGCGTAGCCCTAGTCGGCGATGCAGCGCACGTCATCCACCCGTTAGCCGGACAGGGCCTCAACCTCGGTCTCGGCGATGTAGCATCACTCTCCAACACGATCGAATACGCAGTAAACCACGGGATGGATGTCGGCGATGTCCTCACGCTTGAGCATTACACTGCTGACCGGTGGGCCACCAATGCAAAGATCGGCGGCACTTGCGATATGCTGCACAAACTATACAATGTTCCAGGCCAGGGGCCCGTCGCGTGGGGGCGGAGCTTGGGCTTCGAGATCATCGATCGATTGCCGTTCGTGAAGGGATTCCTGATGAGGAATGCGGACTCGTGACGGGACGAGCGATAATCTGTTAAGTTGATCCTGTACAAGTAGATGTACGTACTTCTTGAGCTATTGCTGTATTAATGTTGTCTTCATCGATGTATTATTATTGAACATCACGGGTATAGAACCCATTGAACTCTATTTCTTCAATCTCACTTGGGTTGGAAACCTCAGCAAATCGGATAATAGCCCTGTTTGTTTCTTATTTCTTAAAGCAACCTCATTCACTTCACGGAGGTGAAGTCCTAAAGTAGGTTGGCCTCTACCTCGTACGGGTTAGAAGTGAGCGGACCGGCGGAGCGAACTCTCCGGTGGGATTTGGGGAGATGTTTATGTATCCATGTTTCCCCAGACTTCAAATGCATCGATACTCGACACACCGTTGGAGAATTTCAAATTATGAGACCCAAGTCCCGAGTCCTAGGTTGGTCTCGACCAAAGAGACGGCAAGGTAGATACAATACAAACACGGAAGACGAATTGATCCCCTCCGGGTGTTTCATCTAAAGCCTCAGATGGGTATGACGTCTACGTGGTAACAACTGAATGTTGAAAGCGGTTGATGGTCTACGGTGTATGAACGAATGCCTGGGTCTACTTTAGGTGCGGGAGGAGGTCTTACTGATGGGTCGCCAAAGAACTTCCTGAGAGAGGAGAGGGGTTTTGTTGAGTACGGAGTATGTTCGTCAATGTCCGCGGAGTCTATCAGTATTGCGTGCATTTGGTCCTAATTTCCTTGACCCCAGTGTGGCTTGGTAGACTAGTGCCAGCTTCTCCAAGTTGTTTCAGTTTGTTTCGGTTACTGAACCCATGCCCATACTCACTTCCAAGTTATACCTACTTCCAAGTTCGTGTGTGTTGCGATCGCTAATGACCTAATCGGCTCTGCTGTCCGGATCCGGACTATATCGCTGCAATGTGAGCCTGGTCCTGGCAGCCTCGAAGTTTTGATCCTTAGCCGAACTTGATCCGCAAGCAGAAGATCGCAGGCAGGACGGTTGGTTGAGCGTAATTAGCGCAGTGGAGCGTTGTGCCTTTCTCCATGCCTATGCATGAAGATGTCGAAACCCAAAGCCAGTCAGGAGCTGTGATTGAATTACCCCGTACTCGAGTCTTAGAACTGAGTTTGTTAGCGGCATAACTATTGCCCCTTCCGTTTAAAGCTGGTTGACAGCGGGGGTGGCTCGTAACCAGGGGAGCGCGACTGAGTCGTATGTTGCTGTATAGTATTAGGTATTCCGTGTTGGAGTCCTTCGTGTCGGACTGTCGGACTGTCGGACTCTTTGTCCTTATCACCGGGCAATGACGCAACTTCCAACCTCCACCGACCACTTGGCTTTATCGAGGTGAAAATGGAGTCATAACTTATGTATAAAGCAAGAGAGAACAAGCTCCAAAGTTGTTGCCAGGAACTGATCTGTGCACTGAAACCTAAAAGGCCAAATACTAAATAGGCTTCTTCCACGATGCCTGCAAGATCGTGCGGAGAGATTACTCCGGACAGCCCGACAGAACAGTGGAAAGCGCCGGAACAAGCGGAATGCGGCTAACTCCAAAGTTGGGGTCAAGTGGTGATGGGGCGAATGGGATTATACGATTGGCTGTGTGCATTCATGTCATTTCTGGGATTCCACGTGGTTCGGTCGTCGGAACTGTCCCATCCTAGTGCAATAATATGGAACCTGTCAAGCAGGCGGTTATGACGCTTCTCAGCCAGTGTGCCTGGAGGTCGCGAGGGCGACTCTTCCCCGGGGGCTTATTGGCGATAAGATGAACAAGCGCCATTCCGTCTTCCACGGTGGCTATGGTCGAGGACTCGAGTGGCAGCGGATGGTGGCTGTTCTCTGCTCCACACAAAGGCGCCGCCAAGAGCCGCGCCCAGTCGGAGGCTTTGTAAAATCACGCACGAGATCCATATCTTTCCTCTTTGCTGGACAAACCGCTGTCATCGCTAATCGCGCCAGAGACTTGCGGACCAGACGACGGACGGTCTGTGGTCTGCCGCCAGCAGTGGGAGGCTTGACACTGTGGTTCCCGCCCTCGAATACGGAGTTCCTCGAACACATTCTTGTGAGTCGCACAGAATGACTCGTGGCGCACAGAAAGGCTAAGCCAATGCCAAAGGGCTGGCAACAAATCAAAGGCCTTGTGGGTGGATTTGAATGTAACCCTGCCTGCCTGGATAATAGCAAACGCTGTTATTTATCCGGAGGATGTTTCCCCTGCAGCGCCGCTTCGAAATTGGTGGAATTGCATGACCACAGTCCACTGATGCGGTGTGCTTCTCGTTCCACTCCTAACTGGCTTCACTCCCCCAGCCACGAGGCCTAAGTTCTCTACTGAAGGCAGACACATGTGCAACCGTGCAACTCGACAGTTGGGCCTTTGAGCGATGTAAGCATCTCGTCTTACCGTCTGCAGCGATTTGCGACCTTCCACAGCGCATCTCGAAGTTTCTTAGCCGCCCGGGCGGAGCCCCCTAGAAAAAGCACGTTGCACAGGGTGCCGAGTAAGGCAAACTCTTGAAAAAGCCTGTCTGACACAGGCTGCTGGGCTGAGGTGAGCTGAAGCAGCATATTATGGCCAGCATCGCCCCAATCGATCCTGGGCCGCAAGGGATCGCCTCCCTCCACCCCTCCCGCAGAGATGTAGAAACTAAAAAAGATGAGCTGACCCTGCTGCCAGACTTTGTCTCCGTCTGCTATTGATCAATGAACGCCCCCGGCGGAGATGAGTTCTCCTGTTGGCGATTGCAACGCGAGGGTCGAGGGTGGGATGGAGATGGGGTGGTCGTAATTACATTACCGATAAGAGTTCGTATCGCTGATAAATACGCGTCCCAACGGCGGTCTCATTCCTCCCAAAGCCCCATGATATGGGGGATGGCGTTGAATAATAAAGGTTAATAATCAAGAGCGCCGTGGAAGCACCGTAGAAGTGAACTTATTGAAGAGAGCCCTGGATAATTGGTTCCTTCCCCTCGTTTCAATGCTCTCGGACCCGTCAACCGTCGTCATAGAATATTACAGTTCCGTACAGAGCCCACCCGTCCTGGAGGCCCGGAGGTACAGCGGCCTCGCCCCATCGTTCTCCTCTCCTCAGTCTCGTTCTTCTGGCTCACTTCTGCCTCCCTCCCAGTCTCAGCCTGCCTCTTCTGCTCGGTTGCGAATCTGTGACCTCCATCTCCTTCGCCTAGAGCCCTCGATCAGACCCAATCTCGCTCTCTCTTCGCCTCCAGCGACCGATCAGCTTATCAACTCCGTCTTTCGACTCCGCCCTCACTTTCCGCCCATATTCTTCCGTTCGCTCTCACCCACTTCCCCAACGTCTGGTCGCCACGTTCGTGAGATCCGTAACCTGCCCTGAACGATCATTTGTCATCCTCTATAACGCGTCTCGCTTTTCCTTGTCCAATTCCTTGCGCCGTTTTCTCCATCCTCCCTCCGCTTACCTCCGAGGCTCCGACTGTCGCATACTTGAAACCGCCTGCGGATTATCTAGGCAACACTGGTGCGGTTAGCGAACTGAGTAGCGGTTTCTTTCCCCGCTTCGTCGCCAGATGACGGCGGTCACTACGGATCAAGAGAACTGGTGACAATCATGGGGTCAATTCTAAGAAGTTTTCGAAAAGATGTGGTGAGTTTGTGTTGTGCCTTATGGTCTTCTTCGATCTGTGGCCTATTTTTACCACATTCCGCTCTTGGTTCAGACATTACTGCCAGGCCTGATATAGCTCCTCTTCATAACTCATGGAGGAGCCATTGACCACGCATAGTCTACTCCGGATATCGCTGGCTGTCCTGCTCTAACATGCTAATTCTCCGTTAGGGATCTACCGCACCTCCAGTTGGGGTACCTCCTCCGAAGAAGGAGCCCCAACCGCTCCCGATGACTCCGTTAGAGAAAATGCTCACTGAGCTGGGTCCGATCCGAACAGATGGCAGTGATAAGTTCTTTGGAATGGAAAATGTAAGTGTTTATCCGAGTCCTTTTTCTTGGGCCTCTGCTGATCACCGCCCTATCAGTTCGGAAACACATGGTAAGTGGCTACTTCGCCAGGCATTCCCAAACTACAAACCACTAATGAATCACCGCAGTTACTGTAACTCGATTTTACAATGTCTTTACTACTCAGTCCCTTTTCGAGATGCCGTTCTCAATTACCCCAAACGAACCCCGATCGAGAGCTTAGAAGCTGCGCTGGCAAAGGCCCTCCGATACCAAGATCCAAATGCGCGCCAGGAAGCTGAGGCGCTGGCAGAAAAGCAGAAAGCAGCCAATTCTCCGCGGCCTGGGCAGCCCCCGAACCCGCAACAGAAGCCCGAAGATAAAGATTCGCCGGAGTACAAGAAGAAGATAGCTTTACAGTCACTACCTCTCCTGGAGACGGCTAATAATGCCCCCAGCTACGGCATACCGGAATCATTATTTAGTTCGTTGAAGGACATTTTTGAATCTGTCGTTGGGAGTCAATCTCGAATAGGGATTATCCGGCCGCAACATTTCTTGGAGGTGCTCCGCCGCGAAAATGAGATGTTTCGGACAGCCATGCACCAAGACGCACATGAATTTCTTAACCTTTTGCTTAATCAAGTTGTTTCAAATGTGGAAGATGCAGCATCTCGTCTTCCATTAGAGAACCCTACCCCCGCGATCGAGAGCTCGGAATCCCTTCAACCATCGTCGAGTTCAGGTTCCAAAACACCCAACACTACTCGCTGGGTTCATGAATTGTTTGAGGGACTTTTGACTTCCGAAACACAATGTCTCACATGTGAAAAGGCTTCTCAACGCGATGAAGTATTTCTGGATTTATCTGTGGATTTGGAGCAACATGCCTCGGTTACTTCATGTTTAAGGAAATTTTCGGCGGAGGAAATGTTATGTGAAAGAAACAAGTTTCACTGTGACAATTGTGGGGGTCTGCAAGAAGCAGAGAAGAGGATGAAGATCAAACGGCTTCCCCGGATATTGGCTTTGCACCTCAAACGCTTCAAGTATACCGAAGATCTGCAACGGCTCCAAAAACTTTTCCATCGAGTTGTTTACCCCTACCATCTTCGCCTCTTTAACACAACCGATGACGCCGAAGACCCCGATCGTCTTTACGAATTGTATGCGGTGGTTGTCCACATTGGTGGTGGTCCTTATCATGGTCACTATGTTTCTATCATCAAGACTCAGGATAGAGGGTGGCTGCTATTTGACGATGAAATGGTGGAACCTGTGGATAAGAACTATGTTCGCAACTTTTTCGGTGACAAGCCCGGTTTAGCCTGTGCGTATGTGCTTTTCTACCAGGAGACAACTATGGAAGCCGTGATGAAGGAGCAGGAGCAGGAAAACATGGAGCCTCCCGTCGATTTAAATGCTGCCACGATGAAGCAAAATGGCTTCGCCAATTCGCCCGCTCTTTCTCACGTTCATAGCGCCTCCCAGATTCCAACATACGAGGACCATGACCGCTTCACGGGTCTGAAGCGAGCCCCAACCGCACCTCAGCTGTCTACACATCCTGAACACACCGACGCAGAAAATGTACCTTCTGCTGCTCCTTCTCAACCCCCCATTTCTTCGCTACCTCCCGTCCCGCCAATTCCTGAAACGCCCTCGAGCCCACTAGCATCCCGAAAAAGTGACGCACAGTTAAAGAAACAGCATGCCAGAGAAGAGAAGGAGCGAGAGAAGGAACGCAAAGCGGCTGAGAAGGAGAAAGAAAAACAACGTCGGAAAGAAACTGAGACAAAATATAAGGATAGACAACGGCGCGAAGACGATGAACTGAAGGCTGCTCTCGAGGCGAGCAAAGCTACGAAGGACGACGAGGATCGACGCAATCACACTGAGAATGGGTCTTCTAGGAAATCCACTGGAGGCCTTGGCCGATTCAGGAGTCTCAGCCACCGCTTAGGCAAAGACAAAGACCATCGCTCTTCTTTACCACCCATTCCAGCATTGCCGAATGGCGATCATTCCTCGAGCAAAGTCTCAAGCGACCAAGGGCATCCAGAACCCCCGCCCCAACCATCACCGCGGCCAGATTCACAACCAATGAATGACCTTCTACGTTCACCCCGGCCTGAGGCCCCTCCGAGTTCGCCGCCTAAAGAGCAAGAACCCATCAAAAATCCGAAGCACGAACGCTCGAGTCACGGCAAGTGGCGAAGTTTCAGCCTTAGGAAAAAATCGTTCATTTCGTGAGTTTCTTACTTGGATTTCCAGTCTAGCCAATATCCTCTTGTGCACATACAATATGCCGCCGTACATATATTTTTCGATGTATCATCAGATTCTCTTCACAGCTGGACCCAGCTATCTATGTCGAATATGGCTTTGGTAGCTGCGTCCAGTTCATGTGTTACTTGCGCACGCTTTTCGCTTTGGACATGGGTTGCATCTTGTTTGCATTTTATCGCATATTCTATCTAGCAGATGTTTGAGTATCTATGCTTTCTTCGCTTCAGTTCAGCTTTTTTTCTTTCCCTCGTTTGATCCATCTATTTGTGATATCCGTGTCTGGGTCCCACAGCTTGGCGAATATGGCGTTTTGGACCTCAAATCTCATCGTTCTATTTTTCCCTCGTTATGTCTGAGTATATGTTCCAGGAGCCTGGTTCATTACTATTCGGGAGGTCCTCCTCATTACTTGTCTAGATTGTCCGGTTTGGAGAGAAAGGATACCGTTACCTTGAGATTAAAAAAGGGTGCATACTTACTGTACAATCCTACGACTCTTGCAGAGTACCTGCTCTCTAATGTTTCTTATCTTCAATGGCCCTTCTTCCGCAGTGTGGTAATTGCTCGTAAGCCAGTCTGAGAGGTGTGTACATGGATTGTTCTGGGTGCAGTGCATTGAGCACATCAGTTCTGCATCGCCGATCGGTTAGATATCTCCTACATCTTGGTACCCCAAACCGTTTTTTGGTGTATACACTATGTAACGTCTGGCCAGTAACCTGGTATGAGAACCAAATATTTCTATACAAAGATAGAATAGTGCACTTTCGTAAATATATCATAATACATCCAAATAATGCGCTTAAGCACAAATAAAAGTCAACGCTGCATCATGCAACATGTGGGCTGCAAGCTGTATATCAACTGCTAGCTCTCCTTCCAGCCTTCCTCTCACTGTCCTCCAGCCGCAAAGCGCAGTTTGCCGCGTCAGCACAGAGTCCGATAGGTACATATTTGGAAGTCGTGTTCCCCTCTTCGTCTCTAGTTATATCGAACCTCCTGTATCATGGACAGACAACGAGTACACTTCAAATACCGACGAATGTACGGGTGGGTAGATGGATAAAAGGATATATGGTGTGAAGTTTTATGGAGAAGGCAATGCGCGGGGTTTATTTTTCCGTCTATTTTTCGAGCGACACTGAAGCAAGCAAAAAATGGTTCGAAGAGCTTTGAAATGGTGCGGTCATCCTAAGATGAGTTCATAGACGATGATTATTGTATTAATCGCGATTAGGGGTACTATTTTCCCAGAAAAGAGGGCCGTTAGCAATGCGCGCGTGTCCACATTTGGTTTGGAGGGATCGAGTCGAGCCAGCGCGACCCCTCTTGTCATTTCTCGAATTAGGGGAAGCTGAAGCTGGCCCGTAGCTAGATAGGAGACGGAGAGTTTTAAAAAGGGTAGCACGTACTCCGCATCACTGTCCTCACACTAGCAATCAGGTTTATGGTCTTTGCTTTCACGCTTGTGCTGTCGTAGGCGGCGCCGAAGGCAGGGTCCGCTTGCGTGCGCCCCCATCCAACTGCGGGGAATAATTATTAGTTTTTGAAGTTGAGTAGAAATTGATTAGGTCGGAGGAGACGTACTTCGTGCGAGAAAGCGGTCTTCGGAGAGGATTGCGATGGAGTTGGTTATGAGGATTATCACTGCGGAGAGCGGATGTCAGTTGGGTGGTGGGGAGGGCCAGAATAGGGGGGGTTTGCGCACCGTAGACGAGTCTTCCGAGACCGAAGAACGACATTGTAGAGGTGGTGGTGGTTGTTTGGGCTGGGTGTTGGTGTTGTGGAGGGAGAGAGAAGTGGTGGGTGTGGAGAGAAGGCGAAGCTGCCAGATCGACGTGAGTTGACTGACGGCATACAATCACATCCGAGCTGTGCTCCGCTCCGACTTCCTTACAACCATCGGCAACCAGGTTGTCTTCGGCGCACAATGTTGAGAGATGTTGGTGAGGTTTCTGTCTAGCTCTAAAATCTTCACTGAGTACTAATTAATGACCAGGTTATCTGCTGTTGCTCGTTTCTCTCCCGGCGCTGGTCGTCCTGCATTTGTGGATTGCTCCATACACTAAGGTAGAGGAGTCATTTCATATCCAAGCCATACATGACATTGAGACGTATGGAATTCCCACAGCCAATGTTAAGAATACGCTGCAAGCAGAATATGATCATTTTGAATTCCCGGGGGCTGTTCCCAGGACATTTGCTGGGGCTGTCGCGCTCTCCGGCCTTTCGACTCCAGTTATCTGGTTGAAGCCTGATATCGACCGGCAGTTTGTAGGTGGGTATTTCCTGCGAGGATATTGCTTTCGTAAATTGCTAATGATTGTCATGCATTAGCCCGCGCCATCTTAGGCTTATTCAATGCCCTCTCGCTCCTCTATTTTGCCAGTGGCTTACGCCGCGCGGCTGGGAGGACTGCTGCTGTCTGGTACCTCCTGTTCCAAGCAAGCCAGTTCCATGTCATCTACTATGCTTCGCGGACGTTGTCAAATATGTTTGCATTTGGCATGACTACATTCGCTTTGGCATCCCTCCTTCCCGAGCCGGTAAATTTAAGTACATATCGCAAACGCAGCAGGATAGCTCTATACCTGATCACAATCGCGGGTATCGTCTTTCGTGCGGAGCTGGCGCTCTTCCTGGCTACTCATACCGCTTTCCTCTTTGCCCTGGGCCGCATTAGCATCCAGCGCGAGATAATACCAGCAGGAATCTTGGGCCTCTTACTGGGCTTGTCCATAACCCTACCCGGGGACTCATTCTTCTGGCAGCAGTTTCCGCTTTGGCCAGAGCTCGCAGCATTCAAGTTCAACGTCCTCGCTGGTCAGGCTTCCGCCTGGGGCACCCATCCATGGCACTACTACCTAACCAATGCTCTCCCTCGCCTTCTTATGAACCCCCTAACCTACCTTATCGGCATTCCCGTGTCCTTAGTCCAACCTGCAACACGCCGCATCGCCATTTCCATGCTCCTACCATCGCTCGCCTACATTTTCATTTACTCTGCCCAACCCCACAAAGAATGGCGCTTCATCGTCTACACAATCCCGCCCTTAACCGCCGTCGCAGCCCTAGGCGCGTCCTACATCTGGACGCACAGAACTAAATCCATCCTCTACCGCTTCTTCTCCCTAGGAATGATCATCTCAACACTCGCGTCGTGCCTTCTTTCTACCTTCGTCCTCCTCCCAGCCTCGTCTGCAAATTACCCAGGCGCGCACGCCCTCAACTCACTTCACACCCATGTATACAACTCAGCCCCGAAGTCCAGCAACCAACCAATCCCCGTCTCTGTTCACCTAGGTAACCTCGCCTGCCAAACAGGCGTTACCCGCTTCCTGCAACATCCCCACCCCAGCCAACGAGATGTTCTTCATTCTTCAATATCATGGACCTACGACAAATCCGACCCCTTAGCTTCGCAATCCAACAAGCCAACCTTCTGGTCCCGCTTTGATTACGTTCTCCTCGAACCTGCCGAAGCAGACGCCCTAGTTTCACTATCCGGCTCCGGAACTGAATACGCCCACGCAAGTACGTATGCATGGAAGACCGTGGACTCCATAACCGGGTTTGCAGGGTTACGTGTTCTGAAACAGGGGGAGGAAGCAGCGGGCGTTGTTGAGGAGGGGATTTTAAGAGCTATCCTGGGCCCGAAGGCGGATGAACTAGGTGTTGTGGGTCTTTGGGAGAATATTAGGGATGGTTTGAGGAGGGTTGTTACGAAGGGTTGGTGGGTTGAGGTTAGGACGGAAGAGAGAATTAGAATTTTGGCGAGGGTGCGGTGATGTGAGAACTGATCGGTAATGGGTTGTTCTGGCTCTTTTTTTGGTCTTTTTGGCGCAGCTTGGAGTCACTATAGCTAGGTATAAATCGTGATCATATATTCCCAATGCAAGAATGCACTAACATTGGGGTGTTTTTATGGTACCGTGATTTCGTGCGTGGTATCTTGTTCGTTAAATTTTGATTTAGTAGAGGTATGTATGTAGTACTACGTATATATATGCATGAGATGGCATAGCCGTATGTCCTGCATTTCTTCCCCATCCTCGTCTAAATCTATCAAGTGTGGGTATATTACGTTAATTTCCTGCTTCCAACCGCTCCATTCTCTTCTCCAGATCGCGAACCCACGGCTCAACAAGCTCAATATTACTCTTCAGCGCGGATTCACCCTGGCCCATCTTCTCCTCAACGGCCTTCAGCCCTTCCTTCCACTGTTCAATCTCTCCCGCCATATCGGCTTGACGTTTTTCTAGCTCGTCCAGTGATTCAGACGCTTGCGCAGCCCCGGCATGGATAGCGCGGAGAGAGCGTAGACGTTCCAGAACACTGGGAAGAATTGGGTGAAGAGATTGGATAGTTGGGAGGGTAGCGTATAGAGCTTGGATCTTAGTTGCTTGCTCGTCGCGCTGAGCGGCGGTTTGCTCGGGCTCGATGGGGGAGCCAGAGATAGAGAGTTCGGACGCTGTGCGGGCGATGCGGGAGTTCTGCGCTGCTTTCGCGGAGTCGAGCGCGCGTTTGCGCGCTGACGCTAGGGCCTCAGCGTCTGTTGTAAGTTTCCTGACCCGCGTGGAAAGCAGCTCGAGGTGCGGGGTTGTGACGGCGGCTGAGTTTGCGGGTACGCTCGTTGTTGGGGCCGCGGGAACAGGGCTCGGGCCGACGAGTAGGGTCATGAGGGTTGAGAGGCGGGAGGTGAGGTGATCAAGGGCTGGAAGGACTGGCTGGAGTGGGGAGTCCGAGGTTCCCTCGGAGATGAAGGGGTTTGAGGAGGTGGAAATTCCCATTGCTGATTCAATAAGAGCAAGTCGAGCATCGAAAGCTGCAGCGTGTGAGAGGATGCCAGCAGCAGGACCGGTCGTTTCATAGTCAGTCCTCCTTGCTGCAGCTTTAATCTGGGAGCCGCTAATATCCGCTACCTGTGTCGAGGGGTTTGATGCAAGCTTCTGGGATATCAAGGCGGCCGCCGAATTAGGTTGGGACGCTCCCCGGGACGAGGCGTAGAGGTTGTCTAGTGCCTGACTGAGTTTCTCGACGCCATCATCTAGTGTCCCTTTAGCCTCGTCTGGGAGGTTGCTGGTCTCCGCATCCGGTTGTTGAGAGGTAGCCATCTCATCCTTCAATTCCTCCACTTCGCGCTGCAAGCGCGCCAGTCTCCGTTCCAAACTCTCATTCTCGCTATCACTTTCCTCACCCTCCGCGATACTGTTCTTCCGCCTCTGCCGGCTCTTACTTTTGTAAGACTTTCGCTTCGTAGCAATGCTGTCTGAGAAGTTCACACGACGGGCGTCGACGGTGGCTCCGAGAAAGTGGGAGCGCGCTTCGTCCGCGTTGACAGGGTCTTGGTCAATATCCGAGTCGGAACCGACATCGTCTGCATTTGAGGCTGTGCGAATCGTTGCTGTCTGCAACGCCGTTAGAAATGAGCTCAGTGAGAATCATAATGCGGAGACCAATATACCGGGACCGTGGAGGCTTCGTCTGTTAGGTCGGGGGTCTCGTAGATATCGGGAGCAAGGTCCTGGACGAGTTAGCGAAGAGCGGATAATGCAGGACAAAATAATTCAAAAAGCTTACCAGGTCAGGAAGACCGGCATATTTCTTGTTGAACGCCATAGCTAGAGCAATTGCGGGTGTTTTGGCCCGGTTGTATTAAAGCTCAAGGTGTTTGGGTCCAGACCACGTGAAAGGGGAAGTTCGTGCCTTGCAGCCTGAGGTATAAACTCCAATACAGCCTTATTGCCTTAATGCCTGAGCAGCTCCGATGAGGGGCAGCTGCGCTCTCCAAGTATACAACCGCGCGCTATCATCCGACAGCCCTCGACGTTATGTGATAGTGACATCCTGTCCGACCGAAAATAACTTTGTCCTGTTACACTGCTTACACTGTTGAAAGCATGACTGTTATCACATAGCGGGAAAAAGAGTAACCATCGCGTTCTATCGGTCTGTCAATATAGACTATGGAGCGCAAGACAAGGGTAGATGCGCCAGCAGCCTCAAACTCGTCAAGATCCTGCCTGAAACAATCCCTGACACTACTGTAGAAGCCTCAATAGTTGTAAATCCAGGCGAACCCCCTCCAGGAATGGTCTCCCCTAGGAAGGATATGGAGCCCACATGCGTGAGCTAGCCAACAAGCCTCGGTCTCGCAGCGGATCTTCCTCGCAAACTCCCAGACCAGCGGAGCAACCAGGTCCAACCATTGCGGAGTTGCGAGCAATCACAGCATTCCAGACACATGAGCCGGTGCACAGCGTGAAACTGCAGGGTCAATCTAAGCTCCAGCTCGGGGGGTACATAAAGAGAGCTGTCTGTCAGCTTCTTCTTACCTCCGCTTACTACGTCCCCACTTCCCCCCCTTCCTCGAACTACGCTCCCTTGCACATTATTCCACATTATTTCAATTCTATTTCTCCCCAGATTCAATATCTACTCCCTATTATCCAAAATGGCTACTCCTACGGATATCAATTTCACCAACTACAATGGCAGCTGGACTATGGTGCGTTCCACATCGTCTCCCTTTTCGAGCTCCCCGCTGCACTTGCCCCTTCCAGGTGCATATCGACAAAAACGAGACTGACAATGCGAATAACAGGACCGGAACATCTCCGACCAAACGGACCCCGTCCTCGCTATGGTACCACACCGTCCCTATCCTTCCCCAGGCTCCCCCCAGCAACTAAGCTAACACCATGCGCCCACTAATAGCAAGGCCTCAGCTGGTTCATGCGCACAACCCTAGCCTGGGTCTCCATAACCCTAAACACAAAACAATACCAATCCCCCGACGATCCCGACAAAACAATCCAGCACATCGACGTCGACAACATCGTGACCGGTGGCGTGCAGGGAACCAGTGAGCTGCGGATCACGGACTGGAAGAAGCGCGAGCACAACGACACCATCTTTGGGCGTGTCGAGGGCCAGTCGCGGTTCCTGCGCGGCTCTAAAGATGCCAGCGGCAAGGTGAGACCTAACGTGGACATCTCCACGAATATCGACGATGAGAAGATCGGGAGGTTCCTCCGTGGCGAGATCAAGGCGGATGGCACTGAGGTTGAGGGGTTCCTTGTTGACCCTGTAGGTGAGGGACTTGGGGAGGGTGAGGAGGGTCTTTGGTTGCAGAGTTATGTGGAGAGTTTGGATTCGAGTTGGACGGCTGAGCAGGTATGTTGACTTTTTTTTCTTGCTGTTATGCCTGATGCGGTATTAGATGCTAACGCCGTGTGTGTATAGGTCTGGGGCTTTGAAACGATCGATGGCGAGCGCTACCATACCCGCCGTGTCGTCTGTGCGAATAACGGCGAGTATGTGCTCGCCAGACTTGTTTACACCTTTGTTCCTCCTCAGTCCGAGCAGAACGACGACGACGACATTGCTTACTAGATATTGGTCGATCAGGGATTCTATATGTGTGGATATATACTCACAATAGAGTCGGTAATTCTGCGGCAGCGTTGTATTTGATAATCTCTTACGCTGATAGTCGTTACACAACTACCCCCGAATAAGACAGAATTACCTACTAATTGTTGTTGCTTATTCCAAAGAATACATGGAAAATATGGTATTCGCCGATAACAGATAGAGTATATAATAGGAGCAATTTGATCATTCATCATACTGAACGTCAATTAAATCAAAACAAAGCCTCTTGGTAACCCTTTGCTTTTCCAAAAAAAAAAAACAGACTTATGAGTGTGTCGGCATCACGACATTAGCCTTGGTGCTGACAGCATCCTCAGCGCGCCACAAGCTCGTCACTGTCTTCTGTTGTGTGTAAAATTGAAGACCAGGCTTGCCGTAGAATGTGTTCGCACCACCACCGGCAATACTCTTCTTGTTACCGGTGAAGGAGAACATCGGGAGCGGGACGGGGATGGGGACGTTCACACCGATCTGGCCGGCTTCGATCTCCTTCTGGAATTTCGAAGCAGTGGGACCAGAGCAGGTGAAAATAGCTGCGCCGTTACCGTATTCGTTTTTGTTGATGAGTTCAATGGCGTCGTCGAGGGTTTCAGATTCCAGGCAGACAAGGACAGGACCGAAAACTTCCTGCTTGTAGCACGTCATGTCTGGGGTAACGCCAGTGATGATGGTGGGGCCGATGAAATTGCCGTTGGGGTACTTCTCGGGCTTGTAGTTTCTTCCATCAAGGAGGATGGTGGCGCCCTCCTTCTCAGCGCTAGCGATCAGATCTTCGATGCGCTTCTTGCTCTCGGGGCTGATGACGGGACCAAGGTCGGCACCATCTTCGAACCCTCCGTTGACGTTTAGGGCCTTGGCTCGCTCTGCCATCTCCGGGAGCCACTCCTTTGTCTCGCCGACTGTGACAACGGTGCTGAGAGCCATGCAACGCTGGCCTGCGGCACCGAAGGCTGCTCCAACAATGGCATTGAGGGTTTGGTTCTTGTTGGCATCAGGCAGCACAGCAGCGTGGTTCTTTGCTCCAAGGTTGGCCTGCACGCGCTTGCCGTTGGCGGAACCACGGGTGTAGATGTACTCTCCAGCACGGTTGCCACCGACGAAACTGATGGCCTTGATCTCAGGGGCGTCCAGGATGAAGTCGACGGTCTTGGCAGAGCCGTGGATAATGTTGATAACGCCAGGAGGGAAGCCTGCTTCCTTGGCCAATTCTGCCAGGATCATGGCCGCTCCAGGGTCACGCTCAGAGGGCTTCATGACAAGAGTGTTACCGGTGATTGTAGCAATAGGAATACACCAGAGGGGAATCATGGCGGGGAAGTCTATATACTTATTAGTGTTTGCCATTGGGGAATATGTTATCATGGGGTAACATACTAAATGGACAGATAGCGGCCACAACTCCTAGGGGCTCTCTGTAGCTTCGAGTCTCCATGTCCTTGGCTACTTCCAGAACCTCGCCGGTAATCTGGGTAGTGATACCACAGGCAGTTTCCGCCACCTGCAGACCACGGAGAACGTCACCCTTGGCATCGGCGAAGGTCTTACCCTGCTCAAGAGTAATGGACGCAGCCAGACGGTCCCAGTTAGCACGGATAAGGTTCACAAATTTGAACATAATCTGCTGTCTAGCCATAACACTTGTGGCCCTCCAAGCGGGGAAGGCCTTCTGAGCCGAGTCAACAGCGGCGCGGAGCTCCTCATCGGTGCTTTGAGGTACACGGGTAACGAGGTTGTTGGTGGCGGGGTCAAACAGATCAATCCATGTGCTCGCCTTGGAAGGTAGGAACTCATTGTCGCGGAAGTTGGTTGTATCAATTGGGTTGGTGACGGCTTCGTGGCTCGTCGGGTATTCGGTGGCGGTACTAGCCGCGGATGTAGTTGCGGGGGTGAGCTGTTGAGCAGTGGCGTGAAGCCTGCGTCGCGCGGCCACGGGGCCATTTGATAAGGCCTGTGATGCTAGTACGCGGGATGAAGACATAGATGAAGTCGCAATAGAGCGAGACGCTGATGCCGCAGCTGCCCTGGCGGGTGAAATGCTGGCCACCGTCGTGCGGGGAGAGGCAGCGCGGAGCGCGGGGATGGACCGACTAAGAGACCGATGGGCGGCCATCATGGATAAAAGGGAATGGGTAGGGTATTGATTAATCGAGATAATATCGATGAAGTTTGGGAGAATATGAGCGGTGGCGGTAAGAAGATGAAAGGAATGGCGAAGACATTCAAGGGAGAGAAGACCGTGGGGTTATATGTACCTAGGTTGTATTACGATGTTATCCGCCCGCACTTTCCCCAACCCGAGGGAAACCGACAACTGCCCTCGGCGAGCTTAGCCAATCATATTGCTGCTTTGTATCAGGAAGGCCATTCCACCGACCCCATCTTGGGTATACAATTCCGATAGAGCTCCATGTCGAATCAATGACAGCTAGCCTAGCTGGGTTCAAGAAACTGATTAAGACCCATTCTCCAGGATTCACTTGCTTATTTGGATTATTCTCCTCGCTGGGGGTCTTCTTCGGCGTCTCCAAAACGTGGTTTCAATTGGACTCTCAGTGTTATCACGGGGGCGGGATTGATCATCGTCTCCAAATTGGGGTAATCCCGCTCACTTGCCTATCGCACATCGCGCCGAAGCCACCCCAGACACAGAATCAAAGACTACAGTTCGCCCCGAACACTACGAGAAGCAGCATTTCTGCGCATCAGCTACTCGCCCTCAATCCCGTGCTACACTCTGGTTCATGTGCTCTGATCTTTCGTGAAGTTCAATATCGCTTCTCATCAGTATAAAACATGGTATCTAACAGTACGGACTGTGGCTATTTCAATGGCTAGTCATAGGATATTAACGTACTACCTGTGCTGGTTTGGCTTTAAAGGAATGGAGCATGGAGAATATGGAAGCTTGCTGATCAAAATTCATTGTACATATGGTTCGTTCTCATAGAAATGTCACGTTAACAGGATCAAAATCCTCGATAAAGTAGCGCAACAGCTTCGAAATCGGAATGGGGAATATAATGCTTATTATCCGTGCCGTCCTTAGAATTTGACTTTTCTTTGCGATTGTATGGTTCTTCTCTGCTCACTCAACCTGTCTAGCGCACTGTCTTATTCTGCGGAGGATCGGGTAGTGCGCTTAGTGGCACCGCCCTTGGCAGTTTCCGCGGCGGAGCTGACAGCTTCACTGGCCTTCTCCGTTGTAGCCTTGGCGGCCTCCTTGCCCTTCTTAACTGGGGCAGGTGCGGGGCTGCTAGCCCCAACAGCGCCAACAATGATCAGGATCATGGTAACGAGAACGGCACCAAGGCCACCAGCCACCTCAGGAACCTGCTTGACGGCGTTGACGGGGTCTTCCTTGGCGAGACCAACGAAGTGGTCAATCTTCTCGCGGACATAGGTGACAGGGTCCTCCTTGAAAGTGACGCTAGTACCGGCCTCCTTCTCCTCCTGCTTGGGCTTGGAAGCTGCCTCCTCAGCTACCTCAATAGCGTGCTTGACATCAAAGGTCTCCTTGCGGAGCTTCTCAGCATCCTCGACGGAGTGTCCAATGTAGATGTTATCAAACAGGATGTCGTTTTGCATAGTCCAGATCTCGAAGCCAATCTAACAGCCGGTTAGTAGAGCACGAGTTTGTTTAAGGTTACGGGGAAGAGGGATCTTACAGCGCCAATGGGCTCAAAGTTGGATGGGGTCTTGTCCTCATAGTAGGCGGGGTTGGCAATTTTGCGGGGAGCCCAAGGTCCCTTGTAGGCGGGGTTGTCGATAAGAGGAGCAGACCATTTGCCCTTGTAGGCAGGGTTCTTGATCAAGGGAGGAGACCAGGGGCCACAGCCAGAGACTTCACTGCACTTGGGGTTAGGAACAGTGGGAGGGATCCAGTCACCGTCTTCCTCATCATCCCAGTCCTCGGGCTTCTCTGCCTCAGGGTCGGGAACGCTGTTAGGCTCATCCTCTAGCCAGTCGTCCGGCTTCTCAGCAGCCTCGTCAACAATCTCGAAGGGGGCCTCCTCGTCCCAGTCATCGGGCTTAGTTGCCTCGGGATCGGGAATCTTGGCCTCATCAACCCAGGTGTCGGGCTTCTTGTCTTTGGGGTCATCAATCTCCTTCTCGGGGTTGACGGAAGGGCTGAAATCCTCGAGAAGAGTACCGTTCTTGACAGCATCGCCGTCAATGAGGATCTGGAAGGATTGGTCGGGGCGAACGATAAGGGTGTAGAGGGAGGTAGTCTTGCTGGTACGGGCAGCAGGAGGAGCCTTCAGGTGCTTCTCCTCGTACTCGCCAGTCTTGGGGTTCTTGTGACGGAAGATGAAGTGAACCTGCGAACAATAAGCACATGGCCATGGAGGAATAATCTGTAACTGGTCGTACCTTGTTGGTGGCACCGCACTTGTCGGGACCAAACATAATTACGTAGGGGGTAGTGTTAGAGAACTCATCGGAGCTTAGCTTCTTGTTATCCTGGAGAAGCTTCATGTAGGCACCACCGCAGACCAGGGAGTCTTACGACACTGTCAGTATCGAGATGAAGGCCCAACGACCGAAAGGATTCACTTACTCTGTGGCTTAACCTCATACTGAACGACAAGGGTCTTGCCTTTGTTATCAACCTTCTTCGGGAACTTTGCGGAAATGGCGTGGTGGGCCGCAACATTCTTGACGACCAGACCCTTGTCTCCCTCAATACCCTTAAAGACAGAGGGTTCCTCAACAGCCCATTCGCCGACGTAGGCCCAGTCCTCCTCGGACTTGGAGTCTTCCTTCTTCGCATGCGAAGGATTCCATCGCGATTGCCAGTCGTCGGTAAACTGTTCCAAGAAAGGAGCCTTAAGGTCGGTGGGCTAGACGGAATGAAGTCAGCGAACAAAAAACTGCCACAAAATTATTACAAAAGAACTAACCGTAAAAGTAGGTCTCTCGACCACTGAAGCGGCATCGGGGGCGGCCTCGTCCTCGGCGGCATGGGCATAGCCCATGAGCGAGGCCGAGGAGACCAGGGCGGAGGTAAGAGCTGTGTTGAGACGCATGGTGTAAGAACAAACAAACAAGCGTTCAGGCAATTGGCCCTCCGTGAAGGAAAGGAGAGCGCGAAGTCAAGTCGAGATGGATGACAGAGATAGGCTGCACAGCGCAGAAGAGGACGGGAGGAGAAAGGAAGGAGAATCGGAGAAAGAATCACAGGAGGTTATATAAAGCAATGAAGCTGGTAAGTTCAAGGTGGCCTCTTCCGCCGCCCGCTGCTTAATTGGGTTAGTGCCGGTTCTCCAATGTTCTGTCGGCAGATCTGGCTCCCCTTCACAATCTTATTCCGAACTCCGCCAATAGTACAGGGTATGGCTCGTTGCGCGCGAGTGAGTGCTGCGATGCACTGCTCCAAGTATATTCTACGGCATGCAAGCAATCTTAACTTTTGGTTCATATGGTTCTGCAACGCCTGGTGCTGTCAATAAGTACCGGGGAAAGCTTAACAATATGGGGAAGCGGTCACCAATCCAATGGCAGTGTATGGACTACGGAGGAAACAGGAGTGAAACATTTCCAATCTATGGGTCACGGTCCCTTTAGTAGACTACCTAGTTGTGATTAAGCTTACAACTTGAAGCTATACTTGTGGCCTACAGCGAGGATTCTGTGGTTATTATGAATGAACAAATACCACCAATTTATGCAAATGATATACCCAGACCATGGCCCGCTTGGAGCTGAGAACGAAGGAAGGTGAAAGAAGCAAGAAACCTGGTTGGTCCATTCAAAAGCCCGTGAAGAGCACAAGTGGGGTCCCGATTTGCAATCGCCAATAATTTCTGTCGCGACATGGCCTCGACGTCGTTCTGCTGTATAACCCCTCCTCGCCCTCATCCCCTTCTGCCATTCCCGTACGACTTTTCTCGTCCGTATTCGGATCTGAATTTCAGCGAAAAGCGCAAGTGTCTTGCCAATCCCCTGCTGTAACGGTTAAACTTTCCAAATTCCGAAAGTTGACTATATAATCTTTCCACTCTACGCCATCGCATCACAATGGCGCAAGAGGTTCAGCACGATAACAATGACCATCTGATCAAATCGGAGGACCCAGAGCACCCAGCCAATTTGATCCCCGAACTCTGCCGTAAATTTTACAATTGGGGATGGGTTACGGGCACTGGTGGCGGGGTAAGCGCTTGTCACATTTCGAAATGCGCACCAATTTCAATCCTAGTACACCCGGCTGACTGCTTTTTCCTAGACATCCATCCGCAATGGGGGACACATCTTTATCGCTCCTTCTGGTGTGCAGAAGGAGTTGATGCAACCACACAATATCTTCGTCCTGGAGTTTCCCACCCCCAAGTACCCTCCCTCCGACCGCAAGTACATCCGCAAGCCTCTCGCTTTGAAGCCCTCCGCCTGTACCCCGCTGTTCCTGGCTGCCTTTGAACGTGGTGCTGGCTGCTGCATTCATACCCACTCCCAATGGGCTGTTCTGGTGACGCTCCTAGTTGAGCGGGAGAAGGGCCCCGAGGGGTGCTTTGAAATCAGCAACATCGAGCAGATCAAGGGTATCCCCAAGGGCCCAGGCAAGGGCATGCTAGGGTTTTTTGATACTCTGAAAATTCCGGTTATCGACAACACTGCATTCGAGGAGGATCTCACCGGAAGCTTGGAGAAGGCCATGGATGCCTATCCGGATACCTATGCTGTGCTTGTGAGAAGACACGGAATGTTAGTTCATCGCGCACACTGTCCTTATCCTTCAGTTTCAATGCATGCTAATTGATATGTACAGCTACGTCTGGGGCGACAATGTTGCCAAGGCGAAGACCCAATGCGAGAGTCTGGACTACCTGTTCCAACTTGCTGTTGAAATGCACAAGCTCGGTATTCCATGGGTCAAATAAATAGCGGCACGGCCCCGGCTGTCCTATTAAGACTATTGTTCACGGAGTTATGAAGAGAAAGATGACTGTTGCATGTAGCGCTTGTGAATAGAATTGTATGATGTTGATGACTTCGTTTTTGAGAATACAGTACACCTTAGGAGTTGGATAGAGCAGATATATATATATATATATCTTGATAATATGTCAAGCACAAATATTCACACGCTTATAGCGTATAGTAAGCATCGAAAATAGGAACACTAGAATCCCTAAATATAATGAGTGAGAGATTTTCGAAGAGAGTGTACATTTTGTTTGCTCAGTATAAATCATGCATTCGATGTTGCCTTGAAGCTTAGCGGGGAATTAAACAGTCCAGGCTAGCTGCCGCGGGCGGTGTTGGACCAAGCTGGCCTGCTGGGACCTCCGACTCCTCACCTTCCATCCCGCACCAGCTCTCCCCATTCACATTCCAATATCAGTTATACAGTTTTATTAAGCCTTTTGCTTCCTTTGTTTCTGTACTATATACCCATTGATTTCTCCGATCCCGATCACTCATGGATTTGGAAGGCGGGGATTCTCCATGGGGCGGTAGGTGCCAGGCAGAGACATACAGTCGCATCACAGCTAACCCGGGGTGCAGATGTGCCCTCACAGTCGACTGGCAACCTCGGTTCGCCACGGTCGGACACAGAAGGAGCAGGTATATTGTCACTGATACTCACTCACCTTCTTTCCTACCATACTAACCAATCCGCATTTGCGCAGCTCCGGAGCAACCAACACAGCAAGACACCGCGCGCTCATCGGTACGACGAGGCCCCCGGGCCAGAGGCAAGATCAATGCACAGGCAACAAAACTAGAGGCGGTTGACGATACATTTGATCCTCTCGGTCCGCTCGGTGACAAGCCCGTCGAAAGCAGCCCAACTAGCACCGAACAAGCCCCCATACCACCCCAGAAGGAAGCTTTTGCGGGTCGCAATGTGCGTCCGACCTCGTCCGCATCCCAAGCGTCCAGTGGCGCCGGTATGATGGACTCGGTAAACCTGGAAGAGGATGGCACGGGATTTAGAAACCCCCCGCCGGTTCAACCTCCAAGCGATGCGGAATCCGTAAAGAGACAACAACAGCCGAGCGTTAGCGTGGAGAAAGCTGCCCACCCGACTTTTGATATCTCCGTCGGTGATCCTCACAAAGTCGGTGATCTAACCAGTAGCCATATAGTGTACCAAGTCAGGACCAAGGTACGTTGTCATCCTTCTCTACGGACCAAAGAGACGTGAAGCTGACTTCGCCGCAGACGACCTCGAAAGCGTATCGTCAGCCCGAATTTACTGTCAGCCGGCGCTATCGAGATTTCCTATGGCTCTACAACTCCTTGCACAATAACAACCCCGGCGTAGTCGTGCCTCCCCCGCCCGAGAAGCAGGCGGTGGGCCGCTTTGATACCAACTTTGTGGAGTCAAGAAGAGCTGCGCTGGAACGTATGCTTAACAAGACGGCTACGCATCCTATCCTCCAACATGATGGGGATCTGAAGATCTTCCTCGAGAGCGAAGCGTTCAATGTGGATGTTAAGAACAAAGAGAACAAGGAGCCTGACTTGGGTCAGAGCAAGGGCATGTTTAGTTCATTTGGTATCAGTGTTGGTGGAGGTGGAAAGTTTATCGAGCATGACGACGTGAGTTACTACAGGATCTCTTTTAAACGCCTCCCAGCTAATTATGGTAGTGGTTCCACGACCGAAAGATCTATTTGGACGCACTTGAGAACCAGCTTAAGGCATTGATGAAAGCCATCGACACAGTTGTGGCCCAGCGAAAGGGCTTGTCAGAGGCTGCTGGTGAATTCTCTGTCTCAATACAGTCATTAGCCGCCGTTGAGCTGTCCCCGCTTCTCTCTGGCCCTCTTTATGGGCTATCGGATCTCCAGCTACGTATTAAAGAACTTTACGACCGCCAGGCGCAGCAGGATGTGTTGACGCTAGGTATTACAATTGACGAATATCTCCGCTTGATTGGTAGCATCAAAACGGCATTCTCCCAGCGTCAAAAGGCCTATCATAGCTGGCATACAGCCGAGTCGGAGTTGCAGAAACGTAAGAACAGCCAAGAGAAACTTCTTCGACAAGGAAAGTCACAACAAGACCGGCTGAACCAAGCCAACGCGGACGTGGCGGATGCAGAAAGGAGAGTTCATCAGGCAAGGCTGCTATTCGAGGACATGGGCAGGTTGATGCGAAATGAGCTGCAGAGGTTTGAGAAGGAGAAGGTGGAAGACTTCAAGTCTGGGGTGGAAACATTCTTGGAAAGTGCTGTGGAAGGTCAGAAGGAGGTTAGTGATCCTGGAACACCGAACTAATAACGTGGATCCAACTAACATGACGCAGCTAATCGAGCTTTGGGAAACCTTTCTCCTGCAGCTTGATGCAGGCGAGGACGACACTCCTTTCTACCCACCTGGCTCTGAACACAATGCCTCTGCAGAATCGGCTCCAGAGGGGCCTACTGAAACTGCCTCATCGACAGCTGAAGAGGCATAAGGTCGTTTACATTCTTGCCTGTACAAAAGACAAGCGGCGAATATCCCTTATCTCGTTTTATCCGTTCTCGTCCGCCTGTGTATGGTACCATGATCTTTATGTTACGGCGAGTTCTGTGCGTAATCCAAACTTATTCTACATTGTCGATACTCCACCAAGTCCAGAGGTCTACTGTAAACCATTGCTGTAGGAAGCTGATCCTCAATGCAAAATTCTGGTGATGCTATGATATACTGTACAAAAGCCTAGAATACAACCCAGCGATATAGAATACTAAACGAATTCTTCCTCACCCTCCAACATCATAAATCCTCACATTTATTTCTTCTTCGTCCCCTCAGCCTCCTCCTGCCCAAACGAGCTAATCAAATCCAGCAGATTATCCTCCTCCTCCTGCGCCTCGGCGGCGGCAGCCTTCGCATCCTCTCCCCCCTTATCGGCATCCGCACCGGCCTCCTCAGTAGGAGTGTTCGCATCCCAACTCCTTCCAAACTTCGCTCGGAAAGCAGCCAATCGCCCAGCCTCATCGTCTTCTACACTCCTCAGCTTGCTGCTGCTTGGGTTCCACATGATCGAGTTGCGCGTGTCCCTTGTTGATCGGTAAACGGGCAGCGGGGAGGTCGTGCGGTGCAAGAATGTACTTCCATCCGAGAGGGTGATGAGTTGCGTAAATGTGTAGGGACGCTTGGGCCGACGGAGCAGCGACGCATGCCGACATTGTGAGCAGATGAAAGTGGTAGATTGTTTTATGGTTGGTGAGGCCGCGGTGCGGCGGAGCGTAGTGTGGAGGGACATTGAAGCGGTATAGTAGTATCCAAGGTATCAATTCCGATTAGGCGACGTGGTAGCTCGGGTTGAGTGGATTGAATTGCCTGGAGCCGAGTAGTCCTGGTACAATCGGGACGTTGCTTGTGGCCTTGTACGGAGTTTCTTGGTGTCGAGAAATTTGGTCGGAGGTTGTAGGATTACATAAGCGGCTTCCCGAACTTTTCTTTCCGGAGCGTATACAACCACCAACCTTCCGGTTTCTTTATAGTGTCTCTTATTACGCTGAACCACAGCTGCCGGGGTGCTCATGAGAATGGCTACCCGCTGATAAATATTTACGATTTCTCCATGATGTATGCCGGCGTGCCGGATTATCTTTCCTCTAGTAATTTGTTTGCGCTCGTGCCTATCCTCCGCCGGGATGAAGCTCCTTCACTCCCGAGCTCTTCTATCCGCCTCTCGGAGCGCAAGATCCTGTAGAGGTTCGTCTACACAGCTATCCTGTTTCAAGGAACAATCTAACTAATATGGCATATAGGAACCCGATATACCGCTATACGGCCGGCCCAATCATTACCATATAGTCCGCCGCAGCAATGGCACCTGCACCGAACCCTCACCACCAGTGCAACCCCATCACCAAGCACGGACACCCACCAAGATGAGAAACCCCTCTCGCTATCAACCCAGGTCCGCCTTCTCATGCGCCGGGTCCCTTATCCCGTCGCAATCATCACATCAACCGACCCCGCCCCGTCCAGAACACATCATACCAAGCCAGAATCAGACCCAACGTCCCAATTCCGCGGCATGACTGTTTCCTCCTTCAACACCGTAACTCTCACCCCACAACCCGTCATCTCATTCAATGTGCGGCGGCCCTCCGAAACGCTACATGCACTCCTCTCCTCGGGAAGGTTCCTCGTGCACCTCCTAGCAACAAACCCACACACTGCAGCATTAGCACGGGATTTTGCGCGCGGAAACCAGAACCTCGCCCTAGGGGAGGGCGAGTTCGAGTTTGTGGGCGTTAAGCCCTCCACTACCTTTCCCGCTAATGCGAAAGATAATAGCGGAAATGGGGGAGAAAGTCACTCAGTACCACCCTCTCCCCTACCTCTGCTTCAAAGAAGACAGAAGATGCAAAATATAAACCCCACGGCCGAATCCGCACCCACGCCTAGCTGCTTCCCGTTTATATTTGAGTGCCAGCTTCTCCCACAGAGCGTTGTCAATGTGTATGACCATACGATTGTTGTTGGGACGGTCGTGCGGGCGATCACGAGCGAGGGCGCGAATGAGCTCGAGACCTCGTCTCAAGATTTGTGCTTAGCCTATGCGAACACCAAGTTTTGGGAGGTTGGAGATGAGGTTGTTTAATCTTAATGATAAATAGATTCAGATTTGCCTGGCTCTAAGTGCCGCGATGATTGCGGATGAATGTATATACTACTCTACTTACTGCGGCTACCTTGTACCATACATAGATACGATTTTGAACTACATGATGACACTACTACTACTACTACTACTACTACTACTACTACTACTACTACTACTACTAAGAAGATAAGAGGCAGAGCAAATATAAGCGTCAGAACCAAAAATTTATTGTTTCGGCAAAAACTATAAGGCATGACTCTACTCAACGAGCGCAATATCTATGGACCATAGGCAATTGGGAACTATATAATCACCATATCCCGAAACAAGCGAGCCACAATGCTGGCTGCCCGAGGACTGAATATGGATAGGATCTCCAATATTTTCATCTCTTTGTATTTGGCTGGCGCTGGCATTCAGTTTCCTTTTTCACGTGCAGAGCTGGGGCTGCCGCTGCCGCTACCACTTCCTCCGCTTGCACCGCTTCCGGTTCCACTTGCGCGACTGGCGGCCCGCTGGAAGGGACTGGTTATGGGTCGCAGTCCAGGGGCGTTGAGTGGGTTGCTGTCGGATCCGGAGCCGCGTCGGTTCTCGTTACCGAGTTCGAAAGGGTCAAGTCCGAACGGCATACGGCGGCTTGTCGCGTTGTCTATAAACTCGGAGCCGTAGACGCTGCTCCGCGCGGACTTGTTAGAGAACGAGCGGTCACGGTAAACGAAGTCTGGGTCGAGAAAAGAAACCGTATTGCCGAATGGAGAACCAGAGAAGCCATTGTACGATGGCGCCGCGATTGGACTTGTCGGGTTAGAGGGCGCAGTACCAACTGGAGAGGACGCATGTTGAAGTGGACTGGACTTGAGAGTGGAAAAGCTCTGGCCTAGCAACGAGCGGTGGTTGGGGATATTGGTTGCTAAGGAGCCCAAAGGCATGCTTGGTGCGTCTGTGAACGTACTGGTACCTGGCAGCTCGCCTTCGGGAGTGAGCGGAGCTGGTTCCATGAGAATTTGCTGTTGTTGGATAGCTTGTTCGACGGCGGTACACTGTTGCCACAATTGACTAGTGCGGACTTGGTAATCCTGGACCGACTGGGAAATGCTCGCGAATTGTTCATTGAAACTCATCTCCAGCTTCGCCTGGTCTTGTTCTCGGGCAAACTGCTCCGCGGCGCGACGCTCTCGCTCGTTCAGGCCCTGGGCGTTGGCGGAAATGATTCGTTCGTACTGTTCATTCACTCTGGTTCGTCGACCCTGGAGACGTTCGCGCCTTTGAGCGGTAGATGTCAACTCAGACTCCAGCGAAGACAAATCGCGGGCTTTAGCAGTTCGCGCCGCAGCAAGTTCTGCCTTGGCCGACTTGAGAATCTCCAGCTCCTGTTCGTATTTGGCTTTCTGTTCAGACCATTCTTGATATTCATCGTCCGGAATATTGCCGAGGTTGTCGATTTGGGTGTCCAAAGCAGCAGTGGCATCCTCGGTTTGTCGAATGGTTCTTTCCAGCTGGAGCGAGCGTTGCTTTTGCCTGTTCTCATCCGTACCGCTTTGAAGACGATTGTTAAAGTTGTCCAGTTCCTTTCTAATCTTAGAGATAGCAAGCTTGTGATCGTTTTTGGCCTTTCTGAGTCGCGAGCGCTTTTCATTCAGTTTCGCTTCGGCGTTAATGATGGAGTTCTTTAGCGTCGTGGTTGGAGAGGATGGTCGATAAGACGGTTGTTGTGGTGTCGGTACCGAGTTGGCTGTTGATTGAAGAATTTAGACTCAGCTAAGGGGAATCTTAAAAACGCTAGGAATGAGGCTCTTACCTTGTTCTGCGTCATTGGCCGGGGGTGTCTTGACACTCATGGCGCAGATTTCCTCATCGGTATCGCTTTTGACAAAAGAGCAGGTATAGGCACAATTGGGAGCAAGACCTGAGACCTCGCCCCGCCAATAAACAGTATTGGATCCTTTCGAAGGATCGTGCTCCTTGCTTATTGTCGCCGTTGCCCATGGGGCACCATTAACACAAACGTAGAATGGTTCAGTATCATCGCTTCCCAGATTCCCCGCTTCGCAAGCACCCGTCCCGGAAATGTCGTCTGCGGAGGCAAAATCCCCAGCTGCGAATTTGATCGTCGAACTGTCCACATTGGTAATCCAAACAAGTCCATCATCCAAAGAAACGCCTTGAATATCATCTTCCGTCGTTGTGAGTCCCTTAGTAGTTTTTGACAAGGCCCTAGAATGTTCATATTCCCTCATAACCGTCACCTTTGTGCTTGCTAGTGCAGCCCAAAACGGCTGACGGCTCCGGACTTGATTCGCCTGTCTTCTTCGCTTCTTCGCCGAAATCAGTCGATCCCTGCCGTCCTTGTGCGTGATAATCTGGCCGTCAGGTCCTAGATATGATGAGACGCTAGCTGCAGACTCAAAGGCCGAATCGATTTGTGTTTGAGAACCGGCAGACGCTTCCGTATCCACGCGCTTTCCTGAACGAGAGGGGGTCTGAGCTTTGTTTTTCGTCATCGATCGCCTCGCCATTGCGGTGCCTGCCTGGGCCAAAATATGTACAGCAAGCAAACTCCGGATCCAGCTCGGAGATGATTGCGAGTCGGTGCGCTTGAACTCGGCCGGCATGAGGTAAGAATAATGCGACAGTAAGTCGGGGCTGATTATTTTCGCAGAAACGAGGTGACCGATCACGAAATCCTGTATGCCTTTACTACGTATGAGGTGGAGAATCAGAACAATACCCACGCAAAGAGCATTGACACCTCCGTTTTTCCCTGCGCCTCCGCCGCCTAGGGTTATGGCGACCTGAACATGAGCTAAATCAAGAGCAAAGTTCTGAGCCCACGTCCACATAAAAAGACCCCAGACCAGTAGGCAGACACCGTCCATCGCGATCATTGTTCCGAGCGAAGGGGTTCCAGCGGGACCCTGAAAGATATCGAAGTTGGAGGTGAAAGAACCAGCGGACGTGCCGCTGGGAGGCATGAAAGTCAAGGATGCAAACAAGAATTGAACCAGGGTAAGAACCATAGGCGGAAGTTGCAGCAGAAAGATCAGGATGGCGATAGTGTCGTACATCGGGCAAGATCTGAGAATGGTGGATGCCAATTGGAAGGGGTTCACAGATGCATTCGAGGTCGTCCTCTTGGTCCCGGTAATCGACTTGTCCGTACGGCGTGAAGCATGCCCGGCGAGTCCGCAATTCGGTGCCGCAGCACCGTTCGTTTGGCCATATGACATATCTGCATTTCCCTTCGCATAACCGCCCAGATATCCACGTCCGTTACTTTCCGCTTTCGAGCTCTCGATTGGGCCGTTGACTTTGGCTGCAGGTGTCTGGTCTCCGGAACGATGCGATGGCCAGTCGACCTGGGAGGAAGGGCCGGTCTCCGATGTAGCGGCGCCGTTATAACTCGCGTTTAGATGCCCGCTCGATTTTTGTTTGCTTGGCTTCTTCCCAGAACCGCCGGGGCCATGATCTTGTCGATTGCTATGACTCTTCCTAGCCGTGGCCGATGAACGTGGCATGGACGAGGGAACCCAACACCCAGGTCCTAGTCGGCTTGGCAGATGGCAGCCAAGGACTTGGACCAGGTGAGAAGTGAAGTCGAAGACAGTTCTAAAAGAGTTCGCGGGGATAGGCGGGAGAGGAATTGGAGGGAGGCTCGGGTCCAGGAACTGTGCAGTAAAATGAATGAATGACAAGGGAGAAACGTGGGAAAACTAGCAGAGATGAGAATACAAAAAGCAAAGAAGGAAAGAATTCGAATAATAAGATAGAGAAGAGGGGGTGAAGGGTAGAGAAGGGGGATAAGACGTGGCGTGGGGGGGGGTGTAGAGGGGAGAGGAAGGAGAGGGAGAGAGGAAAAATGGACGAGATTTGGTCGACCTTTGGTTGGGTCTGGATAGAGAGAGGCGGGAAAAAGACGAAACGAAAGATTGGAAACTGATCGTCAGAGTTAAGGCAACGAGCTGTGGCCTGACGTTGCAGGAATCAATATGCTCAGCTGCTCGTCACATCTTGTCAGACGGAGCTTTGAGACGCCCTTTAAGCACTAACATTCCGTAATATACGATGAAAATCAATTACCATACACTGCTCAAAATCCAAAGAGCGCTGGGTTCCGGTTGGCTCATCCCGCTTCATTTATTTTTAGATGGAGTATCCGCTGGCAGAGTTGGGATCTAGACTATAAATTATATGCTCAAGTATTACTTCTATCTATCTATTAAGCCGAAAATTCGATGGAAGAAGTGTGCTTTGAAGCACCTAATTGGGCTAGTAAGGCTAGTGTAGTTGGCATGGAGGCTGACACTTAGCTCTTGTGATGGTCAATCATTCCGGCCTCCCGCCGATGGCGTTCGCTTGGCTCGATACTCGTCGTCGTCATTCTTCAGGAAAATGCCTTTAGCAGATACAAAAGCCTATAATGAAGCGACTGTATCCTGCAAACCTCGCGAGTGAGAGCTTAGGGTCATGCCATATCTTGTTTCCGTACAGGGTTTCCGATCGACTTCCAAGAGTCTCCTTGTTCCACTTAGGAGGAAGTAGATGCATAGAGAGCTGCAAAGTATGCACGGCCTCTGTCTGGGGTATCAACCACTGCTCCTGGGTTAATATCTGCGCTTCAATGGGATCACGCGCAGCTACGGTGTTAGATCCTTCCAGGAAGTGCTTGCGCTGGACTATCTAATCCGTACGCCCAGTAACTATGTATTTATTTGAACTTGGGGGACGAGAGAAAAATGTTTCCAACCAACCCTATGCGCTCCTGCACGTATCGTAAGCTTGTAGTTGAAGAATTTTATTTTTGAAGAATCGTGCTTGTTATAGGCTAAATCAGCCGAATGCGCCTGAGAATCCGGCAATTGTTATCAAGTTTCCCCCTCCTTGGTGCAAGCTGCAATGTCGCCATGCACCTTGCATTTTTCCTTACCACATAATCCATGATAGGGTCATACCACAGGTTGATCTGCCGATCTTGTCTCGAGCCGGTTGCCCTGGGGTTTGCGGTCTGCGGGGTACTGGTCGTTCTGAGTGTGAGAAGCCCTAGCTGCGCGGAAAAGTTTCCTCACAAGATCATGAGCCGCTTTAGTGTAAAACAAACACTGGCTGCACAACTGTGATTAGTCTGATAACGAATAGGCACTTTGTGATAACCACACAGCAACGCTGTTGTACCAACATCGTGTTTGACCAGGTAAGCTATGGAAACATCACCTCACCCTCTTCCGCTGTCAGAACGGTACTGCAGAAACGCAGCGGATGGGGCTAGCTGTCAAGTCTTCTATTTAAAAGGCTTGTTTACCTGTCGCATACAGCTCGTGTACTGCAAATACTTGGATTTGCCCGTAACTATTTGAGTGGTGATAGATAAAGTTCCGAGTGTGCCGCTTATTTTCCAATTAGGGAAGTTTGTGGTGTGCGGTTTAAGCCCGACGTACAGAGAAGAGAAAGAACAGCCAAGAAAAGATATGAAGTTAGGCTGTGACAATTGATCTCTTGAACGTTAGAAGACAAAAGCAAATAGGCGCATGGAGTCGTCGTCAGGCCCGGAGACGATGATCATAACGCACTACCTTTTGAGGAAGCTTTTATGGTGATAACAAGCTGGACAGTCCAATCTTCTCCAAGAAACAATGCTTGGGAGACTTGGTTGGTCGTTGACTCGTTGGAGTGGCATGCAGTTTGTCAGGTATTGTATCCTTGCCTGTGAGGGTCTCCTCGTTGGTCAAGCTAGACTTGGCTGGAACCAAAAAATCGGTGATCGACCTGTGATGCACCAACCGGGGTATTCGTGTCGGCATTCAATGGACGGATTGCCAAATCGGCCCCGCAAGATTTGTCAGATGATACGGCACATTTCATGCTAATTAGCTAGCCCAGTTGCAAAGCTGACTGCTGGCTTGGAAAGAGGCGACCCCTCCTTGTTTATTGCAGCATCTGGTGCGTTTTGGTGCGGGAGTTGAGCATGCACCGATGACTCGACGAAGATAATTATGACAGACCCTTTTTGGTTTGATAGCCTTAGGAGTCTTCGCTGATAGAGTTTAGTGTTTCGGCCGCATGTTTGAGCATGGTGGAAACGCGTGTTTGACGAGCCCAGAACCAAGGATATCGGTTATCGACAAGCTGGAAATGCTCCAAGACCAATTCTCATGGTGGATCTGCTTAGGTAACATGCATGTGGCGCTAACAAGGCTAAACGGTCGATCTCCATAATCCACTTCCTTGGCAGGTGAAAGACCCTGGCACTGGCTTCTGGACCTCGTTTCTATCCTGTGACATATCCAGCACTCCGTGATTGAACGCCTATACAATTACCGTTTACCAGGACAATGTGCCTTGGTCTTTTGCTATATGTTTCTCGCTCACCTCACACCCAGTTCCCCCGATGGATTATCTCCCGCGAAATCCATCACAGTTCTGGGCTTTTAAGTCCAGGCTTCTTAACTCCTTTGAGTAATAGTATGGCGCTAATGGGATCCAAGTTTTGCGCAAGACACACATTCCGGCCAGCCAGCTTGCATCCGCCAATGACGGCCCACTCCCAGCCGCTCTCCCTCGGCCGGAACACCGAACACGTTCAGCCTTGCGAGAAACACACGGTCAGGCCTCAGGCGGGATAATCCGATACCCTTGAAATGGAAACCCCAAAACGCACACTTGTGCTTCTTATAACCCTGTACTTATATCCTCGCTTACATCCTCGGGTTAAGTTGACAGTATCATTCCGGTCAAAGTAGTAGCGAGTGGAGGACACTGCAAAGTACATCGAATATTTGTGTTGGTCGACTTACTAACTTGTATACTTTGTATATTTCAGACTTGAAGTTTGTGAGTTACGAAAATTCCGGGGCACCCCGCTTGGGTAAAAATTACATATGAATGTGATCCTGCGTCGACTCCGACCTATTGTTAGAAAGATAATTTATCCTCAAATCATCAATTGGCATACGGTTTGTAATGAGACCGGCTGGCAACCTACCATTTTAGGTGCTTGCGAATGGCCTCGTATCTTCTGATATAAAACCGAACGGGCCGTGCGGGCCGTCCGGGTCGCGCTCATTCTCAGCTATACCTACGTACTCTCTTTGCATTTTCCACGTGCCCAAAAACGATTGACCCCTTTGCAGCGGGGCAAACATCCTACGACCTGACTTTCAGAGCCCTAACCAAGGAGCATGGACATGGCGACCTGGAAATATCCAATACTGTCCTACCTAGTGAAACGGGGGAGCTACAACATCACCTATTTCAAAAAGAATGAGATGCCATGGTCATACTTATGTCTAGGAGGACCCGTTTTGGTTACGTATCCCTCACGTAATGTTCACTCCTTGGACACCAGGGACTTGATACGCAGCTGGAGCAACGTACTACCCCCTACAAGCAGAAGTAGTGTTTCCTATTTGGTAAGTGCTTGGACCTCCTGTCTACTCTGATCATGCTGCCTGGGTGCATCGACCCGGACTTGGTGACTTCCCATCCGAAAAAAAAAAAGGTTACTTGGTCGTGCCTTCCCAGAATCGAAACAGTTATTCCAGTTCCCAGGGAAAGTGCAATGGAGCACCTGCACTAGGTTGCTGGGGATTGTTCTTTCCCATTCTGATATGTACTGCGTCGTGCTTTCCCAATGAATCCGACATAAGGTTCACTTTGCATGTGGAAGGTGCAATGGACCTCCGGGCCAGGCCCGGGGTCGCTCTTGCCTACCCTGTTGGTGCAGACGACCTAGGCAGGGGCGGGGAGCAATCGCGCTTTCCTGATCCAGTGTCATATGTACTTTTTATATGGAAGGTACGATCGGCCCCTGTCTGTGATCGCTCCTACCTGTCATGACCGGAAGAGATCGCTCCTTCCTGGATTATCCATATGACGGCGGAGCTGGTTGCAGGCTACTGTACCACCCGGGATGCTGGGTTGAACTTACAATTATGTCTTGACGACTGGGAAAAAAGCCAAGCCATATTATCGTGTGAGGTTTGGTCCAGCCTCAGCCAACGGCAGCGATCAATGCATGTTTCAAAGAATAGCTGCCTCTAGATGTATACGTCACAGGGATTACTTGGAAGTACTACGAGATTGCAGACCGGTAACTGCATTGACAAACCGGGCCAATCCGCCTCACAAAGTAGTCGAAGAGCCGCGGTCAAGACAAGACATAGCCTCCTCGAACGACCGTTCGGTTTAAATACATAACAAGAAACAAAAAAGGCCGCCTAAGCTGACATTTGAATGGCTACTGCCCCAACCAGTATCACGGCGTCACCTATTCCAATGGAACATTTAGTTGATCTTGATGAGTTCGACCTCGCTAGATAGGCTGTTAGGAAGAGAATCGACGAGAGAAATCTGATAAAATGGAAAACTTACAACTTGAGAGTCGCATTTGCAGGAATAACGGGAGGGAAGCCGCTAAAGGAAAAACAAACACGGTCAGCAAAAAAGCAAAAAATAGAATAACCTCCGAAACCAGGGAAAATCCCGATTGGAAGAATCCAAAACGGCGGCATAGGAGATCTATCTTACCTAGCGCCGTATGCGTAGTCACTGTATACACACCATTCATTAGCAACCATTCACGATTGAGGTTTCAACCAGTCAGCAAGCAGAGGTAGGATGTACATACGGAGTGCAGATCAGGTTAGCCTTCTCGCCAACACTGAGCTGAGGAACACCCTCATCCCAACCCTTGATAACACGGCCGACACCAATGCGCGTCGAAAAGGGGGTGCCACGGTCGCGAGAGCTGTCGAATTGGGAGCCGTCGGCGAGGGTTCCAACGTAGTGAATGGTAACGGTGTCTCCCGCCTTGGGAAAGTTTTGGCCGTCACCGGGGGAGAGTCTCTGAACTTCGACACCCATGATGAATTTTTAGAAATATTGTTCTGAAAGGAGTATATAGAATTGATGATTTGAGAGAGTTGGAGAGCTTGGAGGGGTAAAAACAGAATCACAAAGCTATGGTGGGGGTGGGGTAAATAACGCCATTTGCACGTGACTTTTGAGATCCACCAATGGGAGGGCTGGAGTCGAGCTGGTTGTAGGTTACATAAGCTGTTTACGGATGTTTACATATGCGGTCATCGGCGGTCGTCGGCTTCACAAGAGGTCTGTGGGTAGAAATCTTGGAAAGTGAGATAGTAAAAGTATTTGGAAAATATGTAAATGTTAACCTTTGCCTGTATAAGTCCTATGACAGTACGTACCTCATGGTGGCACAGCCGGGGATACTGTAGCACTACTTTACTTGGTGCTAGTATATTCAGTTCGTGGTCTGGATCAATGGCCAATTCTATGGGTTTATATCCGTACAAGCTCATATAGTATATAGAAAAAACAAGCTCTGAATATACTACTCAGAGCAAAATATCACTGCTTCGCAGAACCTGTATCCTCAACAGCATCTGCTCTATCCCAGCTGTCCACCTCCAGTTTTCGAACTCTCGCTTCGATATCAAGAATCCGCTGCCGCCAGTGCTTCTTAGCTTCCTCTTGGAGCTTCCATGTATCCTTAAACTGCTCCATCAGGAAGGGCGGGAGGGCAGCTTTCTTCCCTATTTTGTAGTCATACGTGACAAGATCCTCATGAACCCGAGCAGCAGGCCGCTGGCGCGCTTCAGACACAATCATGACTTGCAGATGGAATGCGAATTGGGATGATTGTGAGGATTCGGGATCGTGGGCAAGTTTATGGTAGACTGTGACTTTGTCTGGGTATTGCATTGGCTATAGAGCAGAGCAAAGCAAAGAAGCCGGCCGTCAGCAAGCAGAATGCATTTGATGTCGACCTAGACATGTAGATGGAGATACGTACGAATTTATAATCGATCTTAATGCTGCGCAGGATAATTCCGAGCCCCCGATTGCTGACGAGATTCATCCATTCTGTCTTATGAGCCGGATCGATGTGTATCGCAAAGTTTCGGGTGAAGTATACCCGCGCAGTTTCGGCGTAGCGGACGTATGTGACGTTATTGACGTGTCCTAGAAATGGAACCCGTTAGAGTTGCAACTCAACCCATAATGCCTATTAAGCGCTTTGAGAGAGAATGTATACCCTTTTCCACATATCAGCCACGGGATCGCATATAGGAAACGGGCGGGAGTCTCGGCAGCCTTACCATGCTGTCCTGTTATCACGGACACAGATCGATGCATTAGCCTATGAATATGTATGCGGAATCAGACGCAAGCCCTCGCACAGCATACCATTTCACCCCAAGCAACATTCTGCCGGAAAAGTCCTCTTCGCGTAGCATCCGTCAAGTATCCCTCACTACCCGCAATCAACTCCCGCCAATCCCTCGCAATCTGCTGCACAATCTCTCCAGCCTCCTGGATCTGGTGCGGTTTCAAGCCGAACATCATGCATCTTCCAACACGTCGTTTTGTCATGGTAAGCCATCGCGGGTCAATGTCATGCGGCTTCGGAGTTGTCGGCTTTGAGCTTGGGGACTCCCGGGCGTTGTTCGGCTGGAAAGAAGAGGAGAAGGGGCGAATAAAGGGGATTGAAGGCTGTAGGGATGCGAGGGCCATGCGCTGGCCCCGGAGAGCCTGGTTACGTATCATCGTGGGCTATCCGTGTGTGAAAATGGGGTGTTGAATTAAATGCGGTTTAACTACTGAGCTGGAGCTCTGGAGTCTGGGGACCGCGAGTTGGCGGCGGGCGGCGGGCGGCGGCTTTACCGTACCGTACCCCCACCCGCATTCGGGTACAGTCCAGCCTCGTCCACTGGGATCTGGTAAAAGTGCTTGTCTACTTGATGGGAAAGACCAGTGTTCTTGTTTGCCAGATAATTATATTGAGGGTCATCGAGAAATTCGGCTCCGAACTGTTAATCACCCCCTGCAGCAATTTGAAACAGTTGCCAATACCAGGCCGCCATCAGACAATCGCTTGGCCTGTACGACGTCACCTCCACTTGAACAAAGCAAACATCCTGTCGCACTAATTTCAACTTCCTCTTCTCATCGCGTACGATCTGTTCCACATCTCTTCCTGGCCAGTGCTTGCATGGAGGAATCATGACGAACCCCGAGCTTCGTCGTCAAGTGATTAATATATACAAAGGTTTGTCGTCGCCTCTCGACACCGGTTGTCCTTCCATGGCCTCCTGCTGATACTCTGAACTGCAGAGCTCCTGTATATGGGCCGCGAGTATCCATTAGGCTACGAATACTTTCGGACAAGATTACATCGTGCATTTTCAAGCCAAGCAAAGCTCCAGAACGATGATGAAATTAGGAAGGGGATAGCTAGGGCTGAATTCGTTAAGAAAGGTTTGTTGTTTCGAGCAACGGCTGCAGCACTCGTGAGACTAACGTTCAATTGTTTAGAAATCGAGGCTTTGTGAGTCTGAACCAATCACCTTTCTTCGTAAAATTTACGGTTTACGAAATTGTTTTGTGGAATCCAATCTTGTCATTCATATCATGTCGTCATGCAGACCCGAGATAAGTCATACAGGCTCGGGAAATGGAGCTAACAAATAATCACTAGGTACTATGTCAAACGATACCGTGCGTTGAAGCAGCGCTATGAAGAAAACAGATAATGCCAATCAAGGACGGTAGCGAAAACATATCATGGGAATATACATCCGAATGAGCAATAATAATAATATCAACCAAACCGAGTCGGGGGTATCACCAATATGACGTGAGCACTGGTTGCTGCGCTTTTTGCTGTTCTTTCCTGTCCTTACCAAAAACACCAAATACTCCTATAGAGTCCAAATCATGTCTGTCTGTCTGTGTGTATGCTGTATTGTTGGGAGGTTTATTTCTTTTGGCCCCACCAAGCGCTTACTTCCAAGCACTCTCCGTTGGCGAGGCCTCCTTTCTGGAACAAATCGCTTATCATAGCGGTCCACCACCTGTCCCACTCGTCTCTGCTCTTGCCACTCGCTTCCATGAGCATGGGCTCCATGCCTTCGATCATCTGAATGACGGTCAAGAGAGCCGTGCGTCGGATGGACAATTGCTCCGGTGTCAATTGTTTGCGAGGGCCGCGGCCATCTTTCCCGCCATCTCGCTCCCAGCGCGGTTCGCCCAGGGGAATTGCGATTCGGCGGCTCTCGACATTTCCTAATACGTCGACCTCGGAGTTGAACGCGAGGCCGAGTGTTGCACACGGTAACGGGGTGAGTTTGCGACTGTCAAATGCCTTCTCTGTCCAAGAGTTGTAGTTTTGCAGGAACTTGTTCTGCGCATTCGTGAAGGGGGTCGCAGACGAGAATGTGTAAGTCGCAGTGGCATCCGCCGTTTCCTGTTCCTTTGACGCTAACTTGCGCGCGGGCGCAGGGTTGGGAAGTAAAGAGCGGAATACGGAGTCGGAATCCCACAGCTCCAGGATCCCGCCAGATCTGAGTACCCTCAGCGGCTCGCTCAGTCCCTGCGCTTGCTGAGCCGGGCTGAGAGGGCACATGGCGGCGTCCTTTATGAAAACGAAATCGAAATAATCGTCGGGGAATGGCAAACGGGGTTTGCGAAGGTCGTGCCGTTTGAACTGCCAGTTCACACCGTTCTTGCGGAGGTCTGGCGCGACGGCCACAATGTCAATGCCATAAAAGGCAACGTCGCGATGCCCGCGACGAGCGAAATAGTCATGGCACATGCTCGACCATAGACCGGAGCCGCACGCTATCTCCAAGACTCGCTTGGGCGCTCGGTCAGGGATGTATGGGTTGCAAAACGGGCCGCCGAAAACGCGCATCAGCATGAGCGAGCGCAGCGTTTGGCGATGGATCTCGGGGAGGTCGCATGGCAGAGGGTAGTGGTTTTCGGGGTCTCGGAGGTAGGTACGGTCGCCCTGACGGATCAAAGGGTAGTTGGTGTAGTCATTGAGGGAGGTGAGGGAGGAAGTGGAAGTTGTTGCCCATGGCACGCCAGTTGAGCTAATCGCAGAGTGAGTGGAGTGAAGGTCAGAACCGGACGCTGCGGAAGGCAGGTTGGTGCTGAAAGAAGGTCCGGATCCAAGCGCTACCGACATCATATCCATGTCGAGACAGGACTAGGCGTTCTCATCGATCAAGAGTCACAGTAGATGCGCGAGGGATGCTGCTTCATCCTCGCATGGGAAGGAAAAAAAAAAAAAAAGGCTTGATCAATTCAGCAAGTGACCTGGGCCGTTGGCGGAATGTTCATTGTCGTGCAGACAACAGGAAGGTCGTACAATAAATCCAAGATAAGACTTGTAGCGAAGAAGAGTGAGAAAAAAGAAATGCGGCGGGGTGACGGAACAGTCAGTGCACCGATCAAGAACGCATGGAATAATTGGAAAAGGAGGAATCAAGATGGAGTCTTGGAGAGGGGGCAAAACACTTCAAACACGCTATGCGAAAATTCGGGCCTACTAAGTGCAGTATGCGTCCGAGTCTAGGCATGCTAATTCATTCTTCCACTAACCATGAGAAACACATAAGAAACAAGCAAGAGACAGGAGAAAGGGGCTCCTGACGCGCTCAAGGTTTAAGGATGTAATACACATGTCACTGGTGTAAAAGTCTATTACGCTCTTCCACTCTTTGCAGACATAGACACGAGACTGAACAATCACAGGTCCATCCCCACACAGCCCAACATCCGTCTCGACAAAGTGTTTTGCTGCCTCTCCCTGACACCCCGTTTCTCAACGCCTGCATTCGGAAAGAGCAAACCCTGCGTACTTTTGCACCACAGGCGAATGAAGTCTCGCATCTTCTGGCTTATTGCTGTGGAACCCTGAATTTTCCGCCCGCCTAACTTCTCTGTGGCCAGTCTAACGAGACTCTAACGTAGGTACAGCAGGCTAGTGGCGGATTTGCCGTCGCTACGTCGCGAGGAATCAGGATCCGGATCTCTCCCAAATTCCAAGTTCCAACAAACGGCCTGACAAAGAGTGGTTGACATCACGATTCAGTTGCCGATAGACTCGACCATCGACGGGGCCGGCTAGGCTCAACCGAACCAGGTTCTGGCTCGTTCCTCCTGAAGGATTGATGGAAGCCCGTCCGAGTCTCCGGATATTGCCTCCGGGCTCCAGGATGCACCAGCATCGATCGTTCGACGAATCGACGTCTGACTGACTCTCCCAGGGGAACGGGCGCCCGTTGCCATCCCGCGGAAGTCCCCATTCAGTTAGGCGTTTCCTAGCCTCTGCCCGCTATTGGTATTACTGCATATTAATATTGTCTACGAGCTATGACCTCGCCAACAGGAGGATTTTCACCGACTTCCTGGATCAAGAGCCTCAGAGTGACAGTCACTGACTCACTGATATATTATAACTGTTTATCATTCAATAATGAGACCATAAGATGATCTTTCGTATTTCTTTTTTTTGCAGCGTATTAGGGCTGGTATTTCAAATTCGATGCGCTACTTATCCTGATGCCTATTCAACAGTCTACTGCAGGTGCAAGTCAATGCGGACGTACATGCACCCGCCTCGCATTTTCACCAACATTTTAGTTGAACGTCAATTCAATGGTTTAGACGCGGAAACAGTGCCTGCGCCGTCTTCCACGTCTTCGCAACCAATTCCTCACCCCCAACAGCCCCCCACTGCCTCGCAACCGTATCATCCCTCACAAACGGGAAGTCCGTACCATAGAGAACATGCCCATCCGCAGCAAAATCCAACACAAGCCCGAGCGACATCTCATGCCCAACAAGCGCCAAATCAAAATAGAACAGTCGCGCCTCAGCCAAAAACTCCTCGGCCGACTTCCCAGATACCCTCGTCTGGGTATCAAGATTCGCCATCCGCTCTGCAACAAACGGCAACGTCCCGCCCCCATGCGAGAGGATTATCCGACAGTCGCTCGCATACCGACGCAGCGCACCCGTTAGGATCATATGCACAGCCATCCTAGTCGTCTCATGCGGCCAATCCAGCAGCGGCCGGGGAATCGTAAACGGCTCCACAATAGATTTATGCCTATCCTCCATCGTCGGATGCGTGAAGACAACCGCTTTCCGGGTATTCAGTTCTTGCCACACGGCCTCGAAATCAGGGTGTCCGAGGTACTTGTCGCTGTAGCTAGTGAAAAGCGCCACCCCATCAGCCTTGAGGATGTCCAGCGCGTACTGGATCTCCTCGATACAGCGGGTTGTATCGGCGGGCGAAGGGAGACTCGCGAAGAAGCCGAGCTGCGTGGGATACTGGTCGCGGAGGGAGGCGAGGTACAAATTGACTTCTCGAGCTAGCGTTGCGGTTTCGGCTGCGTTGTCCTGGCATATGGCCGTTAGGGACATGGGGCAGGAGAGTATGGATGTGTTGATGGAGTTGTGCTCCATGAAAGTCAATGTCGTTGAGGGGGTCCAGGGTGGGGGTTGAATTCCCTGTGCGAGGGTTGGGTTTCTTTCTATAGCTGTTATCGATATAGTCAGCAAGATGTTCCCCTCGTACCTAAATCCAACGTGGATAGGTAGGCAGGTAACCTTTTCTAACCAGCGGGGGGAAAACATGCTGGTGAGTATCGATCTTCAAAGGTGCCATTTCTTTTACGGACTGAGGGTAGAGTCCCCAATTTGGTCCACTAGATAGTCTGTAACTTGTAGCAATGCGCGGGGCTTCAATCGGCTGAGAGAAGAGGGGCCTCCGGCCTTGATATAAATGTTTGATGACCGCACATAAGCGTCCGGGTTTGCGTCGGAACATCCTTCATAGAGTTACACAATGGCATGCAATTCGGGCTCTCAGGCGTCACGGTGACCGAGAGTCCTTGCTCATGTCGGGGCTACTAAGTAACAGGTCCTGTGTAGGTCGTGATGGATTCTACTACATCAGTCTGGTGTAGTAGGTCGAGATGCCCTGCCTTGTACCTGAGGCTCCACTCAGCCAATGTAGTCGGAGAAGTATCACGATAAAATTTTCAGTTCCCTGTTCTTTGCCTCAACGCCGAATCCTTTTATACACGCTTGAGTATCTGATTTTAAATATACATGGAATGAAATCGAATGAGCCACAATATCCACAATGCAGGCTCGGGAAAACTACATAGAGTTGTGGAATTAGACACAGCGGACAATCACATAACCTAGACGAGGTTGAATATTAGTCATGAAACCTATATTGCGTTGGAACACATTAGAAGCTTACCTCTGCAATGGACTGCCTTTCGATAATCGACTTCTGCCTCTCATTGCGAGAAACGCGGTAGTAGTAATCGCTGAAATCACCGCACTGCATGTGGCGCAGGAATTCCTCGTCGTGGGTAATCACGATAAGCTGGAAGTTTGCCTGTTGCTGGCGGGCGCGAATAATGTCGTGGAGCGACTCGGCCAGGGACCGAATATTGTCTCTATCAAGGTTGGTAGTAGGTTCGTCGAGCGCGATTAGACCACAGTTCACGCCAAAACACTCCGCGAGGGCTAGGCGGATAATGATACTAGCAAGGACTTTTTGGCCCGCACTGCAGCGACCGCGCATGTCCATTTCTGCACCCTGCTTGACCATGCAGACTCGGTAGTTGTAAGACCGGTTACCCTTTGCATTTTCATTATCGGAGCGGATGAGGATTGCGTCAACGTCTGTGCCGCGGTACGTCTTCTGCCAGAGTTCGCCGATGATGGCGTTGATTTCTTCCATTTTCAGCCCATGGTACTTCATGATGGCCTTGTCAAGGGCACTTCCGTAACGGGTTAAATCTTCGACTGCGGCCTTGGTAGTTTCGACCTTGATATGCGATTCCTTGTATTTATAAGCGGCGTCTTTGTAGTCCGTGTTCCAATCCGTTAGAAGCTGCAGCAACTGGTCGTCTTTGGACTTCATCTCTCCCATTTTGCTGGATTGCTTTGCGGACAGCGCATTGTGTTCGCGAGACCGGCGCTCTGACTCTTCCTTGAATCGACTTCTATCGACTTCTGCATTCTGGGCTTCCAGTTCCTCGATCTCGCTCGCAACCTTGTCGAGGGTTCGTGTAGACTGTCGATATGTCAGGTTATCAGCATACTGACGTTTTGTATTCTCGCTGTCCTTGAGCTGCGCAGAGATCCTGTTAATCGTTTTGGTTATATCCGCTTGCTCAGTTTCGAGGTGGCCGATTTCGCCCTCAATGGTCTCGAGTTCGCGTTTGCTTCGATCAAGCTGACCCGGTCCACCTCGCTCATTGTATGCGTCGATTTCCTCATTGGCGAGCTCTATCTGGTGTATACTATCAGACAATTTTGAGGTTGCCTGTTGCATCTCTCTTTCGCGCGCTTCTGCTCGTTGACTGATATCATCATACTTCGCTTGATATTTTAGCAACTCTGGATTTAGATCCTCAATGTCTTTGTCTGCTTTCGCAATGGCTTCCCGCTGCTGACCATTGAGGCTCTTATACTCTTCTATGCGAGATATCAGATCAGTCTTCCTCTCAAGCTGGAATTTGACATTGTCGAGGCTGCTTTTCACATCTCGGAGTTGCAGCTCCAGATTGTTGAGCTCAGAACGGGCCTGTTCTTTCTCGTTCGTAAGCTTCGAAAGAGTCTTCTTAAGTGCCCTTGATTTCTCGCCAATGCTGGCTATTTCGTCTTGGATATCCTCGAGTGTACGCGGCGTTGCAACCTCCTGCTCCTTCGATGAAAGCTCCTGTATCTGGGAGCGAATGGACTTTATCTCACTATCATACCTGACGATAGTGCTGACCGTTTTGGAGAGAGCGTCGACATCACGTTTCTTCTCGCCCACCTCGCTGACAACTTTGTCACGGTCCTCCAGTTGACCTAGGAGCTCATCGCGCTGTAGAACATAGTTGTCTTCTTCTTGTCGCAACTCTGGAATCTCTGTTTGCTTGAGGCGAGACCATGTATCGTAAGCAGTGTTGGCTGCACGGGCGTTATTGAGATCTTCTTCCAGTTGTCGAACCTCCTCTTCCTCCGAATCGCGCTTGGCTTTCTGTACTAATGTTTCAAGCTTTTTCCAAAAGGCTTTCAGCTCATTGTCGTTTCTGAACGGCCGACTGCATAGTCGACACACTTTCGCATCTTGCGCAGTTTTCAAACATGTAGACATGTACTCTCCAATACCGGCATACTGCTCGGCGTCTTTTCTCGCCATGTCCAATTGACTCTGCCGCTGGTTGACAACTTCGGAGTATTCTTCAGGCTCATCATCAATAGCTTCGCGAATCTCTTCTATGCATTCCTTGAGCTCTTTTTGACGATTTTCTAGAGACTTCTTGGTGTTGTTCAGTCTGTACTCAACCTGCTCAAGTTCTCGGCTGACGCCGTCCCGCGCACGTTCGGCGTTAGACACCTCTTTGGATTCATCCTCGAGAGTCCTTTGAAAGTCCTGCTCTAGGGTATCGATTTTCCAGTCTTGGTCAACAAGCTTCGAAAGGCGCTCACCATGCGCACCCTTCATCGTCTCCAAACTTCGCTCGCGCTCTTTCAGTTCCTTTTTTAGGTGATCTAACCGGGCCAGATCGCCAGCTTTCTTGGTTGATTCGATGAGCTCTGCATTGAGGCGAGAACTTTCATCTTCTTGTTTGTGGATCTCGGAGTTCAATTCCTGGATCTCCTTGTCCCAGGAAGCAGAACGTCCGCGCTCCTTGGCTTGGTCTAGGCGAGACTGGATGTCTTCAACATTAGACTCAAGGGCGGCCTGAGCACCCTCGTCCACGCTTATTTCATTCAGCTTGGTTTGATAACTTGCGGCCTCCTTGTCGTTGGCAGCTATTTGGCGTTTGGCTGCATTCTTACTCTCTTGCAACGCGGACTTGCGCTCGCCTATCTGATTCAGAGACGTCTGTGCTTCACGTAACTCACTCTGCGCGTCTCTTTTAGCTCGGTCCAAAGTCTGAGACTGCTCTTTGAGAATTTTCCGTATTCTCTTCATGAATTCATCCACATCTGATTGATCCACAATGCGGTCAAAGCCGCGGATACTGTGATTTCGCGCAAGGTCCTTAGACATTCGTTGCCGTCGTTCGACCTGACGTTCAAAGTTGGCCTTGTCATTTTCGTGCTTTCCATATTCAGCCTGTTTGAGACCCAGCTTGTGGCGAGTTTCTTCAATCTGTTCCCTAATTTCCATATACTTCTCTTTCTGGGACTCTTCTTGCTGCTGGTACTGAATTTGTTTCGCCTCAAACTGCTCTAGGTTCGATTCTAACCATTCATCTGGTTCGTCAAGTTCTACCAAGTGTCGTTTAAGATTGTCAATGGTAGATTGGACGCTCTTTGCCTCGATCCGTTTGCCTTCTAGAGCACCAAGAACTTGAGCGTAGCTTTCGGACTCTTTCCATGCTTTGTCCGCAAGCTCTGCGACCCGACGCATTTCCTTGGTGAGCTGCTGGGTCTCGTCTCGTAGCGCTTCGATTTCCTCCTGTAATTTAATGGACCGCTTCTCCGCCTTATCAGCTTTTTCTTTGTCTTCCTTAGCATGCTGCTCCATGATTTTGTACTTCGCAAGCTCCTCAGTTTGCTTTTTCCGCAGCACCTTGATGTTGTCAATAGCCTTTGTGTACTTGATTGCTTCGAATATTTCGTCGAACCTCTTTTTCAGGACGGAAGGTTCACTCATGGGCCACAAACTCTCATCCTGATGACAGAAAATGACTGAATCAAGGATAGCTTTGGACACACCCAGATATTGAGGCATAATCTGATCCAGCTCTGCTACTCGGGAGGAAATTGCTGTCCTCTCTCCTTCCTTGACCATTAGAAGTTGACCTTCAAGTGTCTTTTGCTGCCGGGTTGTTTTCTTAACCGTGAGCTGGAGGCTCCTAGTCGCAACCATCTTCGCGCCGGATGTGCCTTTAAACGACAGTTTTACCTGGGCCAATACCTCTTTCTCTCCGCACAGCTTGTAGTATCCCTTTAGCCTTGGCTTTGTCGTACCAATATTCTATCAACATACCTTGGGGTCATGGATAAACGCGCCACCCTTGCTGTTGGGCGGAAGGTCACCGGTTGTGGCATATTTGAGACATTCGATAATGGTCTAGGGGCTTAAATTAGCATGAATTCCCCTTTATTGATCGCAAAATGTTCGTACCGTTTTCCCAGACCCATTGTAACCGACGATTAAGGTGAGAGGTGTATGAAATTGAATCGTCTCGCTGCGGGTGTTGTCGAACGATCGAACACTAGAAACCGCAAGCTTGAGTTAGTGTCGAATCAGAAAATATACGGGAATCAAATCACACTCACCCAAGAATCGAGAGCTTGTCAATTTTCGCTATATAAGCGATCAGTATTGTATAAAACAGTCCAAGTTCTACAACTTACACCTGTCCAAAGTCAGTTCCTGGATTCGTATAGCTTGGAAAAGAGATACCGGGCCTACATTTTGAGCTGTTCAAGCTTTCCACCTCCTAGATACCTGGGAAGATGGCAAGAGAAGTGTTGTGCATCTTCCTGCTTTTCAGGTTGGATCAGCTCAGTTCTTCTGTCTGCGCGTCTGCCTTACAAAAAGACGCGGGGAAAGGCGCGAAGTCACGTGGTCTTATCGCCGAAATACTTATGCCTAAGGCTGCAAGACATCATAAACCCGTAAACGCTAAACAGCCTGAAGGGATGCAGCATTGTCGCCCCTGCCATTTATTTTAAGGCAAAGGCCTGTGAATTCCCTGTTATAAATAGCTATTGGATGTCGCTCTTGCAGGAACAAATGCGGCTGTTCCGTCGCCAACGCAGAATCGTTGAAATAAGGGAAAACCCAGCTTCTCCCGACTTTCGACCGTTTATAGCATTCAATACGATGTGTTAGAGCAAAAGAAGCCAAGAATACGGATATCATATGGTAAAGATGCCGCATGAGCCTTATTAGCGGTGAGGGATGAAGTGCTGGATGGCGAAGAATTAAGTCGGAATGCCGCTTCCAATTGTCATACAATTCTATCCAGGTGAATGTCCGAGAGTGAGCTGTGTACGCCTACGAACGCGAATCGACATGGCATATTGGCGTGGACATCCAAGCGTCCTCATCGATCCGCCTGGCAAAACAGCGACAACTGAGACGGATGCGACTACCTTGTCTACTGAAGTAACTGGAGGTACTGTTAAGAAGGACATTTCGGCTTTACTTCTCGCTACGCCCACGACGGAGGGATGATATTCGGCAATATCGGCTTCAACTACTCTGCCTACATTAATGGTACTAATTTTGGGCCAGGCTCATAGCCGTTGGTCAGTCTTTTAGTCCCGCGGCTGCAAGTCCATGTTCAGGAGGGCACACGGTCTCGCTCCGCAGCGGCTTATATCAAAAAGTCATTGCCTCTCGGGCTATAGATCTACCTCACAAGATTGATATGGTCGGGATCAGCGCTACCGGGTTTAGTCCTGAGCTTGTCATGTCTTTTGAGGATGGGAAAGTCACCACCGAGCCGCTGGCCGGAACTAGGGCTAATGTGGGCATGGAGAAGGAGCAGGTGCGACTACGGAACGATCTTCTTAACGACCCCAAGGAAGTCATCGAGCGCATGTCATCTCAGTCCAGGGAGAAATGCGGGAAATGAATCGTTCTGTGTGGATGGCACTGTGGGCGTGCCCGATCTCATGTCTTTGAAGCAGCGTGGAAAGGTGTAGCATCTTGCTTCCACCGTCACTGGGACTCTCGGCCCGTCCAACGACGTATGGAACGCGTTGAGCGTGTCATTCCCAGCAACCACAACTTCCGGGATCCTAAGATGAAGGCCGTTGAGGCCATCCCTTGCCATGGCGCGACTCCGGCTCATTGGGTTCCTGGGAATCGCGATTGTGTTCCACGTGGTCTATATCTACTCCATCTTTCGACATCTACTTTGTGTCGCTGATTATGCATGGAATGCGCACATACAAAGTGGATAGTGATACCCATGAACTTCCCGCCAGGCGATTGGTATTGTATGTCGATACGTCCATCCACCGGCTCTCTTTATTAAATTACTATTGCATACTGACCTAGTTTTGCAGGCGATGGACTTCGAGCCGACAAAGCACTCCATTTCTTCCCCGACCCTTCAAGGTTGAAAAACGATTCTGCAGCGCAGAATGATGTCGTCCCATGACACAATTTCTCCGCTCTCGAGTCCGTTGAACATCACGTTGGGCGTCTCGCACACCCACGTCCCCACTGAGTCCCGACCTGGTCATGTCGCTCTCATCGCGGGGTTGTACGAAGACGTGGCTGCAGTATCAACAGGATGGCAATTCAACCCGGCCAACTTCAACAGCGTCTTCGATAGAAGCCAGCATATATCAGATCATTCGCTGATGCCAATAGAGCACGACGGAAAATTACAGGAAATATTAAATGAGGATCAGGATGACTGGGTGTGCTACTTCTCCATATATTAAGTTGTTTCCTCCAGCTTCTTTCATTTGCTACTGCCAAAATAACAGGTTGGTGTTGAAGTGCACGCCTGCAAATATCATACATCGCCTGCAGTGTCTCGTCCACGAGCAAAGAGTTTCGAACTACTTAGATGGGCCGATAATATGGGGGAATGGAAGGTGGAGAAAGCCAAAAGCCAAAAATACACGGCTGAACCAATTAAATACAAGAGGAGAGCCCAGCCATTATCAGACCGCGGGTCGGTCCCCGCGATAAAGCTGCACTTGATAGCTCAATTTCACCAATTTGCCGCTGAGGGTGTGTCTTGAAGCCTCCATGTCCAAGGCCTTTTCCCGCTGCTTCTTGCTTCCACCTCTTCTTTCACTACTCATGGCCGGCCTCGCTATCGCAAAATAGGATGGACCTCACCCAACTCCCTCTAACGCAAGCTCCTAACCCATATGGACTCGAGACAGAGATACCATCTGCAACTTACGAAGGACAGCTTGGGATACCGCAGATTCCATACTTTTTAAACGCGGGGTTTAATCCACAGTCTTCCAGCTTCAATCAGTCCTCTCTCCTTGGTCTACCAAGCAAAGAACTGCCATGGCCACAGCGCGTACTTGATGAAGTCCGAGACCTGTTGCTTCTTCTTACCACGGATGGAACAGTTAATTATGTCTCTCCATCATACAAAGCTATCACTGGTTTCGAGGCCACACAACTAGAGCATGGTCGCCTTTCCCGAGTTATCCACGATGACGACAAAGCTGTCTTTACACGGGAATTGCGCGAATGTATAGCTACTGGCCGCCTTTTCCGATGCCATTTCCGCATGTGTAAAGCCGATAAATCCACTTGCGTGATGGAAGCACATGGCCACCCACACTTTTCAACGCTCAACGCAGATGGCAATCAGGGCCAAATTTGCCACGGTGTTTTCCTCGTTTGCCGGCCTTACCATACAGAAAGCACCCGGCTTCTGGATTCCTTCATAGAACACAAGCTTGAAAACATCCGGTTAAAAGAACGCATCGCGCAGCTGAAAAAGGAAGAGGACGATTCCAATCCCGCACCGCAACAAAAGAACCCATCGCAAGTCCCTTCCTCTGCCTCGCATCGACCAAACCCCGTAACCAACAAGGTCTTTCAGAATCAACCTAGTCAATCCAACGTTATTTCTTCTCTCGAATCATCCATGATTCCCAGCGAAGACAAGGAATCCTCCGATACACTTGGTAACATGGATGAACTAGAACTAGAACTAGACATGAACCAAGCTAGAGCTGCCTTAGACGATGAAGGGCCATCATCTCATCTCGACGATATCGAACTCCTTACAGGCCTCTTCCTCACCGAGGGCGAGAGAGCCCAAGGCATCAGCACTGGTATCCCAGACGGCCATCTTTATCATTTCACCGGAACAACAAACCCCCCAAATCCAATAGAGCAGGAGCAGGATCAGCAAGCGCCGCCGGAAAACGAACCGAGAAAGAGATTGAAAGGTGAATACCAATGCGCGGACTGTGGGACATCGGACTCGCCGGAGTGGAGGAAAGGCCCTGGTGGTCCTAAGACTTTATGTAACGCGTGCGGATGTAAGTGCCTACCTTGCCTACGCTACTGATTTCTTTTCGTTTTCATGGTATTCATCTAACGCTTTCGTTTTCGATCTAGTACGTTGGGCTAAAAGAGAGAAGAAGCGTCATGACTCCTGATTATGCCACATACCTAGTCTATATCACCCTTATATTCAATGAATTTTAAGATCCCGTGTTTTCAGTCTATGGTGGATCGAAAATGTCAACCGCGATAATGCGACAATGCAGAAAAGATACCCCTGATGATGATTTTGCGAGTCTTGACCCCTCTTTCCTTTCGGATACTGCTTCAGGAAACCTACCATTTTTATTTCATCCTGTACAATATTGGTTTGGTAGACTATTGTTAGATTGAATTGAATTCTCTGATATTCAACTGTCCCATGAACTCCAATATATAATTATCAATCATATTTGCATTTGCAAAGTTAAAGAAAAGATAAAGGTAACTCATAGTACCTGGTGATCTGCTAAAATGGTATAAACAGAGGACGAGAACATATGTCCATGGAAAACAAAAATCCCCGCACGCTATTACTTGTTCATGTTCAATGATATTGAAAGAGTTCCTTATTTCTTTCCCTTCTTCGGGGGCGGGGGGAAGTATATCTGGGATGGGGGTTGCTGCTGGCCTGATCCTGATGCAGTCGCCTCCACCTCCTGGTTAACTGCCTGAGGATCCGGCGAAAAGTGTTCGCGGAGTGGAAGATCCGTGGAACTGGAGTCGAGTCTGTTGAATGCCAAGCTACGCGGGGTTGCTACTGGCATCGGCGCACGCGGGTATGTGGCCGTGCCTGGCGTCATGGGCATTGCACTTGGCGTCATTGGAACTGCGCTGGGCGTCATGGGGAACGCGGTAGGCGATTTCAAGATTATGTCCTCGTAGGCTTTCATGGTCTCCTTCTCTTCTCGCTTCTCATCGCGCTCGGCACGTTCTTCTTCAGTTATGAAGCAGCTCTGGATGGCGATGCCTAGTTCGACGGTGTACACAACGCTGCGTATGGTTGCGTTAGTGGCATCGCAGGGAGGCGGCCGTTTTCAAGGCAGTTCTTGGAACTTACATGATGAGTATGGTGAATGCGAAGAGTGCCTTCCCTTGTTGGCAATATGAGACGTTGCTTTTCTCGTGGGCAACATTGCAGTTCTTGGTGATATACCACGGGGGCCCGTTTTGGGGGTGTTCGGGGTCTGATTTATCGCTACTAGCTTGCCACGCAGCAGATAGGCAGTATATAATAACCAAGCCGACTTGAGCAATGGCCGTTCCGAAGGGTAATAGGAGACCAAGGATATGAAGAGGGAATTTTGTGATCACGACGAAAACGCTCAAAATCGAGATGACGAGGTTCCAATTGGTGGTACTATGAAGTTGTCAGTAAACCAGTTTACTTCACCATTACACGCCCGCAGGATGTGAGTAAACTTACAAGGAGGCCCAGACTTTCGGGGTGTCGTACGGTCGATAATTGGCAGCAGCATAAACTTCTGTGTCGGGCGAGCTGTTGAAGCCATTGTCATAGCCATCTTGCCATAGCTTAGTCCGGTACCGGTCATGCGCAGCAATCCCAGAGAAAGTGAGGATGGGGATCACTATCGCTAGCTCGACGGCCATCAAGATGTAGACCAAGTTGTGGTTGCGGTACTGCTTGGCGAAATACATGGTGCTCGAAGTTCTGGCCTGTAAGACCAGGTCGCCGAGTAATTATCAGGCGTGTGCTGTGGTTTGGGAGAGAGCCGAATCCAAAGGTGACTGAGGCCAGGCCTGCTGGCTGTATGTTCAGTGCACTTGCATCGGAAACCTATCGGTCGGGTTTGAGAGGAACAACGAGACGATGAAACAAGTACCAAGAGAAAAAGACGAGAAACCCAGCCTGGGGAAGCGCCGATAGTTATGGAGTGGACAGAGGCTTTAGGGCCTCGAGTCGTCCATCGATCCCCGGCATCAGGAGAGGGGCAGCTTTGGCGCTTCAATGACAAGCAAGAACGCTGACAGGCGTGCCTTGAGATGTTTCCCAAGCATACATCTGACCAATGCTTGTTGCCCTGCAAGCGCCAGCATCAACGCAAGGTCATGGTTGTCCACCAATGAGGCGGCAGAAGCCGAATAGCGGCGCTGGGCCGTCACACACTAAAGTAGCCCGTGTGATGGGCAAGGACGATCTGCAGACTCAGTGGACAACATCTTGAAGGAGAGGAGGTCTGGCCTGGTCGGCGATTCGATTGGCCTCACTCGAGGTCGAAATGCTCGCTTCCGATGGTCTGAGGGACTTTCCGTGCGGTTGTGGCCGAACAAAGACAAGAATAAGCAATTCTGTCAACCCTAAGAGGCTAAAACAGACTCGCCCGAAAAGACATGTCCTCTGGTTCTTCCACACGCGCGAACCATATTGGATTAATTGGATGAAGTTGAAACAAACCCGGACATGATAAGAATGCTTGAACAGAGTGGAGACCGAGGGTGGTCTCGTATAGCTTCATCCCAAACACAGAAAGTCATGTGCAATTAGGTAATCAAGCATTTCATGAACGTCACCCGATCGGACTGAACTCCAACTTCGTCTGATACCTACATAGTTCAAGAAGTCGGCATCTTGTTTCTAACAATTGAAAATATACATAGCTTGTGTTTGCGTCTGGATGCAGATTTCACAACTGTGCCGCCGCCTCCGACTCACTCACCGTTCCCCCACTCCATCAGCCTGTGCTTCGACTATACTAAATCGCCAGATGAGCTCCCCTACATCAAGGAAGGTTTCGATACCTCATACCGTGCGCACAGCGGCAGAGCCCCGGCAAAACAGATTGTTCCCTGTCCGGCTATCACATATCGAACAGGCCAATCCTACTGTACGGCTCTTGCAGCTTACTATACCTCCTAGTGTACAAGACCCCGGATCCCAGGATCAAGTAGATGAACTCCAAGAACCTCTTGTATGTCAACCCAAAGACCAATACGCACTATATACATGACAAAAAAAAAAGTTAACGTTTGTCACAGACTGGGCAACCGGAGCCCTTCACCTTCTTCCCTGGGCAATGGCTAGACGTCCATATCCCGTCTGTCTCTAATGCCGGAGGGTTCAGCATTACATCCACGCCTGCAGATGCTCAAGTATTTCCCTCGCTGGAACCATCAGATGAACTTGCACCGGCAGACGAAGCTGTGGCTCCTCCTTTGGATCCACGGGGCCGGGGACCTTACGTAGAGTTAGCTGTGCAGAAAGCCCCATCAAACCCTGCCAGTGCATGGCTCTGGCGACCCAAGGAAGAGATATTGCGCAAGGAACTTAGTATCCGGGTTGGTGGCAGCTTCGTTTGGCCTCCATCCGGTGTGAAGCTCGAAGAGATTCGAAATGTTGTCTTTGTTGCTGGTGGAGTGGGCATAAAGTGAGTATTCGCATGCAGCAATCAGTATGGCATGAAGAATCTCCAGCTAACGATTTACCAGTCCCATAATCTCAATGCTTTCCCACTTGAACAATAATGATGAATGTATTCATCACCACCACCCATCCTTAAATATCCACGTTCTCTACTCTTCCAAGCTCCCGGACGCCGGAGCATCAGAATCGGCCCTTGACCAGATTCTATTTCTCCCACGCCTGCGCGAAATTGTCCGCTCTCAATCACAGTTTCACCGCTTGCGTATCACCCTCGATCTCTTTCTTAGCAACCTGCAAGATCAGTCCTCTCCACTCTTGGTTCAGCCTCCGAAAGACTTAGCAACTCATGCCCGCCGTATCAACCAGGATGATCTTCGTAAAACGGTATCAGGGACAGACACCAAATTTTCCCCAGACGAAACAGTGTGTTACGTCTGTGGCCCGCCTCAAATGACAGACGAAGTCGTCAGCACCGTTACCGACCTCCTCGACGGCCAAAAAGATCGAGTCTTCTTCGAGAAATGGTGGTAATTCTAGGGACCGCTCTTTCCTATCTCTAAAACCACGAGCCCAAGCCCTTCCCTTTTCAAACCAAGTCACTGTCGCGAGTGTTATGGCCCGACCTAGTGTGGCCTGACACACCACGCGGTAAAAACGTGCTCAACCCTCAAACCCAATCGCGAACCCTCCTTCACACAACGCGTCCACATTGGTCAAGGCTTCCAAAGTGGATTTTGGCGATTCTTCGACATCCAGGGTGCTCTATGACCTCCGATTGGTCCGGATCTTCAACGCCAGATCGTTCCTTCCGAATCAGGATTATACCCACGCAATCCGCTGCCGTCAGACCCGACGCCACGAGGCCATATGCAGCCGGATGAATAACCCTCTGTGCATGAGTCTGGTGCTTCGTCGCGTGTTTATTGGTTGCCGTTGGAATTGTGGATTTTGGTGGAACTTTGGCGATTTATTGTAAGCTTAGGGTTAGGGGCAGGTAACCTCCAGGGCGCAATCATGTATCCATACCTTATATACTTGACAATGGGTAGGCGCTGCTCCGAAACAATTGCAAGTTGTGTGGTGATTCGGTTTTATCCATTACTGTGCCAGTCAAAGATCTACTACGAATACTACTTATTAGGCCTCTTAAGGCCATTTTCCTAGATTTATTCTGTTCTGTGTTTGCAGTCTCTTACAGAAATACTCGCCAAGAAGTTGGAATACTGCCCACTCAAATTGGGTATTCTATATATAACAGCATAACACCAGTATGAACTTTTATGCAATTGAAAAGGCTTTTTCTGATGTATATAAGACGAAACGCCAAGTTCAATCTGGGCCCTTCACTGCACCCCCATCGACGATCATCATCTCATCGATTCTGGAATCGACGTCGCCATATTCCAGCCGTTTGTACGTCACAGCCCGGCCAGCGTTCATATCAAAGTCGTAGAATCGCACGCGGCGGATGAAGCCGCCATAGCCACCGTAACCACCGAATCCGGAACCTCCTCCGTAGCACATCCAAAGTGACGGCTTCTCGGCGGAATTTTTGCTGAGAGCGCAGTAATCGTTGGCGTGGTCACTGCAGAGAATTAGATACAGGAAACGCATCTCGATGGTGGTGAGTACTTACTGTCCACAGCCGACAAAAAGGATGCCTTCTTCTTCGAGTGCATCCTTGAACCCTGAGTTGAAACCTGGCGCGGTGGAAGGTTCCGACCAATCCCCTCGGAAATAATTTCCTCTCTGAGCAAACTCAGGCAGCGGAATGTGGATGAACGCCATGTTCATATGCATATAGGCATATTCGTGATGTTTGTTTTTCAGCCCCTGGGCTGTGTTTTTGAACCAGCGAATCTGGCTCGGCTTGATCCAATCATATCCTCGGAACTGGCGTTCATCGGGAGAATACGAGTGGGAGTCGAGAAGGTAAAGTGTAAGGGCCGAGTGGCCGGTATTTCCGCGGCCTAGCACTTCCAAGATGTAGTTTCCAACACCATCTACGTCTTCAGGACCGGCCGATGATAGTGAGTATGGCAGCTCTTCGAGAAAAGCCATGGTTTGTTGGCGATCTAGATCGCCTTCATCGTCGTGGTTCCCGAAAATAGCCGCGTAGGGAATTTTGCGGTCAACTAACAGCTTGACAGACTTGTAAAGAGGACTCTGGGCATCTTTGGATGTCTCACCGTTCACTTGGTCTCCGCTCAGAATGACCAAGTCCGGTTGCTCCTCGTCCAGAAGTTTCTCCACAAAGTCCAACGTTCGTGGATCTGCCTCACATCCTTGACCGGGGACGAGCTCCTCGGGCACAGGGTCTCGACAGTGGCCAAGCCCAGTACTCAGATGTAGGTCCGCCAGCTGCATAATTTTAAAACGACCATTCTCGTTGATCCTCGGCACCGGCTTTTTAATTTTCGACGGGTTTCCCCTGCGGACTGTAATCCGAGCTTCCAGGTCCTCCGTCCGACTATCCAGCAACACCGCTGTATCCCTAACCTCCCAACCTGCTCGAGGATCCACCGCATCTGCACCAAAAAGGACATCGACGGCGGTGATTGCATTGTGAGAATCGCTCGCATGCCGTTTCGCCGTTCTCTTCAACCATAATCCGCCAGGGCGCTGTTCCCAGGCGATTTTATCTTCTTTCGGGTTGTCGTTGAACTCTGGCTCAAGCCGGCCGATTTTCAGGTCAATGACGACCTTATCTGAGGGAAGGAGGTCCTGTTCCTTTTTCCGTTGGAATTGAACGTATGCAGCGGAAGTCCACCCCGATCGCAAATATAAGTCCTTTTCTACTTGTGTCCATTCCGGCGACGAGGGTTTGCAACCGGACAGGATGTTGAGGACCGAGCAGGTCACCACGGTGACATCAGTGACGACAAGGCCGGAATAGTGGGAGGGAAGATGGCCGTGGATGGAGGCTGGAAGGACACGGAATTTGTTATCTAATGTGACGATGAGAAGCAAAATGACGATAGCAAATATTGCGAGCTGGACGCCCGCGCGAACCTGTAGAGAAGCCGAGTCAGTATACGTATTTGTCTGGGGCTCCGCTCCGCAAACCGGGGAAAGCGGCTCAAGCGCAGGGTTTCATACAAATCGGCGTGTCATGATCGGCGATAGCACCCCTGACAAGTTCTAAGCGTTTGCAGAGCAGCCGGGTGCTGAAGCATGATGGGACTGGAGCCTTGAGAACACACGGCACGTTCAGGGGCTCGCGCAAAAGGCTCAGTCCAAGGAGTAGGCCATCTCAAGGGGTTCGTTCGTTCAGCCGTTCTCTCGACGTAAACGCTGACTTAAACAGAAGGCGGTCACATGCTTCAGCAACTTTGCCGAAATACGAATACGACAAACAGCAGCCATTAACTGCTACACCATAAAAAGCGCGAAGATGCTTCTAGAGAAGTATTTTTGATGTTCTCTATGCCCCGATCTATTGTATCTCTAGAGATATATTACGCCCAAGCGAATAACTGGGTCTACTCTTTCTGCTCCTTCTTGACGGAGACCTTGCCACTCAAGATATCCTTCGTCGTGGCCAAGATCGAGGACCAATTCTCAAAGACAGTGTATGGCATCCCTTCTCGCTCGCAGAAGGTGATCAGATCTGGGCAAAGTCAGCTACTGTAAATATTCAAGGGAGTCTCGGCATGGACATACCCTTTCCAGCCTTGGCGAACAGGAGATCTGTCTCTGCTGCAGCGGACAAGTCCGAGACACCGTCACCGGCATATAGTAGAGTGGGACGCTCGTTAAAGGGCACCGCAGCGTACGGCTTAATCTCCAGGGATTTGTTGTGGCCGAAATGGCTAAATTCATAGGTCAATTTTGTCCAACGGAAACTTAGGCTTGCCGCTCGTACCTATCATCGTGGTATTTGATCTGCCACCCACCAGGGGTGTTGATGTCCTTTCCATCCCGGCTTTCAACTTCATTGGCGACAATTGTGAGATGGTCGTCAAGCTTGTGGCCAAGGAGAGTCTCCAGTAGAGTCTGAATAACGGGAACCATGCCAGAGGACAAAATCACAATCGGTACGTTGTTCTCCTTAGCCCAGTAGTAGAACTCCGTGAAATGGGGGTCTAGGCGCATGTTCTTCTGGAGGATCTCTAGGCATTCGTTGAAAGGGTTCTTAACGCTGTCGAGCATGTCCCGAAAAGCGTCACTAACGAGCCAACGCATCAGTATGTTGTGTCCAGAATGCATCATACAGTGTGATTTACCGGAAGGTAGCCTTGTTTTCGAGGACCGCAACGTTTCCTGCGCGGCGTTTGGCCTGGCCGTAGCCTAGGTTATCGACCATATGGTCATTGCCTGCAATTGTTGTTGATTAGCGATCGGCACAAAGTCAATCCCGTGGGCTTGTTGGACTTACTATCCTCGAGAGTGATAGTCCCATCGAAATCCGAAAAGAAAATGACCTTGGGGTTAGTCTTCAGGTAGGGGAGATCCGTAATAGAGCCCATGGTGGAGGGGTGGCGGGGTAGTTGTTGATAAGCTGGAGAGAGATTGGGTCAGCGATTGAATCTGGGGTTATCGAAGGGCTGGTTAGACAAGGAGAATGGGACTTGTGGCATACTTAGTGTGGGCGAGTTAGAGTGTTGCGGCAGAGAAGGAAGAGTGTCAAGTGTCTTGGGACCGAGCGATGTCGCCAGGAACAGCGAGATTTATAAACGGGCCAAGCAAGGCAGGGCTGGAATGCTCCGATTTCATCATTGCCATCAATTGCATGGGGTTAGGCCTGGGTCCGTCCCTGCGGATCGGCTCCATTGCGAGGCGCATTAAAAGGGTGCTTAAACCAATGTGGACTCCGGTGGAGCTCTCTCTGTCGCCTGATCCCATGATTTTTCTTCCTACCGCCTCTTATCCACGAACCAACAACGAAGTATGGCGCGTGTGCTGAGATCTCTGCGCCAATTGCTGGGTTTCACTCCGTTGTCTTCGCCTTCACCGTCAGCTCTGGACCCGCGCCACCGCTTCGCCCGTTCAATTGATACAGATTTCTCCTATTTGCGAGGTACCGCTTCTCGGCCACGCTATGCGCACGAACCCAAGCTAAGATAGGCACATCGTTACAGAGGGCGACCAGGTTATAGTCTACAACCACAGAAAAAGACAGCCGGCCTTAGCTGGCCCGCTTCAGAAAGGCCAAAAGGCGCAGACATCCAAAGGGTCTCTGGCACATGACCAGATCATTGGCCGGAAAGTTCGAGATACCGTTCAGTCAAGCAAAGGTTTGAACACTTAACATCCGTGCTCGTCTAAATAATTAACTAATGGGTTTGGTTTCTAATACAGGTGTAAATTATCGAGTTAACCTTCCTACCCTCGATCAATATGTTGCGTTGACGCCGCGCCATGTAACGCCGGTACTACCACTTCTTCCCATAACCACGGGCGAACCCAAAATCCGTTGACACGCACCATAGATTTACGCTAAAGATGCAAGCGTCATTGTTTCATATCTTGATATAGATGTTGTGCCCCCAGGCGAGGGTGACAACAGCCATCCGCCACTAGAGATCCTCGAATCCGGAACAGGCCATGGCGCTTTGACACTACATCTATCGCGCGCAGTCCAAGCCGCCAACTCCCTTCCACCGCCAATCCCGAAAGCGTCTCAAGTGAAATATCTAGAAGAAAGTCCGACACGGCCGGCCGATGACACAAAGGATACTTCGAAACGCCCGGAAGATGGAATCGGGTTTGGAGGGAAAGAAGTAGATCTGGCGCAACAACAATGGGATGCGTGGCGTGCCCAGCGCAAAGCAATCATCCACACAGTTGAAGTATCACCGACCTTCTCGAAGCACGCAGAGAAAATTGTCCGCGGGTTTCGCCGCGGTATCTACGCCGGCAATGTCGACTTCTACGTCGGTCGTGTGGAGAACTGGATCTCAGCTCGAAAGCAACAACTTGAAGCACCCAGCTCCGCCATTAGCTCTCTCCTCAAACCCAAATCATTGGAACCTTTCCTCACCCATGCAATCCTCGACATGCCATCCGCCCATCTACGCATCCCCGTCGTCGCTCCCCTTCTCAAACCAAACGGTGTTCTAGCGGTCTTCATGCCCAGCGTCACTCAAATCGCGGACTGTGTCGATATTATCCGGAAACAAAGAGTTCCGCTTGATCTTGAACACGTTATCGAGCTCGGGACAGGAATCAGTGGCGGGAGGTCGTGGGATGTTAAGTTTGTATCGAAAAAGTCGAAGGCCGATCCAGGATGGGATAACTCAACTTCGGTCGAAGCTGAGTCTGGGAACACTACCGAAGAATCATCTGGAGAAAGCAAAACGGTACCCGAGAAAGCACAGGCACAAGAAACCGCTAAAGACCCGGAAGGCGTCCTTGTGTGCCGACCAAAGGCTGGGACTTTGCTGGCCGGTGGAGGCTTTGTGGGCATTTGGAGAAAAATGCAGGGTGTACATGGAGAGAACACCATGTAGATTTACTTTCTTCTTTGACCCATTGTACTATATATTGTATATTACTAACTCATAGACAACATGTACTAAATCCTTGAAAGAGCAAGCATTGTATAGTATCAATATTTATATATCTATATATCTAGCATATTTTATGAATTGGCATTAGCGGTCTTTATATATTGCTTTATATGCCAATAGACACATCTAAAAAGTGGTGGCCTACTAGTTTTCACTGTACACTACGGTTGACAAAATAGCACAAAGTGACCGTTGAGAAAGATCATCAAGTTGTAATCAAATCCTAACACATACCTAGGTACCAAGAGCAAGAAAGAAAGCGAAAGATAACTTGACCACGCCGTTGACTACTCACTTTCCAAGAAGATGATACGCGGGTTTAACTGCAAATACCCTCTGGCATGACATAAGCAAGAAAGGGAGAAAAGGAGGAAAAAGACAGGGAAAAAAAAAAGAAAAGTTAGGAAGACAGACGGGAAGAGGAGAGAAGACAGAAACAGGAAGGAAGCAGGATAAACTGAGTGAACACCGCGGACAACACGCAAAAGCCCCCCAAAGAGAAGATGAAAAATCCGAGATAACAAGAACAGGACAAACCGGGCTACACAAACACCAGTCTTCGTATGATTCGACATGCTCCCATGGCCGTTAGCCGCTCAGTTCCGTTGCGGACCAAAGTCCGCCTCCACAACCTTGCCCTTTTTGCCTTTAACTGAAAACTCCGCGAACAATGCGATATGATCACTTGGAAAATGATAGTTAGGGAACCCGGGCACCTTGCGTAGGTAGTCCTTGTCCACCTCCCCGAGTAACGCCGAAACGTGCACAGAATTCGATGTATACCAGATATAATCCAGTATATCCTTGAAGTCTGGAGTGTAATTTGTAAAGCTCAATTCGCCGATGGAGCTGTATGTCGACTTGAGCTTGAAGGGGTGCGTCATTCCTACTCGGCTCAGGTTTCCGTACATCCGTTTCTCCAGATCCGGATGTTCCTCAACAAGTCCTCCGTTGGCGATGAGATTGTATGCCGCCGAGCCAGGTGATGAGTTGAAATCTCCACACATAAAGAGGGGGATTTGATCACCGCTAGCGTACTCCGCGGAGGGTGCAGGCTCGGGCATGGATTGCTCCGCACCAGCCTCCGAGAAGCGGAAAGCGGCTTTATCCGTGCAAGGGGCCCATTTGGCGTACCTTTCCGAGTGCCTCGTAATCTCCTCCATAAGGATAGCTGTTTGAATCAACTTGACATCCTTGAACGTAGGGTCCCAGTAGAGATGCGCGTTGACGATGATGAACCGAGATCCAGTTTGTCGGTTCTCCAAGAAGACAATAACAGCAATGTGGTCTTTCTGCCATAGCCGGTTGTAGATGTCGTCCTGACCTTTGGCATCCGGTCTTCGCACTGCTGTCTGACCGAAGTTGATCACCTGCTTGTCAAGAATAATGAACTTGCTTCCCTTGAAGAAGATAGCACATCCATCGACCCCCTTGGCATCATCCTCCTGCATTCCCATGGCTCTTCCTCGGGGCCAGTACACGCCCTTGTAGTCACTATAGGCTAATTGCTCCCTGAAAAAATCGTTGTAGCTCCCTTGGTCGATTTCTTGAAGGCAAATGATATCTGAATCATGAGACCTGAGCTCATTCAATATTGTTTGCCTTCTATATTCCCAAGAGAGGACGCGGGAAGGCGCATAGCCGTAGTGTGATTGGGTTGCAGACGAATCGCAAAGGATGTTGTACGAAAGAACGGTTATCTTGTCGGGAGAAGTAACTGCGGTTTCATCTAGGATGAGCCAATCTCGGCCCGGTGGCTCAACGTGAGTATCTAATACAGTTAGCGAAAGAGCACAACGTGGTTGGTGTAGAAGAATGATACGAACCTGGCATCTCTTCCTTCAAATATTTGATCAAAGCCTTAGTTCCTTCCTTCAATATTTGGGCCTTCAAAACATCTTCCAATGGATTACCCTCTATTCCTAGGATTTCCAATCGGTAGAGATAACCCATCTCGTAAGGAAGTGTGCGAATATTGTTGTCGAAAAGAAGGAATTGCTTTAGGTTCGTGAGCATGCCGATTTCCTCAGGAAGCACAGTGATGTCGTTTCCCGATAAATCCAAGTTGGTAAGTTTCCGTAGTTGTCCAATTTCCCGAGGCACCACCTTCAACTTGTTGTGATTCAAATACAATTTTTCCAAGAAAGCATAGTTGAACAGCGACGGTGTCAGGGCCCGGAGTCCTTGACCGCCGAAATCGAGCGCATGCCAACCCTGCCGTGAAGCAGCCTTCGTCTTAGCAACGCCGTTCTTCCAGTTGACGCCATTTTCTTGAGGCTCCGGTTGGCTGGGTGCGATTTGGATACCCTTGGTCTGCTGTGCTACGGCCCGAGCATAGTAGTGGGGTGAACTGGCCTGCCGGGACTCAGCGGCCAGCTGGAGCTGCTGTTGCCAATGTTCGTTCATAGATTCGTCAAGATCTTCGTCAAGATTGGTATGCGTTCCATTCTGAAGGTGGCTAGGGGTGAAATGAGGGGTAGCCGACGTCAAAGCCCCACTTGAGAAGTTGTGCTGGTGGGCGACATGCTGAGGCGGCTGGTTATGATGGGCGTGGTGGTGTGGTTGCTGCGCGGGGTGTGGGTGGTGAGACTGTGTCTGAAACTTCGGGATCTGCATACCAAACCGCTGGTGGGCCTGGCTACCATTCATAATGACATGTTGCTGCTGATGTGTTTGACTATACATGGTGAAAGGGTTGAGGCCAGCTGCTTGACCAAGCGGCGGCGATCGCGACGGGGAGGGGGTTTCGTGGTTGAATTTCAGTCGTCCAGTAGGGGAGCCTGTGCCGTTGCGGATAAGGTGACGCTGGTGCTGTTGCGTCTGAAAGAAGTATTGCCCGGCCCCAGGCTGCTGGAACCTGTAGGTACCATCTGCCATTTAACGTGGCAGACGAGACCTTGTGTTATTTGTGTGAAGACGGGTTTCGAAGTCAACCCAGATTCGGAGTACTGGAGAGATGGCCGTGGTAGTTGGAGAGAGAGGAGTCGGGGATCGAATACGTTCTCTCCTTCTCTTTAACATGGGGTTCTGGAATGGAACCACCCCAGAAAAGTGACTGCTAGACAGGCCACTAAGGCAATGCCAACAATAGGAACTTGCTTTTTCCGCACAAGTGTCGAGCCTGACTGTAAATCAGAAGGAAGGATTTAAGGATCGGACGGTAAAGCCGGGGTCGGGCGAACGAGTCACGGAAGTGACGTCGGGATTCACACAGAGGCCTAGATCGGACGTTAGATAGGCTCCCCAGATAATTGACAGTCAGCGAATAAGGCTGGGCGCACACAATAAGCAGTCAGATGATAAAGCAATGTCAGTAGCGACCGGTCGAGATGAACTTCTTTGACGCTTGAGTGTGATCGAAGGCGGGAGGTTGCACGTCACGTGGCACTTGTCAGGCTGCTGTGATTCGCCGCCGGATCCAACGTGAACCAGAGGCTGAAGACCCTGCTTTCATCATCCAAAGCTTGGTAAGGCCAGATATATTGAACTCAATCCCCGTGTCCGCCTTCAGAGTTCAGAGTTCAGACAGCGGATACCCCTTGGTCCCTTGAGTCGCTATTGACACATGCTGACATAGCCCCTTCTCCCTTGATTGTCAGACAATATCGAGTCCTTTTCAGTGACTGGGTCCTTTCGGACAATGACCGCAACCAGGCTCGAGAAACATTCGTGGGCACCCTCTTGGAGTCTTCTTTTAACTTTTATAGCAACCGTACCATTGAATTGTCAACACATGGAATTGTGGAGTTTGCTCAGTTAGACGTCAAACAATGTTTTGAGACCCGTCATGGCTTGGAAATGGGACTACTACTACTATTACTACTCGACTCACCACCTCACCTGTGAAAGCACCATTGACATGGATGCAGCCGTAGCGAGCTTCTAGTGGGCAATCAATGTACTGATAAATTAGCTCAGCCCTCTCAGAAATCACTGGAAATCAGCATGGCCCGGTGCTTAAGAGCTCGATTCACCTGACCCTCGATAGAGGGTCACAGGGGTCGGGAAAGCTAGGCAAGATGTCCGGGGGCGGGGAAGGAGTTAGATAGCAGTAATTCTATAGCACCATGTGGCATAGGGAAACCATGCTTTAAAGCTACGCCTGCATAGCAGGGAGGCAGCAGAAAGAAGATTCTACGGCAATTAAAACGAACGGCTTCAGGCTTCAGGAATCCTTGATATTCTGAAAATCTATTATTTACATATGCATGCGGATGAAAGTTTCATATTAATCCATGTCATCGCGAACCTCCGCACCCCCAAGCTCGTCTTCATCGACTAACGGTACAAAACGGAAATCCACGAAGCTGACGGTTGATGCGCGAGATTCTTTTACGGGACGCGAACTGTTGCTTGTAGTGGCAGATCCGGCCTTGTCAAACTCAATCATGAATTGCAAACTCAGCACACCCTGTCGATCGCCGCGTATGCTCACCTTGGTAGCCACCGCCATGGCGCGGGATGCCTTCTGGATGAAGCCAAACCGAAAGTCCTGTTTCAAGCGAGATCCCATTGAGGAAGGCGGACTAACAAGAAAGGTCTCTGTAACTGTGGGGGCAAGTTTGGCTCTTGTAGCTCGTGATCGAGTTGTTCCGTCGTTCGTTAGTATTTTGCGGTGCGTATCTGATTGTGTTCCGTTATTTTGGCCGTCTTGCTCAATCGAGAATTCCACTGACGACTCGCTGAATGGACCACCGGCACCAGAGAGGGTAAAGAATGGTTCTTCTTTTGCGGATGCGGAAATTTTCAAGATTTTCGGATTCGTTGCACCGAGCTCCGTGATTGCGTTGTGTAACCAGGCGGAGCGCATAATTATTTTCATGACAATACCGTCGCGCTGAAACGGGATGTCGAGTTCACCCTCGTCCGGTTCGTAGGTTGTCAACTCGCAAACAGTTTTGACGCCAGTCTCTGCTAAGGTGATGCTGAGAGGAGAGCCGTAATGCGAGTACTGAAACGTACAAGAACGATTGAGAAGTAAGGCTGGCGCCGTAAATGCGCTAGATGCAGAAACAGTTGAAGGCTGGACGCTGGCTGCCCTGCTGGCGCTAGTGGACGATGATTCGCCTACTCCGAATATTTTCAATGTTTCCAGCAGGGCTGACAATGATACAACAAAACAGGGATAATTTGAACCGTCTGGTTCGATATCTTCCATTGTAACGTCATCTTCGTTACTAGGCGTGGTGGTCGGATTGAAGGTATAGGTGGTGAAAAGAGCTTTGTCAAGGAACGCGAGTCCTTGTACCACTCGCGCTTCCTCCACAGAAAAGCGGATTCCGTCCGGCGTTATTTGTACGGTGGCATTCCGCGCAAAGCCAATGCAATGAAGTAAAGTGTAGAGTTGGTGTGCGTTGCTAGAAACGGCAGTGAAGATAGGCCCCGTCTCTTCGGCCATGATTTCGGTAGAGAGGAGTATAGGATAGTATGGAGTAAACACCGGGTATTTATTGAAAAGAAGGCGCGGATGAGAAGCCTCCGACGTTTCTAGTGATACAGTTCTGCTTCTCTTTCAAATCTCCAGAGATCCATACACCGAAGTATGTGAGCGGAAGATGTCACTTAAACGTAAACTCCAACGGCACAAATCATAAACACGGCTCCGAAGCTGGGGCGCGACGTATTAGCGATTGCAAATCCGATGAACAGGGAATAAATAATACCCAAAAGCTAGAGATGCCGGACCACCAAGCGAGATAATGGTAGGGAAGGATCGGTCTATACAATGTGGAGCATTAGAAATGTGTAATGGTTTGCTGGCGCTCTATCATAATCAGGGGTACTAACTCAGCCCGAAAAGCCCTGTAAGAACCAAAGCTGGCCCATAAGTTAACAATTGATCATTTTGCCGAGTGGTTGCTCAGGCTCACCGAGCAGCAGAAGAGTAAAGCCAACAGTAAATTGGCTCTCTTTCGCAATAAGAGGGGAATAAGGGCTTGCAGAAGCTGCCTCCCAGACCTGGTTTAGAGACATTGGGTATTAAAACGGTAACACAACTCAGAAAAATTGCAAGCGAAATATTGAAGCTGAAGAGAAAAGTTGGCTAGAACATTGAATGAGTAAGTTCGAAGATGACAGCCATCGCAATACAAATCACCGAGAATCAAAGCAATTGAAGCTCCACGGAAAGTCGATCTGGCCCGACCGGTTCGGATCATTGTGGTCCCGACTCCCCGCCTCCGATCAGTCATCGACCATCATTGGCCGACGTCAGATCATACTTCGGCGCACCTGAATTGGAGTTGAAAGTTGGAACACCAGCTTGATATCATATTAACTGCTTATAATGACCGACAGTGAGTTAAACCCCGTCGCAGGGCTTTACTCCATTATGAGATTTTTATAATGACAAACTTCAGGCCCGATCACAAAGCGGAAAACCTCCTCGGAGGCTCTTTCCCCGGATTCCCAACAGCGGAGTAAGAGGGCGCGCACAGATTCCCCAGGGAGGGAATTGAAGGTATGTTGCTGGCTCTGTTTGGATATATACTTGCCTGATAATTCTGGAATTGACGCGTCTGCTCTTGAATAGACCGAAGACGATCCCCTGGAAAAGCCGCCAATGCGAATTGTTCCTTTCCCCGAAAAGGTGAGCCGCGCGAACAGTGTTTGAGATGCGGCCAATTCTAACCCCATCTACAGCCCGCAGTTCTAGAGGAGCGCCGAGGCGAGATTGAGTTCCGGGTGGTAAATAATGACGGATCGCGTGATAGCTTCATTGTCCTTACCGGGTTGAAATGCATTTTTCAGAAGCAGCTTCCGAAAATGCCGAAGGATTATATTGCGCGGCTGGTTTACGATAGGTCGCACCTCTCAATCGCTATCGTCAAACATCCACTGGAAGTTGTGGGGTCCGTATATTTCGTGGAGTCTTATGGTTGATCTATTTCCACTAACCTTGATACAGCGGTATTACCTACCGGCCTTTCAACAATCGCAGATTTGCGGAGATAGTATTCTGTGCCATCTCATCTGATCAGCAAGTTAAAGGATACGGGACTCATCTGATGTCGCATTTGAAGGTATTTAACTGAGAATGTGCTCATGTCATTTTCGTTATATATGATGCTAACTTGGTCGACACGTACAGGACTACGTCAAGGCAACGTCGGACATCATGCACTTTCTGACCTACGCCGATAACTACGCGATTGGATACTTCAAAAAACAGGGATTTACCAAGGAGATCCAACTGGACAGGTCTATATGGATGGGATATATTAAAGATTATGAAGGTGGAACGATCATGCAATGCACGATGCTGCCGAGGATTCGATATCTTGAAATCGGGCGCATGTTGCTCAAGCAGAAAGAGGCGGTCCACGCAAAGATCCGTGCGTTCAGCCGGTCACATATCGTTCATCCTCCACCCAAGGAATGGAAGAATGGAGTGAATAAGATCGATCCGATGAGCATTCCTGCCATTAAAGAGTCGGGGTGGTCACCTGATATGGATGAACTCGCCCGGCAACCGCGTCATGGGCCGAATTATAACCAACTCCTACACCTTCTCAACGATATGCAGAACCATAGCGCAGCGTGGCCGTTCACCCAGCCGGTCAATAAGGATGAGGTACTCGACTACTACGATGTCATCAAGGAACCGATGGATTTGTCTACGATGGAAGAAAAGCATGAGAAGGACATGTACCCGACGCCACAGGATTTCATCAAAGATGCCATGTTGATGTTTGACAACTGCCGACGGTACAATAACGAGACAACACCTTACGCCAAAAGCGCGAATAGGCTGGAGAAGTTTATGTGGCAGCAGATTTCCAACATCCCTGAGTGGTCGGTAAGTACAATTCAGCCATCCCAAACATGATCATGTGATCCTTGTGATGGCTAACTCTTGTCTAGCACTTGTCCGAAGGCCACTGATGGAGATTTTCAATAATTTGATGGAGTTTTGGATGGCGATTTTGCTAGGTTGGTAAGGTTTGATTTTATTATTGGATTCATGGTGAATACCCGAATTAGCATGTGGCTGCATATATAATTTTTTTTATCCCAAACATCGCCAGGACACGAAGTCAATTGGATTATTCTGACAGACTGAAAGTATGGTTCGTGACGTATCCTGAATGGGGAAGCTTCTGGGTCGTGTCGATCTCCTGCAACAATCCAGGGGCAGACCAGTGGCTGGTGATGATACAGTTCCAGGGCTTCCAGCCTTCAGGTTCTGAGCAGGATCGCCTGTTTTTTATCCACCGCACTCCGTAAGTCTCGGACGTAGCTTCAACTATCCCATACGGCAGTGTTTCAGCGGGCAATTGGTTTCTGGGTGTTCCATTTTTCCCGGTTTCTCGTTGGCTGGTGGTGGAGCCATTCATTTCGGATTAAAATTGAGGCGGGCCGTTTTATTGCTGAAAGAAGCGCTCTCGAAGGCCTCAAGGAGTCGGCAAACGCTGCAGACGAAAGACTTCATTATTGCCGGCTGGCTTGGCTCGTCTTATTCCTGTTGCTTTCTTTTCCCCTTCATGCACTGCTTGATGGGTCGTGTTTACTGCTCCTGAGCTTGCTGCAGTCTGGTGGCTGTTGTTTTCCCGCCTTCGACTTTCTAAGGGGAACTCGCCAGTGCCTCTCGCTTTCGCGACCTTGATGTTCAAATTCTCAGCCTAATTCACTTATTCACTCGTCACTCGTTACAATTGAAGGTAGTTGAGCACGGTTGTCTTGGTTGGAGCCTTCAATAGACACCCGACACACGACTTGTATACTTTGTTTACTGGTTTCTGAACCGGCTCGAATCACACTCTTTTCCCCTATTCGGCCCCTCTTTGTTTCAACTCTGAACCCGAACATCGCGATTTCACGGCCACCCTTTGCGCAACACTTTGCTTTACAGCTGAATTCAAAATGACGACGCCCGGTATGATCGAGCTGGAGCAGCGAAATCGCCTCCCCACGCTCTTCGAGGTCCTCAGCCGTCGGACTCTCGCCCCAGTCGATCTCTTCTCCTTCTACATTTACATGCGCGACCAACAACGCTCTGTTGATTATCTTGACTTCTGGTACGACGCACTTCCACACTATATACACTCTTGAACGATCCAATATTAATCTCAAACTAGGCTCGATGTATCCCAACATATGTCCCTGTGCCGCCATTATGTTAGAGAACTGCGACGATCGGTCCTGGTAGCGACACCAGATCTTGAAAAGGCCGAGAGCAAGGGGTCTTCGACACCTCTGGAGAACTTTGAGAGTGTGAATGATATCCCACTCGTGGAAGCTGGGCCTTCGGGGCTTCACCATGGTCTCCGCGATCTGAACGACAGGGACGCTGATCAAAGACTGTCTGCCTTCCTTCGCTCGGATGGCCACTCATCAAGACACTCTCCACAGAGCAGTTTGGGCTCGCACAACTCTGTATCCCGCACGATGTCGAATAACGAGCAGCCGCGGCCGAGCTTTGCCCACAAGGAGTCAAGCTCACCGGGGCATACCGTGGCACGTGGGGATATCCGTTCTAGCGCAGAGAAGATACTTTACACGTATCTACTCCCAGGTGCTGAAAGAGAAATCGTCTTGCCCGAGGAAATGGTGTCTGGTATCATCAATCTAGTGGAGGACGATGGCAGAGATGACCCGGAAGTATTTGATCCGGCAAAGGACTATGTTTTCCAAGCAATGGAACGTGATGCCTTCCCAGGGTTTTTGCAGGCGAAAGCTCTGGGTAACCTTGTTCCACTGTCGATCATGGCACGTCTCACATTCGCCCTCATCAGTTTCGGTGGGGGTTTCTGGGGTGCGTTTTATGTGGTGCTACGTGATAAACCAAGGCACATTCGTTGCTGGGTAGGCTACCGTCCTCTCAGAAGATCTGTATAGATTTACTAATTTGGCGTATAGGTTATTTTACCTTTCATCATTGCAGCCTACTTCATCGTCTCCTACCAATACAAGATCGACCCAGTTATGGCTTTCGTAGGGTACAGCGAGTATACGTTCATGAACTGGTCCCCGGTCCGTGAGCCTTATGTTCGAAAACTGCTAGTGAAGCGAGCTATCGCCACCATTTTAATCGCGGCTCTTGTCGCCGCTGCGCTGAGCATATTGTTCATCCTGGTCCCGGGTACGATGCTTTAGCTGTGTCCATTTATGGGTAATACGATATACTTCTTCATCTCTTATGCATGCGAAATTCAGTTCAGCATCCACCGTTGGAACTGCCTGCCACAGCTTTCAAAGCCTCGCAGAGCGCCTCTTTGATAGCAACCATTGTCCATACCTGTCCAGCCAACGCTGTCTCATTTGTTTTGCATGCGCGCTTTTTCGTTCTCTTTTCTTCTATAATACCCCTTCGCTGCTGGACTTGTACGTTAGATGACTTTTGCCGAAGCCTTGGTGTTGTGGATATATTCGTTGGTACCTAGTTGTTGGCTAAGTATTTAAGTGTAATCTTAATTGCACAAAGATCCTTTTGAAATTTCTTGTCTTTCTATTCGTAGTATTCAGCAACATTGCTGAGATTTGTGCCTGTGCTATGACAACAACATGCTATGACTTCTTCCCCAGAAAGCGCTTCGACTGCCTTGTCCCTCCAGAACCAGAACCCAATTTAACCCCAGCGTCCTCGTCAATATCCATCCCAGAGCCATGAGGATCAAAGTCAAACGAGCCGCCATCAAAGTATCCATCATCATCAAACTCGCGCTTGTTGCTTCCACCACCCCAGAGGTCGCGACTCCGGAATGCCGCTCCGAGGTCTTTTGGTTTCCAGCCTGACTTCTTAGCCCCTTGGTTTCCAGCACCGGCGAAGGGCCCTGCCCCGCCTGCCTCGGCGGACTCATCGTTCCATTTTGCAATCGTCTTTTCGATCATCACGACCCGGGCGTGTTCCGTGGCGCGGCGTTGTGCGGAGTCAGCTCGTATTTTGGCAATTTCGGCTTCGATGTCGGATATGACGGAGCCGCAGCGGGATTCCCAGGCTGTTAAGGTTGAGATCATGGGTGGTAGGGAGCTGGGCTTTACGTCGCGGAGGGGAGCGACGGATGTTACGTTCACGGTTGGTGGTGATGTCGCTGGGGATAGTCTGGCAGTTATGAGGGAGGAATAGATAGCTGCTGTTACGAGGGATTCAAGGTCGGATGGGGCTGAGAGGGAGAGAGACTCCATAAGGATTTCGTAGGTGAGGGGCTTGATTGTGGAGGCGAGAGAGAGGAGGGTGAGGAGACGGAGCTTGCGGGCTTGCTCATCGCTGAGTGCGGGGAGATTGGGAGTTTGTTGGTAGTCTTTCCATGTCCCCCAGGCGAAGATCTCGAGGAGCGTCAGATACCCTTGGAGCTCGGCGGGGGTGTCTGGGGAGCGAAGTGCTTGGACTGCGGGCCGTTCTAGGAGTTCTGCGAAGACGTACGTGTGTGGGCTTGCTGTTGCATTTGTGACTATATTTGCGACGTATCGGGGCGAATTTGCACTACTTGAGTCTGTGAGTGCGATGAAGGGTTGAAGGGCATCCAGCGCCCTTTGGTGTACTTGGTCCATCTGGTGTTTGATGTGGCAGTCGGGCTATCGGACCTGTCAGGATTAGATTGTGCTGTATGATATATATTATAAAAAGCGTACTGACTGGATATGCGTAATGATTAAATCTAGAGCCTAATCATATCGAGTCGAGCTGTGATGTATAGGTCGAAGTGGCAAGGCTGTTTGATAGCTGGTGACGGTCAGTAGCTCCGCAGAGAGAGAGCGGGAGGTGTCAGTGTGGTTCAAAGTGTTTGCACCCAATGCAAACTGATCTCTCCACTTGCACATCAAGTGGGGCACTATCCAACGTTTACAAAGACTACAAGTACACAACAGAGACAACATCACTATCAACTGAGTGAGGCCAGTTTCTATGCGCAAACTACAACTCGTAAAATTATCTCTGCGTAGGAAACCGTCTTTCCTGTAGGAGTCTAGTTGAGTCTGAATTCGGGAGACCCGCCCGAGACGAACATACTGATCGTCAAGTTGCATCTCTCACGCCATTCTTGTTCACAATGAGCTTCGCTTAAGGTTGGATCTAAGCTCCGAACCCTTCGCCTTGAAGAAAACCGAGAAAAGGGGCACGTACATGGTACATGGTACATGGTGCAGGTTGATGATCGATCAGGGGAGGTGATTCTTGGGAACGTTCAACTCTTCGAGGCGCGCAAGCACTACACTCTAGGTGAAACGACCAGCAGCCGTCAACTGTTTCGGTGACAGGGACCGCTCCACGAACGCCTCAAGTAGATCAACAAGGGGATTCAACTTCTCTCCAGACCCCCAATTTCATTTCGTCTCATATTAGGCTATTTGGAATGTGCATGCAGGAAGAAGTGGCCACGTACTCTACATTTACAAACCAAGGCTAGGGGATCCAGATCTTATCCTTCAGAAGCCCAAGACCCGTGGACCCCCACGGTGAGGAGATACAAAGTAGGACATGAACTGCTGTAGTTTTCCTTCATCGTCGGGATGTCGCAAGAATTGGGTCTTTCAGCCAATGAATAGAAACGAGGCGGTAATATCATTGGCACCTCCAGAAGGCCCTTGCTGGCGATCGTCCGGGTCGCATTGTCACTTGTGATCAAAGCCGCGAGTAAATTACTAAGAGGGCGCCAAGTCCTTCTTCAGACCCGCAGATTCCAGCAGTCCGCCATCATTCTTCGCCATTTCGGTTGGAATGAGGACATATGGCCGCATCTTGCCATCTTCGCTTGATATGAGCAAGGGCGATCTTTCGATAGTTTTCTCTCGGCAGTGGTTCATCCCTCGGCCCTCACTTGCTCGAGTCCTCGAACCTCACAGATAGTTAATCGATCATATTTAATAACCCGACAGGAGCTGCTGGTGGTGATCGGCGCGATTCATGTAGCGCAGTGTTAATCTGTTAATCGGCGACAAGTCTGACCCTCCGACCTCCGCTGCTTCCGCCCCCCGTCTGGTTTATTATTTCAGGCCTTCCCTCTGCGTCCTCGCCCTTGCCCGGCTCTTTTCTTACTCAGACTGTCCTTTTCTTCTTTTTTTCCCGTCATTCTCCTTATTCCTCTTTTAAATCGACGGCTCGCTCTCATGCGGTGACGATAATATTTCCCGGCTTTTGCCTATACATGAAATACGATGGCGGAACCCAATACGATAACCGCCGGGGATGGCAGCCTCACCCCGAGCAGATTCACGTCGCAAATGGCCACCACCACCGTCAGCGTGGAGGGGATGACATGCGGCGCATGTACCTCTGCGGTCGAGGGAGCTTTCAAAGGCGTCGAGGGCGCCGGCGAGGTTTCCGTGAGTTTAATGATGGGCAGGGCCGTTATCCACCACGATCCCACTCTCCTCCTTCCAGAAAAAGTCGCCGAGATGATCGAAGATCGCGGTTTCGATGCGGCGGTAATTTCTACGGACAGCTCCTCGATCCCGACGCGGGGCGCCGGCGCCTCGAAGGAGACGAATTTCGCGATCACAACGTTAGCAATCGAAGGCATGACATGCGGAGCCTGCACTTCTGCGGTAGAAGGCGGTTTGGCGGAGAATCCTGGAGTACGATCTGTCAACATATCGCTGCTCTCAGAGCGGGCGGTGATAGAGCATGATTTATCTGCGATATCAGCCGAACAGCTTGCGGATATAGTTGAAGATCGCGGCTTTGGGGCGAAGGTGCTGGAAACCTCAACGCTCCAAGCTAGTTCTCGTGGCTCTCAGGAATCTACGGATCCATCATCGCAGCAAACTGTCACTACCGTTTTAATTGACGGGATGACATGCGGTGCATGTACGTCGAGTGTCCAAGCGGCTTTCGACGGCGTGGAGGGCCTGGTCCAATTCAATATCAGCCTGCTTGCCGAACGAGCGATGGTCACTCATGATCCTCGTGTTCTTTCTTCCCAGAAAATTGTTGGTCTGATCGAGGACTCTGGCTTTGATGCCAAGGTTGTCTCTGAGGTCCAAGCTTATGCTCAAAAAGGTGGCATAAGCCGAGTTACGCTTGACCTTCATGGCTTACGGGATGCTACCTCTGCCGCCGCACTCGAGCACTTGCTCATGCAAAAGCCAGGGCTTGTTTCTGCTTCGGTTACTCTCGCTGCCTCTCAATTAACAGTCTCATACGACACATCTATACTTGGAATTCGTGGTATTGTTGTTGCAATTGAAGCTGCTGGGTACAATGCCTTATTAACAGACTCCGACGATAGCAACGCACAATTGGAGTCTTTAGCGAAGACAAAAGAAGTCCTAGAGTGGAAACGTGCCTTTTTGATCTCACTTTCCTTCGCCATCCCTGTGTTTCTGGTCAACATGATACTTCCTATGTATCTGCCAATGCTTGACTTCGGCGGAGTTAGAATCATCCCAGGTCTCTATCTTGGGGAAGCCATTTGCCTGCTACTCACAATACCTGTGCAGTTCGGTATTGGAAAGCGGTTCTATGTCACAAGTTTCAAGTCTTTACGACATCGCGCCCCAACAATGGATGTCCTCATTATGCTTGGAACTTCGGCGGCGTTCTTCTACAGTGTTTTTACCATGGTTGTTGCCATCTTCATGAAGCCTCACCACAGGCCGAGCACCGTCTTTGACACGAGTACTATGCTTATCACTTTTATAACGCTTGGTCGCTGGCTAGAGAACAGGGCAAAAGGCCAGACGTCTGCTGCTCTTTCTCGACTCATGTCTCTCGCACCATCAATGACGACCATCTACGATGACCCGGTAGCGGCCGAAAAACTGGCGGAGGGATGGGGAGGCATGGACACCGACGAAGAAAAGCCGAGCTCTTCGAACGAAAGACCTACAGTCTCCCAGAGGGTTATTCCCACCGAACTTATTGAAGTAGGGGACATCATTATACTTCATCCAGGAGATAAAGTCTCCGCTGATGGAATTATCATTCGAGGTGAGACCTACCTTGACGAGAGTATGATCACTGGTGAGGCATTGCCTATTCATAAAACGAAAGGAAGCCTCGTCATCGCAGGAACTGTGAATGGCACCAGTGCGGTTGATTTTAAGGTGATTCGCACTGGCAAGGATACCCAGCTCAGCAAGATTGTCAAGCTAGTACAGGATGCACAAACAAGTCGGGCTTCAATCCAGCGAATGGCAGATGTCGTCGCCGGTTATTTCGTACCAGCGATTATTAGTCTCGGTTTGGTTACATTCTTTGGCTGGATGTTCGTGAGCCACCTGTTGCCCAATCCTCCAAAGATTTTTGTTGCAAAAGAAGGTGGGGGCAAACTCATGGTCTGTCTGAAGCTGTGCATTTCGGTCATCGTTTTTGCCTGTCCTTGTGCACTGGGCCTCAGTACCCCCACAGCGGTTATGGTAGGGACCGGAGTTGGTGCGACACAGGGCATCCTCGTCAAAGGCGGTGCTGTGCTTGAGGGCGCTACTAAAATCACCCATGTCGTGTTTGACAAGACTGGTACTTTGACAACAGGGAAAATGAATGTTGCGGAAGCGAAAATCGAGCCTAACTGGACATCAAATGATTGGCGCCGTCGGCTTTGGTGGTTGATTGTTGGGCTTGCCGAAATGAACAGCGAACATCCCATCGGCAAAACCATTTACTTGGCTGCAAGGAACGAGTCAGGACACTCCGGAGACACTGGACTACCTGGAAGCCTAGGCGATTTCGACGCCCTCGTTGGTAAAGGCATTTCCGCTCTCGTCGAGCCGGCTTCCAGTATCGAACGCGTCCGGTACCGTGTGCTTATTGGAAACGCCGAGTTTCTGAGAACAAATGACATTCCCATTTCGGAATCCGCTGAGCAAATGTCGGGCTCTAAAAGTTCCCAGGTCGGGATTACCCAAATCCACGTGGCGATTGACGGGCAATTTGCAGGAACGCTCTTACTCCAGGATACTGTGAAGGTAACCGCCGTGGCTGCAGTAGCCGCCCTACATCGGATGGGACTGTCGACCTCACTGATTACGGGTGATTCCCATGCAGCAGCTATCTCAATTGCCTCGGCTGTTGGCATTTCGCCCGAGGCTGTCCACGCCTCAGTCTCTCCATCCGATAAGCAATCTATTATCGCCTCTCTTGAAGAGACTGGTGACTGTGTCGCCATGGTTGGAGACGGAATTAATGACTCTCCGGCTCTCGCCACCGCGTCTGTCGGTATCGCCCTCGCATCAGGCACTGATGTTGCCATGGAGGCGGCAGATATTGTCTTAATGCGGCCCGACGATCTTCTCTCGGTACCTGCAAGTCTTTCTCTTTCTCGCACCGTCTTCAGGCGTATTAAACTCAATCTCGTCTGGGCCTGCGCATATAATGTCATCGGCCTCCCATTCGCAATGGGCCTCTTCCTCCCCTTCGGTGGATTCATGCTCCCACCAATGGCAGCGGGTGCAGCAATGGCTCTTTCCAGTGTCTCTGTCGTCGTAAGCAGTCTTCTTCTCAAGTTCTGGAAAAGACCCTCGTGGATGGATGCAGAGCTTCTGGAGAAGGATATCAATATTGCATCAGGCGGCAGCTCCCAAAAGAACTGGTTAGAGGCCACTCTTTTCTCTGTCACCGCGCCTAACACGACCCGTCGCGCTGCACAATGGATTCAGGGCGCAGCCGCTAGAACGTGGTCGTTTATAACTGGACGTCCTACCCAAACATCAGGTGTTGAGCCGACCTACGTACCTCTTCAAACAGTGGAGCCTGCAGTTTAAGTTTTTTGTTTTTTCTTTAATGATGTCTTATGTCCCTTTTTTTCGACTCGGATACCGGATTCTATTATGATTTACTCGCAAGATACCTCTTTCCCGTTGGTGCTTTTTGTGCTAAAACATTTCGAAGTACTTAGATAGAAACACGAAGGATATATACTACTCTATACAAGCTACAACCTACTGTATTTGACGTGGCCCTTTTTTTTTTTTTTTTTTTTTTTTTCTCGCGCTAAATGGAGGGTTTTTTATAAGCCAGTTTTCATGGTTAAACCTCTGGTAGAAATACATAAACTGACAAGAGGTCACTGGCTTTGTGCCCTATTACGCACCGCACAGCTATTCAAACACCGTAAACACCTAAAACCGAGTATATATATATTTGTAGCAATGCAGAGTTTAGATTAGATCATCATTCATTTCATGAAAATGAGGCACTATCAAGTCCAAGTATAGAACACATCACGAAGTTTCTTTCTATCCGTCTTCCACAAATATACTAGAGATTGGCCCTGCTCTGCCCTGCTCTGCTACTTCTTGTCGCCTTGGCCTTCCTGCAGTATAGTCGGCTCGTCGGATAGTGTGATATCTCCATCTCCATCCGCATCCGCGTCCGCGTCTGCATCCTTATCTTTCTGTGCCGTAGCCGTCGCGGTTGTTGAATCGGTATCTGCGGCTGCAGGCTCCTTGCCGGGCTGTTCAGAAGTAGCAATAGGAGAGTTTGATTCCTCAGTAGAGGACGCGCCTGCTGCTTCCGTCTCTTTGCTTAGAAGGGTTACTTCAACATCCCTGCCATCTTGTAGACCCAGATCTTCCACGCCAAGGACGGAGGGGCCTCGAGCATGAGGAATTCCTTCGGTGGGCTCAGCTGTCAATTCACCCTCCAGGGCGGTGCCATCGCCCTCAGGAGCAACGGTCTGTTGGCTGGTTGGATCAGCGGGTTGAGTGAGGAGTTGGTTTTGGAGGGTTGGGGCTGTTGTTGCCATGGGTACTGTACAGATGGGTAAGAATAATGTTAGACATGTCTATCTATATGAGGGTGGAAGAGTTGCCACGAACCTTCATCGATACCTGCCGCTTCAGGACCTGGCGAAGCAGGGTTACTCAGCCAAGGTATGGGGGTAAGAAGAGCGCCGCCCAGAGACTCATCGCTGCCTAGCGTGTTATCTGGTAGAATAAACTTGTTCTCGGCGCCGTTTAGTGTCCCATTAGGCTGGGGTTGGGTTGTAGCTGCACCGCTTTGCATTGGGAACGGAAACACATCTGCGCCACTGGTGACCGACACAACACGGTCAACGGCGCGCAGGTAAGCCGGAAGTGTTCGGTAATATGCACTGGGACGAAGAATGAGCTCCGCTAGCCGCTGGATGGTGTGTGGCGGCTTAGAAGTAAATAAGGACCGCAGGGTTGATTGAATAGACTGGACGGTGAGGAGAAGCGGTGCGGGGAGGGTTGCGGTTGCGGTGCCTGCCTGAGATGCAGGTTGTGAGTCAGGAATCCGCTCGGTTGACGATGGAGGGTTGAGTGATGATGGATGAGGCCGCGGAGGTGTTTGGAGATTTGGCGGTTCGGTGTTCTCCTTGTTGCTGCTGGAGGGTACGGGATTGGGGTCGTGGAGGAAAGAGGAGGTTGGATTTAGGTATTGCTGTTGGTATTGCTCTGCAGATGGGGGCTCGAGAGGCATCTGAGGCATTGGGAAGACATTGTAGATGATCTAGTAGCGTATTGTTAGCTATCGGGATTGACAAGGTCAAGAGAGCTCCCTCCCATGCTCACATATTCCAATCGCTCGAGTAGCGGCTCTACTATGCCTGGCCACTTGTCACTGGGTAGAAGTATTAGCATTGAAAAAGTAACCCAGGTACAGAACTAATGAAGAGGATGACGTACAGGTCCATCGTGCCGCCATTGGCGGCTATCTCTAAGCTCTCTTCATCTGTTGATGACGATGTTAGTCCGCGAAGCTTCACAGGCGTTAGGAGTAAGGGAAGAGGGCAGGATGAAACAAGAAATAGGTGTAAATGGTTTCAATCGAGGCATCCATACCTAGCGACATATCTCCCGGAGCTTCTACGGCACAGGGCCAGGTTGAGATGATGCAGAAGACAAGCTTCAGGAACGCGATGCTTGCGCTGCGATCGTTCAATGGTGTAATCGTGTAATTCACGTATTAATTACTGTATTCTTGTCATTTATTGCGGGGAACCAGCGATTTTGCCATCAAATTGCGACCTGCCATTGGTCAAGAGGACACTGCTTATCGTGTTTTCACGTGATGATATGGCACTTTTTTTTCGATTTTCCCCCATTTGGCCGATTGCGGAGCCACGGAGGGGCAGAAGTTCGTGATTCATTCCTCTACAACTCTACTGCATTTCACCATCTCATCACCAGCATCTCTTCCCCGGCAATTCAAGATGTGGAATGATCGCAAAGTTGGCGTTTTAGGCGGAGGCCAGTTGGGCCGCATGTTCGTCGAATCCGCTAACAGACTGAATATCCAAGTCAATGTCCTCGATGCGGAGAAGGCTCCGGCGAAGCAAATCAGTTCCCACGACGACCATGTCACCGGTTCATTTAAGGAGCGTGAGGCAGTACGGGAATTGGCGAACAAGTCCGATGTTATCACGGCCGAAATTGAGCACGTCGATACTTATGCTCTCGAGGAGGTTGATTCTCATGTCCAGATAGAGCCTAGCTGGCAGGCTATTCGCACAATTCAGAACAAGTTTAACCAGAAGGAACATCTCGCGAAGCACGGTATTCCAATGGCGGAGCACCGTGAGCTGGTTGAGAATACTCCGCAGGAATTAGCTAAGGCCGGTGAAGAGTTGGGATACCCACTGATGTTGAAGTCGAAGACCATGGCATATGATGGACGCGGTAAGGAATACAGTTAGGATATTAGAACCCGGATTGATAATAACACCCTGTCGAATAGGTAACTACCGTGTCAACTCGAAGGAAGATATCCCCGATGCCCTCGAGTTTCTCAAAGGCCGCCCACTATATGCGGAGAAGTGGGCTTATTTCCAAAAGGTTGGGATCTAGCCACATCCATATCTAAATTTCTTCTAATGCGGTAAAACATTAGGAACTAGCCGTGATGGTCGTGAAAACCAAAGACTCCGTTCTATCCTACCCTACCGTTGAGACCGTCCAAGAAGACTCTATCTGCAAGCTTGTCTACGCCCCCGCGCGCAACGTCCCCGACGCTATCAACCAACAGGCCCAGAAGCTCGCACGCAAGGCCGTTGCAACCTTTGAAGGAAAGGGTGCCTTCGGCGTTGAAATGTTCCTCATGAACGATAACAGCCTGCTCCTTTGCGAACTTGCGTCCCGAGTCCACAACTCCGGCCACTACACCATCGAAGGATGCGCCCTCTCCCAATTTGATACCCACCTCCGCGCCATCCTCGACCTCCCCATTCCCGCGGAGAGCCTCCAAATCCGCCAACCCTCTATCATGCTCAACATCATTGGCGGCTCCGCACCAGACACCCACCTCAAAGCCGCCGAAGCGGCCCTCTCCATTCCCAACGCCTCAATCCACCTCTACAGCAAAGGCGCCGCCAAACCAGGCCGTAAAATGGGCCATGTCACAGTCACCGCACCCACAATGCACGAGGCCGAATCCTACATCCAACCTCTCGTCAACGTCGTCGACGAAATCCGCTCCCAGCGCTCCGATATCAAAACTAAGCCCGCCCCCTCGGGGCCCGTCATACCCGCCCCGCAAGTCGCCGTCATGATGGGTTCGGACAGTGATCTCAAAACCCTCGTCCCCGGCCTCAAATTACTCAGGGATACTTTCGGCATCGAGCCCGATGTCGATATCACATCCGCCCACCGCACCCCGACCTTCATGGCTGAGTACTCTGCTGCCGCTGCTGCGCGGGGAATTAAAGTTATCATCGCTGCTGCTGGTGGCGCCGCTCACCTACCCGGCATGGCTGCGGCACATACGGCGCTGCCTGTAATCGGTGTCCCTGTTAAGGGTAGTTCCCTGGATGGCGTGGATAGCCTGCACAGTATTGTGCAAATGCCAAGGGGTATGTCCTCCTTTCTCTCTTCCTCTTTCTGCTCTGCCCGCATCCCAAAAACTTCGATTTGGAAATGGAGTTTGCTAACAATGGTACAAACATAGGGGTTCCTGTCGCTACAGTCGGTATCAACAACAGCATCAATGCTGCGTTGCTGGCAGCCCGAATTATTGGCGCGTTTGACCCGGCTATCCAGCGAAAGATTGAGGCGTATGCTGAAAATGCCAGGGTAGAAAACATGGAGGTGAAGAATACTAAGATGCAGGAGTTAGGGTGGGAGAAGTATTTTAACCAGATGCCGTGAGGGGTGTTTCGCCTATGTTTACAAACAAGAATTAAAAAATCGACTATATAGAGGGATTAATAGAGGCGATTTGTTTATTAACTACCAAATTAAAGAAGAGGATACAAACAAAACACATGGGTACTCAATTATAACCACCTATGTAATGGGCAATTAAATAAAGGCATTATCGCATAAAGCATATAGTACATAGGAAAATAAAAAGGGGAATCCAGACAACAAAGCATAATGTTTGCGGCGATGAGGTATTCTGAGACAAAAAGAGAGAGGAAGAGGCGTTATTAAATTCGCCAGTATCATCGGTCATTATTCCCAACTACAGTGAGAAATCATGCAGTCTGAGGATTGAATGCCGTGTGGGTTCCTGAAACAGTAGAAGCGTCCTGAGCGGAAGTGCCGTTGGCGCCATTGCTCAAAGTAGAACCATAGTGCTTCGCCTGACCATTGGTCACTGCTGTACCACCAGTAGTGAGGTTTGTGCCGGTGGCAGCACCGTCAGCTGCGCCGCCGGTGGCATTGCGATCACGAAGTCTGGCTTCGGCAGCACTGTGTGGCTTACGAGTGATTGCGTCAGGCTTCGGGATGTCAGTCGACTCAGATGCAGAGCCGATGCTGAAGATAGGGGACTCCCAGCGTTCGCCCTTCTTCGCAATTTCCTCGTACTCGCTAGCCTTCGTGGTAATGCCGCCAGGGAGCTTGATGTCCGGGAAGAGAGAACCACTGAGCGTTGTAGTCGTCTGCACCTTAGTGTCGCGCTTGGCGGCCTGTTCGGCTTTTTGCTGAGCCTGGCGCTTGCGCTCCTCCATCCTGGCACGGAACGCGCTCATATAGCGGTTGTATGTATTCGGAGCATCCTTAGGGTTCTCCTTGATCTCCTGTGCGGCTTGCTCCTGGGCCCGCTTGGCTTCCTGGTGCACTTCATATGCGAAAGCATCGCCCCTGGTGAAGGCATCACGGACCTGCTTCTCAAGGACCTTCTGGAGGACCGGGCGCACAGTGCGGAAGAGCAAGGGCTTGAATACCGTGAAGAGGACCTTGTGCTTAGATTTCTTGAGCTTGATGTCAATGTCATCAATATTAACGGAAACCTTATCGAGCTTGACAAAGTTCTGGCGGTCCTTCTTCTGAGCATTAGATGCTGCGATCTTGAAAGAGAAGCCCTCGCCTCCAAGGAAGATATCCATGACACCAGTATCGGTGATGGAAGGGAAGCCCTCTTTCTTGTTGATGTAGTAGCTGACATCCCTCAGGTCGGCCTGGATCCCAGAGACAGAGATCATAATCTAAATTTGGTCAGCACGGAAATAAATAAGCCCTTGAATATGCAGGTGTAGCTCACCTTGTTATCATTCTTGCTGGTGATCTTCTTTCGACCCCAGCGGTGGTAGTTATCGCTTCCAAATTCAACAACATTTGGCATGAGGTTGTCGCTCTCGATCACCAGGTTCTCGATGACTACGTCGGCCATAGCATCTTGCACTTCGATACGAGGAATAGGAACATAGCGAACATTTTCGAAGATAGAGGGAATGATGACGTCAGTGAGGTCCTTGACAAGGTGTTTCTTGAACTTGACGTTGCCACTCTCATCGCGACCCAGGTCGGTGAACAGTTTCTCCACGGAGTCACCGAATGCCTTATTCTGGCGATCCTGGTTGAATTGGTCACCAAGGAACTTGACCTCGTCGAAAACACGATCGGTGTGGTTCTTGTAGCGGTCGCGCAGCAAGAATCGGCCATGGTCAGTCAGCTCATCATACTGGCGGTTCCAGGAATCCTCCAAAACGTAGCCCTGTTGCTGCAGAGTTTTACTATGGGTAAATTGTTAGAATCTCCAACTAAAACTAGTCAAATCGTTGCCGATGAGCTTACCGGATGAAGCTATTAATGTTCTTGAACCATCCCTTGAGTTCGGGGTCCTTGTCCGCATCGCGGTAGATGGTCTCCAAAGAATCGAACAGGTCATCCATGGAAGTGCTGTTGGCGAAGCGTTCGATCAAGGTCTGTAGCAGGTTAGTAATTTGTTCTAACTTATGCAACTGAATGACATACCCTCAGGCTCTTTTCCAGGCTTTGGACCTTGCCTCCACCACGGGTGTCCTTAACGCTGCCGGTGCCTTCCTTGACCGCATGCCTTGAACGACTGCCGTACTTCTCGGCCAGGTCAAGCAGTGTTTCAATCGCTTGCTGGTCTGTTTTTTGAGTCCCATTAGTACTTATCTCTAGAATTCATGGATATTGGTTCTTGGATCTGAACTTACAGTCACGGTGACCCTGGATCTCTATAATAATCTTCTTTAGACGGTAAACAGCCTGGTCACGACGTTCCTGGGGGAACTTTTCAGACAGATAGTTTTTGGTCTTGTTCTTGTATTCTTGAGTACGGCTCGAGAGGTTTGACTTCTGATCCTCAGGAACCTTCGACTGCGCGTGTTCAGCGGATGCCTGGACGCCAGCATAAGGGTCAAGAGTGGAGCCAGTAGTGCTAGCCCCGACACCAGTGTTGGCGACATCAGCTGCGTCTTCCTTCTTCTTGCTGAAGCGAGACTTGAACTGCTCCTTGTATCCAGAGACATCCGGCTTTTCATGCCAAACATTGTCGTCGGCAGGTTGGTCAACCTGGGATAGTTGCTCCTCAGATGGGCGGACCTTGTTGGCAGCCTTCTGCGAAGCATCTCCGGCGATATCGCGCGCGATAACCAATGCATCGTTCACTTTGAGGACGGGTTAGACATGAGTCGCATAAAGCAGAGACGACAGTTCACTTACGAATCTTTCGGAACTCGCCATTGGTGATAATCAAAGTTCCAAGTGACTTTAGTCCCTCCTTTGCCTTGGCGGCATCTTGTTCGGCGGAGTCTCTGGTGCCAGCGATCTGTGGCTTCTGCACATCATCGGCAGAGATGCGCTGGGCATCCCAAATAAATTCTTGAAGCAATTGACCGTCGTTCTTGCTCAGAATGAGTTTTTTAGATTCCTCAATTACCTTGCGGACATCTTGCACAAGGACTCGGCCTTCCTCGGAAAGTTCTTGCGGCGGTTTTGCGAGCGCCTTGGAGTTCAGGGCGGAGTTCAGGGCGACATCGCATTGCTTGTTCTGTTGTGCGGATGCCAGTTAGTATGCGAATATCTCGCGATGATCACTCCTGAGGATCACGTTGTACTCACAGATGGAAGCTTGCCATATTTGAAGGCCTGGTAGATGCCGAACAGCTGCAGCTTCTGGTTGATATCCTATGACCGAAAGTTAGATAAAGGACAGCATCTTCAAACTTTAGCGGGCAATTATACCTTCTCCTTCTGTCTGGGGTCCGTAGGAACATTTACTCCACGAGAAGGCATGATGAAGTGCGTCGGGCGACGAACAGCCAAGCGAGGGTGTGATTAGGTTTATTAGGGTACGTATTATCGATTATGACCTTCAATTGAGGGAGCGAAAGGAGGGAGCGAGGTGAGACCGGGTGCAAAATAAACAAACCAAGGGGTTAAGGGGGTGCGTAACTGGGGTATCACTGGAATGAAAAAGTTGTTATGAGTTGGAATGTAGGAGAAATTAGGTAAAGGGCAGGACAGGGAGGAATCGAAGTAGGGGAAAGGAACCTCGAAATCTTATACGGTCTAAAGCCATGGATTCAGAGTCAAGACTCGAGCTACCATGTCTCCCTTGACGTCAGACTTTCGTTGGCCGTGTAACGCCTTCTGGGAAGTGAAGATCGCGAAGTATAAGACCCCAGCATGAGATCATATCAGAGCGATCAGCAGCGATTAGATCAAACCACTGAACTCTGTCCGCCTTCAAGGCATCCATGTTTTCTTTTGATTCACATGCTTGCATTCCTGATTCGGCAGTCCTGACCTGCAATGGAATTGCTGGATTTGGCGATGCGTTGGCCAGCCTGCGTTGGAGCAAGGAGCTGAAGGCAGGTCGCGACGGGGTGGCATTGCGAGCTACGAGCTTGGTGCATTGCCAAGAAGCCAGCCTGGTTGGTGACGACTTGTCTAGGTCTCCTCCGACGGGGGTGACCCAAGGAAAAACCAGGTCGTAGTGGGATCTAACCTCGGGACCGTGCCATTCGCGCTCTGAAATCCAAGTTCCTGAGAAACTGGACCGTCGTTCAAAAGTTGGAATTGTTGTGGCTTGTGGCGGTGATGTTCAAGTGGGCCATCATGTTGACGTCATCACTCTGCCGCCGTGCTCCACTTTGTTCCTACTATTACCAGTAGTTTTTCCCACCTTGGACAGCTTAATTTTTCAAGGGGCATGGACCAGGCATGGCTCAGGCATGGCTCATAATTATGGAGATTATGGAACTATGGAGCTGGTGTTCTCCATCGCTCAATCTGATCTACTCCGTATGAACGGCAGAGCATTGGAACTTTGGAAGGCTGAAGCGGAGTCAGACTCAAAATGCTTCATTTCTCATGATATTTTCGCTATACCCCAGTATATACCACTCCAAGATCGGATCGCAAAAGAAGACACCCCATCGCTCAGCTTGTTTCCCCCCGACAAAATGAAAGCCGCAAATACTCGTACATGGTCTTTTTGAATCCATCATCTTGACGTTTCTTAATTAAAGCTTGGGGTCGCATCCTGTTTCTATAGGCTTCGCTAAGTGAGCAATGCAATGAAACCAACGAGACCAACCATCATGTCCAGACACCAAGAGAGATAAGAGATACCCCGTAAGATTTTTTGGCTTCTAGCCAAGTCGGAACGAGGACGACTCCGGCCACTTGCTGTTAGCCTTCTCGGCGTAGGAGGTCTTTGCGGCCTGGCTGCTCCCCCACTCGCCCAGTAGGTCTAGACCAGCAAGGGCTGTCTCAAGTGACACAATATCTGCATCCAGGGTGGAAGCAAGCTCCTTTTCGTTTTGCGGTTTTGACTCAGGGTTCAGAAGCTGTTGGCAGGTAAGATATGCATGTCGGTGTGGAATGCTGTCCTTGTGTGCCGCAAGGAATGAGTTGTTCCATTCGTCGAGCTTCTGCGCCTTGGGGAGGAGAGCCTCAAACTCCGCACCAACAACTTCCGCCACCTGCGGTGGAAGAGGCTCAGAGAGATTGTTCAAGGCTTGGCGGAATCGGAGCAGTTGAACGTGGAGGGTGGGGTTAGATGCGTCGATGGAGTGGGCCGCTGAGAGACATTTGAGAGCAAGTGCATATTTACCTAAAGTGTATAGATGCGTAATCAGTCTTATGTTCACGTGCTGGAGGTAATATTCTAAACTTACCCCTGCGAAGGTATACCTCGAATCCGTGGAATTGAGATTCAATATCATTGCCACAGTACTCCAGCAAGGGTGTGAGGAATTTGGTCGCTTCTTTCAGCGGATCCTGTGTTTGTGCAAGCTTGTTGCCGAGAGGATCGGGGTCCTCTTTCTTAACCTCACCGTCGGCGCTCTTGGGGTTGGCAGCAGCCTTTCTAGCAGCGTCCCGCTTGTCTGCTTCGATCTTCTCAAGTCGTTGCTGCTCCTTCTTGGCCTTCTTAAGGGCCTTCTTGCGTTCAGCGTCATCACCCGCATCGGTGCCATTGATCTCGGGAAGGGGCCCGTGGGCGAGATCCGGTTGGTCGTGAAGAAGCAAATAAGTCTTGATGGCAGAATGTGCCATCCGCGCGTAAAAGGGATGCTCGCGCAGACGATCTTCCCAACGAACCATGTCAACATAGGCCCGGATCATCCCCTTCCGCAGGGAAAAGCTGTGGAAATCAAACTGATCTTCTTGCCATACGTCAAAGATATTGTAGACAGCACGAAGCCGCTTAAGGGCAAGCCCAAGCTTCCTCTGCCTTAAGTATGCCTCGCCATCTTCAGTTAGGTACCACACACATTGCATCTCATGGAGGTCACCCATTGCGCCCCCAAAGGTCTCATTACGGGTAAATTTACTCATGTTATCGAGAGCCTTGTCATTTTCATTGTTGCGAAGTTGGTATTTGGCAGCCTTCGAGTTGATGTGGCGGTCCTTCTCGTCCATTTTTCTGGCGTTCTCCATTTCCTCTGCGGCCTTCTCGAGATCGCCATAATGCTTCCAAATTCTAGCCTTGGTCATCTGGTACTCCACAGCCTTAGGTGACAGTTCAAGAGCCTTGTCCACGTTTTTGAGGGCCTTGGACAAATCACGGCTGAGATGGTAGTTGTAGTGCTGTGCGAGGAAGTAGTATGCAGAGGAGAGGAATTCGTTGTTGTCCTTGGTAGCAGACCCGTCGGCCGTGCCATTCGACTGTGGAGCTGAAACGTAGCCTTCTACCAACTCTTGTACTGTGTCGCGCTTGCTAGGGTTGGTGTAGAGAAGCTTGATGTTCGCGAAAAGCGACGGTACACCCTTCTTGAGCATACGCTGCAAGTATACATCGGATGCCTGTTTAAAATCGTCTCCCTCCAGGAAATCCAAGGGGATTCTGCGAGGAGCATCACCGCGCGGGTACTTTTCAGCCCATGAGTCATATTCAGCCTTGAGAGCTTTATGGTCATCACTGGAAATGTCCTTGGCCTTGAGCAAACCATCATAGTAAATGGAATTCTCCGAGTTTCGTTCCAAGAGAGCTGTATAGGCTGCGGCCGCTTCCTCCTTCCTGTCGAGGCGTAGGAGGTAGTCCGCTTTCATTTCCATTACAGCGAGCACATCCGAGATTCGGTATCCCACAGACTCGAGGTGTTCCAGCGCCTTTTCAATGTTCCCTGACTCCGCAATAACCACGTTCTTGTACAGAGTCGCCTCGGAGTGTTCCATATCTGAGACAGGCGGTGGGGTTTTCAGCGTCTCCTCATATGTAGTCAGCACCTTTTCGGCCTCCTCCAGATCCCCAGAGAGGTGGTGCGCGATAGCAAGGGCCGTCCAGTTCTGTCGGAATCCGGGGCGAGCCTGTAGCATACTACTTCTGCTCTGTATATAGCCTGGGTAATCCCGCATTTGCATCTGAAGGAGGGCGAGGTCGCGCTGGATGGGCTGGGATTCCGGCTCGATCCTCAATGCAAACCGATAGGCTTTGATAGCTTCCTCGTAGTTCTTCTCCGCCCGATAAAGCAAGCCGTAAACGTGCCAGCAGATATGCGACTTCATGTCGTTCTTGAGAGCTTCCTTGGCCAGGGCGAAGGCCTCCTCTTGTTGTCCTTGGTTGCTCATGATAAGTGCTTTCATCGCTAACGTATCACCATGGTTTTGATTTTTTCGAAGGATTTGTTCGGCTGTTTTGATGCCTGTAATTTTCTCAAAAAGAAAGAAAAGGAAAGTATGACAGTCAGCCTTTTACGTCCGCCCGCATGAAAATCGACGACCAGCGTGGTCAATTCGGCATTGGGGCTCACCCTTTTTGTACTGCTTGTTCTCATAGTGGCGGACGACCTGTCGGAATAGGGAGGCATCCTTCGAGCTCAATTGCTGCGGCATGGTGGGTGTTGCAGAATTGTCGGCGGAGTTTTGTTCAGGTGGTCGAGAGAAGCTGGCTGGATGTGCGCGGGGGGAAGAAAAGCGGAAACGAGGAGCAGCAATCAGGCGCCGATAAGCTCAGCTACGGCCCCAGCGCCGAGGCCAACACTAATCCAGCTTTCAACTCTCTGAGCACGATTGACAAGCCGGACCCATGCTGAATTCTTCAAGCCACCTGCTGGGAATCTGATGCAAATTCTCTATCGCACTTTAGCCCCGGGGTTGTACCGACGCTTTCACCCAGGGCATCCCGGCACAAGACAAAAACGATTATCCGAGACGCTTTCGGACATCACTGCAAGCATCAACAGATAATCTCATTTGGCACACGAGATAGCCCAGGTGTCCCATTAGAACTCAGGTTACACGTATATTCTCCATCTCCTGCAGAATGTGCCACCATTGAACCGCCTGCGCCAGGTTCTAACAACGGACACCATCATCCTGAGGAAGGTTATACCGACCCAATATCGACGCAACAATTATAACCCTATGTTTGTCGCTGACGTTGTAGCCATAAGGACTAGGAAACACCGTTTCTCCACATTCGGGCCTACTTTTATTACACAGTCCGCCTGATATGGAATATATCTATGGTCTGAAAAATTCGAGCTCAAACTTACCACCTTTGGCCAGTCCCGCAGCCGGCATATGCAATGTCCTATCTATGTGCTTAACAGTGTCACCCTGAACAAATCTTGCTGCAGGCGTCCCTGGAGTGCCGGGCTGATTCCGTGATAGTCAGACCCCAGCTGCAATGGCATCAGAACCAAGCTTCCGCCTTTTTGCTGCCCTATCGCTTTACTGACAATGCAGCATTCTCTGATGTCTGGTATATGTTTGACACCGGTCAATTACTCGCGGATGGTAGTAGCGTCTACAATAATTCGAGCTAGAGGAAAATCCCAAGCCATTTACCACTTCATGCGTCCCAGAATTGGAAAGCCAATCATTTCAAGAATACACTGCGGAGCATATTTAGAAGGGAGACTCGAGTCAAAATAATTTTATATACACATTAGATACAGAATTGAGATGTCGAGGGAGATCAGCGCTTTTGGAACCTTCACTATGCTTTCGTCGTAACATGCAAGCCCTTAAAAAGAAAGTTTATCGCTGGCTACTTTCACGCCACTTATTGAGAGCTCCCTCCCAACCCTCGGAGGAACCACCACATCGTTCCGAAACGAGTCCCCAAGTCCGTGAGCGTATGATCTCTTCAACGGTCCGCTGATTCCGCACCAGATTCGCCAGGGACTCTGTGCGAGCCTCTCGTGGAAAGAACCTTGCAGAGTACGGATCCAACCGCTCATCTACGACCCGTTCTCGATCTCTCGCAGATTCCGTCTGCCGAAGTATAAGATCCGGATCGTCCGGATCAGGGCTCGTAGCAACGCCAGCGCAATATGTAAGAACATCCGATCTCGTCTGCCATGACGGGAATAGTACTTTATCCTTGAACTCCTGGCAAGATGTGGGGTCCATTACTCGACCGGCTTTCGAGTCTGTCTGCCGCACAGCTGTCGAGGACGGATCGAAGCCCTCGCGGGCGGGGGTGAAAAGCGCATTCAGGTTTTGGGTTATCGAGTCATCTATCGTGGATCTGGAAAGGCTTAGGAAGTCTGTTTTCAATCCGTGCACACACCGGTAAGTTCTGGCTCTATTGCTTCGTAACGGAACAAAACCGACGTAGGGCGCAAGACATACCTCGAAGTACCCGCTCATTGAAACAGAATTGCGGACTCAGCCCCGGAGCCGGTGTAGAGGAGGCTCGTGGCATTTTCCGACTCTCAGCAACCCCCTTTTGCTGCTCCGCTTTCGCCGCTGTATTCCAGAGCCACTCCAGATTGGATGATCGAAGTGCGACAAGAGCTTGAGAAGCTAGTGGTTTGATTCCGAGAGACAGAAGGCGTCCCAACCAGAGCTTGATGGGAAAGGTTAGGTGTTGGGTCAGCAAAAAAATATAGAGAGGCTGCAGAGGTTATATCGCCAGTAAATGCGAAATTGCAAGAATCTGCTCGTCGAGTAAAGCATCGGATGTCATTCAGATGCCACCCGCTTACAGCTGCTTTGGCATCATGTGACTTCGCGGCCCATAACGCGTTGAAGCTCGTGTTGAGGAGCTGACAACCCCTTTCAACCTGAATTCATCTTTTACAGCTTCTGTTTATTAAATTCGTCTGGTTGAGCGTACTTTGAATTACAAATAGAGCGATGCCCGAGCTAGCAGAAATCCACCGCATTGTGCACTTCATCCGCCAACATCTTGTCGGCAAGACCCTAAGCAAAGTGTCCACTCAGAACGATGACATTATCTACGGCAAGGTAGGCACCAGTGCCGCCGAGTTTCAAAAGGCGATGGAGGGCAAGAAAGTGGTTGGTGCCGGGCAGCAGGGGAAATACTTCTGGATCGCAATGTCTTCGCCACCGCACGCCGTAATGCATTTCGGCATGGCAGGGTGGCTCAAGATTCGCGATGCTGATACATACTACTACCGGACGGACAAACCAGAGGATAAACAGTGGCCGCCTAAGTATTGGAAGTTTCTCCTAGAAACCGACGGAGACCCAAAGACCGAGGCGGCCTTTGTTGATTTCCGCAGGTTGGCACGGATTCGGTTAGTGGATTGCCCGGCGGACGAGATTCGAAAGTACACTCCTCTTAAGGAGAACGGGCCGGATCCTCTCGCCGACAAGGATGTGGTTACGGAGGAGTGGTTGGGTGGTAAGCTGAGGAGCAAGAAGGTCCCGGTCAAGGCGCTTCTTCTTGACCAGGCGAATATCAGTGGCATTGGCAATTGGATGGCGTTAGTTTGCTCTACGAGATTGGATGTTTTGGTCGATTAACTGACTTTTGATTCAGCGATGAGATTCTATACCACGCTAAAATACACCCTGAACAATACAGCAACACGCTGACAGATGATCAAGTCAAAGAACTCCACTCCGCTATCCATTATGTCTGTTCTACCTCCACCGAGGTATTAGCGGACTCAGAAAAATTCCCTGAACACTGGCTGTTCAAACATCGATGGAGTAAGGGCAAGAAGAACAAAACTTCGGCCCTGCCAAACGGGGAGAAAATCACTTTCCTCACTGTGGGCGGCAGAACCAGCGCTGTGGTTCCAAGTGTGCAGAAGAAGACTGGTCCTGTTGCAGGTGATGTGAAGGAAGAGGATGGAAGCAGTGATGAGCCCCAAGCCAAGCGAAAACGGACAGCTCCGAATAAAGAGACGTCGAGCACCAAGGGAAAGGCGGCGAAGAAGGAGAGCAAGCAGACGATCAAGGCTGAAGATGAAGAAGATGAAGAAGATGAAGGCAAGAAGAAGGAGAGTTCATCAACAAGACGACGCTCAACACGAAACAGAAAGTGATGATGTTTTGGCGACTCGCATCTCGTCCTTTGTCTGCCCTGTTTAAACCGAAGGCCAGCCAGAAGTTTGATAACAGCGTACTGATGCTGCCGAAGTGGTTAAACTAGGAGTCCGTCCAATTTCCTATGGAACACCGTAAAGTTGTCGTCTCCTTGGTTTGTATCCTTCAGCACAGCGAATATAATGTTGTTAAACCATCCTCGGAACTCTTGCTCTTGTAGAACGTCAAACCAACAATTCGCAACCTCTTCATTCGGGTTCCTGAAAGCGCCACACCCTAGAGCACCGAGAACAAGGCTACGGTGCCTATTATGCACGGCAACGCGAAGGGTAACTCGCATCTTCTCCATCATTATCATCCGGTCATCTGGGTCCTGATATTTAGGTGGAGAGACATGAGTGTTCACTTTTGGATTTCTGATGGCCGCCACACTGACAACGCTTACGACCGGCAGATGCTGAGGCCGTTGGATATCCATGATTTGGTGGTTTTTATTGTAGTTTTCGCGGAAGACCACAACCGTTGGTGAATAAATGGCTTCCCGCAACTTCAACGGATAGAATCGTTTCTTGAGTGTTGCGCTTAGGGTGCTTCGATAGCAGAGAGCTTCCTCTTGGGCCATGGATCCTTTCAGCCAGCCGCCACCAGCGTGATATTCACTGGCCATATTGAGCACACAAACAGGCTTCGTATCTCCATTGTTGGCTGCTTGCGAGTTGGTAAGTTGGATGGCAACATCGTAGCTGTCACGATCGACAACCTGCACTCGGGTACTGAGGCTTGGAAAGAACCTCGAACTCAGCGGTGTATACCTGCTCTGTAGGCAAATGTATCCAGTAGGTGGAGCATCTGGTCTGAGCTGGAGTACAGTGGGAATGTGTTTGAGGGTCTCCTGTGCGGTCGCCTGGAGAATGGCCCTTCTATTGTTGGATGAAGCACTGAAGTTCAACATTGTTTGATGAGTTGAAAAATATGCCATGGCCACTTTTCGAGTGGGAGTCAATGACCTCTTTATACACAATGGCCTGAGAGGTATTTGACTCATTTGAGAGAGGCTGAGTTATCTTGGAGACTCGTGTGCGGCTAAGATAGGCAGACGCTTGTGTTCAGCTGGGCAAGGCAACCTACCACCTATTGGGTGAATGAGAGCGTGAGGCACTTGGCGAATATGACGCATTACCATGCATCATTTTTTGTGCTGTCATCGCAGCACTTATAAATGAGCTAAATAAATTTCCAGATACAGCTTGTTCCTTGAGACATTGATACAAATATTGCCTGAGGCAGAAAATGTTGCTTATGTAAAAACGGGGCTCAAATGCGCGAGGGCCGAGTAAATGACGTAATCCAGGGAAGGGTAACTAACCAACCAACCAACCAGTTAACGAGGGTGTACGTCAAGTAACTCGGCTACGATTCGACAATGACCAATCTGGATTGACAGGCACTAGAAAAGGTTCAATCGTTAGACCAGGTCAGAAAGTTGTATTTAAATACCGAGAGCATCGCCGCATATTCTCTTTCAATTGCCGACGGTCATTGTTTAGCTACTACGAAGTCATGCTGCCGGTACTCCGTCAAAGGTCGGCTTACAGACGACTACTCACCCTTCGACCTCAGATCACGTCGAGAACAAAGTTGTCATCTCCCTCATTGCCCATAAGAAGACCAGTTTTCTGTCCAATTTCTGGAACCAGAGCAATATACACCGGGCCAAGGAAACAAGAACCAAGGATGTCCAACGAGCCGAAGGTTGACCTAGCAAAGTTCCTCAACCCTTCTGTACCAAAACGTGTGTACGACTTTTGGTTCCAGCATGTCGAACATGACCAAAATCTCACTCTCCCAACACAAGAGGTGTTTAAGCCATGGTTCACCAAAGACGCCGGCTTCGATCTTGAATGCGCGTGAGACACCCATGCCCATGGCCTATGCTTTAAGTCAATTCGGGTAGTATACTAATAAACAGCAGGACTCAATTCAAGCCAATTTTAGCCGCTATCCATCAAGCACGTCCAGAGCTACAGACACAAGAGCAGGTTGAAGCTCAAGCTCAGCAAATCCTGGAGCTGGTCAGTCCTGGGTCCGCATTAGACTGGCTTGGTTTAATAGTTCTCCTCGACCAACTCCCACGGAACTGCTACCGCGGCGAAGAAGCAGCGTTGGTATTTTCATTCTTTGACACCATCGCCCGGGTCATTACCCTTCGGGCTCTTGAGAAGAAAATTGAGTACAGTCCGGAAGTACGCTACCGTCTTGCTTTGCGCCACTGGTTCTATCTCCCATTGATGCACTCAGAAAATCTGAGCCATCAGGAAATCATGCTAGAGAAATACCGTGAAATGGATGAAGATATTCGTCGTCTTTTAGATGAGCAGCCGGCAGAAGGGCTAGGTGAGCAGGAGCTAGCGGATCGTGAAATCCTAGTGGGCAACAGGAAAGCCGTCGAGGCGATCTCGGCGCTCAATCTCAATTTCCAGAAGGAACACTACGACATTATTGCCCGGTTTGGACGCTACCCTTATCGAAACAAGGTATTAAGAAGAACAACAACACCGGAGGAGGAGAAGTTCCTTCAGGAAGCGGACATCTCCTTCGGTTGATTGCTCATATACTCCATCATGCTACTACCACTTGTACATACATGCCACATACACACATCTAGCATATATTAGTATACACCAGGGTATAGACACGCTTGGATAAGCAGTACACAATAGAATCTCCAAATCAGCCTCCTCCCATCTACCACCCCGAGTTGTTACCGTTCTGCATGGTATGGAAGGCCTCAAAATAATCCACCCTAGCATCCCCACGCCTCTCGTGCTCCATCTGCGCAGCAACCTCGCCCACAACCCACTCACCGTACAGCTCCTCCAACCAGGCCAAAACGATATCAATCCCCACACTGCTATTGCCGCGTGAGGCGGTCCAAATATTTTTATGGACCATCCATCTCGCGCCAGCAGCCCAGTCAACATTCCCGTCGACCTGTCCTTTCCACCCATTCACTATCTTTTCAAGCTTCTCAGTTTTCTCGAGTCTCTTCTCCTCCTTGACCTTTTCATCCTTGGCCACGGACTTTGCATCCTCCTTGTTCGCTGCCTTGCTATCTAACATACCATGTTTACCCTTCTTGGTCGCCAGCTTGATACTGAAAACGCCGGATAGCGCCACAAGGCCGCACCCCTTCCGGATTGCAATCAGGTACTTGAGGCGCGGGTAGGAAGCCGCAATGAAGTTGACCGCGGCTTCGATGGCCTCGCTTCCGAGACAGTGGGTGCCGGGGCCTCCGGGGACAATGAGAACGTCGAGGGCCGGTGCATTGGCGAAAGTGTGTGTAGGCATGACGGACTGGCCGACGGATTGTCTTGCGAAGGGGGATTTGGTTGAGACCGGGTCGAGGGTGTGCGAGAGGACGGAGAGCGTGATGTAGCGTTTGGAGGAGAGTGCGTTCAGGCAGTCCATGGGGCCGAAGGCATCGAGGGCATCGAAGCCTGGGAAGAGGACGAGGCCGATGCGGAGTTTCGAGCTGGATTGAGCGTCGGGGCTAGATTGAGTTTTGGATGAGGCCAACATTTTGTCGGGTTGGATGCGGGTTGTTAGGTGGAAGTTTTGTTGAGGAGATATATATGTATCTAAGGCTTGGTGGTGATGGTGAGGAAGTGAAGCTGTAGATAAGGGCCTAAGGAAGACTTACTAGTACCGGTATGTGCTGAGGAGGTATACGGTCAAGAAGTGGATGGGATCCATTAAAGCATCTCCCAAGGAGAAGAAGCCTCTATTTATACCTGATGGAAAGGCTACTAAGAATAAGCGAGCTATCCTTGTCCAACATGAGTGAATGGCTACTTCCCCTCCATGCAAACGGAGGATGCCCACACCTCTACATCTAGATTGTTATAGATATCCACAAATGCGGGTGAAGTGCTTGTGTCACCCGTTTGTATGGAGGGGCACAGCCTGGGAATCGAGGCCCTCGTTACACGGCTCTCCTCACTGACCACCAACATAGTAGTTTCTCATTCATGGTGAGGTTAACTGGAATATCGTACACATCGAAACCTTATTCAATTGGCAGCGCAGTTCAGTAATCAGCGTAGGCATTACTTTGGCCCTCTATAAAGAATTAAAGATACACTGCTGGGTAAATTCCTCGGGCAAAAAGGACCGCACATTTCGTTAGATATTCACTGAGAAGAAAAAATCTTGCTTGGTTCTTTCGCTTGTATTAGGTACATTTCTATCTATCTATCGAACAAAGGCTGGCTCAGTGTGCCTAAACGTACACCAGTCTACAGAGTACAATTCTGGTGGATGTCAACAGTGGACTGACAAATACAGGGAATACTAGGAATGCCAACGTCTCAGCAACAGGCACTTAAAGTACAAAAGCGGCAAGCAGGCCAACGACCCCAAGACCAACATTGAAGCGCAGCGAACTCGTAGCATTTTCATCGGCTTCTGTAAAGTTTGATGGAGTGTTTGACGGTGAAGGTAACAGTTCCTGTGTCGATGAAACCAAAGTGGAGCTTTGAATGGCGCTCGAGGTGTTGTTTGTACTTGAGCTGTCCTTCGAGCCTCCGTCACGAACGCCAGAGGAATAACTGGGAGGGACCGGTGTCGAGGTAATTGTTATGCTTCCGTGGTCGGTTGACGCGATGTCGAAGTCCTCATCGTCGTCCTCACTCTTATCGACAGTTCCGGTAGCAGTAGACTCAGCACCTGTCTCCCTCGCAGTCGTCTTCGTGGCAGTAGCGCCTGGTTCGTACCCTTTGAGGTAACTAGGCTCGTAGGTCGCTGTGCCGGTGTAGTTTGGGCAAGCCGGGTTATCATACTTAGGAGGTGCACGACCGCCGCCACAGTCGGGGATGTCGCAGATCTCGCCAGTGTCTTCGACGTACCAGATCATCGAAGCCTCGTGCCATTGGTTTGTAGTTGCAGAGGAGATACAGCCCCCCAGATCGGTCCGGGCATGGGAAGTACCCAGGAGAGACAGGGTAGCTGGAAGGAGAGAAAAGAAGGTGGGCTTCATTTTGAAGGTGTCGCGTGGTTGGTATTTGGATAGGGCTTGCGGTGGAGTAAGAAGATGCGGAGCGATAGAATAGAGTATAGTATAAAGAGTGGCTTAGTTGGATTGCTGAATGAGTGACTGATCGACTAGATTGAACGAGAGAGAACGGAGCAAAACAAGCACTGGCAGAGTGAGAGAAAAGCTCGCCGCACGAGGAAGCTACGGGGGAGGCTTCAGGAACCGGCGGCTTTATATCCACTTCTCTTTTCGGGCCAGGCCTGGCGATGGATGGACCCCCGAAGGAGCCCTAAAATAGGCTGCCCCCTTAGCGCCGAAAAAACCCTATCGGACTGGATCTCTTACTAGTAGGCAGTAAGTTCAGGGCCCAATCGCCTGGTTTCTACCAATTTCTGGCGCTGAGGAACAAAGCGATGGCGCTTCGAGTCAGGTAGCACCGTCGTACTGAAACCTCCGCCCCCCAAATACCGAGGGGTTGCACGCGAATCTAAACACAATGTTTGGAGCTTGCCAAACCATCGAGATTAAGAAGTAGATAAAACACTAAAGCAGCTTGGTATTACTCTATGTCTATGCTCCGTGCAACCCTATGCAATATACCATATGCGAAACGTAGTACAAACGGGGTATATATCGTAAAGCGTAACATCCAACTTCGAACTACCAACCACCACCGATCTTCCCCGCCAGCTCAACCACTCGTGTAGTGTCGTCCGGCGCAACCGGTTTGCCAACGTCGCTCTCCACTTCGCGGTACGTCGTGTAGGCGAGCGTTGAGAGTGGTATGTCCGTCATTGCAGACCAGTATTGCATTGCGTTGTGAACTCTGCTCTCATTCTCTGCGACGGAGAGTGGCTGTGAATAGTCCATCTCATCTTCTCCATCCGACTCAGCTGAATAATAGGCTTCATCCACGCGGGCAAGCCACGCGCGCTGCTCATGTGGTGACGGCTTTGAACCCTCAGGCGCTGCTAAAGTACCGCTTGGTGTACTGATTTCCCGAGCATCTTCAATCCGTATCTGACCTCCGCCATTGGTACAGCCACCAGGGCACGCCATAACCTCCACGTACGCATAATCCGTGCTTGCCCCCCCGCCAGCTCCGTTTCGTGATACAGGTTGTCGTCGACTTCCGGCTGATGCGCCAGCGGGCGCCTTGGCACCTGGAAGTCTGGATACCCGCGCGGGCTTGAGCTTTCGGACAAGATTTTGGATGTTTCGGAATCCGTAATAACGGGCAGCTTTCAGAATTTGTTTACCTCCAGGAGACGTCAGAGTGTATTCCACAACATCCGCATTTCGGCCTCGCTGAGTAACAATCTCGCTTCCTGGGTTGCGAGCTTGGAAGGCCAGGAGCACGCTATGAAGGTAGCCTCCAGAGGTGCCAGAGGCAATTGACTGTCTTGAGGGCGAGTCGTTCGAGAAAAGAAATGTATTGAGGGTCGGGTCAGGGAATGAGGGGCGTAATGACGGCGGGAGACGATTCATGGGTAATGTAGGAAGTGAAATCCCACGCGACGATGCTAGGCTTAGAAGCTCGCGCGAAGTAATGACACAGTCGACGTCACGAACAGGAGTGTTGGGCTCGCTCGAAGAAACTCTGTTCCAAGCAGCATCGGTTAACTCTTCTCGACTAGCTTCGAGCTTCTTATCAAAGCAAGGCATGACTGCCAAATGCCAGATATGGGAGGCGGGTACACCAAGCTTCTTGCTGATGCTTGTCTTCAAAAGAGTTCCTGCCAGAGCTTGGGGTGATTTCAGTTTTGATAGATGGGGAAGGATGAACGGATGAGTCTTTTCAGCGTAGCAGATCCAGCCTGGGCATGCTGATGAAAGAATGGGTCGTTTGGGCATTGTTGAACCGTCAGCATTCGATGTCAATGACTGACTGACCTCATCGGCTGTCAAAACCAAGACCGCTTCCCTCAAAGTATTGGTATCGATGACCCAGGTGAAGCCGCTCCCATGTTTTCCTCCTGCCCTTAATCCTTGTGGGCCGCTCAGAAATTGATGGATTATGTTATTCGCCTCCTTCTCCGAAATTCCGTACGTGGCTGCCAAACTTGCGCGCACCTGGGGACTGACGCTGGCAACGAATATCCGACCATCATCTGTTATCTGCGCATTATCCTCCACTATCGTCCCACTCTCGTTGCTAGCCAATCTGATCTCAGGGTGCGCGTCGAGGGTATTCAAAACCTCCGCGTGCGACTGCATCGAAACCAGTACCGCCTCAGCGGACGTCACACAGCCAGAACATGCGAGGCAATCGGTGAGGGAGATCTCCGCCGGAGGTAGGTTTTCGGGTTGTACTTTGTCTTCTGTGGTAACTTCATATGCGTTCTGTCCAACCACCAGTCAATATCCATTCATTCGACTCAGGCAAACCGCCGACTTACCTCTGGATCTGAGGGCTGCTTTTTCGGAAGAGATTCAACCGGCTTTATACAGGCGACTCCTGGAGAAATAAAGTCGTTCAGGTCGTCTGCGGAGAGAATGGCACTCATTGTAGCTGCAGGGGACACCCCCTCCGGATAGCGGCAAAGAAAGTATACACGTGCGGGGTTGTAGATCTGTCCGACCCGGTGTTTTATGTTCGGTTGGAAAAGATGAAAGGAGAAGAGGACGAAAAGAGAAATATAAAATGAAGAGGAGAAGCAGAGGAGGTAGAGGAGAGAGATGGGGAGAATATATGCTTTGTCATCTGCGTGGCGAGGGATTCATTTTGATGTTAAAGCTCCGCGGGGGACGAATCGACGATAAGAAATTATAATCGGTCCACCCATGATTTCCAATCCCGGCATCGGAGCGGCGGGTCACATGACTATCTAACCACTATCGCCAATTGGAGACAACCGATTCGCCGAAGCTCTTCCAACATCAACATTGGTTTTGCAGTTCTTGAATCCATGTATCTATGATAAGAGCAGCTCACTTGAAGTTGAGGTGCCGTCAGGAAGACTGACACAGATTACCTGGCATTACATTGACAAATAACAATGTTTATTTTCATCCCTTCTGAAGCTATGGAGCTGAATAAAGTCCGGATGATATGTCCCGTATTTTGCTAGTATACACTGGTAATACGCTGGCAAAAATAGGCGAGAAGCTTAGGTGTGTAGGTATTCCGCCGCTTCTCTAGCCGCCCTCTCAATCTCCTCGAGGTTACTGCACGCAGCAAATATGAACCGATCTGGGCGGACAATCACATACTTGCTACCTCCCAGTGCTTTCCCAAGGTACTGCATATCATAGTAACGTGGTTCAGGGCGTCCGCCGCATAACAAAGACTCTGCGAACTCCGCCGCGCTTGCCAGTTGATACACTGATTTCACGTCCTGCCCGCCAGTTGACTTCCAATTTTGGTCCTCAATAATATATGTGGCTTCGTCGATGCGAATTTCGCCTCGTGAAAATCCCTCAATAGCGGATATTATATCTTTAGCGGACGCAAGCTCACTAGGCACTTGAAGATAAACAAGCAATTGGAAGAGTCCCTTCTTGGAAGGATTGAAAATAATATCGTCCGTGAAGAAAACCTCCCCGGCACTAGACTTACAGTACACCTGAGGGAGACATAATCCCCCGTTGAGATCGGGGATGAAGGGCATCCCTGGCGAGAACTGGTAGCGGACCATGCCGTCCTTCCTGGGACCGAGTCGCAGCTGTCGTCGCCAGCTAGGGACCAGGTTCATGATGAACAGGTAGCAGGAGCGGAGGAATATCTTCAGCGGGTTTGCCTCCGAGACGAATTTTCCATTTGCAATAGTCGAAGCGAGAGATCGCTCTAGCTGCTGCTTGCGCTCCAGACACCAGCTTTTGAGAACAGGTTTGTGCCTTTGAGGGTTGTGTCCACTCTGGCGGCAAAGTAAAGCAAGGCGCCAGGCTAGGGACGCGGCATCTCGAAAACCTGATGCGATTCCTTGGCCACCGACTGTGCGCAGGGTCAGATCAACCACTTCGGTTATTTCGAATCTGAAAGTATACATGGAGGGAAAACATGCGCTGAATCTCCGCACAAAGTGACCCTGCCGTGAGACCACCTGTTGCAGCAGCGCGCAGAGAACCGGAATGGTCTTGACCGAAGGACACGGATGCAGTCTTCGGGGTATTGTACGTCATGCGAAAGCCTGGAATCACGCCTCAGATATACGTTTTCAATGGTTGATGTGGCTAAATGTTGCTTACCCATACTTCTGTCCTGTATGAGTAAGGTAGGGGAAAATGATGTCTCGTGTCTTTTCGAACGAAGCCATTTCATTTCCGTCTTCACCATCCAAAACAACAAATTCGAATCTCCAGAGCCGATCCGATGGGAGGCCAAAGCGCCCACAGACCGATGGACGCCTTGGATTGCACAGGAAGCGAAAATTTGATGGAAAGAAAAGATCGTACACCTGCTCTGATGTATACCCAAGAGACCAAAGCGGAAAACTGGGGTGCGTTTTCTGTGTAGGTAGGGCTATCTCCCAGTTCAACGCTACCCATGTTTCGTCGTAGAAAGCTCTGTATATCGGTCAGCACCTCACGGGATGCCGGGATTTATTTGAAAGTACTCATGAGCTTGCTCCATTTGTATCCCTAGAGGCTCAAGATAGTTCTTCCTGGTAAATCCTGTCTTGCCATCGGCCCCGACGAAGAACCGGGATCGTATAGAACGAACCTCACCATCTCGGTCTCGATACCGACAATACGTCCAGTCTTCATCCTGCTGGATTTCTATAACAGTGCAATTGGACCTGAGCTGACAGAAACCCGAGGAAGCCATGGCGTCTCTGAGGTGTTTCTCCAGAGTTGGTTGTTTATGGCAAATGAAGCCAACATGACCAGTGCCTCCTTCTGTCTTCAAGAAAAGTATTAGAAATAGACACTGGAACTGACGAACCAGAGCAATCCCGAGCATTAATCGAATCACAAACCGTAGAAAAATCCATCTCGACAGTTGCCTCCCGACTGAAATCTTTCTGTGTCCCTCCAATGAACTTGAAGATGTTCATGCCTAAACTCTACATTAGTATACCTTGTATGCCATAACTTCAAGCTAACATACAAGTTCCAATCTCAGTATAAATCTGCTTGTATACCCCAGCCCCTTGGAGCAAACGAATCCCATCTTCGTCGAGCGCAATTCCTCGGGGATCTGTCGTTATCCCGCTTTCCTTCTCGAGCACGATGTGTTTTATAGACATCTGGCCTAGGTAGCTCGATAGTAGAGCACCTGTTGGTCCGCATCCGCAGATAGCCACATCAGTGGTCTCACATCCATCAAAAGTGTTCATTATGCGTAGCGATCTTAATTCGAAAGGTTTCAAGAACGCTCAGAGATGGTGGTTGCTCCTCTGGGGGGATATCTCAACCCCAAATGGGAGACCTGGGCGCCTGGTGCGTAGACCCACCACGCGCATGACTCGACTTAGATTTGGGGTCAGTGCCTCAGTGGAGATGTGCTAGATCAGCTCATGTATGCACAGTGGGACTGGGAATGTCAACTTTCTGCTTTCCAGCTTATTGTGGGACAATATGTTAAAGTGCGGGACAATCAACCTTCTTCGGTGGGGATGTGGGACAATTTATGTCAGAGATGAAAACGGTTGGGGTGTTTATTATTCAATGAAATCTGAGAAGAATACCACCACGTAAGATGCCCTGGTATGGTCTAGTACCGTATGCTTCGGACATTCCTTCTGCAATGTATAGGAACCGCGGTCAACAGTGAAAGCGTAGGGCAGATATCATTTCTACCCCAGAGACCCGAAAGAAACAGGTGATCGTCCAAGAAGCGTATGACCCTTATTTGAATTCTCATCCTAGCTCTGAATATGCAGTTCGAGTTGTACTACGGAGTAATTCAAATATTACTTACTACTTCTAATGTCCAAGACAACGGGCCAATCAAATAGTTTTATTTCACGTGACTATCCAGAAAAATCAGAATGACTAATCACCGTTGAAAAGGATCTCCGAAACAGCAAAGAAAAAGAAATCGACAAGAGTCATCCAAGCCTTCCTCGCAAGAAGCCCTCGCGCACCCGACCGAAACCTGTCTGACAGTCTGAATACCCCTACTTTAAGTCTTCCGCCACCAAAAATCCCCAACCATGTCCCGCGAAGCCTACCAAGTTCCCTCCCTCGGCGGCGGCGGAAACGCCTTCACCAACGACAATCTCGGAGCTGGTGCTCTCGACGGCCCTGTTGTCGCCTATCTATGCGGTGAATGCAACTCTCGCGTATCTCTCAAGCGTGGAGACCAGATTCGATGCAAGGAGTGTGGACATCGTGTTTTGTACAAGGAGCGGACAAAGCGGTGAGTTCATCTTTACGCTGTCTATGGCGTGGTGAAATGGGTTTGATACTGACTTTCGACTGTGTAGGATGGTCCAGTTCGAGGCGCGATGAAGCGCTGCATTGAGACGTGCTGAATGAATCTGATTCTATGACACCCTTCATTGTTATGGTTGTTATGTGCATTTTGTGGCGCTTTTTGGAGTTGGGATTTAAGCGTGAAGCATAGAGTCGCGGCTCCATGAGAAGTATCTACGCAATGGTATTTGATCCGTTACAGCGGGTTGATCGTGAAAGCCGGGTATCTTTTGATTTCCAAAAACACCATCTGCCTTGGTAGATCCTATTGATTTGATCCGACATGATTCCCATATACCCAATTTTTTTTCCTGATTTCGAAGATTCCAGTCACCCGATGATATTCCCAAAGTATCACTGCATAAAATAATTTAAATATTAAAGGTAAATGTCTGAAGGCGGTGCTCATGAATAACTCGACTAGAGTTTGTTCGAAACCTCGATGAAGTTTTCAAGTGATTTGAGAGCTGAGCGGCTCTCGATGGCCCAGCGCGCTCGTCGGACACCTTCCTTCCAGCGACCACCACCTGGACCACGCTCAGTAATTACTTGGCCATCGTCCCCAGGGCCCATGTTGGAAGTTTCAGATTCACAAATTCCAGAGGTAACCAGGAGTGCTGCTACGTTCATAAGAACGAAGCTCAAGATTGGGTCATCCCTGGGCAACTCATTCCGTAGGATGGACATAAGTTTTGCCGCATTTTCCTTGGGCATTTTCCCTCCGTATACTTCGCTCAACGGGTAGCTTGGTAGACCGAAATCAGCCGGCTCTAGTTGAAACTCCTCTTGTTTGGCTATTGTGCGTGGGACGACGTTCTCGTTATCATCGTCCTCTTGATTTGACTCATCGAAATCGGGGTTAGGGATCTCAGAGAGCCTCCAGCAGTTTGTCTTCCCCGCACAACTAATTTCATCCAAGTCTTCTGCACCGCAGACAACGAGGCCCTTTTTGACGCCGTTCTGGCGGAGGGCCTCTACAAATACAGGCCCGAGAGACTGGTAGGCCACACCAACCACGCGGGCTTCTATGGCCCAATCGACAGGGTTTGCGAGTGGGCCCATGAGATTGAAGATTGTTCGCAGCCCAAGACTTCGGCGCACAGTATCCGAGTACTTCATGCCATAATGGAAATTTGGGGCAAACAAGAAAGCGTAATTCGACGCAGCATACACTTGGCTAAGGTTCTCAGCAGAGACAGCACTGATCTTGGGAGGGACAGGAGAAATGGCGTTTAGGACGTCAGCAGATCCGGAGAATGAGGTTTGCGCACGGTTTCCATGCTTGGCCATAACGAGGAGGGGAGAAGCGAGAATCGAAGCAGTCGTTGAAATATTGAAGGTAGTATGGGAATCACCGCCTGTTCCGACAATGTCGCACTGCATTGAAAATTTGGGCGTCAGAATATTTCATAAAAATCGCATTTCATAGTTTGAATACATACTAGGCCACCCTTATAGTTTCCTTCATGTTTTCCCCGAGATTGAATCGCTTGCGTTAAGGCCGCCTGGTCGGTTTGGAAAGCCGCCTCCCTCATTCGATATGAACATTTCGCGATAACCTGCGCATTCTTGTCCAGTTGAGTTGAGTGTAGAAGTGTAAGAAGAGCTGCAGTCTGTATGTCCGAGAGACGATCCTCGAAAATTAAGGCGAATGCAGAAGCTATTTCCGCAGCCTCGACGGCAACTTCGGACGCGGGGTACGCAAGTCTCTTGAGGAGGGGGCTAATGGAGATGCTATCCGGCTTTTGGCGAGTTTCAGCGGCCATTGGGGCTCAGTGTTGGACCAAAAGGATCCAGAGACTTTACGAGCGATGGCTTAATGTCAATCAAGTCTCAATTCCTCCGGTTGGCGTGAGATCGCTTTATGAGTTTGATCTGGGACACCCAACTAGTAGTTGTGTTAACTACTGGCAATGGCCGGTGACACATACTTACCGCTTTCAGTAAAGCTCGGGAACTTCAGAGTAGGACACCGTAAAGAATCCGGCAGAAACACACCGCCATAAACACGCGCTAGTCCAATTTGGGCCACAAGATTTCGTCCGTATTAATTTTCCTTGAACCGATCTTGAGACACAGGTGTTGCTGGCATTCTGCCATTTGTTTGCACTAAGGGCTCTACACGCTACCAGGTGTACACGAGGGGCCTTTCTGCCGGATATAATTGTTCGTCCTGAATTGCGTTTCATTTTTCACCCACAATGCCTCCACGATTACGTCTCGCAAATGCGCGGGTTCCTCAACCCACCCGGTGTCAAAGGCTCCTGTGTCAGTTCGATATCTCTACCTCAATTCGATATGCTAGTACGGCAACGACGCCTGCTCCTTCGGTCGAGCAAATGACCGTCTCTCCTCCTCCAATTGCCAGATTTCCTCCCTCACAGCCGCCATCGCATCGCAAGCCCGAGTTCAGACGTTCTCAGCTTCTCCGGCAATACACCTCTCTCATTCGCACCACACCTCTTATGGTCTTCCTTCAACACGACAACCTCCAAGCAGTCGAGTGGTCCGCGATCCGACGCGAACTGAACAAGGCCATGCAGAAGGTGGACGATAAGATTGCCGCAGAAGGCCGCAGTGCTCCACCCTTGGCTCCCCATATCAAGGTCCAAATCATCCAGACAGGCATCTTCGAGGTTGCTCTACGTATCGTGGAATATTTTCGACCAAGCCAATCAATACTGGAAAAGGGCAAGCCCCCCAGCGCAAACGACCCGGCTACACAGACATCCGCCGAGATCTCGCTTGCCGGATCTAGGGACGACCCAACCTTGACACACGATCTCTCGCGTGCTGCCCAAGCCGCTGTGCGCAATATGAAGGGAAAGCATGAGCTATCCACCCTTCTCGTTGGACCTATCGCTATGCTCTCCATTCCGCAAATGTCCCCAGAACACTTGAAGGCTGCCATGTCCGTTCTGGCTCCCAAGGCATTCGGCTACCCTGCGCCCACCCGAAGAGCAAACCCCGATTGGCACGAATTTCCCGTGCAGAATGGTCTGAAAAAGTTGAACATTCTTGCTGCTCGTTTGGACAACCAGTTGTTTGATGTCGATCAGACGAAGTGGGTCGGAAGTATTGAGGGTGGTATTGACGGTCTGCGGTCTCAACTCGTTATGGCGCTGCAAAGCATGGGATCTAGCATCACGAATTCTCTGGAGGGAGCTGGAAAGAGCTTGTATTTCACTCTTGAGAGCAGGAGAAGTGTGCTTGAGGATGAACAGAAGGGTGGCAGTGGTGAGGGTGAGAATAAAGCAGAGTAAGCTGCGCTGCTGTCTTGGATATCTACCTGTATAATAAGGACCTGTATTTTTTGGGATTGTTTGTAAAGATTACAATTGACTCCTAGGGGGGTTCTCTCTTGTGTTAGCCCTAAATATCAAATTTCTTAACCCATGTTAACGTCCAAAACTGGATAATCAATCGTCTGTAAAAATTAAAGCATAGCTAAGCTAACCGCAACAGGTCCTAGACCATGGTATCAATTATCAACCGTCACAAGCCTATTTTCTTTCATGGTTCTCCTTGTGGTCCTTGTTCTCATTATTCCTCTGTCTCGTCATAAGCTTAGCGTTCAACCCCACAATAGCCCTGACAAGATCCCAATCCCCATCCAAGCCAACCCAGTCCGTAACCAGAACGCCAGTTCCCCAATCAGCCCCCTCTTTCTCTCCATGCCTCCTGCAAAGATAATCAACAGTGGCCGGGTTCACCTTTTCGGCAATTTTCTCAGGCCATGTTCCCAGTTTGAAGAAGTTGCTTGCGCTGAGGAAATTGATATAAAACGGATGGGCCCTGGTCGCCTGGGGTCCTGGGAGAACTCCAAACGGGTAGGAGGTTTCGCCAGCACGTTTGCAGTGCGCGGTCACGTATTGGACTTTCTTATCGATGTTCTGGGCTTCCAGGACTTCGTAGAAATCTTGAACGACTAATTGGCCACTCGGACAGGCGGCGTTGTCACAGTTGTCTGCCCAACCGGTGGCGTTGATGCCCCAACCTCGGCCGCCGTGGATGCCCTTGAGTTCCTCAAGCATGTCGAAGCGGCGGACAAGAACAATCTTGCCGCGGGCTTCGCCTAGGGTTGGGATTTTTGGATCGGTATACCATCTACTCCCGTCACGGGCGTAGTGATCGCGAACGATACGACTGAGTTGTTGGTCGGTGTGATTTCCTGGGCCCTCGCGTTTCAAAGAGATGATGAGGGTCTCAGAGGGGTTGTGTTCAAGGAAGTCGTTGACTTCACGTTCGAGATCACGGAACAATTTCTCCCCAGTTAGGGAAATAGGGAACGTGCTGTGCACGAGGGCGAGTTCGTCCTTGGATTTGTCCTCAGGAAACTTGGGTTGGACCCGGATGTCGAAGAACCGGACGCCGTTTTTAAGCTGCTCGCGCGGGTCGACGGCCTGGCAGCGGACAGAGGGTGGTGCAACATGGCAAGTTGGTGAGTTGTGCGTTCCTGGGATGGAGAGGGAGGAAAGCAGAGTATCATCCTTCAGCTCTCGCATCCATGCGTTCAAGTTTGCGGAGGAGAAAACGGCGAGGTGGGATCCCGCCGGTGAGAAAATGCCAGTAAACCTAAGTTTGGCATCGTTGCTCAACGGCTTCATACTGGCAGTCTCGGTCGTAGGAACTGGAGTTTGGATTTGGTGTCGCTCACCCTTTGACTCGAAAACCCAACGGATTCGCTCCTTGTCCGAGTCAATGAAGGAACGAAGATCAGTGCGAACCGTCTTGAAGGGTTCCACATGGATATCGACATCCTTGTGCTCAAAAGCTTTGGTGTTTTCTTCAATTGATGTGACAGGCGCCTCAGCGCGAGTGACGTTAGTCACAAGTCTGGTGAAGTTCTTTGCCAGGGCGCCGATATCGACATCGCGAGCCTTCTCAGGGGCGCGAAAGCGTTCAATGCGCTTCAGTGTAATTGGCGTGGAACTAAGATTCCGGATGATCAAGTTTTCAGCCACCATGGTGTAGGGTTATCCGCTGTGTGCACTGTTTACAATGAATTTGGTGTCTATTATTGGGACGGGGAAAGAAGATTAGTTTGAGATAATTGCTGGGAGAAGAGATCTGGTTGAAGAAGGTCTGGAACTCAGCTGGGGACGCGCACCTTAGGCTCCAAGGATCCGTGGTTATCGTAGCACTAAACAGCCCACGATGGGGCGGGGCGCCAATGAGGAAATCGAAACCAGCCCTCAGCCTCGCACGGAGGCTAGCTGAAGTTCAATCCGATGTAGATCCAATTCAGATTGGCGAATATTGAGGATCGTCCTCGAAGTTTGTCCTCGTCTTTTGCTGATGGAGGGGAAGGGTAAGTGCAACAGACTCGGCGCTGTTTCCAATGGCCGCATCCCGGACCCCGCGCCATCACTAAGTATATTCACATCCTTACACTACAACAGAGGAGCATGGCATCAATTAGTTAACTCTTGACAATTCTATTTCAGCCCCGTCTGTATGCAGGTGGACCAGTCGTCGGGATGCTGTATATGGCTGATTAATCACATGAAATAGTAGAATCACATGATCCTGTATGCAGGTTTCGATAGATCGCATCAAACCACCACGATCGTGCATCTCCACTTCTACTTCTCATTTGACCAATGTCATTCTTGGGCAGTCCACGTATGGAACCATGTTCCGGTGCGCTCAGTGTGATAAATCTTATCAGCGAAAGGCGCATTTGCAACGCCATGAGGTGACCCGTAAGCATAATGAGTTCCCCCTGCATCTTCGCCCATTGACTATCGATTAGATACCGGCCAGGCCGCTACTGCATGTCCGTTCTGTAGGAAACTTTTTCTGAAACCGTACAGTCTTCTTGTCCTAGGACCGGTAATTGAGCTATGCCTAACTCGTTCTCTGCACAGAGAGGTCGCGCGACGGCATGGTAAAACATGCGCGACAAAACACAACAGGCAGCCTGCCCCAGCAGCCAAACCAGGGAGAAAAAGACAGTCTTGCGATCAGTGTTTCTCTATGAAAAAGGCTTGCGACAAAGGCCCTCCATGCTCTCGTTGTCTTTCGCTAGGACTACAATGCACGTTCGAATCGCAGCAGGCGTCTTCTCCGACAGATTCCAGCTCGACGGCTTTTTCATTATCGCCATCAATACAATCTTCTGTGCCATCAAAAAATGACACGCAATTCTCTTTTCTCCGGCACTTTACCGACCCGTTCGTGGAAAAGGACCGGCTCGCCATTGGGACAACCGCAGAATGTTCCATCCCGAGAAACCTTGAAAATCTTTATTCTCATCTGGAAGATGCTCTCATACCACTTGATTCCATGGCGGCGTTGTTTGGTGATTTTTCGGGCATGAGCTCTTTCTTCCAACCTCCTTTGACCACGGATAGTCATATCCCTACAGACTTTCTGTCCTCTGGACCGGGGCCCACCAAGCTCTCGGGACAGTTAAACGAACTGATGATGGAACTCGTTGAAACGTCCAAATCTATGAAAATTGAGAGCGCGGATAATACACAGTTATTATACGATACTTCTCAACTGGCCTCCCTTTTTACCGTCTCCAACATTGCCATATTCGTCTCAGTATTCTTCCACTCCCTTCACTGGCATCTCCCGGTTGTGCATTTTCCCACATTCGATCCGGGAAATGTTTCCAACCCGCTCCTGCTCTCAATATTTTTAACGGGTGCAACATACAGCAATTCATTGGACGATGCATATCTGTTGCCCCGGCTTCTTGATGTGGCTGAAGAATTCATATTTCGTAGTGTTACTGCCCTATCTACTCAGTCTACTCTGCCAACTCACAAGATTGCAAGCCAGCACTCTACAATCCAGCTCATCCAAGCCGCTCTAATTATCGAGATGCTGCAGTTCGGGCAAGAGAGGGTCGAGACTAGGCGCCGCATTCGGATCATTCGTCATCCAAGTTTGGTATCTCTTATGCGTTGCTTGGGCATATTCCACCTGAAACGGTCAATGGCGCCTACATCTAACAGTGGCGAGGATGGTTCGTGGGGATTATTGGTAGCGGAGGAAGTATGCATACGCCTTGCTTCATGGGTATTTCTTGCGGACGGGTTCCTCACACTCTGTTTCAGAAATCGTCCCAGTATATCCATATTTGAACTGGACTGCTCGTTTCCATGGAAAACGGAGCTATGGGAGGCCGAAGATGCGTCGACATTCAATCGCATTGCCATGGATTATGAAGCAGAGCTCCCACTACCCTCTGTAAGGGAAGCAGTTCGGCTGTTGCTCGACAATCCGGACCCTGGACCCATCCCTTCCAGACTCTCACTTTCAGCAGAACATTTGCTAATCATGATCTATGGTATGCTGCATCGCAAGCTTTATATTTGGACAGTTTTGCTAAAAGAAAATTACTCCCAGCACTAAATTCCCTCGCATTCATGGCCAGAGTCGACTTTTTCGGGTCTGTACCATTGGAGAAGATAAGATCTGCCGCCAATAACTGGAAGCAAATATGGGATTCCGCATCCTCAAACAACGAACAGAAACTTCTTCTAGGATACCCGAAACATGCCAAAGAGCTTTGGCTACTACTGACGGTCACGCTTGACATTGCCAGCCAACGAACAAATCTTCCATATTTGGATTCAGACAGCGCTGCAACAGATGATCTGGGGAAATTAAATGAATTTATTAAATGGTGCAGTCGGTACATGACAACACCGAGTGCACTAGAAATGGGATGACAAGCCACCCTTTATCTAACATTGGAATATTAACTCAATACCCGTCTTTTACTCGTCCTTCTTGGTGCTCTGGGCCCGAAGATTCTCTTTTTGCAGGAAACCGTCCTCCTTCGGCGTGCGGTATGTCCCTCCTAACCTATCCCAGAGAGTCATAAATTGCCCATAATTATAGTTGAAGTATAAATGATGCATTGTGTGACATGCTGACCCGTTGACAACCACAGAATGAGAGATGTACTCGGCGTCATCTGTTAAGCATTAGAACTGTTTACGGAATTCAATGGCACGAGCACGACTTACGTATCAATACTGTCCATAAGGTCACGAATGTGAAAAGTCCTAGGTAGGCACTTTTCTGCAGCGGAAACAAAAACGGGAAGATATGGTATGGAAGACTCTGCGACCAGCCATCCACTGGGTGGAAAGCGTAGCTGGCGAACGGCGTCGGCACGACCCATTTGTGGTGTGGCTTGTGCAGGTGGCGGTATACAGATGGGATATGCAGCCATCGATGGATCCAATAGATTCCGCAGTCCGTGAAACACACGAATAGCGGATATTGCAACCACGTATACCCGGGGAATGGGGCTTCACTCGAAAAGTCGTAAAGCTTAGACCAGCCACGCACCTCGGCTACGAAGAAAGGTGCAGTCAAGATAGCTATCACAGGGATCGCGCTCACGCCTTGCTTAATCTCGAGGCGCATTTGGTTTTTGAGGAAATGAGGATGCCGCAGGAGCCGCTTGTCCCACATTGTATGGTAGACAACGAAGCTACCGATGAGGTACATGGCCAAACCGAAGACCCTGCCGAATGAAAAAAAAAGTGCCCTGGTTAGTACATGGTTTTCCTGGAGGGGGCCCGCAAACGTACCAGGCAATTAGGAATAGAGACATCGCCTGCCGCACAATGTCGTCTCGCTTCCATATGCTCGCGTCCACATATTCAGACGGTTCCAGAGGAATATAAACACCGATATGTTGGTTATAGGCTTTCTGTGATGGCGATCCTACGTCTCCAGCTCCATTTGGTGCCGGCAATATCGACGCGTATAATCGGTCGAAGACAAATGTGTCTAGGACGTCGAGAAAAACATCCATCTTGTAGATTAAAGACAGTAGGACACAAAATAGAAACTCCCTCAGATGGTTGAAAAAAGTTGGATGGCTTGTTGTATGACGACGTAACCCTTCTTATATTGGGAAATACCTACATGATGCCATACCAGGGCTGGGGATTTCCTGCTGCGGCCATTCCCTACTACGGAGAATACCTACCTCAGGTTTACCTACCAGGCGGAGTATACCCACACGGGAAATACCTACATCAGGGGCTACTTACCCACACTGTACACGCCACCTTGGATTGTCCTGTCCCGGTGAAACCTAGACCCGAGTGGCTTGATGGGTATCTGCTGGAATTACCAACCATCCCTATAATCTTCGGTAGATAAACGAGCTCGCGCCCCTATCTATATACCCAAGACCAAGCCCTATCTTCCACGTGATTTACCCACCGATTCCCCGAAATGCGGAGAGCCCCACGTGACATTACGCTATGCGTCGGTTATCGTCGGCGGTTGGAAGCGCATAATGCGGGGAGATAAAAGAAAGGGAGTGAGGATTGTTCGCCCATCGCGAGGACTCTTGTTTCTATATTCCCCTGTCTGACTGCAGATTCAACAATGAATATCCTACGTTGCAGTGGGGCCTACTCCAGAGCCTGGACATCCGCTCAATCCCGCACAGCCTTGAATAGTGTTCGATCACCTACGATATGTCCTCCTCGGCGGAGTTTCCACGCTGCTTTGGCTCTTGGTGGTATTAGGTCCCAAGTATTGAAAGATGTTGGTGAAGGTGCGTTCTTTTTTATCTATCCGAACCGTCATGATGTTCTGTCTGATAGCTAATCTCAATTCATCTCACAGGGATAACGGAGGTCCAGATCATTCAGTGGTATGTTGAGGAAGGGGCTCGGATTGAAGAGTGGAATCCGCTTTGCCAGTATCAGTCTGATAAGGCGGTCGATGATGTTTGTGGACCTTGTCGTTCTGAATGGAATCTTTGTGTTTCAAGCTAATATATATATATTCAGATTACATCGAGGTATGAGGGCATTGTGAAGAAATTGTATTTCCAAGCGGATGATACTGTTCCCACAGGAAGGGTAAGACCATATACTGATATTTCAATTGTGCTTGCTAATTTCGGGTGGTCGTAGGCACTTTGCGATATAGAAGTCGACGACGCCAAGTACCCCGAAGATCATCCTCCGGCCGCGGCGGAGCCCTCTCCACCAGCGCATACTACAACAGGGTCACAGACAACACCCCAAACCGTTCCGGCGTCAGCTGCTCTCTCGACTACGGATACTACAGGCAATTTACCGAAGTCACGCTTTGCTACACTTGCTACCCCGGCTGTCCGCGGGCTACTGAAGACATTGAATGTGAATATCGAAGATGTGAACGGAACAGGCAAGGATGGACGTGTGCTGAAGGAGGACATCCATAAGTTTGTTGCAATGAGGGACACACCGAGTACAGCTGTACCAGCGTCACAGCAAGCCGACACAGCGGTTAGCCTAACGCCAATTCAATCACAGATGTTCAAGGCTATGACTCGGTCACTGACGATTCCTCACTTCGGATATGCCGATGAGCTCAATATCAACAACATATCGGCCTTGAGAAAGAAGATCGCCAACGACAAGAACGACCCAAGAAAGATCACGTTCCTCTCATTCGTGATCAAAGCGGTTTCGCTTGCTCTGAATGAGTACCCTATTCTCAACGCGAAAGTCGATACCAGCAACCCCGACAAGCCGCAGCTTATTATGCGACCAAGACACAACATCGGAATTGCGATGGATACCCCGCAGGGTCTGATAGTCCCTAACATCAAGGACGTGGGCAGCATTTCCATTCTAGACGTCGCGCAGGAGGTCTCGCGTTTAAGTGCACTAGGGAAGGAAGGTAAACTCACTCCTGCAGACCTCAGCGGTGGTACTATCACGGTCTCGAACATTGGAAATATTGGTGGTACTTATGTGAGCCCGGTTATTGTGACCAACGAGGTGGCCATCCTAGGAGTCGGAAGGTCACGGACAATACCCGTTTTCGATGAAGCCGACCAGGTAGCCAAGGGCGAGGTAGTGAATTTCAGCTGGAGTGCGGATCACCGAGTTGTGGATGGTGCAACAATGGCGAGGATGGCAAGCAAGGTCAAGGAACTTATCGAGTCACCAGAGCGCATGCTCTTGAGCCTGCGATAGCCTGGCTCTAAATGTAGGGCCGAGCGTGGTATTTAGAGGTACATAGATCATAATGGAGAACTCTCAGGTATAGTGTGTGCCGTAAAGCTCCTCTACTACGTTAACTGCCGTGTCGAGCCTCCGCCGCCAGTGAAGATTCCACCTCCTCAGAGTGTGGAAACTTCGAACAGGTGCATGGAGTTGGACTGGTTGGACCCTCGACGCCGCCTGGTTGATCTTATCCCTGCTGATGAGCCTATCAATCTGGATGATAGGAACTCCCGTACAATTTTGGAAAGTTGGATCCTTTCTTTCTGCGGTTCGGAGACCAAGATTGAAGAATGGGACCCGTTTACGGCCGAGATGAGATCTCTGTCGTTCCCATTAGACATGGATATTCCTGCAAAATTACGGGAGGCACTTGATAGGAGTCTATCACACCTGTAGCTGGTTTTTTCTGCTGTGTCATCTTCCAAGAAAAACTGGAAGACAGTTTCCGCGTCTGGCCCGATCCTTGTTCAATATCCCATCTGGCCATTTCGCTTCAAACAAGTCGAAGCAATAGCAAACGAGATCCTCCGGTGTTGGTTGTTTGTTCGAAATGCCTTCTCCCATCCACGCGCCTCCCTATATGAGGATTGTTGGCTGAATGATTGATCTTGCAAACTAACCACTAAAACCATTTCAATTTCGTTTCTTGCTGGAGTTCCTTGTTGGAGTATGCAGGTTTTTTTCTTGGTTTGCTTTTATGCAACTGTTTTTGCAATTTTATTCCGGAGGCTGTTGCCTCCCTTGAGGAAAGCAGCTGCTAGGATTGATGATCAGGAAACAGTAAGATATATATTTTAAGCTATATCTAACAGTTCACGAGTCCACGGGTCGAAATAATAATGCAATCGTCAAATGATGAACTAATCCAAGCGTATTCTACACCTTAAGCATGACAACCGTATACCAAACCCATGCTGCGGTACTCGTTGTGGTCAATAATACACTAAAACAGAACTACTAGCGTTATGAGAGTCGCCGGCTCAAGAAAAGAAAGTTCGTGGAGTAGTAGTAAAAAGTAAAGTGTATTCTCACTAGCAGGCTAGAAAGGAAATAGGAAGACACAGCATACGTATACAGGAATATACATAGTGAGTAGCAGAGGAATGGCGAGGGTATATGTTGATACCGCGATAGCTGGTATCATATCGGAAGTAGATAGGATAGGTGAGCGGGAGGTTTAGCCCCAACTAATCAGGGTGGATGGTGCTCGTTTGCTCGGAAAGTATGGTTCGCGCTAGTCCACGTCATACTTACTCCGCGGCCACAGGAGCGGTTGCTTGTGCTTGTTGCTGGTTGTTTGGATGCTCTCTTCCTGGGCCAGGAGTCGCAGAGCCTGGTGGGAGCTGGTGGTGTTTTTGCTCGGCGGCCTGCCGCATCTGGATCTGCTGCTGCCGGGCTACTTCAGGCGTTGGGGGGATTTCGGGAGCGAGACGATGGAGAATGATTTCGGATTGTTTGAAGTATCGACGAGCGTCTAAAAGATGAGGAGTTAGTATACAAGGGCCCACAAGATAGGCAAAAATACAGCGGTCGGTGTAAAATATAAAACCGGACGAATAACTGGGGACGGTGGAGTCCACCACGTGAGGGTCTTTTAGCGTGGGGGTTTCAGCCGGGGAGACGCCGATAATGGTGCCTGTAACCAACCGGGCCGAGCGCCGCGCAACTTTGACTGGTCCGAAATCGTGATCAATTGCCGACGGCTATTGATGGATTGGACAAGGGGAAATTGGCGGTGAGAAAGATACTCAGGCACCAAAGATACATTTGTGAGGCAGTTGCCAGCAATGCGCTCAAATTCAAGGCGCAGTGAGATAAGAAAGGATACATCATGGGCCCGTGCAACCAGGTTAACGTACCTTCGTCAATGAGAACTAAACTCAGATAATAACGTGTCGAAAACTTCATGTTGACATCCCGGAAAGTTGGCGTCAAGTCAAATCCACCAAGGAACAAACGAATAGGAATGGTTTCACCTGCTGATAGTAAGCACAAGTTCATCCCAGTTGTCTTTCCCTTCATCTCCCCCGCGCAGTCGTCTTTCTGTCTGAACAGGCGGAGGGGATCACGTTTCAACGAATCGAGGGTCTCAAAAGGCGATCGGAGAGCTTAAAAGCGTATGCAAGGAGGAACAAATGCGAAGGGCTTACCTCTAGAAGGTGATCCGTCCATGATCTTTGCTCGGTTAGCCAATCAGCAAACAATTCGCGGCGGTATAATTTCAAACACTAACCTCAAATCGCACCAACGTCTCGCTCTCATTATACTCATTCGGCCGGGTCCCAGTCGTTTCTCGTCGAATAATCGATAGCTCCATGTGTTTGATCTTCAGGCGTACCAGGAGGAAGTAAATGCGTCCCACGATGACATCCTTGAGGTGGTACTTCGACTTGGAGTATTCAAACTCTATGTGCAGGCAGTCTTCGATACCAACATCCATCTTGATCGGGTTGTTGCTCTCTTCTGGCATGCGATAAGAATAAACCCATAAGTCCTTCTCTCGAATCACGTCCGCCATGCGCCTAGATACCGTCACCCGGACAAAATACCGTAGCTTCACGTTGATGCCATTGTATGATTCGTATTGCTTCTCGACATTCTTGAAGTTGAAGGGGAAGGTTTGGGGGTGTTGCAGCTCGCCGGGAGCCGCGAGTTCCTGGACCAAGGATAGGAATTCGTGGTGGTTGCCTCTATCGTAGAATATCTCTGTATCATGCGCAAAGCTTCGTATTAGTAAGTTGTCACAGGAATATTCCATCTTGATAAGACCGTTCGCAACACGCGCGCATGGCTTAACGAAGCCAGCCAGCTAGCTTTCCGTACCTATCGTCCCGATAAACTGCACTTTGATGCCTGTGTGTTCCAGCCGTTTACCGTCCTTGGGTCTGACAGTTACAGCACCCTTGACTGATTCTCCGTCCATGTAAAGGGGCACCTTCTCCCGATGGCCCTTTTCCAGCTTGACATCCACCATCTGGCGCTCGTCGCCATCCTCAAGGACAACGTCGATGTCAAGCGGGGTTGAGAAGAAGAGGGAAGTCATGGTGAGTATACCGATATATTGGTACTTCTCAATTTGTCAATTCGGCCGCGTAGGTCAGAGAACCACAATGACAAGAATAACGGCCACTCGTTGAGCTCAGATGAGCTTCTCACTGGGGTCGACAGCATCTCGCATTACTGCCTGGCGGTGGCATATGCGGATTACGTAAGGTGTCCGCCTGAGTCTGCGGACAATAAGCACGACGCCAAAACCTCAGCTGGTTGTCACTTCGAGCTTCGGGGAAGCCATATAATTTAATTTTTTTCTCGATATGGTGAACTATATCTAACACGCCCAGTTGTCGCTGAGCAAGACCAGTGTTTGAAGTTACATGGCTCAGTAGTCAGCAATCCATGTCGACGGAGCACATACGCTGCCAAGAAGGGCCGCGGTCGAACAATGGTGTCTCGCCCCAGCAATTACGGTATACGCAGCAAATAATATACTCTGAATACCTTCCGAGAGAGTCATTCTGCCAGAATGAAAGGGCATTTGGTGCGGGGTTTTGGATGGACCAGATGTTCTGTGTGGCTGTTTGAAGCCATATAACACCGAGGAAACCCATTTCCGTTGCACCGAGCAAAGAATTGAGTGTCCTCATTCGCCAGCCGGCAGAAAGGTGCAGGAATACGAGAAAGTCGGAGCAAACATACTGAGTCATCTGTGCAGACCAGACAGATCATCAGGGAATGCTTTCCTGCAGGAAGACTTGCATTTTTTCCACCGCATGAGCCTCAGCGGATTTCCCCGGATTCAAGCCACACCCAAACTGCCCCATTGTCAACCAATCATAATCCTCTAACATCTTATCCCCGATGGAACGGTCTGTCACTCAGGAGTTAATACCGTCATCATCGGGCGAACTGACAAGGCTACTGATAGCGCCTGAATCGCCATGACAGCTGGGGTTTACCCTGGAGAGTGGCGTTTGACCAAGAACTGAAAGTCCGGTGGTTTGTCCGATTGCTACTCGTCACAAAGCAATCACGAGAGATCAGGTTTCCCAGGTTGGACAGCATTGCATGGTTACCAGTTTACCAGTGATTTAGGCACCAAGATCCTGTGAGACCGCCAGATTTCCAGGTTATGGTGGGCAACAGCACGGGTCGTCTACCACGGCAGGTGGACGAGCCGAATCTGATAAACGAAGATCCGGGCACAGACCCGTCAGGGTCATGGCTGTCACAGACGGAGACGCTCAGACTACACTTTTAAGCGTTGACAGGAGCAGATACGTCCATCGGCCTCTTCTTTGGTCTGTGGGAGTGAAAGTACGATGCTGTATCATTTCCGAATAACATCCCACGCAATACCATAGCTGCCTAATGCGGTATAGCGTGGGGGCACACGACGGCCTTTGAATGCCTGGATGGATTTTGATGGAAGCATTTTTCACAAGATGATTGGCCTTTGGCGAGGGTTCTTCATGTTTCGCACAAATCAGAGCCCTTGCCCGATTCCTCAACTGAGAAACCATTCTTTCTCAAGCTTGTAATTTTGTATTAATTGCAGTACCTGCTTCGCCCCCGGCCTCCCCGGCTAATGAACACTAGTATGTGACATCATAGACAAGAGATCGCACTCTTTTCATGGCCGCCAGATGAGATTTGCAAGTTAATCTGAAGTGGTAAACGCGATTCCTTGCATCGCGGATTTGAATATCCTCATTTGATCAATTGTATGTTGAAATCCACAGCACTGTGAACAGTGTACACCGTATTTAGTTGTCGGGTGTGTCTGCGATCAGCCGCTAACAACCAGACCGCTGGACTCGCTCTTCCAGGACTTTGTTTGCTTCCCCCACTCTCCCCCACCGGCTGTATTCATATGTATTTCTCTTTTCCCCTTGCTCGTTTAATCGCCGATTTCCTACTGATATCGCTAATCCATCGCCCGGAATGGGGAGTCGGGAAGTGGTCCTGGTATACAAATATTGGGCCATGACCCACTGGTGCAAACCCGGTCCCGACTCCTGAGACAGTCCTGATTTACCATTTATTAACCCTGGCTATCCTGACACAATATAATCTGCTCCTGCCCTCATCCTGTACTTGTACTCTCACCCTTTCACCCGTTTGCGTTTGCGGCTATTCACTCTAATCAACTGCTACTACGTGCCACTCTGTTGTCTTTTGTACTACAGTTGCAATCAACCCTCCCAACACATCTAAACTTTGCGCCTGCGGCGACGCAACGACTGTGCCTGTTCATACGCCGTCTTCACTACTCTCGCACCCTCACCCTCACGTCATCCTCCTTCATTCCTGTGTATAAATAGCGAGAGAGCTCCTCTCTTTAACCTCTTTCCAATATGTTATCCGCCGGCGAGCGTCAACCTCCAACGGTCATAGATCCTTCGCGCACGAAAGTCTCGGCGCTCAGCCACACAACAGCACCGTCTTCAAGTTCAACGCAAGTCGCAATGTCTTCAGACAACCTCCAACACATCTGGATCGTCACTGGTCCCGCCGGCAGCGGCAAAAGTACTGTCGGAATATACCTCCACCAACAATTGGGCGTTCCATTCCTTGAGGGTGACGACGTAAGTCTTCTCGCCTATCTATAAATCTACCCTATCCGGACTAACACATCGACAGTACCACCCGGCCTCCAACAAAGCCAAAATGGGCTCCGGCATCCCTCTCACCGATGCGGACCGCTGGGACTGGCTCATCGCCCTACGCAACGCAGCAACAACCCTCCTCACTCCCACCTCCCCATCCACCCCAGCACCCCGCGGCGTCGTCGTCGCCTGCTCCGCGCTGAAAGAAAAGTATCGCGATGTTATGCGCCTTGCTGCCTACGGCACCCCAAATGTGCGCATCCACTTCGTCTACCTCAAGCTCGACCGCTCGACCCTGTTTGCGCGCGTCTCCGCCCGCCAGGCGCATTACATGAAACCTGGAATGGTGGAGAGCCAGCTTAAGGATTTGGAGGAGCCTGGCTCCGCTGAGTGGGATGTTCTTACCGTTGATGTACACGCCGAGGCTGCAGTTGTGCAGAAGGACGTTATGACCGCTGTACAGTCGGTCTTGGCTGGGTATGAGGCTGGAGCTTCACTCTGAGATTTGAATTCATGGGCCCTCGGCTTTTTTTTTTTTTTTTTTTTTTCTCTTTTTGCTGTTTATCCCAAGGAGTTTCATCCAGGGTATGGGATGCATGGGTGGTGTTTTCGGGGAGTTTTAACTAGGTTTTTTTTTAGCTTTTTTAGCTTTTCTTTTCAACACTAGTACCCTACATGGTTTTGCTGGAACCGAACCATACAATGCATCGAACTTTGACTATTGTTTTTGTCTATGGAGCGCCAGGAGGCATGGTCTTTGGCAACAGTAACGTACAATATGAGGCAACGCTAAAGTAACAAGCAAAAAAGTACCCGTGTGTATATCTATGCGTCCTAGTGCATATAGTAAAGTGACGATATTATGCGGGACTGCCAACCTCATGTAACACTTTGCCCAGAGCACGTAACACTTGTCCATCATCTCGCTCCTTGCCCGCCACTTGCACTGCCTGCACAACAAGTGGATATATCCACACAAGGTGTTTCTTGTGGTTCTGGTTTTGGCCGGGTACTGAGCTTGGCGTAGGCGGTAGTGGGATCGCTGATGGTTCGCTCCGGAGATTGACCATTCCTTCAAGAAGATGCAATAACGCCTTGCGTGCTGGGGTCGGCTGTGGCATGAGCCCGCGCAGGGGTTGATCTGCAATATAGCCCTTTAATGAGACAGCACATCGGAGGATGAGGTATGGGGATGTGGAACGAGCAATCGAGATCTTTTTCTGGGCGTCTTCATCCGTCGATGAGCTTTGGCCGGGTGATGATGATAGCTGAAACAGAGTGTCTAGTGTGTGATATGCCATCTTGGTTCGAGTAGTTGGCGGTGGGTCGAAGGTTCTTCCTGGGCGTACATCATATATACCTTCAAGTGGCCCATTCTCATGGTATTTGTTTGGCAGATCGTGTCGTTGTGGGTGATAGATAAAAGAGGAATGAAGTAGAGCGCAGGCGAAATCCCGCCTAATGTTATCCTGAATTGCTGAAGCCCCGAGTGATGGAATGATTAGAGACTTCAGCTTTGAAAATGCATCAATGTCAAAAGCTTCGTCGGATAATAGAGAAGCGCCCGGGATGGATGCGCTTCGGTAGCCCTTGGCGGCGATGATGCCATTCGCAATTTCGATAACACATTTCCAGAATCGAGATACTTCAAGCTCGCTTGCACTATCATATTGCTTCTCCACGTAAGGAATTGCCACCCGCAAAACGTTCAACGACGCTGTGCTTGATTTCTGCCAGAGGCTAGGTTCTTTATCCTTCCCAGGCCATTCATATCGCTGGACGATGGGGTTTGCGAGATGCTCCAGGGCAGTCGATACAGAGCCGTCCCTGAATATATCTCGTTTAATACCATATTCAGCAATGTACCAGCTAAGAAGATCTATCACATTCTTGGAGAAAGCAACGTAGGTCGGTCTTCTGGTATCACTATTTGGTGACCATCTTGAAAGAGCAGAGTCCGCGAACTCTGATAAACACTGGAGAATCTGGCCCTGAAAGTCATCTTTCTCTAAGCACATCATTCTTAAGCAGTCAAGTATCAGGGCCTGCAACTGTGACGGTCGATCGACGTCGGGCGAATATTTAGGGCATATCGAATTCCAAGCGGTCATTTTCATATGTTGTAAAATCGTTTCGATATCCTGCTTCGTTAATTTGTCCTTGTACAAGCGATAAATTTGCTGGAAACTGTGCAGATACGATATCGCGGCATCCTGATTAGGCTGGTCCAAATCCAACGTATCTTCCTTGTCCATCGGGTGGCCACTGGACCATACCGCCCAGGCCGACTGCAGGGACTGCGTACTGAGTCCGTCTGGCTGCTGAACTCGCAAAAGAATGCCAGACAAACTCGAGAACACTGCTTGACTAAAAGCAATAAGGCGCCGGTTGGCTAGCTTTTGAAAATAGTCAAGCAATCGCTTCCAAGATCGGTCGAACATATCATCTTTCGTGATAGTCTCAAAGAAGTTGGTGACAAGATCAGAGATCCCTTTTATCACAAGAACTGCTGTCTCGGACCATGCCTTTGCCTCATCAGAGTCTTTGCTAGCCTTGCTTTGCACGTTGATGAATGAAGCCTCAATCTGCTCGACCATTCGGAACAAAACACGATTCAAGCATAGAGACCACGCTTTAGGTGAAAGCTGTTGGCCGTAGGCATCAAAAATTCTTAGCAAAGTATGAATCGCGCAGTTTCTGACTTCCGATCTGCTATCTGTCGTGATGTCTACGATCCGCAGCAGGAGCAATAGCCAGAGCGCATTGCTCGAGACAGAGCGATCATTCGTCTTTGCTAATTCAGCAAGTTTATCCTCACTGACAGATAAGTCGACGTGCGTTTCAATAGAGAAGCGCTCTGTCTGATCCTGAAGGAAATCGGAGACGTTCCAAAAGGATGACGTTGTGGTAAGCGATATGTTGAAGACCTGCTGTTGCAGAGCAAATTTTGAGAAGGATTCCACAAGGTCAAGACGACATTGCAGCGGAAGTTGGGTCAAGAAGTCAGATGCTATGAGTTGCAGGCTTTTATATGCAACTTGGATGAGCCGATGGGAGTCGGCTACCAGCGCCCGCCTACCAGCATCGAGGTCTTTCGCGGTGTTGTTGTTTCCCCTTGGTGTCGGTACGCCAAATACACTGGATATGAGGCCAAAAACAGCTTCCCAGCATTGAACAAACGTCTCAGCGAATTGTTCCAGAATATTCTTCAATGTTTCCAAGCTTTGCTCGTGAACTTCAACTATAGAAGCCGATGGAGAGCCCAACTGGCAGCCACTACTTTCGTAGAGCAGTTTGACCTGGGCTTCTAGTGTCTTCAGATTTCTCAACTGTCGCGCATCCCTTTCCAAATCACTTTCGCCAACCATTTGTTTCATCGTCTCAAAGACAAGGGAATTGAGAACCTCATTTGCATGCAGACGGTGATCTTGACCGATCTGGGCGTTAGCTGCAGTTGCCATTAACCGGTCCGTAAGAAGTTCCCAGGCGCTTTGGTCGCTCTCTGCCAGTGATGACAGTCTTTCCAAATTTGCTTTGGCTAAACTCTGTGCTCTATCCAAAACGAACCTTAATTCCTCTTCCTGAATCCTTGATTTCCCTAGCGCATGCGACACACGACGGGACGACCGGCGCATACGACCAGAGCTCGGCTGTAAACGTGCTTGTCCTATACTCATTTCAGGGGCCTCGGTTGTTTTGGGTTCCTCCGTTGCTGCAGAAAGCTCCAAAAGTGCAATCAGGAATTCCCTGAAAGTGTCGTCAGGATAATCACTGGTGCTTTCGAACAACTTGGATGATGCAGAGTGCACGGCCATAATTTCTGCTCCGAGGTTCCCTTGAGGCACATCCCCTACTGTCCCTCCTGTGGCCTCTAAAGCACTGCCGGCTGTACTTTGCGATTTCGTCGGTGATTTGTTAACCAACAAATCTGCATCCTGGAGTGTCCCAAGAATTATTGCCCAAGCAGGCCGATCCATGGTGGGTCCAAGTGCAATGCCCAAATTGAGCAAAGCTCGTAAACAGAGAAGGTTTCTTGTACTGAGGGAGAGGGCTTGGTCGCTTGAGGGCGCTGCGGGGCCTTCTGTGGGTGACTGGGGCGTAACATGGGAGAGTTCGTTGCCCTTTTGTTCCTTTTCCATCACTTCATTTTGTTGAACCCCCGGTGTTGCTTCTGAACTAACAGGATTCGCGATGCTCGTATCAGTTGGCATGGAGGCTTTGCCGAGAGTGGTCAAGAAGGCATCTCTGGGAGTGGACAGTCTTAGGAGACCAGCGACGTGTGTCAGCTTCTGGAAAGACCGAACAAGGTTGTGGTAAAAATCATCGTCTAGCGACGCATATAGAAAAGTCGAACATGTCGCTAGAACGGCCGGCCAACAATCCTCAACAATCCCCGCGCAGGTCCGGATCGTTGACAGTTGAGGATGGGATTCTAGATCGAGAGGGTTGATCGGCACCGGAAACTTTTTAGTTGACCTCGATCGTTTTAAGGAATCTCCCCTTTGTAAGTCCTGCGAAGCTGCCGCAGAGCCCCCATTTCGCTCCCCTGCAATGCGGCCTTTCCGCTTCGGTTTCAGGTCAGGCACTGTAAGCGGAAGGATGAATTTGGCGAGCCCTTCAGCAAATGCGCTTACGCAGTTTAGCACCAAACTGTAAATGTAGGTTTCAGGCGGCAGTGGAGGTTCAGTCTTATCAAGCAGTTCCAGGTACGGTGAGCGAACTACGCTCCACTGATTGCTGATGCCCGGCACATTGGTGTCATTCGATGGAACCGAGGTTCCAATGACTCCTGCCACTCCTCCAACCTCGAGAGTTATTTGCTCTTCCGTGATAGACCGAGTGTGTTCCGCCCGTGATGGCACCGTTGAACGAGCGCTAACACCGATCAAAGAAGGCTTTTCAGCTGCCAGCCGAACAAGCGAAGCCATATGGTCTCGAAGGATATTTTTTCTCCCTTCCTCGGCATCGTATAATGAGTAAATTATCCTGACGAGGCCTGGTTCAGCATATAGGCCTCGAAACATCTCCATACAGAGTACTCGCTTCCATGACGCGGCTCCGTCGGGTTCAAGTAGGTGCGTCAGAAGCGATAGCGCCATTTCACATTCTGCAGTTAATAGAGACAAGTACCGCTTAAGTAGAATAAGGAGAATTCTAGCGATTCGCACCATTTGAGAGAATGTATGCCTTTCCGATAGATATCTAACGGTCATGGGAATGAGGCGACTCCGTAGCACTTGCGTGAGTTCCGGGTGATCAACAAATAGTTGGCCACTGTTGAGGAGAATACTTTCAATCAACTCCAAAGTAAACGCTGGAGAGAGTGACTTGATTCGCAGAAAGTGCAGCTGTTCGCCATCCACAAGCCGACAAAGATCATCCAAAGCCTTACCGGTTAGTCGAGCAAGCGATATTCCAGCAGGACACTGTTAGGACTCACCCGTAAAGCATCCAGCGCAAAATACCCTATTTTCACAAAGCCTCCATCGATTTTCACTGTGGTAGTCGGCATCGACTCTTGGTGCATCTCTATGACGATATAAGAACATGCCACAGGTTTCGTATCACCAAATTTAACTTACGGTCTTCGATAGACACCCGCTCAAACGTGGAAACAACAAGCTGCTGCAACGTAGCCGCTGCCGTACTGGAGACGGCGAGGGTCTTGCTCGACTGCAAGGTTGCACATATCTCAAGTGTCGTGACAAGGAGCTCCCCGCCCAAGTCATTGGAATAGTGCTGTAATAAAGACGGCAAGGTTTGCAAGATCTTGAGCTGAATATCCAGGGCTTCCTGGCGTTAGTCTCGGTGTAATTTGGGAAGAAATCGGTAACTAACTTAGATTTGTTATTTCTTTCAGCCCGCTTAGGACATCCTTCAGCCGCTCTGACGGCAATGACTTAGATGCAACCAGTCGCTGCAGGCAAACGACACCAATTCCGGCGAGTTTTGCATGGCGACTATGGCATGCCAAAATGAACGGGTTAACAAACCGGGGCTTGCGCGCAAGGTCTTTTTATTGCTCAGTACACGATTCCTAAAGGTAAAAAGAAAACCAGAAAGGGTGCAATCTAACCAGCAGATATTTGCGCCTCTGAGGTAGAAGGAAGCGCCTTCAAGTCATTGAGGGACTCGTCAGCAGCCTACAATCTAGTCAGCTGTGGGCTCTGGCATCCCTGCTCCGAGAACAGGAAAGGAGGTCAAACATTTCGCAATTCAGAATTCTTTCTTTTGGATTCTTGGATGAGATTAAGAAGTTCCGACTGTAGTAATTGGGAGGACATTTCCAGTTCAAATATTGCCGCGGACTACGCATGGCCGAGACCCGTCCAACAGCTAGGTAGTGACAATCAAACAATACCGGGCAGCTGCACGGTCGTCATGAAGTTGCTGAGATCGCCAATGGGTGAAACTCAAAAGAGACTAATCGTGATCCGTCCTCAGCTCCATATAAGTGAAGCAAAAACGGCTAGCATTCTCCAGAGCAAAACTGCCGAAAATGACCAGGTGTATAAACAATCGCAGCAAGTCGCCCGCCGTGGCTTCAAAGGCGCCAAGACACCGAGATAAATTCCACGTGATGTACTCTCTTATCATCACGTGCAGATAACTTTCACCGCAAGAATCGTATTAGATTACCACGAATTCAGGACTTTTGCTATGTAATGTAAGTGAATTACCTTCTATTCACCCCCACAGCTTGGTAGGATGGCTTGATATCGAAGAGCGGATAAGGATTGTGACGACAGCCCCTCTTTTACTTGGTGATGAAATTGTTTCTCCTCCGCCAACCCCTCTTCACCGTCACTAAATTGTCACCTGTCAGTTCGTTTCTCTCGTCTCTTAAGTTTTCTTTTCTTCTAGAGTTTCCAGTTCATAATGTCTGCAAATACGAAAATTCCCCGGAATTTTAGGCTCCTAGAGGAGCTAGAGAAGGGTGAGAAGGGCTTGGGAGCAGGTAGGCTTGCGACACCGGCGAACGTCAGTGTAGACCTTTGGGCTGATTCATTTTTGCTCTGTTAAATTAGAGGCCTGCTCCTACGGTCTTGCTGATGGCGAGGACATGATGATGAGCAACTGGAATGGAACCCTCCTGGGGCCCCCTCATGTATGCTTTACACACTATCTCGGTCGATTCTCTAGAATGCAATTCTCTAACACTGGCCCTGCTCAACTACAGAGCGTCCACGAGAACAGGATATACAGTCTCAACATCCATTGTGGTCCTGACTACCCCGATAGCCCTCCAACTCTTCAATTTATCTCGCGCGTCAATATCCCATGCGTTGAGCCACACTCCGGCAAGGTTCGTCTTACTCGAAACTGAAAGAAATAGCGGGCGGCTGTTGGCTAAGCTTAATATGATGATCAGGTCGACCCCGCGAAGTTGCCCTGTCTGGCACAGTGGAAGCGCGATTATACCATGGAGACTGTCCTAATTGAGCTTAGAAGGTAAGTGCGCTACCGGTCATCTTCATATTATTCACATTCCTAAGAAGTCCAGGTACATGGCTTTACCGCAACATAAGAAAATTCCCCAGCCTCCGGAGGGCTCGAATTTCTAAGTTTTGCATCATAAATGAATGACCAGTCGAAAACGGGGTATTCGGTCGGTGTTCGCGTCCGGTTATTAGCTTCTCCTTGACTTATTAGAGCATGTTTAGTCTATGCATGACGGCAGGCATCGCCCCATAACAGCGAAGCCTAGCTGCAATCAATTACTAGCTTCTTTCAGCTATATATCTGTGCGGTGAACGGCAGACATACTGTAAATTAAGACCGTCGTCTGCTCGATCTTTTCGCCATTGCGAGCGTGGGGCTACAGTGCTTACTGCTTTTACATCTTGATGCTCAAATGTTAGGGCGCAATGATGATATATCACCACGGCATTTTCCCACGCTGAACTGGAAGACACGATACTCATATTCAGGCTCCTTACACTATTCGTATGAACTAACAGGATTCCAATCTTTCAGTAATATTTTGCAATATTTTGGACTATTCTCTCTTATACAGCACGTGACGTGCATGGTATACAGTTATGTCGCCGTTACCCGTCCCGAAAATAATTTCCTGGCATCCGCAGTCGAGCTCCGAACGTATGGGGAAGAATGCATCGGCTTGTTGTCCCCAAATTATCTCCTACGCATCGATTTGCATGTAAGCTCGGGCAATCTAATTCTTATCCGTCCCTTCGTGATTGCTTACCAAAACACACTTGTTAGGCCTAGCACTCTATCGAGCGCTCCTTCGACGATGTAACGACTTACAACGAACCGCGCCTGGGCTCGTCTCGTCGCAATCGCACATTCAAGAACGGTTTCGCAAATACAAAAAACTTCAAAGTCCTTCTCAGACAGCAAATGCGCTTAAAGCCGGGTACGAGGTACGCAGCCACCGGCCTTCTTTTCATGATTTATGGCTAAACGAGGCAGGCTCTTGACCTTCTATACTCGGCGTCGCAAGGGAATAAGCATGACTCTAGTCTGATAAGCACCATACTTTCCGAAGCACATCTTGCGAAACAACGCAAAAGGAAACTCCAATCTGTGTTATCCGAGCTGCGACCCGTGCAGCCCCCATCACAGAAGCAAATCAAGAAAGAGAAAAACCGACGATTTCAGGAACTTACTGTTCGGCCGCATCCGGATGCGACGCCTATATTGTCACGACCTCGACCTGTTGTGAGCGGTCGGCGCCGTATTCCTGTCCTCGTCAACGCCTGCGGCATTCCATTCTTGCGCATCAAAAAACCACAGCCACAAAGCATCAGCCGCGTCATAAGAACAAAAATAAATAATCGACAGCGTTTAGCTGATTGCCGACAAATGTTGGAGCCGGAGATTCTATTTGCGAAGGATGAAGATAATTGGGACTCACTCACGACCGGCGAAGAGGCGGAATCTTGGGCTAGCGAGTGTGAAGCCACCTCAAAGGAAATTGACCATAAGCTCCGCAACGACACCATTGAAAACATAAGGGTCGCGGACGCCATGTGGGAAATTGTACTTGCAGAGCGCAAGTTAGCTGAAGAAGAGAAACAGAAGGCCGAAAAAGAGAAGCGATTGACTGAAACATGATATACCTTGTCTCCCTACAATATCGCGCTTTGCCTATCTGCGTTCGCTAGAATACAACACTCATGACTGGCTCTCGCAACCATACCAGTTTATTCGTTTGATTGCCACACCATTTTGGCACACCCATGGTCTACGGCCACATGTTGCAGCCTATAAATCGAGGCCCTCGTCAACACATCTTCCGCCTGTCATTCAACACGAACTACAATGTTGACCTTGCATTGTTCACGCTTATGAGCGCAATGCGCCCAATGAACCCGAAAATATTCTAAGATGGTAGCTGCCTTCCGGGAATTGGGTGGTCGGTTTTACACCGTGCCATCTAGACAGCTCAATGTGTTATGGGCGATGCTACTCTGACCTTTTCAGACTGAATGCATTCAGATCACAACTGATCTGCGATGCAACACATCGAGGTTGCTCAAAATACACTTCCGCCATGTATCTCTTTACTAGAACAGAAAGATTACTCTTGTCATATCGGCTCTATCTTGTTCATCGTCATGCAGTTGGAAGTTGACATGATAGGAAGGACATAGGACAATAGAACACTCGATGGTATTATATTTCAAACTAAAATATCCTATGCTGCTATTTTCATCTTTTCCACGGCAGTCGGCATGCCATCCTCATCCTCTTCATCGAAGTCTGCCTTTCCAGCCAAACCACGTTCCCACAGTTGCTTCCCCGTAAGCTTCTTCTCTTCTTTCGCCGGTGCCTTCTTATTAGCTTTCTTTTCCTCCGCCTCCTTCTCTTCTCGCTTCTTCCTCTCCTCCTCCTCCACCTCCTCCTTAAATTTATCAAGCCACTCAAGGAATGTTTCCCGATTGACAGTGGTACCTTGGAACTTCTTATTCTCCTCTTCCTCGGCCTTAGCAGCCTCCATCTCCTTCACCGCATGAACAGCATTAACGCGCTCGGCCATAAGAAGCTCGGCGCTTTCCTTCAATGCACTGACAAGAGTAAACACCATCGCCATGCCCATATTTTCCTCAATAGTTGGTTGTAGAGCTTCAAGAAGCCTCTCGCGATCTTCGCTGATATCTAGCCGGGGGTGTTTGGGGGCGTTCGGGGGCGCCATCAATTCTATTTCAGGTGCAACTTCGGGGTATTCTTCCGGGTAGGAGACTTGTAAAAGTAAAATGGGAGGTTCGGCTTCCTGCTCATCATTTTCTGGCGGGTCGAGTGTAATTGATATCCGAAAAGAGGTGTCCGATAGGTCTAGATTGCTTGAGTAAGCCTGGGCTCGGCTTGGTTTCGATGTGGCTATCAATTCATCCTACCTGTGATTTCGTCAGGAAATATAGATTCGAGCACCTCGCGCTCTTCAGTCTGGTCTTCGCGGCCCATGTTTAATAGCGGTTTTCTGGGCTCCGATGAGGGGTATTTTGGTGTTGTTCGGAAAACAAAGAAGTGGCTATTAGGTATCGTGGCATACACAGGGCGAATTTTGTTAAGAAACAAAACAACAATACGAGTACCTGAATAAAACGAAAATATTGAATGCCCTGACAAGATGTTAAGCTAAAAGGTGCCTGAATCAATTCTCTGTCTAAATCAAATCGGCCGCGGTCCCTCATGCAAACCAAGCAAACAGATAAGAAAAATGGCCAAACTTGTTCCCACTCCCGAATCGGGAAATACACTGGAGTTCCAGTCGTGCAAATCTTCAAGAGAAGTTTTTAATTATAATAACTATTCCTCAGGCAAGGTTCCGGCGGGAAATTTCCATCTTCCAAAAAATCACATACAGTACGTTATAATATATTGCGACAGACATACCATGGGAAAGCCCAGACCTCACAAGAAGAAAGCTTCCAAGTCCCGCGAAAAGTCCGTTCTGAGCGCTGGCGGCTCGATATCGAAACGAAAAATGAACGAAGACCCCGCTAAGCTTCTCGAGCAAGCAACAGTACTTCTTCAGACCGGGCAGCTCGATGAGGCGCTTTCGCTAGCTCAGCAAGCACTCGAGAGTGCGCCCGCCAACTCTCCGGCACAGCTCTCGAGTCTGAATGCGGTTGCGGGCATTTACGTTGAAATGGGCGAGATTGACCTCGCAAGGAAACATTTTCTACAAGCGGTCGAGCTGGATCCGACCGGTTCTATTCCCGAGTCCGAGGGGGGCGGCGCTGAAAAATTCTTATGGCTCGCTCAATTGAGTGAGCTCGGTGGAAAAGATAGCGTTCAATGGTTTGAGAAGGGTGTTGGGTCTCTGAGGAATGTTATTCAACAATTGGAGGTAGATGCTGGCCCTGCACAGGTATTAGAGCTGGAGGAGAAGAAAGGGAAGATGGCAACCGCACTCTGTGGCGTTGCGGAGATCTATATGACGGATCTTTCGTAGGTTTTTCCCTATTGAGATTTCCCTACCTACACGTTCTCGAGCTGACGGTGTTTCTAGGTGGGAAGAAGATGCGGAAAAGCGTTGTGAAACTTTGATCACAGAAGCCCTACTGATCCAGCCCAGCTCCCCCGAAGTACTACAGACGCTGGCGTCTATCCGAATTTCACAATTACGAGAAGATGATGCGCGAGCAGCACTCTCGCGGAGTCTAGCGTTATGGAAGGATTTGCCGCCAGAGGATCCAAATGTTCCGGACTTCCCGACCAGGATCAGTCTTGCCCGTCTCCTGATGGAAGTTTCGATGTTGCTGGAGGCACTTGAAGCTCTGGAGCGTCTGATCCTTGAAGATGACCAAAGTGTGGAGGCCTGGTATCTAGGCGGATGGTGTCTCTATCTCTTAGCCGAGAAGGGTGAAGCCCCGAAAGATCCTGAGGAAGGAGAGTCAGACGAGGCACCGGGGGCGAAGAGGCACGCATCGCTCGTTGCCAGTAGAGAATGGCTCGGGCAGAGTCTGACGCTCTATCAACTTGTTCAATATGAGGATGAGCGGCTGAAAGAGCACGCTCTGGAGCTAGTGGAGGCTATGAACAAGGAGATTGGCGAAGATATGGAAGATGAAAGCAACGCAGAAGATGGAGAGGGGGATGAAGAGGAATGGGAGGGGATCGAGTCAGACAGTGACCATGAGATGGCTGACTCGTAATGTCAATAGAACGAATATCCATGATGATACCAAATAGAAAAGTTATTTTATTCGCATCGCGCTCACTTCACCAACAAAGTCTGAGATCCGCTACCTATCTCGCTGGAGATAAAGACTCCTTATCGGAGTCGGACCGGATCAACAAAGTTCCGATCACGTTCCCGTACAATGGTGCAGAGCCAACCGTCCTTTTATAGCGTGGCAAAAAGCTCAATGTGAGTTGTTCAGTCGGCATATCCAGAGGCTGCTGAAGGTTTCTCGTTCTCCTCACCAGGATGGACCTTGTCTCAGCGCCCTGTGGGGAAAGCCCGCCGTTGAAGACTCCGCTTGTGGAGGTCGAAGCCGCGGAGGTTGAAGGGACTCTCCCGGCCGAAAACGACGTTCCTGTGGAGGAAAAGGGCTCGGTTTCTCAATCTGAATATGAGACTGACAGCGATGGCTTGGATAACGAGTGGGAAACTCAGTCTCTTTACGAGGACGCCATTCAAATGCTCCGTGATGACCAGCTTCGCGACGGAAGTAAGTAAACTCTGTATAGATGCCCTAGGCCAAAAAAAAGTCTCAGTGCACTGACTGTGTTTCGCCTTTTTTTTTTTAGCAATCCCCGGTGCTTGTACCCTCGAGGAAGCTGTTGAGTTTCGGAAACGACTTCATGAAATTGGCAAGGCACAATTTGTGGAGGAGACGATTGCTCGCGACACAGTGACTGCGAAGAAGCTTTGTACCGCATTTGGGATTTTACCTCCTACTTTTCTTGACGGTGCACCAGACGAGGCATTTCATCCTCTGCTGGCAATCGCGATTTCTCGGGAGTTCACCAGGCGTCAGAAGCTACCCCAGTACAACTCGATTGACGATGCTGTGAAACTGCTTCAGGAATCGAAAAGCATAATTGTCCTGACTGGGGCAGGTGTAAGTGCTGCGCTATTTTATGAATGCACTTAGAGGATACTTATGGTCAATTAGATCTCTACCAGTCTGGGGATTCCGGATTTCAGATCCAAGGACACTGGACTCTACTCACAGTTGGAACACCTGGGTCTCAGTGACCCGCAAGAAGTATTTGATATTCACATTTTCCGCGAGGACCCAACTATATTCTATTCAATTGCGAAGGATATACTCCCGACTGAAAAGAAGTACTCGCCGACTCACGGATTCATTCGGCTGCTTCAAGATAAGGGGAAGTTGCTTACCAACTACACCCAGAATATTGACAACATTGAGGCAAATGCTGGTGTGCTTCCGGAAAACATTGTGCAGTGCCACGGTTCTTTCGCGAAGGCTACGTGTGTCAAATGTCATCACAAGGTGTTAGGAGATGAGATCTATGACGACATCAAAAAAGGAGTTGTTCCTGAATGCCCCCAGTGCCGCAAGCAGATTGGGGAAGATGCGCTGAAGCCTCAAGGGCAGAAGCGGAAGCGGAGCGGCAATTGGGCCGACAAAGATAGGAAGGCCAATGCAGAGGACAGCTCCGACGAGGAAGACTACGAGATACCAACTCCAGGGGTGATGAAGGTTAGTGGACACCTATATGGGCTGTACTTAAATCGCTAACTTCCCTTGATTAGCCGGATATCACATTCTTTGGAGAAGATCTCCCCGATGAATTTGGACATCGTCTCCTTCATCATGATAGGGACAAAGTGGACTTGGTCATTGTCATTGGAACGTCGCTGAAAGTTGCTCCTGTTGCGGAGGTTCCGGGCGTGCTACCACCTCACATACCCCAAATCTACATTTCTCGCACCGTAGGTACTCAGACTGATGGAATTGAATCTTGTTGCTAACATGGATATATAGCCTGTATCACACACGAATTTTGATATCGATTTACTTGGCGACTGTGATGTGGTGGTGTCTGAGCTTTGCCGTCGAGCTGGGTGGGATCTGAACCATGATATGATACCCGCTGATGAGAAGGTCGACACCGCCCCGGTCTTCGGATATGGCTCACGACATGTATTCAATGTTAGCGGTTAGCATAGCGGTGGAGTTTCGGGTCAGATGGTTATTGGGCTTTAGTCTGTCGTTATCGATGGCGTCATGTTATGATATTTGAAGGTTTGTGGGGAGAATGTTTCCCGATGTTTGCGCTTTTCTTTTGCTTTTTGATATTGAGAGATTCCCATGCCTGGATGGCAATTATGTTGCTGGTATGCTTCTTGAGAGACGATATCTCCGATAGAGCGCATATGTGTGTTTGTGTATTTTATAGAACGATTATGGCTTGCCTGAACATATTTAATTTTAACCGAGAATGGAACTTACGTACGTCTTTTTAAAAGATCTTTGGTTCTTTTTTGATGGTTGTAACTGAATATTGTAATGCCTGGTGTAGGTGAAAGTCCAACCGTCGCGCGGCTTCATTCTCTGGGAGGAAGAAAAATCTCATACCACAACCTCCATCTCAACACAAACCAATATTAGCCCACGCAGCACCGGAAAAGACATTCCATGCCACTTTTTTTCTTTGGTTGATTCTCCGAAAACATAATTTCCGAGTTATCCAACTCGAAACCCAAGTAGTGCACAAAGGATGGAGTACCTCATCCGCTTCGCCCAAACGCATGAGACTTTCCGACAACCGGAAATTCAGGCGCTAGCCTGGTTGCACAATATAGATCTTGAGATCGTCTCCTACAATGAACTCGTGAGTCTTCAATTCCTGCTGTTTTTTCCGGTGCCTCTACCAAAGCCTGATAGCCTATGCTGGGTTGCAATACACCCCACTCGACCGAAAAGAAGAGCATAAAATGAATCATCACACTAACAACGCGCCAGTCCCCATACTGTGTCGTACGGCTCCCAAATGAAGAAGCAGCACGTACTCTTGTCTCCCGCAGCATCCTAGTAAAGGATATCTTCGAACTCTGGGGGCAGGGCACCACTTATGATGCCGTCCATGCCGATGTCCACAGGAAAACGCAGCATCTCTGGGCTCAGTACAAGGACATACCATTCCGGTTTACAGTTGAGACATTCGCTGGAAAGCGCAGCTCATCCCAAAAAAGAGATATTATACAATCATTTTCTTACCTTGGCTTCGAAGGCCCAATCACCTTAAAGAGCTTTGAACAGGACTTCTGGGTGCTAGAACAGTATTACGATGTCACACATATTCCGGCTGCGGAGAAATCGCAAACTCTAAACAAAGGGCCAGATCCAATAAATATATACATGGGTCGCTTCGTCTCAGAGAGCAGCCGTGAGGTCATCAACAAGTATGACTTAAAGAAGCGTCCGTACATCGCCACTACATCTATGGACGCTGAGTTGAGTCTAGTCACTGCAAATATGGCTGGTGCAGCACCAGGAAAGTTATTCTATGACCCTTTTGTTGGAACAGGTAGCTTCTGCGTTGCTGCAGCTCATTTTGGCGCCCTGTCTTTTGGCTCTGATATCGATGGGCGAAGCTTCCGTGGGAAGGAAATGGCGAAGTGGAAGACCACAGGTGTACAACTGAACTTTCAACAATATGGAATCACCAGCAAATTTGGTGATCTGTTCACTTCAGACCTGACTAACACGCCTCTAATTGACCGTCAATTTCTTGACGGTATCGTTTGCGATCCGCCTTATGGAGTGCGCGAGGGCCTACGGGTTCTAGGGACGCGAGACAACCGCCCAAAAGAAGAAGTCATCATCGATGGAGTGCCCGCACATTAGTCAGTTCCCTCCTACCTTCCCTCCTGAACAGAAAGTTAATACTGCATAGTCGGCCCGGGTACATTGCCCCTAAGAAACCGTATGGATTCGAAGCCATGATCAACGATATTCTCAACTTTGCAGCCAGGACCCTAGTCACAGACGGACGCTTATGCATGTGGATGCCTACAACTAGCGAAAAAGAAGCGGAGTTTCCGGTCCCAATGCACCAAAATCTAGAAGTTATCAGTATCTCCGTTCAACCATTCAGTAATTGTAAGCAACGCACACCAGGGATTCCCATTCCGATTTGCCTCGATATCAGCTGACTTCACGACTACTCCATCTAGGGACACGACGACTAATCACATACCGGAGACTTCCAGAAGGTGTTCTGTCGGATGTATCCTCAGGGCGCCAGAAGGGTGATGATAGCGGCGTGTCAGCCGATGATTTGAATGCTTTCAGAAGACAGGTGAGTTCATTGCATTTCTATTTACTCTTATATATAAAGGCATACTCTAATTCTTTCAAAAGTATTTCATGAAGAACCCAGACCCAAAACAAAACAAGAAAAGTCCAATCCCAGCAGTGCAGTGACTAGTAGTCTCTATCTATTAACTTCAGCATTATGCATATTTTATATTTATGGACAAGTAGGCTATTTGTGCCCCATTTCTAGCTTCAAGACAAGCCGCCCGCAAACAAGATACCAAATAAACAAAAAAGAAATATCGTTATACATATCCTCCAAATCTATATGATATAATTCATACTCACCATCTATAATCTCCCCTTGCCGCCGGCCACACCACTCTCGGCATCCCGAAACTCCCCGTCCAGATCAATGTCCTCTGCCTCCTTAACTCTCACCACCTCCCTGGCAATCTCCTCCCTCAAAAGCCGTACTAAGTCCTCCGCCTCCTCGTCATCCAAATCCTCCCTCTGCCCACGCCCAAACATAATAAAGCTCATTTTCGCCGATGTAGACGCCTGGCCTAACGGCGGTCGCGGCACAATGTGGAAATGCACATGCGGGACGACCTGCGCAGCTCCGGCGCCTAATAAGTGTGTTAGTTGACCATATCAATGAAGGTAGAGATAATAATAGATACCGTTATTCTGGACGACATTCCAGTTCCAGCTCGGATCTGCACGAGTACCACCACTTGTGCCATTGCCATTACCATCGCCACTCCCACTACCGCTTGGGTCTGAATCGGTGCTCTCCCCGAATACCGTTCTCATCACAGCACGCGAGAGTATGGGAAGCCATGTACCAAGCTATACGGATATCATCAATTTAATCCCATCTATTCTTATAATGACGTGCAAAAGAAAAAAAAGGGACAGCAGCAACGGTGGAGATAACATACCTCGCGACTAACCCTTACCCCCACTTCAGCCAACTTCTCATGATGATTCCGTGGAACAACGAGCACATGGCCTCGTGTCAGGGGCATAATATCTAAGAAAGCAAGGACATGTTTCGTGGAAAGAATTAAGAAAGCATGGCCGTCTTCACCTGGACCTGGTGTTGGAGTGGAGGGAGAGTTGGCGTTGGCGTTCGGCGTTGAGTGAAGATATGTTGACGGGGCCACTGGGTGATGCGCAGCGGCAATTCTGCAAAAAGCGCATGAGGACATTTTTGTTGTCTGCTTTTGTCTCAGGAGCCTTGAGTAAGAGAATACAGATTCGTTGAGGGGGAACGTTCAATGAAGGATGCACCGAAGCAACCTCGGTTGGTGCCGATCCTCCGCCTGCTCAGTTAAGTTACAATAACTAATAACTATCTATGGATTTGTTGTGCTTTTTAAAGACAACCATGTTTATCCCAACCCTCGAAACGACCTCGCCGCAAAAATTTTGCTCAATTAAGAAAACTTGCAATTATCGGGCCCAATAGAACTGAATTCGAGTATCGCTGAATCTTGGAAAGTATCATTAAGCAAAGGTGAAGCATCCCGAAGGCACCCAAGAAGTTATAGAGAAGTGAATAAAAAAAGAGCAGGTATTGAAAAATAAAGCGCCAGACACCCCCCGTGAAGCCGAAGAATGCCAATGTTCGCAACTAAAACAGGATGCCATCGTAAACATATGCAAGAGTTGCCCTATACCCATCACAAACAAAATGCCAACATATTCAAATCAACCAACTCCTAGCCTGAGGACTCCCCGGAACCGGAATGCTCAGACAGTTGAGAACTCCATCATCTATTCGTGATCTTTGATGGAGCTGTATGGCTCTGAGAGAGCGCTGTCGATATACACGTGGTGATATTTCTTGGCCCACTGTCGTGTCATGATTGAGGCTGGCGAGGGGTTAGCTTATGAGCAAGATACCCTCAAATAACAAAGAGCCTCACCTTTGAGGAATTTCTTGCTGGCATATTTCTTAAAGAATGCTTCGTGGCAAACGGGGCGGTGCAGATAGTCAACCATCAACCGGAAGACAGGTTCAATCTCTTCTTCGGTGTAGCCGGCGTAGTGAGCTAGAGTAGCATCCTATATATGAGTTAGTGTATGTGAATGCTTAAGATCAGCAATGGGGCAACTTACCCATGGGCCGCGATCGAGAATCTGGCGAGCCAGATGCATGGATGCTGCACCGACTTGGCTCTGGGGAAAGGGAAGGAACCTGTGATCAAGGAGACTGATTTCCATCAAGTATTTTCCAAGAGTACGCGTTTGAATATCGTAGTTGTCTGCCTTGGAAATACGGCGAAGGAAGTTCATGGGGTTGGGATAGCTCATGTTGTATTCGAGGGTTGCAAGGATATGACGCTCAGCATCCAAGATCTCCTTATCCGTGAAGGTCTCGTCGGCGACGTGACTGAAGTTGGCAACGTGTGGTGAAAGGACCTCTTCGTACTTGGAAGCAATGAACATGGCCGCAACACCGACCAACTGAAGACGGTCCAAGGCCACCACCTCAGCAGATAGGAAACGATCAATAAGGTTGACAGCAAGGAAGAGGGTTTCAGGAAGGAGGCGGAAGCGAGTGTGGACTTCGATGAGCCAGTCGACGAGGATACCGCGCATCTTCCACTCGAGATCGGGTTGGTGAACAATGTATTGAGGGTTTGGCAACGTTTCCATCTCCAGGTCGCGAAGGTAATCGAAGATCTCTACCACATATTCGGCGGCCATCAAGGGATCATCCAGGTCCTCAGTGTCTAGGTCGGCAACGAAGTCTTCAGGGGCTAGTTCTTCTGTTTGTGTGCGTGATTTGACATTCTCTTTCAGTGAGACGACCTCTGCCTGCTTCTCCACAACCTTCTCAATGTCAACCTTTTTGCGTGGAGGTTCTTCCTGCTGGAAAGACTTCTCCTGTAGCGACTTTTGGCTGGAAGTGCGCTTCATGGCGCTTCCCATACCAGATCCGCTTCCGGGGCGCTTGGCCTCTGTGGCAGGCTTCTTTGCATTGTTATCCTTGGCTCCCAGGGCGGTACGGGACATGTTGCTACGGCTGAGCTTCTGAACGCCTCCGGTCTGCATAGTAGCTTTCGACGTTAGACCAGTCTTGGTTGTGGTCTTCTTCGCGTCCTTGGTCTCGCCATTGTCTGCCTTGCCGACATTGCTCACATCGCCAAGGGCAGCGCGTTTCCGTTGCGTCCCAGTTGTGCCTGTAGCGGCTTTCTTTGTCTGGAGGGGCTTCTTGAGGGCACCGTTGGCAGCAGGGACATCTGATGTCGTTAAGGCGGCGGCTTTCGCTCGAGTCACACGCGTTGACGGACCATTCTCATCATTTTCATTCATAGTGCCTCGTGTGCGGAGGTTCCGTGCCTGATCAGAAGCCAAAAAGTTAACTGCAGCTCTTCGCGTCGACGAGCTGAATCAATCGAATAACCGATTCGTGACGCGTCTATATCATGAAGAACCTTACCGGAGGCATAACGAGAATAGGGCGAGGAGCAGGAAAAAGCCCTCGACGGGTAGGAGAAAGATGGAATTATCAAGATAGTGTCGAGGGTTCTGTAAATGCACGTCGCTGGTGTTCAGTCAGCATTCTCAAAGAATGACTAGTGGAGCCCCAAATACCCAGGGGATGGCAGCATTGATGCACGTACCAGACGCGAGTATGTCAACCCCCAAGCAATCAGTTGAGATGATGCAGGGCCGACGAGATAGACCGAGAGGAATGTGGAACAAATCCTTCGAACCTCGATGTATATGGGTTTGTTGATGCTGATCGGGTGCTCAATTGAGGTAAATCACGTAGCTTTCAAAACGCGCAGCTCTCTTTCGCAAAACAAAATACCGTAGAAAGGGGGTATAAGGTGGTTGCAAAAGTAAAATATGAACAGTAACGCGACAAGATACGAAGAAGCAAGCGTCAAAGATGCGTGAAGTAGAGGCTGCGTTTGAAGGTATGTTGATGGGGGGGTGGATGAGGTAGGAAAAGACGGTCGGCCACTTGACAGGGCACAGGCGATGTTTGGCCCTACTGTTTAGCGCGGAAGTCAGCCAGGCTGGGAAGGACGGATGCCCCACAGCACAATTTGGTCAAGTCGCGAGGAATTGCGTCGTGAAGGCGTGAGTATGTACGCGGTATATGCAGATGCGCCCAATATTTGGCTATGTACGTTGGGGGCGAACTTTTCCAAGAGCTTTTGAAAAGAGAAAAGAAGAAGACTTCGTGATGGTGAAGATGAGAGGGATTGAAGAGGGGGAAAGAAGTTGAATAAAAGAGAGCTGCGGCTGCCCAGATGCTCGTACTGTACGGAAGCGTAAATTAACCATTCATGGACTCGAGAATGGGTGGGGAAAGCGTGTGGTATAATCGTAACAGTACGGTCAGGGCAGGGAGGGCACCAGCGGAGCGGAAGTTGTCTAGGCGATGAGGTCGAAGTAACGCGCCAAAACGTGAAGCAGCGCGGCACGATCACCAAAACAAAAACCCGTTGCTGGGCAACTGCTGTCTGTCGCCCCGACGCGCGTGGTCCCGTGATCTTTCTCTGAGCCACAGAGCGGCCCCGACATATGGCGGTGCAAAGTCACGTGAGCACAACACAGCCACATACGCAAATCATCCGGAGACATTTTTGCTCAGCCCGAGCCGACAGTGCTGTTGGCAGTTGCAATTCGTCACGGCGCCTCGACAACGCTTCTGCCGGACTGACCGTACTGTGAAATCTGTGCGAGCATGCTGGAGCAATAATCCGATCCGTCTCGACTCGTACAATTTTCCGCATCTGGGGCCAATTGGTTCACCCTCCCAGGTTTTCTTTTCCACACAGCATATCGTGCAATATGCTTCAACATCGGATCGCCCTGAAGGGCATTCGATTGCCATTCCGATGCATGTCTTCGTCTTCTGTGCGCGCCAATTCTACAGGTGCGCGGCAACAAACAGAGCCTGCCTCAAGCTCCGACCTCGATCCTAGCCTTGCATTCGCTCCTCCTCCTATTCGCCTGGATTCTACCATTAACATGCGAAAATACACACCGCGTACGCCTGGTCTTCGACACTTGCGAAGGCCCGTAAATGATCATCTGTGGAAAGGTCGGCCGGTACACAAGTTGACATTTCCAAAACGTGGACACAGTAAGGGAGGTAGGAATAACACGGGCAGAGTTACCGTGCGGCATCACGGTGGTGGACACAAGCGCCGTATTCGAATGATCGACTTCAAACGAGATGCCCCCGGTCCGCATCTTGTCGAGCGCATTGAACATGACCCCGGACGGAGTGCCCACATTGCACTGGTTCGCAGCAAAGAAACACAAAAGTTGAGCTATATCGTGGCTGCAGACGGTTTGAGGGAGGGCGATGTTGTGCAGAGTTACATGGCTGGTATCCCTGAAGACCTTTGGAAGAGCATGGGAGGGACTGTGGACCCCGGTGTGATGGCTGCCCGAACTGCCTGGAGAGGCAACTGCTTGCCTCTACATATGGTTCCTGTTGGAACACTGATATTCAACATCGGACTGCGCCCAGACGGCGGTGGACAACTTTGCCGTAGCGCTGGCACGTATGGGACGCTCATATCCAAAGGTGTCAACCAGGTGAACGCGGCCGACAAAGAAAAGCAGGAAACCCAAAGTGAAACAGATGAACAGAAGCCGTTGACGCAACGCGAAAAACAAGTCCGGGAGCGCACCCTTAACCATGTCACTATCCGGCTTTCCAGTGGTGAGGTCCGTATTATCCATAAAGATTGCTGTGCCACTGTTGGTGTCGCTAGCAACCCGAACTATAAGTACACCCAACTGGGAAAGGCAGGTAGATCGCGCTGGCTTAACATCCGGCCGACAGTCCGTGGTCTTGCCATGAACGCCGCTGACCACCCTCACGGTGGTGGACGTGGAAAGTCCAAGGGTAATGTTGACCCGAAGAGTCCTTGGGGTCTTCCGGTACGTAAACTCGCGCTTCCATCACAGTTACTCCACCCGTTGATACACCATGCTAACTGGTCATACAGGCGAAATCTGGTTACAAGACTCGGCCCAAGTGGAACGTCAACAAGGCTGTTGTTATCCCCAGAACCCGCAACCAGGGCAAGCGCCGCAGAGGATACCACTAGACGCATTCGCGTGCGTCTCAGCCGGGACTTGTGGAGTTCTTATCTTCCATTTTCTGTAATTATTGTATTATACAAATGCTTGCCTATTGAATGCAGGCCCTGTCGCCTTGTCCAGGGACTCCTATCTCGCTATCATGCTTGGACTGAGTTCGTTCATGCTTCTTTCTGCGACGGCGTTGAATTTGTACATTACGGGCTACAATAGAAATACATAAGCCTGCTCTCCAGATATTATCACCCCGAAGTTATTGGACTGTAATTAATCCGAGAACATCATCTCAGGCATCATAAAATGGTTGGGACGCTCAGGCGGCTGCATCCTGATGCACGTGCTTGTGCGACACCGTTGGATCCGGGATAAGAACCCCACGCCAGCTACTCTGAAGGATGTAAATTTGTAGCTGTCACTGGTTGAACTTACAAACATCAGTGCGAGTGAAGGATTGATACGTGGCGTCGTTCGTATCCGCTTGGTTTCCCCCCAAAATGGCGAGGGACCGAACTTCGATGGCAGCTCCAGCCGTGGCGCAAGTGGTTCTGCCTATTCCCTCAACTTGTCTTAATCATCAACCCATCTATCCCCTAACCAGTTATCGGCTTCACTCTGTTTCCTCATGCGGGGCCTCCAGACTGCTGACACTCCACTTATGATTGAGGTTGAGCACCTCTGACTCTCAGCTCCTGCCCGACACTCGAAATCTCGCACCCACAGCGCAGCGCCGCTGCCCCACGACCCGACCAAGCCATGGCGAGCTATCTCGACGATCAAAGCCAGCCGCAGATCAACTTCGATATCCCACCTTCGCATTTCGAACAAAATCCCACAAACCAGAATCCTGGGCAAGCCGCTACGGATTCCAATAATGGCGACACCAGCTACGTTCCTCGCCCAAAGCGCATTGCGTGCGCTGTCTGTCGGCGGAGGAAACTCAGATGCGATGGGAGAAAGCCCAGCTGCGGGACTTGCTCGCGTCTAGGCCATGAATGCACATATGATGAGGCGCGGAAGAAGAGTGGCCCGAAGAGAGGTTATGTGAAGCAGTTGGAGGCCAGGTTAGGTGCGTTTTCGCGTCGGATGCTGCATGGTTATGGAGTTGATGCTAACCCTGTTCCTGTACTCTAGCCCAGGTTGAGACGTTATTGAAAACCCAGGAACCCAGTACCACTGCGCCCCCAAATCAAGAACAAAACTTTTCCATCAGTATGCCAAACGAACCTCCCGGTGCCGGCCTGCATGTGATGGAAACCAGCATCCACAACTCAATGAATTCAATGTCTCCGGTAGAAGGCCAGCAAGTGACTGAGCTGCCCCCATCATTTACACCAGAGGGAGTTGATGCAACAAGTAGCTTCGGATGGGATATGATTAGTTTGGGGCTGGAGGAACCTTTTCCGGCTCGTGAGGTTATTGAAGAGCTGTATGTATTGTCTGCGCATCTCTTCGTGCCCACAATTCTCATGCTTTCTCCAGGAACCAAATCTATTTCGAGAAGACCCATGCCTTTATGCCAGTAATACACCGTCCTCGGTATATGGCCACCATGAATTTCGCTCCTAATTCACGACCTCCAGCATGCCTGCAATACATCGTTTGGGCCCATGCAGCGGCTGTCAGCGAAAAATACTCCAACCTGCATGCACTCTTTTACCAGCGTGCTCGGAAGTACGCTGAGTTGGATCAAATGAAAGGCCTTGGGGAAAGTATCCTCAGTTTAGCTCATTGTCAGACATGGCTACTCATCGGTTGCTACGAGTATAAGATGATGTTCTTCCCTAGGGCATGGTTAAGCGCTGGGTCAGCTTCTAGACTAGCCGTTATGCTTGGGTTGCATCGTCTAGATGGCGAGGGTCTCGAGGTTAAGCAGTGCTTACCACCAGCGAGAGATTGGACGGAGACGGAAGAGCGACGGAGGGTTTTCTGGATGACGTTTTGTGTTGACAGATATGCAAGCATTGGAACTGGGTGGCCCACTTGCATAGATGAGCGAGATGTCAGTTGTACCCAACATAGCTAACCATTTATAAGGCCCAAGGAACTAACCAGTGACCAATAGATCTTAACAAACCTCCCTGCGAGTGAAGAAGCATTTGTCAGTGGCAAATTAGAGCAGACCTCGCGCCTAAGTGACATTTTAGTGGGCGAGGATCTGTCCACCTTATCGCCCTTCGGAAGTGTCGCATTTGTCTCGTGCCTGCTGGGCCGAAACTTAACGCATCTGCATCGTCCTGAAGCCCAGGACAACGACAACGATCTCAACGGAGTTTTCTGGCAGCGTCATAGGTCCCATGATAATATTTTACTTCACTTCGCGCTGTCGATGCCGAGCCACTTGCGGCTCCCTGCTGGAATGGGCGATGCGAACGTTCTATTTTGCAACCTTGCTGTCCACACGTCCACGATATGTCTCCACCAAGCGGCGATATTCAAAGCTGAGAAAAACCGCATGCCGGAACAGATTATACTGGAAAGCAAACGAAGGTGTATTGTCGCGGCAGACCAAATATCAAGCATCATGAAAATGGTTAGCTCAATGGACATGAGCAAAGTAAGTTGACACAATTACGTTGTATCTCACCGCACAAGCTGACGGGCTTCTAGATGAACCCTTTTATTTCATTTTGTGTTTATGTCGCTGCTCGTGTCTTTGTACAATATCTAAAGTTCCGACCTGATGATACGGCCGCCCGCTCTTCGTTGCAATTTGTCTTCGTCGTCCTCGACGCTCTGAAGAATCAGAACCCTCTCACCGAGTCCTTCCTCTGTCAGCTAGAAGTCGACATCGAAGGAACTCCATTCCAAGATATCCGGCTACCGTCGACTGGACAGCAGCAGGCTCGAAGATCTTTTTTTGCGGGCCATACATATGGAGAGGTAATGCACATATCCCCCTAAAGACGGCACATTCAGCTAAATTTGTGGTCTCACAGACCGCGCCAAATGCTGGGACACTCCACCGTTCACTCGCCGCAGGTAAAGCATGCAGCGGAGGCAATGCTCAATCATGGGACCCAAATTCGAAACCTGATAACCGGGCTAACCTTCCTGCTTGTCTTCCCGCCCGCCCACGGCCCCAGCCCTCCCGACAGCCAACCTCCACGTCGGCTTCGACAGTACCACCCTTGAGCTCGTTTAGCAACCTGCCGGGCTTCAGCAAAGCCACGTTTAACCCTAGCGAAGACACCACAGGCACAGGCATCCTCTTCGACATCGAACCTCCTTCTCGCTTCCACGACGTAACGAATTCCGCCCAAGAAAGCTCCACTCCATCAACCATGAATTCCTCGTCTAACACATCATTCATGAGGACCGACAACTCCTCATCCCCCAAACACTCCAAACCTTCGTCACAATCACAAGATACCCCAGTTCAAGACTCAGCAACAGCAACAGCAACAGGAGGATTTGATGCAACAAGCCTGAACCAGTTCATCGAATCCTCAAATCAAAACCCCAACACCAATAATAACGCATTATACTCTATGGGATCAATGAATCCATCCGCCGCCGCCGAAAGGTCACAGCAGAATATGCCTTCCACTTGGGACTTCCCCATTAATGTTACCGGAGATCCTAACGACCCCAATACCGAGACCATCGATCTGATGACAACAGATATAGATGGGTTCAGTGGTGCTCAATGGGCTCATATCATGGGCTCTGGGGGTTGGAATCCTTGATCGTGATAACAACTTCTGCGATTTTCAAACATACATGTCTCTATCTACCCATTACGATATACCTAATGACTTGTGAGACTAAGCCTGGGGCTAGGTGGAGTTCTGATTCTGGAGTTTTACTAAAGATTAGCCGACTGATTGCGTTTGGGAATAGGATAGTAGATCTGGATTGGTTGGTTGGGCTGGGTAGGGGTTGGTTGTGTATTCTGTAGACATTAATGAATATAATGGAATCTCGTCTCTAGATTTATACGCCAATCATTCTGTCCAAGGGACAAATTATATGTTGGTTTTGTCACGTTCGTATTTCGTCTTCTCAAATGGTATATATATTGGATAAGAAAGGGTAATACTGGTACCCATTCACGATTATCATACCCGTACAGCTATCATGAGCAATACAGGCTCATCACCAGCGTATTCAGATGGCATCAGCACTATAAATTGCCACCGCCCGCAGCCCCTACAATCCTCAGCCCCCCGGGGCCCGAGAAATCCGCGGTTGTTGAATAAGCCAACCAATACCTTGACGGGTGCCACGCAACAGCGGAGATCCCTGTATTTGATCCTCCCCCTGTTGGCACCGTATGTACGCTCTCGCCGGTCTCCGCGTGGAAGATTTCAATTCCGTTCCCGCCACAACCCGATTCATCGCATGCGCCGCAGATGAAGCGTCCGTCGAAGCTAAAGCTTACCCCGCGTACTGCGCCGCCATTGCTACTTGAGACAGTGCGGCGGCAGATCCACTCTGTTGTGTCCCAAAGAGAGATGAGGGCGTCGCTGCCACCGACGGCGAGGTAGCGGCCTGTTGGGGCGAGGGCGATAGAGAGGCAGGCTGATGTGTGGGCATAGAGGGTGTGGAGGGTTTCGAAGGAGGGGTAGGACATTATCTTGACGGTGCCTTCGCCAGTCGTCGCGAAGAGATGGAGATCGGGGGACTCGCTAGTTGATATGTGGTGGGAGAATGTGGTTGCGTTGGTTTGGATTGGCTGGGGATGGGAATCGAGAGTCTTGTATATGGTCGATTTGGAGGTGCTGTCACCGACAGAGATATTTGGGGATGAAGGCGATTCAAGGGATATCGGTACAAGAGTATCATCCTACCATTATGAAGTATGCGTTAGATCCAATGGCCGACGGTTGCGCCAGAGTAATATCCTACCTTTCTTCCAGCGATAAGGACCTTGCCGTCGGCAGACCAGCTTAATGTAAATGCCTCCCCTCCGACATCTAGACGGCTCACGCATGTTTTTGAGCGTACGTCCCATATTCGTACTGTGCCATCGCTAGAGCAGCTTGCTAGCTCTGAGTCGCGCGCCGGGTTAAAGAGGACCTTTTCGATGCCCGCAGTGTGACCGCGTAGTTCAGTGGAATATCTAGGTTGCGAGCGCTCCGGATTCCATATTCGAAGGGTGCGATCGGCAGAACCTGTAGCAACGAGCTGCCCGGTGGGATTCCATGCGATTGAACGAATTCTGTGTTATCCTATAAGCATGAGCTTCCGCTTCCTTTGTAGAGGCGCTGACATCTGTGTTTTCCTGGCGGACGTACGTATGAGAACCAGGTCCTTTTGCAGCCGGATCATGATAGCTCTGTGTCCTAAGCGATCCGAAGGCGAAGCTGAAGCGCTCCTTGGGAAGTAGGTTTCGCCGCGGGGGAGCCATTTGCGAGAGTGTTTGCGCGTGGGACGACAGGGGTTCCAGACAGGGAGAGGTGCAAAAGCGCGATCGCAACAGTAGAATATAAAGAGCAATTGGTAAATAAGAGTAGAAACCGGGTTGCTGGAAAGGCGCGGAACTTGAAGCTTGAGAAGACCATCACCAATGATTTTCGGAGTTTCGCCCGTGACATTGGGCGGGCCTCAATGCCTGAGGCTGACAACTTCTTTGAAGTCTTGAACGTCTTCCAGAATCCCGTACTATCTGTATCTACTTTTGCACATTCACACTTGATATTCGAGAATTTTTATAACATCACCTTGTTGGGTGCTTAGACACAAAATAATCCTTGATAAAGCTGGATTTATAATCCCGGAGTTCATGTTCATGCTTTATATCTTTTGTCATATCAATCCTTGAAGACAGAAAGAAAAGAAGCGCTTTATGACATAGCTCCTAGATTTCTTTCACGTCCAAGCTATCGGGTACGGTTGACTTGAACATACAATTGAGAATCTATAATGTTTGGGTTAGAGGACGATGATGCCTCTGGGCGCGAAAAATGCTACACCACCGTAGGCCAACTGTCTCAGTTCATTGATCGCAAACAGCCTCCCACCAAGAAATCCCCATTCTCCACGATTCTAAGCCATCCACTCGTGCATACGGTACCTTATCCTGCCTATTACAATCTCATATAACAAAATAACCATTCACTGACTGCCTATCAAGGTCGAAGTCACCCTGACCAAAAAGGCCTATACATCCATTGAGAGCTCATTGAACTCCAAATTACAAAAGCTCCAATATGCTCGCACATCTATGACTCTTTCCTCCCTGATAGAGACAGACTTCTTTAACACCTACATAAAAAAAGGTACTGTACAAGTTCTATGACTTTGAACAACTTCGACATCTTGTGCACCGTGACAGATTATGTGAAGTGACACTGTCATTTACATACATGCGCCAAATGATCATTTGCTGACTATCAGTTTTATGTTAGGGAATGTTCTTATGTTATCGGAGGGTCGATCAGGGCTGGACAGTGTCTTCACCTTCGTAGATGGTAAGTAATTGGAATACCCTCTCACAATCAAACTTGGCTGACTCAAGCACCAGGCATCCTAAAACTTGAGCTGAATAAGGAGGTTTATGAGAGGACTGGATTAACCGGAAAACCCGTCCGCCATGGTGGGAAGAAACATGGAAAGGAAAGATTCCGTAAGCTTTTTTTTATTTTTTACGCAGTATATCTTTTCATTAGCAACAAACTGATGACCTTTACAGTGGTCGAACTTAACCTACGGTTACCGTCAATGTTGCATGGTAAAAAGGGATTTCAGAGGATAGAGTGGGCTTTTAAAAATGTCCTAAACAATCCTGTAACATGGCTATTTTTCGACCTAGGAACGGACTCGCTCGGTGTTGCCAAAGGTATTGGGCACTAAAATATTCCTATTCAGGCCAATGCTAACGGAAGATAGCTGACACGGCTTTAAAGGGTAACAACCCTGAAATAATATCTTGCGAGCCAGTCTGCACAACTAAAGAAAACATTACAACACCCTCATTTTCTCGCATAGAATTCACAAACGAAACGCCTGAATCAGAGTTGAAAGACCTCTGTGTCGAGGTCTCTGAGTGGTTAGCCATGGTATCTCTTCAGTCTCGACGAGTTTCTGCAGACGACGATATAGATCCATATCTGTGCCGATACGATGCACCAGAGATAGGCGATGCGAGTGCTTCTGATCTAGTCAGCCTAAAATGGCACGGGTTTATTCCTCCGAAATGGATAATGCATCTATTCATTACGCTTTTGTATGTTCTACCTAATTCTATTTTCGAACTCATGGAAACCAATACCATGCTGACAATCGTAATAATGCAGCCGAGAAACTGCCCCCCGAGTCTGCAAGACTCCGGCTTGGTTCTCTCTTTCCGCGGGTGCCCTAGGGAGAGGCAGCATAGAGGGTAGGGATGGGTATACGATCGTGGTGTTGCCTGCGGTAGCCTCTAGTACTGGGAGTCCTGCTCCAAAGGACAAAGATGCGAAGGCCCAGGATGCTCGGCACTTTATTTGTTGGGAGTATGTTGGTGCATCAATAATGTAGAAATGAACTTTTGCTCGGACCCTGCCAGAGGTAACCAAAGTAACCACTTCTTACTCTAGCTTAGGGCTTTATTCCCGGATATTAGCAACTTGGTGACCAAGTACAATATATTCCCTGGATGGGGATTATGCAATATGCCAAAGTCTTGAACCGCTAAAAGTTGGAGAATCACAGACTGCTGTGAATCGAAAAGTCAACATCAACTGCTGTGTAGTTGAACATCTTTTTGGTCATAAGCTATCACATGTGGCTATCCAATAAACCAAGTTATACCATCCAGTAGGAACCCAACCAACAATAAACCAACTCAATGCCTATGGATATCCTCATAAGAAATTGCAAACGTATGCAAGAACGCCACATGGATTGATTCAAAGCCAAAAACGTAAAAAGCTCCAATCATCCCACAAGATCGTTAACCACATCTTGTAACACAGGCTTATTCCCGAGAATCTTTTGACCACTCAAGATCTTCAGTCCCTTCTTCGCGGGCTTTTTGAGCCCCGACGATGATTGGCGTCCCTGAACAGGGCTCAATGGATTGCGAGGCGTCTTCTTCACCGAGGGACTCTTTTTGGGACTGGGCGTGAAGTGGTCGTACGTTGAAAGAGGGACGTCGTCGAATATGTGATTTTCCACGGCGCTTTTTGGCAGGTCATAAGTCCAGCCTCGCTGCTCTATCAGCTTCACGTATTTTCCTAGAAGCTCATTCCCGTTGCGGAGGGTGTTCTTGCTTCCTAAGACGAGGAGTTTGGTGCGTGCTCGTGTGAAGGCAACGTTGACTCGGCGCCAGTCACTCAATAAGTCGCCGACATAGTTCTCCTGGTTGCTTCGTACGCAGCTTAAGATGATAACTTCCTTGTCTCGCCCTTGGAATTTGTCTGCAGTGTGCATTTCAAGCTCTGGAAGATGGTGTCGGAGGTTCTGTTTGAGGAGTGAGAGTTGACTGCGGTAGAATGTGATGACACCGATACTACGCGCCGGAATGCCGCACGATATAAGTGCCTCTACAAGTTGACTGCATAGGGTTGCCTCGATAGGGTTCACTATCCGCGACCCGTTGACAACATCACGAGCGGCTGTCCCAAGCGTATCAGTGTTGACGAGGCAAGTTTTGGTTGAGGGATCAACCAGGTCACGTAGCCAGCAGCGGCCTTGGCCTGTTCCCAAACATAATTGGCGGCTCTGACTTGTTTGAGAGAAGCCGTTAAGGTGGTGCTGCTTGAGACCTCCAATGTTGGGAATCTCCAAAGAGCGCGCAGCAACTTCTGGGGTGCCGCACTTCAAGCGACCTGAGTAGATCAAGGTGTTTGAGAGGAGCATGATGTCCTCACACATTCGATATTGATGTTCAAGGTTTATCACCGACGAGGGGTGCGTATCGGATAGTAGCTTGAACAGACTGACGTCAAGTCCACCTGCCTGTGCCTCCTTGTTTTGCACCAGTGGGGGAAGTTGATAGTGGTCCCCAACGAGAATAAACGTCTTTGCCATCCGGATAGGTCCCAGACACACCGGTAGCGTTATTTGGGATGCCTCGTCAACGATACAGTAGTCGAAGACGCGCTGATTGAATATGTTGTGGCCAATCCCAAGGCAAGTAGTAGCAACTACTTGTGAGTCTTCGTATGTGGCCTTCAGTTCCTCAATAGTCTTCTTGGGCGCAGCTGCGAGGTGAGCGAACTGTTGAACATCCGGATGTATTTTGGTGGCCGCTCCAATACGGAGAATGCGCATATTGTCATCTCGAATCTTCAGCAAGATGTTGTCGACTGCAGTATGCGTATAAGAAGTTAGGAGGACACTTTTCCCCTGAGCAACCAGAGCTCGAAGGATGTGGGCAATAGTCGTTGTTTTGCCAGTTCCCGGCATCCCTAGGACCAGGGCATAGTCCTGCGCGCTCATAACCCTGTTTATTGCTTGCTTTTGGTCAACATTTAGGCCTGCTTTGTCCAAACCGGCCAACCGAGGCACCTTGTCTTTAAACGCAGGCGGCGCTCCTTCAACGATTAGTCTTCTTAGCTGGCCGGCTTGAAACAGATCTTTCTCCATCATAGCGATGAGGTTGCTTCGGACAATAGCCATGCCATTGCTGAATTCATCCTTATCCAATCGATAGAGCGTCTCCTCTCCCGGTTCTATTGGGGATGCGGTAGAAGGAGCGTTGCCGTCCGTGATTTCCATGATGCCTCGGAATGACTGGTTCGTTGTAGCATCGAAACCATTTGACCTTGTTCTAGCACTGTGGAGCCTTCGGTCTACTGCGACGGTGATGCGCCGGGGGCTGACCTGCACAACATATCCATTGGCCAGCGCGAAGTGACCCTTTTCATCCGAAATAACAATGGGCTCTCCAACAGTTATCTGGGATTCGGTGAACGAGAACGATGGTGACTGTTGCTTTTTAATGAAGGTATAGCGGTATCGATTGATTTTCGTTCCGTCCTTGTCTTCGCAAGTTGTTCCAGGCTCAATCACGATATTGCCAAAACACCGTCCAAGCGCTTCTCGTTCATGACTGAGCAGTGTCCACAGTTCTCTCTTGAACCTCATCATACTCACTTCTTCCTTCGTAAGGAGGTCATCCCATTTCCGGAAGAAGTCGCGGTGCGATGGATTCAAATGCTCCATTGCTTTCACAAACTCGTCACCAAGGCCGCTAGTCTCGCCGTCTCCATCGTCGACAAGTTTGTGGTAAATGAAACAAGCCGTCTTCGAATAGCATCTATTGCACATCGAAGGCCTCTTGATCATCGGGGGCAGATGTGATCTCTGCCGCACATACCCGGCAACACGATTGCGTTCCTGTACCATATGCAAGAGCTCGTGCCGTATGCCTCGAATTCGCATGATTTTTGACGTTTCCAGGTAATATAGAAGGCCAAACGTAACCTCCACGTCTGTTCAGAGAATTGTCAGTAAATGTTATTCAATAGATAATGCTTGGCTGATCCTTACCGTAACGATCAGAAAGTAACAAGGTGTACAACGCAGTTTGAGCTCGATGAGCCTGGTTCGTCTCTTTATTGCCGGTTTTAAGCTCGAGGGGCACAATCAAGTTTTTGTCTCCCTCTCCCTCGTTGCAGGTAATTTGAACAGTGGCATCGATATTGCCTTTGAGCCCATACATCGGTGACCAGATGTGCTCCTCCACCTCCAGGAGTTTGTTGACACTTAATTTCAGTTTCGAACTGTTCCTGTCCTCCACGAATGAATGTGCCTGCTCCAAGTTAGATAGAGAAGTGCTATACGGTCTTTACACCTGTACTTACCCCTGGCTCTGGTCGAAGGAAGGCGTCTGCCCAGTTTTGTATGCCGGGAATCCTGGCCATCACATGGTCAACAGCTTCATTGAGGCTCATGTGAATCAGATATAGTTCTTCCACGTGTTTGACTGCAACATCTTCAATCAATGCCCGCATGGATGCCGTATCCCATTGATTCAATTTCATAGCCTCCTGGAAAACCTCGTGAAATATGTTGCCGAATACTTGTGGCTTGCCAATATCAGATGTTCGTTTGATGCGATCCTGTAGTACTGCTCGTCGTTGGCAACTGATCGAGTCTGCTATGACTGTTGCGGATATAAGGTGGTCAGGGTGAATTATAATCATATTTTGAGCGTCAGTGACAATGCAATGACCCATTGCATCAAATTCGCCGATCAAGTGTATGTAGGATTCTTTATCGCACGGGCTATCGAACCAGGAGTCCCGAAGCACGATGACCTTCTTACGTTTGTTGGTTTCATCCTGTACTGCCAGGACCTTTTTGATAAAGTTAGTTCAGGATGAGGCATCATAAGGCTGGGTAGCAGCAAACCTTCTCTGGCTGTAGACGCCCTTTCGGAGTAGTATAGGTAGAATCAGCAACATCCACGATCAAGTAACGCTTGATAGCTTTGCGACTTCTATAGTTCTATTAATAAAATACTTAGCAAAGACCTAATGAGTATATTCCCTAAGAGCCACGGACATCATCTGGACTGTCTTCACCTTGTGGGACGGGCTGATCAAAGCAGTCCATGTCAAACTCATCGTTGTCAAATTCATCGCTGAAAGTTGTAAACTGTTCTTTCGTTTCGTTTTGCAGACCATTTGCAATTGCAACCGGGCTTTCCGTACGTTTGTGCGGGAGCGGATGCTTTGATACTGGAGATTGTTGTTGAATGGCGCTGGGGCCCTTGTAGCTCGGGGTTTGATCACAACCCGCGAGGATTTCATCGATGTTATCCCCGAATCCTTCAAAATCATCGTCAAACTCATCAACATCAAATCCATAGTCTGTGTTGTGTGATGCTTCCTTATCTGGCCGCGTGCGTAAATCATCATCATTTTTGTCAGAAAATTGATCGTCCCTTTCTGAAGATAAGCCTTGTCCATATTTTGTACCAAGCACTCCTTTCGTGCACACTATCCCGGTGGACTCCACGAAGGGATCAATCGAAGCTTCTGCTAATCCAAGGAACTCATCGTCCAGGTCATCGCCACCGAAATCAGATGATGATTCCTGCAAAGGCTTCTTGTTTGTAGGAGCGTCGGGGGCATCAACCATATCCTCATCAATGCTGCCCCCCCAAGCAGTGGGTTTGGCGATTTTTGTTTCCAATGGTGATGCTGATCGATTTCGACGTACCTTGTTGTGTATTGTCGTTGGATTGGTCTTCGGGGGTTCCGCTTGCTTGGAAGGGGGCTTTTTAAGACTCCTTTCCATCTCTTTGACCAGCGAGCTAAAGTTGGAGGCTTTGAGATCCTTTGGGACCATTATGTTGCTTCTCGATCGTGAAAATATGGTCCGGCCTTTTGTTGTTGGGAGACTTGCTTCTTCTACTTTCCTCCTCTTTGTCGTAGAGCTAGGCCACTCGGCATTGCAGCTGATTGATCGTCTCAACCCTGAAGAGTCTTGGCCTGTCCTGGCCGATCCGGGTGTATGTGGAGAGGACGATAGAAGATTCGCAAAGCGAGGCTGTTGAAGATCTGGAACGTGTGTACCTGTTTTGGCGACATAATTATTCCAAAGATCTGCCGCGAGGTCGTTCTGTGGCGTCTTGAGCAGAGCCTGGAAAGACTGCATGTCAAAAGATCCCTTTCGGGCACCTTTAGAACTGGCTAACGGGGAGCTGCTCGGAGACTCGCTATGACGACGCTTTTTGCTTTGCGTTGCGGGTGTTTGGGTGCTTGGATTCGAGCTAGGAGGAGCATGTTGCCAAATAACATAGTCTTCTGGTGTAAATTCTTGTCCTACAGGTGCCCGGCTAAAGGCATCTTCTGCATTGCCAATAAGGTCTGCCAAAGGCAGCCTATTACCAGGTGTTTGCGGGCAATCTTTGATGGGTTTACTCTCCGCAATCCCTTGTGATTGCTGCTGTCCATTCTGCTTCGACTCTTCTCGTTCCACCACCCCATTTAACCAGGATGTCTGGTTTTCTTTGTTTGTATGGCCCTTTTGCGGGGAGGTCTTCATGGTCGGTATTCCAGAACCATTATCGTTATCATTTTTGTATCGGAATGTATCTAGTTTCGAGCGTGAAGCTGTAGAGGCTGGAATTGGCTGTGGTCCCTTATAAACGGGGTTCATGTTGACACGGCAGTTTGCGGCAGGGCATTTCGAGGGGATCCTGGTTTCGTAGTAAAGAGCGCAAACAATTTGAGAGTAGATAACAGGAATAATGATCTGTCGATGAATCACTAGTGCAAGAAGAGAATAATCAGGATTGTTGTTGGTTCAAGGCTCAATCCAAGCGCCGAGAGCACGGTCATTACACATTGTGGTGCCTTGACGCGTCGACGCGTTTAGTGCTATATATTCATGCCTCAGGCAATATTATAGCCTGAGTTGTGAGGCAGAAAGGCGGGATCGCGATATTACTCAGTTTGGACTAGCCGCGCTTGGCACCATCGGCCTTTTGCGGCTTCTGAATATCGACACCGGCTCATCTCGTCACCCCTCTACTTCGACAAGACATTCACTGCGACCCCGGCAATCGAATGTCCCCTGGGGTTCATACATTGGGCCATCTCCTCTCACCATCTTACGAAGAAAAAGAAACCGAACCCCGACCAATTTGTTCTCCGCCAGCCACCCTCACTCGACAGGGGTCTCAACCGCCACTGTCTACCTCAATCGGTAAATAGCTACAAAGCAGGATCTACATATTCAAGATGGCTGTTCGCCCATTGTCACAATGCCTTCGCGCTCGCTGTATTCGTCGCAGCCCCCAGAGCATTCAGGGCTTTTCTACGCGAAGCAATCTCCGCGCCGCCGACCACGGTGATCACTACGACCCTCCGACAGGGTATCTCTTCGGTGTTAAGCCCGGCCAGAAGTACGTGAAGGAGGGCTGGGAGAACATTTGGTACTATGGATTTGTCGGCAGTCTACTCGTTGCCGGAGTTGCATATGTCTTCAAGCCTGACACCTCGTATGTGCGCCCAGCTTTAGTGGTCGCGAACCTTTCGCTATGCTATTGCCGATCTCCAACCAAAGAAATGCATAGGCTAACGTGAAATTTAGGATACAAACATGGGCGCTGGAGGAGGCCCGACGGAGACTGGAAGCTGAGGGCATCCTTGAGGACCCGCAGCGGAAGTGAACTTTGTTGCCGCCCCATTTAATTGTACATTGTACATAGAGTGATCAAAAAAGACAATCGCGGTCGAGTGGTCGCACCTATCTCGGTAAAGATCCGTTTTCAATACTTAGATGGTGTTGGTTGTCTTGCATCATTCGCTTTCCTTGTTATTCGCTTGTTCTCCGCGCGCATCCTGACATACTGTATCATGAACTATTCACTCTCACGCTTTGTTTTAGAAAAGGAAGAGAAAATAAGTTTACCCATAGACATCCTCGGGCCATTGAAAATTGTCTATAATCGAGATGACAAGAATTGTAGGACATGATATGTTTCATTAATGATAACACAAATGCCTGGCTGGTCTTAATTTCATTATATCTCTGGATATATATCTGTTCTTCTGAGCAATGGCATTTCTCTCCTAACCTTTGCCAAAAGATCCAAATCAATGTCCGCGACGGCGATTTGCGGCTCCTGATAGTCATCGCCGAGCTGAGCCAAGATCTCGCCCCAAGGATTTACAATCATAGACTGGCCATAACTTCGTCGTTTCTCATTATGCGGACCGGCTTGTGCAGCAGCTATGACATAGGACTGGGTTTCAATCGCTCTGGCCCGAAGAAGCGTTTCCCAGTGTGCTCTGCCTGTGGGAACAGTAAATGCCGATGGATAGGTTATGATCTGAGCATTCTGACGTTTCAAAGCCAAACTGATTTCTGGGAACCGTAACTGTGATATTTCCCATAAGCAATCACATACTTACTGGCAGACTGAGATTGGGCGGGGTAACTTACATCAAAGCAGATTGATAGACCAACACGCCCGAGTACTGTATCAAATGGCGGAAGGATCTCAGTTCCCTTCTCGACGCTCCTTTACATGCGTCAATGACAGGTCCAATAGTAGAAGATCACCTGATAGAATCTCACGAGCTTTCTTTCAAAACAGGACCTCCTTTAATGTCTACGTCAAATAGATGGACTTTCTGGTAGCGTTGCGTTATCTCGCCTTTGTTATCGATCCATATGAGAGTATTCTTTACTCGACCGTCCGATGCAGGTTCGTGGATCCCAACGTTAATATGCAAATCACCATATCGAGCTTCACTTTGAAGACCTAGGACGAACTCGTTATCCCGTACTGGGCGGGCGAGTGAAACGCTTTCCGCCGGAGATGAGGCGATATAGTCCGCTGCTTCTGGAAGGAACAATGCCTGAAATATTGCGGATTTCGTCAGACATAATGCATACATATCCAAAAGGCGGCATGCACAGTACCTTTGCACCAGCTTCAACTGCTTTCCGCACAAGTGTTCGACACTGGGCCAAATTGGCTGAGAGGCTCGCGGTTGAACATAGTTGCCCCACGGCCTATCAACAGTTAAGTAGTTGTGCTATAAAGATGATTGTAGAGAGCATTATGGGCGTAATTTAACTTACTGCGATAGCCATATTAACAGATTAATTAATGATTTAGAGATACAAGTTATTCGGAGAGTACAAGATCACGTCCTCAATGTGAAGCCTAAGGTGATCAAGACAGTCGGAGTTGGAGCCGAGTTGCGGGTGACTTTCCTGATTCGGACGACTCTCCAAAACTGCGCAGATCAGCGCCGCCCGCACCGACGACTTTGTATCGATTACAACGACTCAACCCTGCTATCAAGATAATCTGATCCGCGAGATCAGAACCTGTATCAGGGGGGAAAAAATGAAGAGTCTCAGGCGTGACTTTTCCGCAGATCCGTCGACTGCGAATGTCACCAGCAAAGTCTTCGTCCGCTCGACAAAAAGTGGAAAGGTGCAAAAGATTGTTCGCGAGCTTTACTTAAGACAGGATATCCCTTGTTCGTCGAGGCTGTGTACAACATGTCCATCAGTCGCTCCGACGGATGCAAATGGAAACAGTGAGAAAATTCTTCAATTTGCGCCTTACAACCCTGTTGCTAATTGCGGAATGCTGTAGTTGTACCATTCGTTCTCTCTGAGCAACCTGCAGGAACAACTGCCTTCCCCCGCGGACATTACATCGTACCTGATACAAACGCGTTATTGAATGGTATGGACCTATTTGAACATACAGGGGCATTCTATGATGTGATTATTCTTCAAACGGTTCTGGAGGAGCTGAAGAACCAGTCTCTTCCACTGTACAATCGCTTGCTCGCCCTGATCAAAACCGATGAAAAACGTTTCTATCTTTTCTTCAACGAGTTCCGCCTTGAAACACACGTTAGGAGGGGTCAGGACGAGTCGATCAATGATAGGAACGACCGAGCCGTTAGAACAGTTGCGAAATGGTACATGGACCACCTGCACGCAGTGACAAAAAGCAAGAAGGAGAAGTCGCTTCCAACAATAGTGGTCATTACGGATGATAAAGAGAACTTGCGCAAGGCTAAAGAGGAAAATGTGACGGCCTTGTCTCTAGAGAACTATGTCAATGGCCTGGAGGAAGCGGACAGATTGCTCGACATGATTAACGAGTCAAGAGAAGCTCGGGAGGCGAAGGAGTCTCGGGGGGAGCTCTTCTATCCAGAGTACTATTCAATGTCGAAGATGATGACAGGCCTTAGGGCTGGAAACCTACATCAAGGAGTTTTCAATGTCTCCCCTTACAATTACTTGGAAGGACAAGTTAAGGTTGCGGCATTCGATAAGCCTCTGATTATCATGGGCCGTCATAACAGCAACCGGGCTATCTCTGGAGACGTTGTTGTGATTGAAGTATTACCCAAGGACCAGTGGAAATCTCCGTCAACAAAACTCGTGGAGGAAGAAGCTGTCACCAAAAATGACAACCCCGAAGCTGGTGACAACGAAGCCGTCGTAACTGAAAAAGAACGGAGAGCGTTACAAGAGGAGGTTAAACAGGCACATGGGAAGAACATCGAGGGGCGGCCACAACCGACCGCAAAGGTTGTCGGTGTTGTGAAGCGAAACTGGCGCCAATACGTTGGAACCGTGGATTCAACTTCAACAAGTACCCAAACTACCGGCCGGCGACAACAGAATGTTTTTGTTCTCCCAATGGACAAGAAAGTTCCAAAGATCCGGGTTCGAACGCGACAGGCGACGGATCTACTTGGTCAGCGAATTCTAGTCACGATCGATAGTTGGAACCGCGACTCCCGATATCCAACTGGACATTTCATTCGGACACTAGGAGAGTTGGAAACGAAGGGGGCCGAAACAGAAGCGTTGTTACTCGAATATGACGTGCAGTACAAACCCTTCCCGAAATCCGTATTGGACTGCCTTCCCTCAGAGGGCCATGGTTGGCGAGTACCAGAAAGTAAGGACAATATCGGTTGGAGAGGACGCAGGGATCTCAGGGACCTTCTCATTTGCAGTATCGATCCTCCAGGGTGCCAAGATATCGACGACGCTCTCCACGCACGAAAGCTGCCTAATGGTAATTTCGAAGTGGGTGTCCACATCGCAGATGTCTCCCATTTCGTCAAACCTAACAATGCCATGGATCTCGAGGCTAGTGTTCGAGGAACGACAGTCTATCTAGTCGACAAGCGTATTGATATGCTTCCGCACCTTTTGGGCACGGATCTGTGCTCGCTCAAACCATATGTGGAACGTTATGCGTTCTCGGTTCTATGGGAGATGACGCCGGATGCAGAGGTTGTTTCTGCTGACTTCACAAAGTCTGTGATTCGATCGCGCGAAGCCTTCAGCTACGAGCAAGCACAGCTGCGGATTGACGATCCATCGAAGACTGATGATTTGACAGAAAGCATGCGCACACTGCTTCACATGTCAAAGATCCTACGCCAGAAGCGCATGGATGCTGGTGCACTGAATCTCGCATCTCCGGAAGTCCGCATTGAAGCAGACAGCGACGAGGTTGGTGATCCGCTAGCAGATGTCAAAACCAAGGCTATGCTCGCGACAAATAGTCTTGTCGAGGAATTCATGCTTCACGCCAATATCACTGTCGCAACCAAAATCTACAACTCCTTCCCTCAAACCGCCATGCTCCGAAGACACGCCACACCTCCACCTCAAAACTTCGAAGAGCTCATCAGCCAACTTACCAAAAAGCGAGACATGCGCCTTGATGTTTCAAGCTCTGGCGCGCTCGCTGACTCCCTCGACCGCTGCACCGACCCCCAGAACCCCTTCTTTAACACCCTGGTCCGCATTCTAGCGACCCGTTGTATGACATCAGCCGAATATTTTGGTGCAGGTGCCCACGCCGAGTCTGAGTTCCGCCACTACGGTCTAGCCTCTCCCATCTACACCCACTTCACCTCCCCGATCCGCCGTTACGCCGATCTCCTCGTCCATCGCCAACTTGCCGCAGCGATCAACTACGAAGGCGAAGACGGCCGCGCCACAATCCAGGGTTCCATCACTCGCAACCGTCTCGAAGACATCTGCCGCAATATCAACTACCGCCACCGCAACGCGCAGCATGCCGGCCGCGCTAGCATTGAATACTACGTCGGGCAAGCACTCAAAGCGCGCAGCGAGAAGCTCGCCACGGACGGAGTCGACAGCGGCATCGAGGAAGACGGCTACGTCATGCGCGTTTTCGAGAACGGAGTCGTGGTATTTGTTCCCCGGTTCGGTATTGAGGGTGTTGTAAGGTTGGAGGATTTCGTTTTACCGGGTGATCAAGCGTTGCGCTCTGTCGAGGCGCGAAGAGAGCTCGTACCCAGGCGTGAGAGTGATTTTGATCCCGAGGAGTATACGCTTAAGGTTTCTGATAAGGGTCAGGAGCAGCGGGCAATGCTTGTTGAGCTTTTCCAGAGGGTCAAGGTTAATGTTAGTTCTGTGAAGGAGGAGAGTGGACGGGGCGTTGGAAAGAGGAGAGTTCGGATATTGATCCTGAATAGCAAGAATTAGACAGGTTTGTTTAGTTAAATAGGAACAAAAGTGTCTTTACGATACGACCTCGAGTTGTAATTAGGTAGTTTTAGTGGGGACTTTTATCGGATGGCGTCTGATGGAAACGACTGGGGAAAAGATACATCTTCATAGTACAATATTAAGGTGTACACCTGTGGATAATATCAGTGTGCAGTGTCATCTTTCAAAGTCTAAAGCTACTTTTTCTATTACTATGTACAATCGATAGGTGACATTCTCTAAATTAGATATATCAGACCTTCCTAGCTGTTACCATCCGGCGGATGAGTGTATGAGGTAACCAAATTGCAGTCTTTGTTGACAACTGTGGGGGTCCTTCAACATTCCTGTTGTTACCAAATTCGCCGCTGTGCTGCTGTAGGACAACACCTTCGGATTTCTTGTCGGTATTTAGGGCAGCTGCCGACTGCTCTTGCTTAGCTCGAATATTGTCTCCCACCTTCCAGCCTCGCGCTATCCAAAGACACACCGCAGCAGCGATGTACATGAGACCGGTGAAAATCTGGACATGCAAGTAAACGCGGTCGATGGAGTTGTTATCTCGCAGCAAAAGCGCTATGGGTTCTGCAACGGTCGTTGGTGGGACTAGGATGAGCCAGGTAATGCTGAGACCACCGGGCAAATCCTTTAGGTCGATAATTTCCGCCAGCACCGGCGCTACAGTAGCCCAGTACGTGCCTGCTACCGTGCCAACGAGAACGGCAAAGAAGGAGACAACGCCCATACTGCGAGCAAAAGTCCAGATTACTAGACAAAAAAGACCACATAGGAAGGTAAGAAAGGTCGCAATGTTGATACGGCCAAGCTTATCACTGAACATGCCAACGAAAGGTCGCCCTAGACCCTGCCCAAGGTTGAGTAGGGCTCCAATGATACTGCTCTGGTGGGCGGACAGACCGACTGAGACGGCGAAATTGGCCATACTAAATAGGATAGCGACGTAGCCGAGCATGCTGAAAATACCCCATGCAAGAAAAAGAAGGAACTCGGGCCGTTTGAGTAGTGGGAGGTGGAAAGCTTTGAAACGGCTTCCGACAGCTTTATTGCGATCCCTGAGTAGGTTCGCACATACCAAGTTCACAACACAGGCAACTATCCCTAATATCCGGAACGCCCAGCTGAGCCCTAACCTAGGTATCATCGCACCAACCGCCAGAGAATAGATCAAGCCGCCCAACCCAGATCCGGCGGCGTTAATTCCCATAGCGAGGCCTCGCCGACGATGGAACCATTGCGGTGTAATTCCAACGCTACCAACGAATAAAAATCCCATACCGAACCCAAAGCAAACGCCTTGGCTAAGAAATATTTGCCACCTCTGTGTAACGAATGAGGATCCTATTAGGCTGAGCGTTTCAAAGAAAACGCCCATATTCAGGACCACCCGGATTCCAAGAAGGTGGATTAGGTAGGTGGCCAACGGTGCAACGAGGAGGGCACAGGATATGCTTAGACCGCCAGTAAAAGCATACATTAGAGGTGATGTGTTGGGAAACACTTCGTTGGCAAGGTAGTGGGCAAGGAACACACCGTAGCTCTATGGCACATATTAGCATCATCATAGCGTGCGCGAAATTTCAACACCAACGCTGTTGATTCCCCATGTATGGGCGTTGATCCAGAAGACACTGGCAACGCAAACCCAGCCATATCCACCATCTGGCGGTAGGTCATCCGTAGCTTTCTCTTGCGCAGTTGTGGCTTGCTCATGGTTTAAGCTCCCAGAGCGCCCTTCCTTGAAGGACTCCTGTATATGTAGGTCGTTATCATAATCGCGAGAGCGGATTATGTCGATCGGAGTGTTATCTGCCATGGACAGTGGCTAAGATTACCAGCGGATAGAGAACAGAAGGGGAGGTTGCCCGGGCCTTCGACATGTGCAGCGTTGGCCAGATCCGCACGAGACTCTCTGGCGCCCTAGGGAGAAGACCGCAGCTATATACGGCAAGTTGAATGAACGAAATGCGACAGCCGGAGGGAAAGAGCAGAGAAGAAATCCGGAGAGAAGAACGAAGCAGGGCCAAGGTGACATGGAAGAAATATAGAAGCTAACAGCAAAGGCTAGCCCCAAAGCCAGCCTTTTAAGGCCGGCGACGAGTCCGAAAGCACGCTAACGAGACTACCATTGGTGCCCGGCGCCGGCCATCTGGAGGTGGGTTTGGCTTTGGGGTTTGGGGTTTGGAGTTTGGGCCTCAGCCATGGTCGAGGTGGATCGGCAAAGGTGCCGGTTAAGAGCCGTGCGGAGATCTCTATGAGCGGCGGAAGCGAAACAAGCCGTAAAGTGATAAGAAACATTGTTGATTTGATGGTCGAATTCCCAGACATCCATCCGGAAGCAGTTGTGCCGGCCAACGAGAGGCCGCCCGCAGTCCATACTGTATACCGTATAGCTAACCCACGGAGCAGAGGATGGAGGAAGGAGCCGACACCCGGATTAGGAAGGTACGACTAGCCAGTACGCTAATCCTGTTTAGGAGGCGAGCGAAACGTGTGTCAAAAGAATGACCCTTGCGAGTCTCATTCCTGTCAGGGAGTTCGGGGCCTGGATATGATGCCCGAATTGCCTCGAATGGCCGACGTCTTGCTAAGGCATTGGTCGGCGATATGCAACATCACGGAGAACAGGATCTTTGCCGAATGCAGAGGTGGAGCTGACATGCTCAGCAACGTGCAACACCCCTCACATGTTTGCACTGTTTGTGTTTTGGTGGCCATAGCTCCTGTATCGCCCGAGGCACCAGTCCTGACCCCAATTCTGGTGCTTGTTTACAGTCATCTGCGATAACAGCCATCGATATCGCTTTCCTTTCATTTTTCCAACCTCATTGCCAGCTGAAACAATTCCTCCACCGACTGAGACCGACCCACGTTCATTTGTACCCAGTTCCAACCCTCTCTTTCCATTTCCTTCTCTCCCAGCCACCTCCTTGACGTTCATTGGCCCTATTCGCGTACCTCATCGCCGACATCATCCAGACCGACACGACACGACCTGTCACGTCCCACCGGTACATTTCGTGTTTCACGCCTATTCTCGTAGTTGATATGATATTTAAAGACAGCGAGCTTCGTCAAAAATGATCCACAGATCTTCTCTTCAGCATAACAAGGGCAGAGATTCCCAGCGGAAGGTTACTCCGCCCGGCCCCTCATACATGTCCAACGATCAGATCGGTGAGTCTGCATTGCTGGCCCAAGTCTTGGCATTCTTCATGCTCTTGACACTACCTTGAGCTTGATTTAATTTCGGAATTTTGCTCTTCCTCGAGGCCTCTCCCATGCTCATGAATTGTCTGGTTTCTTCCCTGCAGCGAGTTATTTAAAGGATTTGAGAACCAATCGGCCGACACGTCCTGGTGGTTCCCGACCACTACCATCCAGAACAGAATCACCTTCAAAGCCTCGAGACGAACTTCCACCACGCGCTACATCTGCTATGTCAATGTACGGACATTCGAGAGCCGGTTCGGCAGCTCCGCCGGCCGAGATCGAACGCCCACGTGCCTCCAGTGCTCTCTCGAATCATCGACCGGTCTCGTTCCGAAGTTCTGTCGGTAGTTCAACCGGTCGACCACTGGTTCAAGAGCCCAGGGTTGTTCCTGTCCGAAAGAATGTCTCCCCAGCTCGGGCCTTCTCTCGTATCTCGTCGACATCTCAACCGCCAAGCTATCGTGAGGCCCCTCAACGGCGGATAGAAAGAGAGGAGGCAAGATCTTTACGTGACGCATTGCAAGGGATGGAGGTCAATGACGAAATCCGCATACACGAAGATGCACAAGACGAAGCTACAGAACTAGTATGGATGCACCAAAACCCGGGACTTCAATTCAAAAACCCCTATGCACCCTATCGTAACCCAGATGTGAACAAGCCACACGGCAGCCCCGAAGAGCAGAGCCCACCCCAAGAAAAACGAAGCGGATTTCGAAATTCCTGGCGTGACAGTCATCGCCTTTCATTTAGAGGTCAACCCACCAAAACTAGCACAGAGTCAGAGCCCACTGGCTTTGGCGAGGAAGGTTCAGTCCACAAAAGAAGTGGGATCCCAAGGAAGAACCTCAAGGTTAACTTTGCACTTCCACGCGATCAAGAGCAGCCGAGTGATGATGGCCTAGGGATTGTGGGAGTTAACGGTGACTCGTCAAGAGGTATTTTTAGGAACCCAAAGGACCAGATATACGAGGAGCCTGACCCCAATGACGACCAACGCTCAATGTTCTCGAAGTCCGACTCCTCTGCGCTTCGATCGAAGCCGCGCAATGCACTTCCCCAGGGGTCTCGACCTTTACCAAGCCGCTTTGGCAGCATTCCGTTCGTTGATAAGTTGTCTCGCTTCGAGCTTCATAAACAACCGCCTACTCAATCGAGAAATCCTGACTACAGGACCAACACACCCTCTCCACCCATTCCTGATGTGACACAGGAGACCAGAGAATCGGTACCCACAAAGGATGGACTTGAAATCCGTGGCGACGACATTAGGGCCGCTACGAGCAAAAGGAGGTCAGACCGCAGCTCGAAGCTCCCGATGCCATCTGCGGTGAGTGACCGCACTGGTCGGCCTATTGTCAGCTTCGATCCGACTTGGAAACCCACAGAAGCACAGAGCCCACCGAAGAGAGAAATACCGGAAATCCAAGCCCCCGAGTCTGCTCCTTCGCCGCCAACTATTGCGGTATCTGAACCACCCTCTGTTCCCGTTATCAATATCGCAGATGAAAAGGAACCCACTATAGCGGAGATGGACAAACCCCGAGAGCAAAAGCCAAGTCCAAAACCACCATCAAATCCAAAGGATCCCCAGAGGTCCAGTAATGGACTCAGGAAATTCTTGCCATCGCAAGATCGTTGGATGTCTACATACTCTCGTGCCGGCGTTCCCACTGCATCCTGTGAATCGTGCTCACTTCCCATTGCAGGGAAAGTTGTTACGGCTGCAGGGACACGCTTTCATCCAGAGTGCTTTATCTGTTACCACTGCCATACTGCCCTAGAATGCGTTGCATTCTACCAAGAGCCAGATGCAAAGCGGGCGGAGCGACTTGCGGATCCTTCGGCGGATGAGGAGGCTCATTCTTTGAGGTTTTATTGTCACCTTGACTTTCATGAATTGTTCAGCCCCAGGTGCAAGAGCTGCAAGACTCCAATCGAAGGAGAAGTGGTTGTTGCTTGTGGTGCCGAGTGGCATGTCGGCCACTTCTTTTGCGCTGAATGTGGTGATGTATGTATCCTCCATATTTCATTTGAAATTTTACTGACCATCTCTTCAGCCTTTCAATTCGAACACTCCATTCGTGGAGAAAGACGGCTATGCTTGGTGTCTAAACTGCCACTCTCGCAGAACCGCTCCTAATTGCTCAGGCTGTAAAAAGCCTGTTCTCGATGACATTGTGGTCACAGCAGTAGGTGGGAAGTGGCACGACAACTGTTTTCTCTGCCATGAGTGCGGCGATGGCTTCGGTCCTGAAGGTCGGTACTTTGTCAAGGAAGGCGAGCCGAGACGAACTGCCAAAGGCCGGATCATCGGCGGTCCAGTTCAGCTGGCCGTGTGCGAACGATGCGAAGGCATCCGATTGAAGACTTCGCCCAGGACATGACCTTTATAGGCCTGATAATCAGGTATTATATCAGGATTTATGACTTAACGCAAAACGCAGCGTCCTTTCGTATTTTACGCAACCTTAGATTTGGCTGTCCGAGTCGCCTAACATTTTTGTCATTCATTGTTTATTTATTTTATCTTTTTCTATCTACACCCGATTGCATATAGGCAGGCGAATTCTACGAGCCAATGGCATTGGGTGGGCTCTCTCCTTGGTTTCCTTTCTTACAAGTCATGTCGGTGTCGGATTATTAAAGATTTATGAAACAAAATACTCAGTCCACTTCAATATAACCGCCAATGCTAGCTCAGAAATTAATTGATAAATCCCAATAAGAACTCCGAATAGATGGAAAATAGGCCTATCTCTACTTAGCCGTATAGTAACTCAAATCAAATCCACTCCGGATTACTCTTCCTCCTGAAAACAGCCACATACTTATTCCCTTTGTTCCTCGTCACCTTTTTACCCTCCTCCGTAGCATCTTTCATAACCCTTACACACTCATCCCGCTCCAATTCCTCCTCCGTCAACCGTTCAAACAACTCCGACGACCCTTCCATCTTCTCCTCCTGCCCTCCCCCTCCTTCTCCCTGTTGCTCCTGCCCTTGCTGTCCTTGATAATAATACCCAAAATGCCTCAAAATCCAATAATGGTACTCCTCCACATCCGTAATCGTATACAACAGTCCCCCAGGTTTCAAACTATAAGCATACTCGGCATTCAGCGACTCGCTCACAATCCGCGCCTTGTGCTTGCGGGCCTTGAAATGGGGGTCTGGAAAGCATATGAAGATCTTGGATAGCTGGCCGCGCGCGAAGAAGTTGGGTAGGAATTTCATCGTGTTGGCGCGCAGCGCCGTGATGTTTTGGTATCCACCTGGAATTATGGTGGTAGGGAATGTTTCGTCGGAGGTTGACTCTGTTCCTGTGATGCCTGGAGTGTCTGGAGCTGCCTTAGGTGGCGTTGGGGTCGGTATTGAGGAGGTAGGGGGTTGGACTTGGAGAAGTTGCTGTTGTTGGTTGCGGAGGGCTTTGATGCGGGCGGTTAGGTATTCGGCTACTTGGACACGGATTTCCATTCCTGGTTTTCAGGGATATTTATTAGTTCTCTGTGTTTGTATTCATGGGGTTATATCATGTTTGAACCAGGGGAGAAACATACCAACCATAAGGGTATCAGGGAGAACTGGCGCAAGCCCGACAAGTAACCCGCCGAATCCACACCCAATGTCTACAACCTCGACATCCTTCAGCAGTTTCCTTGCGCCGGCGAGGTTAGTCTGCATGGGGTCGGGGTTCGTGAAGGCCGGGAAATGTGTGCTCCAGTCCATATGTGCTGGGGTGAGGGGGCTATACACAGCGCAAACAAACAGCCGATTAGCCCTGAATCTTCCAATTGAAGAGTGCCAAATAAAATATATAGGAGGATTAAACATACTAATGCAACATATGGTCTGAAAATGGATTCGCATGAGCGCGTTGCCGGTAGTATTTCTTCTGAGGCAGCTTCAGGGCCGCTGAGGCGGGGGAGCCTTCGCCAGATTCTGCGGAGTTCGCAGCAGCGAACTTTTTGCGGAATTCCTCGCGCTTTTGTTTTTTTGCTGATGCACCCATGGCGAACTGTATATTCTCTTCCTTGGTGTTGTGGATTGGTGCAGGAGAGGTTGTTCGAGTTGTAGTCAAGTCGCCGGGCGGAATTTTTTTTGCGGCCGATGAGAGGAAGGCGGCCGTCACTTTACCTACCTAGCGGAGCGGAGGGACGAGACTTCCCCGCATCCTCCATATCAACCAGTTCACTGTATCACAAAGCCCCCTCCCTTCTCCGGATTCAAAATGAAGGATGTACCTCCCGGGACTTTCTCTTTCCCATACTATTATTCCTTCCCTCCGTTCTTCTCTCTCCAGCCAAACGCCAGCACACGGGCCGTCCAATTCCAGCGCTGGTCCAACCTGATCCAGTCCTGGTGCCGACAACACAATATATACAAGCTTAATCTCGCCGAGGCCGTGGAGTCGGAACTCTTTCGGAACGCTCAGATCTCAAAGCGGCTCAGTTTAAGCGATGCGAGGACGGTGCTAGATTGGATGTGCAAGGGAGATGAAGAGGGAGGTGGGGGGCGGAGGGCGGAGTGGGTTGACGGACCCAGCAAGACTACGGCGTGGATTTGGTGGAAGAGACCTGAGGAATGGGCTGGAATTATTGGAGACTGGGTATGTGGTTTTACCTAAATCACTTAACCTATTGAGTTTGAATACTGACGTGGGTTTATTGGTGGTTGTAGGTTGAAAACACGGGGCAGAAGAATGTTGTCCTTACAGTTTATGAGCTGATTCGAGGAGAAGCGACTATTTCACAAGGTATGTTGGCTCTCGGGCAAGGGTGCTTGATCGTCATGAGGCTCATTTGCATAGAATGGCATGGGATGGACACAGAAGCCATGATGCGATCCTTGAACGTCCTTGTCAAGCAGGGGAAGGCACAGGTTTTCGGCAGCGAAGGTCAAGAGGGAGTGAAATTCTTTTAGAGCCCACCCAAACGAATTTCCATTCAAATGCTACAAATCGCCAATTATTCTGCAAACGGATATGGGATATAAACAGAAACCCAGACAAGACAAGCCATGATCACATGCGGGTATCGTAAGTGAAATATCAAACACTGCCGGAGCACCAGCTTACTCTTCAGTTTGCTCCACCATTTCTTCATTGAGTTCATACTCTCCAGCAGCCCGCCGCTCCTGTGACATGGCCATGTCTAGAAGCCAATCAACCCGGACAATCCGCGGGGTTTTGCCCATATTCTGAACCAGCTGCCTGAATCGTGGCCACAGCTTTTGGTGTTCGGCAGCTACACTACTGAGAAGATAAATTTCCTTTCGGCTTGATTGGTGCTCATCGTCGCTTTCATCATCACTCTCCTCACGGGGCGCTTGGTATGAAACACGGCCTCGGAAAAGGTTGCAATCTCCCCCGTTGGCATCGACGATCGACTTGAAAGCATCGAAACCTCCCCGGATAGTTTCAACGCAGTATATGTGATACCCTCGGAGAAGCTTGTTCTTGTTCGTTTTCGCATTGTCCTTAGACTGTTCCAATGAAAACCCAAAGCGCTTCTCAGCTTCCTTGTCGTTGAGAAGAAAGTCGTCTGTGTCTAGAAGCTCATTCTTCTTCAGACATTGTGTAATGAAATCAATTTGGACAATCACCGGGCCATAAGCAAGGGCGTTAACGAATTTGGGGGTTCGTAAAACAGACGGCGCAGCGAGATGGGAGCATTTGCGCGCATCTTGGACGACCATGATACCGAGCTCCCGAAGTTGGCGCTTATCCGTGTTAGCAACTTGTATATACCTAAAACTAGGGGAATAGCAAACCTTATCGGCGTCTTCTTTCTTCATATTCCCAACCCACTTTTGGTAACCCGTTATGAGAAGATGCATTGCGATAGGGGGTTTCGATTTCTTCTGCCGCTTAGCTTCCGTGACATCCTCTTCGTCACTCTCAGATTGGGCCTCCATTGACGATCGTTTCTTGTTATTGTTCAGGGCCACTCGATCTTCGTCTGTTTTCCGTCGACCACCGTAAATCACACCACCGACGCGCTTCTTTTCCTTCTCGTACAGAGCAATGTCGGGTGCGATGTCATGCAGTTTAGCAGTTGCTGCATCCTTCGATTTGCGACTGCTTGTAGAGGACGGTGTATCATTTTCCTTGCCATCAGACGCGAGGCGAGAGCGGGCAGGTGTCTGTAGATTCTTGCTGTCCGTAACCTTCCTCGACTTGCCAATCCTAGGGGTGGCATTTGTTGTATCAGAAACCATATTCTCTTCAACATCCGAAGTCCTCATAGCTGCAGTGTTCTGATCTCTGTTCTGCATTGCTTTCCTAGGACCAGTAGGTGCCGAGACTGTTTCTTCTGCGAAAAACATACTCTCGAGACAAGACCTGTCTAACCGAGTCTGGCCCACGACTTCGCCCAGGTTCGTTCGCCGGGGGAAGTGGGTATATCGAGGGTCAGAGACGGGCAGCAGTCTCCACTTCGCATAGCATTCCTCCAGCCAGAGATGGTTAACAACGTGCAACCCCCATTCTCTGGCTGCATTACACTTCTCACTATTGTCGTGTGCAGTCACTAGATGTGTATTTTCCTGTCTCAGGGTCTTAGTGCACTCTGCACCTGTGGCCGAAATTAGATTCTCTAGATAGGATCGCGCTTCCCCAATGTAGTTAGACAAGCTGATTTTGAACCCTTCGAATCCTGGAATGGGAGTGCGTGGTACGGGATAATGCAGTAGGCGTCGATAAGGCGACGTCCAAGTGTCGTATGTCATCAGATGGTAAAGCCAGGATAAATTCCCTACGTCCTTGTTCAATCTTGACGCTACGCGGTAGGCGAATCCTTCTCTATAGCGGCAAATTAAAGTGGTTGCCTTTGAGACTTCGGAAGTCATCTCGCCACAGCCATCTTTAACGAGTGTTGAAATAGTCTTTTGGAGGTGTGATCCAATCCCCAGGTCCGAGGAGAGCATAACGACCTTCCCATTAAAGACGTTAAGCTTGGGTTTGACAGGGGATGTGATAGGAGTTGGTAATGTGGCTGGCTCTGTGGTAGAGGCCCCGATGATGTCGCGGTTCTCAGTGGATCGAATTGGAGCGTCTGGCGCCGAGCGAAGGATTTCAGGGTTTGGAAGCGTATAAGGGCGTTCATCGATGCGACGTCCAAGTTTCAAGCAGTCATCAAACCTAAAACAAAATGTAAATACAGAGGGTAATCAGAATGAGAGACCAGGAGAGAATGGCGCTTACCAATGAGGAAGAACGACTTTAACGTCAAGGTTTCGGTTTTTGACTAGCTGGGCCTTGTCGGAGTCGATAGTCAAATCAACTAAGTGAGTACACATTTGAGTGACCTTGGGGTTATAGAGACCTCCTTTCGCCAAAACTCCGCCGATGATTGCGTCCTTATCACCCTCTGGGATATCACCGCACGTAACCACGACATCATTTAAGAAGAGCCGAGGATCAGGGTTATATTGCCGTGGGTTGGCAAGCTTTCTCTTTGACAGCGATGCTTGCATCCACTGAGGTTTGACAACGGGGATCAATGCATCGTTGGCGGCATCGAATTCGGGAAAGTCGATGGTGGTGGACATGATGTGGCTAAATTCAGAAAGATCTGGAAATTCAGCTGGTGGCTCATATACGACCGGTTCCCCGCCATTCTCCTCGAGCGTAGACGCGAGCTGAGTTCCAAATAGCCCGGTTAGATTCCAGAATATCGATTCTTTTTTTATTATTCCGTACGTACCTGTTGCGCAGTATCCGGACTAAGGTCTTTGGAGGATACTATGCAGACCTTGCATTGGTCAAACAGTTGGAAATCTTCGTCTTGGTGCCCCATGGTGGGAAAACACCTGTGATTGGTATCGATAAGAGTTTCTACTGATCAGTGCGTGGGGAGCGAAGAGCCGGTTGAGTGTTGTGGTGGGAGGGGATTAGAACACAGCCCCGCGATGATGGGAATCAAAAAAGTCTGGGGTTTGTTGCCTGCAGTTGTCTGAACTCGAGGTCGATTGTGTTGGTTACTCAGGTTCCGAAGATGCGACGCGCTTCAGACGCGCCAATAGACACCAGGTCACGTGCATTTCTCTTGCCTAATTGAGCCTATCATCAATCCACAATAATCTATACTCGCGCCTCTCAAAGAGCACGGTTTGTTTCCCCAAGTTTGTATTGCCCTGTTTATTTGTCGTTATGCCCCTCACCTCTATCGCGCAGAATGCGCGGGAGTTTAACTGTCTGCGGCTCCCGGCTCCTGATCGGCCAGTCTGGAGAACCTCGGCTCAACTTTCTGGGGTCCTGCATCGGCAACGGTTAGCCAGTGCGCTCCCGAATTCCAACACCTCAGAGCCAACCCCCCCAGTTCCCTCTTAAACATCAGGATTCCTGTCTTGTGGTGACCAGAGTTCTGCGGCGATTCAACCTGGACCCTTGAAAATCACCATGTCCTTATCGGGACCCTTTCGCATCATCGAGCATGTGGTTCCATGCCAGCACATTCGGGATTATCCTGGTGCTACGGCAAACGAACAAGAGGATATCCTGAATTTGGCTGTGAGACAATACATCCCCTTGGATAATCCTCATCCCCAGCCGGGGGATGTCACTATACTTGCGGCGCACGCGAATGGCTTTCCGAAGGTATGAGATCATCGTTAACCAGGGCTATCGATAGCCAACCCCAGCCCCATACGAATAACTCCCCGAGTATACTCCGTGGCTAACAAATGCTTAAATAGGAGCTTTACGAACCCTTATGGGAAGAAATACATGCTCAGTCAAAAGCGAATGGGTTCCGGATTCGGAGCATTTGGATGGCAGATGTTGCGCACCAGGGACACAGCAGTGTGGTGAACGAAGACCTACTGGGAAATGATCGTAAGTGAATGCCTCCGATGTCTACACTGGGCGCACAGGTACTGACCATTTACACGTACAGCCAGCTGGTTTGACCATCCGCGTGACCTCCTCCAACTTGTCAATGTAAAGCGGAAAGAGATGCCGCGCCCTATCATTGGTGTCGGACATAGTATGGGCGGTGCACACCTGTTTGTCTCCAGTGCCTCATTTACCACTCGGATACCGTATTACTGACCAGGTCTCTTGCCTTAGTGTCCAATTGGCTAGTATACACCCACGCCTAATTCACAGTCTTATCCTGCTCGACCCCGTCATCCAACGACAAACAACCCAACTAGATCCCGCCGACCTCGGGAAGCAGAAACTCGCTATCGCCAAAACCACCCAACTCTCCACATATAGGCGCGACAAGTGGCCATCCCGGAAGGCTGCCGCAGAATCGTTCAAGAGAAACCCATTCTATCAAGCCTGGGACCCTCGCGTGCTAGAACGTTGGATCCAATACGGCCTCCGAGACCTTCCCACATCTATCTACCCCCTCAACGACCAATCTCCCTCGAATTCTTCAGAGGAAGACACAAACACTGAACATCCTGTCACCCTGCGCACAACGCTTCACCAGGAAGTATTCACCTTCTCACGACCCAACTACGACGGACCACCTGGGTTTGCCGTCCCTGTGAACAAAGTAACACACCCGGACCTCGACCCAGACATTGTAGGATCCTGGCCTTTCTATCGGCCGGAGCCGTACCGAGTATTCACCCAACTCCCGCACCTCCGTCCAAGCGTACTATACATCTTCGGTGGCCAGTCAGACATGTCCTCGCCGACTATGATGGCGGATAAATTAAGTCATACAGGAACCGGTCTCGGCGGGAGTGGCGGTGTACTGGCAGGGCGTGTCCAGGACGTGGTACTAAAGGAGAACGGGCACCTCGTTGCGCAGGAAGCGCCGGTTCAATGTGCCGAGGAAACTAGCAAGTGGCTAGGGCCGGAACTGCAACGGTGGAAGGAAGAAGAGAAGTTATTCAGGGACCAGTGGAACCGCAAATCAAGGGTGGAGAAAATGACGATAGATCCTCGCTGGAAGGAGCATGTACCGGCTCCTGTGCGGCCCAAGAAGGACGCTTCGAAGTCGAAGCTGTGATGCGTTATGCAGTTCCTTAATGGCACTAGTACATACAAGGTAGAGTATCACGCATAGAATTACACATACACTCTTTTCTAATTGAGTATCATTCCTATAAAGCTCTTGTTCCTTGGTCTCTTTCTATATGTGATATCTAGTTTCAACCACCCAGGAGTGGAAATGTCTATCAGCGGCCCAGTCCAGCCAAGGAGGCCCTAACAATAACCCAGATAATTTTATAGCCACTCGCCAGTAAGGTATCCAACGTACACAGATCCATAACAACAAGACTCCTTCGGCTAAAAGAGGTATAAATAGACAGTTGAGAGCATAGGGTAAAATGCGCACTTTAACCAACGTGCCTCAAAGTACCTTCTTAGCCGATCTATTTGCATTGGTCGAGGTTCGCACGATCTCAGGCGTATTCCAGATATGCGGCCACCATAAATGGTATTCCTCTTGGCGTTTGTTCAGGCAGTGGCGTAACCAAATACCCCATACGATGTAAAGGTGTGCGCCGGCACCGGTCATTATATGCCTTTGGTCAGAACCGAGTTAGCATGGGACTGTGGTTTAGAATATGGATATCCGTCGGTTAACCTACCACCAGCCATGGCCTTCAAGCAAGATACCCCAGGGAAGGCCGACTTCTCGACGCCACACTCGTATTGTACTGCAGAAATAGTTGTCCAGGTTCCAGATTGCGAACCCGCCCAAAAAGACACTCAGTCCGTAGCCAACCATATACCACATTGTCTTTAAAGTCTTCAGGTCCCGGACATTCTCGTAGTGTTGTCTTTCCTTGGAGAGGACGGGGAGGCCCTGCCTTTCCCGTTCGAGCCGATCCTCCTCGGTTGTACGCCGCAACGAAGGGCGGAGTTCCACCTCCATAGTGTACATACTTCGTACTAGCACGACGGCAGTAAGTAGGGCGTATGCGTTCTGGTGGAATACTGGATTCTGGAGGTAATGATAGTAAAGAGTGATGAAGACAGCCAGAGCAGAGAGGAAAATAGAGAGGAAGATTCGGTAGCTGACTGATCTTGTGTAGGAGAAGGAAGCGTAGCACATCAAGCATGTGGTATAAATCATAGACAACTCGTCGACTAGCTGCATTGGATCTAACAAACCGAGGCCAATTAGCTTTCGCAATCCCAAAGTCGGGTCCATGGAAGTCGCTTACATTTCAGTGTCGAGTGAAACAAAAAGCTGCCGGTGCCAACTACGATGTACCCATAGTACGCCACCTGGAAAATTGTATCGTGCCCATTGCGCCGACAGCTAAGAATGCCTTTCACTCCTAGCATCATGAACAAGAGATTCGTCAGGGTATTGACGATTTCGGCGGAATAGATAGTAGCATAATAGTCCTACATATGTATCAGACATTAGCCTCAGTCCAACCCCATCGAGAGAAATAAGGCAGTGACTCACCTCTTCGCACCAGTTCAAAGTCGAAGTAACAGGGTGCCAATATCCATCCCTAGAAGGCGGATACGGAATGGAGGGAAGCCAGGGCATTGTAGCCGGAGACGCAGACGCAGACCCCCGTAGAAATCTGACAATACCTCTCTTTCAGAAGGCAAGCAGGAAAATGCAAAGAGAAGCAAGGATGAAAGCCAATACCGCAGAGAATTTAACAGCCTTATGGGCTCTAGTTCGCATCAGCAGGAACCGTTCTTAGACTCTGGTTCGCCTGTGACGTCGACAAATCATCCTGTCTCTTTGGATGCCGATTGGCTCTTGGGCGCCTCCGCAGCTTCCGGTCAACCGCCTGGAGATTCGGATTCATTGCAGCAAATTGCGCGTCCAGCCGAGTCAACTCGCGCATTTATTGCTTCTCGGCCGCTATAAAGAACTATCTATACATCCAGAGATTCCCCATTTGGGATTTTGCAAGTCGATCCCGCAACTGCATCTCCAACGTGCACTGAATTACCCACCGGCGGGGTACTATTACGGTATTAATACGAATCTTACCAAGCACATGCGGAGACAGCCAATCAGCAGCCTCTCCGCAAATCCGCGGATGACTTCATCAACGTCTGAAAAAATACTGCGACATCTCTCATAAATCACCGTGATACCTTCACTCCATCCACCTGTACACCATCTCCCCCGACTCCTGGGCCAGAAATGTGGGCCAGACCTCCTCGGACGTAACCGTGCTCAATAACGGTCCAACTTCCGGTCTAAAATACTGCGCTCTCGTCCGACAGTGAGATACCAATTGAACCCCGGGGCTTTTCCCGCGGAAGCGCTGGAGATATCGAGATGTCAAACAATGCCAGCTCTACCTACGCACCTCCCCCGATGCGGACGGTCTCAAAATGTATCATAATCTACCCATCCCATGGATCAATCCCTTGAAACCAACTGCAGTGACTAATTGACCAAATCCAGCCTCCAAAACCACCTTTCACTTCGGAGCTGGTCTCCTCTCAGGCCTCACATCCTCTATTCTCCTGCAACCAGCAGACCTCCTCAAAACTCGAGTTCAACAATCCCACCATCACGCCTCTCTAGTCTCAACGGTCAAAACAATTCTTTCCTCTCAAAACCCAATCCGCAATCTATGGCGTGGAACCCTGCCCTCCGCCCTCCGCACAGGCTTCGGCTCAGCTCTCTATTTCACGTCCCTCAACGCTCTACGCCAAAGTCTCGCAACACCCATTGCCCTAGCAAACGCTAACCCTAATAACGTCGCTAACGGCACAATTCTCCCGTCCTCCCCGTCATCTTCATCTGCTCTCCCTAAACTCTCCAACGCCGCAAACTTAACCACTGGAGCCGCTGCGCGGGTCGCCGCGGGGTTCGTCATGATGCCCGTTACTGTCATCAAAGTCCGCTATGAGTCGGACTACTATACATACCGCAGTCTCTATGGCGCAGGCCGGGACATAATGCGCACAGAAGGGTTCCGCGGTCTCTTCGCTGGGTTCGGTGCAACCGCTGCGCGAGACGCCCCATATGCGGGTCTTTATGTCCTCATCTACGAGCAATTAAAGCCGTACCTAGCGTCTGCAACGACAACTACCTCTGAAGCGGATCAGCGGCCGAAATCGCCGTCGTCTTCGTCTATTAATTTCGTTTCAGGTGGTTTAGCTGCTGGGCTTGCCACGACGATTACGAATCCATTTGATGCGGTTAAGACACGGCTTCAGCTTATGCCGGCAAAATATGGGAATATGATGCGTGCTGTTCGGTTGATGATTCAGGAAGACGGGGTGCGGAGTCTGTTTGGTGGGTTGGGACTGAGGATCGGAAGGAAAGCGCTGAGTTCCGCGCTTGCGTGGACCGTGTATGAGGAGCTCATTCTGAGGGCGGAGACGAGGTGGGCGGAGACGGAGGCGAAGGCTGAGGTCGGGATATAATACTAATCTATCAAACCGAGTCTATAATGTGTCATGCGTGGGAATCTGTCAAGGTTTGGGTTGGAAAGGTCATCATAGATCATTCATTCATGGCTGTATCGTGTATAAATAGCAAAAAATCACAACTCATGCCAAAAACCAAGCCAAAGATAAACAAATAACACTCATCAAGCTGTGCACGGAAACGAGCAGCGAAGGTAAAAGTAAGGGAAGGCAGGGCTATATAAGGGGAGAACGTCAATAAGTAGACAAAAGGGTTCAACATCCAGCCGTAGATCGATCAGGTGAACATCCATGACCGCCGGCTAGGGCTCTTCTTCCGCACAAGGTACATTTTATCCTTGTTCCGGTCATTCACCCTGAGTTCGGTCAAAGTGTTGGATTTCTCGCTGATGACCTTGCCCTCGCGCAATCGCCGGCTGTGAGCGAATAGTTCCTCCTGGAGCTCTTCGCTGACCCATGTCTTGATGACCATATAGTTGCCGTCGTACTGGAGATTCATAGGTCAGCCTGCAATACATCATGAAGTCTAACGGTTAAACCTACCTCATCCCAGGACCAAGGGAGCTGATAGGCAATCAGTGTGTCTGGAAGGAGATGTTTGCGGTGGACCTAAAGAACGTTAGAGTCCATTGCAATGTCAGATTGTAGTATCGTACCTTGATCCAAGTTGGTTTGTTGGGGTCTTCGTCCTTCTTTTCTTCCTTCTTTTCTTTTTTGTCCCCCTTCTCGCCCTTCTCCTCCTTCTTATCTTTCTTGTGTTTCTTGTTGATAATGTCTTCGATCTCCGCCTCCGTGTAGCCGAACTCAAGTCTCAGGCGTTCCCTGAATTCCCTGTCACGCCGCGCTGCGGCCTCCCGCTCGGCGATTTTGCGTCGTTCTTCATTAAGCTTCCACTCCTCGACGGCAGCAGCCTTCATTTTGGCCTCCTCGGCTCGTTTCTGCTGCTCTTCGAGGGCCCTCCTTGCCTCCTCATCGCGGATCTCTTTTTTGACCCGTTCGCGCTCCTCTTCCTCATCAATCTTGCGCTGGAGCTCCACGAGCCTCTCATGCTTTAGCTTTCGACGCACCTCTTCTTGCTCAGCGGATTCACGCTCAGCCGCTTCCAACCTCTGGAGCCTATAGCGGCGTTCAGCCTTGCGCTTCTCATCCTCCAGGCGCTCGTGCTCCTCGTATCTCTGGAGCCGTCGCAGCCTGTCGCTTATATCGCCTTCATATCGGTCTTCCTCCTCCCTTATGAGACGGACCTCATGCTCGCCGTGGGTCCGAGCGAGGTGCCGCTCAAGCCGCTCAATCTCCTGCTGCTGTCGAAGCAGCTCCATATCCTGGCGGTGGTCGTTGTGTTCGAGCACCCGCTGGTCGATGAGGAGGTCATAGTCGCGGGGCGGCTGGAGGGGCGAAGGCTCCCGAGAGTGGGAAGCGCTAGTACTAGCACGAGCCCGGCGTTGAGGACGCCGTAAGTAGGTCTCATCCTCGGACTCATAAGGGTCTAGGTAATGGTTGGTCTCTTCGTGGCGGTTATCGCGACGATCCTTACGGGCCTTGTTGGAGCTCGTATTCCGAGAGTCGTTTTTGATGTCAACGATGACGGCAGTTGGTTGGGTTCGATCGACCCGCTCCCGATCACGCTCTTGTCGGGTACGACGGGCGCCTGTCGAAGCGGATCGGTGGATGCGGACATCTTCGTGTACCCTATTTGGGCTCAGGTAGGTGTTGCTGTAGCTGGGGCGAGTGCGAGAGACGGAGCGTCTTCTATGGGTGCGGGGATACTCCATCATGGAAGAGTCAGATTCTGAGTAATCAGTCTCAGAGTCGGTGATGGAAAAACGGCGGCGTCTAGGCATCTTGCGAGAGAAGATAATCTCCGAATATATAGGGCTTGTGGGATAAATTTATCGCAGGGCGAACACGAGGGCTAGTGCGCAGTAAGAACAGTCCGGCGGCTCGATAACGGACTGAGCGGCGGGGCTAAAATAGGTAGACGAGGGGAAGGGCCAGCTGAACGTCAGGCACCAACCAGAAAGATGGAATGGGATACGGATGAAACAGACGATGAGGAAACGAACAAAACCGGAAGAGAGAAAGTGAAAAGAGGCGAGGGGGTGAAAGACAGAAAAGCAGCCCCCTCTCGATGGCGGGCGGCTCAGCTGGAGTGGGGGATCCGGCATCATTGGGCCATTGGGCGGCTGATCATCTGAATGAATGACGACCAGGCTCTTCCTCGCAGGCTTGTGCAGGTGGCTGGGACGTCAAGATTTGCTTTGCTCCATTCATTATTTTGCGGCGCTACATAAAACATCGTTGGTTCTTGATATCGGAGTCTATTCTTAAACATAACCACTACAACCAAGGAACACGGCGGTTAATCCCGCGCAGCATCCAGGGCTCAGGCCTGGGGGGAATAATGGGCATTTATCATGGGACATGACTCCAAAGTTCCGACCGCCGACTTCGCTTCCAACGATCAGAACCTTGGAAGAAGCAGTATGTGGCACCAATTAATATGGGGGGATATTAATATAATTGTGCAGGACCGGCTAGGCGATTCGCCATCGCTGGGTCCCTCTGACCTCAGCGGCTCAGCGCTTCCAAGTCAACGACACTTTTTATTTTCGCGAGTGAAGCCCAAGAAAGAATCAGTTCCGGGTGAAACTCCGCTCATCGGACGAGAATGCTTAAATATCCGGTGTGGTGTTTCCGTTGACACCAGGCTCACACCAGGCAGCTTTGACCCTGTGAAACCCCAGCCCTTATCAACGCTGCCCTACTGGGGTCTTGAGGAACTGATCACCGAGGTCTCGAAATCTCCCAAATCTTAAAAAATGGGACTACGTAGTGTTTCTTCTGGCACCGAGTCTCGTATTTGACTTCTCTATCTTCCTTTTGACTTTAATTAAACTTGGACGGTTTGTTCTGATACAAGCTTATCAACCAACAGGTAGGGGATTGGGAATATTCACCTCCATTACCGCTTCATCTCCTGGATTAAACAAATATTTTTAAAGGCCAGTGCTTTCGATTTGATAGCTTCTTCTTCGTGCCACTCGATGATTGATAAAAACGCAGAGCTTTTGCAACAAGTGCAGCTTGTGGAAGCCTGATATATAATCACGCTGTCAGCCAAAGAACCGGATGTGATTGCTAATTTAACCATTTAATTCATACCCTTCCAGTCTTCAAATCCCTGCAAATCACCCCATTGCTTCAAAAGCAAGTATTGTACAATCGCAATCCGCCTTCACCTTTTTGCTGATGTCCTCATGCTGCACAGCACGGATGCTACCTACTGTACTATCCCATCCGCCAACAACAAGTTATTTTCACAACAACCACTCAGCAACCCGAATCACCCTGAGTCATGTGCTAGCCCCATAGATTGCTAGCCACGGGTGAAATAAATTGACCGCCCGTTACTGCTGGCCCTTCAATCCCACCTGCTAGAACTCAATGGCAAGGATCGCATCCTTCGCATCCTCTAACATTTTTGTCAGTACTCGACTGGACTGCCTGTTCCCTCCAAATAATGAGTCCAATCGACAACCGATAGCACTGGAGTAGGCAGTTATATGTCGTTAGGAGCGATGAGTTCTGATAACCTGGCAAGCAAGACCTCATAAATGGCGTCATAATTTTGTCCCATTCGTAGATATGTTCCCATAGACAGAAAATAAAAAGAAAATCACGCCTTTCCGCCGGATTTCAATATAGCCTCCAAGTTCTCCCGACTGTTCTTAAACGTCATCTCCAAATAATGCATCCTCTTCTCCAGGCCCTCAATCTCCCCTTTCAGCTCCCCGCTCTCTGTCGTTATCCGCTTATCAACCGTCGATCTGGGCACACCAACGAACCTACACGTAGCAAGCAACCAAGGTCAGCAATCTATTCCATCTCGACTCATATTCATTCACCCATCTCAACCTCATTGTATCCTCGGGCAGACCGAAGGGCCAACCTGGCAGAGCGCAGAGCAAACTCACATCTTCCCAACCCCCTCGTAAACCTTCGTATCACCAGGTAGCGACCCAATTTCCTTCGACGTGAGCTCGAGCATCCGGATATCGCGGTTCTTGCTCGTCATCTGCGCCTTTGTGATTCCGATTTGTTGCTGCGAGGTGATCACCCGCGCTTCGATTTCTTGGAGGAGCTGTCGTGAAGAAAACCAGCTGCGTTAGCGAGTTCGTTCCATTTATATAGGTTTGTGTGTGCATGTTGGACTTACCTTCTGGAGAGCTTCATTTGGGATGGACATTTTGAGAGATGCCGCGGAGGGGTTGCGGTAACGGTGGGGGGTTTTGGGTTACGGAGATTCAGGTGTGCTTCGTGAGCTGATATTAGACTCGGTCGGAGAGACGTTATCAGTACAGCCGGTATATTAGTAAAGATGAAGAGTCCTGGGTGGTATTTTGCGATTGGAGCTTCCTGTTGTTTGTCTGCTGCGGCGAGGCGGCCGACAAACTCCAAGACCCTTATCGGCTTGGCTCTGGTAATCTTTGATGCCTCAGGCAGAATTTTATATCTAGGCATTCACCAGGCATTCATGAGGGCTTAGGGCTGGGTTTGTACCTCAGTAGATTCCAACTTTATTATTATACACCGTTTAAAACTCGGAACTAATTTATATCTTGTCAGTCTTGAACTGTTTTCTGTGTCTATGCTTAAGCTATTTCCCCGACGACCAAACCTATACGCCAACTCTTCTCACGACACTGGATGTCGAGAAGTTCAAAAGTTGACGGCAGATCGAATTAATACATCATGGACGCCCTCATCTTATTGTAATCACCCCGCGTTATAGGCTCATATTTTGCGGGATCATTTTCACCCATGCAAGATGGTATGCACTCAATGACAGTGTCATCGTCTGGAGACATGAAGTAAGGAATCGAGTATCGTTCGCGGGTCATCCGGTTCGGTCCCTCAATTCGATCAGAGAGCTCCGGCAGAGTCACTCTGTGATTTGTAGAGCGTAATCGGTCTATAGATCAGGGTTAGGCTATGTTTGGGCGTCGGATCCCAAAACCGATGGAACGGACCATTACTCCATCTCTGTAATAGATCTCCCACATTCATGATAATGCTATTCTTCACAGGAGGCGCTGGTACAAACATATCAGGGCGCGAGATATCTTCTACCTCCAATCCGCCACAGTCATCCTGGAAGAGCAAAGTTATCGAGCTCCAGTCAGTGTGCGCGGCGCAGCGACTAACTCGGTCGTTTTCCAGATCCTCAGCCGGGACTGGCAAGTAGTGAAGCAGTCGAAGCTGATTAGCATTTCCTGAATGTTTTCTCGCCAGGTACTCGGCGTCCTCTAAGTTGAGCCCTACGGCTAATGCCCGAAGAACTTCCTTGCCGACTCGGTCGCAGTGCCAGTAGAATCGGGTCATGAAGTCCCGGAAGCCGGGTAGACTCTCATAAGGAAGCCATTGATTTGGTTGACTAGCATCGTCTTCACTACCGATATCGTAAACTTCCTAAAATACCGTGAGCGCGGCCTTCAGGGCCCTAAATCAGTCTAGAGGAGGCGCGGGTAGATTTGCTCATGAAACAGGCAACCGCGCACCTTAACATCAGGCACTTCTCTCAATTTCCTCTTCAATTCCTCGTCACTTCCCGTGCTCATGGTCTGAGAGACCTTTTCGAGCCCAGGCCATGAGTATCCACGATGAACCGCCCATCCCTCTGGATGCGGAGCTTTCATTTTGACCTCCTCTGGGAGTGCAAACAGCGTTTTCATCCACTCGAATGCTTGGTCGATCTCTGATCCAGGTAATGAATGGTTGATGATACGCACGAACCCTACCCGCTGGCAGGCATCCACGAGCTTTCGTGCTACGCGTTGTCGAGACGCTTCATCCCCGATATTATACCACGGCGTAAAATCCACGACTGGAAGTTCCATGATCGGTACACCGATAATGCGGAGTATATTCTGTAGCAGCTCAGTAACGGTTTTAGGAACCATCCACCCACGTCGGGTGTTCAGCTGGCGAGTCTGCTGACGGTCACATGTTCCGCAATAGTCATCCATTGTAGGTCAAGTCTGGTTGGCTTGTTGCTCCAAAGTTAACTTGCTTTTAAGCTTGGTTCTGGAATCCGGTATGGCTCAAACCAAAGAATTGTCGTCTCCATTTGACGAGATTAATACCCGGCAGAGTACTGTTTCAGTCTTATTAAAGTGACCTGAGTATCCGTCGTGATGCAATATATGGTAGTGAGGTGGTTGGGGTCTCACTCAGTATAGGGCGGCACTGCTCTTGGCGCCCGTGGGTTTCAGGCCCACCCACGGATCTCACTCTGTTTTGCCGCTTCGAGTAGTTTGTTGATCGCCAGCCACCTCATCGTCATCGCTACCCGACGGAAGAGCCCTGAATTATTGGAGCCGCTTGACAGAACATCACTTTCTACTCTTACAAAGATATTCTTGTCCCTATCGCAAATTTCTTTCCATTGCGGCGGGACGGTCCAAGCCTAACCCTCGAGAATGAAGATATCCGGTTGGATTGCGGCCACATTCCTCGCCTCGACCGCACTTTCGATCGAGACCGTTCCATTCGATGCCCCTATCACAGCAAGCCCCGATACAAGCAGGAGAGCATTTGATGTCTTACAACTCTTGAAGAAGCGCGATGGCAACTGCCCTGGAGGGTACAACGGATGCGGTGATCTAGACAACCCAGACATCTGCTGCAGATCAGGGTCTATTTGTACCAGCGACGAAGCACACCATGTCGCATGCTGTCCGAGCAGGGCGGCCTGCACTGGTACAATTGGAGCGGGGAGTTTCAATTCCCCTCAAACGTCAGATGCGACGCCGACAAACGACAACGGGCCTCAAGTTACGGGGTCGACAATATCGGGCGCTTACCCATTTGTCGCTGTACCTACGTCCTTCTCCGATGCCGACGAATGCTCCTCATACTATGGTCGATGTCAGAGCGACTTTTCTCAGTGCATTACACACTTTGGGGGGTATGGGGTTACTGTGACGGGAGGAGGAGCGGACTTCACGCAGGCTGGCGGCGGGCAAGGTGCGGCTTCGACATGCTCCAGCTTGCGCGAGTCTGCATGCCATGGTCTTAACCTGGGAGTTTGTGGGAATTATGAGGGTGGAGCTGACGGAGCAGGGTCAAGACGGACTTCGAGCCTTCATGACCTCGTTGTTGGTGTGGCTGTCGGCGTTGCTGGGTTCTTTATATGATGCAGCAGCAAGCATGGGCATGTATATGACCCTGGATGAACGAAAACTTTGCATGGAATTTGTATATGACGATGTCTTTGATGGATATATGGAATGACTACACGAGTAATGTTCTATATTACAACCGTACGTTTAGTTTGTATCTACTGGTTTGATCTCAAAATCAAGTTTATAATACGGCCAGCTTGGCAATGTCAGACTCGACCTTCAATCACCCCACACTCGCGGACGCCCAGGATACTCGAGAGAGTGAAAAACGACGTAAGGACTCGAGAAATGCCACCGACAATTGCTCATGCACACCGCTTGATCGTCACAACCCAAAAACCTGCAGCACAAAGAGCGGGACTGACAGGCTGTCCCTGCAGTCTCCAGGGTAAGCAACCAGTCAAATGGACAGTGGGCGAAACAAAGCCGGTGGAGCGCCCGATGCTGGTTAGCGACTAATTAACCAGTGCCCATCAGTACCTGATAGTCAGGCTTCCAGACTTCCAGTCGATACGAGAGAAGTGTCTGAGACTCGGGAGATAAAGTAATTGCCACCTCGTGAGCAAATATTGTGACCTGATTGATTGAACATGAATTGGCCGCTGACTTCCCTCGTGAGCGCAATAATGGCTGACGCTATTGCCCAGCATGGACAGATGCGGGGATGTTGGACGGTGTTGGAGGGGCTTCCCTCACTCCAGGATGGAAATTTCGTAGAGCAGTGACGACGCAGGACGGGAAAAAATTAGGGTCCAGCCTTAGAATTTTCTAAAATAGAAAACTAATGACTCCATAGTGATCGCATGGGCCCTTAAACCGATTGGTGGTTTTTGTCTCAGAAATGCGGTGGTTGGGCTTGTATATTTACTTGCAGGAGTGAGGAGGCTGGGAGTTGGGAAAATCGGCAAACGCCTGCACGGGCACGACAGCTCCGGCTCCCCTCCCTTACCTCTCATTTTTCCCTCTCCTCTTTCGGTTATCGTCGATTTTCTTCACGTTCTTAAACATTCTACCTTCCACCTGTTTGCTGAGGGGAGTTGTTGTCTTGATCTGTTGATCGCAGTCACCATACGGCGGGATCTTAGTCGGAGTTAAGAGCCGGGGCCCTGCAGCCAACAATTGCGGCTGTCAGGCTGTCAGCGCATTCCTGACTGTTTCCATACCGATCGCCCGAAGATTCTTGAACTGCTGTCATATTCGCAATGCATTCCTCACGATTACTACAGTCGGCCACATCGATACTGGCATTGCTGAGCCAGTGTCAAATCGCACATGCCAGTCCGTTAGGGCCGACAGCGGATGAGGGGGCCAGCCTTGAACAACGATCTTGCAACAACCCATGTGGTTACTACAGCCAGCTTTGCTGTGCCTCTGGCGAAAAATGCATTACAGACGATGGTGGCCAAGCGGTCTGTTCGTCTTCAGGCGGTTCCGGCGGTGGTTCGAGTGGAGGTGGAGACGGAGCTTGGGAATACTATTCCAGCACCTACCTCCAGACCGAAACCGACGTCCAGACACTCACATCTGTATGGAGTAGTTGGGTCGCGAGCCCGACAGGCTCGGGAGGGGGCTCCGGAAGTTGTCGAGCCGATATTGGAGAGAGCCAGTGCGGCAGCAAGTGCTGCGGCGCTCAAGATGTCTGCAGTGACGGCGAGTGTGTTTTGGCTGCCACTACCTCGATTTGGGCTACTGATACGGCCACCCCCGGGGTGCGCCCGACAGATTCAAACACCGCTACTGAAACCGCGACGACAACTCAAGCTTTCGAAACGCCTGTGACCACCGATGGGTCCCCAGCGCTTGGGGTCGACGCTCCGGAAGACAGCGGTGGCGGCCTAAGTGGTGGTGCTATCGCGGGTATTGTGATCGGAACACTTGCTGGTGTGTTTTTGTTGTTCCTCGTCTGTCTCTGTCTGTGTGCCCGCGGCCTCCTGAACAGCATTCTTGCTTGCCTGGGCTGCGGCAAGCGAAGAAAGCGAGAGGAGACCTACGTGGAAGACCACTATTCGCATCACACGCATCGGCCTCAAGGCCGCACATGGTTCGGTGCGCGACCATCTGGTGGTGAACATGGTGGCGAAGGGAAATCGAAATGGGGTAGTCTCGCAACGATAGGAATCATTCTCGGTGCGATTGCGCTTTGTCTCGGACTGAGGAGAAAGAAGGACGACCACGATGAGAAGAGCAGCGACTACACCTACCCAAGCTATTACAGCTATTACACCAGCACAAGTAAGTTTGATTACCCAGTTTCGCCTCTCTCATTCATTACTGAATCATCCTGCTAACAACCTTCTAGCCAGCGAGAGTTCAGACCGACGGACTAGACGGAGCAGGCGATCAGGACGATCCAGATCACGGGCATAACGATTAACGACGAGACTGAGAGTGGACAGCATGACTTGAAGAGATTCTTAAATATGATTTGACGCTTTATTGACCTTTTCTATACGGACGGATGAGGCGCACGACGGATGGATCTGGCTGACTGCCTTTACCACCGCAATTTTTCATTCTTCTTTGGGAGATACCTGTATTATGATGGAAATGATTTGATGTACATACTAGTATAAGTATAACGAGAATGCGAATATCCTTGTTACTACTTCGGCAGATATATCGTAAAACTACCATATCGAATGCTCTGCTAAGCTCCTGATATCGGAAGCATGGGAGACAACAACAAACGCCGGCCCAACAACGCCCAGTCTGTACTGAAGAAGCAGATGGCAAGGGGGATGCATGTACACTGTACGGTGCATCAGGACGGGAGTCTTAGCCACTCATTATAAGTAGCTTGAGATGGCCCAGTTATGCGTCCGTCATTATAACCCGTGCGCCGAGCGTAACGTGCAGCCCATCCAATGGTAAGCGATCGAGGGTTGTTTCGAAAAAGATCCCCGGCAGCGAAACAATACTGAAGATGAATATTAGTGGAACTTAAGAGCATCGCTGAGCCGGTCGGGATGATTCCCTGTTCTGCATCGATGGACTAAAGTTGGAGCTCAGCTGAGTCTGAGTCAGGTTCTCGAGGCCCGGTCGGAACCTGCAACCACCCTGCGTCTCCCCGCCTCCCGGAGCCCGAACCTCGCTCGCCTCAATCACCGTTTCACATCCAATCCAACCCTCTACCTCGCACTCACCCCGGGTGTCTATCCCTCATTCAATTCTCGCAACCGACTTCGGCGTATTGATCAATGAATCTTCTCTCGGTTCTTACCAACTGACCACTCCTTGTTCCCTTCAGCCCTCCCTACCGTCAATTCGAGTTTTCCGGTCGGTCAGGGCGGATTGCAGCACACTCCTAAGTATCGATCCTTCGTCGGCCCGCCATGCTTCAAACGCAAAGTCAGCACGTCTTTTCTCATCAGCATCAGTATCCCCAGGCTGATGCCGCTTGGTTGCAGCATCAGCAGCAGCAGCAGCAGCACCAAGCCCAACACCACCCGCATCAGGCACAGCAACATTCTACGCTTGTCGCCCAGCAACATGCCCAGGTTCAGGCCGCCGCCGCCGCAGCTGCCGCAGCTCAACAACAGCACTATAACCGTATAGCTATGGCCGGGAATGCTGCGGCCAACAACTCAACTCAGGGAGTGGGTGCCGGAGGCGTCGGTGGGGATGGCGCGCTGCCGGGTGCGATGTCAATGATCGATGGCGGAGTTAGCGATGAGAACCGCAAGGTTTTCATCTGGGTTGCGGAGCTTCTGGACCCGAATCGCAGAGAAACTGCTTTGATGGAGCTCAGCAAAAAGAGGGAACAGGTGCCTGAGCTGGCACTTGTCATTTGGCACTCTTTTGGTAGGGAACCCCCCTCTTGGACACCCGTTGGGGTGTCTTTCCGAACAACAAAGGCTAATTAATTTTTCTTGCTGAACAGGTGTCATGACCGCACTACTCCAAGAAATCATTTCCGTATATCCCCTGTTGAACCCGTCGCAACTTACTGCTGCGGCTTCAAATCGGGTTTGCAACGCACTGGCCTTGTTGCAGTGTGTAGCGTCTCACAATGAGACCCGCACCCTTTTCCTGAACGGTACGTGGCAACTTTGATATTGATGGCTTAACTAGCCTTACTGATTCTTATTTCTGTTGCGACTAGCCCACATTCCTTTATTCCTTTATCCATTTCTGAATACCACCTCGAAATCTCGCCCCTTCGAGTACCTCCGCCTCACCTCTCTGGGTGTCATCGGCGCGCTGGTCAAGAATGATTCGTCGGATGTCATCAACTTTCTCCTCACTACCGAGATAATCCCTCTTTGCCTTCGTATCATGGAAACGGGCTCGGAGCTAAGTAAGACGGTCGCTATCTTCATTGTACAGAAGATCTTACTGGATGATATCGGGTTGGCATATATATGTGCGACATATGAGAGGTTCTACGCCGTGGGAACAGTTCTGAGTAATATGGTCACTCAACTGGTTGAGCAACAGACCGTGAGGCTCCTCAAGCATGTCGTGCGCTGTTTCCTCCGGTACGTTCAGTTTAACTCTATTGGCTTATTTTGAAGCAGTACTGACCGATAGATAGATTAAGCGATAACAGCCGCGCCCGCGAGGCTTTACGCCAATGCCTTCCCGAGCCTTTACGAGATGCGACCTTTTCCTCGGTTCTCCGCGACGACGCAGCCACAAAGCGGTGTCTAGCTCAACTTCTAATCAATCTCTCCGATAACGTGTCCGACGGCGCACCGGGTGTTGCCATGTAAAAAGTTGAAAAGCATTGCTTCCGTTCGATTTCGATTTCTTTGGGTATACTTGATACACTTACGACTTGCATGGGACGGGTTTAGGCGAAAATGGGTTACAAGGCGCAACTGTGGTATACATGCATGATGGGGAGAAAAAAAAGAGAAAATACACAAAAATAACGGAAAGGATACCAGCATCAAGAGGGGATTTGTTTGAAAGATCAACAGAAATGGTGTTCATCAGCATACTGGGCTGGGCTTGGTTTCCTGACGGTCAGGCGAGGGGGTTTGCTTTCTTTTCGCTGTTGTTTTTTTATCTTTGCCTTTTTGCCTCTGCTTCTAACTTAGGGTTCTCTTATTCCCCTGTTTATCTACTCAGATTTCTTTCGGCCATCACGGTACGTGACTACTTGATTGTGTGGATATTGATATGGACGGCGCTCTGTTTCTCTGTTCTCTGTTTCATTGTGCTCTATGGTCTTTTTCCGCCTCCCTGATATCAGTTGAGATAGACCTCTGATGCAAGATACCAAGATCTAGTTATGTGTTTCGTTAGTTGGCTGAGACTCCTGGTTTTTAGTCTTCAATTGATTGCATTGTTACTCTCTATTTGTATTTCTTGACGGGAATTTGTATAATTACACTGATTAATCGCATGCAATGCAAAAAAATCTCCCCTTGTCGCCTCTTTGTCGTATTGCTGGGTCAGCCTTATCGGAAGTCACCTGACGGGCGGATCTCGACGCGCGCCTCCGGAGATTCTGTGAGCTCATCCGTCCTTCTCGCCTGAACACGCCCACCTTTTGGAGTATAGCATTTTCTGGTTTTTAGGACCAAAGTCGCAATTATACTTTTGACACTTTTTTTAATCAGACCTACTGGCACCATTTTTCGGGAACGCTGCCAAAATTTCAGTTCGTACGAAATTTGCCCCTGCGCCGCGGCGCCTTTTTTAACGGTCTCGAACCGCCTTCATGGTATCGCGAAAGCGCACCCGCTCCGAGGTGGACGCTCCGACGGAGCAGCCACGCGAGGAGCCTGGCTTGCTCACGCAGCTTCGAAACTCCTGGGAGTTTGCGAACCTCATGCAGTATATCGCCATCTTTGGGAAACCAATGAAAATCGACGAAGATTTTGGAATTGAAGTATGCTGAAGCCTTCCCTCTAAACATAGGGCTAAAATCTCCCCGATAGCTAGCTGTTCTGTATTTCGCGGACTAACATAATTTTCTTGCTTAGGATCTGGAAAACGAATGTCTTAAACCTGAACCTTCCGAGAAGCTTTTGGAGATTGGGCTCTGTCTCCTGAAATGGGTTTCGTCGCATCGCGGACTTACGTACGTGAAACACATCTCTACCTACACCTTGCGGGAGCTAACAGGTTTTACTCTATGATCTTAGGTTCGATAATTTTGACGAATACACGCGACGACAGTACAATGCAAAAGCCTCGCACCGTACAAACCCCTTCGGGCACGATGAAGTCCCGAACAGGTTCTTGGACTTTGATGTCTTTTTGAAACTTCAAGTCCTTCATCAGCTTACCGTCTGGACATTCTGGAACCCCGATCGGATCCGTGATAAGATGCCGGCACAAAGGGAGACGGACCAGTTGGAATGGGTGAGTATCTAGCCGCCCCAGCCTTGCGACTCATGCTGACAGCACCCAAGCGTATTGAAGAAGTTGGGTACGACCGTCAAGGCCGATACTACTATATTCTAGATGATAACCGACTCTACCGCCGTACTGACCCCCCTCTCCCTCCTCCGAAACCAGCAAAGTCCAAGTCCAAGTCCAAGCCCAAGCCCAAGAGAAAGAGTGCGCGAGCTGTGAGAGCGTCCAAGCGGAGAAAAGTCACCGGCGCCGACTACGATGACGAATCCGAGGAGGAGAACACTGAGGTGAAACTCGACGTCGAGGACCAAGACCCCTTTGAGGGAATGAAATGGGAATGCATCGCCGTTACGCTAGACGATTACAAAGAGTTCCTAGAGTCGCTACGAAACACAAGAGATGCGGACGAAAAGATACTCAGGGGTAGGATCGAAGAACAAGTGCTCCCGGTAATTGAGCAGGAGGAAGCATCCCAGGAGCGCCAAAAGGTTAAGCGCGAAAAGGAGCTCTTCAACCTCCAACTCATCGCTGGTGCCAAGAGGTCAAGCCGTATCGCCCAGAAGAGTGAGAAGGAGCGACACGACCGGGAGGCCATTGAAGCTGCGCAGAAACGGGAAGAAGAACTCGCCGCCGCCCGCGAGGAGGAAGAGAGATTGAAGAAAATGGAACACGAACGGCATTCACGTATCATGACGCGCGAACAGCGTATCAAGGAGCGTGAAAGAAAACGTGTGCTGCACGAGGCCGAGCTGCAACGGATTGAAGAGGAGCAAAAGAAGCTTGAAAGAGGGGAGAGCCGGATTTCCGAACGGCAGCTTAAGTCGGAATTGGAGAAACAGCGAAAGAACTTGGAGGATCTCTCTCAAGAAGACGAGTGGATCTTCGACTGTTCTGGCTGTGGTGTTCACGGAGAAAATATTGTAAGTTCGATTGACAAGTCAAAACATTGTCCGTCCTCCAGTTAACTTGCGTAGGATGACGGCTCCCATAGCGTTGCTTGTGAGAACTGCAATGTGTGGCAGCACAGCAAGTGCCTTGGGATCAAACAGAACGAGGCTGAGAGCGAAGACTTCCATTTCGTCTGCCGGGATTGCAAACGCCGCGAAGAGGAAGCGAAGCTCCCCAAATTGCCGCCGCTCAAGTTCAAGGTTGGTTCTTCGCCGTCTGGTCCTGTTGAAGGTCACCCAGATGGCACGCCGGCCAATGCGACGAAGGCTGTTCCAACTACGACAGAAAGCAATGCGGCTGCAGCCCGGGCAGTCGTCAATGGATCCCCGACGAAACAACCACACCCTTCTCTACCTCATCCGCCAATCCATGCTGTGCCTTTCCCCATTTCTCCCGAACGCCGACCTCAATCATCGCATGCAGCTCCTTTCAGCCCATCTCGCGCGCCGTTCTCTCCTTCAAAAGGTGTGAACGGCCATGTTTCGTCTCAAGAGCAGCCGAAGCTGCCGTCAATCCACCAATTCCCACTCAATGGCCGTGGCCCGCTCCCTCCAGCCCCGACTTTTACTCGACGACCTTCATCCTCTCACACAATCCACAGCCCGACCCTCCCGTCCCCCATCCAAAATAGACCATCAATGTCTCCCACCCAAGGCAATCGTGATGTTGGACCTCTTGCCGGATTCCCACCTATGGCCTCTTCCGACGGCCCTGCGCCCTGGACGCCACATCACACTCCGCGTCCTAGCACCGGAAATCAGGCTTCGTTTTCCTCAATTCACAGTGGAAACGTATCGTTTACAGCGACCCCTACTGCGAACCGGGCTTCGTCCCCTCATTCCCAGCATGTTCTACTATCCGGACTTAGTCCTACCAAACAATCTCCACGGCCGGCGACTGCTGGAGGCATGGCTGGTGCGCCGATCTTGCCGCCAGTACAAAGGCTAGAGCCAAGTCCGAAGCTGATGGGAAGAAGCTCGCCCGACGCTCCGATTCCGCCGCCGGTGAAATGCATGACCCCGGAGCAGGAGGAGCGCAGGCAAAGAGAGAATGCAATGGGGCTACACAGCCATCTCTCAACAAATTCCAATGGGCAACATGCGATGTCTTCGCCATCAATCAACCGGATCCCTCCTCTAGAACCGTCGCCCCTGGTGCCGAAGCCTGAGCCTTCTACGCAGCCAGGTTCTCAGAGCTCGAACCACCCATGAGTAATGCATCAAACAGTTATTCGATTGTATCCTCTAATCAGTGAAACGCTCGTATCGCGCAACTTATCCTTCATCCTATTACGTTACGTCATTAATTCTCATGGCGAGCATTTCAAAAGTCAGCTAGCCAAAATTCAAGCTATGGGTCCATCGGCGCTCGGGGTCCGTGCTCTGGACAAATCTAATGAGGGTGGAAATATTACCCATCAACAAATCGGCGGTTATCGCATTCACCGGAAGCAGTGGATACGCCCACGAGGTTAATTGAACGACAACAACTGAGGCAGTCCCCAACACCGGGCAGCAGCTTCCCGCTTCATGTCTCGGTACTATTGACACACCATTTTGTATGATTATCGGCTGTAGAGGGGATGCTTACTTTTTTATCCTCATCTTTCAGTTTCCATTTCCATGTCTCGTCTTTTTTTTTTTCTCTTTTTTTCTTATTTCACTATTCATGAAACTTGTATTAACAGGGCGGAAAGGTGCATACGAATACACAATACAAGCTACAGGTTGGGTCAGGTGCAGTGGCTGGGCGTTAGTTTCTGGCTAGTTAACACATAAGACATGACAATTCAGTCTATCCATTTAATTTCGTTTCATTGCATTACATTACATTAACCCACAATATTCCAAGTTGTAGGCCTCTCCACGTCCTCCAACCGAAAGGCACCACTACACGTTGTACAATTTGCAATAGTCCTTTCCTTCCCTCCCTATCTCCGTATCACTAAATTCATGTGGGATCAGAAGAGAGGAAAAAGAGAGAAAAGGGGCCAAAAAAAGAAAAGAAAAGAAAAAAGCGAAGCTAATCTTTCACTTTATTCAAACCCCGGTTCCCCAGTCCTTCAACACTCAACAGATAGACCATTATCCCGATTAGATTGGATCTATGCCATTGTCAGCTGGTATCCACAGTCCTTAGCTGCAGGCGCTACGGAGTAGTATGCATGTAGCATGTAACTACCTCGTAGCCAGCAAACAACGTGCACAGACGGGCCCCCTCATGCTTATCACGTTCACGGACTCTGTCTTTCGAGTCCCGTCAGTCTGGAGACGGAGCCGGCGACGGGAAGGAAAGGAAAAGAAACGAAAATAAGAAGAAAAAAAGCAACGAATGACCCGACCCAAGCGAATAACGACGGATAGTTCGTCCCACCGTGAGATTTCAATACGGGCGGCAGGGGCGATGCCGCGAGACTGACTTGGAGAGTTGCAGGGTGCTTGCAGGGTGCTATTGGGGGTCAACCAGACGAGACGGGAGCCGAGTGCATTATCGATATTGGGATATGATCAGTGGTACTCGAGGTACCTAGGTTACTCAGTCACCGTAGACAAATGTTGATGTGGATGAGGCTCGGTTGCGTGCATCGCATGATTTGGATTTGAGGTTGGATTCGTTGGCTCCAATCGTTGGGTGGATGTTGACATATCTATCTGGTGGTTGATTGCGGAGTGAGAACTGAGAAGACCTTCAACTGTCACGCTACTTCTGCGTGATGACTTAACATGGGATAGAGCTATTGGTCTGTGCTGGATATAGCTGTATACATCGTCAAAACAAACGCGGTAGATTAGTATACATACTGTAACCACCGACTCCAGTCCATTATCAATATCAACACCCCGATCAGCCGTCAAGCATCAACTCTCGACCCAAGAATGATACCAATATTCTGTATGAACACCGCCCTGGCAGCTATCCCACCCAATGCGTTCCGTCCCATCGTCCCGTCCCACAGACGGCGCAAACCTATGCAAGCCAGAAAAGCAAACATGGAGGAAACGAGACAATGTCTCTGTTTGTCCGCTTGTCTGCCTCTGTTCGGTAACACGGGCAAACAATTGGCTTGGACTTGGCTCATGGGATCATGCATGCATGATACCTGGGGCTTGCGAGCAAGCGGGTGCGTGCGTGGAGAGGCTAGGATGGCCTGATCCCAAATTGATAGTTGATGGATAGACCGGGAGGAAGAAAAGAACATGCAGTTCAACGCAGGAGTTGGCTTGTGCTAGCTAAGAAGCTACGAAGGTACCGTGCAGGCTGCAGACAGTGTGGGCATGCAGCCAGGTAGCGCGAGTGAGGCGCAAGATGAGACTCGCTCCACCGGGTGGTTTGTTGATTGCGGTTTCGTCTGGATGATATGAGCGTTTGTTTGCCTTATAAGAGAGATACACTGTTGGGGTTTGGGAGTTTCTGCACTGTTAGCAGTTGTACATATACTTATGTTTATCTAGGTTCGTATACTCCGTAGGAGCGTCGAGACGCAGTATCAGTCGACTATCCAGCTCGACAACACGAGCTTGCCGTCAAGGGAAGACAATCTCATCTGCGGTCACGGATAACTACAGGTAGCTGCCGAAAACATGAGTCGATGCCTACGGGGTTCGAAATGTATACAAGCAAGCATAACAGCACTGTACAATGTTTGATTATGCAAGCAATGAAGCATAACTAGTCAGTTACAAAGTACTACGAGACTGAGCCGCTTAGTAACTACTCCGGAGTAACTAGTTAGTTAAAGTCTAGACCTCCCCGGATGCACCAAGTTTTGAGCTGGAGTCTCGACTTGCGATCACAGAGTCATCACTCCAAAGTGCATACTAGTACGGAGTCCCATATTCCGTATCCAGTCCCATCGCCCGACCGAGATGATTTTGCGACCTACAAATTCAATATTAATCTATCCCTCGGCCGTGATAGTGGATAGTGGATACTGGCTCTTGTAAGTCTGCGACTCACCAAGGTACAAGTCGAGGCCAGAGACTCCGTATTCATAGTTCGCCCAAGGCCCGAGGTCAACGGAGCGTCGGATCGTGGCGTGTTGCGAACCCCGATACGACGGCCTCGAAGGACGCGGGAGCGGACTCCGGTTCCGGTTCCTCCTTGCGCTGGGGCCTTTTCTTACCTCGTCGCCCAGTAAGCCAAGAGCTGCTCTGGCAGCCGATTTCCAGAATTCAAGCGTTTTGCCCCCGTGGTAGTGCCTTGGGCGCGCAGTTGCCAACCCTGTTTGAGTTTGATGCTGGCCACCTGATTGATGTAGTGGTGTTGGGTCGGCACCAGCCGGTGCGGCGTAAGGCCTCCATTCGGCCTTCGAGCCGTCCGAAGAAATTCCTCAGCATTTTTTTTCGCATCCGAGAAAAAGAAAAAGGGTGCGCCAAAGTACCATGGGCGTTAGTTATTCCCCTGCTTGGTTATTCCAATTGCAGGGGAATCCAGGATTTGGGAGGAAAGAATGCGAGCAAATGCCAGGACGCTCGATAGCCGCTGTCCTCCGTACATCTGACTGATTACTCACGCTTCATTCGCGGACTTTTGTGCCATAGCTCATGAAGCGGATGAACGAGAATGGGAATAATGACAATGAGCAGGCTGCAGGACAATCGCCTTCAGCATCCCTGGCTGGAACGACGACTCAACATTCACCGAGGGCTCCAGTTTACCCCTCCAGTTGAGCTTGAAGAAATAACAGATCCAACAGTTTAGCGCTATTGTCTAATCAATGCTCGTCGCATTTGGCCCTTACTAGTTGTTAGCGCAAGCCCGTCACAACTGTCACATAAACTCACCCGCAAGGCCCACAACTCCTCGCGGCCACTGGCCAGACTCCGTCCTGATTCCCCGTAGTTTAGCCAGTGGTCCAGTAGTTTAGTGATCTACTGGCACCTGGTGTTTCTGCTTGTAATGTACCAATATTCATCTCGATCCATTTGATGAATCCCCACAATGATACCCACGATGGCACGCTTGATCGCAGACTAACTGATTGCGGTCCTCGAACAAACCCATCAACCCTAGATTGACCCTTCGTGATGTCGTTGACTTGGTTGCTGCTCAAGTTGACACATGTTGCGCCTGGCGATTTAATCCAACCAGTCACAGCCGCTCAAAGCCGGCCGATCATGGCCGAGATCCTGAAACCTTAAAAACATGCCCGAGATCCCTGTCGCGGCGTGGGTGAACCCATGCGATGAGTTTGTCCCAAATCAGTTATCACAGAAGTACGCTCGAGTATGGCACACAGAATACGGTCACTCCCTCCGTACTCGTAGACAGCGGTTCGTCTTCAAGAGTAGGTGAAAGTAAAATGCACAACCAAGTGCGGAGTATAGATTGGAAATACCGCTTCTCAAGTCTTGACGGCACCCGTCTTTGTAAACGCCTAAACGGAAGCAGAGTAAGGTGCTTACTTCACGGCTCGGGTTTCCCGGCAACTTGCCCTATTGAACCCTATTCGGCCACAGACAGACTCAGAGGTCCTGTGCGTGCATCGCGCATTGCAGCAAGATGACTCGTGCCCATGGTATCTGCTGTGTAGTTAATTCAGGCTTGCATAAACCCAGAAGAGTTTCGACTACAGGGGCAATTTCACGGGTCGGTCGGCGCCGGCGGCGTCATGTTGGATTGATTGGCGGACAGTACTCAAAGTGTCGAGGGCCTGGATAGGCAGCAGACTGGATGACGCCAGTCGATCGACATGGAAATGGGGAAATTTTCCTTAACGGTTCAATCTGGCATTATTGACAGTCTGACAGGCTGAAGCATGCGGGAAAGAGCCCCCGCCCGACCTAAAGTCACTAGCCTCCTCCCTTCTCTTTTTCTCACCCCCTCGTCGTTCGCTGAGAATTGAGTTGTGTTGTGATGGACAGCAAGGTAAGCCGATCATCGACCAAGTAATGTGTCGGGATATAGATTGAGATTGAGACGGATCGGCTTAGCGCGCTAATCTTCGCATGAATTGGCCGATTGATTGGCCTTCTCGAATGACCAGTCAGCGGATTTTATGGCGGCTGTCCGTGTCCGTGTCCGTATCTACTCCGTATGAGACTAAACCCTAGTCCCCACGATGCTTCCGATGATCTTCGTCGGAACTGGGCACTTGAAGGTTCGGATGACATTCTTACTGTTTATGGATTGGTCGAAGTTAAACGTGGTCCCTTTGGGCCAACCAACAGTGGCAGTGACCTGGAGTTGTTGGTTGGAATGTTCCCCGAATCCCGACCATGGGCTGTCATGGAAGTCGTGGCAGGAGGAATAGAGTTGACTCTGGAGGGCACCCAATAAAACGGAGGCGATCCCATCGAAGTGTTGGAGACCACTTCCTATCCGCTTTTTTTAGTTTCATCTCCCTGTGTAGTGACCATGTCAAGATGCCTGAACCCTTCCTTGTGGCTTGCCACTGTTGCTCTCGTGGACCGATTTCAACAAACCGACGGTATGTTCTTGGAGCTCCAGGATCCTCTCCACTCCGTGGTGCAGCTATTAGTCCCCCGACAGCAACCCTCCATGCAGTTGTAAAGCCCCAACATCGGTTCGAGAGTCCATATCATCGGCCAGGGAGAGTTTGGATCGTCGAGAGAGGACGTGCAGCTTACAGAATTTGAAGTATCTTGCTGCAGCAACCTCCATGTACACTGCCAAACGAAGCGCCACGCAGGGATGGGCGCTACCTGCTATCATGTTGGTTAACGTTGGCCATCTTCTGAGGCCACGTGTGTGTATACGAAATTCATGCATAGGCTTCCGAATTAACGCGCTGTCAATTGAGTTATGCTGTGGATGGGAGTCAATACGGATCAGACTTGCTATCCGCTGCTGAGGTTCTTTCCCTGAGCTAGTCTCTGAAGGGTTCCTTGCTTCCCGTGATAATCTCCTTCAATTTATTGGGAGCAAAATTTCCGGGAGTCAAGAAGTTGCCCCGGCCTTTCCATTGATGCCGTTTCTGGAAAATACAGGGTCCAGGATAGTTTTCTTGGGAGTTGCGCCATTCCCAGCCCAATGACTCAAGGAATCAACGAATCGAGTCTAATTTTCTCGCCATCTGGAATCGGCTCCCTTCCAGGCTTCTGGTCTTCAAAAATAGTGACCGCGAATCCAAGAGGGCGGGCGCAATGTTGTAACTGCTAAAAAAAGCGCTCCCCTGGAATAACAAAACGAGGAGTTCGCGATGGAACGAGGCGCAGCATTCAACCACGGGACTGATTGCAGTGTACAAAAGAAAGCGGAGGGCACAGGTATTCTTAGATAGCCAAAACAGATCCCCTGTTTCATCACCCTAAAACAGACAAGAGGCTTCGGCGAGCCAAGGTCAGGCGCGATTTGAGCATCAGATCTATGGAACTGGTCCACTCGGCATCCGAGGGTCATCAGCAGACCCTCCATTCGCTTGCGAATCGACGAGAGGAGGACCGTGAGTTGCCTTGTCAAAGGGGCCGCATTTGGGATAGCGCATCTTTTTAGCGTCCATCGAACGCCCTAAACTCTTTTCTAGAACACTTCAGAAGGTCGAGTGAACCATGGTTGGATCTGTCAAGGAGGTCGCCATGGTTTCCGTGCACTTGGTTGCACATGGCGATCCTTGTCGCGCATCCTTCCCATGTACAACTTATTGTAAGTAACACAGTGGAGATTCAAAATAGACCCATGACTCGTGATGGTGTCTGTGTGAATATGGTTCTGCACCTAGCAAAAGTGGGAGAAAGATATGACAGTATCCGCAGGAATGGTGGATGCCTTACTTTTGTGGAAGGCACTCTACTAATGGAGTCCTCTCAAGGGCCCTGGTATGGTCAATATTAGGAAAGCGCAGCTTAGTCGGCCGTGAGCACACCATCACCAGAGACATCAGGCAAATGCAGTTCAGTAGACCTACGAGGCAGGGAGAATAAGGTTTCTCTAGTACCATGGAGTTCATGCATCCTCTTTCCGTTAGACGAAAAGAAGGGAAGAGAGTCCTTCCATCGGCCTTCCAAACCCGTTCCTGTCGGTTGAGCGATGCTTGTGAGGACAAAGAAAACTCGCGGCAGGGATAGCTTGGCTCTGGTTCCTGCGCAAGCCATCCAACCCCATCAATACGACTATCAGTTCTCAGGTCCCAGTGCCCAGTGCCCACTAGGGTTGTAGATCGTGGGCCGGGCACCTGTCGCCACGCATTAACGTCCTCTAAGCCCCTGCCATTATTTCACTCCACCTGCGGCTTGACGATGAATGAACTGGTTTTTTGGGGGGGCAACAGAGAGCAGGTGGAGAGGCGAACCAGCCCCCGGTGAGGCTGAAGATGACTGGGGCCGTTTTTGGCAGCGCAACACACCGACTCAAGCCTCAAGGACCGGGGTGACGAGTCGGTGCAGAACTGCTGGGGTCGAATGACCAAGGGTATCCTCATATCGCCCAACCACATGTAGAGGATTCTGTTATTTCATTGCTCCTTCCCTAATGCCAAAGTTTCAGTGGCCGCCACATGCGTAGGTCCTGGCATCGGTTCCAATGGCGGTCAAATTTGGAGTCCGAAACAGCCGTCGAGGTTGTCCATCGAGCTGCGGATGAGGTCGTAAACAGTTAGCAAGCTTCCAACCCCGCTAACCACCCTGACTCGTAGTTGACATGGAGATCTTGTGTTGACATTCTGAGGGATCCACGGTGACCTGCACCGACTTACCAAGGTTGTACCCCGGGCCTAGACTGGGAGAATCCCGACACGGAATAGCCTCCACATGATGAAAAAGCACCCGGGAAAGCACCCGAGAGATCGCTTCTATACCCAGAGGGGTTAGGGCGGGACCAGGGTGACAGGCGCCATGGGAACGTAGAGAGATAAGCGCACTGAAGATGACTTTAATTCCAAATAGCAAACCTTGGTTGCCAAGGCTGGGCGAGTGTCATGCAGGCCGTTCAGTGTCACAACTGTCAGTCTGGGAAGCGAATGGGAGGGCGTCATGGTGAGGATTGGGTTGGGGGGAAGTAAAAAGTAAAAGTTTCTCGAGTCAATTCAAGTGCGGGCAGTTCGGGGAAAGTCCACTGGAGACCGAGTGGAATGAAGCCCGAGCACCAACTCGTTAGTTATCTACAGAATCGGATCATTTGTCAGACAAGGACGAGCTTGTCAGTAGACTCACTGCTGACTCGGTCTCTGTACCTAGGTACGCAGTCGATCGTGAACGGAGGTAACAAGGCCGATCGAGCGATCCTCAAATGCCTCGTTCTTATTGGCCTCGGGGTTAACAGCCAGCGAAACGCGAGAAGCCACCAACTTTCCGCAGTCTCCTTAGCGTCCTTTTCCTTTTCCTGAGAGCGAGTGCTGCGCCCGAGGGAGTCGAGGTACTTGGTACAAGTCCGTTACCTAAGCTAGTAGCTCTACTCTGTCCCCGGTCACTGGAGATGACTTCTACAGGGCATTATCCAGAGCCTCATGGCGATGAGGTGTGTCAAAACTCTATACTATGATACGAGCTGTGGAGGAAGGCTAAGTCAGGTTGGCATTTCCTACAATGTAAACCGGCTGTCAACTTAGACCATGGTCCACCAACGACCTAGGGATTCACGGAGGATCATGATGCTCGGGCACGACAGCCGATAGTCCAACGAAGCCCAACGCAAAATCCCTATCCCTTTCTCCTGTTGACGACTGAGCCGACTGGGACTCGCGAGTGATGATGAGAGGAGGCCGATGATCTGCCTCCAACAGCAAATCAGAGCACGAGGGGATAAGTCATCCCAGTCAATCACAGCCAATAGTAGCCACGTGGTGGAGCCCACAATTTAAGCGGGTGTCATCGAGATGAGGCCGGTGGGTCCTCCGATGATCCCATAACGCCGCACGGAGACTCCTACTGAACACTCCCCGTCTCCCACGAGCCTCTATGCTGCGGTTCTTGCCCCAATGGCTGGTATTATCCAGAGTTGTCGGCTCTCGCCCTCATGGATGATGTTGGCCATAGTTGTCGATGTGTCTGTCTTGCAAATCGAGTAGTTCTCTCCTATCAAACACGCGATCTGCTCGTACCCGAACCGACATCTGTCATAAGTCCAACACTGGCCAGCGGTGGAGAGGTCCCCCTCAATTTCGCGGCATCGGGCCCGGCTCTGTCGCCTGGCAAGTGTCCACTCACCACTGCCCACTATCCGCGACCATCCACTGTCTGTTGGCTCTTTCCGGTCCATCCAATTGAACCTTCCAGGACTCGTCTTCTCGTCCGTTTTGGGGCTCTGGGCGCTAATTGTCCGTCCGTGTTAGTTTGATCGCTCAGGACGGAGAGTACACTTGTGGGGACCGAATATTAGCATGATCACCATCCGCGCCAAACTCCACCCTGCTTTTCTCCATACGGAAAACAGGACAAATACTTCCGCTCCTCTCAGACATGGTTGAAGTCCAGGGAGATCCATTACAAACGTGGAGAAGTAGAATCTGGTTGATGTCCGAAGGTTGCATCCCCATCTGATGACTTGGGGCTCCCCCATTGCGAACACCTCCGAGCTGTTAACCATGAAGCGTGAACTGGTTCCTGGCCTTCCAGATATGCTTGCATGTTCTCTGCCCCAGCATAACTTTTGGTAGCTCGGAGCCGGCCCATGACTCGATACGAGGATTGCAGCGGACGCAGAAGCCGTTCAACTAGTAGGGCCCGCCATATCTAGGTTATCTGATGACATGCCCGACTTAGGAAGCGTATCGGACTAGCTTGTCTACCCTAATACCTCCCACTTCTGCATTTGGACTTCGGCCTCTATATCGACATTGAAGCCCGCAGTTGCCTTTCTAAGCCCCAGGCTTTCCCGCGTTTTGAATCTATTCGCCTACGCTTAATGATAGGTCCACTATCTGCCATGGCTAGACCCCGACGTGATGGATCGAGGCACTAGCTTCCCTGACGCCTCCTGCCATTCGCCCTCGGGCCCCAGATTCGCACCGCGTTTTTCCAGTCTTTATCTCCGGTACAGGTTCTTCGTCAACCACCGCGGCTGGGTTGGACTACTGGATCGGAAGTTGAGGGAATGAGCCGACGGCCCATGGTGATCGTGATGTCGCCATATTCAGACTCGTACCTACAGTAGGGCCAGGCGCCAAACAGGGCCCCACAGGGCCACAATCTACCTCCGCCCCAGTAGTAGAATGTCGCCAAATTAAGGAAACACAGCCTGCCTAGCGATTATAATTAGGATTCCGTTAACGGACCCGGGCACCTTGCGACGCTCGGGGAATACTGTCTAAATCACCTGATATTCCGCGCAGCGAAAGGGACATGGTCTGTGTCGAGGAAGAGAGAGAGGCCCCCTCCGGATTGAGTTAACCAGGAGCTGTGCCCCAGCGTTCTAGAAACACTCGACAGGATTCTTCTCAGCATGATGAGTAGATTTGGCACAAAGAATGGCCCTGGAAGGGCCAATTTGGAAACAACCGGTGAAACTGATGGACGATGGGCCATTGTAGAGACACGTTCGAAGGGGAGGGTCAGCAGAAGGTGATCCAGACAAATAACGTCTCAACAGTCCAATCATAAAAAAAAGAAATAATAAAGCGGGTTAAAAATAAGAAACAATTCTGAAAAGAAATAAAATAAATGTAAAACCCAAAAAGAAATGCAAAAAAAGAAAAGAGGGCTTCCCCATCCCTCTTGCGAACCCAGCAGTCTGGTACACTACACAAAGCCGGCGCGCCATCACCTCAGCCATCACCATTTTCTGTCAGTTCTGGCAGTGATTTTTGAGAACTAACTGGCACTGAAGGGTCTCAGTCACTCTAGCGTGCCATAGATTCTGCTGCCAGACGACGAACGCTTGTCTGCAGGAGCATCAGTCTTAAGCAGCTTCATATCCACCTCTTGTCTTTTCCAACCATCCATCATCGTCCCCCCTTCAACACAACAAACACTTCTTTACGCCTACACCTGACTGCTTGTTCCCGCTGTCTCTCATAAAGCACCAATAGCAGTCTTTATTCCTCTCTTGTCTCTGCATCTCCCCTTCACCTACTTATTGTCGCCTCTTCTTCTTCTCTCTTCGGACTCCCCTCATCATTCTCTCTTCGCTTTCCATCTTGCTTCCCTTGCTTCCCTTGCAGACACAAGTGGCCCCGATCTTTTTGATTCGTCGTTTCCACTGTCTTAACTATCCACCGATAGGAAAGATTGCGTGTCTCACTTAGTTTCCGTGCTGGTTCCGGAATCATTTCTCCCCAACCACGCACCAAGCTAAACAGGGCTTTTTGAAGGCTTCATAATCCTGTCAATTTTCTGTTCACTCAGTAATAGGCAGACTTATTCGCGCTCCTCATCTCTTTTTAGAAGTTTAGGGCGGGGTTTACTCTACCTCTCAACGTTCAGAAGGACTACCTCATTCCACCACCTTACCACATAAACATGGTTCAGCGATTGATTCGCGGCCAACCGCCTTCCCCCCCTCAGTCAACAGATGGAGACCTCCCCTCTGATGTCGGCCAAACTACCGATATGTATTCGATATACGATGGCCAGACAGCGGCGCCTTACGGGGGTTCCGGGGCGGAAAACGACGTCTCTTTCGATCAGCAAAGTTCGCTAGCAATAGTGAGTACCTAAGCAGCAGAAGAATCCCATATCCCTTAACCACCGTAACCTAACATGATTCTTCAGGATATCCAATACGCTGGTCCAACCAGTGCCTGCTCTCAGAACACCTCTCTGCAAAACCAGGTAAGAACTTACCCTTGCCACCCATCAGCTTGGGCAATCGCTAACACAAGAAATAGCTGGTAACCGACAAGATGCGGGTCCACACACCTCCCGCTGATGATGGTGCTGCTTCCAGAAACAGTGAGCCGCCAAGGTGGCCATCACCTTCAATGATACCCTCTGGCATTTCAAAACCAAGAGTTCTGCGGTCACCTAGACAACGTCGCCGCACGAAGGGTCGCAAGGATTCAATCGAGCAAGGTGTCAGGTTAACAGCGCCTCTGAGTGTTCTGACGAGGGACATGACCCATATTCCTCTGAAGGATATGGAAAAACACGTGAATCGGCCCACTGAGGAGCGTCTTGCAGAAACTGTGCGGAAGCATGGAAAAATCCCCAGGCCAATGAACTCTTTTATGCTATATCGCTCGGCATATGCTGAGAGGACCAAGGAGTTGTTCCGGCAGCAGAACCATCAGGTGGTATCTACCGCGGCAGGCCAAAGCTGGAATAACGAAACTCCCGAAATCAAACTCCAGTATGAGCGGTATGCAGCTATTGAAAAGAAGAATAACCTAAAGGCACACCCCGGTTATAAGTTCACTCCAGCAAAAGACAAGAAAAAACGCATGCTTGATGATGACCGTTCCTACATCGCCGGTTATCGGACCACACCTGAGGCCAGCCCGGCCCAGCGTCATATCAGCAGACTCAGCGCATTCAGCTCCCCAGATCTTGGTAGCAGTGGTTGGGACAGCGGACACCCGACGCCTCCTGATATGGGACACCACGGCTTGCAAACCGATGGATACTTTCCTCATTCGTGGCCCACCAGCCACCCCGGAAGGTCGACCTCAGGATTGATGCTCACCTCCGATCCAACTCAGTACCTCCAACCATCCTCCAACCCTGATGATATGCACTATGCTTCGTCAACAACACTTGCTGGTCTGCCTGGGGCGGCACACCACGATCTACTTCAACCTCAAATACCAACATCGGGAAGTGGCGCGGGTGGTCAACTCGATCCTCAACTATTAGACTTCAACGACGGTGGGAACCAGGTCTACGGGGGCTCTCAGTATCCCCCCTTATGGCAGAGTGAATCTTCGAACAATGTGTACTTCCAGTACCCCACTAGCCCCATCGGCTACGCTGGTGCCTCGCCGTTGCAGCCAGGTGTACAGACTCTGGATGGCCGTGACACATGGGACCCAAGTCAAGCAGCCGGGTTGGAACCTGTTGGTGGAGAGTTTGATCATTGGATCAATAATCCTCAGGGATATTGATAAAACTCCTTCGTGTTTTTTTTTTTTTTTTTAATCATGTAACTCTGATTGACAAAAGCGACGACCTAAATGAAAGCCATTTGACATATACTCACTTGTTCATGGGTTGGCTTTATCTTTTTTTTTCATGACTTCATTCCATTTTAGTGATTACCCCTGGGTCGGCTCTTTGTTTTTGAGGACTTGCAATTTGGGTTTCGCGGTAGTACTGAGATCTACCGGAAAGCTCGCATGACGATGACAACTTGGGTGGAATTTGTCTTGTTTCCCGTGGAGATTATGTGCATGTTTTGTCCCCTTCAGTTTGGAGTTGTCTGCTATTTACTGACTGTTTCTTGTGATGGCGCCCGGGTACCCTTGCTGTTTTCATCATTTTATGCCTTGTTTATTATGGTTGGTAATTTGTTATGTTTCATCGCATAGATTATAACGCATGGATTTCCTCACCCATCTTTGCTTAGACTAAGAAATCCATTCACTTTATATCGATTCTTTTCCTAAATATATCCGTATCTTGGAGTTTCTTTCATAGTCCGACTTCATAATTTGCCCTTCCACATCGACAGCATGGGCTATGGTATGCGAGATTCGTAGGAATGAACTGGCTTGGTCTCGGTAATGTCAAGAAAATTGGCCAAATTCACTGGAAATCAGTGTTTCAATAGACCGACTTAAAAGATACAAGAGAAATGAGCCCTAAAAGATCCCTATTAAAGTGTAAAATGTTCAAAAAGATGGCGCAACGTCGTCTCAAAAAAGTTGGCTGTAGCATCACGTGTACCAATTGTTAAAGCAGCAAGCCGGCGGCGATAAGGTATCTGGAACAAGACCCCAAGGCTCAACATTTCTTTGTTCCCACGAACCATTCTACGAACTCCAATTCCTCCCAATAGCAAGCACGGCTCGCATACAACGGCAATTCTTTTCGAAACATCCCGTACTAACCGACCGCTGCATCGGTAACGCGTCCAAACGCGGCTTCTTACACCAACGCACTACTCGGACACCCCACCCTTTGAATGAACACCAGCTCAATTCCGCATTATGTACGGAGAACTAGGCAATAAACTGGTACCTGAACCCCGTCAAATACATCAGAACCTGTCCCCAAAAATTTGGGGGGGGGAAGCATGTCAAACAAACATCTACTAACCACCCAATCCAGGTCCAACACGCCAAACGCACGCAATCCCTCGCACACCTCCCACCCTACCAAACCGAGCTCGTCCGTACCGTCGCGCGCGAAGTTCGTGATCTCGATCGCGATGTCGCCCACCTCCTTGCCCCCTTCGAAGGAGGCTTCAACCCGTCCCAAGCGCCAGCTGTCGCGTGCGCCCTGTTGGTCGACCATCTCTGCATCCGGCGCAACAAGCGCTGTCTCCTCGCGTACCATCGCGTGCGGACTGAGAAGTTGGAGGAGTTATGCTGGAAGGGCATTGATGTGCTAGAGCAGCAAGCGGCGGCGGCGTCTGCGATGGCGGGGTTGGACGATGGGTCCGCCGGCAGCGGTGGTCAGAACAACGGGGACGAGAGCTCGCTGAGCCCCGATGAGGAGGAGTACTTTCGGCAGTATAGTGACATGCTGGCTACGTATAAGGGCCAATGGACGGATATTGATCTTACGGGGAGTCTGGAGCCGCCCAGGGATTTGTTTATCGATGTGAGGGTTTTGAGGGATGCGGGGGAGATTCAGACGGAGTATGGGTATGTTGCTCTCGCTTCCTTTCCTTTGGGATAAAGTTGCGTTGTGGATGGGCTGCTAACGGTCGCAGGGTCATTAATTTGACGAAGAACAGCCAGCTCTATGTGCGACATGGCGATGTGGAACGGCTTATAGCACAGGGGTTTTTGGAGCGGCTGAACTGATGGGTGTTTATCATGCTTGGCTGCGTGTGCTTGGAGTTGTGGGGTTGACCTTTTTTGTCTTTTGTGTGATACCCATGGTGTTTGATGCGTAGAGATAAACTACATTATCCCATTTATCTAACTTTGATAAACTACAGAATATATTTATCATTTACCTAAAAAACTGGGCCTTGTATGACTAACCGCTCACTGTGCCTGAGGTGAATGTGGAGGTGTCAAACACACGCCAAAAAGCAAGTTGACCGTTTTTCCTGCAGCTCATCGGCTGATCTCCGAAAACTGCCAACGGCTCGACAATTGACTAACTGAGCAGTATGACATTCCCTGCATCGTTAACCTCGTTTTCCGGTCGTTCCTGAGGTAATATTGTTTCCTGTAAGATGAGTCCAAGTTGTCTCCGGAACAGGGCAGAGAGTTGGAACCAAGTGGACCCGCCAAACCCAGCGCTCTCCGCAGATAAGACTTTTTACTCAATTCGCCGATAAGAACTGCCAGGCAAAGCTTCCTTGGAACTGCCCCAAGAGCTTCTTCTGGCTCCGTTACCACCTTCAACCATCCGAGACTTCTCTCCCTTCTCATGTTGTTGCGCTTTCGCGGTCCCTGGCTCGTCTCTTCGAATCCCGGGCGATGTCAATTGTCGCGCTCCCTCTAAGTCATACGTCATTCCTTCTCTGAGCGCCATTTGCGAGTCCTTAACGTGAGCAAGTGACGAGCCTGTCCTCTGGCTCAATTTCGAGGCCGGATTGCGAATCAACCATCCCTCCCACCGTATACTCGTGCTCCAACCGCGATGGGTGTTCTGGGTCAACGGAAGCGGGCAGACTCGCAGGCCACCAACCCGCCGTCCATCTCTAACGACAGCCCTGCACCAGACACGATTGGCGAGCTACCGGAGCCAAGCAGTTTTCCTCCTCGCACGATAAGCTCAGATCCGGTATTATCTGGCGGAGCAAGCTACAGGACACCGAGCCGGTCCTTCTATCACGGCTCATTCCATAAGGCTTCTGGTAAATGAGGATCTTCCAACTTGCTTAATACAATAGTGGTTACTGACTAGAAGTTTGTTCAGATCCGGCGCAGTACTCCTCCTATGGCCTTCGAGAGCAAACTGCAGAGTTGGCTTCACTTGCCTTATCGAGAGAACCGAGGGACATTCCTCCGGCCATGGATATCTTTCGACCTGCGGACGGTCCAGCTGATGCCGAATCGCAGTCGTCGCCTAGTCCGCAGCTGTCGGGGTCAAGTGGGACAGATGAAATGGGCCATGCACTGGCTGTGCATTCTGGGGGATCGTCGGTTCTAACGGCTATGATCCGTGATCCGTCATCTAGCCTCAATAAGGACCGGAGTTCTGGGAACCGGAATGAGTCGAGCGGAAGTAAAGATGCAAGGCATGGCCCTTCGGCCTCCATCGATGAAGACGAGGATGATACAAGTACGGAGCAAACCTCTTTGCTGCCCAATTCAACGTCGAAACCATCCCGGACCTATGGGACAGCGAGTGATGTTGAGGGTCAGGTATACACGCCGAAGGAGACATCTAGCGCTATCCCGAATGCCCTTTCGAAGATCTCGGAGTCCTTTCATGTACTGACACACCCGAAGACATGGGATCGCAGAGCCGTGTGGAAACGGGGAATTGTACATCCGCTGAGCTTACTGCCTTCGGTGTTGCTGGGACTACTCTTGAATATCCTGGATGCTCTTTCATACGGGATGATTTTGTTCCCCTTGGGCGAGTCGGTATTCTCTGACCTAGGATCGGATGGCATCTCTATGTTCTACGTCAGTACCATCATTGCTCAACTGGTCTTCTCTTGTGGGGGCTCGATATTCCGTGGAGGAATCGGAAGTGAGATGATCGAGGTCGTGCCGTTCTTCCATCAGATGGCCTATACGATTCTGAACCGGGTTGGAGAAGACAATCCCAAGTCCGTTATTGCCACCACAATCCTATCGTTCTCTGTCAGTTCTATCCTTACTGGTCTGGTATTTTTCTTAATGGGGACATGCAAGATTGGCTCTCTCATTGGATTCTTTCCCAGGCATATCCTCATTGGATGCATTGGAGGAGTTGGCTTTTTCCTCGTTCTCACAGGTCTCGAAGTATCAGCTCGACTGCCTGGATCTTTTGAGTTTAATATTCCCACTATGCAGAAGCTTTTCAGTCTGGATACTGTAGCCCTTTGGATAACACCCTTGTCCCTCGCGATCGGTCTTCTCGCCCTCAAACGTTTCGTCAGATCTAATTACCTAGTTGGAGTTTATTTCATTGCTGTCGCTTTGTGCTTTTATATTGTCAAACTCATCGCGCATATACCCATGAATTCATTACGGGGTAGCGGCTGGGTCTTTGATGCTCCTTCATCTGTCAATCCGTGGTACCATTTCTACACCCTCTATGGTGAGTTGAATCCTACTATTACTTCTTGGTTTAGCGCTATTTTCTAACTATTCCAGACTTTTCGGCTGTCGATTGGCCCGCGTTTGTTGATACTATCCCAGCAATGTTTGCGCTCACATTCTTCGGAATTCTCCATGTTCCTATCAATGTCCCAGCGTTGGGAATCTCTACGGGCGAGGATAATTTGAACGTTGATCGAGAATTGATGGCTCATGGCGTGACGAATGCTCTTTCGGGATTTGCAGGCAGTATCCAGGTAAGATGGTAGGAGCCACATAGGAAAAAAGTCTATACTAATATGTTTTTCTAGAATTATCTTGTGTATACCAACAGCCTGCTTTTCATTGACAGTGGTGGAAACTCCCGTTTAGCCGGCGTTATGCTTGCAGGGGCCACTACAGGTATTATGCTAATCGGTCCTGTGATTATTGGATTCATCCCTGTCATGGTTGTGGGAGCTTTGATATTCCTGCTCGGTATTGAATTGATGGAGGAAGCTCTAGTAGATACATGGGGAAAGTTGCATCGGCACGAATATCTCACTGTAAGTCTCATCCTGCTAGTCTCTAGGCTTCAAGCTGACGTTCTAGGTCGTTATCATTGTCGCGACGATGGGTGTTTGGGATTTCGTAACTGGCATCCTGGTTGGAATCATCATGGCTTGCCTGAGCTTTGTCGTTCAAACTTCTCGAAAATCTGCCATCCGCGCTACTTACTCTGGTAAAATCGCCGGTTCTACGGTTCGGCGGCCGCCGATTCAGCACCGATACCTGAAAGAAGCTGGGCGACAGACTTTAATCCTTAAACTTGGTGGCTATCTGTTCTTCGGAACCATTGTGGATGTCGAGAATACCATGCGAGGACTTATTGAGGATGAAGCGTTCAGCAGACTTCCGATAAGGTTCATCATCTTGGACCTTTCTCGGGTATATGGCATCGACTTCTCGGCCGCGGAGGCATTCACACGCATCAATCGGATCCTGAAGAAACGGAACGTGCGGATGACTATATCTGGTCTTGCCGTAGGAGGAGATGTCGGCAAGAGCCTCCAGAACGTAGGACTGCTCGAGCCAGAGTTTGGCGTCCGGATATTCGAAGATCTGAATTCTGCCCTCGAATATTGCGAGAATGACTACCTCAACATCTTCTATAGCCACCGAGAAGCACTACTCAAGGGCAAGACTACCTCCCAAAACCTCGAGGTCCCAACAACCCAACACCAACCCCAGTCAGCGGAAGGTGTCATGGGCTCCCCAAGACATCAATACCTCCACCGCGCAGCAACAACAACCCTCAGCGAAGACGAAAACGCCGTAATTGTCCCAGCAGCATGGTCCGCAATGCGCCAACCTCTCCCCCTCCTCCTCCAAACCTTCCAGGGCCTCACCTCCCAAAATGAAGACTTCTGGTTCCCAGCATGCCCCTTCTTCACCCGCGAAACCTACTCTTCAGGCACAATCCTCTTTCAAGAAGGCGATGTCCCCAACGCCTTCTACCTCCTGGAGTCGGGGATGCTCCGTGCTGAGTACGAGCTCCCGCAAGGCCGATACTTCGAGCTCATTGTCGCCGGACGGCCGTGTGGCGAACTGCCCTTTTTCTCTGAGACCCGCCGCACCGCTACCGTTAAGGCTGAGCAGGATTGCGTGATCTGGAGTTTGAATGCGGAGAAATGGAAGGCCCTCCGGGAGCAGGAACCGGATGTTGCGCGTGAGCTGTTGACTGTCAGTTTGAAGCTGACGACGGAGCGCATGGATAGTATTACTTCGTAAGTGCTAGCACAGTCGTTTTACTTGGTGTCACTTTTGCTAACAACCTTTTTTCATAACTAGTTATGTCCTTACGATGGCGGCATGAATGATGCGATTCCGATTCTTTGGTTAGTTATCTAGGTGGGGATCTGATAATTTTTTTTGCGTTCTTGGGGAGGTTGTCATGCTTTTCCACTGGAATTGCGAGATCCAGTCAGCTGTAGATACGACATAGTTACGTATGCACATGATGCAGTATCCATATTCATATCTTTCCTGCCGTTATGTTGTTGTTTTGGGCATGGATAGCGTGATGTTTAGCTTTTGATCAAGTTATTAGTCATTTTGTTGGCTACTTAACTAAGTCAAATAACTAACTAATTAACTTGTTAATTACGTAGTTAACTGAAAGGGGGGGTCGATTAGTATTTACGAACTAGTCGTCAAAATGATACTGTACGTAGTATGATCAGGAATGAGATGTAGACTAAGGTTGCTTTATCTATATTGCCATTCGGTTAGAGAGTTTGGTGTTGATAGCCCAGTGCGCCGTGGATAGTAAGGATATTGTGCTTCATATGTTTGGATTCTACGGTGTATGGAACTGGAAGCAGCACAAGAGCAGGTGACGTTGACGCAAAATTAATCTTCATTTCGTGCGATTATTACCACCAGTGAGGTGATCAGAGCCATCATCATAGTCCTAGGCTCCTTATGGAATGTACAACCTGACAAGGTGTCAACGTGATCAACAATCAGCACGGCAATGGATTCCGATGAATGACCCGACCCGGTCAATGAGGGATAAGAATCCGTCCAAGAAATGATCAGGCGCCTGTTTCCCTTTTCCTGATTAACCTGAGGCAGGTTTTGTTTCGCGTTATTGGCGTTAATTATTACGTATATTATTGTAGATGATGGTGGCGGTTAAGCTGATTACCTGTTAATATGGTTAATTATGCTGCTGGGACCGAGCCCCGGATGATGCTGGATGCGATGATGATGTATGTTTCTGGCCCCCTCCTTGAGGGGTTGGCGGGCTCGGCCCGGTGACAAAACTGAGCCTACTGGACTGGGGATGCGCCTAGAGGCGCGATACGAACTCTGCAGGAAGTGAGATCGATCCTTGGACCTTCTGGTTAGTGGAAGGGGAATGTCGCAGCCTCGCAGCCTCAGACAAAGAGGATTTCAACCATGGAGCAATTGCTGCGCTGTCATATTCGGCCCTCTGCCACCTCCGTGTGCCCTCAGCCTGTCAGCTGCGCAGGACGGTTATCTACATGATTTTCACGTACGTGCTCCGTACTCCGTAATTCGGAGAATGCGCGGAGGACAAAGCTATGTGCACAATGCGACGTGACTTGCGACGCGCACATGGAGAATTGGAGATGAGGTCTTCCAAATTCCAAGTTTCTTCTTCGGTAACTTAGTTCAAGTGGAGTTGAGCGTTGAGCAGAGAGAACGAAGAACGTGCTATGATTTGGTGGACAGGGACGGCTTGACATTTCGACGAAAAATTCCCGACAGTGAAAAGGTGGCCACAAAGGGGAACTACTGGACTCGGGAAGAGATGGACACGGCTCAAAAAGAGGATCATCAGATCGACAGGGCCTTGATTGGCTGGTGTTCATGGCCATCAAAAAGCCAGAGACAAGACGGTGAAAAAAGATGAAAAGGGGGTGGATCTGATCCGAAACAGCTCGCAATCTTTTTGACGGAACAACTTCCATTACCGTCGGTGGTGCCAGACGAAGCGAGGAACGAGACGAAGGTTTAATTGAGAGTGTCGCTGGTTCCTGGCGATTGCGTACTCGGTACGGGGTCCTCTAGATAAACACCTCCGGCGGATTGTAGGGCTGGAGCCAGCAGAGTATCGCATATCTCCTGGACAGTGGGGAATTGGACTTGGGGCCGGAGGACAACCGTGCGCGATGTATCAATCTCGAGCTATCAGTCGTATCAAGTAATCGTGCATCCAGGATGCATGGCACCAGATGAGGGGTAGAGGGTTTGCTCTGTTTGGGAAAATGAGGACATGGGCGTCAACCTGCGCGTCAAGTGTCGCGGGATTGAGGTCGTGGAGGGGCTGGCTGGGAGCTGGTTGGTTGTCTGGCAGCCGGCAGTCATGTGGTGTGGTTGGAGTCGCGTGGATGGGCAGATTATCTAATGGCCTCAACTCAGGAGCAGCTAACTGCCTAATCAGGCTGGCCCAAGCCAGTTCCATGGAAGCCCGTTCAGTAGCGGCGAGTTAGTTTGTGCTCCGAGATCACACAACATCGGCCTGTTTTGACCAAGTCGACGACCAGACGAACTGCAGAGCCCTGGCATGGCCGCCTGGCAATCTCGCCAGGTCGAAGCGCCGAGCCTGGGATATGCCGGTCTGACAGGGGTCAAGAACGCAGACGCCAGAGTCGCAGGGTTGGTGACAACTGACAAGCGCAAAGCTCAGGGCAGGCTCAGGCTCTCAGGGAGTCAGGGCGGAATAATATTGGAAGATGGATCCCAAGGTCCATGGACTTAGCCAGCGAATGGTTGGGTCCACTTGCTCTTTGCTCTCAAGGGAGCGCCTGACTTTTCGCATTCCTATCAACATCAGGCCGCCAGCAAGTAGTTCTCCCAGATCCATCATCCCGCTTGTCTCCAGGCCTCTGGTTCATAAATTAACCATGTATCGGTTGCGCCATGGCTGGCGGCCAGCGAGAATAATACTCTCTGAAGCTGGGAGAGCAGACTAGCTTCACTAAAGGACTAGGCCCCGTTAATCTGCATGGCCGGTAGGAGCTGGACCAAGCTACTCCCACTAGTCACTTTCCCAACTCTGTCCAGATGTCAGGGAAAATTTGAAAATTTCGCGACTTAGCAAGTGCTCCCTGAATCAGGGATGCACCATTTGTGATTGGCAAGGGCCCCTTTTCTGGAAAATTAACAGGACCAAGCGCCCTAATTAAGCAGAAAAGACGAGCTGCTGGTCCGCCGCTCCCTTCCAAAACAGGCGACCTGCCCACCCTCCTTGGCCTCCTTACCCTCCTTTCCTCACTTTCCCTTTGCGAGCCCAGCCCCTGCTCGCTCTTTTTCTTCCCTCTTCTCTCCTCTTTTCCCCTTCTCTTCTTCTTTTCTTCGCTGCATCTCAGAGATTCCTGCGACTTCGCTTCTCCCCCTCACCACCTTTGCCTTCGTTGTGATACCCGAGCTCTTTTAGCTTTGCGCTGAGGTTGCTCTTGTTTCTTTCTGTTGAGATACCCCCTTAAGATACCCTGCTCGACCTGACTTCTTTTTGCGAGGCTTCTTGCTTCCGTACGACTTACTTAATCCCATCAATACCTTCTATAATTACTTTTTAATCTACTACCAACACCATGTCTGACGCCCAGAAGCCCGTCGAGGAGACCCCCGTGGCTGCTCCCGCTACTGAGACTCCTGCTGTCACCACTGAGGCTCCTGCCGCTGAGGCCGCTGCTGAAGCCCCCAAGGAGACCCCCGCTGAGACCACCGAGGCTGCTCCTGCTGCTACTGAGGAGCCCAAGGCCGAGGAGGCCAAGGCTGAGGAAGCTAAGGAGGAGACCAAGGAAGAGCCCAAGGAGGTCACCCCCGCCTCTGAAGGTACCCTTGGCTACAAGGCTCCCGGTCTCGTCAAGTAAGTATCTCACTGCGCGTGCGAAAAGTTGGCTGGAAGCTAATAGGCGCGCCTAACAGGAGTCTCCGCTTCGCCAAGCGCTTCTTCTACTTCAGTGACGATGCTGTCGAGTCCAAGCAGCTCTCTGTCTTCCGTGGCAACGAGAAGCCCGCTATCGCCAACCCTATCGTCGCCTGGGCCAGCCAGACCGGCAAGGGTCTGCTCTTCTTGACCAAGCGTGCTGAGGACAAGGCTACCCCCGCTGGCATCATCAGCTTGGTAAGTTCCCGTCGATGGATACTTGCACCAGAAGAAACCGGGCTAACATGCGAATAGGCCGACATCTCTGATGTTACCAAGGAGGGTTCCAATGAGTTCCTCTTCAAGCTGAACGGCCACAAGCACACCTTCCAGGCCGCTAACACTGCTGAGCGCGACAGCTGGATCGCCGCCCTTGAGGCCAAGTCCACCGAGGCCAAGGCTGAGAAGGAGACCATCACCTCCAGCGAGGGTTACAAGGCTGAGCTTGAGAAGCTGACCAAGCCTGTTGTTGCTGCCGCCGCCTCTAAGCCCGCCGAGAACAAGGAGGAGGCCAAGGAGGATGCTAAGGAGGGCGAGGCCAAGAAGGAAGATAACAAGGAGGCCAAGAAGGAGGAGGAGGCCCCTGTCGCCGCTGCTGCTGCTGCTACTCCCGCTGAAGAGAACAAGGAGAAGGACGCTAAGAGCCGCTCTCGCTCTCGCAAGCGCACTTCCCTTTTCGGATCTCTCCTTGGCAAGAAGGAGGAGACTGAGGAAAAGAAGGAAGACAAGAAGGAGGAGAAGAAGGAAGAGAAGAAGGAGGAGGAGAGCAAGGCTGAAGAGCCCAAGGTTGAGGAGCCCAAGGCCGCTGAGACCTCCACCGAGACCCCCGCCGCTGAAGCCTCGACTGCTGCTGAGCCCGCCACCACTGAGAGTAGGTGTCCCAGCCCAACCATGTATTAAACGAACCCCTCACTAACCGAATATGTAGCCCCTGTCGAAGGTGAGAAGAAGGACGAGGAGAAGGAGGAAAAGAAGGAGGAGAAGAAGGAAGAGACCGACAAGAAGTCTAAGCGTGCTTCCATCTTCGGAAACTTCTTCCAGAAGGTCACCAGCCCCTCTCACGAGAAGACTGAGAAGGAAGCTGCTGCTCCTGCTGAGAGCACTCCTGTCGCTAGCACTGCTCCTCAGCTCGACAACCCTGTCGAGGAGTCCGGTAAGCCCATTGAGCCTGAGAGCGTGACCGCTGCTCCCGAGGTCGAGGCTGCCAAGGACACTGCTCCTACCGAGTCCCCCGCCGAGACTCCCGCTGCCACCACTAAGGACAAGCGCCGCACCTCTTTCTTCGGCAACTTCGGCAAGAAGAAGGGTGACTCCGACAACGAGGAGGGCGAGGCCAAGCCTAAGAACAAGCTCGGCGGTCTTTTCCGTAAGCCCAGCAAGGCCGTGAAGTCCGAGCCCAAGGCTGAGGAGGAATCCAAGCCTGCTGAGCCCAAGACTGAGACTGTCCCTGAGGCCGCCCCCGCCGAGGAGAGCTCCAAGCCTGCCGACGCCGATGCCCCTGCCACCGAGGAGGCTAAGCCCGTCGTCGCTTCCACTCCCACTCCGGTCCAGGCTGCTGCTTGAAGTTCACCAAAGCCAGCCGAATTTGAGAAATGGTGGGACCAGCGTTATGAGTACTCAGGCGCTTGTGCATCATGATCAACCCCATCTATGAGATGGAAAAAGCAATAAGAAAACGAAAACGAACAAAAACCCCACAATACTTTCAGTCCATACTACTCGGATTTTTTTCTCTAGCTTAATGTCGCCACTGTCATTCCGGTTGCGTTGTCATTGCTTCCTTGGGGGCACTGTGCATGTGGCTGGAGTGTCAATGATACCCTCTGCTGCTTTGACGGTCGATTTTCGTGACAGCCTTGATTGTGATATCGGGAGTCACAGTTCATTCCTTTATGATATCCGATCTCTCAGGGGATACCCCTTTAGCCTGGGAGATCATGCGCCGTCCAACTAGATTGATACCACTTGTTTATAGTTTGCTTTGTTACTTGATTACCGTTGCCATTTGATGCACTGTCATGATACCGGGTTAGGTGAAAGGTGATCTGTTATGTTTAATCTGGTTTACTTTGGATCCTCGACTCTACTCATTGACCCCGTCATGGGCAGCTGTGTACATTAGGCACGGTTGGTTCCCATCGATTGGCACAACATAGGTAATAACTAATAGAATCAATGCATTGTTTGATAATTATCTGAGTATGTATATGTAAATTTATATAACAAGTAACAGGCCGGGCAATCTAGCGAGGCTACAATAGCAATTGCCCCGTTTTGCGGACGATACCAGATCGCTGATGTGGGAATGTTTTCCGGAATTTTGTAGATTATGGTGCCTGAAAAGTCAGGCGTGCAACACTCACTGTACAGATGAGATCAATGTTTTTTGATCTGGCCATAACCAAAACCTTTTCTTTTCTTTGTTTTAGGGGGGAAATAATGGATTGGCCTCGAATCCGGGGGCAAAAGTAATAATAACTAGTTTGGTGAATCGAAACTTCAGGGCTCGAAAGCTAGTCTTGGTTTGTGTGTGTCCTGAGCCGAAACCCGGTCACTCAATAGACTTTGAGAGACCCATGGAAATTTCCTTTAACCCTTTTATGAGTTTTACAGATTATGAAAGAAATCCCTGACCTCGCAATTGCTACGAATTGGTTCCAGTGAAAGTATATATGAATGTCACCCCTGACACCGCTTGTCTTCCACCGGGGATAACCAATATTGTCTTCCTTCAGGCTCCGATATTGAAGGAGACACGTCCAATCAATCTGAGGCAATGAGCGCAAATGAAGAATGACGGATTCTCCGCTCCCTGTTGCAACTTCCAAGTCAGATGGACATGAACTGCGGACTTGTCGACGGAAGAATCCGGTCGTATTGAGTTCTGGAATGCAAAGGCACGCCCTTCGGCGACGCCAACCAGGATAGTCGCTCCGTCGTGGTCCATCGCGGGGAGTCAATCGGGTAAGTGATCTCCACTCCACGGCTGACCAAAAGTTTGTGCGCACTTTTTTTTTCAAGGATTCGACGGTCTCTTGTGCTGTAGGCTGAATTATGGAACCGGTGATGAAGCGCTCATTTCATGTTCTGGAGCAGTGTCGCATCTGAACTTGCGCTGGCCCGCGTAGTGCCGTAGAACTGGAGAATGGCCAACCGCAAGATTGGGGCTGAGCCGCCTGTCTCACCCTGGTCTGCAAAGGGGTTTCCCAATTCACTCCCCGAGCCTCGAGGGGAGCCTGGGGAGGCTGTGAAATGAAAACGAGATGCACATTGGGCACTTCTGGTTGGTCAATTGACAATCACGACGTCAAGAAGTCACATCGAGTACGAGCCTCTCAGCCCCAGGCCGTCTCCAAGAAGTAAAGAACGGCTGCAGGCAGCGAGAGTTTGTCAGCCAGAGGGCCCCGCGGCGACCCACTTCCAGTCCGCTCGCACCAATTGAATCCCGCATCGCCCTATGACTCACAACCTGCTGACCGTGGAAATTGCACCTTGCCATATGTGGTAAGCTCGACAGGCGGAGAAAGGACGCGCACTGATTGGTCCAGGGGACCGGGCGACCGCGCACACAACCCGGAGTTAAAAGGTGCCTGATTCCCCGTCGTTGCCTGGGTTCTTTTCTCTTTTTCTCTTCCTTTTTTTCTCATATCTTTTTCCTCTTTTCATCCAACAACACATCCATTCATATTGTCACAACCACTGTTTCGCCGCTTTTCTCGAAAGCCGTCACCATATCATCACAGTTTAACCGAAGCCTTCAGTATCTTCGTCCATCTCAAAATGGACTGCTAAGCGCATCCCCCGCTGCCAGCTCGTCTTTCTCAGCCGAGACAGACATCATAGATCCTCAACGGACTACGTTTTCAACTCCCCCCTCAAACATTCAACCTTCAGAGTCTCCTTCCCAGGACCCTCTGAACTTCAGCATCGCTTCGCGTAGCTCAAGTTCTCTTTCAAACCCTTTCACCACGTTCGACTTCACGTCGTTCACCACGGATAACCATCAGCAAAAATGGCTTCCTTCAACCTCGCCCACGCAGCCTTTGGCTCAGAATCTGAATCCGGATCACAACAACAATCACAACAGCGACAATTCGAGCTCTCCACAAGAGGACTTTGTGCTCTATCCTGCTTCGTGTCCCCAGCCTCAACAGCAACAACACAGGGACTCGCGTGCTCAAGCACATCTGAATCCAACCCCTAGACAACTTGCCGCCTATCAGCGCTCTTTGCTCCAATCAGGACAAGTTCAGCGCCGTCACTCTGTCAACTTGCATCAGCAACAGCTAGCAGGTTCCCCAGTCCCGGTTTCTCGGGTAGCCCGACTTGCAACGCAGTCCTCCGGGTATCCATTGTCTACTACTCTTCGGTCTAGTCCTTCTAATCGAACGCACTCTCTGCGTCGGTTTGCAGCTTCGAATTCTGCTCCTGCGGCTTCGAATTCTAATCATCACTATCGCCCACCTGTCCCTCTATTCAATAACAGCACTGTCAATTCGCCAGTTCAGAATCAGTACACACAATCGTTAAATCATCGTCGCATCATGTCTACTCCAAACATTCCTCAAGGTGAGCTCTATTACCTAGATACTCACTGTCTCAACATGAGTACTGACTTGAACGATTCAGACCTCTTCGACTTTGGTTCGGACACCTTCGGTGACGAATTTTCCACCGACCCGACCATGCTCTCTCCGCATCTCATCCCTACTGGCATTATGGCATCCAAGGACGCTATGGGTGATGTGCCTTCGGGCACCATCTCCCCTAGCGATCTGATGATGGATGCCTCTGCTCCTCCTTCAGCCTCGTACACAGACCTCAGCACGCCTGATTTCGATTCTCCCGGATACTTTAGCCAGGACACCTCCCCCATGTTCGGCACAGATATGGATCTCGCTCCTGGTCATGAGGAGTGGGATTCTCTGTTCCCGACTCAGGATGGGATGTCTGTGCCTTTCGATCCGGCTGCGTTGGAGATCGCTGCCTCTCTTTCGGAAGTCAAGGCAGAGCCACCTGCCTCGCCTGCGGTGAAGTCTGTTTCCTCTCCTCGTTCGCCCAAAACATCCCGCGGTTCTTCAGTTAAGCACTCGACTGTTGCTGGAATTAATGCGCGACGAAGCAAGCCTCTTCCCCCTATCAAGTTTGACGATGCCGACCCTATTGCAGCCAAGCGTGCGCGAAACACTGAGGCTGCCCGCAAGTCTCGTGCTCGCAAGCTTGAGCGACAGGGCGACATGGAGCGTCGCATCTCCGACCTTCAGAAGGAACTTGACGACGCTCGTCAGCTTGTGCAATACTGGAAGTCCCAGGCCCAGAGCCGCGGTGCTTGAACGAACAAAAGTTTCCAATTGAATTGGTCATGACAATGTTTTGTTTTTATGATTGTGAACTACATTTCTGATGCTGTTATTAACTGTTTTTGTTTTTGTTTTCTTTAAACAGTCCGAGTGTGACCTGCTGTGGGCGGGGGCGGAGAAGCCTCTCGTCTAACTGACGTCGAAAAGCAACAGTCAACAGAGGACCGAGTCGTTCTCGGTTGCTGTCGCTTTAGACCGAAGAAAAAGTTTCCTTTCAACAGACAAAGTGCATATGCGCTTTTTTTATTATATTCTCTTTTTTCGATGCGTGTTCATGTGTTTCTACATTTACCTGTCTTTACTATTCTTTGGCCGGTTCTGATGTCTCCCAGAAAGGGATTGACTCGTGGCCTTCGCGTTTCTTGTTTTGAGTACTACGTGCTCCTTAATCAATCATCTGTACCAGATTGCTTTCAATAAATTCACTGTCACTCGCTACTCTTGGTCTTGAAATGTAGATGCCCACCGTAGTCAACCTGACCGTCATTATCTCGACAAGTAGCACGTCTTCACCCCCAACTCCGGCAGCGAGCGAAGCGTCCGCTGGGTCTAGATCTTTCTTCCCAGTCCACCTGCTGCAATGACATTTCTTGAGGCTCTGTGCCCTGTAGTGGGACCTGAATGGTTTAGCCGTTCAAGGTGTGCAATGGATCCAACCTCTGCCAGGCTGCCGGCGCATCAACAGAGCCGCATGACCACATCAGCCGCATGCCACGTCGCTCCACTCGGCGTCGCTGCACGAAGTACGAGGTAGCTAATCCGGAGGTTCGGAGTTTTGGGCTATGCAAGGCCCCTTAACTATCCGTATTGATACCAAGCAGCAGTGGCATGTGAGTCTCGGCTGGCTTATGCGGTAAATTTTATGGATTGATGTAGAAATGGCTGTTCTATAGCTTTTGAGGCCTTCTATTGATTGATATTTTTTCTCATCTAGCGATCTGCTGGTGGGTATAGGAATTATATACAGTGTCTATACGTACTAATATGATATATACGTTGAATATTCACTCAAAGTGGGAGGTGATGAACAGCTCAGACTTGCCTTTTATGGAGTACCTCATAGACCCCGTGATTCCCTTCCCGTTTCCAAGTCCATTAATTCCGTTCGACCTTGCAGGTCAGACTTATTCGATGCCGGTCCGAACCTAGATCCTCAATAGGAAGTACCAGCTCTCCCTTGCGGAAGGCAGTTGCAGTCACTATGGAGGCTGGGCCGGACGGATGAATGAGACCAGACTGACTGCATGCGAGAGCGGAATGGACAGAAGAAAAGGCGAAGGGGAGGCCTCGGAAGTATCTGATCCATGTTTTGTCATCATTGCTGTTTGTGGCTCTCAAGGGGGTTGTGTGTATGGACTGAGGATGTTGGAGTTCAAGCCAAGGCATCTGTGCCCTTCACCTTGCCCTTTTCCATCTTTGCCGTTCGAGAGCCGAACTGAATGGCACGCTTCTTTTCACGCGAAACATTTTCCAATCCTAGCTTAAGTGCTAGAAGGCGAAGCGTTTTTTTCTCGTGATCAATGCCGATATCTGCTGGCAGGCACTCAGGAACTCCGAAACCACATTTCTCCCAGACGGGTAATTGGACCGCCCAGGCAACAAAGTCCTCATCCAGGAATGGGAATCGCGCTTCCCGGGCCCAGTGTGCGATTACTCGGTTATCACGGCCGAGATTTCGCTTCCCCAGGCGGCTGACGTCGAGTTCGATTTCATCAATGAGGCCTTCGAAGCCGTTGCGCGAAAATGCTATTCCGTGCCTTGCATACCCTGCGAACAACTCGTCTGCACCGAGGCCAGATAGGAGGACACGGGCAGGTGTTTTGTACTGTGAGGGTTTTGTATAGGGGCCTTGGCTATCGAGTGCTGTTCCTTGGCCACGCGCAGCAAAATATAAAGCGCACGCAATAGAAAGGTCCATTTCGGTGTTATGCGGGCGCATCAGGCGCTTGACGGTATCACGATGCGCAACAGTTACGACATACGGAACGTCAATGGCAACAAACCGCCAGTTGCGGTTGCGGCATATGTGTTGGAGTTCCGCAAATGCAGCTCGCCCAGTGATACGATCGGGACAACCTTCATACGCAGATGAGGTCTGCTCAAGCCCCTTTGCCGCTGCAGCTACAACCCGTGGGTTTTCAAAGGCGACATTCAAAAGATCGATTGTCTGTCCAGCGGGTAGGATGTCATGAGCGAGTCTTGCGAGAAGGGTACAATCGAGACCCCCAGAAAACAGCACGCCAACCCTGACGTTACTATCACCGGCAAGGGGCGGCTCCCGGACATTTTGAATCCTCAGCGCTAGGGAATGGCGAAGCCTGTTTTCCAGCTCTTTGACAACATATGATGTAGTAGTTAGTGGAGGCGGAGTGCCCTTCGGAGTTGCCTTATTCATTGGAGGAATGGGACTTATCTGGAGGCTTGATCAGTGACCCGGGCAACACAATAGAGATACACGCTAAGCCGTACCATATGATATGTCTGCAAGGCCTCATGGCTCCAAGGTATTTTTGATATGTTCTGGGTGTCGAAACAAATAGGGCTCGTAGCCGGTATTGGTTCGTGATCCGCAAATAGATCTTCTTCGAATTCAATCATATATATACCATCCGCCTCGATTTCTTCAAAGGCAGGAGACGAAGACAGGCTACATATCGTAAGATTCCCTGCCTCATCGAGACCCCAACAGAGAGACCTTCTTCCCAAACAATCTCTTCCAAAATATAATCTGAAGTTGGCGGCATCATAAAACACAAAGGCAAACGGCCCTGTGATCTTACTGACAGTTTCCGCTACTCTCTGGGCGGAATCGGGAACACCATTGTAATTTCCCGAGAGATAGTCCTGTGTGGAAGCTTGGAGAAGATGGCTGAAGACGATTTCCGTGTCATTCCTCTCCGGTATAGGTTGCCCGGCGATCTTCCACGCGTCGCCATTCCATGCAAGTATAGATCCGGTTCTGCCGCTATCAGTAAGTGGTTGTCGAACGACACCATCTCCCCTCATTGAAAGGACTGTGCTTCCAAATGAGAGCCATAATGGGCGGCCACCTTCGCAATTGAACAATTTATTGAGTTTCGCGCCGCGCACGCCAATGCTGTATGTGCCCTCGTCTGGGCCTCGTTTTGCCAGCAAATAGCGAAGATCTGTGCCTGCAACCACGGGGGTGTCCTGCGCTGTCAGTGAGAAGAAGATTCCGCACATGCTGTCTTGTCTCTGGCTCCCATAAGGACCGAGTTGCCTGGGCACAAAAGACGAGAGAAAGAAGGAGCGACGCGAATAATTTCAAAAGAACACTCGGATATCGGCGGAACTATGATCCCGCCCCCGATTCTCATGATTCAATGTCAATAGTTCGACCTCACAAGCCCACTACAACGCTGGAGTATATGCGGACTGGTTCCAAAATCAACTCGGCCATATAGAGCACTCTAACATATTGTTACACCTTGTCAACCTTTCGGTTTCCTCAGCCGCGCCGCAAAACTGCCCCGCCGAAGCCTGCGAGCGTCTCTCCCAAATAAAGTCCCCCGCAACATGATCCATACCGCCGCGTGAATTACCGCTTCGTCGAAAACCCTCCTTTTTTTTTTCCCTTATTCACCCCGTTATATGCGAATATCATATGTCCGCTCCAGGCGCTTCGGACTACCCCACCCCCGATACACAAGGGCGAACTCAGTCGGAGACGCCCAATGAGGGGGATGAGGCTGAACGGCAAGTGACGTCGGCTGGCCTCGAATCAGCAACACAGTCACAGAATAATGCGAAGTCTACCGAGTCTGATGGTGCTGAGAACGCTCAGTTGAAGGAGACGCAAGAGGGAGGCGCCTTAGAATCCCGAACGCAAGAGTCATCCGATATTCCACCAGCCATGGACGCCCCGAACACTACAACTGAGAAAAGTGCTGTTCCGTCGGAACAGATGGGACAGCTTTCAATAGTAACTGATACAGCTGAACAAAAGTCTGTATCAGATACGAGTGCGACCCCGCCCCCTCCTCCAGAAAAAGATGAACCATACCTCAACCGTACCGGTACTGGCACTACTGAGTGGACGGAGAAGGAGCTTCCAGATGTCCCGAACGGTGATGGGCAGAAAGCGGACAGCGGCAAAGACCGCGCGAAAGATGATGTTTCTCAACCGGAGATTCAAAACATCATGGGACAATTTGCGGAAACCACCGATGGCGGAACTCAAGAACAGGTGTTGTCCCCTCGGATGGAGCTGGCTGAGCAATTCCTTGGGAGTCAGGGACATTTCCCACCAAGGAAATCGAGCTTAGACCATGGAATGACCGCTGGGCTGAACCAACAGGCCCCTAGGGCAGGGTCGGGATCCTCATCTTCGGAAAAACAACCTGCGACAGTTCCCAGTAACATCCATCGGAACTCTACTGCCGAGGAGTTCGCTTTGACCCGGCGTTCGTCGACTTCAACAATCTTTCCGCCTCCTGAACCTGAGCCTGAGCAGCCATTCGACTTCCACCGTTTCCTGGAGCAATTACGCCATCGCACGGCCGACCCGGTTGCGAAGTTTCTACGCTCGTTCCTCCATGAATTTGGGAAACGACAATGGATGGTTCATGAACAGGTTAAAATCATCAGTGACTTCTTAGCCTTCATTACCAATAAAATGGCGGTCTGCGAGGTTTGGCGAGATGTCTCAGATAGTGAATTTGATAATGCCAAGGAGGGTATGGAGAAACTCGTCATGAACCGACTTTACTCCCAGACATTCTCACCTATTATACCCGGTCCTCCATCAATTCCACGGAGCGCGAGTAGAAGCAAGCGACGTGAGATGGAGCGGTTGCACGGGCCTTGGCGGAAAGGCCAGCATCAAGAAGATGTTGAGCGGGATGAGGTACTGGCACAAAAAATGAGGATTTACAGCTGGGTTCGAGAGGAGCACCTTGACATTGCGCCTGTGAATTCTTCAGGCCGACGTTTCCTGAATCTTGCTCAACAGGGTGAGTTTATGCCACATCCATAACCCATGGTCCTCCTTTAACGATTCGCAGAACTTATGAAAATCAACGGTTACCGAGCACCCCGAGACAAGGTCATCTGTATCCTCAATTGCTGCAAGGTTATCTTTGGTGAGGTTATATCTGTATTAATACTGAAATGCATGAGCTAATACGTCTACCATCAAAGGCCTGTTGCGAAATGCGAAGAAGGCAGATACTTCAGCGGATTCGTTCGTGCCGCTTTTGATATACGTCGTACTCCAAGCCAACCCAGAGCACCTTGTGTCCAACATACAGTATATTCTTCGATTCCGTAACCAGGATAAGCTCGGAGGGGAGGCGGGATATTACCTATCCTCTCTAGTAAGTGCCACATGCAAGCAGACACTGAGGAAAGGCCATGTGCAAGTTAGCTAACCTCCATCGCCTTCAGTCTGGAGCCATCCAGTTTATCGAAACATTAGACCGAACTAGTTTAACCGTGAGCGATGAAGACTTTGAGCGAAACGTCGAGACGGCCGTTTCAGCCATTGCTGAACAGAACCGTGCATCCGAAATATCGGACCCGGGAGCATCTACCGAAGGTGCAGGCCCGTCACGAAAATCCGCCGATGTGCCACGCACTCGCAGTCAAAGAGATCCCTCACAATCTAGGGAAGAGGATAATGCACCAGTATCCGGGCTATTGCGAACGATCCAAAAGCCGTTGACTACCATAGGGAGAATTTTCTCGGATGAACCCGACTCGCCGCAGGACACGGCGCTTCAGGCTGGGGTTTCTCAACGGCTAACTCCTAATGTATACCAACCACCCCGTGGCAGTGGCGAAGAACTACGGCGCTCAGGTGAAAGGTCTCGCTCACGTGCAGCACAACCCTCGCCTTCGCGGAAACTCGATGCTCAGGACGCCGCTGCCCGCCAGGCTAGCGCTGAAGATGCGGAAGCCCGGCGAATCCAACGCGCCGAACATAACAATGTAGTGGAAACGCTCTCGAATATGTTTCCTAATCTGGACCGGGATGTGATTGACGATGTGGTCAAAATAAAAGAGGGAAGGTGAGTCTCTGCTCCACACAACCCTAATAATTAATGAGCAATGTGACTAACACCAATGATGATTAGGGTCGGTCTGGCGGTCGATGCATGTCTTGCACTTAGTGGAGGTTAATTCAATAGATTATGGATAGCGATTCATCACTGGCAATCTATTTCCCTTATCCAGTGTCCTGAGGTGTACAAGATTCGCCGGTCATAGCTAGAAAGACCTCATGACAGGAGCGTGTTTAATAGCAGTAGAAGGATTTACCGATATTCATCAGATACTAAATGATATAATGCTATTACATACTCGATGTAGCCCTGGATTGGAACATTCCAATGTACCCTGTCTAATCCAACATAACTGTGGAAAGGTACTATGATCAACTGAGGAAAAGAGGTACATCAACCAAGTCCTATTCATAACAGTACTTCGATTGATACACTAGTGATAAGTGAGCTTTAATACTTTAATCATGTAACTCTAATGGTGCCAGACCCCCTGACTATATAAACAGTGAATTGTTTGTCTTGCCACTTTGACTGTGATGATGATGGTGAAGGTAAAATACTCCCCTTCACTGCCGTACTCTATGTCAATTGTCAACTTCCAGCCTCGCCAAAATAACTTACGTCCATGGCGATTACGTAATAATAGCTCCACAATATTCACCGAATCATAGTTCATTTTCGCCTCGCTTACGACTAGCGCGTTCCCCTGGCCTCCTCTCGGCCATAAATACCTCGTCCCCCCAGCGCCTCTTTGAACTTCTTTCTTCTTTTTTTCTTCATACTTACCTTGTTTGGGTGGCTGCGATCAAGAAGGCGGTCCACCACAGATTGGTCCCTGCATTGCACAGCGCGGCGGAACGGTCTGTTCAACGGCCTTCGGGTCATTGACAGGCGTATTCTTTGGCACTTTCCTCTCTTTGAGAGACCCCTTTTCATCAGTTCTTGAGCCAGTGGCTCGAGGGTGGAGAAGAGGTTGTAGCTTTTGCAGTAGTAACACCGTACGTAATTGATCTCGTTGGAATGCGTTCTAGACACATGTTAGAAATGCGACTGTTGTTTTTGCTTTGGACTCCTTCAGTTTGTACAAATACGCGAGGCGGGTTTGTTGGTCCGTTAGACGTTGGCTGATTGCGGAGGTGGTTGTGTTTCATCGTCACGAAGTCACGATAGATAGATAGGCTTTACTTCTGTACAGTCTTCAGCTAACCTCAACGAACTGTTGATTCATTAAATAAACGTTCTTCTATTTGATCCCATGGCTTCGCCGAACTACTAAATCGTCGTGCGACGACGTCATTGTTTATCCTCAACTACACAAAACCTCAAAAAACGTGGAAACTTGATCCTCTCGGCCAACACTTTGTCTCAATAGCTCTAACGCTGCCGAAAGAACATGAAAAGGCACGAAGGGGCTGTTTGCAGCTCTGACTTCATAAGGGAGCTATTGCAGCTCTCGAGGATTAGTATCAGACGTCATACTGACGACCCTGACGGTCTCGGCCAGGATGAAGTATAACTTCTTCCAGCGACAATGTTATCTCTCGTATAACTCGCAGTTCTTACCTTCTGTATCTCATTATACAAACTTGATCGATTGCCACCATGGAGCCAGAAACGCAAAAGCCCTCTCGTGGGCCCCAGTCCCAATTCCAAACAGGTGAGCAATCAACAAGAACACAATGCATTAACGCCGACCAACGCCTTCAAGCGCCATCTAACAAAAACACTGAATAGGCCATGAAGTCCCCGTTCAGCAGCAAAAGAAGCCGGGTCTCCAGTCCCAAATGGAGAACCCCCAACCCACATCCACGCAGATTCCCTCGGAGGACCAAGGATACCAAACATACAAGGCCGCGGGCAAATTAACAGAGAAGAAAGCCATTATCACAGGTGGCGACTCTGGGATCGGGCGCGCGATCGCGATTCTGTATGCGATGGAAGGCGCTTCGAGCCTGATCACCTATCTACCCGAGGAAGAGAAGGATGCACAGGAGACGAAGAGAAGGGTAGAGGAAGCTGGACAGAAGTGTTATCTCCTAGCCGTGGACCTGCGCACCAAGGAGAACTGTAAGAAGGCCGTTGAGACGGCATTGCAGTCGTTGGGTGGGATCGATATCTTGGTGAATAATGCTGGGACGCAGCATATGATTGATGATATTAAGGATTTGGATGAGTGAGTTGTTGCCGAACCCATTCTTTCTCAGCAGGGGAGTATGGGTTGTTCTGACAGCATCTTCTACTCCAGGGCTCAGTGGGAGAGTACATTCGACACCAACATCCACCCCGTTTACTACATGTCCAAGTATACTCTGCCGCATTTGAAGTCAGGCTCAACCATCATCAACTGCGCCTCAGTTAACCCATACATCGGTCGACCCGATCTTCTTGACTACACAGCGACCAAGGGCGCGATTGTTGCGTTTACCAGAGGGTTGTCCAATCAGCAATGTAGCAAGGGCATCCGGGTTAACGCCGTGTGTCCGGGACCAGGTGTGTCAAGGGAAACATTTGACAGACGACTCTGGATTACAAGCTAACAGTCAGTTAGTCTGGACGCCTCTAATTCCAGCAACCATGAACACATCCGCGATCGAACAATTCAGCGGCACGCCGATGGGTCGTCCGGGACAGCCCAGCGAAGTCGCGACGTGCTTCGTTTTCCTCGCTAGCCAGGATAGTAGCTTTATTTCTGGCCAAAGTTTACACCCGAACGGAGGAGTTGTTTTGAATGGTTAGGAGAATTTGTGTACGGTGTACAGAGAATGCGTTTTTGTTGCATTTACTATTGGTGGATGCGGACCCATTTTCATCGGCATAATGTGGCAAGGGCAATGAAGGAATGAACAAATGCAATACACTATACCTGAACATCTTCAGGATTTTGCCCCAGTTGCATAATGAGTAACATCAGTCTCAATTGTACCGCGTAGATTGAAAACATTAATATCGCCACGCATTTCTAGAAAATCACCTGACTTGGCGGTTTTATCGTCAATATATATTTCGCCGTGTGACGTAAACCACTCCCGGTTCTAAAATCCAAGATCTTGAATTCATTATTTATTTTAACCTACACTGGCAAAGAACTCACTTACATAAAAACAAGGAAGATATATCGACACATCCAATAACCAAAATGCCTATCCCACTCTACTCGGACAAAAGTCAAACCAAAGACACCTCCGCAAACAACACTCAATCCTCGGCGCAGAGCAGCGCCACCACTGGCGGCGACAACACCACAACCACCAGCTTCGCAGGAAACAGCTTTCCTACGGCAATTAATGAACAAGGTCAGCCTTTGAGCAAGGAGGAGGCTGATCGACTCTATGAGGAGCGCATGGAGGAAGAGTATGCGAAGAGAGAAGGCGGTGCTTAGGACTTAGGTTGACTGTTTGATCACAACATGCTGTGGCGTACGTCTGCTTGCTTAAGGATGGGGGTTTGAAACTGCTGTAATAGAGCATATATCTATATATACTATATATTTACTACCTGATTATGAATATGAATATTAATATCGCCGAGAAATCACGCCTACCGTCTTTGTAAAATCGCTAGTAAGTCGTCGGTGGCGGAAAAAAAAAAAGAAGAATACACCTAGTTTCGAACCGCTGTCGTCAGAATAGGCAACCCGCCGTTTTAGGCGAAACTCAGCCAAATAGAGTCGGGGAGTGAAAAAAAAAACTGGTAGCTTCTCTTTGATTGAGCGTGTCATCCTTAGTGCAGGGGCCATGCTAATCTTCTCTGTATCGTTTCAAATTGACCAAATGCCCGAAGGCAATAGAGACCTGAATTAGTTGAATTATATACCAGAATTCCGAAGAAATGAGCGGTTATGATTGGCGGGTGCGGGTGTGACCCGTGCGTGAAAGAACATCAAAATTGCAGTTGCAGCCTTAGGCCTCTTTATGGGCCAAATCCTGCTCAGTTTCATGATCGCAGTTCAGGGGCAACGAGGCGAGCTAGCCAGATCTCATGGCTAGAATCGAGTTTCAATAATGATCTGCCTGAGACAAAACGAACCAATCGACTGGGCCCTTCGACAAACGGGTCAACGCGCGATCATATGTAACGGCGGTGCGTCTTGCGCATGTTGCGTCTGGGGGAAACTGAGCAACCCCGGGGTTGATAGAAAGTACCAGTACTGGTCCCCCGTCAATGCTTCATCAGAAGTTGCCCGCTAATGCTAGAAAAAAGGATAAGGCAAGGCCCGCGCCGGAAATAATGTCCAAGGTGTAACTAGTTAGCTCACGCCACAAGGGGTTCTTTTGAGACCAGTTTGGATAGAGAGTAAGGTTTCGCTCGCCCGGATTTATTGTGCGCCCTCCTGATGGTGTTTGGCCCTGAGTGCTAGAGTGGAGCTATGTTGGGCAATCGTCCCAGAGTACAGTGATACATACCACAGTCTGGTCCTCTTTCCCAGAAAGTGCTTGATTGACATCCTTGACGAGCTCTTGGGTCAAATAGCCCATCGGCGAGATCCTCACCCGTGTCGATCCAACGTTTCTGCCGTTTTCTGCCGTGATGTTCGCCCTGCCCGACGATTCACCGAGATGAGACGGCACCATAGTCCATACCCACCATCCAGTGCATCCTGAACCCTAATTAGGGATTGCGAGACTGAGCTGACCACCTTGGAGGCCAGGCAAAAGACCGAAAACCCAGTTCAACAAGATCTGGCCATTGACGACGGACACGAATGTCATCATGCAGCATCAGAACTAATCATGTTAAACTGATTGGTAGCTGTGCTCACTGCCTTTGTGTGGTGTTCGAGCAGATCATTGTTCGCTGACAATTCTATCGATGGTGATTGGTCGAGTGGGGGTGGACGCGGCGAGGGCAAAGAAAAAAAAGGAAACAATTGGGAACACCAAATATGCACGTCCATAGCTCGGAATTAGCAAGACAGTGAGGATAAATATCTTGCTTCTGCTGCTCGATTGTTTCCCAAAACCTTTTTTCAATCCACTTGCAACCCTTTACCCGACATTATTTGGACCTTCGGTGCTGAAGATATCCATCGAGATTCACTCTAGCGCAGTGACGTCAGGAGTCCAGACTCCAAAGCTGCATTGTTCCTAATTTGGACGATTCCAACGGTCAGCGCTGCAAAGAAAGGCCCTGGGAATTGCTTCCAACAACAAATAAAGAGGCCGAACAGAAGAAGATACAAGATGGCCCTCTTATTTATCAAGCAAAAACTATTTCCAGAGAGACGTGTGAAATCCACGCAACCAAACTACAGTTCGTAACCCCTACAGCGAGGAGATCTGGGGACAGAGGGTCGCTAACAGTCGCACAGGGAAACCGTTGCTCGCGACAGAGGAAGAAGACGACTCTGCTACCATCACAAACAGCAGCAACGGAAGCATGGATCAGGACATAGAAGGCCAACGATCTAGATCATATGGATCGTTCCGCGATTCTTCGCCATCACCCTCCAACTACGATGCTGAAAGCACTGGCAGCGGTAGCGCGCGGGCTCGTATCGATCCCCGTATCGTCTCGGATGCTATTTTAGGTCTTTCGGACGGTCTGACAGTCCCCTTCGCCTTGAGTGCTGGTCTCTCAGCGTTGGGAAACACAAAGGTTGTTGTGCTCGGTGGGCTAGCAGAGCTAGCGGCAGGCGCAATCTCTATGGGTTTAGGAGGATACGTTGGAGCGAAGAGTGAAGCGTATGTTTTTAGTTTGATTCCCACGTCAATTGCGCCGAGATATTAACTTTCAGCAGAGAGTCCTACCAGACCACCGTCCGCGAAACCGAAGACCTCATCGACTCATCACCCTCTGAAACACAAGCCATAGTTTACGACATTTTCTCGTCGCACGGTGTCCCCGAGGATGCAATCGCCCCTATCAACACCTCCTTACACGCCTCCCCAGACCGACTCCGCGAATTCCTCATTACCTTCCACCACAAAGAATCTGAACCAGACTGCAACCAGGCCTGGACAAGCGCGATCACTCTAGCCCTAGGATACTTCATTGGCGGGTTCATCCCGCTTGTTCCGTATTTCTTTGTCAAGCATGTGATCTTCGCGCTGTACTGCAGCATTGCGGTTATGGCTGTCACGTTGTTCGTTTTTGGCTATATCAAGACGGGCGTTGTACGAGGTTGGCAGGGCAGTGAGAATATCTTTGCTGGAATCAAAGGAGGAATCCAGATGGTTGTCGTTGGAGGTGTCGCTGCTGGCGCGGCAATTGGACTGGTGCGGTTGATAAACGGAGAGTCATAACCTCCACTCCTCTCTTTCATATCCCAAACCATAATCTTCCATCATATAATAGCATAGCATAGCCTGGACCAAATAGAAGTCTCTCCTGTACAATAGTTATACCCAAAAATGCAACAACTCCGTATAATCCGCAAAAGGGGTTTCAAGGAGAAAAAAAGTCTATGTTCACAGAATAAGAAAATTCTCTTTATCTTCAACCCCAATCAAGCAGCAGAATCATCCGCAAGAGCCCGCCCAACCAACTCCTTACTCTTCCCACTCAACTCCATCCCCAGAGCCAATTCCCTCCCCCTCTCACTCATCTTGGCCCAAGTCCTCCTCAAAATCCCAATAACCTTCTCCTCGTCATACCCACTCTGGAAATCCTCTAGCTGGTCCTCCAAAAACACAAGACAAGCAACATCCTCAAGAACCTGCACGTCTGCATCTTCCCCGCTGGACTTCAACCCCTCCTTCCTCACAAGCGCCGCAACCCGTTCCGCAAAGGGCTCTTCATACCCGGCTTCAACGCAGAACCCACGCGCAATTTCCGCCTGCCGCCGCGCGAGGTGGCTGCGCCAGCTGTGGTACCCGATCTTTGTGGCCGGGAAGTCGGTGCGCGGGACTTCCCAGCGACGGAGGTGTTGGGCGCGCACGGCGAGGCGGAGGGCGTCGGAAGCGGAAGGGGAGCGCAGAGACAGGTATTTTGTCATTTTGTTGGCGTAGAGAAGTTCGTAGGGTATTGGGGATTGAGATTGAGGTGGGGTGACTTGTTTAGGGTCGGCGGAGTGCGCGGCGTCGATTAAGGTGAGGGTCTTTTGGTAGGGGTCTGCCATTTTTGGTGATTTTGACTGTTTATTGTTAATTGGAGGTAGAGGATACGTCGGAAGTAGGGGCGAAGGGATATGGGTTGTGAGGATGGATGAGGGCGTATTATATACTGTTGTTGCGATTGGCGGAGACTTGGGCCCGCTTTACCGAAGGTTACCTTATCTAACTATCTGGAGGGGGAAACACAGCATGGTCCTGCTAATTGAATGTACGCGTCTACTACGATGAGAGCGAGTCTGATAGACATTTTGATTTCTATCTATCTGCTTTGTACTGGTCGCCGCTCAAGCGACTCCGAATAGGCGTCCGTCGCTATCGTAATGCGTCGAGACAACAAGAGAATATCAAATCGAAACCCGACCAACGGATCCAGTGTCCATTAGCACAAAATGGAAAAAGAAAACATTACAGCATTTGATGTTTCTGCCGTTCAGAAGACGCAGAGAAGCCAGAAAGAAACCTTCCGCAAATGAACCAACCCCCAAACGCCGTCCGATCAAGTAAGCCGGGTATATCCAGCACCGTGATGCAAATAAAAAAAATGTACTGAGAATAAGCCGACAACAAAAATGTCGTCGAGCACTGTATATCATGTCTTTCCACTGTAGCCAGCGACAATGCGAGCAGTTGTAGTGGATCTGTAACGTAGCTATGCTCAAGGCATAGTAGAAGAGAACGTGAACGGGGAGAGATGAAGTATGTAGTCTGCTTTTGGCCCGCAAAGATCCCGTCATAGTTGTTCACCTCGCACCAATCCCGAACATCCCGACTCCATAGCTACCCCCTCTGTCCGGAGGCGCAGGAATTTTGGAGACGTGATCCTTCAAACAAAGGATCAGCATTGATAAGCATCATGCAGCCGCGGCTCATACCTTCTTCCGTTTTTTCTTCCCACCCCCGTCACTGTTCGAATAGAACCCGCTCTCATCATCATCATCCGCGTAACCCTCGCCGTATCCCACAAAGCTATTGTCATCGTAATTCCTCTTGCGCCCCCGGCTCGGGCGACTTCGGTCTGACTCTGCTGTTATCGGTGTTCCATTCGGCTGGGCGCCAGTTCGAACGGAATTTTGGGGAGCAGCAGGCTTTTTCGCAGCTTCCCCTATGCTTGTACTCTTCGTAGGCTTGTCATGACCTAGCATATCTTCCCAGTAATCGTTGTTTGGTACAGGCCCAGGCTCCATTTTCATAGCTTTCATCTGTAGGTTGTGTAGCGCTGAATCCATATCTGCCACCTTTATTTCCTTGCCAAAAACTTTCTGGTTTTGCCACTCTTCTTCGGGCCACATCGTCATCTGTCGGAGCCCACCAGGAGTTGAGGAGTCGTGCTTCACCGGTTTATTCCGTCCAGATAGACCTAAGCCTTTCAGCTTGCCCTCGTATGACTTCCGAAGCCGATTGATCTTCTCTCCCGTGACAGGGTCATTTCTTGCAACCGATCTTGCTACAGGTCCTAAACCATACAGCGAGATTAGGTCGACTGATGGGTCTGGTCCAGTCGCAATATGGGCTGTAAAATTTGGAAGGCGAGTGTTAACAAGATTTCAATTCAAGTAGAGATTGCAGAGCATTGTGAGGTGCATGAGGGGTAACAACCACAGCAAGGACTGGGGAGCTCTTACAGCTTTTGCAAAGATGGTAGGCGGACGAGAATTCTTTCTGCAAGGATTCTAAGCTCGGCCAGCTGGAATTAGTGTGTGCTGATGGTTCTGTGTCAAGCTCCATGGCATCGCCATGGGGAACTTGGGAAGAGCCGCCCATCTGTGCAAAATCCCGTACCCCTGTTCCTGTCTGAGGGGATTCCGAATTCCTGTCATGATCTGTCCGCCTGTGTTCTGATTGTTGACTCGGCACAACACTGGCACCAGCCGGGCCAGGCGCTCCTGTTTCTGATATCCCTGTGCCAAACGACTTATCGGTATGGTCTGGGTCGACGCTGCTGGCTGGGGTTGGAAACGAGTTTGTTATGCCTGCTGTTGGCTGCTGAGAGGTCTGAGTAGACATGGGTGCGGAGGAAGGCGGAGATGAGAGGCTAGCAGGTTGTGATGTCGCCTGGTTGGGTAATGCTTGCATGGATGCGAAATCGGAGGCATTGTTCGGAGCGCTTACCGACATCAACGGAGGCGATGTCGGCGTCTGGGGAATCTGATCGGGCGTAATAGTCGGTTGTAAGCTGTCTTTGAGAGATGTGAAAGGAGCAGGAGACGACGGTGAAGGGGGCCCTGTACGGAGTGGTGCCGAGGGGGTGCGATCGGACATAGGAAGTTTTTGGGAGGAGGGAGGGAGGGAGAAACGACGGCGGGAGTCTGGATAGCCTGATCCTGTAGCCCTACAAGAAGACCTCAATCGGATACTTGCAATATTGTGACGGATTACGGCAATATCAGACCACGAGAACGGGAGGGACAGTCGGTCGACGTTCGCTCGAGCGAGGTTGGGACGACCGTCTTAGAAGTCGCACATGCCAGTGAGACCGCTCTGAACGCCAGCAGAGTTGTCGCTAAGGTGACGATACGATCAAGGAAGTCGAAAGAGAGGAGTGTCGATAGTCAGTGGGTTGGGGATGGTGGGCAGATTGATGACCCTTTGATCTGCGCTATTGAAGTGAAACCGGCTGGGACTTGAAAGAGATGTTGGATGACGGCAAGAGGCCGGAGTGCACGTGACGAGACGAGCGCCCTTTCTGGATTCGGAACTTGGGGGCGTCGGACCCGCCTGGAATTTTACGGTATTTATATTTCATACTCGTGTAATATATCGTCCATATGCATGATCTTTGTTCGCCACTAAGTACTACTTTCGGTTCGTGCTTGAGAAGTGCGCTAAGTATAACTAATAGATTACCTACGTTTTTAGGAAGTGAAAATGTATACTCCATATGCCCTTTTCATATATATGTATATATTGGGAAGTCCTTGTTTGGTCCTCTTATGATTGGTAATGTGCTGTCGCAGTTTGCATCGCGAGCTGAGTAGTGACATCTGGAATGTGGTCTGCCAGCGAATCCATCAATTCCAGCTGTTCCTGCTGACTTAGTGTTCTCCCTCTCCACGGGGTTGCGGGATACTCCCCGTTGAAATATTGAGAGTACTGATCCCCAAGAGTATCAACCCAGCTCATTGGATCCGCTGTTGCGTCTGAAAACGCCAATGGACCGCCCGCGGTAGTCGAAGAGAGTGAGAAGCTAGGGTCCCAGCCCGGCAACCCAGGAACAACCGAGGGAAACGAATTAAAAGGCGTGGATGGATCGAAGTTCAGGTCTGACCCCGATAATAAGGTATCATTAGACAGCTCGAAGCTTAATGAAGTTTGCGTTTCGGGTGCTGCGTCTGGTGGGACACTGGAATCCCATGAAGGGGCCTCAACAGCGTTGACGGGATCATTAGGAATATATGATGCAGTTGTTGTTGGTGGGAAAGGAATCGTTGGATCTGCTGATGGGCCTCTAGAGAAAGTACCAGCAGACGCGGTTTCACCGACTGAAGAACCACCCGCTAGGAGATGTTGCGAGTGGATTGAGGCTGCGGTGCTGGCGGGACTTGCTATAGATGGTGGAGATTGTACATCCTGGGAGGATGCTGGTGTTGGATGGCTGGACGGGTTTGAAGGTGAGTGAACGACAAACGATTCTTCAGTGTTGTATGCCCTGAGACATGCGGCGATTAAATTTTCATAGAGCATTCCGGCTGATCTCACTCCTGGCCATCGTTCTGCAGCCAGCATGATGCCCTCTAATGCTACTTCAAGGCTGCGCTCGACTTCTTTCAAATGATGCTCCTTTCTTATCTCAGGATAAGAAAGAGACCAAAGGATAGTATTCAGTGCCATAAAGAGCGACTGGGTAAATATCCAAGTCAAATCAACTGATCCAGTCTCAATTTGCTCTCTGTGCATGAAGACATTGAACACAGATGCTTCATAACAGCGCCGTGCAGCGTAAACAGATGGTTCTGGGATTTGGGGAGATGGCCGATACATGAAAACTATCATGGTGTTCAGCCGGCCTTGGAACCTGCATAAAAAATAATATGTAAGTTTAATTGACGGGGAGAAATGAGGGGAACGTTTCGGTACCATTTTCCGCTCAAGCCGCTTCCTCCATCATGGGTAGGGCACGATGCTACCCACTGATCCAGTTTGGCAAGCATTTGGGAAAACCATGGGTCATGATCGTCAACCGGAGTATCTCGTTTACTCAAGTAAAGGGTTCTTCGAATCTCAAGTTGCAAAAGGCGCATTTTGAAGAAGTGTATGGCAATACACTTGGGAAGGATGGGTTTTGCATCAGGATGGATCCCCTCTCGAGTAATATACTTATCATCCACTGGCTCGAAGAACTTGACGTGGATATTATCATGACTGACCGAGTAACAACTCGGGCGGCCCAGACTATGCGAGAGACCAAATTCCATTGACGTAGTAATCCAAAATAGCCTCCTCCGCATGTCCACTTCCAATGGGTCCAACTGTTTTCCGGTGCGCGACTGCGTTATTGTTGCTTCTTCAGTGAGTCCAAGATCCTGGCATAATTTGATGGCCATGCCAACGACCCAGTATGCGGCGGTTCGCGTGGGTGTTAACAGAGAATACTGGGCTATTAAAACCAGACACTGTAATGATTTGAGGTCCATTCTTCGGAGAGAGGCTTCGAGAAACGGCAATGCGGCGAGGTAATAACTATCCGCTAGGCCTGCATAGGCCGTGCTCATTTTCTGCATACTTATTGCAATTACCATTCGTAATTGGAAGTTTTGACATGGATCATTAGAACCATTGAACACCTCCTCCACCTCCTGGCGGAAGGTGGGAATGTGCAACGTTGGAAGCATGGCTTGCGCTGGACAGATGGTTAACTAAGTAGATATTCCAGGTAAAGAATTTTCAACGTACCCTTAACGGTAAAGACATCAATGAGTTTATATGTCACATGCTTAAGGGGCAAATCGGGTTGGGCTATGAAGCTGATCATCGGGTACACTTTGGAAGTTGGTTTTCCACTCTCTTGAGTGAATGCGTCCTTGATTTTTTGCGCAGTAGACTCGGGGACAACGTCTTTGATGCTCTTCGAGTGCGTATTCTGCTTAGCCATTTCCATGACCAAGCGTGTGATTGCGATACCACTTGACGGCCCTAGATATCTGGCTTCATCATGTTCTTTGAACCGAATGCGACCGGCTCCACGGACAATCAGTTCTGCATCGGCGGCCTGCTGGAAGTCTTTCTCCTCCTCCTCCAGCTCTTTCTCCAGTCTGCGGGCAGTTTCACGTAATTGGACGATATATGTCCTTGGTATTGTGCGCTTCCGGGTAGAGTCGTAATACACGCATTGTGCGTTGGTTCGGTCGCATGGGCCACATTTTGGGATTCTGGGATCACATTTGGATTTGCGCTATACGAGTTGTTAGTGAACCGCTCCCAGAACTAACGGAATAGATGGCGTACCTGTCTGCACCTGGTACATGCGGCCAGTGTGTGCGCGATTCGACCGTCGAAGCTAGGGCTGGACCCGTCGGTTGCTTTGGATGGTGAAGTTTCCCAAGGGTTTGTAAATTGTGGTTTTTGAGAGGCTGGATCGCGCGGGGATGCCATGGTTTTTTATGAGGGTGCAATAATCGATCGGCCAGAAACAGTGGGGGGTGGGCGTTGTAAAGCAGACAGTATCTCTCCGGTATCCCATACAGCCTCTGAAGTTGCGGTAACCCTCTCTCAGTTTACTCTGCGAGAAACGGCTTCAGGTCAGGCCATCAGGCACAGGCGACTGTGTGATACGAATTAAAACCCGGGCGAAATTGCGATCTCGACATAGTCATGTTCGGTTCAACAAGGCTTGGATGCGCGGCGTCGTCGAAGGAATGGACGAGGGTCGTACGAGAAGTAAGGTGCAGTTGACCCCGAGTGTGAGTTTCAAGGCATCTGATCGCTCGATTGCCAGTGTGATCAGCTCTGGTTGACGTTTCTGGCAACGGGGGTGGTTGTCGCGAAGAGGGACGAAGTTGACGGCCTTCTGGCCTGGGCCCACTTGGTGGCCGATTTGATCGACACAGATCACACTCGACGACAGCTACTGAAATTCGCCAGTGGCTGACGAAGTGAAGCTGAATGCAAGATCGCAAAAGGAAGCAGGCCAAGTGCCGGGTAATTATGGAGGAAAGAAAATCTACGAGGCTAAAGCTTGCTTCGGGGCACCTCGAAATGATGAAGGGGAAACGGCCCCAACTTAAACCCAACCGGCAGGCCAATGAAGCCTTGCGCAGGTATACGTAATCGCCAGGTGGGATTTGGGCTGCGTTTACACATCCAATGCAGCACACTGCAGATTCAGATCCAAATCAACACCGATGTATTTCTAGTCTTACCTCTGCAGCTTAAAAAATATCCGAGCTGCCCAACAACACTGTGCTCGCAGTGGAGAGACGGCCGGGCACGCACCGCCAGGATGTGATCTAGGCTACTCTTGGGGGCGGGGTGGTGGGGTGGAGGGAAAGAAACCGTGGAATCTGCGCGTTGTCTACCGGTATCACTCGAGTCCAGATGGCGTGCGCTTTGTTCTGAGATGGTTATAACGCGTCCAATTAGACAAGTTCTTAGCGTGGTTTGCGTTCTCTTTCATTCCAGGTTCCAAGGGGGCTGTGTAGTCTCTGTTCGAGCTGTCCATAGTCCGAGGGAGGAAGCTATCACGTGCAAAGAACCCTTCCCTTTGATGGTGCTCGTGACCTGCCATGTTGAGCCTAGCGTGGCGTTGATGTCGCGGGGCAGTTTCTTAGTAGTACGTACTCTGTTCAGTTTGGCCCGGATTCATTGCTTTTTTATTCCGTTTATCTCTGTCCATTGCTTTATATCTGCCTCCCGTTAAGGTTCTGTTGTACCCGACCGCACCGCTCGGGACACGACTCCAAGGTATGCCCTGTCTGCGGCTTAAACCTGCCTTTGGCCTTGTACCTACTGGAGCTGCGCTTGAAACTCACCATGTGCCGAACAGGAACTATTAGTTTATCCCCTTCGAAATACGCCCGGCCCTCTCCACTAAACCTTGTTGATACTGATCTGCGATGGAACTCGAATCTCGTCCGTTCTGATAGCAGCTCTGGTTCTCGACTTTTCAGACTCCGACTTTTATCCAGCTGCATCATCCTGACCCGAGCCATCCATCCGATCCTCCTATAGAGCCACAGCATATACCCTAAGCGGTAAGTAACTAGTAACGATTCTCTTTATTTGATTCTATACTTCCAGAGCCTGAGTAAAGTTTGCGTCTATTCATACTTTGCAACCAACCAATTTCCGATGGAAATGATCCTGTATTTAGAACGTGGGAAAGCCACGCCTCCGTGGACTGTTGACAGCTCAGCTAGCCTGTGAGCTCTGTACTGATGATTGATTCATTCGCAGGGAACATGTGCAATTAGAATGTCCGATCCCTCATTCTTGGATAGACCACTGCTCAAAGTCAGTCGGCCAGTCGCCGCATGCTCAAGATGTCGAACAGCCAAGATCAAATGCGACGGGAAGCTTCCCGCTTGTTCTGCTTGCGAACGAGCAGGGAAGACAGACACTTGCTCGAGTAGCGACGAGTTTCCCCGGGGAAAAGAAAGGAGCTATGTTGGTTCCTTGGAGGCTTATTGTGAGCGACTCGAGAGGAGAGCGGCAGAACTCCGCCAGCGGAAAGAAATGCTCACCGGTGGTGAAGGAGGCGTCATCCACGAAAGCTCAATAACTTCCACTTCGTCTACGGGCTCTGTCACTCACGCACATCGCCAGGAGGTATCAAATATAGATGATCTCGTAGGAGACTTTGGCTACCTGTCGGTTATTCCTCGAAACACTGGTTACTGCCTCTACTGACACCCGGTTCAGATCCGTCAGTGCGACATCAAGAGACTTCCAGGGTATTACATCCAATACTTCCTTCGCCAACCTGCTTCTATCTGTTTCTCTTGGCGAACCGATCCCAAGATCTTCACCTCGGCCGCTACCACCGCGATCCGAGATCACTCCGATCATACAGCATTATTTTGACACTTTCTTTGTTCAGCTGCCCTTCTTTCAAGAAACAAGCTTCTGGGCCTCGGTCGATACTGTTTACCAGAATGGCGCGCACTTTGCAAAACCATTTGACAATTGGATCGTGAGAATGGTGCTAGCTACTGCGTATGGCTCCATGTCTAATGCATCAATGGATAGCAATCACCGGAAGGCCATACCTCTTATCCAAGAAGCATTACAGTATGCTGAAGACGTTCTTCGCCCTGGGACTTTGGTTGGAATCCAGGCAATCATGCTTCTTGCGCAATATTCTCTTGTCGACCCTGCCCATTTTAAGACATGGTACCTTGTTGGTATGGCCGCCAGGGTGCTCGTCGATCTGGGGCTGCACCAAGATCATCATTCGGAAACTGTACCCCCCGAACAGCAAGATCTTCGACGTCGTGTTTTCCATTGCGTTTACTCTCTTGATAGGTATTTTCCCTTTTACTGCGATTGACTTGGGTTGACGGCGCGCTAACTGGGAAGTCTATAGGGCCACGAGTGCCGCTATGGATAAAACTTTCTCTTTTGCTGATGACTCCATGAATGTCGCTCTCCCGTCTTGCGCAAGAGCAGACCAGAGCTATATCTTTTCTCGCAGTTTGGAGCCAGCCTGGAATATCGTCAAAATTAGACGTATACTGTCTGGTGCTTACGAAGAAAAGTACTTTACTGCGATCGAGACCTCTTCCCAGACTCCGCCATCAACCTGGGTACTTTATTCGCAAGCAACTGAATGGTTCAATAACTTAACCACGAAGAACCCATCACAATTTCTCCACATATTATATCGCTTGGAGTTCCTCTACGCAACCATCATTATCCTCTCACCGTCAACCCGTCACCCCCCGCCTTGCAATTATAGCAAACTACTTCTCTTCAACCGCTGCATAGATTATGTCCGGCAACTGCACCAGATGCTGGAAAACCAGACATCATTGTTCATGATGACTTCCCTCGATCTTCAGCGTGTTTATCAAATCAGCCGAAAGTTCATCAACATACTCAGTCAAAGTGCCGACGTCCTAGTGGGCCCAGTCCCGGCTATACCCCAGGTACCTGGCGACTGCTCTAGCCCTCCGATTTTGGAATTTGAAGACTGTCTACAGTGCCACGAGCGCGCCATTGAGCATCTAAACCAAGTAGGTAGCCTCCTTCAATACGGTGCTCGAAAGTGGAGTCTCCACCACCTGCTGCAGGATTTTCTTCAGCTGTCTACGCCCGTCCGCGCCCAATTGTTAACCCCCACTATGAGCTATACTTCGTCTTTACCAGCTTATATTCCTGAAGGACCTACAGTGCTGGCCCCAGCTGATTACCAATATACTAATAACTTCAACTTCGAGAACTCAAGCCCAGAGAATTATACTTAAATGACTGGACTTGGAATGTGATTTTGACCCATCCCACTTCTCAGAAAACGTGCTTCGATTCATTTTCAAGTTGGCTTGTTTACAGTCGTCGCGAGCAGCTCCTACCGATGACCATTGAGATAGGGGCACTTGGACCTGAATAACCGTTTTCTTGCGCGGCAGAGTTAAATCTCGATAAACGACAGCGACTGGGTTATGTATCGGAACATTCTAATCATTTGATGGGAGCTATAATATTGAATGTATACTTGTATTTTTTCAGCGATTTACCGAAATGATACCCGATCTCTACAAAAAAGGTTAAAAGGAAACTAAGCTGGCTTAAATGCATGAGAGATTTCTAAGAACAAAATATACATAAATTATTGTACAATGTAGGAGTAGTTGATAGTACAGTCCTTATCCCTCCCTGTGCGTCCAGCCAAAGTCTATATATGAACGAACATAAATTCCTCCAACCTTCTAATTAGGAAATCATCATAAGTTGGCCCTCCACAGCGACCAATAGATTAGCAAACGCTGAAACTGGCCTTACGCGTCTTCCCCGTCGATGTTACCAAGGATAGGCTTCTTCCCAGCGAGCTCTGGATCTTCGCCATAGCCATACTTGATCCACATTCGTTGCCAGAAGGGAACAGTCGGGGGTCGTTCCTCGCCAAGAATATACTCGATACCCTGGTCAATGCGCTGCGCACGAGCTTCTTCTTCGGAAGAGAGGAAGTAGCGCTGCATGCGGCTTGCGATGCGCGGGTCTAGGACTATGTCGCTTGCCCATTCGCGCTCTCTCTCTGGGTTGGTCTCGTCCGGCTTATGGACGGATTTGTGCCAGTCCTTTTCTTCGTGTTCGAGTTGCGTCTGCTGTTCATAGACCCCGGTGGCTGAGGGCTGGATGGCGTTGGAGTCGTTAGGATCAATGGATGACTCAAACTCGGAGTATGGGCGCACGTAGGATGCGAGAACGGCTGCTGCGACGTCCCGGCCGACCGAGTCGGCGACGTAACGCTGGTTCAGGTATCTGTAGATTCTGATTGGAGTGTTCAAGAAGCCGAGGAGGTGTGGGAAGGAGATAGGAGTGGAACCGTCGAGGGTTTGTGGAATGGATGGTGGGAGGCTTTGCGAGGAGTAGTCGACAGGCGTGATATAGGCGGGAGTTGGCCCCTTGGGCTTCTCTGGTTTCTTTTCCTCTTCCTTCTTTTCCTCTGGTTTATCTGGGGATGGCGCATCTGCGTTCCCTTCGGCGGGTGCTGGCACTTCGGGAACTTCAACAACGGGAGGTTCTTCCGGTACCGGCGGAGGGTCAATTGGACCAAGCCAACCTTCATGCAGACCGCGGATATACTCCTTCCAAGTGTGACGACCGATAACAAGGTCTCCCTTTGGACCGGGTTCATCTCGCACGCCGATACTTTTCCTCGCCTCGGCAACGATATCTTCCTTAGTGGTCTCTTCAACAACGGTGCTCGCCTCGCCTGCCCGCCGTCTCTGCTTGCGAATATGCTCCGCATACGCAGCCCTGACATCGCCTTCCCTCCGGCCCTCGATAACGTTGTAATCCAGCGCAGCGGCCACCAGAATCGGCTTGACGTACTCCTTGAAGTGGTCGCGGGCATTTCGGAGCCCGTCCCCGGGTGGCGCAGCCAAGAACACAGTCAACTTTCTTCTCGTCTCTTCGATGGGTAATGACTCTTTCGAGAGATGGGCGACGAGATCACACCATTTTTGTTGTGCGCGGCGCTTCTCTCTGCGGTCGTAGACGAGGGCTGCAGTGAAAGAGCCGGTTATAGAGAGAAAAATCATCCAGTTCCGGGAGGGGAGTTTGAAGCGAAAATTGGGGAGTCCTAATCCAGGTATTTGTTAGCAGCTTGTTTCTAAGCAACGCCAGAGCGCAGTGAATCTCACCCATCATTCTCATAGCTGGGTTTTGCGGTTTGGGCGCGGTCTTCGCGGCCTCGCCGGAAGCCGGTGCGGAGCTTGAGGAATCTGCCATGACTGGGGAAGGATAGGGGTATATTCAATTATCGGAGATATAGGAATATACGTCCTAGTACAAGACGCATTGGATTCGTGGGACCTGCGTCACTACTTGTCGTCTTCAACCAGCGGTGCTTGGGAAAAAGTCGGGATCCGCAAAGCTACTCGGGGCCTGGTTTTTCCGGCGTGCCCGATATCTCAGGCACGCACAAGATCTTTTCATTTTGTATTGCTGCGATGGATGCTTTGAGATTTCACGCATTCTACATCCTCCCGAGATAACATGCACAAGGGCAGCAACTGCCCAGGAGATGTTTAACGAGCAGGGCATGGTGCATAGTACAAAAAAACATAGTCGATGCCAAGGCTGATTCTACGCTTTCCCCGATTCGGAATCGCAGGGCCGGGCCTGCAAGGAAGAATTACCGCGGAGGGAGAAGCAACAGACATTCTTCCTAGCTGTCCACTCTCAACTCGCTTCCCCTGGGCAGTTTCTCAGACTGGACAATGGCCCAACTCCTCAGGCGAGGCGTGAGGACCCTCACATGGACCCGAGTCCTCCCTCGCCAGTCGCGACAACCTGCGTCATCGCATCGCGGTGCACAAGCAAGATACGTCCAGATTCGTGCCGCACCCACGGAACGACCTGCGGCAGTCAACGGGAGCAACTTGGCCATTGTTGATACCCCTAGCTCAGCTGAGTCTGCTGGTTTGTGGTCTACTTTCTGAAGGGGAAATCAGTGTCGGTTTGCTAATAAGTCATGGGAATGCAGATGCGCGATTCGATGTCGTCGGAGCACCCTACTCGTTACTATCGGTTTCGCTTTCGGCCTCGCAGAACCTCTATACACGGCGGGGAACGCTGGTAGGACTGAGCGGCAAAGCGGATAATGTGAGATGATCGACAGATGGTTCTTCTTTGCATTGACTGATTGGTGCTGGCATAGGTGATCTCAACCTTGAGTGTATTGGAGCCCTTCCGCCGAGCTCCCGTTGGTGTGCCATTCCTATATCAAAAGGTAAGGTAATTCCCTCCCCTCACATTTCAGAAACTAGGACATTAATTAGAACCGCCCAGGTTTCCTCCGCTAGCCCCGTTACTGCCCTAATTTCCACTCGATCTCCTGTTACATCGTTCGCCGTCGTTCATCTCAATGGCTCCGTGGACTGGATGGTGGCCCAAAGACGCGCACTGCTGGCTTGGACTGGTCGTTCGTTGACTATTCGACCGACAATCAACACAAGTCTGGTTCGTACCCCTGGTTGCGTGGAAAGAAGCCCGGCTAATTTCATGAAGAGTGTCGCTCATTGGGGTAGCTCTGAGGTCACCGGAAGAGGGCTGCTTGCATTGGTTGGAAGCGGTCAATTATACTCCGTTGAGTTAAAGGCTGGTGAGCAATACGTTGTACATCCTAGGTATGTATAAGTATTGCCTGTCATTTTACGATTGTGGGTGCTAAAACTTCGAAGTAATGTCGTGGCCTACTCCATGGGCTCCAACCCCCCTCGCCCTTACCGCTTCAAGTCCACGACCTTGAAATTCCAGGTTCCAGGACTAAAGAGCCTCCCGGCGTTGGTTCAAAACACACAATTTATCAAATCCATGGCAGATACGGATGCGTGGAAAACAGCCATGAAGGTCTTCCATAGACTGCGAACATGGTCGCGGAGGACGATCTGGGGAGACAGATTATTCCTCCAATTCAATGGGCCCTCAACCATCCTTCTGCAATCTCGCGGAGCCCGAGTCAACGAGATCCTGAGCAGCCGCGAGGTTGATGAACTTGCTAGTGCACCTCGAGGCCTGACAATCCTCCCCACAGAATCAGCCGAGCAGCAAGCCACTAGTGCGGGCGAATCTGCAGCTAAGAACGCTCCTGGCTCAAGAACAATTGGGGAAATTGAGCAAGAAATTGAGGGCGTCAGCCAAAGTATCGCAGTGCTCACCAAGGAAGGAAAGGTGACATTTGAGAAGCCAACCCAGACGAGCTAATACAAGGCTCAGAATATGCCCATTTGTATTTCACTCATTGCAGGATCAATGTACTATAGACATCTCATATAAGCCAGTATGGTGGCATGCTCAACCAATATTTATTTTGTCTGCCTCTTTGCCCGTTTTGTTGCCCTCGTCTGTCCATTTCAACTACTGACCATCGGCGAGCTCGGAGTCTCGGACCATCGTTTAAAAATAATTCGGAAAACAACGTCCAGCACCCCTGAAACAGTTAAGATGATGACGTACAAAGATGTGTTTTGAGACAATGCTTGAAATTATGAGGTCGTCACCATTGATTTAATAGGGGACTCTGGACGGAAGGCCCGGAAGTAGGGCATGGCCGAAAACGGGCGACATCTCGAAGCACCGAAACCCCGTGTCTTTCTGGTCGCCATGCAATTTACTGCTAAGTCCATTTTCCTAATTGTTTCTGAATTTTGCTGAAATTTTCCTGTGTAGGTTGCTGGCACTGATCCGTCTCCGCGCAGTGGTAATGGGTTAATGGCTCAGCCCTAAAGAATCCCACCCTTGCTTCCGGTGCCAGGGTTCAGCATCGAATCATGTCTTGTCGCAAGGAATGTCATGTCGCAACGACTAGTCCAGACCAAGCAAAAAGTTAATTCAACCGATACACAATTTCTTCCGCTTGTCGCCCCGTCGCAGGTAGTTCGTCCTTCATGTTATGAACGCGACACTGTCCACGTTGGGCCCCCACAAACTGGTAGACTTGCAACAGGTTCAAGATGCATAACCTGTCTAGCAGCGATGCAGTGACTGTGGACGATTCGTCTAATACGCCTGATAATACTTCACCTACCGGCAGTGATATTGGGTTACACTCACATAATGCTGCACCGGACGAACGACGACACTCGCGCATAGAGCCAGCAGCAACTCCGAATAGCGTAGCAGAATGTGACGAAGAAAAGCCTGCAGTCAGAACTCGATCTCGGGAGTCACCGAATCCAATTGTTCCTCCTTGTGGTGGTCCTCCAGAGGGAGGGCTTCGAGCATGGAGCGCTGTTGTCGGTGGCTTCTGCGGTATGTTTGTTAGCTTTGGTTGGATCAGCTGTGAGTTCATGCCACTCTCAAAATGTTTTAAATTGCAATTTACTAATGCTGGAATATAGGCATCGGTGTCTTCATTGATTACTACAAAGCTCACCAGCTCAAAAATGTAGCCACAAGCGCCATTACATGGATTACTTCGTTGGAGTATTTCATGATGTTCTTTGGGGTTCGTATAGGCAACCTGATATGGATACTAGCATGCTGATTTAGATCCTTTATTCAGGGCCCATTCGTGGGAGTCTTATTTGACAATTTCGGGCCGCGATGGCTCCTCTTAGCAGGCTCATTCTTCCATATCTTCGGGTTGATGATGATCTCCATCTCGAAGGAATACTATCAATTTTTCCTTGCCCAGGGTATCTGCAGCCCCATAGGCACAGCGGCTCTGTTCCATTGCAGCATAACCTCCGTAAACACCTGGTTCCGGCGCCGTCGTGCCCTCGCCCTCGGTGTCACATTCAGTGGCTCCGGCTTTGGCGGAATCATATTCCCAATCATGATCACTCGCATTATACCAGTTCTCGGCTTTGGATGGGCTATCCGAATCTGCGCATTTACCAGTCTCTTCCTACTTGTTATTACCAACCTCACCGTGAGCTCAAGGCTAAACCACCAGAAGAAGACGCCATTATGCCACCCCCTCGACTTCTTCCGCCCTCTCCGTGAGATGCCATTCGTCCTCACCAGCGCAGCAACCTTTTTCTTATATTGGGGCCTGTTCCTCCCCTTCGCCTTTATCCCCACACAGGCCCAACGATACGGCATGTCGGCATATTTGGCGTCATACTTAATCGCCATTCTAAACGCAGGAAGGTCAGTTCCCCTTCCCAGTATCCCATTTAATACACATCGAAGACCAAACAAACCCTAACTTCCCTCATCACAGCGTCTTCGGCCGCATCATCCCACCCTGGCTAGCCGATCACTTCGGCCGCTTCAACCTAATGATCCTCACAAGCATAGTATCCATAATCCTCGTGCTAGCGCTATGGCTCCCTTCACGCACAAACAGCACCGCAATAGTCTTTACAGTACTCTACGGATTCAGCAGCGGGTCTGCCGTGTCACTAGCCCCTGCACTTGTGGCACAGATATCCGAAATCCGAGAAATCGGGGTGCGCAGCGGGACGTATTTTGCCATTGCGGCGTTTGCGGCGCTGACGGGCACACCAGTTGCCGGGGCGCTTTTGCCGGATCCCCTAGGCGGGAGTTATTTGGGCCTTGAGCTTTTCTGTGCGGCGACAATGGCAGTTGGGGTTGTTTTGTATATTTTGGCGAGAGGGGTTGTTCCGCATGGGGGGTGGAGGATTGGGATTAGGGTATAGGGAGTGATGTATCCCATTAGATATACAGATTAGGAGTAATATCGATGAAGGTTGAAAAAATGGCCTGCACCGTTGCAGGCCTAAAATCATGCATCATATATATTGACTATTAGCGCCATAACGCCCTCGCTTCAACAATACAGATGCAAAAATGCATAGGAAATGCACCCTGTACCATGCATGCAGTTGCAAAAAAAAAACAAGACAAAAAAAAAAAGAGGTTCAAGTGACAGAACACCACACCATAAATATGGGGAATGCCAGGGTAAACATAACGCAAAACGCCCGGATAGAAGGAATAAACCGGTCTATCTCCGATGCCTCAAACCAAACAGCAAAAAACAATTTTTAGGTCTTTTTTTCACGTCTATACCAGAACACCGGTTCGCATGCTCTGGACCGTCTTCACTCCGCAGCCCTTCAGCTTGCTCAGCTCCGCGAGGCTGTTTATACAGACCTGCGTCTGCCCATTTCTCTCTAGACTTCGGTCCAACTCGCAGAGACAGTCAACGATAGCCTCTGCCTTCTTGGCACCAACACCCTTCAGGAGCTTGATTTGGCCGACGTCGCGGGAGTTGATAATGGAGAGGAGGTGGATTGTCCGAGGGGAGGGGACTGACTCGTCGTCTTCTCCGTCTCCGGGAAGTGAGTCTAATTCGGGGCTAATCTTTTGAGTCTTTGTGCGCTTCCGGCGCTTGGTCTCTTCAAAAGCATCATCCGAGTCTGCTACGTATGACTCGTGGTCTTCGTAGTCTGCGTCAACTTCATCTGCGGGTCGTTTAGTGCCTTGCTTTGATAATGGCAGTGACAACATGCTACCCAGTCCCCTTTTAGACTCTATCGTCGGGGTGCTGGTGATTTCGATGCTCTGACATGGCTTGGACACGAGGTGCTTTTTTAAATTGTCGATTTTTCTGACGAGCTTCTCGTTCTCCGGGAAGAAGGGAAGGGCTAGTTGATACATTCTTAGCGCTGAGCCGTCCTCGCCGCGGCCCTGGTGCTGCTTTGCCATGAGTAAGTACGATAGACCCTCTGCTCTGGCATCCTCAGATCCCTCGATGCGTTGCTCTAGAAGCTCTAGGCGTCTCTGGACTTGTTCGTCTAGCTCGCGGATCTGTGTTTGCCTTGATTTCTCGCTGACTGCGCGAACGGCGAGTATCTCTTCGACTTTCTTCTCCACTAGCTCCTCGATCCTGGACGAAATGTCCTCTTGATGTTTGGGAGGAGCCTTGTGTGGTTGAGCCAGTCGGCTAGCTTTTGCAGAACGCAATCCCGGCTGCTCAGAGCTTAGTGAAGGCCGACTAGGAAGTTCGGGCTTTTTGAATTGAGCTGAGGTTCTCGGACGTGGCTTGTCTGAATATACACTGAACGCCTTTACCGGCTTTCCATCGGCGGGTTTTGAGGGTTCCTTGTCCTTATTAGCCGCGAGGTTTACATTAACAGAAGCTGTCAATGGCCGGAGAGGTTGTCTTTGGGATGCAACTGAGGGTCGTGGCGCAGCTCTCGGAGGTCCTTTGAAGATTGGCTCGTTTTCTACTTCGCGCAACTCAATTTTCTTGGTGCGGTTGGCGAAATTAAGTGAGCTTATTGTATCCAAATGGTACGATCTAACCGGGGCCAGATTCAGAATCATTACGGTCAACCCATTGTTCTGACCTAGCGAGAGGATTCTGGTCATCTTGGACTCCCTGTATGGGATCCGGTGATGCTTCTTGGTGATTGCTTCCACGCACTGGGCTAGGACGAAAAGACTCTTGTTGATGCTGGCGGATTCCACCATGCGCTCCTTGTCATTGTCCGTTCGACGGTTATCCTCCGAGCCAGCAAGGTCAATGGCAGACGCATGACTGACCCGGGTTTGGTCTCCGGTTGTGATTGCGACCTTCACGCAGAGAATAGCATGGGACCGAGATGAATGCGCGTTGAGCTGTGTTCCGTCAGCTGGGCTGTCACCTACTCAGATGAGCCATTGGAGAACAAACCTTGGTAGCGGAGGTAGATCTGTTGATATTTGCCTGGTCATACAGGGTCTCAAATTCTTTCAAGGTATGACATGGCCTCTCCGTCAAGCCTACAACTACGGTCTTCCCACCGTTGTCCCTCAGCGGCAAGCCCGCCATTGTTCTCTTCTCCGGAGGCTCAAAGAGATCAAAGACCTTGTCATTGTAGATTTCGTAGTAGCTCAAGGACACGTTGACTGAGGTCTCTCCATCGCTATCCTTCTCCATCTTGCGGCTTCGTCTGTATATGCTACTCAGGAGACGGGGGATAGCACCTCTTTCAGCAAGGCTTTTACCGCCCCTCATTGTGTGCGTTTTCCCCGTTCCAGTGACACCATATGCGAAAAGTGTGACATCGAAACCGTTGAAAAGGTGCTTGATGGTGGGAGAAACTGCCAACCCTGTTAGCATACCATGAACCCGAGCGTCAGACTGCACATCACGAACCCTCCGCCTCGAAGAGCTCCTGCTGAGATGCCTCCGCATCGTACACCGCGTTGAACTGAAAAGAGTACTCCTCGTTCTCGTTCTTCGGGTTCGGAATGCGAACGAGCGTATCCCTGTCCCTCAACGCAGCCAGCTTCGATGTATCTTGGGAGCTCTTTCGATCCGCCTTGCTCGACAGAGTGTGCTTGGATCCTGTGTGAAGGATAACATCCACATCTCTCTCCGATTTCAACAACGGTCTAACCCGAGCAACTACCCGTACACTACTCATTGTGAAGTCGGTCTGCTCAAGCTGTGGAGGTACAACAATGAAGGCTCGCCGTGCGCAGTTCGTCGTATCGTCTGGTCCCGGTCTCTTGACAATTTCTATCGTCGCATCGGAATAAGGAGCAGGAAATGACCTGATGGTTCGGCTCAATCGCAGGCAATGCAAAAAAGATGCAAATCAATAGTAGGATTCGTCAAGGGTTTGAACCAAAAGGGGGCTCTAGAAGAAGAAAAATCACGAATTGAAAAGACGCCAAAAGCAACGCGAGAAATGCACGAGGTGTCGGAGCAAGATCAAGAAGATGGCGGCTCTGTGGAGGAGAGATTGAACTGAAGCTGGCGGCGTTGTGGTGCGAGCGCTGCGGTGGGCGTTGGCACGGCAACCTCAAGAATGAACACCATAGATCTCACCAGTGTATTTTAACCCCGACGACATCGATAAGACACTCTCGTTGGTTTACAGTAAAATATGAGAAAGACGGAAGCTGCCATTAATTTTGTTTTGAAACAGCATGGAATAGTAAAACCACTACAGTACACTGAACATTGCTATCCTTCGATATATATATAAAAGGAGAGAAGTGGGGGGTATATTCCAGCCTCATCATACCTTGGACAAGATGTACCACTCCAAATCGTTCAGTAATATAGTAGTCTAATATTGATTAAACTCACATGGAATACGGTACCCGTAAAAGCCACTTCAATGATATGCCTCGTCTCACCTGTGTACACCGCAATTGTATGTTTTCAGGACTGCAAGGTGAGAATCAGGAGATCACGGACAACAGACAAAAAGCAGGCCTGTGTTCTCAAATGCATTCGAGTCACGGATAAATCTCACTCCAATCCAAACATCCAGAGTGCTGCCTAGATCTAGAAGAGTGAATTGATGTCGATGTGAATCGGCTACGCTGCGGGGCTCTCTGATTGGCGCAACGCAAAGGCCACCGTAACCCGACCTCCCACTTGCTGAAGTTCACCTCGGGCTGCATCTCATCATCTGCCTCCAACTCCCACAATTTAAATCTCCCTCCCCAATCCCTTCGCCGTCTTTGGTTGACGCGCCTTTTGTCTTCCGGTTGTTAGTATGCAGCTCCCTGACTGTTTTCCATAATCGAAACATTGACCTCCCCCACAGAGCGAGCCTGAACCCAGTACGCGACCGGAACCCCATCGCTCCTCCGAGAACGCCGCGGACGAGATTCAAATCATCGGAGCAGTATCTACTTGAAAGACGTACGAAATATCGATGGCATCTCCACAAGGGGGCTACCCTCCTCAAGAGGGGTATGACCAACATCCCGCCGGCTTTGGAGCCCCTGTTGAACAACCCGGGGAAGCTCCCCCCCAAGCGCACGCTGGAGGAAAGAAGAAGAGAGCTTATGCTGGAGAGGCCTTTGAGTTTGGATCTGGTGCCAATGCCGGACTGGGAGGCCAGCCGCCTGCCGGTGCTGCTTATGGGGCATACCCTCAACCGCAACAACAGCCGGTATATGGTGCTGATCCCGCCCAGGTGGCTCAAGGATATGCTCCGCCGGTAGCTCCAGGCGTCGCACAGATGACCCAGCAGTTTGGTGCTATGGGTGTTACGGATCCTCACCTTATGCCCCCGCAAGCAGTCCCCCAGGCCCCCCAGGCCCCGCGAGCAGTTCCCCTCAATCAACTCTACCCGACCGACCTGCTCACCCAGCCGTTCAATGTTGCGGAGATCGACTACCCTCCACCCCCAATTGTTTTGCCGCCTGGGGTATGTATATGATAGAGAAGTTCCGGCCTCCAAAAAGCTGATGGTGCTAACCTGTTGCTTAGACAAGCGTCTTTCCCTCTCCCTATGCCAACTGCCCTCCTAAATATGTGCGCTCAACGCTAAATGCCGTTCCGACAACACACTCCCTTTTGAAGAAGTCGAAGCTCCCCTTTGCACTCGTGATTCAGCCCTACGCAGCCCTCCATGATGCGGAAGATCAAGTCCCCGTCATCCCAGACCAAGTCATCTCCCGCTGCCGACGGTGCCGATCCTATATCAACCCGTTCGTGACATTCCTCGACCATGGACACCGCTGGCGTTGCAACATGTGTAACTTGACAAACGATGTGCCGCAGGCCTTTGATTGGGACACCACTCTGCAGAAACCGGCAGACAGGGCATTAAGACCCGATCTCAACCACTCTGTGGTAGAATTTGTTGCTCCTCAGGAATACATGGTCCGCCCTCCGCAGCCGCTTGTTTATCTTTTCTTGATCGATGTGAGTTATGCGTCAGTCACGAACGGCCTCCTGGCCACGAGTGCCCGGTGCATTAGAGAAAGTCTGGACCGGATCCCCAACGCAGACCGACGGACAAGACTCGGCTTCATTGCCGTTGATTCCAGCCTTCACTACTTCAGCATTCCTCGAGATGGCTCAGAGGTTTCTGACCCACGCATGCTGGTCGTCAGCGACTTGGATGAGCCTTTCCTTCCCATTCCTGGGGACCTTTTGGTGACCCTGAGTGAGTGCCGAGAGAACATTGAGCTTTTCCTCGACAAGTTGCAGGAGATGTTCCAAAACACTCAGAACCATGGTTGCGCGATGGGATCAGCGTTGCGTGCCGGATATAAGCTCATTTCACCTGTTGGTGGAAAGATGACTGTTCTTACTTCGTCTTTGCCCAACGTTGGTCATGGCGCTTTGACCATGAGAGAAGACCCCAAGGTTCTAGGAACGAGCAAAGAGAACAGCCTGCTCCAGACGGCGAACAGCTTCTACAAGAGCTTCGCTGTCGAGTGCTCCAAGGCACAGGTATCCGTGGATATGTTCTTGTTTTCAGCTCAGTACCAGGATGTGGCTTCGCTCAGCAACCTTCCCAGATACACCGGCGGGCAAACGTATTACTACCGTGGGTGGAATGCTGCCCGTAGCGAGGACGCAATCAAGTTTGCGCGTGAGTTTTCCGACTACCTGTCTTCGGAGATTGGCCTCGAGGCTGTACTTCGTGTCCGTGCTACCACTGGCCTGCGCATGAGCACCTTCTACGGGAACTTCTTCAACCGTAGCTCGGATCTATGCGCATTCCCAGCATTCCCCCGTGACCAGGCGTATGTTGTTGAAGTTGCGATTGACGAGACTGTCACAAAGCCTGTTGTCTGTATGCAAACCGCCGTACTTCACACGACCTGCAACGGAGAGCGTAGGATTCGAGTCTTGACACTGGCTTTGCCAACCACGCAGAACCTTGCGGATATCTATGCCTCGGCGGATCAGCAAGCCATCACCACGTTTTTCAGCCACAAGGCAGTCGAACGCACACTCGGCAGCGGTCTGGAACCGGCTCGAGAAGCCCTGCAAGCGAAGGTTGTGGAACTACTCTCAACCTACCGTAAGGAACTGGCAGGTGGAAGCGTTGGCGGTGGCGGCCTGCAATTCCCTGCTAACCTTCGAGGCCTCCCTGTTCTTTTCCTCGCCCTGATTAAAAATGTGGGTCCAACCTATCCCTGGAGTAATATCCTTCATTCACTAACATTGAACGTTTAGCTTGGTCTACGCAAGTCGGCACAGATACCGACGGATTTGAGATCTGCGGCCCTTTGCATGTTATCGACCCTTCCTCTCCCTCTCCTCATTCAGTACATTTACCCGAAAATGTATTCTCTTCACGACATGCCCGACAATGCCGGCTTGCCAGATGAACAAACCGGCGAAATTATCCTACCCCCGACTATTAACCTGTCATCTGAGCGGATAGTTCCTTACGGTCTTTATCTCATCGACGACGGACAGACTCAGTTCCTGTGGGTTGGACGCGATGCGGTGCCGCAGCTCCTAGTTGATGTCTTTGGGCTACCCGATAAGACGCAACTCCGGGTTGGCAAGCAGTATCTCCCTGAGCTCGACAATGACTTCAACGGACGTGTTCGTGCAGTGGTCGAGAAGAGCCGGGACCACCGGTCGAAGGGAGTTGGCAGCATTGTGGTGCCACACCTGTACGTGGTCAAGGAGGACGGAGAGCCTGGGCTCCGCCTCTGGGCGCAGACGATGTTGGTGGAAGACAGAGCCGACCAGGGTGTCAGCCTGGTGCAATGGATGGGCTCACTGCGGGAAAAGGTTTGAAACCCTTCTTTCTTTTATTAGTCGTTTGCCTTGTTTTCTTGACCCCGTCGAAGCCTGCAAAGTCATACTTGATAGGTTAGACTGACGAGCTCGAACCGCAACAGGTCGTCCAGTAATGATAGCTTTTACGAATTTTGGCCGATTATATGAGGTATACAACAATAAAGCTGAGGTCGCTGTTCTCATTCGCTTGGATCACTGTACCACTGTACCACTTACCTGGCCGTCTCGGGAATCGGGAGTATAGGGGCTGTAGGATGTAGAGGCGTATTTTGTTTGCTTTTTCTTTCGTTGATTCTCTTGCTGGACAGCCACCAGACAGTCGAGAAGCAGAATGATGACAATTAAAGAGCTCCCCGAATAAGTAGCGCATTGGTCTGGCCTGTGCTGATCATGCATCGTAAAGTTTGGATCACGGCTTAGCCTGTCAGGAGGGCGCGTTGCCCAGGCGCGATAGACAAATCAACGGCTTGAAGAGGACAGAGGAAGCAAGAGGCTGGGATGCAGGAGGATGTGATTTGATGGTGGTTGGTGATATGTGACGGACTAAACGCTGTGATCAATTGGAGCGGCAGCAGTAGCGCCGGTTTCAGCACTGCCCCTCTCTCCTTCTCTCTCTCTCCTCCATGTGTGTGTTCTCCCAAAAGAAGAGAGAACTGGAGAAAAGAAATTGGATGTTGTCTGATTAATAGTGGGACTGCTGAAACACTGGTCGAGACAGCAGCGAGAATCTGGTCAATTGATGGTTCCTGACCCAGAGTTGCTCAGTCACCACTTCCTCCTCTCGTGCCCCTCCACCTCCCACCGTGCCTCAACTCTCTCCATCCACTCCCCATCCTGGAACCAAGGTTCGCTCTGATCTTCGCTCTCCATCTTTCCCTCATCTTCAGCAATCACTCCGTATATCATCACCGTCTCCCCGGCACTGTTCTGTGAGTTCTGTTGCCAACTTGCCCTCCCCGTTTCATCTTAGCAGCCCACCCCACTCGACCCTAGCCGATCTACGCCGCTTTATTAACCTCTCCTCCTCTAGTTAGTCCTCATCCGGGTTCCAAGTCTCCATCTCGCTGCTGTCCTTCTTGGTTCTCGCCCCTCCGCCTTGGATTTTGGGAACATCAAGCTCTTTTTGCTCTGTTAGCTCTGCCTTTTGTTCTCGAGTTGTCTTCGTGACGCCGCACGGAGCCAACACGGACAAAAGCAAAGTAAAAATAGATCGGAGCTGTGAAACATCCACTAAAGACGACAGTTCGTTCTAGCAGTCTGGTGAGATTCTCCTTTGCGTCGCCTGCGTTTGCTTTCCTCACTTAACCCCTGTACACCCTTCCTCTGCCGATTTACCCTGTACGAACTTGGTGGCTAATTGGCGCCGTCGGTTGCCGAATAGGACTCCTGATTTGTACACGAGGCCTTTATAACCTCGTCTTTTTAAAACAACCGACTCCCGGCCACCGGAACATATTGAATCGATCACCAACAGCAACTTCACTCTATCTCGAGCGTTCCTTTTTGCCTTCCCGATCCCTGTCGGCTACTCTGCGATTCGAGCGATTGCAACCGGCACGGGCCATACCCCGCATTCGATTCTTGTCCCGACCACCTCTCCAGTTCAGCGCGCAGGTCGAGAGCGGATTGTTGGCGGCTATTTCATATATTTCAAAACCATCAAGGGAACAAGCAATTGTAAGCGCTACCCATGGTTTCCTTATTTAGGTGCTATGACACGGACACGCGGTCTGCAGTGCGAGTGTACCTCACATGAGGTACTCGAACCGGCTGCGTGGATGTGATCATCTCTATGCACTTAATTATTGCAATGTTATTTTTCCTGATGATAAACTCGCTGGAACCTGTTTTATTGGCATTCGAACTCACAAGCTCACCGCATACCGGTGCTGACGGTCGTCCAGCTTAAAACCAATCAATATGGTCCAGCAAATGCCGCCCCAGGGTGCTTCACGGAAGATCTCCTTCAACGTCTCTGATCAGTACGAGATCCAAGATGTCATTGGTGAGGGTGCTTATGGTGTTGTCTGGTAAGCATTATACCGGAACTAGCTCGGTCGGTACACTGATTCCCACAGCTCCGCCATACACAAGCCCTCTGGCCAGAAGGTAGCCATCAAGAAGATTACTCCCTTCGATCATTCGATGTTTTGTTTGCGCACTTTACGAGAAATGAAGCTGCTCCGGTACTTCAACCACGAGAACATCATTTCAATTTTGGATATCCAAAGACCGCGAAACTATGAGAGTTTCAACGAGGTTTACCTCATTCAGGTACCAACTCACCAGATGATATTCAACAGAATCGGATGATTAATTGTTTATAGGAATTGATGGAAACAGACATGCACCGTGTTATCCGCACGCAGGACCTGTCGGATGACCACTGCCAATACTTCATTTACCAAACCTTGCGTGCGCTCAAGGCTATGCACTCCGCGAACGTCCTTCACCGTGATCTCAAACCGTCCAATCTTCTCCTTAACGCGAACTGTGACCTTAAGGTCTGCGACTTTGGCCTGGCTCGATCTGCAGCGTCCACCGACGACAACTCGGGTTTCATGACGGAATACGTGGCGACGCGCTGGTACCGCGCCCCCGAAATCATGTTGACGTTTAAAGAATACACAAAGGCCATTGATGTGTGGAGTGTGGGCTGCATCCTTGCAGAGATGCTGAGTGGAAAGCCCCTGTTCCCTGGAAAGGACTGTATGTGCACCGGTTGATCGCCCGGAGTGAGAGCTAATATGTGGTAGATCACCACCAACTCACCCTAATTTTGGATGTTCTGGGAACTCCCACCATGGAGGACTACTATGGCATTAAATCCCGACGGGCTCGGGAGTATATCCGTTCTCTCCCATTCAAAAAGAAGATTCCATTTAAAGCCTTGTTCCCGAAGAGCAACGACCTGGCGTTAGACTTGTTGGAGAAGCTTTTGGCCTTTAACCCGACGAAGCGAATCTCCGTTGAAGAGGCTCTGCGCCATCCATATCTGGAGCCGTACCACGATCCGGAAGATGAGCCGACGGCGCCCCCAATTCCCGAAGGATTCTTTGATTTCGACAAAAACAAGGATGCTCTTAGCAAGGAGCAGTTGAAGGGTTAGTCTGCAACACTCTTTTTTTTGATCTCTAGTATGATATACTAATTCTTCTCAGTCCTGATTTACGAGGAAATCATGCGGTAAGGTAAGGGAATTCAAATGTCAGACAGCGTCGGCAGGCTTGAAAGCGCACGATAAGCAGTCAGGCACGCTTGCACATATCATATTTGCATAGAAATGTCTAGGAAGCTAGTTGTACCTATTTTGCGGATTAATTACTGCATTTCATTTGAGTTTCTTCAGGAAATATTAACTGAGTATAAGTAACTCCCGTCCTTTTTTCTTCGTATCTTGTACCAGCCGATAACTTTTGCCAGTAAACAAGCCGTGGGTATATATGTCACAAATCTCTATAGTATAGAAGGCACCCAGACTAACAGGTTAAAAGCCTATCCCAACTTCTTCATAAAATCCTCAATCCCCGCCCCAACCCCCTCCGGCGACGGTTTTGCCGCACAAACATCCGGCTGAAACCCACACTTATTGATTAAATGATCCCTCGTCGTAGGCCCAATCGTCGCAAGAAACACCCTCCTCCTCTCTCCTTCACCAGCTCGTTCAAGCTCCTGCTTCAGAACCCTAACCATCGCATCACATCCCGTAGGCGAGAATACAACAATCCAGATTACCCCTCCATCATCGCCTCTTCCAGAACAAACACCGGTATCTGATTCATGGAGGAGACCACCCAGGACCCCCTCAAAATCCGCACCGAACCCCTCCACAACCCCCGTCTCATAGACAACCACCTCCTCAACACCGATTCTCTTCTCCGCGGGCGTCTGCTCACCCATCAGCGTCTTAGGAATAATATCTCGTCGCGTTTCGCCGACCAGGAAGAGGAGTGGAGGCTTTGTAGCCGTGTCTGATTGTGACGATGACGATGTAGGGAAGAGACTATTGTAATGTTCTAGTATCTCACCGGCTAGAACCTCTCCTGTCCCCGAGGCCTCGCCGTGGATTGTTGCGTGTGGAAGGTATGTATCTCGGAGGGATGTCAAGGAGCGTGCTGTTGCGGGGCCGACGGTGTAGAGGGGGAGGTTCTTTGAGGATGTTTCTAGTATGGATCCTGCAATATAAACAAGATTTGTTAGCATCTTGGTCCTCGGTTACAATAGGAATTGTGCATGTATGTGTGTAGGTAGTGGTATGTAGTACTCACGGTCGACTTTATTTAATAGATCCGCGAAGGCCTCCACGGCCCGCTGCGAGGTAAATATTAGCCCGCCATATTGGCGCCCATGCCCCGGGTTCAGACCGCCGCTTTCGAGAAGGTCTTTGATTTGCTTTAGGTTCTGGTCGTGGAAGGCGTGTGTGAGGACGGGAATGAAGGTTGGTTTGATGTTGCGCGCGGAGAAGAACTCGTCGTAGCCGTCGTGCGGGGAGGACTTGGTTTTTAGCAGGAGGATGTGGTTTTGCTTGGTTGAAGGCATTTTTTTTGCTTGTATTTTTTAATTGGGTGTCTATAAGTTTAGTAGGTTATAGATTGGGTCTTCTTGGATTGGCGCTTTGAGTTGATTGTCTCTTGTTTCTTCGTGGTGGGTTGAGTGATTGCGGAGTGGAGCGGGGAAGGATTCTCCGGGATGTGCGGATTGGCATGACGGTGCATATATAGGTCAGCCCCAGATTAACGAATTACAATGAAATTGACGTCCGCAAGGGGCAAAGAGAGTTACTTGAGTTGTTCCGGCAGTGTTCTGGTTATCAATCGTCCTGAGGTAAGGATATATCACAAGCCTCGGAGAACATGCTTGCTGAAATGACCCAAGGAAATCTGATGATAATCCGGAATTAAGATCCTTAAATTATTGACAGATCTGGAACGAGGCAACAGCGGAATCAATACATTGAATTACGGATACATTTTGAACAAACGGAATCAATGGGTCTAGTATGGTTATGTACACTAAGAAAACAGCACTACTGGTCGTCGAGAACGTGCACGTACTTCTTCTCTTCCGCCCGCTCCCGCTCGGTAGCCGGAGGCAAGTCGTAGTACGATGCGCTTCGGTAACCTTTCTAGACGATTGTTAGCATGAACGGATGTGAACCCAAGGCAAGGGTCTTACCAGGTAGTGGAAAGTGAGTTCAGACAGCTCAGCGGGCTCGATGTCGAGGTCCTTGAACGTCTTGGCAGTCGGGTCGATGTGCTGGTCGATAAACTCCCGCTCAACTTCGTCGGCGCTCATGGTGGGCCACCAGAGGTACTTGTTCAGGAGATGAGCGGCCGGCTTCAGGATGCGCTTGGGAACGTTGATGTGGCGGCGACGCTTGACGATTTCGCGGTCGACGAACGGGGCGATCTCAGCGGGCGAGTATTCCTTCGGGCCGTACAGCTCAAAGGTCGAAGCGGCGGTGGTATCGTCGTGTAGCATGCGCTCAAGGGCGGTACCAACATCGATCGCCTAGATAAATCAGCCTTCTGTTTATATAGGGTGTCCAAGACGGCTTACGTGGACGGGCCAGAAGCGTTGCTGGAGGTGGTTCGCAGTAAACAGGTTAGTCGCACTGGCAAGTCTGTGAAGAAGTCTGTCCTCGAACCCAAACATGGGGGCGGGTCGGACAAGAGTGGTTTCTGGGTAGATAGAGCGTGCTACTTCCTCACCCCATCCCTGTAATAATCAGCTTTCGGTTCAAGAAATGTTCAACGGGAACTGACCTTCGTGGCGAAGAACTCGGAGGGAGAGTTCTTGTCGGCGTTGTACGAGGAGACGTGAATGAATCGGTCAATATCGTACTTGGCGACAGCCTCGGCGATGCGCTCGGTACCGTCGACGTGCACGTCGTTGTATGAGAAGTTCCTGAACGGCAATCAGCAGACCGCTAGACCATGGCGTATTGGGCAACTAACTTGGTAGGGTAGTCACGACCAACAAGGTTGTAGACGACGTCGGAGTGGCGGACACTTTCCTCGATCGACTGGGTGTTGCGGAGGTCGTATTCCTAACATTCGCGTTAACTCGTGCCTCGTCAACCTGCAAGTTTGCTATATCGTACAATGAAAACGACTCTTCCGAGATCACCGGTAACCTTGAGATGACGTTTCATCATCTCCTCACGGTAGGGAACGACAACAGTACATCCCTGCGTAGCTGAAAAGACGTCAACTTAAGGAACCCCCTCACATCGATCGCCGAACATACCGAGTTTGTGGACAATGTAACGACCCAAGAAACCGGTAGCACCGAAGACGGTCGCGGTGTGTCCTAATCACGATTTGCGTTAATCCAAGAAGTTCGTGCGAGGTTGGGAATCGGGAAAGGTTTGGTAAAGTACCTCCGAGGGATGACCTTTAAGGAAGCTTGTCAGCGCTATACACCGTATCGCGGATCAATTGGGCAAGTACCTTCCACCCTGGACCTTCAGGAGAGGCTTTCCAGTCCTGGTAATAGAGACATCTTGAAGAAACCGGCGTTGAACCTGGAATTGGACTGGGGTGGGGACGAACGCCCTGGACCCTAGCACGGGGTTGATGGCCCTGCACTTCTGCATGGTCACTGTTTCAGTCGTTAGCCAAGTTAAATCGCCGAATTGAATGCGTCTGGGATACATACAACACCAAGTTAGAGCTGAGAGAAGGAGGGCGCGAAGCTCGGCAAGCGGTCGTTGATGAGGTCGAAACTCGTTCACCTCCGGGAGCAATCTGTCGGCACGGGACCACGACGCTAGTCCTAATTCGTCAAACAGGCCATTAAAGATCGATTCACTATGCACAACTAACCTAGTTTGAACTTTTTTTACATAGCCAGAGGTTGTATTATATTGCTCTACTTTGTGAACATAGAGTTTTGTTCTGGAATAGCCTACAACTGCGTGAAGCCTCTCTGTGTATGACTATTACTCATCTCTGATTGGTTTTTCGATAGGTGCCTGAGGCCACCAGGATTCCAATGTAAGTTAACTATAGCAAGACCAGGACACTTGATGAAACGTCGAACACAGGAAAAGGACCGGAAAACACGAAGAACGTACAGATTTGAAGCTCTGTCTTTGCTTACAACAAATTGTGGACAATGCGATTTTGGGGGCTATTGCTAAGTATGCAACTATGCAATCTCGTCGACGCCCTATTTAGCAGGCTTGCCAGGTTGAACAGTCTGATATCCTATTGATAGAAACGCAACAAGACAAGATGGCCATTACTTAACGTCTCATCATACAAACTACCAAGCCTGCTGTCCTTATTCTTTTATGCCGAGGGTTGTAATCCGGTCACGTACCATATACCCGCGGGTGGCCATGCTCTAGCAAGGTATTGCATTAGGTACCTTGAAGATTCCAGTAGATAATTACTCTGGTAAAGAGATAGACTATGATTTGTGGAATGCTGTACCTCGCGTGCGTGGCGCTAGACGCAGTTGGACTCTAGACTCGTAGAAGTCTCCGAATAACTCTCCCTTTGGAAGTCTCCGATAACTCTCCGGATAGACAGGCGTGGGCTTGGGAATCGAGAAACATAAATACTGAGAACTTGCCTCGATTTCCTTGTACCTGTTTAGTACCCTTACACCGCTGATCAAGTTTCCTGAGCACCTGACCCATTGATATCATTTATTTGGCGCACGATATATTTTGCTATTGTATAGCAGCATGACTACCGACTTCGCCGAGAAGAACCGTCAGGTTTTTGAGTAAGTTGCCTAAGGTCAAGCTGATTAAGAGAAGAGAGCTCATTATATTACAGAAAACAATCTCGTACCTACCGGTCCGAGTTCGGCAAAGTAGTGGAAACGTTGATCAACGTTGTCAAACACAAGCGTACCTGGGTCAGTGATACATGGACCGACACCGAGGCAGGAAAGGGAAAAGAGATCAAGGTGCTTGAGTATGCTTGCGGCCCTGGTCATATATCTTTGGTAAGATCCTGTGTCTTTATCTAGACGTTAGAGTTAAATCTAATCGGCTTAGGCACTGGCACCGTATGCCACTCGTGTAATCGGCATGGATATCTCGGATGGCATGATCGATGAGTTCAACAAAAATATTCGCGAAGAAGGTCGTTCAGATAACGTAGTCGGAATCAAGGCCAATATTCTTTCGGACTCACCGCCGGCTGAAGTCTCGGGGCCTGAGTACTTCGACTTTGACGTCTTGGTTGTCAGTATGGCTACTCACCATTTTGAACACCCCGGACAAGCCTTGAGCCGCCTGAGTGAGAGGTTGAAGGAAGGAGGAATAATGATGATTGTGGATTTAGTCCCAGAAGAACTTCCTGACCACGGAATGCATCAAATGGGAGACGTTGTCCACACAATTTCGAAACACGGGTTCAGCCTTGAGGAGATGCGGACAATGTACGGAGACGCAGGAGTCAAGACGGGGTTCAAGTATCAGGTTATCGACGAGCCATTGGTGTTTACCAAGAACGGAAACACATTCGAGAAGACCATTTTCATCGCTCGGGGCCAGAAATGAGGCTCTTTTGGGAAACGGGCCAGGCTGTAGCTGTTGCTGTTATAATCCTAATTGCACTTTCAGATAGGTCGAGATAGTTGATAGGGTACACCGATGAAGCCACTGTTCTGCCATATTTTAAGAGTTAAGCGTTAAGCTCTGTAAAGGAGTGTTGTAGTGATGGTGAGGTTGTAGATAGAAGAGGAAGCCGGGGGAATGTGGCTGAATGTGGCTAGTGCGGGCGAGCCACCGCTTGAGGCTTGAGTGGTGAGCTTCCATCAGCGGCCGACCAACGATCCATCCACATCCAACTTGCCTCTCCCCAAACAGCTCCCTCCATTTCCTTATCCGCCCTGTCTTTTCCTGATACCCTCATATCTTAATTCTCGCAGTCGGCTCTTCCGTCCTTTCGCCATGGAGAACCAGAAGATCTCCGATTTCCTCGCCGACCAGCTGCAGCAAGCTCCCGAACAGCACCAGGCGTCGTTCCTGAGCTTCGAAGACTTCTGGGAGCGAAAGCTATGGCACCAGCTCACCAATGCCTTGGTTGATTTCTTCCGTCTACCAGAGAGTGCTCCCCAGCGGTTACCGATATTCAAGACCTTTGTTCTGAGCTTCGCGGACCGGATCAACCAGCTCAACTTTGTCTCGTTGGGGTTGATGGCGTCAACAGAGTGCGCAGGTGAGTCCACTTTCTCGTAGAAGGGGCACAAAGAGCCTCGCTAATTATTTTTGCTGCTATAGATGACCAAGAACGACTATCCTTCCTCACATCACTCGCCGATAAGGTGAACAAACCAGACTCACAAGACGCTTATATCTACGCCCTTGCGGAGCTCGCCAACGTCAAACAACGGCTTCAGAATTTGGATGGAGCACAGAAGGATCTAGATACATGCCAGAGAGTCCTGGACTCGTTCGATGCGGTCGAGACTGTCGTACATGCGTCATTTTACAAAGTCAACGCCGACTACTATCACGTACGCACCACTTTCCCCCATCCATCACTCTTAACTAGCACTGGAACTAAGAACCAAACAGGCCAAAGAAGAATTTGCCTCCTTCTACAAAAATGCCCTTCTTTACCTTGCTTGCATCAGCCTAGAGGATATCCCCGAATCCGAGCGAGTTTCCCGCGCCTACAACCTGAGTGTCGCCGCTCTCGTCTCAGACTCCATCTACAACTTTGGAGAACTCCTTCTTCATCCAATCCTGGATTCCCTGGCAGATACGCCACACACCTGGCTCCGAGACCTTCTCTTCGCCTTTAACCGTGGTGACCTAACCGCCTATGACGTCCTCGCGGGCAACGTGTCCAAGAACCAGTTCCTCCACTCCCACCGCTTCTTCCTATACCAGAAGATCTCGCTTTCGGCACTGACGGAAATGGTGTTCCGCCGCCCACCGCACGACCGCAACTTGACCTTCGCGTCCATCTCCGCAGAGACGAAGGTGCAGCCCGGGGAGATCGAACACTTGGTTATGAAGGCGCTGTCGCTGGGACTGCTGAAGGGTGCTATTGACCAGGTTGGCCAGGTTGCTCAGATCAACTGGGTGCAGCCCAAGGTGCTGGATATGAAACAGATTGACGGTATGCGAAATAGATTGAAGGACTGGGATGCTGGTGTTAACCAGCTGGGTCACTGGATCGAGGGTGTAGGCAAGGATGTGTGGGCTGCATAAGGAGTTATCTTTTGATCTTCGATTACGGGTGGTTTGATCTATAAAAGAGGAGCTTCCTGCATGTAGCTATGTACAACCTGTACTAGACTTAACCATCACAATTGAAATGACATATTCAACATGAGATTGAAGTTTACTATATACGGAGTACTATGACGTGCTGCGCATCACCCAATGTTCAACGAGCCCATTTAAGCCAGTATGTAGTACTAAATCAATACTTTATCTTGACATTACCGATACTCAACGGACAAACCAAATAATGCGTAGTCTTAATAAGAGGACGGACTTAAAACAGCGAACTCCCCACAACCGCGCCACCAACAACCCAAGCAGGCCACCAAACACACCAAACAACAACCTGCGTCCACATGCCCCAAACATCCCACCCGAACGCCGCTTCGGTAAGGACGGTCTCAACATCGGCCCCGAAATACGCACACCCGGCCAGCAGAACGATCGGCGGGGAGAGGATATTCAGGAACACCAGGGTGAGGCTGGAGAGGGCGTAGCGCACAGGCTTTGATTCGGTGCTGAAGCGGTGCACGAAGGATAGAGGGGCGCAGAGGAGGCCGATCATGAAGGAGAGACTGAAGTTGAGGGTTGCAAGGGTTGAGAGGAAGAGGCCCAGGAGGAGGAGGGAGAGGGATTTTATGAGGTGGGTTTGTTGTGCTGTTGTGGTGTTTCGGGAGAGGAGGGGGGCGAGGGTTAGTGGGAGGATGGCGTTTGTGGCTATTGAGGTGTAGGTTGCAAGGGGGTAGGTCTGTATAGGATTAGTACATGTGTGAGTGTTTTTTTTTCTCGAGTGTTTGATGGAGTGGACTGACCTCATGAGAGAGATTGTTGAAGATGTAAAGTGGGACGAGACCTAGTAGGTGTAGACCGACGACAAGCGTGAGTGGCAGCGCGAGCTGACGTTCCGTAGCTGTACTGGTAGGATCCTGTGCATTCGAGACTTGGTCCTCAGGAACGAGCGGTGTCTTCCCCTTTTCACTTGTTTTCTCATCGCGAGGCTCAGCGGCAGGTTTTGACGAGCCGACGGGACCCTTGTAATAGCCAGTTCGTATCCACAAGGCGATGGCCATGATGGTGAAGTTACCAGCAATGAGCATGGCGCTGGGAAGGTAAGTACCGATACTGACGAACCGGTGGGTCTGCATGAGAAGGTAGAAGAAGAAACTCTGGTGCAGATGTTCCAGGAGATTATTGAGACTGCGACATAGACCCTCCACGGTGCGGCCCAGCGCCATCTCATCTTGCCAGCCGTTGCCCTTGGTCTGAAGCGTGATAGCGTCGATATGGTACGGCATAAAGCTGCTATGGGCCCCAGCAGCGTATCCGAGACCTTGTTTAACCATCCCTCTCAGCATGGTTTGAAGCCGCTTCTCATATTTGCCATTGTGCTCCCACATTTCTTGTAGCCGGGCTCCGATCCCCATCTGCCCACCGGCTATCGAGACAGCAGTGTTGAAGAGATCCAAGTTCGGTAGTTGACCGTTGACTCCATCGTACACAATGTGCAAGTTCTCGAAGCGGTGGTCGAACGGATACTCGACCACCAGACCTCCCTGCAGAGCACCACTCTTCAGAGGCAGAGGCTGAACAGTATCCGGCTGCATATCATGGTATGCGTCCACCCACGCCTGAGTGCCCGACTTACTATCAGGCGGAAACACGAAAATGATATCCTTCGACCATAGAGACCAGCCTGCACAGCACATTTGTTAGTAGGTAGTTCTATCCTAGCAAGATCTGTCAGAGTCCGAGTAAACTTACGCTTGAAATACCTTGCAAGAGTCAGCCCAAGCGTAACCCCATTGAGATTCAACTCGCCATCCACGGTCTTCCAAGCTGCAACGAGAACAATAGCCTCAGTCGCGTCTCCGCGCGGCGCTTGGATGATAGCATAGATGTTCTCCCCCTGGTGCGTGATTCCTGAAGAGGTATACTCGTAGCCCTGCGTTGCGACCTTCAGCCCGCTGGCTTTCAGGATCGACTGTATCTTCTCCGAGATCCTAGACGTTATACCCAGAATCAGCAAAACCGATTGGTCGTAGCTCCCGCGAACGGATTGGGGGATTCTTTCCAAACATACACCGGAGTTCGTTCCTCGTTCTTCTGCTCCTGTTCCTCTCCCTGTCCCTGCACCTCGTCACCACCGTTATTACCAACATTCCTCCCTAATAATCCCTCAAGTTCCTTCTTATACCCGCGAAAAATATGCTGCTCGCTACCCGAAAAATACGCATGGACCTGGCCCGGCAAGAGCGCGTTCTCGGAGATATAGGTCCTGCGGGAGTAGTCGTTGAGGGGCAGAAGGAAAAGCCAGATCACGCCGGCGACAATGCACAGGAACGAGAGGATGTACGGGAGCCGGACGAAGAGGAAGGTGGGGTTGTTCCGCAGATTGCGGATTGAGGCTGTTTGTTGGTTCTTGTTAGTGATGCGATCCGGTTTGGTGTTGATTGAGCTCAGGTGGCCTTTGGGGAATCCGGGGTGAAGCAATTGCGGACGGGGTGTAGGAACTGTCGGGTCGGGCTTGGGGTGAAGATAAAGGGATGGTAGAAGCAGACTTACATTTCAAAGCCATGGATTCTGAGGCCTTCACGGACTCTGGTCCATGGGAAGGGGAGAGGGAGAGAAAGGTCGAGCTGATCGGCTCTCCACATGGAAATTTACGTTGGCCGCTAGAGACCAGCTGCACATCTTGATACTAAACAGAATCATCAGCATCACCATCGCCATAATTCATTATTCTATGGAATTAAGCACCCTGAAGCTTATACGGCTAATTACAATGCGATATTTATAGTTAGATATGCACAAGAAGTGAGAATGTTTTGGTCTGTGCAGCGCAGTCTTATGCAGTCCCCAGACGCTGCGACGACCCGACGAACGACATTGGCGTTCCTCGTTCACCTGCAGGCGCGGCGCTGGTTGGAAGGACTCCAAAGCGACCGTATGTCTTTTGGTCGACGGATACGTAGTGCGGCAGTCGTCCCAGGAGGTTCAGCTTTCCTTCGATCCATCTCAAGATCTTCTCAGGGGGAACAAGCACTTTCAGATAACCGAGGCCGACTAAATATTATGTATTAGTTTTAGAACGAAATATCCACGCCGGATAGACTTACGCAGATACCCAATGGCGATAGCGCATAGGTGGCCGAGGAAGCTCGTGTCGGAAACTAGCATTGAGACAACCACGCACACCACCAGTGGGGAAGTCCACGTAGGGATTTTGTAATTGCCAATACTAGAACCAGTCAGTGCAATCCTAAATAATTTCTGCTCTTGTAACATACCTGAAGTAGGGGTTGGACTTGAAGGTCCTAATAGCCTCGGAAGCGAAAAGAAGAAACACCCAGACACTAAACAAACGTCAGTCGCTAGCCGAGCCATGAGCTGACATGGCACTCACCTTGAACCGACAATGGCATTATTACTATGCAGAATGAACTTTTCAATCAAGATATAGATACCCGCGGGGAACGTAGAGAGAGCTAGAAAAAAAAAAAAAGCACATCAGTACGAGAGTCAGCCAACAAAGTCTGACGGATCCCACTCACGTCCCATGAACAAGGCAATAGCAGTCAAAGTTCCGTGCTCAGCTTCGAAGCGCTCAAGTAAAGGCGTCACAGCCAGCAGGTTGAGCAAGGCATGGAAGAAACCCGTGTGGATGAACGGGTAAGTGTTGGTTCGGTACACTGCGGGTTGTCAGTATTCCCCATTTTCGATTCAATAAAGCCGGCCAACATACTGGTACGGAAATTCATCTCATCCGGGATCACAGAACCCCATTGTACAACACTCCAAACGGTTTGCAGCTCAAGCAACCAAAACACGATTATAGCGAGGATAACGAGCCGTGTGAACAGTGGCAGGCGGAGGACGTAGGATCGGACCCTAGAAGGGTTGAATGGTAACGGGGGTAAAGCAGCTGGAGATGCCATGATGTTGCAAATGCGCTTCGAGGAACGGGGGGGTCTATGCGAAGGGCGGATCGGAGTTGGGAGATGTGGACTTGGGGGCGGAGACGCGCGCGATATGGCAGGGAGGCGGAAACAAGGGAATTCACTCAGGCGCTATCTATAAAGAAACAAGCACGAGTTGAATATCGGTTCTAAGCGGCGTAGAGTGACAGGAAAGGCCAACAAATCAACCGTTGGTAAGACCTAGGCAAGCGATCTTGAGACAGACGCGGAAGAATGCGAAACGAGGCGCAGTGAATTGGCAATTGGCAATCGGAGCCCTCAATCCGGAAGGAATGAGCACCGCCACGGGGGAACGGGCCAAAGACAAAGCCTGAAGCGTTTAAAGAGGCAGAAGCTCGAGTGAGTGCGCTTCTTGCTTGATGTTGAGGAGAAGGACTGGACTTTGAGTGTCCGACTTGCTTCGTTCCTAACTGCTGCGGTGGAGTCTTTCGCCGATCCCGGGTCACGTGTTACATTTACACCTGAGGCATAAATATAGTATATTATGGTAAAGATGTTGCTTAATTTCTACAATGATAAATGGTACATTTTGGACATCCTATTTACATCACCAGGAAATCCATAAACAGAGCTATGCTGAAGACACTGACGTTGCCTTCACCCCAGAATCCCCATACACATGCGTAACTCCCGCCGCTTTAGCAGCCCTATAAGCCTTCATCTTCTGCGGCGCAAGACCGTGAGCCTCAAACAGAATATCCATGTCTTCCAGTGGCACGCCATTGGTTTCGGGCACCAGCAGATACATGTATATTGCGCCAAGGACAGTCATCGACCCGAAGAAGAGGAACGTCCCGTAGGTTATGTTGGCGAACATATAAGTCACCGCGTACGAAGTGTAGAACTCGCCTAGCCAGTGGGAGCATGTTGTCATGACCATGCAGAAGGACCGGACGCGTGTTGGGAAGATCTCGGCTGCAATGATCCAGGGCAGGTTCCAGCCGATGGACTGGGTTGATGTTAGCATCTCTCGATGGAGTAATACAGACAACAGGGTAGCTCACATATCCAGCACCGAATATGTAGATGAATGCCGCAGCTGAGTTACTAGCTGCATTCTGGTCTTGACTGGTGTTGAAGGAATCGGTTATTGAGGAGTAGGCTGCCACATAGTACATTGCGAATGCGCACATGGCCGAGCCAACGAAAAGAAGAGGCCGCCGTCCAAAACGGTCTACTAAGAAGAGGAATGTTATGGTCGCCATGATTCCCTTGACGATGCCGTATATTCCTGTTGAGAACAGTTTCGCCGACTGGAGAGTCAGTACCTCCTTGACATAGGAGATTAGGGAAGACATACAGAGCCCTGAAACCCAATGACCTGAAAGAAGGTGACCGAGAAGTTATTCATGGCGTTGATCCCAGTGCTATTCTGGAAGATCATCAAGAGACATCCATGAATAAGACGGGGAATTATCTTCTTGTTGAACGTTTCCGATAGCACAGCCCGGAATCCCGAGGCCGATGTGATCAGGAGTTCATGCTCCATCTGCCTCTCGTAGTCTGCCAATTCACCTGCAACATAAGGATGCTCGACAGGGAGTTGTCGGAGCCAGACCAGAGACTTTTGTGCTTCTTCTCGACGCTCTCGAGTGTAATACCACCGCGGCGACTCGCAGAGGAATATGAGCCCGATTATCATGAGCGTAGCGGGAATGAACTGGAAGGTTATAGGAATGAACCATTGTCTGTCGCCGTTTGGATCGACCTGGACTCGAAATTAGGGTCTATGTGCAAGAGGAGACGGTTTCCAGCTTACACTCTTCTCAACGCCATAATTGATCCAGAACCCTATGATTGTGCCAACCTGAACTCCAATCTCAAACTAATGAAAGAGGTTAGACTCTCGTCAGAAGGAAATATGTGAGGAACTTACACAACCAATGATACCACCTCTAGCAGAAGCAGGGGCACACTCCGAAAGATATTGCGGTATGACAAATGTGGTGCCCCCGATCCCAAAGCCACTGATGAGTCGGCCGACATAGAAAACAGGTATATTTCCATGGCACGCAACCTGGACTATCACTCCAAGGTTAAAGACACAGCCTGCGGCCATCAGTGCGAAGCGACGGCCAAATCGCTCGTTGAAGTAGTAAAACAGCATGACTCCGAAGAAGCAACCGCCCTGGACTGTTTATGGTATAGGCATTAGTGAAAGGCCCAATTAACATGGAGATAGGGATATATACAGGTATTAACCATATGAGCCTGTATAGCACTGGCGTTTTTATTCTCGAGCTCGAATCGTCGAATGAAAGATGGCAAAGAAAACACTCCACCGATGAAGGCCAGGTCATATCCAAAAATGACCGATCCGCCGGCTGCAGTAAAGATCACCCAAAAGAGCTTCCAGTTAAACGCCTCAGGTGGAGTGGCATTGTCTTTGGTATTGAATGCGAACCCCATCGTAGCGGGTTGGGAAGGGGCAGTATGGAGATAGAGTGGAAGAGTGCCGAAATAACGGATGAGAGAGCCGTTTTATAGCGAGCAAGACGGCTGCCACTATATACTCGAAGACAAAGGACATTATCATCTGATGCGTGTTATCTCGGCTGCTTATGGGGACGAGCGTGAGCTATCTGTGGACGCGCTGGACGGCACGGCAGCCATTGGCAGCTTGAACCTGCATTTGGAGACGTTTCCCCCATGGGGTAGGGTAAACCAGGCTTATCACGGTGGATCCACTGCGGTAACTATCAATGAGATACATTATCGCTGTCGGCGTTGTCGTCCGATGCTTGGACTCGGGGCTCTCCCCCGGAAAGACATTTCGGAGCTCTCATCCGGATATCGTGCGGAGAGCGGAGAATGACCCAGTCTGTGAGAATGCCCGTCCCAAAGTCCTCTAGTCAGGAGCAGGAGAGAACTGGTATAAGAGCGACTGACGCCAAGGTGGTTGTGTGTGGTAGACGGTTTTCTGCAGAAGTTTGCACCAAAATAACACCCAACATGGGATCGATCGGATACACAGCGCCAGTCGGCGACATCAAAGTTTCAATAGGTGAGTTTAGACGACAGCATGGATTAAATATTTTATCTCCCATAGCTTACAGCGGGTTTGTATTATAGACCGCGGTGGCACATTTACGGACGTCGTTGTCATCTACCCCGATGGCACCGAGAAGGTCTTCAAGTTATTATCCAAAGACCCAAAGAACTACCAGGATGCCCCGATCGAAGCCCTACGGAGGATTGTGGAGGAGGCAACTGGAACCAGTGTTCCCAGAGGCGTGCCGTTGGACATGAGCTGTATAGGTGTGTTCAGAAAACATTAACCCTAATCTTTACTGACGAGTGCCAGGTTCCTTGCGAATGGGAACGACAGTCGCTACGAATGCTTTGCTTGAGCGACAAGGTGCTAGAACTGCCTTGTTCATTACTCGGGGATTTCGAGTGAGTTCAGCATCTATATGATTCCCTTCCTGTCTAACAGAATGAATAGGACCTGCTCAAGATTGGAAACCAATCCCGACCAGATATGTTTGCGCTGAACGTGAAGAGACCCGACTTGCTTTACTCCAAAGTCGTGGAGGTTCCTGAGCGTGTGACTCTATACGATTCGACATCATATAGAAGAACCGGAGATAACCAGCCTAAAGGGGGCTCCAATGGCAACACCACCACCCCCAAAACAGACGACGTTGTAGTCGGTCTATCAGGCGAAAAAATCCGAATCCTCGAGAAGCTCGACATGGGTGTAACCAAACAAGCCCTCGAAGAGACATTCGCCGAAGGATTCCGCAGTATCGCAATCTGCTTCTTGCACTCGTACACATTCCCCGAACATGAACTGGCAGTTGCCGAAGAAGCAAGGAGGATTGGGTTCACGCAGATTTCCATCTCCAGCCAACTATCGCCAGCTATCAAAATGCTCTCCCGCGCGAACTCCGCAGTTACAGATGCCTACTTGACGCCGGAGATCCACAACTACCTCGAAGGGTTCAAGACCGGGGTTGACTCGAAGAGTCTGCAGGCTGTCAACTGGCGGATCATGCAGTCTGACGGCGGGCTGGTCCACCCGTCGAAACTGTCGGGACTGAGGGCATTGCTATCTGGCCCAGCTGGAGGTGTGATAGGGTACGCATGCACTTGCTATACGGCCCAGAACCCAAAGGCAGTTGTGGGGTTCGATATGGGAGGAACATCAACAGATGTATCCAGGTATGCAGGAGCCCTGGAACATGTCTTCGAGTCCACCACCGCCGGAGTCTCTGTGCAAGTTCCACAACTTGATATCAACACCGTTGCAGCCGGCGGCGGCAGCGTGCTGGCATGGCGGAAGGGGATATTGGCCGTTGGACCTCAAAGCGCTGGATCCCACCCTGGCCCTGCGTGTTATCGTAAGGGAGGCCCAGCAACTATTACAGACGCGAATCTGGTCCTTGGGCGGATTCTGCCGGAGCGGTTCCCGTCTATTTTTGGACCGGCGCAGGACCAGCCGCTTGATGTTGATGCTTCCTATGATAAACTCGCAGCCCTGGCTCATGAGATCAATCGTGACCAGGGCACCTCGCTCAGTGTACACGAGGTAGCTAGCGGTTTCATCACGGTGGCCAACGAGACAATGTGCAGGCCGATTCGGGCACTCACTGAAGCCAAGGGGTATGCAGCGTCAGACCATATCCTTGCTGCTTTTGGAGGAGCTGGAGGACAGCACGCTTGTGATATTGCTCGGGCACTGGGCATATCGAGGGTCGCGATTCACAAGTACTCATCCGTTTTATCTGCGTATGGGATGGCGCTCGCAGATACAACCCAGGAAGAAAGAAAGCCATGCTCTGAGATCCTGTCGAGCCCAGTACAGCCGCATATAAGAGTCGAGTTTGACGAACTCGAGGCGAAGACGACCAAGTCTATCCGGGAGATGGATCCAACATGCAAGACTATCGAATCGAACTATTTCCTTAACCTCCGATACGAAGGGAGTGATACATCCCTTATGATCGAGAAACCGAGCGAGTCGTGGGACTTTGCCACAAAGTTCACGGACCAGCATCACCACGAGTTCGGATTTACTCCTACAGGACGACAAATTATCATCGATGACATCCGTGTCCGAACAACAGCGAAGACCGTCTCGACCGATACAGCCGGCCTGAGCGAGCTGGAATCTATAAAGCTAACCCAGGAAGTCCACTCCAACAAGACCACACGCATGTTCTTCACCGAAACAGGACTCATCGACGTCCCCATGTTCCAGCTACAAGATATCAGTGCCGGACATACAGTCCGCGGCCCAGCTGTCGTAATCGACCAGACACAGACAGTCGTCATAACGCCCAATGCCACCGCAACTGCCCTCTCATCCATGCTAGTCATCGACGTTGAGAACCCCCCAGCCACGGACTCAGAGACCGTCATCGACCCCATCAGATTATCTGTCTTTGCAAACCGGTTCATGGGAATAGCGGAACAGATGGGCCGCGTGCTTCAGAAGACATCAGTCAGCACTAACATCAAAGAGCGGCTCGACTTCAGCTGTGCGATATTCTCAGCGGACGGTGGACTTGTGGCTAATGCGCCGCATGTACCCGCGATGCTGGGGAGTATGGCGAACTCGGTCAGATGGCAGATACAGCACTGGGCAGGGAATATCAAAGACGGGGACGTGTTCCTGAGCAATGCACCCGCGGCTGGTGGTGCCCATTTACCGGATTTAACAGTCATCAGCCCCGTGTTTGACGCTGCAGGAAAGGAGATCCTATTCTGGACTGCGTCTAGGGGACATCATGCTGATGTTGGGGGAATCGTCCCTGGGTCTATGCCGGCGACCTCGAAAGAGATTTGGGAAGAGGGGGCTGTTATCGAGAGTATCAAGATCATTGAAAACGGGAAGTTTCAGGAAGAACGGCTTTATGAGGCTATGGTGACGGCGCCGGGCCGGTATCCTGGATGTGAGGGCGCGCGGCTGTTCCAGGATAATATCACCGATATCAAGGCCCAGACGGCGGCGAACCATAAAGGGAATAATCTTATCGGGTTGTTGATCCGGGAGTATACGCTGGACACTGTCCTGGTAAGGTTTTTCGTTACGTCTTGGGAAGCAACAGGACTAATAAATGCTGGCAGTTATACATGGGCGAGGTGCAAAAAGCCTCCGAGAATGCCGTTAGAGAGCTGTTCCAGAAAATGGTCAGAGAGAAAGGCCAAACCGTCTTCGAGACGGAAGATTTCATGGACGACGGTTCATGTATTCGGCTGAAGATCACAATCGATCCAAGCTCAGGAAGCGCCGACTTTGACTTCACAGGAACAAGCCCTCAAGCATATGGTAAGTCATTCAGTACGAGTAGACGAGTGGACATACAATGACTGACATACTCCCTGCAGGAAACTGGAATGCCCCCAAAGCCATTTCCAACGCAGGAATCATCTACACTCTCCGATGTCTCGTTGACGGCGATATCCCTCTGAATCAGGGCTGCCTCCTCCCCGTCAACATCACGATCCCAGATGGGAGTCTCCTCGCACCGACAAAGGATGCGGCTGTGGCAGCAGGAAACGGACTCACCAATCAACGCCTCGTCGACATTATCCTCAAGGCCTTCGAAGTCTGTGCCGCAAGTAACGGGTGCATGGCGAACTTTACATTTGGGGTTGGACAGAAAGACGGGTTTGGATACTATGAGACCATCGCTGGTGGTAGTGGTGCTGGACCGACTTGGGTTGGCGAGGACGGCATCCATTGCCATATGACGAACACGCGTATAACAGACCCTGAGGTGCTGGAGCGGCGGTATCCTGTCTTGCTGAGGCAGTTTAGTCTCCGGAAAGATAGTGGTGGGGATGGATATTTCAGGGGTGGCGATGGGATTATTCGCGAAATCGAGTTTCTTATTGACATGCACGCCGGGATTCTTTCTGAACGGCGCGTCTTCCAGCCATATGGACTTGCGGGTGGGGAGCCAGCTGCTAGGGGCTTGAATCTGTGGATCAGGAATACTGGACAGGTTATCAATGTGGGTGGGAAGGCGTCGTGTTATGTCAAGGCTGGAGACCGGCTGCGGATATGTACACCTGGGGGAGGTGGATATGGCTCTCGAGGTGATACTGACACTGGCAAGGAAAGATTGAAGAGGAAGAGTGTATCTGAGTAGGGGCGCTGGGCTATAGTTATACTAGAATTATCTGCGCGTGAACTTGATACTGATTCATTATTACTGTATAGTGGAAACATGCAAGTACCGTGAGTCTCCAATAGACCACTCTTCATAACGATATCTCATTAAGCTGCAAAAGAATCTGTAGGAAAAAGTCAGCATGTATCCTAATAGTAATCGCTTTATTAGGTCAAGCACTTACCTTTTCAATATACTTAACCCCAATCCCGATCCCAAACTCATCTTCAAATTCCTCCTCATCTCCAAAGTCTACATTATCAGGCTCCATACAAGTCAAACTATTCACAACAACACCCGTATACTTCTCACCCATAGCAGACGGGAGACGCTTTTTTGCCAGGGCCGTGAAGTGTGCCTTGATATAGGCTGGCGAGCTAAGCTCAGACAATAGTATTGGCGATGAAGAATCACCGGCAACGAACGACTCCCAGAGCCCTATCTCGAGTAGACACACGCCTAGGCTGTAGATGTCATGCTGCATTCTGTGGTCTGTGCTTGGGTCTATACCCTGTCGTTCTGGATGCTGGTACATGTTCTCGATTCTGTCGGCGTTGGTTAGACGGAGAGATTTCCCGTCTGCAGTGCGGAATGTTTTGAATCCCACGAGGAATAATGGGCCGAATCCATGAGTGAATGATGAAGAGTCCGAGCTGTGGCTTTTAAAGACTAAAGCTGTTTCAGGACGGATGCTCTTGTGCACGAAATCCAGGACATGGACGTAGCTGAGTGCCGTGGCCAACTGCTTTGCCAGTTCGAGTCTCGCAGTTAGAGATGGGTTGGTTTGTGATAGGAGAAGGGAGCGCAGACTTTGGGGTTGGTGATGGTGGCAGTCTTTCGGTATCTTGAAGATGAAATTGAATGAGGTCACACGCTTTGTGCTTGGATCCCTGGTTCTTGCGACCCCATGGCATTGCAGAAGATGGAAGGCTGCTGCATCGATCTTTTCAAGTCTTAGGGCTAGGTCTCGCACGTTCTTCGCGAAGACAGAGACGTCTTCTACTATTGTGCAGTCGACAGAGTCCAATACGTACGAGGTTGGCTTTCCGGAGGCCGATAGTGTGATGATTTGCGAGGTGGAAAATGGGAGATCAGACCGGTCTGCTGAGTTCAATGTTGCTTCTTTAAGGAACAAGCCTTTTGTAGATTGCTCGTCTGCCTGCAGGGCATCTCTGATATGTCGAGCGGCTTCAAGCCTGCAGTTTTTATTACTGGGAGCAGAGTCATGACCTGGACCTTCACTCTGGCTCTGGCTTGAGCCTGAATCTATTTCCCTGTCAATAGCTTTATCAGCTATTCGTAGTACCAACCACCAAGTCGGATCAAACTCCGCTGCCCATGCTTGTAGACGTTGAATAGCCAAATCCAAGCGCTTCTTGACAGAAAGAACATATTTCGCCGCTCTTTGTATCCGTTGCGCACCACCACTGGCGCATGAAGACTGCTCGAGTTTGTTGACCTCGAGCACACTAAGCTCGAGCTTATTGTGGAAGGCCAGAAGAATTCGCTGCTGCAGGTCTCGGTGCTCTGGGTTTAGACTGCCACAGATGCGATTGAGGAAGTCCAGCTGCTGGGAGATTTTAGACCAGGTGGCTTCGATTGTCAACACCCGTTCGTATATCTCGGAGTCGGCGTCCTTGAATGTGCGGTATTTTGATACCACGATCTCGCCCAGCATAATGTATGTTAGTTTTGCGTAGTGGTCAGGGGGTAGGAAAAGCGCACGTACTCCATGCATGCCTGGATCGAGCTTATGACTCCAACAATGCCGAGAGCTAGTTCGGCCATGGTAAAGTGTATAGAGTCAAATAGGAGGCTTAAATGTTTATAAAAGTTATGGGTACAGGCAAGTTGTTGAAGCAACTTTGGAGGTGCAGCCTCACAATGAAAACAAATAAATGCAGTAAATTTCAGTGCGGGGTAGTGCCAGAAGCATAAACTAAAACGACAAGGCTGATTCGGAATCAGCCAAGAGTATGAACGAAGGCTACAAATGGCGGTAATCCAACTGCATGCGTTCGGGCCGGGGTATGAACCATTGACCTGCTAATGCCTTCCTGCATTTTTTCACGTCGTGTTTGCTTTGAATTGTCGCTGCGTTAAAATGCCCAAGGGTCTCCTGCCTGGTTTTGAGGATTTGTTCCTGTATGTCTGCTGCTGGCCGCCACCTACCCTGGTGCGCAAGACAGAGTCCCAGCAACCTCTCAGCGGTTTGCGTCTCTGGATGATCGGCACGAAGGAGCTTCTTTCTACCGTCTACAACCGATCTCAAGTAGCGCTCACTCTCCTTGTATCTTTTCAATGCATCCAGTGTTGCGCCAATGCAACACAGGGTTTCCAATGTATCCTCATGCGATTCCCCAAGGACCGCAGTCTGCGCATCCGCAGCCGGGTGGAAATGCTCGAGTGAGCGGGTATAGGATTTTCTCCAGTAGAGAGTTATCCCTAGGTTGATTTGAGTCCTTATGGTTTCTTCATGTTTTGAACCAAACACGGTTTTTGCAATGGACAGGGCAGAGTCGAACATGCGCTCCGCTGTGGAATAGTCCTTTACCTTGCCGTATGAAGAACCAGTATAGCGTAAACACATAGCTGTATCTTTGTGACTCTCGCCTAGTTTACGTTTAAAGATCTGATGAATGGGAAGTATGTAGGTATGTCCGAGCTTGCTTTGGCCTTGATAGTGAAGCGCAAGGCTGAGCCATAGCCTAGTATATGTCGTCTCGAGGTGCCCGTACGGATTGAGGCCGTCTTGGTCATTTTCTATTGATTTAAGAAGCTCTGCAGCATCATCATATCGCCCTTGGCGGAGGAGTGAACGGCCCAGCCAAGCACCCGAACGCAGCGTGTCTCGGTGTTTCTTTCCCAGGAGCACTCTGCGCTTTTCTAGCACCTCTTGGAAGGTGAAGTACGCGTCCTCATAAGCCTCTGTATACCAGAGTGTCTCACCAATCTCATGCAGTTGCTCGAGTGCAGATGTTCTAGTGGTTGTAGAAGCTATCATTAGAAGCTGATTGAGAGTATCCTGTGCTTGAGTAACCTTGCCCTGCTGCATGCGAAGTGAGGACGTAAGGAGTAGAGTAGAATCGACGGTTTGTTTGTGGGACGGCCCAAGTAATTCTTTTCGATGCTCTGATACTTTCTCGAAAGCACTCTGAGCATCAGTATATCTTTTCGCCTGGTAAAGTGATTGCCCAACGTCGAAGAGAAGATCCACTGATCGAGCAAGCTCTGGTGCTAACGGAGAGGCTTGTATTATCTGCTCCAAAACTGACTGCGCCTCTTTATATCTCTCCATCTTATACAGACAGAATGCAAGTGACTGATGGACTTCAAATGTGGTTATGTGGTCATTTCCTGGTACAGAATCGGCTGCTTGTTCGAAGAGCTTAAGAGCATCATCATATCTCTCCTGCTGACAGTATATTTGACCGCAAAGGTATATAGACTTGATGGTATCTTTGTTTTGGGCACCAAGAATTTCTTTTTGTATTTCCATTGTCCGTTCGATAATCTCCTGCGATGCGTCAAGGTTGCCTTGAGCCAAATGCAAACTACTTAACCAATAACTTGAAGTCAACGTGCTTGGATGAGTCGTTCCAAGAGTGTCGGTCTGTACATCCACGGCAAATTGCAGTTTCTTTTGCGCATCCTGGTACCTGCGCTGGAAGAAATATGTCACCCCTAATTGCTGCATTGATTCCACCCGGTCTTTGTGGTGCGGGCCCAGAATCGTTTTGCGTCCATCAGCAGCTTGCTGGAAGACATCTTCGGCTTGGGAGTAGTTCTTATCTGCGATGAATCGGAGTCCGCTGTTATGAAGAGCCCCGAGTTTCTCTAAAGCCTTTTGCTGAGGGTTCCCAATATGCAAATCCTCTATTGGCGGTCCCACTATCCTTTCTGGCTCTGATATAGCACCCACTGAGTTTACAGCCTGTTCCTTGCTCGGGCTCCATGTGCTGGACATTGGCCAGCTTGCTGAAGCGTCTGTCGTGGAAGGCAGTGCTGCAGACCGATTCAATATCCCAGAAGGAATCTTCTCTGACAAGCCCGAGGGTACTTCATTGCGATATCCCTTCAGCCAGGTATCCTCCAAAGCGACAGCCGCAGTTAACCGTTTTTCCGGGTCAACAGCCAGGAGGGCCTTTATGAACGCGCATCCTTCCTGGCTGATACGCCGTTGCGATAGCCGTGTGATGGGGAAGGGGGCGCCTCTGAGATAATCCAATAGCTTGTTACCTTGGAATGGGTAGTCATGGCAGAGCATGTAAAATACCGTCACTCCCAAAGACCACATGTCCATGGGGTAAGTGCAACGGTATCTACCGCCAGCTTCAGTATCTGGATCAACCCAATGAGGAAGGAGCCCTAGCACTTCCGGTGCAAAGTATTTTTGGGTCCCAACAAAGGAATACAGACTGTTATCCTCACTCGTCCGTTTGCTGAAGCCAAAATCGCCGATTTTAACCCACCATTCGGGATCTTTCGAAGCAACTAGGATGTTCTATAACAATTAGCATATATTATTTATATGAATGAAGCAAATTCGACTAACATCAGGCTTGACGTCTCGGTGGACAAACTCGTTTTCGTGGAAGCATGCCAGGCCCTCCAGGATTTGGACAGTGATCTGCCTGGCTTCATTTTCTGACAAAGGATGAGTTAAATGGGATGCAAGGTTGCCGTGCTCGATATGCTCCATGACCAGGAATACTGATATGTCGTTCTCATACCATCCCAGGGACTTGACAAAAAGGCCCTCATACTGCGGACCATTAGTAAATGGAAATTATCACCCAGACGTACTGACCTTGCTTGTGTTTTGTGAAAATTTGGCAATGGTTTCCAGCTCCTGGTAAACGTCGAAATGGCTGCCTTTTGAAATGATCTTTACTGCCCGCACTTGGCCCGTCTTCTCTCCTGTATGGCATTCCTCCAGCCATACCTCTCCAGTTGCACCTCCTCCGAGACGTTTCGTCCTCGTCCATGTCTCCTTTTCCCATACCCGTCTGCGAAGCTGGCCAGTGGTGTTGTTGCAGATATTAAAGTAGTGAGCATGGGTCTCATGCAGCTCGACAAGCAATTTTGAGTCATTCACAAGATCTGGCAATTTTTTGGCGGTCACCATGATCATAGGATGCTGCTAATAGTTATGACAGGATAGAGCTATCACCGCTGCGAGAAACAAGTTCGAGGCCGAAAGATGCCTTCACAGGAGCCTCAGGGGCGGAGTCGTGGCTGTGTTCCTGGACAGTGATCTTCGGGCCCCAAGTCTCTGACTTCACTTTTTGTTAGAGGACCAGAGCCTGTGTTGATTGGTCGTATTAGGCAGGGCGACGAATCCTGACCCCGTGTTTCCCGTGCACGGACGCTGCGCCCCTGGAACAGAGCCCCTAGGCGCTTCTATCGATGCTACCATAATTTCACTATGCCTTCTCTTGGGGACCGCAATCGTGATTCTCTACTCTGTTCCAATCATTCAAAGTACGACTATACTGTGCGTTGTTCCGATCGGATCGTCGCTCTCAACCACGTTGGGTATCCAATTATATATATTGGCAGTCTGCCGAGTGTTACCGCTGAGCGTTTGTCAGAAAACATAACGACTCTCCGCCTGGCGCATTAATCTCGCCAAAACTAGCAACATAGAACAGCCGTTGTCCTATGCTTCCGTCGTACGTCATTTTATGTATGAGGCTGAAAGAGCGGGGGCGCGGGACGGCGGACGGGGCGAGGAGCCTATTTATAGTCCACTTTAAGAATACACCGCATACTTGCTCCGTGCCCTATGGCGGGAACAATTGTATTAATTAGAACTTTTAATGCTAAGATGGAAAAAGACAAGTCTCAAGGTGACCTCGTTCTAGGCACAGCAGAAGTACTGACGTTGTGGGAAGTCCCGGAAGTCCCCGCGGCCCAGTTCATCGGGGTATAAGTAGGACGCGGTGACCCCTGCGGAATGTGCCCATCAGCGCCATAAGCATCAATAGCCTCTTGCTCCTGCTCCGGCGTCAACGACAACGACGGCTCAGGAGGCGCGGCGTGCTTCGAATCAAACCAGTCAATCGGCTGCCCGTCACACTGGATCTTCGGCCCCCCGGCAGACACGATCGCGCGCTCGACGCAACCCTCCTTCATAAAGAAGTCCGTGTTGAAGGAGGCCATTGCACCCTCGTTGTCTGTTGCTTCGGTCCATTCCCAGCCCGTCAATGTCGCGCAGCCGTCTTCTTCGTCGTGCAGCGACTCTCCGCCGTCATCGACCCAGCCCCTGATGTTATAGATCTGGTAGTGCCACCCCCAGCCTTTGTCCCAGAAAGCGCAGTCGGCAGTCGGTGTTGGATCCGGCTTTGGCTTTGTTGTTGTTGTGGTGGTGGTGGTAGGCGACGCCGTATCTGCAGTCTTCTCCCACTCATCGTACTCAGAGGCAATGCTGTCGAACACGTCCTGATCGTCCATACTCTCCTGGATAAAGTCATAAATGGCAAACACGGTAGCCGTGGGATCCGGGGTTTCACTTGTGGTTATAGTCGTTGTGGCGGTCATATCCTGGACATCACAGTCGACGGTGTTGCTGCACCGCGTCCGTGTAGTGGTCGAGTAGCTGGCCGGCGACGTCTGGACTTTGGTACTGCTGACGAACTCAGTGCAGTCGCTGGCGGTGCTGAAGCTCGTGCAGGCCTTGTCCGTTGGCATACTGCTCGGTGGACATTTGTTTACATTGCAGGGTTCGTTGCAGGATGAGCCGCCGCCCTCGCAAGGACTAAGGGTCGGGCAGTTCGTTAGACAGGTCGGTTTCGGCGTCGGCCTCGGACCATTACTTGGTGGTGATGGCTGGACGGTAATGACGATTTGATTATCGCAGCCAGGACAGTTGGGATCGGGGCCGCAACCGGGACCAGAGCAAGGACCAGGGCTGCACTGCTTGAGCGCTGTATTGACGCAGCCACCGCCGGAGCTGCACTTGTCGCCTTTACACCCACCTCCCTGGCGGCAGTTGGGTCCAGAGCAGCCTCCTCCAGAGATACAGTCGGCTCCTGAACAGCCGCCTCCCTCTTCACAGTTCTCCCCGGTACATCCTCCGCCTCGGATGCAGCTGGGGCCGGTGCAGTCTCCGCCGCGAGTACAGCCGGGTCCAGTACAGTCTCCGCCGCGGGTGCAGTCGTCATCCGTACAGTCCGGCCCAACTGTGCAGCTGGTATCGACGCAGTCGATGACGCCGGGCTTCGGGGTGGGAGTTGGAGAGTTGTCGTCTTCGGGAATGGTAGTAGGAGCAAGGGGCTTGGGCTTGATAATTGATGGAAGGCTGTAGCTTATTGTCGGCTTCCAGGTGACGACCCAAAGGAACCCACTGTCATCTGTAGTAGTAGTAGTGGTAGTGGTAGTGTCATATGTAGTTGAAGCCCCGATTAGACTCGTAGTCGAGGTTGGGCCATCAACCTCGCCACTGGGGGAGGTGATCGTCCAACCGTTTGGCACCGTGACACTCAACGGGTTGGGAGTTACACGAGGTACAGGCTTGTATGTGAGGACGGTACCGGACTCCGTGTCGGTAGAGGCAATGGTAAACGGCTGGTAATTGACCTCGGATATTGGGAAGGCAGTGGACACGACGGTCGTGCTGAGCGAATTTCCAGAGACAAGGCTCAGCGTGGTGTACGCAGTGCGTGTCACTGTCGTTGCAAGTGGCGATGCCTGGATGAGATTGGTACAGCCAACAGGCGCTTCCATGACGGGGTTCTCCCAGTCCCAGATGATATTGTCAAAGACATTGACGCAGGAAGACTCGTTGTAGTTCCCCGTTTCGCCAACAGCATCAGCAATACTGAACTGCTGCAGATCTACTGCCCAGTCGATTGTGCCTCGAAAGTTAAGCTTCTTCCATGTGTCTCGCCGGGCCTGTTTGGTATTAGATCCCATGTACGCCGTCCATTCCAGGTCTGCCATATAAAGTCAGTCAGTAAAGTGCTTTGACCAAATGAGAGACCACGATGTGCAACAAACTCACCGTCATAAACCATATAGTCCGAAGCCGTCTCATTATCATACCAAGTCTTTACGGAGTCGCCACCTCGCGAGATAATCTCCTTGATCTCTGCATCCGCAATATATCCGGCAGTATTTGTGCACCGACCTGGCTTCGCAGCTGAATTCCCATCAGACGTACTGATATAGAAGCAGTCTGGACCGGTGCATCCTGCGTCGGCCATCTTGAACGAGCGCCCGTAACTCGACTCCCCGACCATGATCTTGTTCGAGTGGACGCCTGCCTTGGTGACTGTGAACAGCATGTTAGTAAGTCGAAGCTAAGGACAATGCCCAAAGTATGGGGAACGTACTCATGGAGAGCGCCTGGTTCACCTCGGTCTCGTTTACATGGCTGCGAAGGCAGTTACCACCCTTGCAGCCGGACTGTGCGAACGCATTATCAAAATCCCACTGGCCTGCCCATCAGAAAAGGGTATGTTAGTGCTATATCTAAGATTTTGAGAAGGGGAGTAGGCCTACCGTGAAGGTCGTAGGCCATGTACACAATATAGTCAACAACCTCCGCTATATCACTGATTGGAAAAGCCTTCAGGTACCAGTACGAAGCCGGAGCCGCAATCGAAAGGGAATACTTGTCTGGCAGCTTCTCATGAAGAGCTTTCAGCGTGGCAAGGTAGTTGGGCCCGTCTGACTTTAGACCAGCCGGAACACCAGGGATATCAGGGGCCTTTAGGCGATTAGAGATTGCCACCGAAAAAAAAGAGTTAGGGAGAAATACTCACACCCGGATACTCCCAGTCTATATCAATACCATCTATGCCAGTCTCCTCGGCGAAGGCAACCAGATTCTTAACAAACTGGTCGCGTTGCTTAGGCTCCATAGCCTTACGAAGAATATCGTAGGTAGCCTGCTCGGTTGAGAACCCCCATCCGCCAAAGGACACAATCTTGTTGACGTCCTTTAACCCCATGAATGCATCCCACTGTTTATGGGTGTCATTAACGTATACCGATAGATCCTCACCTATCGATGCAAACGCCCAGTGCAAGTGCGTGTAATCCAGCGTATTCGCCCCCTCGGAGCGCATATGCAGACACTTCCGGTCCCAGTTATACGTCTCGTAATACCCAACGCGCTGGTACTCACCGGGCCCTTCATCATTGTTTGCTATATCCGTCCCACAGCTTGAGACGCACCCGAAGACCCCAGGCTTCGACGTGCCAGGATTCTCCGTCGGCCCTTTGGACTTCGTACAAAAGGTCGAGTCGATACCGCACTGGCCCCAGATATTGCAACATGCATTTAGAGGGCACGGGTTCAGCGAAGCCAAGTCCTGCGCGTCCTCGATGGGCCCGTCAACGGTTGTATTTGGGGCTTGCGGCCCGCAAATGGCGTTGGGGAGAGCAGCTGGCATGGGAGGGCTACCCTTGCTGAGGCAGATGTTCTGCCCGGCAGCAAGATCGTCGCAGCCAGTCCAGCCCCAGGTCGTGCCGTCGTTGAAGTCTGCCAGGTCGTCGGCTGTTAAGCTCCAGTCGACGCCAATTTTGTAGCAATTGTCGTCGGTCTGGGTCGTGTATGTATAGCAAGTGCCGTTGCTGTATGGCTGCGGCGTTAGTGAGCCAGCTGTGCAGCAGACCTTTGAGTCGGCCTTGAGGTCATCGCAGGTGTCTTTGGAGTTGTATTTGTAGAACTCTTTGAGGGAGATGCCACAGTCTTTGGCGAGGGATGTGCAGGTGTCGCCGGAGGCCACCGTCTTCTTTTTGCAGTACTTTGTGCCGTCGCGAACCATGGGGCCCCGCGTCCGGGAGGATGTATAGGTCGTCGTAGAGCTTGACGTAGAGTTTGACGGCACAGAGTGGGATCCTGCTTGACGTTGTGGTACCTCCCAGGCACTGAGTGACACCGAGCTTACTTTGCCGCCACCTCTACCGCTGCCGCTCGAGCAGTTGCCTTTACTCCACGAAACCAGTGCTTTCTGTACGGAGGATAGATCTGCGACAGGCGAGACCGCAATACCAAGGATGTGGTCTGCATCACGCTGGTTGCCGCAGAGCTGTAGGACGGTGGTAGAGGAAGTCTTATCAAGCCTAGACAGGAGTTCACCGGTTCCCGAGGGCGCTGTGGCTTTTCCAAGTGCCTGGCCTGTGTAGACACCGACAATCACTCCGTTGTAGTAGCCCAGCATGATGTTCTTAGTGCAGTCTGTGCCTGCCTCTAGGTACTCTTGGACATGCTCAAGGGCGGCGCGGGCTTGCTGGCTGGTATCTCTGGATAAGACACCCTCGGTATTTTGAGCGGCAACATGCTCAGTGATTTGCATGGTAACCTTGCTCTCGCGAACATGGCTGCTATGGTATACCGAATCAACCGAGTCACCGGTAGCCTTGACGTTGCTGCTTTCATTCAAGCCATTCCTAGCTGTGCAAGCACGGAACTTCAGGCTCCTGGAAGCGTCATTAACCGGAGTGTGAATCGCAAAGTCAAAAAACATCGGTTCATCGCACAACGCCAGCCGGTCGAAGGAGGCATAGGCCGTCCAGTCTTGAGGGTTTCGGCTTGGACACGTTGCTGGACAACGGTTGAGCTCTGAAAGGAATACATCAGAGTTCAGAGCTGAGCCCGGTGTGCCGAATGTCAGGAACGCACACAGCAACGCTGATGCTGTCCTTAGACTGGGCCATGCCATAGTGGACAGGATGACTTAAAAAGAAGTAGAGGGAGGAAAGTAAATGGAATAGAGAGGTCCGGTCTGCTGAATAGAGAAGAGAAAGTGGTTTTATATCAAGTACAGGGAGGGACTGGAGGGAGGCTTCTTTCACTCATTAGGGTAGAGCAGTCGAACTACCCCCAAACTGCCACTGGGCCAGAAAGAACTGTAGACCCACGGCTTGCTGTACTGCCCTTTGCCGCGGAGGAATTGCATAGACACGAGACACGGAAATGGGTCCCGTATAGCCCAGAAACTGTGAAAGTGGAAGAAAACTATCACGGATACATGCTAAACGTAGGAGGTTGCCCGAGACCGCAGATGCCCACTATACTCTGGCTTGGGCAGATCTGGTGCCTACAGGACGAGTAAGACGGCTCTCGGCTAACCGATCGGCGAAGCGCCCCTGCGGCACTGCAAAGATGCATAATTAGACTACGACGTGGACCGTGCAAACCGCAAAGGCTGAACATTAAGATCAGGATCGACAGGTGTGACTTGCCCTAGGAGTTAAGGCGTGGGAGCAGAGTATTGTAGCTGGTCCACCACTGACTACCTTATTCCTAGACGAGAAGGGATTGGCGCGAGTCCCTGAAACATTCGATCGAGCGAATGATAGATACTGCTGTTCATAAAAGCCGCTCGACTCCGCCCACGTCGTCCGATGCATGTTGATCCCGATTCAGCTTCCCGCATGTTGAAGCTGAGCCCTACCCTGAAATCTCGGTCAAGACCGGATCAGGTACCAAGCCTCTTTTGGTCAATGAAACAAGGTGTCACTTGAGACGAAGCTTCGTCTCCACTATTATTGTTGTAAAACCCACCAGTATATCAAATTTATCCGGACTTGCCCCGTACCGGCATCGGGCGGCGCAGGCGTTCTCCTGCGTTAGCCCATATGTGATAACGCCGTCACCGTGGATTGACATGTTGGGAACCATTCAATTGGATCAGCGGTATATCCATTAATCCACTGTACAAGGCACAGGACGTGGGAAACACTGCCTGGCCCCCAATTAAGGAAACAGCAAGGATACATCCACTGCTAGTACATACAGTAGTGGTTTCAAGCAGAGTCCAAAACATTGCCAATGTAGCCTCGGTCCTACAAGATAGAAAGAGCCTTCACGACGAGGTAGATCAGGCTTGAATTGGAAATTAACCCAGGCGCAACAGCCTCATAGACACGGGAAGGTCTGGCGAGGGCCGCGAGACGAAGCGAAGCGAAGAGGGTCATTTCAGGTCCCCCGAGGGAAATGGGTAGGTGATTATCATGTACTATTAGAAAGGATGCCCCGGAGCTGGATGCTATGGGTGTTTGTCTTTCTTGAATATCCATGTTCGTTTATATGACTGCTTCAATGAAGTTGCTCTCCCTCTCCGTGTGGCTGGGGCTCCTGCTAGCTGGTGTCAGCTATGCTGCCCCGGCCAGCCCAGCTCTAGGAAATGGCAATGACACCGTCTTTGGACCTGTTAATGACGCCCTGGTGGCTCGAGCAGTTCTTGAGAAGCGCGAGGTCTTCTTCAGTTGCAGCGATCAGCGATTCTCGGTGCATCTCACCCAGGCAATCCACGACGCAAGAGAAATTGTAAGTGGCGACCCGGTCTTCCATTTTCACCTTACCGGCCGGCTATCTATATATGCAAATTCCGGTTCATTAACGGCTGCAACCAGATCAGTAACGCAGTGGACCACCTCGAGCTTGCCATCAGCCTCTACAACGAGGACGGCTCTGGCCGACTCAAGGAGAGCAAGGACGAAAAATCCAAGCGCACATTCGACGAGCACAATGCATTCATAACGTACTCACAGTTTATTTCGCAGCTAAGGTGGACTGACCCAAAAGCGGCGGCCAAGGATAAGGCAGGGCTACAAAAGATCAAAGGGACAAGGGACCTTGCCAAGTCGCTCGTGAAGCAGTACGACAATTATATTGCTGGGCAAAGCGTGCCATGGCTGCGTGATGGTATCCCGTATGTTCGGATTTATTGTAATGAGGAGGAATATCTGTCTGCTCAAGACAGCCAGGGGCGCACATACGCGGAGGGTTCGTTATCATCTCTACTGGCTCTCCTGAGCAACTCCCCAGCCAAGTTCCAATCCAAAAGCTAACTCTGACCAGCTCACCCCGGGGAACAAAATTGTAAGTACAGCCTTTACGGGCCGGAATCCTCCTACAGGAGTAAGGAAGCAAAAGGCTAACTGACACAACCGCAGGGCTCAATACCCAATTGGGTACAATGTATCAGCTCCTCGAAACAGAAGGGTTCGAAATGAACAGGAAGGAGGTCTGGGTGCCACGGAAAGATGTCTGTCCACTCCGTCGCGGCCCAACGCATTATCGATTCGGTCTAGTACCTGCAAGACAAGGAATCAAGGCGTACGTGAGTCACCCACGCATGGGACTCGTCGAGGAGACAATGACCTTCTGCCCGGCGGAGTTCGAACGGTGGATTGCGTTCAACGATGATCGGATAGCGCAGGGAATCCATTACCGTGACCTGCATGTCAAGATCGGGGAAGATCCGAGTGAAAGGCAGATACAGGCAATAGACACACTCTTGGCGTCACCAGAGGTCAACGCCGAGATCGGATTTAGTAGGGGGATGATGTGGCTGGGGAACTTTTTGACGGCGACGATGATCCACGAGTCAACGCACTCCCAGGCGTTTGTGGGTGGCCAGAACACGTTGAGTATGTTTCTTCCGTCTTCGGCTTTGGGCCTTAAGACCCTTGCACCTTCTTACTGACACTGTGCTAGTTGACGTGCAGTGCGACGGCGGCATCGTCTCGACGGATGTTCAATGCATGAGGAAAATCGCCAGCGGTGAGGAAGGGGCTAAAGATGGAGACCCCCAGGGACACAGGGACGCAGAAATGTTTTCTGCTTATGCCATGGGTAAGTCATGCTTCTGCTGCCGGGAAAGAGTCAGTCGTTGACTAGCTGTTCTGTCCAGCGATGTACACCAATGCAGTATTCTGGTACAGATACAAGATGCCTCGCGAGAGGGATATCTAGGCAGATTAATACTCCGTACCTAGGTCGTCAAATGTATGACCATAATACAGCCTAGAGCAAGTTATGGTATTTAGTCACTGTAGTTTGCTCATTGCATGTGAATCATATCTAGAATGTCATTCAGATGGCCGAACATCAGAGGTCCTCATCCTCACTGCTCGGCAGTGCGTAAGATGGATTATAAAAACTCGCTGGTGGTATAGTGTATCCCTCTCCGAAGGACAGCCTGGTTCCTGGCCAGCTGTCGTATGCGAAGTCAAGCCCGGCGTCGGCAAACAGAGATCTCACAGCAACTTCAGCATTCAGTTTGGCTTTTCTGTCCCATCTCACCTCCATCAGGTCCTGAAACTGTCCTTTGAGGGCGGCCTCACCAAGACCAAGCAGGCCCTGTTCCAGCCGCGGGAGGTCCTTATCAATACGCCCGGCAAGGTGTAGGGAGGTTAGGCTGGCGGGGAGAATTTGGACTAAGAGCTGAGATTCATCCGTCCAACGGTGGTCGAAGAACCGGCTGTGGAATTCGTCCAGATTCAAGAAGAGGTGTTTCAGGGCAGTAAGCTCTCGAAAGCTGAATGTGCTCGGGGTGGCTGGTTCCCCACCCCGGTATCGGAGATCGATATGCAGCGATTCGAGTGTTTTGCTGTAGCGGGTGAGATATCTCGCAGCATTGCGGAGCTCGAAATGATCACTGCAGTCCCATCTCCTATCTTCTCCATAATCGCCAAAGTGGAGGCCTGCCTCGTACGTAAAGCTTCGTAAACTGTTGGAAGAGTCAAGTATTTTTTCAAGGCCTTTCTCGTTAAGACGACTAGACGTGATTCGAATATGCTTCAGACGGGGCAGAGAAGGGAATGCAGCCCGTTCGCGAGTCCAATAGCACTTATGGAGGTTAAGCGTCTCAAGACAGGGGGAAAATTTCAGGAGATCTCGGGCATTGCTGGAAAGATCGAAACGTCTCTCAGCATGGCGCAGCACCGAAAGATTTATAGTTCTCACCGGCAGTTGTGAGATTCCCGCAGCCGAGAGGGTTTTAGAGTGAAGAGCCATTTTGTGTGAATCTGGACCAAAGAAAAGGCTGCAATATTCCAGGTTTGGTAGCGCTGCAAGCAAAAGAATAATCAAGTGTTTCGCTGATAGTCGTCCGGGGCGTTTGATGTTTAATGCAGCCCCAACCTCGCGGAGAGTGTCGACAGCCTCATCCTCCAGGATGGAACGCCTCAACGTTAGCGTTAACCGACCATTCCTGGCTTCGAGGAAGGCACGATCAAGCTCAATTTCAGGGGGCATCAGGAGACCGTTGTCATCTGGCGTCGGGCCGCGAGCTTCCCGTTCTTTTCGCTTGTTCTCCAAGGCTTCGTAAGAGGCTTGGAGGAGATGCGGCGCTATATGAATCCGCTTCACGAATCCAGCCAGGTCTCGCCGCTGAGCGACTGTTCGCAAGAACGAAAGAAGCCGGCCATCCCACGTATAAAGCTCGGAGTTCCACGAATCACCGTAGCCAAGCATAAATTCATGGTATAAAATGGGTTGAATGGCGTTGCATAAACGCTTAGACACCAGGCAAAGGGAGACAAGCGGCTGTAGTTTCAACGAGTACCAAGATGGCTGGTCGCTTTTTTGTTGATGAAAGCGAAACTGGGCATCTGGCGGTTCTAATATGCCTGTATTGCGGCACTCACAGCCTAAGTAGCCTAGTATCATATGTAGCAGCTCAGGAGGAAGGTGATGAAGTGTCGTCGACATGCTGCTAGTGTGTAAGAAAAGAATTGAGGAAAAACAGAAGAGAAACAAAAGAGAAGTCGATTTAACGCAGAAAGAGACCCCCTGAGACGCATGAGTGCCTCGGTGCCTTGCTGCCTCAGGTATACAGCATCCGATCTGGCAAGAGCAGTGGGCGCCATATCTTAGGACATTATTGGTCGATAGAAACATTCACTAGCATAGGTACTGCAGGTTATCCCGTGTCCATTTATACAGTTGCAGGCATGTATATACCAGGTGCATGCGAGCTGGCGCTGCTCGTAGCTAACTATCCTATACACTTTATACAACCAGCCCAAAGTTAGACCGCCGCTTAATTTACAGACGGTAGAGCCTTGACTGATTTAACACAGCCGCTTGATAGTAACGACAAGTCCTGCTGAACAAGCATGAACCTCGCTCCCAACCCATTGACTATCCAGTCCTGCAATGCCGGATTGTCATAGACGCCCGCCACACCAAACACCTTCCCATGGACACGACAAGCCTGGCTGATCTTCTCAAGCGACGACCGATACTCAGACTTATCAAACTGCCCGCCAATGCCCAGATCGATGGTGAGATCCATCGAGCCTACCAAGACAACTTCCACGCCTTCGACGGCGGCAATCTCATCTACGCGTTCCACGGCACCCCTGCTCTCGATCATAGCGAATACAGTGGACCCCGACTTATTGCAGAATTCAATCGTCTGATCTACTGCCATCCCGCGCATTCTGAAAATCGGCATCTGGCCTGTCATGGACCTGCAGCCGAGCGGGGGGTACTTGCTTATCTTCACGGCTGCCTTTGCATCATCTGTTACTGGGTTAGTAGGGCCGACCTTGCTCATGTAGTTCAATAGAGTGTTCAGACCTGCATTATGAATATGCGGAAAAACAACACCCATAGCGCCTCCATCCAGAACGCGCTGTACATAGCCATTTCCGCACTGGTGCGGTACACGCACGAACGGGGTGATTCCGCATAAATGCCCGACGTTGCAGAGATTACTTGTCTCGGCCAGCGTCAGCCAGGCGTGTTCCAGGTCGATGAAGAGGCAGTCGAAACCGGCGTTGCGTGCGATTTGTACGACTTGTGCGTTGGGTGATATTTTGATTCCGAATGCTTTGCAGAGTTGCCCTGAGGCGGTGCGGGTTTCGAGGGTGTTTGTGTAGAAAGATGTCATGCTGATGGAATATTTAAGTGAGATGCTTTCTGATCCATTGACAGTTGCTACTATGTTCTTGTGCTATTTATTGGAGAGAGGACTTCGGAGGACCATTCCGAACCACGCCATGTCCGAGATGGCCTGAGTCGAGGGATTCGGCTGGGATGTGGAAATAGCTGAATTCTATTGTCCAGCCTCCAATGTATATAACTAGGAAATACTATCTAGAAAAAAGCTCTGCAATCCGTTCAATGCCAACATTTCCTCCACTCAGAATGATACCAACATCCCAACCAGCCTCGCCCGCTGTACGCTCCACCATCTCCCTGAACTCCTCGTTATACAGAGCAACAGCCAGAGGAACCGCAGCCGCAGGCTCAACAACCAGCTTCAGCCTCTCAAATATAAGCTTCATGGCATCCAGAATCTCCTCCTCGCTAACAGCATACAGCATATCCACCAGCCGCCGCTCGTAGATAACCTCCCACGGATAAGCCCCCAACTTCCCAACAAGGCCGTCTGCAATCGTGTTTGATGCCACATGCGTAATCCTCTTCCCAGAGAGAAACCCTCGTCGTCCATCATCCGCCCCTTCAAACTCCGGTTCAGCCCCATACACCCTTATCCCAGTCCCCTCACAGCTCAGAGCAGTCCCAGAGAGAAGGCCACCCCCGCTACTCGGCGAGATGATAGCATCCAGCTTCGGAATCTGCCCCTGCATCTCCAGACCTACAGTTCCCTGCCCGAGAATCACATCCGGGTGGTCGTAGGGCGGGAGCAGTCGGGCCCCTGTCTCCTCGACGATTCGCGCTGCGACAGCCTCGCGGTCAAACCGGCCGCTGATAGTCAGTTTGGCGCCGTAGCCCTCGACAGACTTAATCTTGACCGGGCTGCTGGTTTCGGGCATCACGATGTGCGCGGGCATTTTGCTCTCGCGGGCTGCTAGGGCGACTGCCTGTGCATGGTTACCTGACCAGACATTCGTTAGAATAACCAAATAACTAGACCAAACGCATAAATAACAGAGAAACAGAATAGAAGATCATACCAGCACTAAACCCAACAACACCCCTACTCTGACCACCACCCTCAATCCATCCAGGCTCCTGCTTGAGCCTCTCAATAGCGTGGAATGCGCCCCGGACCTTGAACGCGCCGACCCGCTGCTGGTTCTCGCATTTGAACCATAGCCTGAGAACGGGTTTTGCGTTCTTTCGCGGTGTTGATGCGAGTTGGTTCAGGAATGTGCTTGTGACGACGGGCGTGTGGTGGACGAGAGGTTTTATTATCTCGTGCGCGTCAATGACGGACTGCCGTGTAAGGGGCGCGCATGTTGCTGGGTCTGCCATGGTTAATGACGATGGGTGGTTTTTGGTGAATTCAAACCCGGTAGTGAGGTTGATAGGTTTGACGGAAAATATTCCGTGCCATTATTCTGGAGCGTATTGCGGGGTTCGATCGGTCTTGGTGTTGGAGTCGATGGTGTGCTCGGAGTTCTTCGCCGAAGCTGTCAATTAGGGCAACCTGCCATGTAGACGATCTAGTTGAGGGGTCCTCGGAATAACCATCAGATCATCACCGGTGTAGACCTCGCATCCTAACAAAATAGCCAGTGCTCTACCACCTCGCCAGACCGACGCGAGTAAGGGAATTCAACGCACTTTATGTCTACGGTGTACGGTAGATCGGATGAAATGTGATCGGGATATTCAGGTCGGCGAACTGGATACTGGTTATTCCAGCCCAGATCAAATACGCGGTGCACTGGCAGCTAAAATTCAAGTATGTCCAATCATACAAGCTCAGTCCCACAGGTTCGTGAACTCTGTAGGATGCACTCAGCTCATTATATACTCTCGGAACCCCCTCCGAATGCCGATAAAGGATTGCGGGGTAGAACCACTCGTGTTGGAGAGCTTGGCCTCTTCTGCCTCGTACTGACCCATTCTAGCCCCCAACAAAGAATTGATGCGGGCTTCTGCTATCTAATCTTCGCTACTCCAATCCAGCTTATCTTCTCGGTCATCACTCCCGACCTCCTCAAACCTGCGTCCCCTCCTTCGTACAACACTTACCAAGCGGACTCACATACGGAAGTCTCTTTCATATGCTTCTTTTGATTTATGATGCCCCAGGTAACATCCGACGATGCCTCGAGGTCCGAATACCAGCCAAGCCCCATCTCGGCGGTCAACACCGAGCCGTACTCGTGCTACGACGAGAGATCCAGCTAAAGTGATTACCGCGTGGGTTCTCCAAATAGCAATTGATGCTAGGATAATGTAGTTAACGGATTGCCTAGCTGCCTGACGTGCCGCCAGCGGAAAGTCAAATGCTCCGGCACAAATCCGTGCTCTTACTGCTCGAAGCGCGGGCTAGACTGTAGCTTCTCCGAGCATGGGAAGAGGAGAGCATACTCAGTAGCGTACTGTGCCCTGTTTTAGTGTCTTGGTAAAGGATTGGCTGACTGGTAATAGGAGAATCGAGTATCTGGAAGCGCGCTTGGCTAGTTATGAGAATGCAACTCCGGTGCTAAGCCCTGGTATGTAGTAGTCGCGGATTCACTCCGGCTTAACGTGTAGATGGCTAATATATGAATCTACTATCCAGTCTCACAAACAAACGAGGCAGTCCGTCCACCGCTTGAGGACATACACCCAAGCGCAAGGACGCCCGCTCCATCAAGAGCTCGACGGAGCTCTACACGAATTGGCAATAACTCGTTTCTCGTAGACTCACTGGGCCTCCCGCCTGCAGTTTCTCGTCCAGAACTGGAAGAAAATGCTACTACATGCGCGTCCGAACCATCGCCAGTTTCAGGTAAGTCCAGTAATAGCTCTTATCCTCCGTGCTTCTAATGGTTAATATCTTTTAGCGATTGCTGCAGACTCCTCACTGAGCTCTAGCTATGCCTTTGGATCCAGGGTACAAAGTCTGCTCGATGGATCCAGATCAGCTCCACGTCGGGACTATGCTGCGCTTACCACCGACCAGCTACTACTACAACCACAACCTAGGACCACCCATGTATTCGACATCCCTTCATTACCCACTGAGCAAGAAGCGTTCGGGCTACTAGAGACGCTTGTAACATATATCGGGCATACTCAGAACTACGTCGACGCGCGCGAAATCTCCGACAAAATCGGCCTTCTCTATGCAAATAAACAGGACACCACAAACGCCGAAAGTCTATGGACTCTGGAGATTCTCCTAATCTGTGCAATTGCACGACTCTTCAAAGGCGACTTTGGAGGCGATGAACATAGAACCGACCCATACCCAGGCTATGTCCTGTTTGACTTTGTCAGGGACCGCATTCCACCTCTGGGCCAGTTGTATAGAGTTGGACGGGTTGGTGTTGAAGTTCTCGCGCTGGTTGCTGTATACCTCCAGAATATCTACTGCAAGGAGGAGGCATATGTATATGTATGTACCAGCCATCTCAATACGCGTTAACCTCTAACCCTATCTATAGATAAGCACCGCTCTGCGACTCGCAGTTTCCCACGGCTATCACCGCCAGTCCACCACTGGGCGGTTCTTGCAGTCCGAGGCTACGCATATAAATCGTCTATGGTGGTCGATTTACTCCCAGGAGAGGTATCTTACCTACATTCGTTCCCACTTGCGCGCCCCCACTGACCGCAGATCGAGCACAGACGTATAGCAGCTGCCACCGGAAGCCCCCAGGGTATCAGCGATAGCGTCATCGAGCAGCCGCTACCAACAGACTCTATTGGATTCACCCCGGCCGCGCCGATGCGCACAAGTATAAAGCTGGCTCGCGTTTACGGGCAAATAATGACTGGTGTGTCTTGTTATAATACACCCAGGGCTTAAGGCTAATATTACGCCTGTAGTGCTTTACGGCTCAACGCTTCAGACCGAGGATACCTTCATCTCAAACGTGCAAAGCATCATCAGAAGCTTGTATGATATTTCAGATGAAATCCCGCTGGAGCTCACAACCGGTATGCCGAAGCTGGGGCCCGAGTTGTCGTTGAGGACCTCTGCTGCGCTGCATTTGATGTTTTACCAGGTACGTTTGAAGTCCTGCTGCTGCTGCAGGTACTTTAGGCATTTAACAGTTTATAGGCCCTCCTGCTAACTATCCGCCCCGTCATGCTACACATCGCCCAATTAATCCTCACTGGAAAGCCACCGCACCCTGGGATCCTCTATTCCTCACCATTAGGAAAGCTCTGTCGAACATGCACAGAGGCCGCAAGAAGACTCCTGAAAGTCCTAATGACACTCCGACAACATAACTGCATAGGTTGGTCCACCAAACCGTTCAGGGCCTTTCCTTTATAAACAAACAAACTACAGTGCTAACTAAGAGGAAATAATACAGCCCTCTTCGGCTTCTTCGACTTCGACGGCATATTCTCCGTAACCTTCATCATGATCCTAACCGCAATCCTAGACTCCGCATGCAAAGACCCAGCGCAACAGATCCACCCGGCGCCTGGTCTCGCCGAAGCCCTCGATTTGATCCAATACGTCGCAAATAGCCACAATACATTCGCGGCGCAGTGGCTGCGTGAGATACGAGGGACCTGGGCGCAGCTTTGTACTCGGCTTGATATGCCGGAACGGTATAGGGCTATTGAGAGGAGGTTAGGATCCAGACCTAGGGAAAGCTCCACTGGGTATCGCGGGAACGGCTCGCCGCTGGATACAGCGGAGTCTGTCAACGCGTCCTCGTTGTTTCCCGCTCGAGCGGGACCTGTTCGGAGTGGTAGTGGTGGTAGTGGCAGCGCCGAATACGAACAAAACACTACACCGGTTCGCAGCGGTGACACGGTTGGAGCTGATTTCTTGAACGGGGATTCAGCTGCTGTACCAGATATTGGCGGTGGTGCACCAGATCCCCAGTCCCAGTCCCAGTCTATTCTCGCGGACTTGGATGTCTGGAGTGATATCAACCACCTGTGGGCGCCTCTTCCGGAGGATTGGGGGGAGGTGTTTCAGAACCAGAACCAGAACCAGAACCAGAACGAGAACGACAACGATGATGCGGCTGCTAATGCGATCCCGCAAAGTCTGTATCAGAATATCTACGGCAGTAGGGAGTGGACATTTACGGGCGAGGATATGGGTGATTTTGCGGAGTTGGGGAGGCATGTTGGTGGTGCTTCCTTGTAGGTCGGGGGTTGGATGGCCTATCCTTTCCAAGTAGTCCTGTCTCGGTGCACTCGAAGTCAGACATATTGAGCGCAGGTGAATCCATCGAGGGTAATCTCGTATCCCAAGAATTCATCTTCGGTGTTCAGCCCCGAGAGTGCTCGGCATCGTGGTATCTTCGCCGAATGGAGTTAATTCGGACATAACGGCCGACATATGTAGATGTACGGTGTTGGACTTCCAAGGTCTGCGTCGCTTCACCTGGATGTTTGTGTCCATAACTTCATCTATGACAGTGACAATGGACCCAAAAGCAGAAGGAAAACGCACAGGCACCGCCGCACGCCTACAAGCCCGGCACAACGAGATTCCTGGCTCAACACTGGAATAGCCACTGGAGCCTACTGTAACCTCGTCGTTCTACCACAGGAATTCGCAGCGGACTTTCGATAGCTGTGTCTCCGCAACCCAGTTTGTTTACCCCTACTAGGAAAAAAAGGCCCCGGAACACGGGAGAGCAAGTTGGCAACCGGCAGCGACATCAGCACCGATATCCCGCGATACAGCATCTACAAGGACGGTGAATTACACAGCGAAGGCGTCTCCAATATCACCGCGGAATGGAGCGAAAAGTACGTTCGCGTCTCACGGCCCGGAATATGGCTGAGGGGAAGGCGCCTCCTGTCTATGTGACCTCTGTCCAGCTTAATTCCAGTGGCGTTATCACTGGCTGTATGGTCGTTAGTATGTGCTGGTACAGGGAAGAGGATATACCTCGGGTCCAGGCTATCACGGCGCGCTTCAGCAGACAGCATGGCGAGCCGGTGGCATGGGGTTGGGAGGGGCCGAGTATCTAGGGGCTGCGGATCGGGTTAAAGCCAAGGCTGTAGACTTTGGAGAGTGGGTTGAGCCCGTTAATGGCGAAGTTCCTGTATTTTAGGGATGTGGTGTCACAGAGGAGATTGCTCTCGTCAATGGCACATTATTCAGGGTGCGTATGGTTTTTTTGCTGTATTCCGCCGTTGTTGACTGATATATTCTGCAGAACTATGTTCGTCACCAACCTTACGGCGGAAGAGGTGGAGAATGGCCCAGGAGTGTAAGCTCTCTCGCCGGCTGTTACGGAAGGTGTGCGGGACAACGGCATGGCTTGATCCACATCGCCAACAAGGTCTTCCGCTGGGCGCTGAATCAGGAATTCTTGGTCAACAGGCCGCACTTCACCATATAACGGAGCGAGGTCCGTTCCACCCTGGCGGACGGGATGCTAGCGAGACTGGGATTTGGCATTGGGCGCGCGCAATGGTCAATAATGCATGTTTCATATTGCCAAGGGGTGGTGTGCTCTAGTAGACACGATCACATTCACGGGTCGGTTCTCGCAGCTGGCGGCAGTTTCGGTCTTCATCTGCCGGCTGCAGGGTTGACTGCTACATCACCTTGGTGATTGTTGCTGATGCAGAGTTGTGGATAATGGATCAAGTGGACCATTCTGGTTCATCTGGAGTTCGGCAGAAAGAGCGTAACTCCGGGCAGCATTATTCAGCAAATACGCAGCTGTATCGTAATATATTTATTCAGTATGGGGACCAGGGCGGTGTACGCAGCCCGTACACGCCCCGCCACGTTGCGGCAGAACGGCAAATAAATATTTCTCCTCATGCCCCTCGGTTCCCCTCATTCATCTCTCAACATTTCACAACATCTTCTCTTCAACCCTTCAACCTCAATCTCCTCTCAATAAAATGGCTTCTAACGCGCCTGGAGCTTGCTGTGCCTCTGGCTTCCGCCACGAGGGCACCCCCGTCGGCGAGACCAAGAACATCAATGGGAGTCAGTGACCCCGCCTCTTTGCCCTCTTTGCGCGCCTGTGCCTAACATCCGCTCCTTGCAGCCGAGACATACATCGTCTACCCCAAGGGCAACCAGTCCCCCGAGAAGGCCATTGTCATCCTCAGCGACATATTCGGCATCTACGTCAACGCCCAACTTCTCGCCGACGAATACGCCGATAATGGTTACCTCGCCGTGATCCCTGACCTCTTCCGCGGCGACGCCATCAAGCTCGCCGATATGGAGTCTGGAAAGGCCGACCTCCCTTCCTGGATCCCCAACCACCAGCCTTCCGCTGTTGACCCCGTTGTTGAGGCTACCATCAAATACGTCCGCCAGGACCTTGGTGTAAAGCGCGTTGCTGGTGTCGGGTACTGCTTCGGTGGCAAGGTGTGTAAACTCTTCCCCGTCAAACTAAGACCAAACTAACAATCGCACAGTCTGTCTGCCGCTTCCTGAAGCCCGGAAAGCTTGACGTTGGATACACTGCCCACCCCTCGTTCGTCACCGAAGAAGAGCTCGGCGCTGTCTCCGGTCCCCTGTCCATCTGCGCTTCTGGTGAGTTATCCATTCTCCTTAGCAGTATATTATACTAACGAGCGATAGAAATCGACCAGATCTTCACCACTGAGCAGCGCCACAAGTCCGAGGAGATCCTCGCCAAGACCGGCCAGCACTGGCAGATCAACCTCTACAGCGGCGTCACCCACGGCTTCGCTGTCCGTGCCGACCTCAGCAACAAGCACCATAAGTTCGCCAAGGAGCAGGCTTTTGCCCAGGCTATTAGCTGGTTCAACCAGTACGTGTAAATATCGTCCGCGGATGTATAGCGTGGACTATATATGAGGAATGAATACTTTATTATATTATAACGTTCTTGTATGCTTGGGTGTCCACTGCCATAGACAGTGTAGCCCTGGTTGAAGTTGACAAGCTCCCGTTAGATTCCAGGAACTTAAAGCATCACACAATAAATCATAAACACGTTTGTGTAGGTAATCATTTACATTTGTATTGAATAGCCGGTTCGGATTTCTGATGCTGAGGCGGACTGACCAGGGCTGTCTTGCTACTGTGTAATTCATCTGAAAGTTCGGGCCATCTGTGGAGAACGCAGTGTTGTTTTCATTGCAGCGAGACCAGACATGCACGACGCTTACTTCAGGTTCTCGTATGAGAACGTTTCCAGGTGGAAATCCCTTTCGCTACATGGTATTGCCGTCTTTGGAATAACTCCAAGCCCTCTCAAATTCATGCCAACCCCCAGGCGGTGCGTCCCACATGGCCAATTCACGAACCACTGCCTCGTAGTATCCATCGCTGGGCATATTTCCCTGACAGACATTTCCTCCAACAGCAATGTTAATGAGGATTCTAAACTCACTCATCCTCCGCGTGCCAGGTGGCTTCTCCGCTCTCATAACAGGCCTCCCATCAATCAGCCAGACCAGACGTCCCCGACTCGTTGCCTCATCCTCATCCCAGATAAAGTCATACCGCACCCCCACCGGCGACGTAATGTGAGGGATCGGTGTCTCAAGCACACGATGCTTATCCCAGTCCTCGCCATTGAAGTGTCCCCAATGCAAACAGGTATGGTTAATCGCATCCCCATTCCACGCCTCCATGATATCGACCTCACCATCCTCAGGCCACCTAAACGGATCTCTAGGCAGCAGCCAAAACGCCGGCCAAATCCCCCTTGCCACCGGCGCCGTGATTCTAGCCGACAGACAGCCCCTCGCTCGACCGAGGGTATGGTGACTCGAAAGCCTAGCGCTTGTGAATTTCTGCGCCGGGTCAGGATGGCCGTGGTTGATCAGCGCTCGCACGATCAGTGCATCGCCCTGCGGGGCATGGAATGAGTTTTGCGGGCTGGAGACATAATTCTGCGCCTCGTTGTTGCCCCAGCCGTGTTGGCCCTGTTCGTGGTGGAAGTTGGCGGATACCGGGACTTGGGGGTGGAGATTGGGTTGCCAGTATATCTGGGGTTGTTGCGCATAGCCATAACTTGGTGGTGCTGGTGGTGCTGGTGGTCGTGTGGAGGCTGGAATTGGCGGTGGGGGAGGAGGCCTGGTATAGGATTGTCCTGGCTGGGAGGAATTGGTGAATTCTCCCAAGGCTTTCTCTGCCTTGCCGATGATGCCCTGGAAGGCCTGTCTGAGTGGCATGTTGAACGAGCTGTAATGGCACCGCAATGGACACAGTGGGGGCGCGGAAGGGAGACAACACAGCAGCAAGCAGCACTGACGTCATTGTTTATCGGGTGTCTCTGCCCCAGGCACACATTCCATGCAAACTGTGCAACCCTCATTGAAAATGGCCAACCTGAACATTAGCATAATCGGTTATTTCGAACACCACGTCCCTCTACTCAATCTTTAGCATGGAAGAACCATACCAGGACCATACCCCCCAAGAACCCTCCAGAGCAGAGCGCTTCCATGCCACACACCTCGCCGCCCGGCACGGCAACTACCACCAGTACTACGCCAAGTTCCGGGCACCCACAGTCCCCGATGAACGCCTTTCACTTCTCCCACCAGACGTCCTGCACAATGCACGGGTCATAGACCTGGGCTGCAACGCAGGGAAACTCACCCACGAGGCAATCACGCACTGTGGCGCAGCGGCCGCCGTGGGCGTCGATATCGACCCGTGGCTGGTCGAGCAGGCCAAGACAGCGTACCCGGACGGGCCGTGCACGTTTGAGCACTTTGATTTCGTGGATGCGGCTGCGTATAGGGGTACGGCGCTGGGGACGTTCGATGTTGTCTTGTTGCTTTCCGTTACTAAGTGGGTTCATTTGAATAGTGGGGATGAGGGGATGTTGGCGCTGTTTAAGCGTATACGGAGTATTTTGAATGAGGGGGGGTATTTGGTTGTTGAGCCGCAGCCGATGAGCAATTATGCGAGGGCTTCGAAGAGGAATAAAGAATTGAGAGAGACGTATAAGAATATTCAGATTAAACCGCCATTCGATGAGGAGTTGAAGGCGCAGGGGTTTGAGAGGATACTTGAATTCGAGAGGGATGAGGAGGGCTTTGCTAGGCCTGTACATATTTGGAGAAAAAGTATCATGAGACCCCAAATGAACCAAACGGATTGACTTTGGGAAGATGTAGAGGTCTTATCTACTTCTCGTTACCATTAGGGCGAAGGAAAGCAACAAATCAGGAGAGCACCATATCATGGCACTTGTATTCAGTCCAGAAATCGGCTCCTCGCTGAAGGACTGCTTTATGCAATTGGGAAGATGCTTGCGATTTATATCTACTTGATGCTGCGGAGCCCGGTGTGAGGATAGCGTCATGAGAGATAGTATTTATAGTAGAGCTGTAGTTAAGGACCAAAGGGTAGGCATCTGTAGTCTCGGCCAGTCTTGGTGATATTCTCATCTCCAATCCCCACTGCATAAGCCCATACTAGCCGAGTCGAGCGAACGGTTCACGGGGATTCTTAATCAAAGACCAATGAGCTGTGAAATGATTTGCTTGGCCTAAAACAAGCAAAGAAGTGCTGGATAAACCGCGTTTCACATGCGACATTTCCTAAAGCTCCCGGCAACACTGCGTTCGTCAGGAAGCTCTGTCGACGACACAGCCTCAAAGACTCTCTCTTCTGCAACCAATACCACGAACCCCTTGAGGCACGCCCCTTCGATGGCACCTGAGCAATATGCAACTGTGCCTTGGCAGACGGCTTGTGGCCAATTGAGTGGGCGATCTGGACGATCGAATACGAGGTTCAAAGGCGTTATCACTCCCGCTGTTGGACCCGAGGTAGTTAGTAACTATGCCGTGGGCGTACTCCCAATGCTTGCCTCCTGATAAGTGCCCGTATCTCTAAGCTGGCTGGCTGTCGACGGGTGGAGTGAACCTGCAGCACTTGTTCGCATTTATACGGCGCATCAACAGCGCCAACAAGTCCACGATGAAAACAATTGTTACATCAACGCCGCTTTCCCCGTGGACTCAGACAGATTTTGTCGGGTTTTATCATACTGGAACGAGAGGTGAGTTACTCCTTCGCCGCTGAGCAGTTGTTACTTGTTCGACTTTGGCGGCCGCATTGCATTGCATATCTGATATAATTTCCTCCTACTCCGTAGTGCAGCCCCTTACATGCCACCCGTCATACACCTTTGGACTTAGGACCGAGTCCGATAATAACGGCGCGTGCTGTCAGACCTTGAGCGATGAATCGGAATCGGAATCGGAATCATGCTACTACGCAACGAGATGCACGGATGGGCTGCAGGTGTTTAAGGATGGGAAAAGCGCCAGTTGGTGAACACCCCCATTCGCCCGTTTATACCAGCTAGCTCGATAATGAAATAAGGCAGATAGCTAATGTATGGCAACTGAATACAGCGATGGTGGCGTTCCCTGCGTTGAGGTACCCCTTTATGAATGGGAGACATCAACGGACAGTGGCTGGAGCGTGACGCTGGCGTGGTGCTTCACGAATTTCGGTAGCGAACTGGCCTCGGCTTTTTACTATAACGCCATGACTACATACTCGACTACAGGTATGCTTTCCTTCTCTATATTTCGGCGCCGGCTAACCGGTAGGTACCAGTCAGTAACGACTACAGAGAGACAACGTCCACCTCGGAGCCTGAAGCGAGGACGACGCCGCCAGAAGTATCACGAACCGACTCGCCAACTACTGAGGAGACCGGCACGGACAGGACAGATATAGCCCTGGGTGGGGCAGGTAAAGGAGATGGCAATGATGGGGGATCTGGGACGAATATCGGGGCTATTGCGGGAGGCGTAGTTGGCGGTGTCGTAGGGCTTGCGCTCATCGTACTGGGTGTATGGTATGCTGGGACGCAGTATAAGGCCAAGGGTAAAGAGATGAGGGAGCTTGGAATAGGATATGTGGACGGACGTTGAACCAAGGCAATTAACCAGTGGGCTTACACACCGGCGTGGTTAGAAAAAAGGTCGGCATGTCCACAGAATTTAGTTAGTTAGTTAATGCATCGGCTGACACATCAGCCCACCAACCAAGTGAAAGTCCCACATTTTCGATTTTCCTCGCTCGTTCCTGAATCCGATCGCCACCAACATTTCCCCACAACGCCCTTGCAAGTAGTCCGTGCTTCTACACCGTGGAGAAAGACAGCCTGAGCCTTGAAAGCTCATCCAACCCGAGACGTCGTGTTTTTGTCCCTTTATCTCCTCGTTTTTGCGACTTTCCTCGCTTGTGTTATCCTCTCTTTTTTTTACCATTACCGTCAAGGGTGCACCGTACGGTTCATCCTTTTCCGTGGAAGCCAAGGTATCCCTTTCGACATATAAGGCCGAACTGTATAGCTCAGATACAGTTCAGCCTGCTTTTCTAAGGTACAGATGGCAGAAACAGCATTTCCAGAAGTTGAGCACGAGGGACGCCCCGATCTGATTCGGAAGTTAGCCAAGCTCCTCGACGACGAGCTTGTTAATGCTGGATTTTGGGCTTGTTTATGGCTTTCGGACATGGTCACACTCGAACATCGTGTTAACGGTTCGTGTCGACGTTCGATCCCTCCGATCCCGTGCCAGGAAGCGTTTGTGGAGATATGGAGTGGGGCAGAATGCTTAAGATGTGTAAGTTTGAAGCACTCCTGCTGAAGTGTTATTGTTCTAACGGTATTACTTGCACTAGGGGCCACACGGGATAATACATCGTAGCAAGCGTCAGAGGCAGCATCGCAGAGTAAAAAGCGCAAGTCTGAGGCTGGGACCTCCCTTGACCTGGGAGCCAGCAAGATCCCACACATAATGACATCGCAGGAGGAAGATCTGGCCATGGCCGTGCCAATAAACACCGGCCCTTCAGAAACGCAGCAGCCCACCCCAGCAACTCCCGCCACACCCGGGACGTCAAGGGAAGCGAGCCCTGAAAGAAAACGCCGTAATCGCTCCACTCTGATGGCCCAGAAGGTACGTCTAACTATGCATACCTTCCTCATTGCTACCGCTATTAACATAGTTTAGTGTAAGATCAGGGACAATGACGCGTGTGTTGTCGCCAAGACGGTGGAAGGGACACAGGCTGCCCATATATACCCTTTACTTGGTAAAACACCCCGATCTAGAGAACACAGGTTCTTCTGGAAGCGCCTTTCGATGTTCTGGTCCGCCGAGAGAATTGAGAGGTGGGAAAGAGCCATTTCTGGCGATCAGGGTACCGAGACCCTGGGAAACTTGATATGTCTGGGGCCAATGGCCAACTATCTCTGGGGCCAATGCCGATTCGCGGTAAAGCCTATTGAGCTTTCTACTGACCGGAAATCTCTCAAAGTCCAGTTTTTCTGGATGCCGGACGGAAAGTATATCAAACGCAGCCTCCAAGCGCGGCCAGTCGTGCCCGCGAACACATATAGGTCGGCCTGGGGTACGCTACTAGCTCATGACGAGACAGAGCGGTTCATCCGATCGGGGGACGTGGTCACTTTCAGCACCCAGGATCCAGACAAGTATCCGCTGCCTTCCTTTGACCTCCTTGACATGCAGTGGGCCCTGCACCGGGCTACTGCACTTAGCGGGGTGGCCGATGCTACCGACGAGGACCTAGACCCGGATGGTGGCCTGGGATGACTTACCGGACTACCGTATCTGGGATCCGGGATCCTTTGGATGGGGTGGGCTCTGTAGCCACAACCCCCTATCTGAGGGCTGTTGGTCAACAGATGAAGGCTTCGAACTCTCTCCGGAAGACCTCGAGAGCATTGCAAAGTACCGAAAAGAGAAAAGATTGGTCTACATCTCGGAGGAGGAGGTGCTGCCATGATACTGTCAGAATTCGAGCGGGGACAGGAAGAGGAGGAAGAGGAGGAGGAAGAGCGTGACAAGGGCCAGGCGACGCAAGAGGAACTTGTGTTGGAATCCCCCGCTACGGTTGCCGTACCCCGGGTTGGGGAGATGTCCCCTTGGCGACAGACAAGGGCAAACAGCGCCAGGAGAGCACAGAGCCCAGTCCGCTCAGCTTACGAATTCGTGACCCCAATGTCCACTGAGCGGCCGTGGCCAGTGATAAGCAGCGCAATGAATCTCAATTCCTTTATGTTAGATGTACGAATAACGAATTAACTGATAAGACGCTAGACCACTACACCAAAAGACCTTGCAAGGTCAGTGGCTAGCCAGCTCTCTCCAACACTAACCATGAACGAGGAATGAATTTGACTATGAGAATTGCTACCATCGTAAGTTAGCTTTGAAACCCAGAAATCAAGCCCCTGGTCTCTGTCTACGACCCGACAGATGCAACTGGACAAATTATGTCGGGTTTGACGCCCGGACTAAAAGCCCAGGTACCTCCTTGGTATAATCAAGAATAACATTCGTCATGGCCGGAGAGTCTTTTTGGACGGTTGTCGAGGATGCCGAGGTCCAGATGCTCACGAAATACTGGAAGTGCCTGTGCCGGGAGGTCATCACATTGACTCGCTTCGGCGATCGCAGAGCCCCAACACACCCGGCGTTCCGCGCAAAGGTAACAATGACAGCGTCTGCCTCTGAGCCCTGGGAGGCGTCCACAGTCTGGATGCGCGGGACGGGGCTACCGTTACCGCTAGCATTGGGGTACAAGTCGCCCAGTAATTTCGAGCATCTCGCCACCTGCGCTTTGAACGGCGACATTATAAGCACGTCGAGAAAGGCGGCCGTTTGCTGCACAGCCCACAGCTCCGGCCCCATGTTGACCGTCAGGCCATCGAGTTCTTGCAATCGCCGTTCCCAGCCCGAGACTTAGTCCCCGATTGTCCAGAAGTGATGCCCCCAGACTGGCGAATCTGGGCGACGCTGTTGCGGAAGCTGCTATACTCTGGTATGTTACCCGCCAATGCAAGGCATCGGCCCATGTCGCCGTGTGGGCACTACAATCGCCACTCGCACGGATCCAGGACCGCCAGGAGGTACGACCTGTGTCGGGGACAAGTATGTCGCGACGATTGTCCCTGCCTTCCTAGTCCCGGGGGGACCCACGACGGTAGAGAACCTATACTGTAATATCTGGATCATAGCGCGTGCTTGACTAGGGTTCATCGACCATGTTGCGGAAACCCTGTGCAGAGTATTAGTGTCCAGGAAGCTCGCCCGATCTTGATGGCCCCAGGGAGATTCCTCTGCAAGCCTGTCCGCCGGATCGCCCTTCATGATTGGGATGCAGTATTTGGCTGCTTTCTCGCGTGCGAACAACTGGGTGACCTTCAGGATCAGCGTGCATCCACGATACAGCCGGAATGGCCGTTCGTCGGTTGGAAGAGCGTACGACCATTCAGTGCAACAGCTTGGATACGACAGCCCTGCATTACCAGTAGCTTGTGCCCAGTATGCGCCTCGGCAAGGCCTGTCTCCTGATTGTCGGCGATTTATTGAGTTTCTTCGTCGACAAGGGCTCCTTTACCCTGGAATACCGCGATAATGGTTACCGAATGCTTTGTCCAAGCGTCGCCTCCGGGAACCGTGCATTCCAAGGTGATCACAGTGTCAACCCCGACGTCGACCTGGCCAGAGGGTACTGAGATGCACCTTCTGTGCTTATCGCGATGTCTGCCATGGTGGCGACCCGACAATTCTCCGTAATCCGACACGATCACACAGCCCTTCCGTTATGGATCTGCAACGAGAGGCAATCGAGAGATCGGATTGCGGTTTGCAAATACAGCAGCTGCGGTATGCCTTAGCGAAAGCGAGAAAAAGAACTGACGGGTAGGGCGGTTGGAGGAGAGAAATAATCGATGAGGATGATGGAGGTGCACAATGGCGCGTTCAAGGTGCGTTACTTGTTGTGCACATTGAAGACAGAAACAATATTAGATACGATAGGGAGTGTTGTAGAGTGGGAGAGTGGGAGTGGGAGGAGGAACACCGGGGTATTTATAGAGAATGGCTGGGAGGGAATAACATAACCAGGTGGATGTCGACGGTGAATATGAAACTAAACGACACCAGGATCAATGAGTAATTGTATGCTGTCTCCACACCTAACGGTTCTTTATCGGACTGTGTGGTCCTATAAATAAGTAGTGGGAAGTGCAGAGTGATTCCACAGGGTACTGGAGACAGTCTTATTTGGTCGTGTGGACCGTGGCCAAGCACGTCTTCAGGTGCTCATGATAAGTGACATCGCAGCTCACTGGGACTTCGCGAGCTGGGTCGCAATCTGTAATTGTTTCTGGGGTTGAGAAGTCCCCAATTGTAAGTTGTTGTCTTGATTCACTTTTCTGGTAAGTTTGAGGTTGACTGGTGTTATAAATCCTGTACCTGATTGTTAATTTGGTGACGGAGGAAGCAATGGCGGAGAGAGATGATAAATAGATTATGTACTAGAGTTTTATATACTGTTTTACAAGCACCGTATAATTTATAATTTATCATTTAGTTAGAGTACAGAAACGGCGCTAAACTCGCGCTAAAAAGACCAAACAGGCAAGTGATTCCGCCCCACAAACCTTGAAAAAGCCAAATTCCGCTGTCTGTCCCTCCTCTTATCAAGTCATCAACCCCATATCAACATGCCATCCCCACTGAAGCAACTGGTTACATTCACCAGCCAGACAGCGGGACTGGAAAAAACCCTCCGCCTTATCCAGGCAGTCTCGCAAATCGTCGGCGTAACCAGCGACGACAAAACCCTCTCGACGCAATGTCTCGCGGCACGGGACCGATTAGCCCTAGGTTGTACCCAACCCCGATCCAGTATTTAGAAGTCAAGGACTAATTTAAGACAGGCCGTCGCTACTTCCGTCTCCTGGACTTCTACGGCTGCTTTGAACGCGTCCATGTCCTGTCTACAACCCCTTCCTCGGCAGGGGCTTTACTGGCCACCATGGAGCTTGCGCAGTTTACCTTCTTGGGACTGTATCTGTTTCTTGAGAACTTTACAATTGTACTCCCTTTCCAATTTTCTCTGTCCATGATATATAGGAAACTGACGGCTGCAGCTCCACGACATGAACGTCGCCCGGGTGAACTGGTACCGCCCGCTCATGACCGAGGCAAACAAGTTCTGGTTCTACGCTCTGGTATTGTCTATTCTTCGTATGACGTGGTTGATTTTCTTCCCTGTGGAGCCTGCTCCCACGGCAAATGGTAAGGGTAAGGCAAAGACAGAGAAGACTGCAAGCCAGCCAAAGTGGCCCCTGGTGAAGAAGATTATCATTGATGGCTGTGACTTAACCCTGCCTGGGTCTTTTATCGGGTGGGTTCCGGCTTCGGGATTGCAAGTTGGTGCTGCGATGGTTGTGAGTACGGTTCTGGTTGGGCATAATGTTTGGTTGGCGCAGCAGCAGAGACTCCGTTAGGATTTCTTGGATTTGTGGGTATTGCACGGATATAGACTGGTAGGGGGGATTGGCTAGAACTATAGATTAGAACTGTCAATGGCATAGAAGATGATAAATTCGGTTCTCCATTCTTATTATTTGTGTATAGTCTGGCTCCAGAAAGGACGGCGAATATCGGATTGACAATATACTCGAGTCTGGTATCCTGATATCAAGTATGTGAAGTACCGGTGGCGAATGTTCTGCTCTGGTCAATATCATCACTTCCGCCAAGTGGCGGCTCAGCCTGTGCAAGATATTGTCTATAAGAAACTTACCCTATCCTGATTAATCCAGACCTAGCTGTGATATTTGTGTAGGCGAGTCGACGAGAGGTGAAAGGGCGGCGCGTCATATGAAGCATAAAAAGTTGGATATGCAAGCCTCTGACATATCGCTAACCCGTAAAAGATACAACCGAGTAGATTATTTCGCGGTTGACGCCAAAGTGCCGATAATTAGTGATACTTAGTCGGGGATCCACATCTCGTTGATCATACAGGGACAAGCTATATAAAGCTCTATTTAGACATAGACTCAACGTTATTATACCGCCTGCCTGGTCGGACCTCAATAGCCTATATTCTACAGCAAGCTGAAAAATGAAACATATTGCATCCAATTTTAGGCTGTGCAATCCTAGAACAAACAAACTGATCCCATTTTTCAGTTCTATTGCCCAAACCAGGAACACTCCAGATGTGTGGATAAGTTCGTGGAACCCGAATTTAATCGCGCGTAGGACAGTTCTAGGTCTGTGCATATCCGGTATTAAAATCCTGTGCAGAATTATTGCTTCGAAGATGCGAATACATTGGCGAGCTGGGTTGTGTTTACAATCGAACTATAGTCGGCGTTGCCCTCAGAGAGCAAGACGTCCAATGACGGAAGGGTAGTTGAAAGATAGACTACGAGATTACAAGTTTGAGGCCAAGTATTTTAATATTGCCCTGCATCTATCGGATAGCCTTGCTGCCTTCAAAACATAATATTGCTTGATTTAGGTCCTGACGTTACGCAATATCGATCAATAACGAATCCAGGAACAGACTGAAGAATTAGAATTCATCACTTACCCACAAGCCATCCTCGACCAAAGGTTCAGGGGATAGTAGATGTCTAGAAGTCTATAAATTGACCATCTTCTCCCAAACTACCGCTCATCATCACTCACTCACTCATTGATAGTCCACTATTAATACTTTCTTTATCCACTACCACGGTCTTTACTACACGTAAACAACCAACTACTTCGTCCTTCTTTCACAATGAAGCTCAATATCCCCCCAGCCCTCCTTCTTTCCTTCTCCGTTTTGTCGGCACTAGCTCTCGCCTCGCCGGTGCACAAGGTTGACGCTGCTGGCCTCCAATGTATGTCTTCCCACTGCCTATACTTTACCCTGCAAATCCTGGTGCATTCAATGAATAGGATCTAATATGGAACAATTTGCTAGCCCGCCCTGCGTCCAACCTTGAAGTCCGCGACGTCGCCAAGCTCCCCCTTATCAAGAAGACCGGCATTGAGGAGCCCTGTGATGAGTTTGGTGTTCCCATCGGTGGCAAGAAAGACGATGGCAAGGATGATGGCAAGGACGATGGCAAGCACGATGGCAAGCACGATGGCAAGCACGATGGCAAGCACGATGACAAGCACGATGACAAGCACGACGATGGCAAGGAGGAAGATCACCATGGTGGCCAGGATGATAAGGAAGATGACGACAAGGAGGAAGATCACCATGGTTACCAGGACGATAAGAAAGATGACGACAAGGATGACCAGCACCAGGGTGTAGCTGGTGGTCACGGCGGGTTCAATGCCCAGTTTGAGTTCCATGGCGAGGGGAAGGCCCAAGGGCAATTTGGTGGTATTGGCAAGGGTCAGGGTAAGGAGGAAGACAAGGGGGAGGAGAAGAAGGATGATGATAAGAGTGACAAGGACGAGGGACATGGCAAGGACGAGGGACATGGTAAGGACGAGGGACATGGTAAGGACGAGGGACATGGTAAGGACGAGGGACATGGTAAGGACGAGGGACATGGTAAGGACGAGGGACATGGTAAGGACGAGGGTCATGGTCAGGATGAGGGAGGCCATGGAGGTGAGCATACCGAGGTGTATGGCAAGGAGCATGATGAGAAGCACTACGATGAGGAGTATGATGAGAAACACTATGATGAGACTCATAACGAGACGCATTACGATGAAGAGCATGACAAGGAGCAGGGGGGAAAGCACGATGAGGGCCATGGACAGGGACATGACGGGAAGGACGACGGCAAGGATGAGGGAAAGGATGATGGCAAGGACGATGGTAAAGACGATGGCAAGGGACAGGGAGGCCTTGGGGGGCTCGGTCTCGGGGGAATTGGCAAGGGAAAAGATGAGGACTGCTGAAAGGCACCATTCTCGTCACCTGCACTACCACAACCACGGTGGTAGATATTGAAGCGGCCAAAATGTACTGTATGTATGTTGGAAGGAGGGGGAGAGCGTCCCAGGTCTTAGAGTAGCATTAACATTCATTCTGATAGTTTCGATATTTATGTTTAATTAGGATTTTATCCAATACATTTGATATAAGACTAAACAAGCGCAGAATCAATCTCATGCCCTGGTAAGTGCCTTCATTCTGGTGGATGTGGTTCCTCTTCGGCACTTCAGCTGGCCATGGAGCAATCAACACCACTGGGCAGTAGTAATAGTATGACTAGGAGCAGCAAAGGCTCAATCTCGCAATTTCACATGTACTGGCAGGAACACAGCCCAGGGCGCGGGACTGGGCGTTGTCTGGGCACCGCGGGGTACTTGGCGTGGAAACCGATGTCTTCTTCCCTCAAACTGGGGTGCCTGGCGAATACGTAGACGCAGACAGTAGAAGGAGGCTCGCTGTATTCCTATTCCCAGTTGTGGTGTCGCTGAGGATCTGCGCTCCAGAATGGATACTGGTTGGCTGCAAATCAGCATACATCCCCCCGTACACGCCCGTTCCTTGCACCATTTAGCCTCGCGCCAAACGCTTTCTGTTAACGAGACACCTGGCCCAAGTACCCATGACGTTTCAAGATACGAGGCATCTGCGCGGTGTTGCACCGGCGCCCATGAGCATAAAGACCTACCACAGGCACAATCCAGAAGACACCGGCCAACGACCTGGAAAACACCAATGGACAACATCCACGCCCCAAACCTCGCCGCCAAATCGCTTGATCTGCAAACAAGAGAGATCTTCAACACGCTTGTCTCCACAATTCTATTCCCCGCAACCTACGCAGCCTTCTACAAACGAGTCGACCAAGACATCATCGCCTTCGTCCGTGACGACCGCCGCGCACAGTGCCCAGATATAGAATGGCTGGTCCGATGCTATGCAACCTGGTATCTCGCCAAAAAGCATAACGATGAAGCTAAACTAGCCGAGAGTCGGTATATCTACACTGTGCTCCTTCGGTATCTCCGCCTCTCGCTCGATGACCCGCGCAGAAGGACGGCGGATACGACGTTCGCCACTGCGCTGCTCCTCGCTGTATATGAGGTTCTGGATGGGTGTAATCCTGATGGATGGTTGGTTCATATGACGGGTATTAAAGAATTGCTGCGGCTTCGTGGGCCGGCTGCTCATTTTCGGGGTATTGGGAGGACGCTTTTCCTCGCTTGTCGTGGGTTTTTCATTGCTGAGGCCTTTGTTAATCAAGAGGGGTGTATCCTGGCCGAGCCTGACTGGGTGAATATGAGCGCGAGGGCGTTTGAAAGGGAAGAAAGGGTTGGGAGGGGGAGCACCCTGGTTAGCATCATTGACCAGGCATATAGGGAGGCCGTATATGTCCCGGGGCTTGTAGCTCAGGCGCGTGGAGCCATTCAGCTAGATGGAGGAGTTATCCAGGAGTCTCTATCCAAGGGGGCTCTATGTACCCAGATCAGGCGCATCCGAGGAGCTCTTCAGACGCTGACACGTCAGCTTAATCGGAGTTCCAACCGGGTGGCGTCCAGGTCAGGCGCGGGTCTTGTTGACTCGAGGTATACCGCTTCGATTGCGAGGTATAACCTCCAAGGGGTGCGTGCTATTGAGGCATTGCTCGATCAGGTGCTCCCCACGTTGGACGCTGCAAATCCAACGACGCAGGCTGTATGTGGTAGATCAGTGTCGATATATCCGAGTGTTTGCCGTCGAGTGCTGGCTGGGGGTGGAAGCCTGGACGATATGTTTCTCTCCATGGGTGCGATGGCTATTTGCATGGATAGGTAATACGTACTTTCAGCAGCTTTTTAACAAATATATTGGCGCCAAGCATGCCGTCGGTTCTCTCAGGCCTTTTTGTATTGGACCAAGCCTCAACACGAGAAGTATCAACACAGCGAGGCGTGATTCGCCAAAGCTGCATTGGCAAAGAAGCCACCAGTTCTATACATTGGCTTCTGTTGGGAAGCAGACCTCCCATAGAAGTAGGATAAATAGCCCAGTCTGGTCAGGCGACAGTTTCACTTTCAAGCCCTGGAAGTTTCTGACCTGGTCAACCACACTACCAAGATGCCTATTCCAGTCCTCCTCCTTCTATCAGTCTTACCCCTAAGCACAGCGCAATGCCCAAATCCTACAGAGACTCTCGCCGTGGAATGGCCCGACAGTCTATACCGCAACCTCGAGATCCTCGTCTCAGAGATCGATTCCTCCTCCGACATCACCACTTACGAGGCTGTCTCCTGTCCTGGTAATCCAGGAATGACACTCGCATTTGGCCCCAGAACATTCTCTCTGCAGCGCGCGGGGAGTAATCAAGCTGGACATAGTCTCATCGATGAGTGCCAGCCTCTTGGCTCCGGCATGACATGCACGCACCTAGAGGAGGGCGGCATGGAGAACACTATTACTACGACATACGGAAGCGATGAGATATATACGGTGTCGATTGCCGTTGTCAGCTCTGGGGATAGCAACACGGCCCCCCCGACGCTGACTGCGCCGCCGTATGTCGGGTGCCCCGATACATGGCAGCAGTGCGGAGATGAGCCTTGGTATGCATTCTCTGTAGCCTGGTCTCTTCAGGTTTATATGGTGCTGCTATCTGGTGCTAAGTTTCTTCCAGGTGCTGTCCCACGACTGCGACTATCTGCACCACCGCGCCAAATTCGCATGAGGCATGTGCGAGCGTTGCTAATGAGGAGTTCCCTGGCCCGGCTCTACCATATATTGCCTCGACAATGACGGCGGGGCCTGTCGGTGATGGTGGTGGCTCCGAGGATGGAGCTGGCCTCTTTGCTGCCCAGCCCACGGGCCTCTTGCTCGGTGGGCTTGCTGGGTTGGGCTTTGCATTATTCTGAGCTTGCTGGATGAGTGCTAGTATGGGGTTAGGACTCGGTTATACTGTCAATGTTGACGCCAATGTACCTTCGATATAAGTAAGTGATTAACTGCTAGTCTCTATATCCGAACAGTACTTCCAAATTTCATGCCAGAAATAATATGTATGACTTCATATACGCGCCCGCACCCTCAGGGCTTCGCTAAATACAAGGCCCAGCCTCGTGATGGCATCTGTGCAGATCTGATGATGAAGGACAATCCGCTTCCCATCCAGCTTTACTCCATGCTTTCTCCCCAGCTCATTCCACTGCTCGGTGGTCAGGCCGATCTGCTGTAGATTGACCCATACTTGATTCGTTTCGACCTCTCGCAGCAACTGTCCCCCCAAGTTCACCCACATCTCCCCGACCTGCCTTGCAAGCGCATGCACAGCCTGTAGTTTATTTCGACTCCCCCATGGCCCTAGTCCAAACTGTTCATCGACTGCAAACTGCGCTGCTGCTGCCAGCGGACCTGACTGCCGCATTGCACCGCCGAGGCTCTTTCGTAGCCGGCGCAACTGTGCTATAAGCTGGTTCGAACCAAGCACCATCGCACCCATAGGCGCCCCCAAGTTCTTGCTAAAATCCAAACTGACCAGATCGCAGAGTGTACAGTAGTCATACAAACTCCCACCCCCCGCCGCAACCGCCTCCCAAAGCCGCGCCCCGTCCATATGGATCCGAATCCCATTACTGTGCGCCCACTCGCTAATCCGCCGCAGCTCTGCGACTGGAACGACACTGCCACCAGCCGTATTCTCAATACTGATAACCGCCGTCGGACATTTATGCAAGTCGTCCGTGACAACAGCCCGAGCTATAATATCCTCCAAAACCATGTACCGTCCATTCGCCGGCCGCACCGTCTGAATCGCAGCACCGCTCATCCCGAGCCCGCCTCCTTCAAAGTGAATTACATGTGCGCGCGCGTCGACTAAGACACCGCAGGGCTGCTGTGTTAGTAGAGTCCGGATGGCGAGTTGGTTCGCCATCGTCCCTGAAATCACGAATGCGCCGGCCTCGAGTCCGCATTGTGCTGCTATCCGTGACTGGAATTCGTTGGTGACTTGGTCTTCGTGGAACACGTCGTCTCCGAGACTGGTTGTCGCTATGGCGGATAGCATGCCCATTGACGGGGTTGTTATGACATCGCCTGGACGAGTTAGGATGATTCAGGAGGTGGGCTGTGGAATGCTGGATGTGCATACTGCGGAAGTCGGACTCTGCGCGACGCGTCGTGCCCCATGCGACGTTCTGCATATTCGCTGCGAGTGTGTTTTCTAGGGACCTGGCCGAGGGCATATTGGTATTTCGTAGTGGACAAAAGGCTGTTGGTATTGGTCCCTGCTTTTATACTCTGTACTTGTGCCCTATATGTGACCCAGCGGGTCCAAGCCTCCAAGGAAATAATATGTTTGACCATGCAGAACACAGCCAATAATGAAGAAAGAATACGCTGGCTTCTTCAGGAATGCAACGCCTGCAGCTTCAGGATCACTAGCGGAGTAGCGTCGCCAATAAGCGCTCAGATCGAGGGCTCAGCTCAGCTTGCGTGCTGGCTGGATTGTTCGATTTCCGGCGTTGATCCTTGAGGTTGAAATTCCAATACCCCCCGCCTTGAGGCTGTGGGAATGTGGATATTTTAGTGGATAGCCTCCTGGAAATTACGCAAGAACAACCTTGCAGTACCGCGTTGGATACCGCTATTCAGCAAAGTGATACACAGATCAGTTTGCAGCCTCGAACGAACAGGTCAACTCTGCCCCGGCGATCCCTGTCCTCATTTCGGAGCGCAGGAAAATGCCGTTTCGAGTATCAGAACCCAGGGTTGTAAATGAAGCTAACGAACAGACCCTGTTGCTCGCAATATCAGGCTCATAGAATGGGATTCTGTGCAGGATGAGACCTCAAATAACGCTCACATGTCCAGCTGAGTTGGATGCAGGCAGTGGGCCAAATTATTGTCCCAATAGTCGATCATGGAAGAATTGGGCCAGACCGAAGGGCTGTATTGCATCCTTGCAGGCCAGCTGGTGGCTGCAGACCAGGGCTGAGACCGGCCTGTTCCGCACTCTGGAATAATCCTGATTCAGGGGCTCTTAAATTTGCATGTGGTGATATTGGGCATTGTATCGCTGGAAGGATCAAATCCTGGTCATCTTCATCCTGTCATCTAAGCCGTCTGTTGGTTGGGCTGGAAACCTTATGTGGTCGGAATGCACAGCACTGATTCCTCCTTATATGCGGTGGGATTGTCGCGAGAGGGTGATAACTCTGATGAGCCTGCTATCCAACTCGCTGACAATCCGCCTACAAACGCAGAAATGCGTGCAACTGTGTCGGTGTACGAAAAGGAAGCGTCGGCTTCGACGACCTCTTTTTCCAGCAGCCTTGTCACAGATGAACAGGTTGCCAGACACGGTCTCGAGATAGATCCAGAGTCTGGCTATATACGATGGCGAAAGGATAGCAGAGACCACCCGCGCAACTGGTCGGCCTTGAGAAAGACATACGACACTGCGCTCGTCATGTTTCTCGAGTTTTATACGTGGGTTCCAAATTATTCACATTACTAGGCTTTACTGACGTTGCACAGAACCGTCATCAGCACGACAGGAGTGAGTCGCTGATTCTTGCAGCCTCGAACTAAGTTAACCTGTGCAGGCTGCTGCGGCTGAACTGGCGCTGCAAGACTACACGGCCAGTATGATGACTCTCCTCGTGGCATTCAGTCTGACGTGAGCCTCCAACTCTGTTCCATCCAGCCAAAACTTACTTTCTTTCCCAGGTATCAAATCGGACAGGCAGTGGGCGGGCTCGTCCTCCCCCCCTCGTCCGACCTATTCGGGCGGCGCATGCCCTACCTTTTCTCCTGTGCCTTGTTCAGTCTGTCATGCCTCCTTGTTGGAGTCGTTCCACATCTCAGCGCCGTCTTCATCGGCAGATTCCTCTCTGGACTGGCCTCTGCAGTCCCCTCTGTGGTTGTAAGCGGAACAGTCGAAGACCAGTTCAACACCGAGCATCGCGTCTGGATCGTCCTGCTCTGGAATGCAGCCGCAACAGCTGGACTGGCTTTCGGGCCGGTGTACGCATCATGTATTGCCACAGTCGCTAGCTGGTATGCCACCTACCCAAATATCAGTATCTGTACTGACGATCTCAGGCGCTGGATCTTCTACAGTGCCGCCATTGGCACGGGAGTCTGCAACGTGCTCCTCCTAGGGATCCGCGAAAGTCGCCCAAGCAAGCTCCTCGCAAAGAAAGTCGCGTCTCTGCGTGCCGAATGTCCAAATGCAGATCTGAAATACCACACTGCAGACCCATTCCCTACGCTGAAAGTGTTTATCGACGTCGTTTTTATCCGGTCACTGCTCATGATGGTTACAGAACCGATTCTTATCATCATTTCCAGCATCAGCGCCGTTTCCTGGGGCCTTATCTACCTCTTCACAGAATCATTAACAGGCTCCTTCACAGCGCTGGGCTTATCAACGACACAAGCATCATATCCCTTCCTAGCCCTAATACTCGGCGTAATCCTCGACGCACTACCCCATATCTGGGAAGTGCGCAAACTGAAAGAAAAACGCCGAAACAAAATCCCTATCAAGCCAGAGGATAAAATCGCCGGATTCACATACGGCACTGTTGCTCTCGCCGCGGGGCTTTGGTGGTTCTATAGCACTACGCCACCGGCCTTGATATCCGCCAACCCGCTTCTCCCGACGGCAGCTCTAATTCCTCTCGGATTCGGCGTTAATGAGATTGCGTATACGCTGAGTGGGTATCTTACAGATACGTACACTGTGTATGCAGCGTCGGCATTCGCGGGTCTGGCGTTTGTGCGTGCGATCGTTGCGGGGGTTGCGCCGCTTATTGGACATGTCTTGTTTACGCCGGGGCATGGTGTTGTACCTGGCTATGTGATTTCTGCGCTGGGGACGCTGTTTTGTCTTATCCCGTTTGTGTTTTATCGTGTTGGGGAAAGGTTTAGAGAGAGGAGTGGGTTTGCGAGGTTTAGTTGTGAGATGGATTTGTTGACTAGGGTGCAGGATTAGGCTTTTCACTTTGAGGGATGGTTATGTTAGGTTATGGCGGCTCTGCTGGTCGGGGTTCTGGTTGAAAAGTTACTTAGTTTGCTTGTGGATTAGTATATATTCATACAATCTTGTCCAGCAATATATAATAGAAGGTACGGATATTGATAAAGTGCCCCCATAGAGACAATATAGATAAACCCATTCAACCAACTAAACCACGGCTCATAGAAAAGAACATATTTCGTTACAAAGCCCAGCGGAAATACCATAACATACTAGACGTCTCAACATAGATCTTATATACCCACTGAACTGACGGCTCGTTGCCCCGTGGTACCCAGCGCATCAGCTCAATTCAGCTTCATACCTGCCTCGCTCCACGGGCTTGCTCACCTCCAACCACTCCTTCTTGGTCAGGAGCGGCTCATTATACTCTATCACCAGTCTATACGGGCTGAACTCATCACGTAGCCTATCCACGCGATCCCACGGGTATCCAGCCTCTTGCATCCCACTGGCAAAGTGATCAATAGGGGTAAAGTGGATTTTAATCGTACGCAGCTTAGAATTGCATGCTAGAGCGTCCCTGGCAAACGCACGCACCCACTGCTCCTCCGGATCCATAAAGTCGGTAAAGACCTCTTCGTACTCGTCGAAGAGGGAAAAGTCGAGGGTGAATGTATGCAGGTTAGGCGCGAGAAGCTGGGCCGCGGTATCAGGGGCGTAAGTCAACTCGGGCAGTCCGCGGCCGTTGTAGGGGCCTATCTGCCACCGGGAGAGCGTGAGGGTTTCTAGTTCTGGGAAGGCGGATGCGTTGAAGAGGGCCCCGATGCTGTCGCCGGAGAGATACCCGATATAAATTGAGCGGAGGGTTTCGCGGTGTGGGTATAGCCAGGTGGTGAACATGGGGAGGTCCATGTAGAATGGGTTGTTGTTGTAGTAGTGGTCGAAGTGGAAGTGAGTGAGTGCTCTGGGCCACTGGATGAGCTGTTCTGTTGCGAGGGCGCTTTCCTCATAATCACTCAGGGTGATGGATGTGAATGCGGCGGTTCGTTTCTTCTGTGGATCTGGTCAGTTTGGGTCTGGACAACAGGAGCAGGTTGGGCTCGTACCTCTCCTAGGATGTAATCATCTGCACGCGCGTCTTTTGGCCTGGATACCCCATGTATCTCTAGACTCTGGAGGGACGAAGATTCGGTATGTCGGAAAGCATCGCGCAAGTAAAGTCCCCAACCCTCGCGGCTTAGTTTGAGTGACCGGACACGCGGAATATTCTGCAGCGCCAGTTGAATCAACGCCCAGGCCTCTTGGGGATGTCTGTCGTATCCACCGTGGACAGTCATCTTGTGGACATTGGGGAGATGGCAGACAAGCTCCCTTAGCAAGGGGAAAGGTGCATTCGCTGGCGGTTTGGAGTCATCGATGGCGACACGGAGCTCCCGGCAGTGAAGCTGAAATAGCGACATTGTTGGCTCTTCTACAGGCAGTCGCAGTAGCTGGCGCTCGTGGCTGTCTGTGTCGATGCTGAGCTTGCGATACATCAGAGGGAGGACGCTCCCTCGCAGTCGGCGGCATGTTCTAGCGAGCTTGCTGAGGGCGTTCAGATCGCAGTCATACTGGCTGCGTTTATATACGTACCGAGCTCCCTCGATGGGGGCGGCATACTCGATGATCTGTTGCAGGATTTCCTCGGGTAGTCGCAGGATGAGTTCCTTTTCGGAGCTTATCGCCATCATAGCCGATGTAGGTCTGTCGAGTGGCCTGGACTTCTGTTTTATCCAAGGTGGGTTGTTGAGGTTGAACAAAACCAACATGGGGCCACATAGTGGGGCATATCTGTATATCTGTCCTTGTGGCTTATACGTGAATCAAATATCATTGGCTGTTCTATTCCCTGCCCACAAAACTATAGACCAGCCTGCCCAGCACGTATTCGCCCTTGGTATTGACAGACACAATGCGCCTTGTATGGTACCGCGTGCCATTGATCACCTCGAATCCCCAGATCTCAGCAGGGTCAGTACAGGCCAAACCTACAGTGTGAATATAAACTCACCTGCTCAGCAGTCCACCCAGAGTCCAAATTCCTGACAAACGTATGAAGCCATACATGCCTATCCTCAGCATCCGGCTCATCCAAATCCCACGCCGTCTCTTTCCCATCCTCCAATATCTCGCCACGCATAAACCTCTTGACCCTCTCCCCATCCTTCGCAACCTTAGTCTGTAGCTCAAACTCGGGATACGCCCGCCCCTCTCCATCTTTAACCCCATAGACCCAATGCGTCTGGTGCTGATTCGACCCGAACAGGTAGTCTTTGTGGTCAACAAGCGACCAGTCCAGGACTCGTCTTTCTCTTGTCACTCCCAGTCCGCCTGTTGGGGTTGTGGCGACATCGACAACCGTCACATCCGAGTCGGGCTTTTGGTCGTCTTTGTAGATGGATGCGTCGAGTCGCAGGCTTGCTAGCCCGATGCCTTTCCGGAGCGCCCAGTTTATGCCTTGCTGTGATATCTATTAGCAGTGAAGTATTATAGATTGTAGTAATAGTGCAAGAGGAATTGGGAGGGGATATACCAGTTTCAGCAGTGCATCTGTCCCTGTGCAGAGTCCTTTCTCCTATGAGCGAAACAGATGCTTGCGTTAGTCCACAAACCTGAGAATTAGTCTGGTGCAGGCCTACCATATTCCATCGACCGACGAGGCTGTCCATGTTTTCGATTCAAATATCAGAGTATTTGGTACAGGAAGTGGGAACAACAGCACGGCTGAACAACGTGAGTGATAGAATAGAGAACGAAACAGCTTCACACCGGGGTTCAGCTCAAATAAGAGGGGTAACTGAGCATGTGGAGAATGACGCGCTGGAAAAGCAAGCATCCTGTCTATTTCCACACTGGGAGAAGCAAGAGGCCGATCGGGCTGTGTGCACGGCCATTCGGGCCATAGTCAGATCACACTGCATTAGGGCGAACTATAGTTCGTGTCGATCTCATCTCGGGTACACTCGGCAGTGGATGAGCATCATCTCAGTAGTGGGTTCATTTCGTTTAGATTACTATAGGCATCCAGCTGGCGTGCCCTTACGATGGGAGAGTCTTTACGCAGCTAGTTTGGTATGAAGTATGAACGTGCCGAATGAATGATACGACCTGACAGGTAAACGAATCACAACAGTCGCGAAATAAGAACAATATCATTCCTCCCATCCGGAAGCACACAGGGCACTCTCGTCGAGGTATACTTCCCTCCCTCCTCGACCCAGCGCACATAGTCGGCCGCCCCTCTATTGGCAGCATTATCAGCAACAACCACCGACCCCTTCCTGACAAGCCCATGGTCCTCGCAGATGCGCAAGTCACTAAGATAGACCCCCTCCCAGTGATCAATAAAGAGGAAATCAAACACAATCTTCGTTTCAGTATCACCGGCAAGCTGTAAAAGCCCATTCGCACTATTCCCAACGACAATTTGCACGAAATCACCTAATCCTGCAAGCTCCACGATCCATTTCGCGAGACTCGCGTACTCGGGGTTATTCTCGAAGCTGATGTACTTACTTCCACCAGCATTCCGCACTTCGTTCCCGAACAGAATCGCTGAGTACCCGATATACAAGCCTAGCTCGCCCATCACCTTTGGACGGGCAGATCGGATTTCGTCGAGGACATTCTTACTACGGTCTCGCCCGACTGTCATCATGGGGTAGTTGTTTTCAGCCGCCCAGTTGTCGATTGTGTTTAGGATTTCGGTGGGGCTGTTTCGTAGGGCTGCCAGGTTCGGGTGGTTGACGAGGTATGTCTGGAGGGCTTCTTCGCGGCCGTCCTGTTGTTGTCAGTCTCAATATGGAGAGAAAGAGGATATCATACACCATGCCAGATAGTATCCTTTTTGTTCTGTACTGGTTGCGACATCTTGTTCTGTCCGCAATGTAAGCACTGCTTATACTTATGCATGCGTAGAACCATGGGATGAGCTTGTCTTATATTCCCCGTACTGTACTCGGAATAACTGCGGGGTTTATCACATCATCAAGTTGCAGCGTTGCATCAGGGATCAGTGAGTCATGGCCATCGTATCAGAGGCTGGATTCGAACGGACGTATTTGGTGATTTCCGATACGGGGGGGCCTGACTCATATCGGAGTTCTGGTCGGAGTAGTTACGCCCTGTTTGAAAGCCATACTAGAAATATTGCACCAATACCTATCGCAGCTGCAGATACCGCTTTGGGGGATTTATAACTGCTAGTGCTGGATTACTTCTCGAAGGGTGCCAGGCACTTTGATATAGTTGGCATTCAGCGGTATTCATACATTGAAAGTCGTTATACTGTGTTGTTTATAACCCTCAATAACCTGGTCAGTCCCTCATCCAAAACATCCCGTGGATGGGCCATAACAATCCGAAACCAGCCCGACTCTTCAGCAGCAGAAGTCGCCCCAGACGTAAGATAAACCTTCTCTTCACGCAGTCGACGCAAGATCGTGTCATCGTCCTGCCCCTTCATCACATCGCCGAGCCTCGTCCACACAAACAGGGCCGCATTCGACTGCTCATATGGGATGCCGTGGTCTCGGAGAAAACTGGTTACGTGTTGGTAATTCCGTGATAGCCGGCTCCGATACTCGGAGATATAGGTATCGAGGAATGAATCGTTACTCAGGAGGGAGGCGGCGATGCTGTCTGCCATGCTGGATGGGAAGTTCATGAGTCTGCTACTATTAGCTTGGGCTTTTGAATGGTGGTAGAAGGCTTACGAGATGCTTTCACATGCGGCGAGAAACCTTTTGTTCGCCTGGCTGATTAAAACGCCGATTCGGAGGCCGGTTGCGCCAAAGTCCTGTTCAATTAGTTAATATCGGCGGTTTCGAAGGATGAGAGACCCTGACTTTGCTTAAGCCCCAAACAGCATGGATCCTGCGTGGATCAATCAGTTTCTCCGTGTTGATAGCGATTACCGAGGTGAACGGTGTCGGATGTTTCATCCCTGGGTTATCCCAGACGGAAATCCCGTACAGCTCATCTGATAGCAGATGGAGGTCGAGTTTCTGGCAAAGTTTCATGTACGCCTTGAGGACGTCTTCTGGGTAGCACCGGCCTGTGTCGAATGTTAGATCTCCGTGTACACCGGGTCACAGAGGCCTACCCAGCGGATTGTTGGGCGAGCATAGCAAGATAGCACTGATTCTTTTCCCTTCTTCTCTGGCCTGGTTTAATGCCGCTTCGAATCTGTCAACTGCCTCCAGACCCATTGGATCGAGGCCCTGTAGTGAGACATCAAGCATATTAACACTGTACGGCTGTTAGCTATCGACAGCCATGTCCGAGATGTATACACCTACCCAGCTCGATTCCCAAAGATGGTCCGGAAGGTTGTCCAATACGGCCGCCCAACAAGAATATAATCCCCGGGATCACACAGCCCCCAAGCACAATTCTCAAGCGCGTTACTTGCCCCAGATGTAATGCACAGATGCTCCGGAAGCAAGGGGGTGAACGGCTTGAAATGCTGGTTGAGGAAATGACAGACACTATCCTTTAGTTTCTTCGAACCGGAGAATCCGTCGCCGTATGTCAGGGCATGGCTTTTAACCGGAGGCTAACGGTGCATGACTATCAGTCCAGCTGGGTCAAGTATACTGGCATTGTTTGATATGGCGAACCTGGGAGTTGATGAATTGCTTCATCTCAGCTTGCATCAGAGCCTGAACAAAGTCAGCAGGTAAAGTCCTTCCAGTCTAACGATGGACGTACATTCTCTGCCAGACCAAGATTGACTATCCCATCCGGATTCGCTTCCGGATCCCAGAGATTGTTCAAGACATCGAAGAACACGGGAACTTTCGGCTCAAGGGCGCGGCCTCGATCTGAAAGAATCCCGCCAGCCGAGCGTTCAAATTGGGCCATGTTTGTAGACTACCCGGTGTATCGAGTATTTCTGTATAGACAACAGTAGGTGACAGTGTGGGTGACTGGTTACATAATCAGAGTGAGTCAGTAACATCACGTGGTCTCCACTTCCCTCTGGCCCAAGCGTCCATACAAGACTGAACTTTGCTTCATCAGATATCGCTCTCTTCCCACTTTCGTGGCCTATTTTGTCTCTTCTGTTATGTCTCCTGCTGAGGCAGAAATGACGCCGACACCTTTCGAGGAGGTGAATGACGAGCGGCGTACTCTTTGGTGGATAAGCTCACGAAGCTCGTGTTCAAGGGTAAACTTGCTGACCCAGCGTTCTGGGCATTTATTTGGCTATCCGACATCCAGAAGCTTGAGGACTTTTACAATTTGTTTGCATCTTTGAACAGGGCTCTCCTGGGGCATCAATACCAAAATCAAATCGGGGGCAGGGTCCTCAAGATGTGTGAGTTCGAATCAATAGTCCTAGTATTTGCATATTCTAACAGTATTAGTTGCACTGGGAGTTGCCCAGGATCATGCATCGCAGTCGCCCGTAGAGGCGGCATCAGAGATCGAAACATCCGAGCCCAGACTACGACCTCTACTAAGAACGGAATGAGAGCATGGTCGTGTCATCTCCCGACAGCTCTGACGACGAACTTGAATATCAAGGCTCCTCTGAAATCCACAGACTGGCCCGTGCTAGCTCAGCAATCCGGCCTTTTGCAACTACAGAAACCCCCGTCACTCTTTCCATCGCGGGAATAGCGGACCCACAAACTAAATACTATATTCGCTCCGCTACTCTGGTTGAAAAGGTATATGAACCACGTACTCCCTTCAAGCTATTATCGTGTTATTAACAAAGTATAGTGCAGGGCCAGGGACAACAATATATGCCCCCTGAAGAAGACCTCCGACGGCACAGAGGTTGCACACATCTACCCCCTTTCCCTTAGATTCAAAGACGGCTCGGAAGCGCACCGGATACTTTGGATGAACCTGGAGCTGTATTTCTCCGCTGAAAGAATTAAGAGATGGGAAAAGGCTGTTTTCGACGACCAGCGAAATGAAACACTCGCTAACCTGCTATGCCTCGGGCCAGTCGCCTATGAACTCTGGAGTAAATGCAGATATGCCCTAAAGCCGATTGAGCTTTCCTCTGATGGCAAATGTCTGACAGTCCAGTTCTTTTGGATGCCCCGGTGGAATTACGTCCCACTCGAGCTCGAAGGCCCACCCGAGGAGCCTGATAATACTGATATCTCGGCCTGCGGTATTCCGCTATATAATATTCAGACAGGACAGCGTATCCAGTCTGGCGATATGATTACTTTCACCACAACTGATCCAGAGAAGTTTCCCCTGCCGTCAACAGATCTGCTGGACATGCAGTGGGTCCTACACAGGCTTAATGCACTTAGCGGCGCCGCGGAAGCCACTGACGAGGACCTGAACTTGGATGATCGTTGGTATGTGGGTTCACGGCTCTACTACGGGGAGGAATACGGTATCAGAATGTGGGTAGATGAGGCACGAACCGACGAAGGGGATACAGATGATGATTGGGGGCTGGTGGAGGCTCTCGAGGCCAAGCCCCTTACCCTGCGCCTGCACAAGCCCGATGCCTCCTGAGCGGTCATAATTTGACATGAAGGTTACGTCTTTTTGGTAGATTAACGAATCCAGAATGATAAATAGATACCATAGATCTACGAGACATGACAATACCTCCATAGTAGACCCAATCAACCCCCAGGAACCCTGGCCTCAACCTCAATCTCAACCACCATCCCAGGAATCCCCAACTCTGTAACACCCACACAAGTCCAAACCGGCTGATGCCCGGGCATCGCCTTTCTGAACTGCTCAACCATAAGATCAAAACTCCCCGCCAGACTAATATGGTAGCTGCGAACCGAGAAAACATCGTCCCACCCACGCAGGCCCGCATCGCGCAGGTTCGTCTCTACATTCGTGAACGCTTTCTCGATTTGAACTTTCACGTCCTGCGTGCGGATTTCCCCGTCGGTGTCCCACCCGCCCTGTCCGGAGCATTTTATGATGTTCCCGATTCGCACGGCTTGGCTGTAGCTGTAGGTTTTGTTGTTTGTGGTCCCGACACCGGGGTAGTTGTAGTAGGTCAGGCCGGACATTTTAGAGTGAAGTCAAAGCGAATGCCCCTGAATAGAAAGGAGGGAAAGTTCGGTCGAGGGAAAGCTTAATGCTGCTGGTTATCTTTAATTCCCGGGTGGCGTGTCGAGTTTAAATGTGCCACCAGCTCACATCTTGGTTGCTGGGACCCCGCACAGATAGCAACTGCAGTATGCCGAATGTAGCAGGTACAGCAGGTTTCTTTGGTTCTGGCGAATGGAATGATTGAGTTTACTCTGGGCGTTGTCTTATCTCTGGGCATGGAGATGGCCTCATACGACCTACTTTGGACAGGGATTCCCCGCAGGCGGCCTCGTTTCCTTGGCTAGGAGAGGTTCGAGTTTACACTTCAAGCCAACTCTCCACAATTAGATATGTGTCTGTTTTACCAGCCTAGACCCGTCTTCGAAAAGGTCGCGAAAGAAGTGGTGGCATTTTAGGGCTACGGCTGTCTTGGCAGCAATATCTCACCACGCTGGTAGTGCTAGCCACTGTATATGTTCGAGAAACGTTGAGTAAATTTTAGAACGACCTCTTAAGCCTAGTTCTCCTCCTATGACGTTCCTAGTACCAAGATCCCATTAGGAGGGAATGCTCTGGAAAGACGAAGTCAGGCCGGACTGACGTATAGCAAAGCCTCCACGGCTATCGGCACAGGATAGTTGGATTTCTCTTATGACGCCTGAATGTATGCGGCGCCTACGTAGGCAGTTTATACTTTACATATGTTGAGTCACCGAAGTATATCTAGACTGCCCCTGGGGGCCACTACCTACCAGGGACACAGGGCAATCCAGGAACATCTGATTGCACAAGGTTTACCAGGCCATGCTACGGACAGAACAATTGGCCAGGAAGTGACCATGTTCCTGGTATACCAGACAGCAAGTGCTTGGTTCGCGACGCGCAGGATTATGCTTCAGGTAGTGTCGCGTACTCGCTAGAGAATATACTTTCCCTCGCCTCCTCTCTGCTCTCTTCTCTCTTCTCTCTTCTCTTCTCTCTTCTCTTCTCTCTTCTCTTCTCTCTTCTCTTCTCTCTTCTCTTCTCTCTTCTCTTCTCTCTTCTCTTCTCTCTTCTCTTCTCTCTTCTCTCTTCTCTTCTCTCTTCTCTTCTCTCTTCTCTTCTCTCTTCTCTTCTCTCTTCTCTTCTCTCTTCTCTTCTCTCTTCTCTTCTCTCTTCTCTTCTCTCTTCTCTTCTCTCTTCTCTTCTCTCTTCTCTTCTCTCTTCTCTTCTCTCTTCTCTTGTCTCTTCAGAAACATACGTACACACAGATGCAGCATCAAATGTCAGCGTTCCCAGAACTCACAGATCCGGTCCGCGTGGCCGTACTCAAGGACATCTTCGGCGACATCGTCCCAGAGGACCCCCTCTTCTGGGCCTTTGGAGCAATCGCTGGTGTAAACGAACTGGCGTCCCTCTTGAACCTGAGAGCCGAGGAGAAAAATGTCATTTCTTATATAACCACCTGGACCAGTGTGTTAAAGATTTGTAAGTTCCCCATCCCAATCATAAATAAAGTATGAAACGTGGCCACTGACAATGTCCAGGGATAACCAACGGACGTATGCAATGGAACTGGCCCAGGGCGCAGCGCAGAGATAACCACACCTGTCTGCTCACCGGCGCTACCGATTCAAGCGTCCTAGGGACTCGCATCTGCCGCTTCGCTTCGGGCTGTGAAATGGTGCCCCCACCTTCATTCTACCTAGCTATCCAAATCTTCTGGAACCGGCTGTGCAAGCTATTCACCCAGAATCGCGTCCGTCGCTGGGCAGCCGCAGTCGGACGGGCCCAAGGCAGTATCGGCATTCTCCAGAACATGGTGTGTCTCTCCGATCCAGCGCGCAGACTCTGGAAGCTCGGTCGGTTTGCGCTGAAGCCGCTCAGCAGGAGCAGTAGCACTCTTTCTGGAATGGCTACGAGCCTTACGGTCGAGTTTCATTGGATTTGGAGACAGGGTAATGAACGGTTTGCGGAGCCTCCGGTGCTGTTTAATCACAGGACTGGGAACTGGATTCGCTCGGGGGATATCTTCACTTTGTATACGGATGACCCTGTTTTCATGCCGCTCCCGTCTGTGGACATTTTGGATATGCAGTGGGTCCTGACTCGAGCTGTGGGCCTGGCGAGGGCGTCTCTTGGACCGAAGGTTGCACTCCTACTCGATACGAATGATCCTGAGATTGCCGAGGACGTCAGCGGTGAAATGGCTGAGGATGAGCCAGAGTCTGAGGATGGAGATGGAGATGGAAATGGTGGGGTCAGATGGGAAACAGTGGCCTCGATGATCCAAGGCGCTGACGATAAGCCAGCCAGGGAGGAGGATCTGTTCGCCACGGTTGGCTTGTATAATGCTGCGTTGAACTTTGAGGAGCTTGTTATTTTTCCGGCGATTGCTGCAGGTTCCTCTGGTGTTGTTGAGATCTGATTATGAATTCTTTGCAGAAGCTTGGGTTAGATATATCATCATAGCTAGATAGTCATCGGATAGAGGGCAGAGGGTGTCAGGAGTCAGGATCATGTTGGGATTGTGAAGAGAACTGGCGTTTCTTGGTTTGGGATATTTGCTTGGTATCCTTCATTATCTGTTAAGTAGTCAATATATCATCAGCTAGAATCGGCGATTTTTGTATTCGAATTCAAGACTTTCTACGTCGTCGCATTATAAAGCAACACCCGTATTCAAACGATCAATAACTAAATCCTGGAACTGCCCCAACAGCCCACTTTCCTGCTCATCATGTTGCTCCACCTGAAAGTCCGTCTGCAAGCATCTCTTAATCAACCGCGCATACTCGGTCCCCATTTCCTGAGCCACGCGCACATCCTGGCTAAGCTTGGCGACTGCCTCGCTAACTATACCCACAGGCGGCAGTGCCTGTTTGGCTTTTGCCTTGGATATAGGCCCAGCGAACTGTCTGGACGTGGTCGTCCACAGCGCAATCTCAAGAAGCACGACTCCCACGGAGTATAAGTCATGCTTGGCTGTGAATCCGGCCGTCTTGGACCCGTAGCGCTCTGGATGCCGGTAGAGCTCAAGCTCGAACTGACGATACCCGCCTGGCACGCCCTGATCTGCTGTCGCCATGGAATTCATGCTCATTTGTTTGCTGCGTGGTCGTGCTGTAGACCAGCCTTGCAGATACAGTGCTAAGGGATTACCTGTCGTTGGCATGAAAAGGAGGATACCCCGGGACCAGATGTTTTTGTGCACCCAGCCGGAACTGTGTACGCTTAAGACGGTGGACGCGAGAGATAGGGCCATGCTGAATCTCTCGCCGAGTAACAATGGCAGCGGTACTAGGATTTCCTACTGGGCCGATGGACACACAATTATCGCTCTTCTCGAGGCAGGGGCTGATCCTGTTACGACTGTCGAAGGGGAGAATATTCTATCGCTGTGGCTGAACGGTGCACACCGGGCCTCGCCGTCTCCCGAGAGGTTCGACCAGGTTCTCATCGCCATTATCAACCGGCTGCCAAACATCAACACGAAAATGGACTATTATGGTTTCGGTGTATCCGAAAAGACGATTCTACACAGGCTGGTCGAGGACCAGTTCTCGGACCCAAGCTATGTCCGCCGCGTTTTGAGGATATTTCTAGACGCCGACATTAACCGGCCGCTGAACATTGACGGGCTGGATAGCAGCGGAAGGACATCCCTGCTGGCACTCCTAGACTGTATAAACCGATGGGAGCCCGTTCAAGACAACATTCTGGAGACAGCCCGGGCCTTTATAGAGGCAGGGGCTCGCTTAGATTTCGTTTCTGCTAGCGGGGACTCAGCCCTAAGTTCTGTTATTGACGCGGTCAATTTTTCGCAATCCCTTGAGGAAGGTCGGATCACCGTATCCAATATAGAGAAGGTGTTAACATTGGATCCAGGGGCAAAGTTGGTTGACCACCTCCCCGTGTCAGTGCTGGCGGAAGCTCTTTACCGCGGCCATATTCTGATTGCAGCGGCCCTATTGAGGCACAGAATGAAGGATTCCATTAATAGGGTTACTGGAAGTTCAACCTGGCTAGAAGGGGATTTGTTCGACGACAATCCACATGCCCTCGCCACCGTTTCACAACAACTCGGCAAGCCCACATTTATCAGTGCTCGAGTCTCCGGCACGCACAGGCACGGCGCCATCGGAACCCACATCTCTGACCTGGCCTTCTGCGGTATGGGGAGGACCCGTTTTTACGCATGGAGCCGGAGTTTGGTAACGGCCTACCCGATGCTTCCGCTCGCAGGTGTGAAACAAAGCTGCACAGGGAAGAACCACTGGGAAGATGAAGAGGGGAAAGACACACTCTTTGAATGGACCTGGACAGAACCACAGTCTGCCAGACCAGCAGAAACTGACGCTCCTTGCGAATTTGCCAACCCCCTCAGGGATCTCGATCCCCTGCTCACGGCTATGGAGAAACAACGAAAGTTCGAGCCCATGGTCCTCAACCCGGGGTTTGACAGGCGGAGGGATATTGGGCGCTCACGGACATCCTCGCTGCGAGGCCACTCCTGCCCTGGAACAGAGAGGCGCTGGTTGAGTGGACTTGAAGCAATCAAGCGGCCGACAGTCAAGTACTATGCCTACACCGTGCAAGAGCTCCAGACGACCGGATGGCGGCGCGACTCTCTACCCGGCCTAAACACCGATATCACGGCCGATCTAGCTTTCGAGAAACTCCAGGATTATGTTTTTTGCTCCGATGGCGGTGGTTTGCCGGTGGGGGGGAGTCGGGTTCTGGAGAGAGTGGACGACGACACAGAATCGCCCGACGAGTGGTGGCTGCAAGGAATGCCTCGCCATCAAGGGCGGGGGTATTATCCATTAATTTCACGTGCGCTCGACGAAAAGCTTGACTCTCTGGAGAGATGGTACGCGAAGCCGAAAGACTTTGATTTGGACACCGGCATAGCCATGGCCAAGCAGGCCATCATGTCTACCACAGGCGGGCATCCACGCCGCGAAGAATGGATCGAGAATCTTCGCGAGAAGTTCCAGCTGCAAGATCTGCAGCGCCATATAGATCTCCCTGAGGGGCTTGATACGTGGTCTCAGGTAGATCTACGAAGCATTTACGAGCTGGAGAAGTCCATCAATGCACACAGGTATGATGCCTGGTCTGTCTCGGCTGGTTCTCCCCATCGGTTCAGATCATTGACCTGCCTTGTCACACATCTTGAAGCCCTGTACAATCACACGGGCGAAATGACTTTCCTGGATGAGGCTGTAAGTACCGCGAGACAGGCGCTTGAGGATAGTCTTGCAGATGACTGGGATATGCTTGGATTATCCGACGAGGTGGACCGGTCACTCTATCGGTCCAATCTCGCTGCATTACTTACGCTGCGGTATAACCGAACAGCCGTTTCAGACTTGGATCAAGCTATAGATATGGCACGACAGTTCGTACGAGAAGTTGGCGCGCAGGACCATTTCCGCGCGAATTCCGTCTTGAGAAAGCTCGGTATCAACCTTGAAAGACGATACGAGCTGACGGGCCACATCTCCTTTCTAAATGAGGCTATAGAAGTGGCGCAGCAGATCTTGGAAGCCGATCGAGATGAGGATGTAGACGAGGCAGACGCCCTACACGATTTGCTATCGAGGCTTTGGCGCCGATATCGCGCGGCTGGCAGTAGGTCCGACTGTGAAACGGCCTGGCAGTGTGCAACGCTCTTCCGGCACTCCATGCTACGTGAAATCAAGCCGCCTGCGACGGGAGGGTCGGCGAAGGACTCGGCAGATTGTTCGACGGACGATGCAACAGGGTATTTAACAGAGGACTCGGCAGAGCTAGAGGGAAGCAGCACAGAAAGTGATGAATCTACATCAGGGAGTAGAAAATGAGGTATTCGGGGTACTTTCCTCTGGCTATCGCAGTATGGAGGTTGTAAGATTGAGTGTTATAGACATGTTCATTCCCTTGTTTATATTTAGTTGTTACGAAAGTATAAGCTGTCTTTTGGCATAATCTCCCAGTCATTGTATAGGTTTCCCGCAGTGCCATCCGTAGTTTAGCCCTGAGCTGAGCCCTCACAATTCTTAAAGCTTCGACTCCTGCAAACACTGTTTTCTATTCTTACCCTTCACATATTCTCGTGTCGATGTGGAATGAAACAGTACTTAATAGATGAAAGTATATAAGATTAATCTTACTACCAGCGATGTAGAGCTGAGTATCTGGCTAGGTAATTATCATATAATTAATATCTTACATGGCTACCAACAATGAAATGCAGAATATCATCGACTCCAGTTGAATAAATAAATATCACAACCCATCCCTCAATCTCGCCAACGCCCCCGAAAGCGTCTCTGCAATTTTCCTCGCCATATCCGACTTCTTCCCCAACAGCCACAACCCCTTAATACAGTCCTCCGCCTGCTCAACATTCCGCGCAAAGCCATCACTATCATGCACAAACACCCCTCCATTCAAACGAGACAACTCCTCCGCTGCGTCAAGAAATATCAGCCCGGCCTTCGTAAACGCCCGGATCGGAATCATCGTCCACGGCTCTGTAAGGAGCGTCCCCTCGTTCACGGCGTGGTGGAAATCAGGCATCTGCGGTACAGATACACCCAGGGCTGAATCCATAGTCGCGGGCGTAGCGACGCGCGCGAGATCCGCCAGTTCCCCAGAACTGTGGGTTCGGATTTGAAGCGCGATTTGCTCTTGTATCCGGCACGCCGTGGCCTCCTGCATGCCTAGACCATTCTCGTGTATGAAGTCGAGTAGATCCGCGAACATCAATGTCCCTAAATGCCAATGGGCAGAGATACACACGAACCAGCCCTGAAGGCGCTGCGGGACGGTGTTATAATCGGCTACCATCTCCGTGAAGAATGCGCCGTGGGTCTTGTTCCAGTGGTTGTATAGGGATGTTGTGCTGCGGATGATGTCTTCGATTAGTTTGCTGTCTGCGCCTTTCCGGACGGCGTTTTGGAGGTACGAGACGTGGCGGAAGAGGAGGACTTTTGCCGGGGCGGATTTTGTTATGTCTTCTGCGGCTGCGGAGTATGTGCATGGCCAGTGCGTTTGGGTGAGTTTGTCGAGGCCGCCCGGGACGAAGAGGTCCATGTCCCAGCGGGATTGCACTTGAGTTTTATTTGGGGGTGTTGATGTGGTTGTGGTTGTGGTTGTTTCGGCTTCGTGCTGGCACTCTTCGTCTTGGATCACGACCGGGCGCTCGTTCATGGACGCCGAGACCGTGTCGAACATTATCGCCAGCCAATATAACAGGCTGATTGACGCTCGATCCTCTGGGTCCATGGGTGTAATTGCTTCTTTGCCGTCGTGGGCTTGCTTGCGAAGTCCGGTCTCGATCGCGTCGCATCGGTATTTCAGTGCGTGCATCTTCCGCGCTGCTCGTTCGACGTGTACCGGTGGTCCGTCTTTTTGTAGTATATCGCGGACTCGCGATAATGCTGTACTTGATTCGGAGTGTTGCCGTTGTGTTGCCGTGTTGTATGTTTCATCCTGTTCAGACTCCCACGGCCGCTGCGTCAAGGCGAAGATAAGCTCCGCGCAGGCGACTTGATACGACTCGACATCGGCAACCTCCTGCAGAGCGCGCCTTGCCTGATCCCAGAAATGGTTCTGGAGCACGCGGTCGAATTCAGGAGTGCTCCCATTACTACACGGGTCGAAGAGCGTATTGGTGTATTTCTCGCGGTGCCGCTGACTACCCTGGGCCCACTGCGTCGCGAATGCCATGATGGAGAGGTGCAGCGCTTTGGACGCGGACCGCTCCTCGGTCTTTGTCATGCTGACTAGTTTACATGACTGCGCGACGCGGTCGAGTTTTATCGTCCGTTGGTAGATCCTGTTGGACCAGGACGAGCCCCATTCCGGGACTGCTTTGGGCGTGGTTCCCTGCCAGCCGCGTTTGTAGGGGCATGTTTGCTCGGTTACCCAGCAGGAGAGATTGTGTTCGAGCACGTCGTGGTAGATCTGGAGGAGGTTTGCTGAGGTTAGATGGGAGTTTGATGCGGAGATCATCTGCTGGTCGATGGAGAAGGGGGAGAGAGAGTGCGTGCGCGGGCTTGTTTGGGCTGGTGATTTCTGTGCGAAAGGCATCCAGCCGATGTCGCTTGGGCGTCTTGAGTCGCTGGACGACGCATACTGCAGGGTGTTATAGGAGAGTGGGGTTTGCCATGACTGGTGACTGGGGGTTGGGTCTAGCCCGAGGTCTGGGAGCTGGGTTGAGTCGGGGACACTGCAGAAGTCTAGCTGCATATTTGGCACGTAGTGAGCGGGCGTTAAAGCGTCGAAGGGTTCTGGTTCTTCCTGCGCTGCGTGGGGATCGTTGAAAATTGGATCAAGGGATGGCAGGTTGTAGCTCAGCGACGGCCCAGACGCAGCAGGGTTGCAGTCCCAGCCTAGCAAATCCTCAGCCGGATTCAAGTCGAGCAGGCCATCCAAGGAGCTGACGTCTCCCTGGACTTGAGGCTGGTCGGCCATCCATGGCAGGATTTCCCTGGTCAAGATATCCAGATGGGGCTGCTGGCGCGATGGTTTGAAGCCTGATTGCGCGCGCGACCGGGCCCATTCGGTCGTGCAGCGTTTCTTCGTCCTGGCGCAGTAGGAGCACGGAGCACGCTGCCCAGCGGTGGCATCGCAGGCGCGTTTAGACTTCCTGCACTGGTCGCACGAGTGGTTCTGGCGGCGGGCCCGGGGGGCGTTCGTCTGGGCCGGGTGTTTCTGGACAGACATGCCGACGCTGTTGTATGACTTTCTGATCGGGATGGAATGATGGAGTCGGATGGGGAAACCGATGGAGAACCGATGGAGGAGTCCGTGGAGGGCTCAGTGAGGAGATGAAGAGGGGAACTCAGATCGCTGGCAGTTCAGCGACCCCGGATTCCCCGCAGTCTGCACGCTGGCTGGCTCGCTGATTGGCTGCCTGCAGATCGCTCGCTTCCTTCTGTTTTGGTCAGACGGAGATCCACAATATACATATATATTACAGGGCATATCACATATCGGTACCAGGCAACATACGCAAGGGACGAAATAATAACAACAATAATACAACTAGACCCAATAATTGATATGGCAGAAATTTATACCAGATCCCTACAAGTAGGAGAGCTAATTACAGCGATTTACTAGCCAATGCTTTATAAATCTCCGCCTCCACCGTTGCCCATAGCCCCAGAACAGGCATGTCTACAAACGGAAGAATCTGCGTACAGACCATGCCAGCAACCCCCTTCTCGCGGTCCGCCCACCACCACAGATTCGCCAGTCCAGCCCAGTGGCCAGTCGACGTCGACCGGCCCGTTCCACCCCCGTTCGAAAGCATAAACGTGAGTCCCCAGCCCTGCGGCGGGTTTCCAGGAACAGGATACAGCTCTGGCACGGCGTTCGTCAGATCTGGCTTGGAGGCTGGGATGCCCTGGCGGCTGTAGTTTGGGAAGTGGGGGATTTGGTTTGAGAACATCTCGTCGACGGTGCTCTTGTTCAGCAGTTTTGTTCCTGTTTTCGGGCATGTTCCGTCGTTTAGCAGGACGGATAGGATTTCTGACTGGTCAGCTGTGGTATAAATAGTAGGGTAGGGAGCGTACTGCAGTAGTCCTGTGGTTTGGCGTACATTCCTGCGCCGCCGCTGTTGAACACGCTGTCAACTTCTGCCTTGTTGTCCAAATCGACAACCAGTGGTGCTCGCAGGAGATGGTCGCGAGGTCGGAGTTTTCCATCTGCCTCTCGGGCATTCATGTATGCCATTCGCTTCCGCATTTCGTGGTTCGGGATCATAGACATATCTTTGATGCCGAGCGGCTGGAAGATATTCTTCTGCAGGTACTCGTTCAGTTTCAGCCCGGTTGCTCGTTCCAGCGCAATTCCCGCCCAGTCAATGCCGACCTGTTAGATTAGCATATCTCACTTGAACTGGGAAAGGACCGTACCCCGTATTCCCACCCTTCACCCGGCTGGAACAGTAAAGGGAGTTTGACATCCTCAATTCGACCAGAGAACTCGTCCACCCCAGCTGGATAGGACCATTCTCGCAATCTATCATTGAAGAACGTATATCCAAACCCAGCGGTATGCGTCAACAGCATGCGAAGCGTGATAGCCTTGTTTTTATCAACAAGACTCCCATCCTCCTGCAGAACCTGGAATGTCTTCAACTCAGGACACAGACTCTCGGTTTGAGCGCCGTCGTCGAGTTTCAGAACTCCCTGCTCGACGAGCTGCATGCAGGCAACCCCGACGAGCATCTTCGTGCACGACGCAATCCAGAAGATATTGTCTAGCGTCATGGGCTCATTTGACCCAGCCCCGCGTTTCCCGGCAGAGTGCGCGAACAGTTCCTCGCCGCTCTTGTCGACGACGACAACTGTTGTGCCTGGGATACCGGAGACAGGATCCTCGCAGGCCTTGTCTACGATACCGCGCAGATGGGTCGTGACTTGTTCAGTGAGTGGCATGTTGAGACAATCCAGAACGACGAAATTAAAAGATTGAACATATTAAACACCGAAAAGATACGGACGGTCTATTTAACGGTTCGTCCGCAGATCCTCCAGACGTTCCATACCCCGCCATACCAGCCAACGCCAACGCCAACGCATCGGTCTGGCCAGTCCTGGACCAGCAATTGCATGGATGATTGATTATTCTGCGGGGCTGCGGTTCCGCATCCCGCGGATCCGCTGCGGACTGCGGACTGCGGACTAAAGTAGCCCAATCAGACTTTATTATTCAGATGTTTGTGTGCGGGGGATGCATGCGAGCGGGGTGGCGATCCTCAGACTGGTAGACTGCGGTAGCTATACTGTGAGCATGACTATAGAGACAGGGTTGAAACGCGGACGGGGATGTTGTGTAGCAGGCCGCAATATAAATAGGGCGACGTCGCCGGGGAATTTGAATCTGTGGAATAATTATTCAGAGTCCATTGACTGAAATATCTTATCCAATTCACCATGGGTAGTCTCGGAGATACCCTCCCATCGCCTAAGAAGTATAACACCGAACTCACGGACTACTCCGTTACACACGGTGACAAAACAGGTCCTTATGCTGAGAACCTCGAGGTTGATGCCTTGGTAGTCGGTGCCGGGTTTGGTATGCCCATCCCGGATCTTTTATGTTTTAACTAGTATAAACTAACAATGATAGCCGGCATATTCATGCTCAAGACCCTGCGCGACCGGGGTCTCAAAACCGTCATATTCGAAGCCGGCAACGACACTGGCGGCACCTGGCGCTGGAACTGCTACCCCGGCGCAGGGGTGGACTCGGAAGTGCCGGAGTACGAGTTCAGCTGGCCCGAGGTGTACAACACGTGGAACTGGCCGAACAACTACCCCGACTACAAGAACCTGCGGGATTACTTTGATCATGTGGACAGGGTGATTGGAGTGAAGAAGGACTGCGCGTTTAACACGGTTGTTGTTGGGGCGCGGTTTGATACGGATGCTGGCAGGTGGAATGTTGATACGGCTGATGGGAGGGTTACTAGGGCTAAGTATCTTGTGCTGGGGACTGGATTTGTACGCTCTCACTACCTCCATATATTCATGGCCGAGTACTAACAGAATACAGGCTGCAAAACGGTATATCCCCCCATGGCCGGGCATGGACAAATTCAAAGGAACAGTCCACCACTCCTCCTTCTGGCCGGACACCGACGTCCCCGTTTCCAACAAACGCTGCGCAATCATCGGCACCGGCGCCTCGGGCGTCCAAATCACACAAGCATGGGGCCCCGTCGCAGGGGATCTCAAAGTCTTCCAGCGCACCCCGAACCTCGCCGTACCCATGCGCAAGCGCGCTCTCACCATCGAAGAACAAGAACGCATTAAACCGTACTACCCCGAGCTCTTCCGGTACCGCGAGACCAGTTTCGCGGGGTTCATGTATGACTGGCACGAGAAGAACACCTTTGACGATTCCCCCGAGGAACGGGACGCGTTCTATGAATCGGTCTGGAAGGACGGCGGGTTCCGGTACTGGGTTGCCGTGTACAAGGACAATCTGTTCAACCCGGAGGCGAATAAAGAGTCGTACAAGTTCTGGGCGAAGAAGACGCGTGCGCGCATTGGGGATCCGAAACTGCGTGAGCAGTTGGCGCCGTGGGAGATGCCGCATTATTTTGGCATTAAGCGGCCGTGTCTGGAATTGAACTACTACGAGCAGTTTAATCGCGAGAATGTGCATCTCGTGGATATCAAGGAGAATCCGATTAAGGAGTTTACGGAGACGGGCATTCTGTTGCAGGATGGGAGCCATCATGAGCTTGATGTTGTTGCTGTTGCGACGGGGTTTGTGAGTCTTCCTTGCTTTTATATAACCATGTCAGTCTGGAATTGACTTGTAAATAGGACGTCGTCACTGGTGTAATGACCCAACTCGGTCTGAAGAGCATCGACGGCGCAGAGCTCGAGAAGGAATGGATCCCAGGCGCAAAGACATACCTGGGCACAACCGTCAGCGGATATCCCAACATGTTCCACATCTACGGTCCGCACGGTCCAACGCTGCTCAGTAACGGTCCCACTTCAGTTGCCGTACAGGGCCGCTGGATCGCCGACACGATTTCCAAGATCGAGGCGAACGGGGTCAAGTATATCAACCCTAAACTCGAGGCCGCGGATAAGTGGAAGAAACACGTTGTGGAGCTGAATGACCGCACGCTGTTCCCGACTACCAGGTCTACCTATATGGGTGGGAGTATCCCAGGGAAGGTGTATGAGCCGGTGTGCTATTCTGGTGGGATTCCGGCGTATGCAGTTGAGATTCGGAAGGCGCTGGATAGCTGGGAGGAGGGATTCGATGTTGTCAAGTCTTGAACAGGCTTCTTGAAGATTTATAGTTGGATGTTGTTTTTGTTTTTTATATCTGCAATCATAAGACATTCTATTTGGAATATTGCTCCGTAGCCAATCTCTGTCGACAAGAAATTGCTAGGCAGCAGTCCGGATCCGATGCTCCGTCTTGAGTTACTTTGAAGCTATTCCCAGCACAGTTAGCTATCAACACTGGCGTGTAAACTGGACCCGGCCAGATCCTTCGATCTCGCTTGATTGGCACAGAAAGAATCTCGACTCAGGGACTGACCACATTCTAACCAAATTTGATGAGGCTTACTGTTCCCATTTCTTCCTAGTCCCAGGTATAAATAGGGAGCTGTTCCTGTTTAATTTGAATATTCTCCAAATTTTAACACGGTTATTTCCTCTCCACTGCACCATGATCGCTCCCTTCTGGGCGTCTATCGCCCTGTTGGTTCCAGCAGTCCTGACTGAATCCACGTCTACCACATCCACTGCTGCGGCGACACCAAGCTGCACTTCTTCCCTCATCACCCGTCTATGCAGCTACCCCGAACCCGGTCCCGAATTCGCCGTCGCCAGCGAGAGCAGATCGTCCTGCTGGGCGTACTGCGAAGCCCATTCTCCCTGCGACTTTGTCATCTTCAGTGCAGGCAACCCCACCACAGGCACCGGCACATGCTGGCTATACCCCGGCGAATCCTTCGACAAGAGCCAAGGCACTTCAGACTGCGCAAACCCCAGCCTCTATGTCTACAGCAAGCCCGAGTGTGCAGGCGGAAGCCCAACAACCACTTCTGGCGCCTGCGCCGCCACTGAGACCCCCTCTGCGATTGCCTCCGTCTGCGGGTATCCGACGCCCCCTGGGGACTGCTTCGACGGCTGCACGGCCAGCTTAGGTGCATCAGACTGCTTGAGTCAATGTGCACGAGCTGATTCGTGTAGCTATGTCGTCTTTAACCCACGCAATCCGAGCGGCTCGCCTTATGCTTCGGGGACTTGCTGGATGTATCCAAGCGGGACGTTTAAGGATGGCTCTGCGTCCGAGTGTACTGGCGATCCAGAGCAGTTTGTTTATAACAACTCGTGTCCGAAGCCGTCTTCATCTTCATCTTCGTCAGCGTCGTCGTCCTCCCTTTCATCGTCTACGACGGACGGCTCCAGTAGAACTGGGGTTGTGGCTGATGCTGCGGTGTCAACTCCTACTGGCGAGAATTCTGCGTCTGGACTGTCGCTTCCTGGCATGGATATATTTGCCATCGGTGTGGCTGTATTTATATGGCGGGCTATTTAATGATATCCCTGTTTAGTTGTCTGTTCAGGTAAATGACATGTATCTTAACGGACATTGTATGAGACCACCTTTCACTTAGACAATTGGGATGGGTTCCTTTCTCTGAAAGTAACAAAGGCAGTTGTGTCAATTTACCACGATTATGGTGCGGACGAGATCTAAATGCTCATAATATAAATAGAACATGCAGCTACACAACAGGTGGAAGAGTCAAGAAGCCAGATCAGAGCTAAACCATTAAAGTACTCGCACCATCTCAGCGCACTCGTATAGCTCAACGCCTCAAAAACTACGGCCTTGGTGATCCCGTCGTCACGAGGCCTGGTGCTCGTCCATAGGAATATATTGTATACATACCGAAGGCCGAAGAAAGCGCCAATAAACATCCCGTAATGTAGAAAAGGTTCACATAGACAGGAAACTTACCAATAACGTTCTCCCACAATTTCCAGTCTAGGATCGCAGACGCCGTATCCAACAATCCCTCCTGGCACCCCACTGCGTTCGGTCGAACACGAAGAGGCTTTGCAGACGCCCCGAGCCTTGCAGATCAATACGAATAAGCTTGTCTGAATTCGGAGGCGGAGGATGTGAGTCGCTCCGGAGTTCTGATCTTGCTCGTCCTGATTGGAGGCTGAGAATACATCATAACCGGCGGTATACAAACTCGGTGTGCTGGCGTTCGCACAGCTTCATTTTGCGTCCTGTTTTGGGTGGATTTCGCGAAGGGTAGTATTTAGGCTGATGGCCGTCGTGAATGTCGTTGAGCGGGACCCAATGATATAATACGTTGTTGTCTTGTTTGTCTGAAGGGACAAATATAGCACGTTCTACACATTATAGACCCAATACCCCAATACCCCAGACGGAGGTATAAGAAGCCCTACTTCCCGGCAAAATCCTCATTCTCCTCATCGACACTTCACTCCCCAGTCCAAGCAAATAGAACAAAGCGTATAAAATGAAGTTCCAACCCGCGACAGTCCTAACCCTCCTCCTCCCCGCCCTAGCCATTCCAGCGCCAGCCCCTGAACCTGAGCCCGAGAACCCTATACCTATCCCAGAACTCACCGACAGCAAAAGTGAAGCCCAAGACATCCGCCCAGCAGCTCTAGGCCTCGAGAAACGCGCCACCGTCAGCTGCAAGATCGTCAACACCGATTCGGCCTCTGTGAACTGTCGCTATAAGCCCAGTCTGACTTCCTCGGTTATCGCCCGTTTACCGAAAGGCTCGACGCACTCCTTCTATTGCTATAAGAAGGGCGACTGCTATAATAGTAACTGGTTAGTGCTTTCCTGTCTACTCTTGCAGGTGTCGTGTCATTCGACCCTGCGGCGGTGCGTATATTCGGTTGACTGGTTGGTTGGTTGGTTAACTGTGCGATAGTACCTGGGATCAGATGTTTTACAAAGAGCAAATCTGCTATGTCAATGGTTATTACACCGATAGCAAATGCTCTGCTAGTAAGCATGCTTTCCCCTATCCCAGGCTGACTTGTTATTTCTCGGTGCTAATGGTACGGCAAAGACGTCCTGGGACTTTGCTAGGTGGGGGTATTTTGGGACCATACTTGCTACTTTTTATCTCCGGACAGGTTTACCTTGGGGGTTCGTTATATTCCAGGTCGAAGATAGGGAGAGTTGGCTGTTCCTAGGGTGGTATTGGGGTGGTGGTTGCGGGGAGATAGAATGGGTATGAGATGTTGACGGTGGAATGTGAGGTAGTTATGGAGATGCGGGATGAAAATACCTGATGGTTCCTAATTGCCCTCGTTTAATATAATAGTGCCTTTGGTTCCTTGTCCGGTCGTAGAGTGTCTATCTCTGGGCTTGGTAGTCAGCATGCCAGGCTCGTCAGTCTTACCATGGTCACAGCGAAGTCTCCATCCAAAACTAGATTTAGAATTAGATTTCTAGGTTCAGCGTCCATGATATATATCATATATCCCGATGATGAATCAGGGACGGCCACACGGAAGCATACCAATATGAGACGTGAATATACCAGAGATAGTCAGAATCAGCTTATGAAAGTTTAGTGCCGGGGATACAGATTTGCCCGATTTGGCAATCGTCGAGCGTTCCCCGAAGCGACATATAACTTTGAAGCCCCTCCCTCTTCTGAAGCTAGAAAGTGTCAACCACTCTGACTCGCGAATAGCGAATACAAATATGGTGGTTATATCACGTTTTCGATCAGTCTGGGGCATCGACGCTGGTCCGGACCTGAGTAATTGGGCAAAGCTGTTTGTTGAGTGGAAGGCCCATGGATACAGTGAGCCGTCTCTCTGCTGTTCGATTTTGAGAACGAAAAAACTGACCAGATGTGTCGCCGAAGGTGGCATCGAAGTCAGTATCAATTTTGCCGCTGGATCGGTGCCGCAGTTACAGGCGTTGCGAAGTCTCTGCGATCAGGTAGATTTTGAGATTGCAGTCGTGAGCACCACCTCCCTTGGCGATGTCTCCCTACTAATAATAAACCAGCATCTTCTCGTCAATGCCACAGGATGCAGGGCTAGCTCCCCGCGGTCTACCCCCGGACGAGCATCTTAATTTCTATCGCGGACAACTGCGTCTTGCGAGGGTACTCAGGCCGACGGTTATTACTGCGCAGTCTGGATCGTGAGTTTACCTGCACTACAGGGAAGACATCAACTAAAGAAAAACAGTGACTACTGGACCTTGGAAGAGGCAGTATATTTCTACCGAATGAGTCTCCAGATCGATAAAGAGGAGGGTTTCCAAGGGAAGGTTGGGCATGAAACGCACCGCAAGCGAGGATTGTTTAACCCCCGTATTGCAAGTCTCGTACTAAAGCATGTACCAGAGTATGTTCCTGCACCGAGAAACCCTCGGAAAGTTGATGATCATGAAGGATATTCAGGCTGAAGGTAACGGTGGATGTTTCCCACTGGGTGGTGGTTTGCGAGAGACTGCTGAACCAAGAGGAAGATCAGAATAGTCTGGGGATACTGATCGCCCATGTAGGTACGAGCACTGCAGAATATAACAGACTAACATGTACCAGGTTCACCATATCCACGCGCGTATTGGGACGACACAGGCTTCGCAGTGTCCAGAACCGCTCAACACGGCTTTTGCCGCGGAGCGGGAGTTTTTTGAGGGCTTCTGGATAGATATTGTCAAGGCAAAACAGAGGGAGGATCCGAGGTGTAGAATAACATGGGTTCCAGAATACGGGTATGTATGAGACCGTCGTTCTAGCAGCGTTGGTGCTAACGCACTTAGACCATTTCCCTATCATCCGATAGGATCAGTCCAGACGCATGGGGAAGTTGCAGATAGTGAAGGGATGAGGTTGGAGGCGCTGTTTAATAGTGTTGCCTCGCTATAGCTTATACAATAACTCACAAATGAGTCTGACATGTCTAGTGGTCTATATCTATGTGAACTAGACTCAACCTAATCAACCCTCGCATACCACTTCAACTCCCGCTCCTCCAACACCCTAACAGGAGACTCATACCCTTCCTGAAACGACACATGGCTCTTATTAAGCACATACAGAATATGGCCATCCTCAACCTGATCCGTCATCAAATACCCCCAGACCGACGCAGTCGGCGAAGACCGCGGCAGGGACGGCGCCTTCTTCATGGGATATCCAACCGTAAGCGCGAACCCAAGTCTATCTCCCTTCTTTACACTCGCACCAACAGAAACCTTCACGACATCGAGAGATACAGTGACATTATCCGCTGTAACAGGCGCCCAGCCCAGCGTCTCCCACTTGAAGAACGGCGCCGTAAAGTCCGCATCATGCGGGTATCGGAATACAAACACGGCCAGAGGCTGGTTTGGTGAGATCGCGCCGAGATTTATTCCAACAGAAGATAGGTTGCCGCTTTTCGAGGACGTCCAGGTCTGGTAGAACCATGTTGAGGGGTAGTTCGACTCGGCCCAGTAGTCCTTGTTATTGCCGGAGCCGTCGGTCGCGGTTGTGGCGAGGCCGGTGGTTGGGATGTCTTTGCTGCTTATGGGGGCTTGCACTGTTGTCTGGGCGTCTGGGGAACAGTCGATCTTGCTTATAGAGCCGTCCGGGTTGAAGTTGAGCTTCCAGAAGCCGTGGCCGATGGCGCCGCCGGTGTATCCAAGTCCGACTGGAAATGTTAGCATTGTTTGTAGGCACATACTTCAGGACTCACGAGGTGCGATGGAGGGTCGATCGGCCTGGTAGAGGAATTCTGCCTCGTCGTTGTTGGCTGGTTTCACGGTATTAGATGGTGTATTTCTCAGGAGGCTTATGAGGGACATACCACGAGGAACTGTCATGACACCCATTCCCTGACCACCACAAGTCAAGTCGGAATCAACGAACTGGAACGTCCACGGGCCTTTCCAGCTCTTTGAACGATACGCAACAGTAGTAGTCTTGAGGCAGTTAGCACACACGCGAAACGCAAAACCCACAGAGGACTACATACCCCATTGCAAAAGCTGCAAGTCCCGGATCCGACCATATCTAGCTGAAGTCAGTACTTTATCTGGGAAGAATGGTAATAGACGTACACCACCAATCCCCACGTCTGAACAAATCCGGCGATTCCACCTGTCCATCAACCAGGTTGGATGAATTCGTCGTGACGGGAAAGTCACCTCCCTGTTGAATGACGATTGAAGATTCGCCGGTGCTGTTGAGGAAATCGTCGGTCAATTTCTCGATCACGACAGTCTGGCTGAACGCCGGCCATATCTATAGATCATGAGTTGGGTCCAGAAACTGGGATAGGAACGGTCCTACACTGCCCAAACTGCCATCGGTGACAATCGCACTGATCATGTCCCACGTCGTGTATATAACGTATCCCTCGCCGTCAATCACCGCGAGACTAAGATCTTCAACACCTTGTCCGTACCACCAGGTCTTTTGGATGAGATGACCTTGGAAAGTATACCCGTGGGTGAGGTAGTCTGAGGTGAAGACAGGAATACCGGGCTCAGAGCCGGGGGCTGCACGGCGTAAGCTATAACAAACAGATAAACTGGGAATTCTGAGTGGATACATACCAGCAAAAGCCATGAGGACATATTTGCTTGTCTTCTCGTTATATATCACCTTTGGGCGATCGCAGGACCCAAAGATGCCACTGCAGGCTTTGGCGTTTACCGGCTCGGAGATATTGAATACTACAGGTGTTAGAGATGTTTTTGAAAAGAAGTGATTAAACTCACACTCAGTAGGATTGCGATACCAGTTCACCAGATCCTTGGAAGAATAGCTCACTTAACAAGTTAGTATACCAATTCTCAGACAAAACTCAGGCAACCCACGCGAAGCATTAACAATCCAGAAATACTGCTCGTCAATCCAGTCGACCTTGCCGTTGACCGAATTGACCACATGCCCGTCAACGTCGAAGTAATAATTATGTTTATTTACAAAGCTGACGTTGTGGCTTTGGCCATTGGTCTCGGTGCTGCCGCTGCCAGCGACCACCTGGCCGACAAAAGCACATAAGGATAGTACAATGGATAGGTGCATTATGTTTGACGGTACTCGATATCAATAGCCGTACCAGGTTATATTTATACCTACCGGCTATTGAGCTCGACTCGACGTCGGGAACTCCTGAAGCCAAGCGAAATGCGTCATTCATTCGCAGTCCGAACCGCGGAATATGCGCGCGTTGATTCCGGTTCCTACAGGTAGATTATTCGTTCTTTAAAGGGAGGTAACGACAAGGTGGACCGTTCCAGCATGATGGGTCTGGGTATCGGCTACTGGAGTGGGTATTGGACATGTTGAACCAAGTTTACTGGTGGTTAAGCCTTCGATATCCACAATAACCACGGATTATCCCCGGGATCAACACATGCATTATATAGTTAGGTTATATATTGGCGTTGGTTGGTCGCTTTGCCGAGTTCCACCATTGTAGTTGGCTCCTGGGAACCCCGGATTTATATCGGATGTTGCTTAATGCAGTTAATGCAGCTTCATGCAGCGAGGGAGAGGCAACAAGGCAACCGTATAATATGTTTCCCCTACAGTCCATCACTTCCAGGACGCGGCCGTAATACCAGTCGAAATGGCACATCACAATATAAGGAATTACGCCACTCCTCCTCTGTGTAATGCGGGTCATCATAGAGTGTGACCACAAAGTCCGGTATGCCCTCGACATCCAGCAGCGGTGGCAAATGATCCGACCCATAACGCATATTGGTACAAGTCAGGCTTTCTGAAAATGAAGCATGAAGTCGCTGGAGTCCCGTCATTTTCTCTAAGACGTCGCCTGCCCACACCCAAATGTTGAGGTCCTGCCAATAGGCCTCGGTGCTGTCGTATTCACAGACATTGATAGAGATGGTCAAGGATGTAATTGAGGATAGCTTAGCTGGGACGACCACTCGGGGGAGAAGGTTGAAGGCGTAAGCATCGCGGAAATGGAATGTATTCTTTTGATACAGAATGTCGATTGTTTCGCAATATCTTGGTAGGAAGTTCATCAGTATTGTGCGATAATGTAAGGGAATACCGGCCTACACTTGTCGACAACTAGCCAGCAATCCCGTAAACCGATATGGTAGGGTATTCTTCGAGTCTCTACGGTCGAACTCGCCCCCTGCTGTACATTCAACGCCATATAACCGCTTGCCAGCCCTCGAGATCACGATGGGATCAGGCGAGGTCATAACATTCATCCAGACCATCTCACGGATCTCAGCGGGGAATCTAAGCAGACTAGACTGCGACTGCGGCTGCGCCTGAATCGTGCGGGCTCGCGGTGTTTCCTCTCCCGCCGGCAGCGAAGGCGTCAGGGGGCGTCGATCAGACCAAACGGACGCTGGCGGATTTCTCTCCTCTTTGTAGCCATCCCAGACCTTCTGTCGACGCTTATTCTTGCGATTCCACCGTATATCGCGTATCAGCGCCTTGCCGGCCAACCAGGGGCTGGCAAAAATACAGTAGCAGCCACACAATACTATGCCAGCTATGCCCCCCGGGAAGCCCTGCGTGTGCCTCTCCATTTTATGGGAGCCGGTTGTATCGTTGTTATCTGAGAAATGCAAACGGGCTGTCGCCAATATGAGGGTGAAACACCCTCATATAAGCCCATCGAGTCTGCGGTGTGAGGGCCGTGTCTGCCTGGTTCAGCCTCAACTTCGCCTGGAGTGGCGTGTCGGATACTTTACTGAGATGAGTATGGTTTCAGCTTTCTGCGGTATGTCGTTGGTTGGATTTTTCTTGAAACCCACTGGCTTACTCTGGGCTCCTGGCGGCTCAAGGATGATCATCACTGCCACAGCGTAAACGCTCCGTTGGGCTTATTATGAACGGTAGGTATTGAGTCATGAGTTTTACCTACACAACCAAATGAGGTACTCGGGAACTGCTCATCATGGCCTAAAAGCACAGCTTCATGTAGCGCCAGTCACACTGTGATGCATACTAACCTCTATTACCATGGAAATGGCCAGTACGGACTGGTTAGAGGGTAGCCATTTTCAGTCTTTTGACCACATTCAGTCGGACCAGCCCTGTTCATCCTGCTTGGATATTAGACGGGAATCATCGGCAACGTGCACGTCGGTCCAGCTGGTGTCTTTCCCTGGGAATAAGAGAGGAGAGCGAGACGAGAAACGTATCATGGGTGGCAGACAGAGCCGAATCCTTCTTCGATAAAGCCAACGAGACTCAACGCCCATTCTATCTTAATGTTGCATTTATTGACCTACGGAGATATCACTACCAGAGGGTTGGTAATGCCGAAGCACGCGGGGGTACTTTTGTTGCTCCAGAGTTCCAACCTGATGACGCTGAAATACCCAGCTGCATGACCGATGTAGCGGAGACGCGTATTGAATAGGTTGAGTACTGCAAAGTCATTCGCCATATTTACTACGGCGTTTGGTCTTGTTCTGGATACCCTGGATAGAAAGGGTCTGGCGGATTCCACGATGGTTGCTTTCTGCAGTGATAATGGGCAGACGGCAATGTATGAAGCGGGTATCCTACATTTTCAGGCTAGGAATGAAGTAGCCTTCCTGGAATATTAAATATCACCTTTATTATTTATCGGTCAGTCAGAAAGCACTCGGAGTGCCTTCTTTGAAGACAAACTTTGGATGTATTGTCTTGAGCATCTGGAATCGTATCTATTCTGGGACCACGTATCGTGATTCCAAGGTCATTGCACATGCTTAATACAGCGAATACTGTCCCAATATGAAATTAGACACACAGTTAAGGGTCTTAAGCTCCGCATTAATGCGATCAGCGGGTATCGCACGATTTCCTATTTAGAAGTCCGAATTGCTTCAAATACTCACAGCTTCCAAAGGACAATACTTTCAATTCCACAACACCTACAAGCATCATACAATGTCACAACCAAATTTACACGACAACAAAACACTTCAGATCCTGCGTGCCGCAGAAAAGGGCGGTTACGGCGTCTTAGCTGCAGTCGCGTAAGTGAATTTGGTTCTTCCTTCTACCATGAACACCACAGCAAGACCACTGAGTGCAAAGGATCCCAGCTACAACATGGAACATATCCTAGGATTCGTTCAAGCCGCTGAGGGAAAACGCTCTCCGCTGATCATCCAATTCTTCCCGTGGGCCATCAAATTCTCCAACGGGCTGTTGGTGCATGCAGCAGCACAAGCAGCAAAAACTGCCTCGGCCCCAATTGCCGTACATCTGGACCACTGTCAGGATGCAGATCTTGTCAAAGAAGCTGCGGAGCTGCCCTTTGACTCTATCATGATAGACATGTCGCATCGTCCCAAGGCGGAGAATCTGTCGCGGACCGCCGAATTGGTGCGTTATTGCCGTCAACGGGGGATAGCGACTGAGGCTGAACCGGGCAGGATTGAGGGAGGGGAAGATGGGCTTTCTAATACGCTGGATCTCACTCCACTGCTAACGACTGCTGAGGAAACGGCGGCGTTTGTGAGCGCAGGCATTGATATACTAGCGCCGGCATTTGGGAATGTGCATGGGGAGTATGGACCCAGGGGCGTGGTATTGGATTGGAATAGGTGAGATCAACGGGCAGATATATTCTAGGTTATATCAAGTAAGCTAACGCAGGATTCCTTTGGTAGACTGGCGCGTATTCACGACGTTACATTTGCTGGGGGCGTTATGCTTGCCCTTCACGGGGTGAACCGGTTTCCAGTAAATCTCACAAGGAGGCTGGTCGCGTCGGGGATTAGCAAGATTAATGTTAACCGGGACATTCTCGACGATTATTACCGGCACCTACAGGCAAATGTCGGGAAATTCCCGTTTACGCAGCTGTTGGAAGAAGGGGTTGAGGTTGTCTCGAGATCGATGGCGCATCATATGGATATTGTTCTATCTAGCGGGAAGGCGTAATTCCATATATCTACACTACCAGCATCATGAATTAAGTTCGGGAGTAAGTAAGCACCCTGAGCGAGGTACGAAAATAAATCAAGCAGTACGACCAGGCCGGAGTCCCAATGGAGTAATTCCGATATCAGTTTACCCCTCCCCTGGAACAGAGGCATAAAAGCCTGACCACTTCACTCTCCCTGTAAGCAGATCAGACCGTCATCCGCAATCACCAGCCAGAATGACCAACCCAAATATCCTGCCAGAGTACAATCGTAGGAAATTCATTCTAAACACAGGCGCCGCCCTCCCAGCCATCGGCCTCGGGACATTCCAAGACCCAGATGAGCAACTAGCCGCCGTATCAATTGCTCTAAAGCTTGGATATCGCCATATTGACACTGCCCATAAGTACGTACGTACATGACCTGCCCGATATATTATGGTGTATTCATAAGTATCCCCAGTTACGGGACAGAAAAACAAATCGGCGAAGCCATCCAGCGCTCTGGTATTCCTCGTCGTCAGATCTTCATTACAACCAAGCTGTGGTGCAATGCGCACCACCCAGAGGATGTGGAGGCTGCACTTGATGCGTCTTTGGCAGACCTCGGGGTTGAATACGTGGATCTGTACCTGATGCACTATCCGTGTGCGTTTAAGCGTGGAGAGGAGTTGATGCCCATTGACGTGAATGGGAAGCTTATGCTGGAGAACATTCCCATTATTGATACGTGGAGGGCTATGGAGAGGCTCGTGGAGACTGGCAAAGCGAGAGCAATTGGAGTGTCTAATTTCAGTCAAGGAGAGATGGAAGTTATCCTCAACGAGGGTTCAGTGGTATGTTTGTTTCTTTGTTCCAATCGACGATAGCATCAGACGTCCATAACTCTCTCACAGATTCCCGCTGTGCATCAAATGGAATTACACCCGTATCTTCAACAACCCGAGTTCGCTGCGTGGCACCGCAGACATGGAATCCAGTTGATACAGTTCAGTCCATGCGGGAACATGAATGATTTTTACCGCGAGGTCTCGTGGGGAAAGGAGGTCGCGCAAATGACCAGGCTCATTGACCATCCGGATCTCGGTAAAGTCGCAGCAAAGCATGGCAAGTCTTCGGTGCAGACTGCGTTGGCTTGGGCTATCAGCCAAGGCAGAGCAGTGATTCCGAAGACGACAATTGAGTGGCAGGTGAGAGAGAATCTGGAGGCGGAGTTTGAGCTCGATGACGAGGATTGCAGAATTATTGCGACTATGGACAGGGAAGCACGGTTTAATGACCCTAGTCCCGACTTTGGATACCAGTTGTATGTGGGATTGGATGGTGCAGATAACCAACGGCAGCAGTTGCTGTAGCTTCATATTTACCCGGGTCGATATAGCACCAATGTTTACTCCTCAGTATACACAGGATAGATACAGAATGTAACGATATACTCTGTCGTGTCCATTAAGTCTAGCAGTTCCATCCACCATCCACACACAAGGTCGCCCCGGTGATAAAGCTGGACTCATCACCCAGTAAGAAAGCATTCAGCTGAGCCACTTCTACGGCCTCACCGAAGCGTTTAAGTGCAGTCCCCGATGGGTCTTCCTGGGCTGGCGCACTTTGGTTCGACTGTGCTCTCGTCATCATCGGAGTCAAGATGTATCCCCTTCGTAGCCAACGTTAGCCTAACCCTAAGTCACGAATTGGTAGAAGCAGGCTTACGGTGCCACGCAATTCACCCGGATACCTCTCTCACCCACTTCCTTCGCAACTGAGCTTGTCAATCCAACAACTGCATGCTTAGAGGCCGCATATGCAGCAGCTGCTCCACGCCCCTGCAGGCTCAGCCCGCTCCCGGCATTGGCAACACTTGCCCTCGTTCCAAGATGCGGCAACACGGCCCTAATGCAGTTCATCACGCCCTTGACATTGATATCAAATACGAAATCCCACTCATCGTCATCTTGCTCCACCACGTTGCTGATATTGTGAGACTGGGGAATCACCCCAGCCAGATGGGCCGATCCATCCAGTCGTCCGAATGTTTGGATCGTATCGCGAATCCAGGCCTCCACGTCCGTGCGATTCCGTACGTCAACTCGCTGAACGAGAAGACAGTCGATGCCACATGCCAGCGTTGTTTGAAGGTGCGCCAGTGCATCCTATTGAATGTCGCACACGGAGACACGGGCCCCTCGCTGGAGCAGCAGTCGGGCGGTTTCAAGCCCTATTCCCGATGCGCCCCCGGTGATGGCGTATACTTTGCTGGTGAATCAAGCCATTGGGGGCGTTGGATCACTATCCTTACCGGCAGTCAACTGTCAGTTTATTTAATGACAATTGAACGCTCGAAAGGCTGACCGGGGCGTGTACTTATATACCCACCATACTTCTCGGGAATCTAAAACGGAGATGGAGAATTTCCTAACAACATAAGTCCGGTGGGTAAGTCCCTTTTATTTTTATTTTTAAATTCCTTCTTCTAGGACCTCATATTTAATAGTATGGTAGGATACTTAATCCGCAGATTATACCGGGAGCGTGAAATCATGCATCGTGGACAGATCCTGGTCTAGAAGCGCCAAATTGCTGTCGACGGGAAAACTAACAGATGTAATGGAAGACGGGTCCAGCATCCAATCGGCATCTTGCAAATGCTCGCTGAGAAGTGCTTCAATCGAGAGGTCTGGAGAAATATGTTCCGTCGCTGCATTAGGGTTATGCTCTTCGGGTAACTGAGCAATACCACCGGCCGGCTCGTTTGGTTGTGCCCTCCGGAATTCTTGGTCTTCTAGGTCTGAGGGAGCAGGGCGGTTGCCAGTTGGGTTTATCAATAGTCGAATGAGACGGTGGAAGTGTGGGTGAGGGTAGGGTTGTAGGATGCGGGCTATTTCGTCTGCGAGGCTGAGAATCTCTTCCCTGTCGATGAGGCTTTCATGTGTCCTGGCAATGCTCAGGGCAAATACAACTGGTACGCATGAATTAGCATACACAAGCCACAAACGGGGTTGTATCCTTACTGGCAAAAGTAACAGACAGGGCAGTGTAGTTTGTGGCCCAACGAAGGTGCCATCGATAGGCTGTTGTGCGTACGATGAAATGGAGCTGGTCTGTTACAGCAGCGACAATGTACTTGATCAAACCCTCTGCAGGGCCTTGGAAAGGTCCAGCAGACAGCTGGAGGCTTCCTACGCCTTCCTCCTTTTGCAGCCGGCCGAGAATCGCACATCCTGTGAACATAAGTGCCCAGTTCTTCTGGCCCCGCAGGCTGGCCCGTTGAAAGGAGCACTCTTCAAATCCATATTCTGGAGCTCGCTATATCAGTTTCAACCGCTAAAGCATGTCTGGGAGGGACTGATGCCGTATGGGAGCGTACCATCATGGAGAGTGTCCCAAAATTCCAACCATTTGCAGTATTTGGCCTCAATGCATATGAGCTGGTCGAGGTTGGCTGGCTGGTGCCCAACCGGCCGTGCAATTTCCTGCTGCAGCTTTTCTATATCTGGTTAGTATATGCAAAGTATTGTCGATAGGAGGTAATAATACCACGGAGTTGAACAATTTCAACAAGAGACGTTACACGCAACTCGGTGGGACCGTATAATGGGTGACTTCGAAGCCGTTCCAGCAGGCCAGTATCAACTACTTCTAGTCGCGAATGGGTTGCTGTTCCCGCAGCAATCTCTCTTTCTACATAGCAGAGCGCAAGCCAGACGCGGACCTCACGCATCAGGCGTCTCTTTTCCTTGAGAGGCAGCGATGACGCGTTGTCCCCAGACACAAGCTTTGACAAGGCATAATCTATCTGAAGATCTCGCGCCATTTGAAGCGCATGCCCAATCGCAAAGGAGGCTTCTTCTGCATATGCAGCCAGAAGCAGCATCGCCTGCACACTTCCTAGGGTTATGGGTTTTGTGAACAGGCTTTGAGCAGTAAGTCTCTTTGCCTCTTCTTGGATTGTTAATTTACAGCTGTCCGGTAAACCCGCTATCTGTTCAACGCAGCACGCAAGGGACAGGATGACCGCAAAGCAAAATGGTTCGCGTCTCCTCAAGCCGTCAAATGAATCGAGGACCGGATCGAATATGGGCATGTAATTTCCAGCACATGCCATAAAGCTATTTCCTCTTCAGCCACTGGTGCAGATGTATGTATGTACGTCAGTTGACTTACAGCGTAAATAGGCTTCTGGCCTGTGACTCCTGGATGAGCCCACTCGAAACAACATCCTGCGGCGTGTCCATTCGACCAAGGAAGCCAAAGCTCTCTCCAGTTGCACGAAGATTCCCAACCGCTGGGACAGACCACTGCGACCCTGGAACGAGTCCAGCTGCATCCGAGACCCGCTCCTCAGGGGTTGACATCTGATGCACCGCAGAAACCGGGGCACGGAGATCCTGGGAAGTAAGCCCTGTCGTGAAATCCGGCGACACTGGCGAATGCCCGGTCTCGTTCTGTGCAATGGAACTCCGTATGTGCTGGTCGCCTTCGAAATGCTGCGACCGCGCCGGTATCGGTCTGGCAGCTGGGGACCTCGCACTTTCAATCGGCTCTGTGTTTGTCTCTTCACAGACCGTACTAGCGTCTTGTCTATTTACTCTTAGCACATCATATGCATTAATACCACCATCGCAGGAGGGGGATGGCTACCTTTGCCGCCTCCGTCCGTCATTGCAGGTCCTCCTCGGTCGCCTACCCCTGGGCGTCGCGAAATCAAGGGTGCACTCGAACCCATGGACTGTACACCTATGGCACCGCAGGTCCGAACTGGTGTCGCGAACGTCGCATCGCAGCTTTTGGTCGCGGCATCTTTCGCAGGCCTTGTACGTCCTCCGTCCCCGCCTGGCGACGCTGTGGGGATTATTAGCGGCAGACCTGGAGAGCCTGCTGAAGTCGGAGTGTATTATTCGCAGAGACGAGCGCTCCATAACTCATCCGTGAACCTGGAGTGCGTGGCGATGGACGAGCCAAGAAGATGTTGGAGGTTGGGGACGTGGCGAAGGCGGACTGTGGGGACACGGTGGATGATGCCATTATCGTCGCCAAAGATTATGTATACGAAACTTTCCCTTTACGGTAGTACTCCGAGTGGTCCAGCTATCTGACGGTTACTCTACACTCCAAACAACTTTTTGCGCAGCCCAGCGCTTTTACAGCCCGTGATACAAAATAGACCGCCACCCTCTTCTCCCTCCCAGGCTGGGAGCTCGTCGTCGCTCTTGGCCGTAGTAACGAGTAGATTGGTGTACTCTGGTCCGATCCATGCGCCATGAGTGACTCTCGTCGCATTTAGATCCCACTTCTGAAGAATCTCGCCAGTAGTGCCGCTGTATCTCAGCACACATCCACCCTCCCAGATGAAGGTATATAGATTGCCACTACGGTCAACCAGCAGGCCGTCTGCTTCGCCTTCGTCCACTCTCCGCTGCACCACAATCGTTCTGTTTCTTATTGTACCCGCCGCGGCGTCAAATGCGTACGCCCAAATGCACTGTCTCGAATTAGCACTTGACATGTGTTGGGAAAAGTTCGATGTCTGACATTGCGGTAGGAGTCTACGTGATACATCGTCCTGTTGTCGGGCGACCAGCACAGCCCGTTTCCGGCAATCACTCCGCCGTCTTGGGGGATGGATAGCGTGCCATCCAGCTCATATCGATAGATAGATCCTTTGCCCTGATGGTTGGTTGTTTCACCGGATAGCTTTGGTATGGTTCTGGAGGAGGAACATGAATCAGCATATAAGTACATGAGTATATACGAGCGACAACCTAACTCTCCAACCCTATCAATACTGCCTACCCATAGTCTTCCCTGAGAGTCAATGCCACCGTCGTTAAGACGCTCTATTGTCGTGTCCTCAACAACCCGCATCATAATTCTCCATGTACCGTCGTCCGACACTCGCACAATAGACGAGAACGAGCAGACAATGTAGCCCCCGTCCTTATGGAATGCGAGAAATGTGACCGGCTCTGGACAGTCAATTGTGCACCGATGCAAGTCACTGAGGTTGAGAATAGTGATCCTTTGCCCCAAAACATCAACGTAGTGCAGGGTGTTGTCTGCCTCGCGATAGACAGGCGATTCTGCTAATTGGGTGTGAGGTGCAATGAACGCGCGGACTCGCTCAGCCATTGTGAGCTTGCGGTATCAGAATTTAGGAATCGGCCGCACGCGCTATGTTCTTCGTAGGCTATATACAGTGTATATCTGTTCAGTTGATATCTCGGCCTGGAGTCGGGGAATTACCGAATATGGAATCCGACCCCGTCAAGTACTATGCATTCATTTCACTCCTTATCGATGTTATTTATGCAGTATGCCCCTACTTCAATACCGAACAAATCTTCTCTCTCTTGCTACTACCACTGCTGGGCTTCTATATTATTTCTACTCAATATGTCCCTCCCCCGCGTGGGTATCTGCGGCCTCGGCGCTATGGGCATCGGGATGGCAAGAAACCTTCTAAAGCACGGATTCAAAGTATCAGGTTACGACATCGTCCCAGCACTCGTTGAACGTTCTGTCCAGAGCGGCGCGACCGCGGCCGCAAGTCCCAAGACAGCCGTAGAGAACGCCGACATCCTACTAGTCATCGTCGTGAATTCTACCCAAGTCTCTTCTGTGCTTTTCGGGGAGGACACTGGGGCCATCCACGGCCTTAAAAGGGATGCTGCTATTATAATCTCGTCAACCGTTCCAGGCAGTTATGTTCGGGAGGTGCGTCGCCGGCTTGACACCGAGTTCGCACGACCAGATATCCGCCTGTTGGACTGCCCGGTCTCCGGGGGTGCGTCTGGTGCTGCGGATGGGACACTTACTGTCTTTGCGTGTGGTACTGACGGGGGAATGTCCTTTGTGGACCCAGTCCTGCAGTCCTTCAGCTCCAAGATATACCGGATCAAGAATAGGGACGGGTATTTTGGGGACACCGGGTCCGGCGCCAACGGCAAAGTGTGCCATCAGGTCATCCCTGAAATAGCCATTGCTCTCGTCGCGGAGATCCTAGCGCTTGCTGTTCGGGCAGGCCTGAATACGCGGGAAGTCTACGATTATATCCAGGCCAGTGAGGCCGCCAGTTGGATCATGAGGAACCGCGCTCCACACGCCCTGGAAGGCGACGAGACGGTTTACTCGGCTATGACCAACAGCCAGAAGGACTCGTCCATTATTGTCCGTTCTGCAGCGGAAAAGTCATTCCCTGTACCGCTTGTTGCGATGGCTGAGCAGGTGTATCAAACAGCAGTGTATATCGGCTGGCCGGGGATGGATGACTCTGCTCTTTGGAGGCTGTTTCTTCGTGAATCACCAGCCGATGCTGTGTACCGGCAGACGGAGATCCACAACGGCGAACAGAAGCCTGCTTTTGAGCTGCAAGATATTGCTGATATCATGAACGGAGTCCATCTGGCAGCCACTGCCGAGTCGAAGGGCTTCACAGAGGCAATGGGCCTGAATGCTGAACAGATGTACGAGATTGTATGTGGAGCTGCTGGGTGGAATGTGCAGTTTGAGCAGTATGGGCCCAGAATCAACAAGGGTCCCTGGTATCTGCGGGAAATCCCTGAGGCGAACCAAATTGGCCTCAACCTGGTGAGTACAAATGATTCATTTACACTTGGAGGCATTCCAGACACTCATGGATTCTTCAGGCCAAGGCAGTCGCAAGGGCTAGTGCTATCGGTGCACCCCTACCTATCTCAGGAGCAGCAGTTCAAGTATTTCGGTTGCAGCTAGACCTTTCAGTCTAGGGTCTATATAGTAAGAAGGCTGAGAACGATAATAGACTATTCTGTGGCACGCATGTAGGCATCAAAAATGAGCTTGACATTTTTGCATATTCGGCTGCATTATTGTAGTTCAATGCAGTCCAACACGACTCTCAAACAGCTACGGGCTTGTCTATTTGTACAAAATCCTTTGCAACATTGAAATAGCCCTCATATTCCACCACCTCCTCGCCACCAGCATCAACATCATAATGATAATGCCCACCCTTGTTTCTCTCATTAAAACAGTGAGTGTGTTCCAATCTCACCCCTATATTCTCCGGATCCGCAGAATGCAATATCGACAGACAGACCATGGGCCCGGAGAAAGTGTGATAGGACAACCATCCATCCAGCGCTTCCTGGCTTGTAAACGGTAACTCATCACGGGGCGGGAAAGGTGGCATGACATGGAATCTTGCGGCCCCTTGTTTGATGAGAAATACTCCTCCCAGGGAAACTTGACGCTTTTCACCATAGCCCGCCCGGAGCGCACGGCGGATGCACTCCGAAAAGCTGGCTATCGAGCCCCTGCGCCCTCGCGCAGTCACCCTCACGACATCCCCCGGTAGCCCCTGTGAGCCGTACACATTCATCATGAGCGAGAACTCTGCGGTGCTGGAGCAGGGGCAAACCACTGGCCCAGATTCAGCGGCGGATATAGCACGGCCCTGGGTTTCAGTCGAGTTGGTAATACTGAGTCTAGCCGATCTCGTCAAGTTATTCACGTTATCAAATCCGTCCTTCCAGCTCAGATTGGGGGCAAGCTCCTAAGGCACCCCGTGTACATGGTGCGGACCAGCACCGGTCCCAATAAGCGATCCTTTCTCTGGTGTCATGCCCATGGCTTTCGCGCACTCGATCAGGGAATAGTTTTTGTCTAGCCGTGGCTGAGGGAAGAGGTGTGCCTGGCCACCTATGTCGGCGATTACCTCTGAGCCGCAAAGGCCTTCGCAGGCTAGATTGAACGGTGGTTGGCGCAGGTCGGGGCATTTGATGACTGTCGACGAGGCCGTTGTGTAGTTTTTGCGCAGTGCACATTGCAGAACTGCGGCGATGTCGTGCAGAGGTGGAGGAGTCAGCTCTAATCGTGTGGTCTCCATAGTCAAGGTTTCACATCTCTTAGATTCTGGCCAGTGAATGGTGCACCGCTCCAGCATAAGAATGCCTTCACTAGGGCAGTGACATCGTCTCAGGGAATTACTACTTTTGGTAATTCCGGTCACTATCCAATCCATCGTTGTCGTTACGAGGTTTCCGTCCCTAGCTGTCACTGCCATTGAATCAGTAGAACTTTACAATAATTGAGACTTAATTCATTATCTGCGGCTGATTAAAGTTGGCAGTACTGCGATATACGGCCAGGACACAATATAGTTGACTACTATCTACTAATTCTCTAGTACATGAATCGAAATGCCTAGGCCCGTTTTATCCACTCGCGCCAATATAGGGTTTCAGATAGAGTAAAATATTAACCATAGTAGTGTATAGTAACAGAATATAGTTCACATATCTGATATGTGAATGCAACTAAGTAAACTTGCCTAAATTGTATATTTGCCATTCTCTGCCAATATTATAGTGAATAGACTCACAACAACCAACAGGTCCTGGCTCCATCCTATATAAATCGCTGCCGAGAGCCAACCCTCTTCCTTCCTCATCTATTCTTCATCTTTCTCGACTCAGAATGGATTTCACGAAGAATCCGGCCTTGCGCCAGTTATCCGGCGACCATGACAAACTCCTAAACGCCCTCAACGACGCCCGCTCCCTTGGGCTCCATGGCCTATCCGACCCTCCAATGCTGGTAGTCTGTGGCACAAGATCTAGTGGGAAAAGCTCTGTCCTGCAAGCCATCTCACGCATCCCATTCCCGTCCGCAAAGGACAGCAGCCGCTGCACTCAGTTCGCAACAGAGGTTACTCTCCGCCGAAGCAACTCGCCGGGTACCGAAGCTTCAATTGTGCCTGGTCCCTCGTGCACTGATCCAGCTGAACGAGCGAAACTGCGAAACTCCATCAACGCTGACTTTTCGTCGCGCCATACTTTCGGTGGTGTGTATGCGGCCGCGGAACTCCGGATGGGTCGCTTTGGCCCTGAAAGCTCTGACGACGTTACTGATCATACCCTGAAACTTGAGGTTTCTGGGCCGGACCAGCCTGGGCTGACTCTGGTTGACCTGCCTGGTTTGGACTTCGAGCCTGCTGAAGAGGATGAAGAATCTGCCCGACTCGCCAAAAGGCTGGCTAAGAAGTACATGGCCAGTCCTAGGAGTATTATTCTGCTAGTGGTCAGTGCAGAAGCGGCTGATGATATTGACGAGTTGCTTGACATGGCGCACCGGTTCGATGGCAAGGGCCAGCGGACTCTGGGAATTATTACTCGCCCTGATTCTCTTGTTCCTGGCTCTGACGGGGAAGCTTCAGTCCTCCAGCTCCTACGCAATGAGAAGATGTGTCTCCCACTGGGATGGCACGTTCTGAAGCAGTGTACAGAGGCAGACGACATCTCATACGATACTCGGGACCAGAAGGAAAAGGAGTTTTTCGGACAGGGCAGCTGGACCAGCCTTCTCCCAGACCTCCTCGGGGCAGAGAGTCTGCGTCGGCGACTCGGCGGCATTCTCTTTCAATACTACGAGCGTCGCCTTCCTCCTTTCGTGGCTGATATGCAGAAACGCATATCTGAGAGACAAGCTACACTGGCAGACTTGGCTACTCCCCGTTCTACAATCCAATCGCAACGGGCATATCTCCTACATATTGCAAGCGGCTTTGAACGTATTGCAAACCAGGCCGTGGACGAGACCTATCTCGATGCCTACTTCGACAACCTAGGCAAGGGAATGCTGCGACGGGTAATCCGACAGCTCAATGAATTATTCGCAGACGCAATGGCCATCAGAGGAGCGAGACGCGTCATTGCAGATGATCCAGCGCCATTCCCCCTTTCCCAAAACCCGTACCTGCAGAGCTGGACGCCTCAATATATAACCCGCCTTGCTCTAGAAACGGAGGCTTGTGAGCTTGTGCGTCACAACTATGGCTCGGACTCAACAGGAAGCTCCAATCGAATCGTTGCTGGTATACTGTTTCGCAATCAGGCGCAGCCTTGGGAGGAGGTTGCCAGGATGCACCTCTTAAACGCCTGGGACGCGGTCAAACGCTTTGCATTCGCTGCCCTCCAACACTTAACGGACGACCGCACCTCTGTCATCCTCGCGAGGTCCGTCCTCGAGCCGGCACTCGACAAGATCAAGCAGGATCTGATCAAGAAGCTGACCGAACTAATCCTGCCGACAAAAAGATACGTCCCCTTGCCAATGAGCAAGGCCGTAGCAGCTGACGTCGAAGAGGCGCGAAAGACCCGTCTACTACACTCCCTCGAGTCGACGCTGATACACGAGAACGGGGATCCTGACCTCTTCTATATGCCAACCATCAAGTCGGCGTTTTTCCAGATGGACGCTGCACGACACGAGTTTGCAGCGGCCGAAGTCGTCGATCATATGCAGTTCTACTACGACACTGCCGTTCCTACCTTCGTCGATAACGTGAACAATCTCGCGGTTGAGAACTGCCTGGTAAACCCCCTTCGAGGCATCTTCAGTGCCCAGGTCGTGAACAGCATGGACGACACCCGGATCCAGGAACTCGCTGCAGAGCCACCGAAGGTCAATGAGGAGCGGGATCGTCTCCGCAATGAACTGGACGAGTTCCGGGCTGTCATCCGGGCTTTGGATGTGTTTCGTCCATTGGAGTTGTCTCTAGAAGACCTCTCTATGAACACGCCTGAGGCTCCAAAGTCGACGGAAAGTCCTATCTCGCAGAAATCGCAGAAAACACCTACGTCTTCTCAGGATAGTACATCGAAGGCTGGTTCTGACAGCCACCCTTCAGAAGGTACGGTATCCTCCTTCACTTCTGACTATATACTGACGGAACCAGCAACTGTAGTGCATCTGAGCCGATCCGACGCCCCAACGCCCAGGCCACGAAAGCGAGTTCGACCTGGCACGGTGGCATCAGACGATGATGAGCTCCAGTACTCCGGGCTCAACAGCAGCACCGCCTCAAACGGGACAACAATCGGAACCTACAAAGTCTCAGAAGCATTCCTGGCCGCTACCGCTACCGCTACTGCAACTGCTACTCATCCAGACAAGACATCAGAACTCAGCGCGCAGTTGGACGAAATCCTGCGCAGCAAACCGGCACCCGCACGCCGTACCTCGATCTTGGGAAAACCTCCTTTTACATTCACCGACAGCATATATCGCAATCAACGCCCTGAGAAGCGCTCTCGAGCTGAGCTAGAACAGCGTGACGAGGTGAGCAGCGCCAGCGCCAGCGGCATACCCGTGCCCGTCTGGTCTTGTGCCCGGAATTTTAGCAGTGGCGTGTCGGAGTCTAAATGGGCACCCCGACGGTGAACGAGGTACCGTGAGAAGCTCAGGTCGAGTAAACGACGTTCTGCATATCCGGGTTATCGAGTCCCGACGTCCGCTTCATAGATGAGGGATGTGGCTGGCGGGAACAGGCTGGTATGCTTCGAGTGCCACCATATTGAGATCTCTTTGGAGCCGGGCGCGCTAGTATCGTACGGACTCGCTTATGGCGCATAGTACACTTCTACGTGAGGAGGTTGTGTCGGGGATTGTAACGTGGTGATTGATACGATGAGGGAGGTTTGTTGGCCGTGAGTGATTGGATTTTCTTCTGAAGAAACCTAGAAAAGAAACGAAGATGAAGGTTAAACATGAAAAATATAATCATTTTAAGGCATATTGTTCGTAAAAGCAGGCTGGATAGTGAGACATCTCCCCTTGCTTGACATGTAAAGTGGCATTCCAACAACAGAAACAGTTAGCAATAAAGTGATATAATGATAAACCACAGCCTTCTCTAGATTCTTGGCTTTCACTTGCTGACTTTTCTTTGTTCGTCCAGCCGAAATCCTGGATCATCCGTATCTCTGACATCTTCGTCCACACAGCAACCCATGCAATCCACAAACAACCGGGCATGACCGACCTCTGGAAGCCCCTTTCCCCTCGCAGATTCCCCCTGCGCACAACCAGTATCCTCGTCTCCGCCTACATCTTCCTCTCCCTCCTCGCCATCCGCCACTACCAAACCACCAGCCACCGCGACCCGACATCCGTCTTCTTCGACCCCAGCCGCGCCTACAAAAAGCACTACTCCTCCACCCGACTGTCCGAAGCCCAATCCTTCCTCAACACAGCCGGCGCCTTACCACGCGCCCAACCACCCAGTGCGCAGCTCCCTACCCTCTGTATCGGAATTGTAACAGTCCGTCGCCGAGATGAGCAGTATGTCGGATTAACCGTCGCATCGCTGCTAGGTGGTCTTTCCAAGGCAGAGAGGGATACTCTCCTCTTATACCTCCGCATCGCGAATACGAATCCTGCGGAACACCCCGTATACGCGGAGGAATGGACCGAGACGCTCCCGGATCGATTATTGACGTATTCGCGTACGGATCCTGATTTTGAGCAGCTGCAGCAGTGGGAAGAGGGTGGGTGGTATAGGAATAAACCTATCTATGACTATACGGCGTTGTTAAGGGAATGCTATGACTCCGGTGCGGAGTATGTTGCTATGATTGAGGACGATACGTTGGCTGTTAAGGGGTGGTTTCGTGCGCTGGTTAATGCTCTTGAGGGCGTTCAGGAGAAGGCCAGGGGAGAGTGGGTTTATCTACGGCTGTTTTATATGGAGAGTCTGCTGGGGTGGAATGGGGAGGAGGTGCCGGTGTACTTCTTCTGGTCGGTTGTTGTGTGGGCGGTGGTTACGGGAGTTGTGGTTCTTGCAAGGGCACGGTTTAAGATATGTCGGAGATTGCCGAATACTGTTGTTTGGCTTATCTCGTGTGTGTTTGTACCATCGGCCATTATGCTCTTTTGCGTGGCTGGTCGGCAGACGGTGTGGCCTATTCCCACTGGTGTCAGTGAGATGAAGAAGTATGGATGCTGCTCACAAGGCCTGGTTTTTCCTCGGTCTATAATCCCACGGTTTCTTGACAAGACTGATCTGACCACTGACTGGCTCGTTGATATGATGGTGGAACAAATTGCTGACAGCCAGGGCTGGTCGAGGTGGGTTCTTGTTCCGCCGTTACTACAGCATATTGGGGCGACCAGCTCCAAGGGATATGGCTTTGATGATACGGCGAGTAGTATTTGGAACTTTAGGTTTGAAGAGTATAAGTTATAGCCTGAACATCATTTTTTAATATTTGTGCTGCAGGATTTGCACATATCGTTATACAGTTGATGGAGATATATAACCCTTGGAGTCTAAACCATATCGACACCTCAATATTCCCCCAAGACGCGGCCCAGGAACCCGGCAGCGGATCGAGTCTTATATAAATTTCTTAAGCGACGCCGGAGGGGCTTCTAATTGGCTACTCACACGAGCTGTCACAGGATTGTGGCTGAGCATTTCTTTGGAGTGACTCAACAACTCACCTCAATGCTGAGTGAACCGCCATCAATACACCAGCATCTAGTCAGTCCATGACCGACTGGCCAAAATGACTCGAGCACTCCGATCCGCTACGCGTCACGAAACTACCGCTGACTCCAAGAATCCTGCGTTCACAGAAGGATCGACCGAACCAACCCACCACAGAACCATTTCAAACAGGGCGACCACAGTCCCCCCAAGCCAAAAGACCCTTCACGGCCTTGGCCCTGCAGATTCTCGCATACTGCGGAAGAAACAACATCGCCTGCGGCTAGAAAAGGCCAGGTTAGCCAAAACAGCCGCGTCGTACGGGAACCACATCACCACCGCACTTCAGGCAACGTATATCTTCGCGCAGCACGAGGCCGGGACAGCCGTTTGTGTTGACTCTCAGGGATGGATTCTCAGCTGCTCGCATTGCTTCGGAGAGTCGGAGGCCGAGTGGCGTGGGAATCGGTATAAGTGGCTGCTTGGTTATACCGGCACGGCTGTGCAGGTTGAATGTTGCTTTTGGGATGGGAGGAGGGATCTTGCTCTTGCTAGGGTTGTTTGTGTTGAAACTGTTGAAACTGATGATGTGGATATGGACGAGTTTGTGTCTATCCCGCTGCATTCGTCTACCTCGTCAAGTGTTTACGGCCGGACGGATATCGTGTGTATCGGCCAGCCAGGTGCGGATGACCTTGAGTCGGAGACCCCTCAGGCAACGGATTATGATCTGATTGAGATATCGGAGGGGAGGCTGCGAGGGCTAGTTCCTCACGCTGACCCGCATGATAATTCGGAGATCGGGAGCCTGAAGCATGATGCGTGGACGTATTGGGGCCATTCGGGGGCGCCGTTGGTTTGTGTCCGGACTGGCGAGTTGCTGGGGCTGCATTCATCTTGGGATGATCAGACCGCGATGAGACATGGGGTGCCGCTTGTCGCCGTTAGAGAGTTTCTGGGATTGAACCTCCCTGGATTTGAAGCTATGGGTGAGGATGATGGGTAGAAAAAGAGACTATTATAGATTAAGTACAAAGTCAGCTTCCAACGTTCATAACCAACTCCCACTTCTCCTCCCCTTCAACATCAACAGTATTGCTACCAGAAACAAACCCAACACGCTCATACAATCTCTTCGCGCTGAGATTATGTTTCGTCACCAGCACAACAACTGTCGCATTCACCCCCTTCGCCGTCGTCTCCCCATACACAGCCGTGATAGCAGCCTCAACCAGCCTCCTGCCATTCCCAGCTCCTCTTCCCTCAGGGAGAACATACGCCCCTACCAGGGTATAAACGACCCTGGACCCCGGCGGAATCGACTTTGCCCCCTCAGCAGCCTTCCCGAAATCAATATCCTCAAACAGCTCCCAAGTCGCCCTGGTCGCCTGTCTACTCCGAGGCGGCGCAACAACAGGACCGCGAAGTGTGAGTTGTCCAAGCCAGGGGATATCAACCAGCCGCTTCACATCATCCCATTCCTGGCTGGAGTCGTGGACCCCGGTATGTTGTGCATCGGGTATATCAGGGAATACGGCGACGAAGACTCTGGATAGCGGGTTCAGTAGTCGCGCAGTCCAGGTTTCGTGGTTGAACTGGACTTCGCGGTTATATGTGGATGTGAACGAGCCGGGGTCGGATTGTAGACCGGTTAGTCGGAGGACTTTGTATCGGGTGACGAGGATGGGGAGGCTTTCGTGAGGGAGGGGTTTGGGGACGGTGATGATTTTGTCTGCGATGCGGGTTTGCGGTGGCATTTTGCTGTAGGGAACACCTCGTTCAGTAGATGGGGTGAGTCATGAAGAGATACGAAGGGCCTGCTGGTATTTATGTTGCCCTGGCGCTTAGATCCTTGATAGTGACACCATCAGACAAACTAACCAGCAGCCTTGCTTCAATCCCTGTCGCTGTCGTGCACGAACCCAGTCTGACCCGCCGACCAACTGCCGTCAACTGTCAACTTAAATATATTAACCCAGTTCGTTAATTAGTCCGTAGCTAGTTCGTCGTTACACCTCAGAATCACCCATCTCCCACAGCCCACACAACCGCTCAAACGGCCTTCTTAGCGGCCACGCACGCATATCCCTCGTGCGATCAATAACCCCCCTCAACGCGTCCCTCTCCCCCTCTTCCGTGAAATACTCCCCGTACAGCAGAATCGCGATCACGGCGTTAACAAGTGCCGGCATCCGCCGCGAGACATTGCCCACGGCGATCCCGCACAGATTCAGGACTATCGAGCGCACGCGCGCTTCGGCCTGTCGGTGCGCGGCGCGGGGGGTATGTGGTTCTCTACTTTCGTTAGTGGCTGTAACTGGCCATGGTAGTACTTTGGGGATTTGTAGGGACAGGGAAGGATGTACTGTAGTCGTGGATTCTCGGCGATGAGGATCATACGCGCGAGGTCGAGATGCTGCGCGCCTGTTACCTGTGCGTCGGTGGTGTACCAGACCGTGGGAAAGATCTCGCCTTTGGATTTGTCGGCGCGTGTTTGGAGGAGTGGGAGGAGGTGTGGTGAGTATGAGGATATCAGTTGTTGTTGGTGGTGTTTCAGTCGTTCTGGGGATGTTAATATGGACCAGTTGTATAGGAGGTAGGGTTAGTACCATATTCAGCGAACGATTTATCACCCCAGCACCATTTTGTGACTTCCCCTGCGTGCATGATCATTATATTAGCAACGGTGGCGTTACTCCAGTCCTCAGACGTAAAAGACACCCGCGGAGCCTGTTTCCGTGTTAGGGCGTAGTAGACTTCCTGCCGGATGGCGATCCAGTACGCTGCTGTTGCCAGTGAAGACCGTGCTAGTGGTGAGGAAATCATCGAGTAAATAATCGTCTGGGTGATGGCGAGGAAGTTCACTCGTTGCTGTCTTTCTCCGACATTGTCGGTGTCGGTGTCGGTGTCTATCTCGATGTCGGCGCCCTCTTCCATCTCCCCTTCCATCTCCTCTTCCATTTCTTCGTACTGTCGCAAGATTATCGCGGCTGCCATGAGATTCTCCTGATCGCGTGGATCATGCATTTTATGGAATGAGAGAAGCCCTGGAATGCATTTGAGCATGTACTCCACTGCTGACGAGGTTGATAAGTCTGGCAGTAGCTGTCCATGGTAGACGATTCCCCGCGGTGTTTTGAACTGCGGTAGGCGACTGAGATGGCGAGATGATACGGCGAATATGGCATTCCGTAGCGTTAAGCAGTGATGGGCGCGCATGGGAACAGCGACACGGAAATGGCTCTGGCTGTCGCAGTGGTCGAACTGCAGCTGTTAGTATACCGGTACTCCGGCATGAATAGGGACCATACCCATGGTGATAGCTCTTCAATGAAGTAACGCAACAGGCAAGCCTCCTCGACATTGGCAAGAGGTTGAACAGTCGAGTTGCCAGGGCTACTGTTTGTCGAGGGAGTATGGTTCAGTTCGTATGGACTTCCGTGGCTGGCGCCTATACTTCCACCGGATATCGGCGAGTGCTGGATGCCTACCGCCGCTGAGACCAGGGCGTCTAGACCGTTAATTGGGATATCATGGAATGAATGAACTGGAATCCCATCATCGAACTCCGGTAGTGTTGATACCGGATCAAGCGCAGTCGCATCTTCAGCCTGAATCCCCTGTTCTCCTTCACCACCAAGTCCAGGCGAGATAATAGGCTGATCTAGTACGACAGAACCCTGCACCGTCTCAGCCCTCCTCCACTTTCTCGGCTCACTATTCACCCACGTCTGATCAACAGCGAATCTTTCCCCGGCACTGTCTTTAGATCCGCGGCGGAAAACAGCTTTTCTTTCGACTGGAACGCAATCTAGACCTCTGGTTGTGCACCGGCCGCATTTCGGTTTCTGCTTGTCACCTATAATACAGTGGTTTTATCAGTTGAGTCTGGACTCTGGAACGACGCCCAGAGCTCACTCACATTTGATGTGTCGTCCTGCAGGGTTAGTTAGTAGTTAGTACCGCCGCTGCTTACTGGTAAAGGAAGGGATGGAATGGAGATAGTACGTACTGCGACAGTTCCAGCAAGGGAGTTTCGGCGCTGTCATACTCACTCACTGCTTTGAAACTTGCTCGGATCAGAGCAGTCCTGTTGGTGAGTTTGTTGAGGGGACATAGAGGGAGCGGCGCAACCTTCCTAGAACGGAATTGTTTTCTGCGGGGGACAGAGTACCCACAGGTGGGGAGATTGTGTATGGAACTGTAGTGTGATTGGAGGGGATTTATACCCTTCAGGGAAGATTGCGGCGTTGATTGCTCTACTTGGTCTTCACGGTTCTATACAATCAAGAACTTCCAGTCTTCATAGATATATTTAATTGAGTCCTTTGTCCAGCTCTCGTAAATTAATTTCAGAATTATTTCAATATAACCATCTGACTAACACCGATCAACCACCAATAGTTACAACCCAAGCTCTAAAATCGAGAAACTAACCCACTGCACTCAAGTCCAAATAATCCAAATTAAACTCCTCCTCAGCCTTCTTTGCCTGCTGCTGCATACGGAAGCGATTGAGGATCTCCATTCGCGATCGCTCTCTGCCACCTCGAGTCGGTGGAGGGTTCTGGCGACTGTTTAATTCGAAGTATTCCTGTACGTTATCGGGAGAACGTGCACTAGATACGGGATTGTTATCCCATGGGAGACATATTCTTAAACACCGAGGGAGCAGACAAGTTAGGAGATCCGGGAGTGAGTCAGTGCGAGGGAGGTGACCGAGTGATAAACTGAAGTCTACCGTCGTTGAGATGAGGAGGTAGGCTTGTGGCGATTGAAGGAGGAAATCTTTCCACGTCGGCGGCGGTGGAGTTGTCTGATGTTCATTCGTGGGGCCTGCCTCGAAATACACTCTTGAGTTACTTGGGAGGACCGGTTCAGGTTCGGACGAGAGCTGGATTGTTGTGTATGCTAGTTGCAGAAAGTGGGACATCCCAGAGGATATCATGGTTGCAGCCTCGTAGACTTGTTCCAGGTTCCTGACGATCTGGCCGAATGTGTCTATCCTGCGTTTGTGGATTTCTCTTTGATGCGGCGACGGGGAGAGACTGATATTGATTGCCGTTGTGAGCAGTGGCATGGGGAGGCAGCCAATCCTACACTTATCAGCAATTTAGATATAAAGTTGGGATTGGGGAATTACACGCTCAGGGGAAGAATGTGGGATCTTCCGCAATGACCGAGATACTCCATTATGATGCTTTGTTGGGACATGTAGTTGTGAAGCTCGCTTGTTATGTTTCGTAGTTTCCCATCATAGCCAGAGACGAACTCAGGCTGCTGTTGCATAATAAGTAGTTCAAAGTGAGCAAGGTTGATTCGCGCGGCACTGCCCTAATTAGCTGGATCCTTAGTATATGGGCGATGTACGTACTAGTAGTACATGTGAATTAGCTTCGCAAACAATGTAGCGGGCTCATGAGTGACCTGGGCCATCAGTATAGGGAGGCTGGTGGACGACCTCCACTCCTCCAACGACCTCTTGGCACATTCTGCTTTTTTCAGGTTGTCTATGCATGCGTCCCCAGAAAGTGAGGCAGTGTTGATTCCATGTGAAGCATAAACAAGCGGCACCATATCGGAAAGGGCCAAGGCAAGCTCATAATATTCCTTGAGGATTTTCACCAGTATCACCTTCGCCTCTGGATCGTACACAAGTGAACTCTGAATCTCACAAGATAAAACATCCTCGTCAAGCGCATCGAGGTCCAACCCCTTTGGAATCTCTGGTACCTGAGTTCGGCGATGCAGGGTAAGGCAGAGATAGCGGTCGCGCAGAATAATTGACCACCAGAGTCTCTTTCTCTGTATAGAATCTCCCGTCGGACGGCGTCCGGGAATTCGATCAATCAGGTGAGCATTTTGTATGGCTAGTGCCAGCCACTCGCTCCCAGCTCGTGGCTCTGCAGCAGATGCATGGTGGCTGAGGAGAATGGCCGCTTGAGTTCGAACAACGGGGTGATACTCAGCGAGGCCAAAGAGAAACTGGAACGTAAGTAAATGGTAATTTGTTAATCGAGACTGCATACCTTGGCTCTTTTGTAGAAGTGGCTCCTTGCGTCTCTCTTACTGTTGAAGCCGCATCGCTGAAGCGTGTTGATGCTGATATACTGCTTTGGTTAGCTGCGAAACGAGAAACAGGGTGGACCTACCGGACAGCCCGCAAATAGCATTGCCTGCAAAACAAGCAAGGAGATTTTGGATTTATTGCCGCATTGTGTATAACTATTCCAGAATTCTGCCTCGTCTAACAGGGGTAGAATAGGATGGAGGTGCAGAAAGTAGTGGCGCACGAACTCATCTAGGGCTATAGGCTCGGGAACACTCAAACTGCCCTTATTAGCTAAAAAGGTACGGTCCTCTTGCTCCAGGCTGGGCTCGTCAAATTCTAGGAATTCATAACTCGGCCAATGGACGTGGCCTGGGAACTGCGGCACGGCACTCAAGCCCTGGCCGTCGATCTCGGTAGCGGCCAGATTGTCTCTCCCCTGGCCTGGATGCTCTGGACTGAATGGCCCGGTGCTCATTCTTGACGGGTGCAGGGGTCGATAGGGAAGGCGTCGCCGTGGTGGAGTTGGTAGTGGTGAAGATCACACCAGGCCAACGGGATACTTGGACTTGGAGTACTGGACTTTCCTTGTGAATTGAATAATAGCAGTCGGCTCAGCTCCCATCGTATACCCGACAGCCGAAGCGTGCCCGCTTCTCGAGTCAGCGCTGCGGTGTCAGATGTGGACCCATCCAGTAGTTACGGAGTATATTAATCAGTCTCTCAGAATCCTGTCCCTGACTAGTCGGCTCTTATTTGAGCTTGCCTACTTCTACTTGTACCTGCAGACGCTGTTATAGTAACTGATTCCTATTTTACATTGTATTTGCGCCTGCTGACTAAGACTGCTACAACAGAATCTGGAGTGGACAATAGAAGACAACAACGATGCGCTCAAAGCAGCTGCTGGATGAAGTCTTTGATTATCTGGAGCCCGGGGAGATTGTGACTGTTCTCGCTACAGTTTAGGATTCTATTGTTTCTATTCGACCTTTAATCTATAACAAGATATCCTGGCAGTGGAACACGGTCCCCGGGCACGCATTCCGAACTTCCTGCACGAAAAGTGCGAGTGACAACTTGCCTGTCCAGCAATAGAAGGAGCCCCAGGTTGCTCTTACCTTTTTAAAACGAGATATATCACCTCGCAATGGAAGGAACGATGGGGGCAGATATGTGAGGAAGCTGCGCTATCTATAGAGAAGTGGACGAGGATCAAAGCGGAGGCGATTCCAAAAAATAAAAATAAAAATAAATAATAAGATTATCTACAGTAGTTGGATTTCACATCAAACCCCAAAATTCTGCTCAATAAGCCCATAAACATTCGTCACACCCCCAGCAATGTTGTGTACTGTATGTCCACGGCCCTTAGGGCCAGGATCATTCAGCTCCTGGACAGACCGGACCTCATCAACACCAACCTCCAGAACCGTCCCGCCCACATTCTCCGCCTTCGTCACAAGGTCAAGCATCGTCTGCGCCACTTGCTCAGCGGTCACCCATGTATCCACGTCTTCATCCACCCACGCTAGCTTATCAGCCGTCCACAGCGGTGTCTTCACGCACCCCGGCGCAACGGCATTCACGCGGATATTAAGACGAGGTTCGAGGTTTGCGAGGGAGCGCACGAAGCCTGAGATTGCATGCTTGCTTGCTGCGTACATCGGGGCGGGGAGGACGGCGGCTTGTGCTGAGATAGAGGATATTAGGACTACGGCGCCATGGTTGAGCTTTTGGCGCTGGAATGAGTTGATGGCGAGCTGGGTCGCGCGGATGGGGTGGGTAATGTTGATGTCGAGGGTTTTGAAACTGGATGATGCGTTTGTGTCGGTTCCCTTGTTGAAGTGCCAGAAGTTTGAGGATGGCTGTAGTTGTATCAGTACTACGGTTTGCGAGGGGAGTATTAACTAGGTAGCTGTACGTACTGGCTCGAATACACCAGCACTAGGACAGACGATGTCAAGGCGCCCGAACTGCTCGATCGTCTTGTCGAATGCATTCTGCAGCTCTGTCCAGTTTGTAACGTCGGTCTGAACAAACATGGTCTGGCCAGGAGTAAGTGCGGTTGACGCAGTATCACCGACTCCATTATCGTCTGGACCAGGATTTAAATCAGCAATGGTGACATTACAACCTCCAGCTACCAGCTTCTTGACGAATTCGCGGCCGATTCCGGATGCGCCGCCGGTGACCAGGGCAGTCTTCCCTGTGATGTCGAGGGCCATTTTAAGAATTATCTGATAGAAATGATGATAAATAGGCGTCGATATTTAAGGGAAACGTTCGCTTATATCTGAATATCCTGGGGGCCTTACACCAACACCCCGCCATGCTGATAACCCGAATTGGAATCAGCGGGTGCTTTGCGGGGAACTGCTCCCGAGGTTATGATCGGTCGATCAGTTCAGGTGGGGTTATAGAAGCGGAATACTAGCATATATACAGCCCAGTTAAGCAATATAAAGTCACATTAATTGTCGTTAAGATAGTGTGGTTGCATACAGTGCTAGCACATCCCGGCATTCAGATATAAGTACGAAGTCAGATATTAAATATAATCTGCCGTCAAGCACGAGTCTTCTGGATCCAGTCGACCGCATCGATCAAATACGGAATCTTCATTGTCAGTATACCTCAGAATGACTTGATGGCAGGATACTCACAAATCGCCCAGGACTCTCCGTCGCCGGGAAATGGCCCAGCCCAACCATCTCCTTAAACCCAGCACCTTTAATCTTCTTCGCTGTAGCCTCGCTCATCTGCGGCGTAGTACTCCAATCATACTCCCCAGTCAAGAAGTAAATCGGACACTTCTTCACATCGATACCCGCAACACGCTCCCGCGCATCAAAGCCGCCAAAATAGAAATCCAGATCCCCGTGGAAAATCCCATACGCCTGGCCACTATACGTATGCCAGACCAGCCGCTTGTTCGAAAGCGGCGCACTCGGCGCCATCATCCCATAGATCCAATCCGGGTTAAACAGCGACTGATTCACCAGCGGTGACTTGTCATTAAACTGCCGCTGCATGGTCAAATAGTCACACCCCTGTAAAGGAATCGAGCCGCCGGCACCGACCTCCTCAGCGCGGATTGCCACCGCGATACAAACCTGTCCGGCCATCGACGCGCCGCAGATGATGGGCTTGTTTAGCTTCAGCGCTTTTATGAACTCCCGGATACAGCCGACATAGGCGTCCTCGGTGTTCGTGTGGTTTCCCGGTATATGGTTCTTTCCTGGAAAACTGCGCCCGTGCGCTGGTAGGTCGAAGGCGTACATGGTGCATTTGGCACGCATTCTCGCGTCGTTCATGACGGCGTGGTATTGTCGACTGTCGCTGCCTGCCGTGTGCAGGAAGACGATCTCCTGTGCGCCCTCCCCGCTCGTCTCATAGAATACCTTGGATCTTCCCCACAGGGGCGGTGTTATGTAAACATACCTCCCTGTGAGGTAATCCTCGTCGGTTTCGGGCTGCTCCTCGTCCAGAGTAGGAGGGCCGTGCAACCCCTCCCGGATCGTGTTTAGGAGGTGTGTGGTGAGGTGTGCGTACTGGCTGTATTTGTCGTGGTTTCCGAGTACGCCTGCGCCGTCTTGGACGATGTTCATTCCCTGGATGCCGACGAAGCTGGTGTATGGTGCTTTTGGGGTAGCGGAGAAGAAATGGGCCCAGTGTGAGGGTTGTGCTGTTAGGGTGAAGTCGGCGTCGGAGGGTTGGCCGGCTGAGATCGTGGTGCGTGAGCCGGGTTCCACGGTAACTAGGATGGTGTTCTTTGAACCGGTTGATTGGATGCCGATTGTGACTTTTTGGTGAATACCCTCTGTGTTGATGAATGCTTGCCATTGGGGATCTTGGTTCAGTATCTCCGGGAGCTTCTCGAGGGATGCAGCAACGGCGTCCGGAAGGGACTGCCAGACTTGGGGGGTTGTCATTATGAGAGGTAAAGATCAGGTATAGTATTGTAGGTCGTGATATGAAAATGCAGCTCAGCTTGAGATGATCTTATTTATCTGAAATAGGCGGGGTCTGAGGTTTGGGGTAATCCGGGATCTGACCATGAGGTAATTACCGATTCGGCTTTACGATAAGAGGAGAATTTGCCTCTCGGTGACTCGATCAAGCTGCTTTATATTACTCTATCACTGGTTGCCTCACGGTTGCAAAGCATGCAGCCGACATCATCAAGGAGGGGTTTGCGGGGATATACAACTTGGGATATGCGGGTCCGAGCTGGGGAGATCTCAGCGACTGTCTGGGGTACGATCCGCAGCAGAAATACGGCGTTATATGATAAGACGGCGTTTTAAGCTGCGTGGGAGAAAATTAACCAATCACTAGGAAGTGTCTTATTAATTGCTACTCGAACTGGTTGTAGTGGTAGTTAAGTTTGATTCGGATGTTTAAGATAGTTGCACTCTTAAATCTGACTGCGCTTCCAATTCGTGTGATATCTTCATAAATGGACACGGCTTGGTCTAAATGCATGTCCCTCGTCTTACCCAGTTCATATAACGTTCTGCTCAGTGTGATGTTTCCGCCGGTGGTCGGCGTAGATTGGAGAATGACCATTTCCCCATTTCCCCAATTCCCCAATTTTCGATCCCCAAATGCCAAGCCCTATTCCCCGCACGCCTACCTTGCAAACTCCAACCATTCCATCCACACATTGTATCTCCTGGAGAAGGCGATGAAGGCTTTTCAGCTCCTGAACTCATTATGAGTCCCCGAATCACACGCAGAAACCCAGTGCATACCCCAGAACGCCCTCGGCAAAAGACGTTCAAGTGTAATGTCTGTGAGCGGAACTTCAATCGGCGCGAGCATCTACAGCGACATTTGACCATTCGTGAGTTTGCCTTCTGACCTGATCGTCTAGATCGCTCATGTTATTAGACTATGGTCAAAAGCCATTCACTTGCTCCCAGTGTAGCTATGCCTGTCGTCGCAAGTGCGTCTCCTTCGTCCCTGGCCGTGCTCTGTCTCACATCTTCCTAGGGATTTGTTGAATCGTCATGTTAAATTGTCCCATGGGAATCACTCGCCGAGTAGTCAAGAAATTCCCAGCCAGAGTAGCGAGTATAGCAGTTTTCAAGGTCGGCTGGTACTATTACTATTCTTCGGTGGGCTTAGCTGATATTCATTTAGACAGCCAGCTTCATCCTTCAATACCCCAAACTGATGAAGGTGCTGACCCCGTCGGCAATAATGTCCAACTATCTCCCCCCTCGTCTGTCCGTCAAACTGGTAACTTGGATGGCTTAGGAGCATTCATGAATGTAGAGGACCAGGTCGCTGCGCCTGTTTTTCCAGACCCAGACACTGTTCATCAACCATTCCCCATCAACTACTTGGATAACGTTGCATTACCGTTTCTCGTGGAACAGCCGGCTCTCTTCCCAGAGCTATCCATGCACGACCTCTTCTCTCAATCCCCCCTCGATAATACTGTTAATCTTCAAGCAGGCCTGGAAAGCGCCCCTCTCCAGGACCACGGCACCCCAACTCCGCTTGCCACGCCACCAGACGTTGGACGGCACCACGTACATCTCGCGCCATTCCTGCGAGTCTCCCAAGATGACTGGCTTTGGCTGTCCAGGGAGGTTTCCCTTTTCTCGTCTGTTTTGCCCAATGGCTACGAGATTCCGTCCCGGCATGCAATATCCCGCTACCTGCACGGCTTCATGAATGGCTTCCATCCTCATTTTCCTATTATCCATCCCCAGACGTTGTCCTTGCGGGAGATGGCGCCTGAGCTTATTTTATCCCTCGCTGCGGTGGGAAGTCAGTATTGCCTTGAATCACATCAGGGCCTTAAACTGTTCCCCCTCGCTCGGTCAATTGCTGCAGAGAAAATTCGGCGCCGTGATCTAGTTGAGTTGGATGGTACTGTTGATACATATACCAATTCTCCTCGCCGTCAGACCAAGGCTCAATCAACTTCATCTCACCTGGAGAACAGACCAGAACAGCGGACGAATATCAAGGAGCCGGCGATTCCTGGCCGTGAAAGTAGTGAGCTAGTCCAGACCATGCAAGCGTTATTCTACCTCATGGCCATGGCCACATGGGGCGGCGAACATCGATCCCTTGTTAGACAAGCCATTGCCACTCAAAGCACGCTCGCGGTTCTAGTTCGACAGCATGGGTTAGCTGATGATCCTACGGACTCAAACTCTATGAGTTGGTCCCAGTGGGCACGCGCAGAAAGCGCGCGGCGTACGAAGCTGATCATATATTGTTTCTTCAACCTTCACACCATAGTATTCAACGTCCCGTCTCCATTGACGATCTCTGATATTCATCTGCGTCTTCCGTGTACGGAATCAGAGTGGAAGGCACCTGATACAGACGTCTGGTTTAGCCTTCATAAGAAATCACAACCCGCTCCATGTTTCCAAGATTGTATCTCGGATCTGCTTCAGGATGATAGCGGACCACCTATCTGCTCCTCCCTCGGAAGCCACGTTTTGATCCACGCCCTGCTACAACGTATCTTTTCAATCCAACAGGCAACTCACCACGGTAGCAACATGGCCCCTGGGCCATTTCTCAGCCAGCGCCAAGCGTTGAAAAAGTGGCAGATTGGATGGGAAATGAATCCGGAATCGTCGGTCAGTCCTCTGGACAAGCATGGGCCGATTGCCTTTAACTCAGCCGTACGTTACTCGTTAATCGTTACTCATTCATCCGGGGTAGAGATTATGTGCTATGCTAAACCGCTACCAGGCCCTGTTCCATCTTGCGAATATCCGTATAGTTACCGATATTGGGGCCGCTCGTTCGCTTCTCGAACAGGATCATCTCCAGATAGCCAGAAGGTTGAGGGATCAACCGATGCTGCCCAGGGGTTCTACTCTAGTACTCGCTGCGCGACATGCAGTATGTCTTCTTACCTCACAGTCTTTCGTCTCGTTTATTTCTCTAAACTGACCCCTGCCCAGACCGTTGCACTATGCTCGCCCGTCCAGATGGGCGTCTATTTCGTCGGCCGAGTACCAAACTGGTCCGTAATGCATGCCGTTTGCTCACTGGAGTACGCGCACGTCCTCAGCCAGTTCCTGCAGACTGTGACATCGACAACCCTAGAGTATCCGCTACAATTGGAGGAATTGAGCCTGTTATCTGCAATCAAGGAGACACTGCGCGAAGTAGAATCTTCTACTCCAGATGGGGATCCGAAGTCTATTGATACTATGCCGCAGCTCCTGGCGTCAAAGGCGGTTAGGGCTTGGGCGTTGATTCTCCAGGGATTCAGGACGTGGAATGCGGTGGATTTGATTACGAGGGCGCTTTTTGTTTATGCTGATATGTTGGATCCGGATATACATGATCAATAAATGAACAGTGTACTTTTTTTCTAGGAATCATCACATCAGAGATATTCCCTCGACTCACTCCCTCCAGTCCGACATATCCCCTCCCTATCCCACCCCTCACTCCCCACCCCCAGATTCACAATAAACAGCCCATCCGGATCCCACCTTTTTTTGGTCTGGTATAACCGCGGATAATTCTCCCCCCAAAACGCCCTTTGGAAATCCGGCTCATCGGGATCCGCCGTGTTCACAAACGACCCCATCCGCGGCGTCTCCAGCCCCCGCAGAACCGGCATCTGGCTATCGACGAAGTGCTTCGTGGTGGCACTGGACGGCATTATTCGGCGGAATGTAATTAGCATCTCGGACTCGCGCCAGTTCGGGAGGACGGCGCTATTGACAATCCCCTTGTTTGCGCGGACTTGGCCCCCGCCTGAGAGGAATATCTCGATTAGGTCGCCGACGCGGTAGGTGAGGTTTGTGAGGACGTGAGTTATGTGGGGTGTGCCGGAGGGGGAGGAGAAAAGGGTTGAGGAGATGAGGACTGAGCCTTCGATTCGGCCTGTGCCGGCGAGATCGAGGGGTCTGGGTTGGTTGAAGTAGGTCGATATCTGCGGGTATAGGGTTGTGTTGGCTGTGTAGACGGATGAGAATCCGAGGTCGGCTAGTCTGGCGAGCAATGGAGCGATCTGGTCTTGTACGGAGGTAGTGTCACTGGTATTTGGGAAGAGGATCTCTGTGACAACCTGGACACCGTCTTCCTGGATACCAGAAACAATGGCAGCGCCTGTTCTGTTATCTGATCGTTTTAGGTCTGGTAGGATGTTGATGACCTCTGTTGCGAATTCCCACAGTGCATGTTCTACATCTGGGAACTGCTCGTCTTGTCGAGAGATTGCCGCTGTGAGGGTGAAGACTATTCCTGGGATATCTGGGAATGTGCGTATCGTGGTGTTGACAGTGATGCCAAATGTACCGCCGCCTCCACCTCGCAATGCCCAAAAGAGATCTTGGTTCTGGACCTCGTTTGCCACGACGAAGTCTCCCTACATACTCGTTAGTATTGTTCTTTGATGAAAGTAGGTGGATAGTACCTCCGCCGTAACGACATTAAACTCCAGCGCATTGTCCGAGGCCAGCCCATACGTTGGGCTTAGCAAGGACGCACCACCACCCTGTATAAACCCACCAGCAACACCAACAGTGGTACAAAGGCCAAGAAGGATATTGAATCCCTCATCCACAGCAACCTGGGAGATCTCCAACGCCAACGTGCCCGCACCAAGCGTCACCGCCTGTCCCAGGGAAACACTTCCGCCATGTGGTATAAAGTCCGAGACAGTCTCTATACTCTTCAACCGATTCGTGTTGATCTGCAGAGATGCAGGCCCACTCGATCTCCCCATACTATCGTGCCCGGTATTCTTTACGACGAGGCGGAGGTTGCGCCGTTTCGCGAATCGGACGGCTGTTTGGATCTCAGAGGCCGATTCGGCGAGGACGGCGTAGACTGGGATCCGGCCCTGGTGGCAGGGCTCGTCTATGTACGATGAGATATCGCAGCTGCCGCATCCGTCCCAGCTACTTTCCCAGTTTGCGGACTGTAGAGTGGCTATCATGCTCTTTTAACTTTATTGGCCACGGATAATGATAATGGGGTAGGGGCATACCTGGCTCGGATGCTCGCCATGCAGAGTTATTAGCGCGCTCTTTCACATAGTTGCACGCATCGTCGTTGAATTCCTGCCCGTGGCAGACGGCGCCTACGGGTCGGAGATGGATCAAGCGGCCATTGATGCTCTCGTTGAACAGATTCCACTCGCTGGTAGATGGCCAGCAGGGCTCATGTGGCGGGCATCGACAACTCTGTCTTCCGGTATCGTGCGTTAAAATAGTTTTCTTGAGTACGGTAAACAGAAAGATGAGGGAGATAATGACTGCCGATATGCGGAGGTACATTTCCTTGTTGTAAGAGAATAAGGAACTATGCGATGGCCAGGGTAGCGTCCAAGAAGATGGGATATTCCGTCAGGCAGTCAAGCCGGCGAGATCCCGACTTTTATAAACGTGCAAACCGGTCTTTCCGGAACTGCAATACAAGCCTTCTAGTGGCTACAGCCCAGAGGCCAGGATTGTTGACATGGATATAGGTTGGGCAAGCAAATCTCACTACCTTATATGCTTGGACGCCTGTCATGCTGACAGTAGTCTTATTATGGATTATCGGAAGCCGGAGATGGGGTCTACCTCGTCTCTTCCGACGAAAACGCCCTCCGTCTTGACGCACATACTTATTCCGCCTCCGGCTCAGATTCAGATTCTGTATCCCGTCGGGTGCTGGTTTAGTAGCACGACAACCTCACCTCCGAGTCAAAGCTGGCACTGTTTATTCATGTAGTCCGGTTCAGGCCTCAGGACTGGTTTTAACAGCGCAGTTCCGAAATCCCGGAAGCGTTGGTTGATAATGAAAGTAAGCTGGACGCGCATCAGCACGGCTCATCACAAAGTCGAGCCAATGGAGATGAATTGTATCCAATGTCGAGTCCACAGCGCCCCAGAGACCGTGCTCATGGGATCTGGCGGGCAGCTCAAAGTCGGAGCTGAGGAGTTGTGTAACAGGAGTTGCCGATGTGCTCCGGTGATACAGGTCCGTGGCCTTCCAGTTCCTAGGCTTTGGATTCAGCCGGATGGGATTTTAATGTGACGTGTCAGTAGGTATTTCGAGGATCGATACCCAGGTTGTAATGGTTATTGGTTATGTGGTAAGATTTTATCATTACAACTGTCTCGTTATGGATTTAATGAACTTGATTCAGGAGTGCATAGGGTATTGCAGTAGACATTATAACGGTCAATACAGAGTAAACCAATTTAAATAGGACGCGTAGACACACACTCTTACTCAACAATAGACAATAGCCACTTCTTCATAGCCCTGGTAGATTGAAACTCAGACTGATCCCCCAGCATCAAATTCAGAATCGGCGCAATATGACCTTCCCCACGTGCGACAACAACCTCAGTTTTATGGGGGTTCGATATCTGAATAATTGTTATCAGTATGCTAGAAATCCAAACTTATCTGTGAAGTAGAAGAACCCCACCTTGAGATTTGCTGCAAATGCTTCATGCGAGTCCACCATAAGATCATCTTCACCAGCAATAAGTAGCAGCTGCCTCGCTTTTACATTACTCCACCAATCCACCGGCGCTCGCAGAGGCTCATTATAGTTATCCAAGGGCTTCTCGCCTAGCCAGTTCTCTGCACTGATGCTCGAGGGGACTAGAGAGATACAGTCCCGGTCAGTATTCCGTTCAATGGACGGCCAGGACTGGTCAAATGTCACCCATGGACCCATCAGCAAAGCACCAGCCAAGTCCTCTTGTATATAAGGACCTGCGGGAATATCTGGATCAGAATGAGGATGCGACAGGTGGGAAAGAATTCCAAGCACTAGGTTTCCCCCCGCAGAGTCTCCTCCCAGAATGATTTTTCCGGGCTCTTTTCCTTCAACTTCTACCAGATACCGCAGGACATCGAGTCCTTCGCGCAACTGGCATGGATACTTTGCATGCGGGGCTAATGTGTATGGCGGAACAAGGACGGCGAACTGGTTTCCTATGCTGCTGCACACCGTTTCCGCTATACCATTGAGGTAGTCGAAGTATGCTGGGTGTGCTGGCGAGTAGTAGTTCCCGCCTGTATATCTCGTCAGTTCATTACTTCTACTTAATATTTATAATATAAAGAACGGCCAGCATACCGTGAAACCACACCAGGACATAGGCGGCGCTGCTGCTCCCAACCCAGTATCCATGACCGTTTTCTCCCCAACGGGAGGTGTAGGGAACTATCTCCCTTGACTTTGCAAATTCGCTGTACGAGGTTCCTGTTGTTGTGAGTCTATGACGTATGCGTCAGTGACTAAAGTTCTAAACATCCACCAAACGACAAACATGGAGAACTGACTGGATCTGGCGTATTGATAGCCTTTTTGTAATTTGCCTTAGAAAGGCATGAGAGACATAAGCGCGGAAGGTCTTTGTGTTGTCGTTGCCCGTAAATGGGAATTTCACGGCGGCGTAGATGCCTACTCCTACTACGAGATGTCAGTATTTACAAGATGTGTGGGTTCAATGGAGAGGCCTACAGGCTGCGATGACCTTCCAGGCCAGATTGGCGATTTCATGATATGTCAGCTTGCTGGGATATGGCAGTGGGGTGGGCATTGTTGCGGTTCTTGTACCTTAACAGTCTGGGCGCACTGTCCATATATAGAGAAGCCCGGAAGACGTCAAAGCGATGTCATGATGGCCTTAGGCAACAGTCACATATTGTATCACTACGCTTGACAGTATTGGATATATAAATACAGAAATAAATACAGAAATGGCCGGAATATACCCATTGAATGCTCATCAACTACCTATCTCTTGCGGATTCACCCCCTGTCCCCCATCCAGCTCCTTGATATCCTTCAACGACTCTTCCGTAGGCTCCCATATCAAATGCCACTGGAACAAATCCTGCAACTGCAAGCGATGCCGCCTACACAAAATATAGTAGTACGTAAGAAGCACCGGCGACGCAAGCGAAGGCATCACATCCGCCCAATCCCAAACAACATCTCTCGCCCTAACAAGCCGCCACATGTGCTTCAGATACCGTTTCATATTCACGCCCCTGCGCTCCCACATCAGCATCCCCGGGAAAACCTGGCGACAGATCTCCGTGCCCAGTCGTCCCCGCGAAGGAGCAGTGAATTCATCCACGCTACTTATAAACGCGCGGGCGAGCTGCGGCCTCCCAGACCAGAGATGGATGCCGCTTGTCGCCCGCGGATTGCAGTCAATAGTCACCAGCCTGTCTCTCGTTTCGACAAAGTCGAGCCCGATTTGCCCGTGGAGCGGGTATAGCCCTTCCCCCAGCCGCTGCACATATTCCTTGATTCCCGGGTGTGAACAGGACTGGAAATATACCGATGAGCTGCCATCGATCGTCTCCAGAACGGGGTATACTCCATGCGCTCGCAGTGTGCCATGATTGAACACGCTATACGAGCAATACCGCACCCCGTGAATCCACTCCTGCGCCACATACTGCACTTTCTCACTAACGGGGATATTCGGCGGAATCGGCTGCCCCGGTTTCAGATGGTAGACGTTTGTATTCGCGCGTCCGAAGACGGGCTTTAATGCCCATTCCTTGTTCACAGTATCAAGCCTTCTCACATCATCCATACTCCTGCAGAAATACGTATCCGGTGTATCGAGCCCACAAGCCCGCGCAATCCGCGTATAGTGCCCCTTACTATGTAGACAGACGAGGAGCGACCAGGGCGGGGAAAACAACTTTCCTAGGATAGTTGGGTCTTTGGACTCGGCGAGGTAGAATTCCTCTTCGTGCATGGGGAGGATGTGGTCTATTTCCCAGGCTGCGACGGCGTCTTTCACGCCGGCGATGTACCCGTGGGTGTCGGTGCGTGGGGCCGGCACGACTTTGCTTCCTGCGACGGCGGTTGAGAAGCGGCAGACGTGGTATTTCATGGGATCGACGCAGTAGACTTTGCAGCCGGCGAGGGTGAGTTGGCGGGCGAGATCGAGGGATACGGGGAATCGGCCGTTTGTGAGGAGGATGTGCGGTGGGTGGGACTCTTTCTCTTTGTGATGGAGTTTCATTTTCATTTTTATTTGGGTATCATGGGGGTAATTAGTGGAATATTAGTATGGAAGCCATTTTATTTCGCTTCTCTGCTTTCTTTTTCTTTGCTTGAGGTTGTCAAGGTGCTGGTGATATGAAACTTAATGGAACTGACGTATGTATGAGATGGACAGCTCTCGAGCCAATGGAACGTCATTCCAACAAAGAGAACCATACATTTACCCTCTATAGTTTAATGGTGTAATAAATTAGCCTGATAACGGCTGGAAAGGCCATATATTATGGACGCCATTTAAAAGCCGGGTTCCTCCAGTCCAGATCCTGGATCTGTTTCTGCGACATGCCCGCGAGGGCCTCATTAATATCAACCATCTCCCTCTTCTTATTATCCCACTCCATCCAAGCCCAGAGAATCGCACTCAGAATCATAATCATACTAGCCGTGGCCAGATTCAGGCCGTTCCCGATATGATAGTCCGGAGCATCGAAATCCAAGAATGACCACGTTGAAATGAGGCCTCCGATGTTCCCGAGCATGACATTTGTGCCGATTGCTGCGGACCGTGCAGTGTCGGATACAACATTGTTTGAGACGTGGGCGTTGCAGAGGGCTCCGAAGGGGAATGCTCCGCTGGCTATGAGGAATGTGGCGCTGTATCGCACCTTTCCGTCGGTGCTTGCTAGGAACATGATGTATCCGCTGATCATGAGTAACGGGGATATAACGAAAAATAGCATGCGGTTGTCCCAGCGCCAGCTTAGGAATGGGATAACCAGGTTGATGAAGGCGCCCACGATATAGGGCGGGACTGTATGGAGTTGCTGCCTGATAACGGTGGCATCCGGGTAGATGGTCTGAACGATCGTCGGCGCAAAGAATGCCAGACCTTGAACTGTAATGTTGTCAAGCAGGAAAATAAAGGCAGTTGCTAATGTGACAGGGCACAGAGCACCGCGCAGCATTTTCGTCTTGTCGATCTTGTCAAGAACCTCTGTTGTGGCAACGCGCTCTGCCTTGAGACGGGCTATCGCAAGGTCCTTTTCCTCCTGGGTCAACCAGCGCGCAGTTTCCGGTCGGTCGGTGAGGGTGAAGAAGCTGATGATTGCAACGCCGATGGTGACAATGCCCTCGATGGCAAAGATCATTCTCCAGGTATGCAGGCCACCAAAGTGGTCTAATCGTAAGATGGCAGACGCGAGGAGGCCCCCAAATGCTCCAGCAAGGGGCGCAGTAACGAGATAAAGGGATAGACGAAAGGCTAGCTCGCTACGTCGATACCATCGCGATAGATAGTATGCAATGCCAGGCATCATGCCTGCTTCGAATATGCCCAACACGAACCTGACTCCTGATGCCTGGCCCACAGTATGAACAAAGGCTGTAGCGAGCGATGCTGCGCCGAATAAGAGGGTTGTTAACGGTAGGAACCATCCTGGACCCATCACCTTGCAGCAGATATTGCTCGGAATCTCGAATATAATATAAGATATATAGAACATGGAGAGTATTTGGTTGTAATCATTTCCTTTCATGTCCAAATCGGTGGCCAGGCCAGCGAGTCTCGCGTTTCCTGTGAACAATGCATGAGACGGTGAATAAATAGGAAGTAAGAGACTGCTCACCGATATTCGCTCGATCAATAAAGCAAAACAAATACAACACCGCGACAGTAGGGACAATACACAGGTCCAGTTTCCATCGTAGTCGGGACTCTGCGGCCTTGTCGAACTCCAGCAGGGCGTGTCCGTATTGGTCGGTAGCTGCCTGGCCACGTCCAGCGACTTCCTGGTGATTTGATATGGCTTTCTCATCTCCCACGACCTGGTCTGAAAGTTTATCGGCCGTCATGTTTGTGGTGGGGGGATAGGAGGCTGGGGAGACAGGAGAATAGAGGCAATACAGCGGGAGACAAATTCACCGCTGAGAACTTTATAAACAATTCAAACACTCGGAAGGATTTCGGATACTGACAAGCCCAGACTGTTTCGGAAGCAGAACTACTCCAGCTGGCAGCTGCAGTCTGGCAGGCAATTAAAGTCTGCTTACGGTTTCCCCGCATCTCCATACCCAGCGCGGTGAAGATCTGGGGAACAAAGAAAGTCAAGCCGTCACATCGGAAGCGATATCGGCTATCGGAAGTTTAATTAAGATTCCTTTTGTTCAGAAACGACGCTTGGGCCTCGAGACTGGCGGATGAAGGGCGGCAAACACCCCGCGGCGGATAAGGGCCTATATAGGGTTCTGACCACACATGCGCAGGCAAATTACATCTATGATAGGTTTGAAAGTACTTATGTCACCTATTTATAGTCATTTAAGGACAAAGTGATTCAGCTCAGCTACTACAGCTGGCACAGCATGAAAGCGTCTTTGACGACGTTACGTTACTGCCACGGCTTCTGTGCATAAACTACATGTCTACATCACCAGTTAGCTGTTACCCTTTCAGGGAGAGACATGGAGACATACAAGTCATGCATCATATGGACACTCCGATCCTTCGCATCCTGTCGAACCAGCGTAAGGAAAGCCTGAACCTCCTCGATCGTCCAGCCCAGGATGGCAGTAAAAGTAGCGGTGGTAAACGCCTCTAAGCCATCCAACATCTGGTACATATTCAACGCGCCAATGTCCTTCTGCAGCATCGTTAGCTAGATAGAGATAAGAAACTGAAAAAAAGAGCATACCATCCTCCGCTCCCTCGGCCACGTCCCAAGCGGCACCTGGAACACTTGATGCTTGCCATTAACAAACCCCGTCTCCTTTACAATGCGCTCCAGATCCGCTCCGATGGTTATAGGCCGGTTGATTTTATCGCATGCCTCCCGCAGCAACTCGTGTAACCGCTGCACATTGTTCCCCTCCTTGATTGACCCGTCTTCGGAGTAGTTGACCAGATTGTATTCCTGGAACTCGACCCACCCGCCGGGCTTCAGTTGGTCGTAGGCCTGTTGCGCGAGTCTGGGCCAGTCCACGATCGACCCGCACATGTAGCGCGAGTGGATGAAGTCGAAGGGTGGTCGCTGTGGCCATTCTGCTTCGACGTCGTCGACTTCGAAGGCGACGTTAGGGGGGACCCTAGGGAGGTATTATCAATACTCGGGCCAGTACATGCTGATAATTAGGCAGTTGTGAACGCACCATGAGGGCTGGATAGGGCTTAGGTCGTTGCCGATGACCTGGAAGAATCAGAGTCAGGCCTAGATTTAGTTATCATGAATAGTCGACTCACCTGGTGAGCAGATTGAAACTGGTCCGCTAGATAAGCAGTTAGTTGCCATCCAATCTCATATCGATAGACGTACCGAACTCGATAGCCCAAAGGCCGGTCCCAGTCCCAATATCGAGAACCCGAATCGGGCCATTCTCGATCGGGGCTAGGAATAGCCGATCGTTCAATACCAACTTGATGATGTGGTGGATCATATCAAGGCGGTCTTGTTCTCGTTCATCATTTGGGAATTTATAGCCTAGATGCGAGGTCAATCATCCACCCGTGCTGCAAGTGTCCAGTGAAGGGTACGGACTTCCTTCTTTGTATGAATGATATCGTCGGCCATACTGCCAGTTGTAGCTTGTCACTGCAGATGTCAAGGAAGTCGCATAGCTTGCTCTGCATTGGAACAGTCAGTGCTGAGACAGCTGGGTGTTGAATTAACTCTGGCCTACATTTCTGTGCTATATGATTCATCGTCCGTTGGGAACTGTTCCATGTTGATATGTTGACTCTTGAGAACTTCTGTACTCACATTCTGGTCTACAGGCACAGCAACGTCCTGTCTTTCCGTTTTTTGGTGTGTCATTTCGTCTGTGAGAGTCACAACCAGAGGAGATGGAGACAGAGGGGACTGGGGAAATGATCGGGAGTTCGGCTCAGAACACGCAGTGGGGAGAGGATGGCCGGGCTTGTTCGATAAGAAGAACTAGGAAAGAAATGGTTAAGTTGGATGCACGAGGATCCTTTGGCCCGCCATCACTGCGTATCAAATCCACCAAAAAACCGTTGCGCCATCCAGTAGCTCCATCCACCTGGTCTGATTTCCCGCTTCGGCCCCTGACACTGACTGTTGGTGTTTAGTGTTGAGTGTTGACAGGTGTGGTTGTTATTTTTGCTGTCAAATTTCTATCCTAGAGCTTCATGAACCCTAATTGCCATTCATCCGGATATATATGCAGCTCACCATGGATACAACCCCATTAACCACCCTCGCAGGCCAAATCTCCTCCTCCGCCTCCCTGATATCACAATTCCTGCAATCCAACAACCACCCCCAGCCCTCCTTCGCCCCAGATGCACCACCCTCCTTCCCACCCGCCCGAACACCCATCACCAACGCCCGACAAGCCCTCATCGAAGCCGCCCAAACACTCATCGACCTCACGACCGGCCCCGCCGAACACCTCCGCTGGCTCGCCTGCCGCTCCCACGACATGTCCAGCCTCCGCTGGATCTCCCACTACAATATCGCAGCCTCCGTCCCCCTCGACAAGCCCGTGCCCTTCGCGACTGTCGCGCACACCGCAAACGTCCCTGAGGATATCCTCAAGCGAATGACCCGCCACGCAATGACGAACCGACTCTTCAGCGAGCCGGAACCGGGCTTGCTCGCGCATACCGCGGCCTCTGCGTTACTGGTGCGCAGCCAGGCACTCAAGGACTGGGTCGGGTACACGACGGAGGAAACATACCCGGCCTCGACGAGGGTGGTTGAAGCGCAGGAGAGGTTTGGGGCTAGTGATGACCCGACGCAGACGGGGTACAGTGTTGCCTTTGGGACGGGGGAGCCGATGTTTGTGCATATGGCGCGGGATCCGGAGCGGGTGAGGAGGTTTGCGAATACCATGGTCGAGATGACTTCGACGGAGGGGTATGGGATTGCGCATCTTGTTGGGGGGTATCGGTGGGGTGGGATTGGGGGGGCGAGGGTTGTTGATGTATGACTCTACTGGTTGTACTGGATGTACCTGGAAGGTTACTGATTTTCTAGGTGGGTGGTTCAACGGGCCATGCGTGTATTGCTATAGCAGAGAAAGCGCCGGATGCAACGTTTATTGTCCAGGATCTCGCTGGGGTCGTTGATCAGGGGAAGAAAACTTTGCCTGAGAACCTCAAGCCGCGGATTACATTCGAAGAACATGACTTCTTCACGACGCAGCCTCAGTCTGCGGATATATACCTCCTGCGGTTCATCCTGCACGACCATCCGGACGCAGCCGCGGTTAATATCGTCAGAAGTCTCGTCCCGGTAATGCGAAACGGTTCCAGGCTGTTAATCAACGATGGAGTCCTTCCGGAGCCGAATACCTTGCCAAAAGGGGAGGAGAGGGTTGCACGGTGAGTAACCGGCTCGAACTGTGTCTACTATACTTATATGAATAGGATCATGGACTTGGAAATGTTGACTACTTTCAACGCGCGCGAGCGTCCATTGGCAGACTGGGTCAGGCTCTGTGCAGAAGCAGATAGTAGACTCCAGCTACACTCGGTGTCAAAGCCAGAAGGCAGTGTCTTGTCGATTCTGGAATTCGTTTACGAGGGCGGCAATCAGCATGAAGGTTGAAAATATCCCTGCATTATATTTCTATCTCGTTCATTGCCATGACTCAATACCATTTCTCCCAGCTTATACAGCTTACCCACTAAACCCACACAGTACTCCCCTCCGGCGGCATAGAATTCAACAGCCGGTACGTCATACGCAGCAGGGGAAGCGCCTCAGAAGACCCTTCTTCACCCAGTACATACTGAATCTTCATCGGATCCCCATCCTCGTGGGTCTGCGGCGTATGCTCGATCACGTCCATGCGGTTCAGCTGCTCGACAATAGGCTCAAGCATGTCACCCAGCCGATGCGCGGCAATGTCGCTGCGCCCGCAGAATCGCAGCACCGTCATACATGACTCAAGGTGACCGGCGAGCTGGGGGATACTATAGAACTCGTTCCCAGAGCCGGGACTGTCGCCTGTGATGTATTTCTGGCAGATTCCGAGGAGGAGGACGACGCTGGCGTCGAAGACGGCGCATCTATTCAGTTAGTTAGTTACCATTGTAGATATACTGGCATGGCTAGAGGAACGTACATGGCTAGCCAGCACCGCGTGAAGATTGCCTTCTCGTTGTACAGCAGCGAGGCAATGCGCGCGAGCTGCACGGCGAAGTCTGTATGGACGTCGCTGATATGGCGGGGAACTTTTTGGAATAGGCCCTCTATGGAGGGTGAGTCCTGCTCTTGTTCTTCCTGACCTCGTTCCTGTTTGTCCCCTGGAGATGCGTGATGCGAGGCCTTGAATAAACGACAATACAGCTGCAGCCGCGCATCGATATAAAGTATATGCATTAGGTATAGAGCGCGCTCCTGAACAAGGGTTAATGTCTTCCCCTGCTTATTGAGGGCGGCCAAGTGTAGATCTGGCGGGAGAGCCGCGTGCCATATATCGAGTTTGGAGGACAGTTTGTCTGCGTGGGTCCAGCAGTCGTCATGCTGATAGTGGGCCATTTGAGACTGGATCCCTGAAGCCAGCAGGGCCAGTCGTGTCATTTGAGACTGGATCAGTCTTGTTGTCAGGGCTTCGCTGTTTTCCGAGTCCATGTTTAGGGTCACGGTGCAGTGGACCTGGCCTGTCAGCTGCTTGATATGTGAACGAGGTAGGATACACTGACCAGATCAATCTCGTTTTGATTCAAGCAATTCCGATAGCCGAGCGAATATGAAAGCCATCTAGAGGGTTAGTACAGTAGTACAGTTGCAAGCCTCAGTTGGTGGCATACCCTTCCAGGAAGACTAATGTCTGCAATGTCCTTCTGCTGTCATCATTCTCTACTTCAGTAGGAACATCCTTCAAAGCCTCTTGCATCTTGGCCCTCGCCAGGTTCAACGCAGTCACTAAGAAGCTTAGCTTTGCCATCATTCACTCAATATAGGAACGCCTAACGAGCAGCAGCCTCGCATTGGAACTCTTATCCATGATACACGACATGCATAGACAGATGAAAATCCGCATCCCCTGGATATGGTCCGCCTCGAGCGCCTCATGCATGCTCGTCGAGGCAAGGTAGAAAAACGCCGCACGCGCTTCTTCCGGGATCTCGTCGGCCTTGTAGTGGCTCCCGATAGCAGCGCAGGCTGCAACCTCGACAATGTCCTGCATTGGCGCGTCCTTGGTGTGGAATACTCTATCAAGCAGTTCGCCAGACCGCGCCTCAGTCGTCACGTAGAACAGCGTCGCGGCGCACTGAAAGAATGCCTTTACAGCACGCCGGGTAACCGGCTCGGCTGGGAGTCTATCGCGGCGATTCCCGCGGTAGCCCCCGTGGCCGTACTGCGCATCCATATCCAAAGGCCCCAGCACGGGATGAGACGCCGTCGCGGCATAGAAGAGATTCTGCAGATCCTGTTCCTGCGGGGTGCTGCTGCTCTGGTAGGGCCCATCAGTCGAGATTGACGTACTTCCCAGTTCGACGCCATCTCCCAGATCTGGCTGTGTCATTGAGGCACGTTGTTCCCTGGCGCCACTCAGCTGTTGGACAACCTGCTCCAGGTACGCGTTCCGCTGCTCCAGCGCTTCAATCCGCGCTCGCCAGTCTTCCCTCCTCCGTCCATCCACGCCGGTATACTCGCACTCGGCCTGGAGCCGCCGACATCTCGCGCAGGGCTGAGTCCCATCGCACTACGAAGCGTTAAATCAGTCTCCCGAGTAGAATATACAGTGTGTTAGGTGTCCAACGTACCCGCTTGCGCATTCCGCGACATCGCTCACATGCCTTCAGCGACTTGGATACTTTGCCAGAGTTCTCGGGCGGCTCTGGGGGCGAGGGGCCGGTTTTGGGGGCTAGACGTTGCTGTCTGTTCCTGTTCCTGTTCATGCTGGATATAATATCCAGAGAGTTGAGAGAGAGAAAGAGATTGGCAGCCGGAGCTGGTGGCGATTGAGTGATATCAATGCCGGTCAGGGTTTACATCCAATCAGCGTGCATGGATGGGCGGGACGCTATCCCGCCAATCAAACACTGTGAATCATTTGTTGGGGATGGCTGGCGAGCGACCACCCTTGCGGGGTTGGTGTAGCGGTCAAGCGTCATCTTTGGCTCTGGCTGATGCCTGAGGCTGTCACTGGCTGTCAGGCCTAGACATTGTACCTGGTATACAAGTGAAGGACTCCGATATGGACTATTACTGCGTAGCTGCATTCCCCAGCGGGACCACTCCTGAATCCGGCGTAGCTATACGGCTCCACCTGGGAGATCGACTCCAAGATTGTCTTTATTCTGCGGGGAATGGGACGATCCACGCGAACAATGTTAGACATTATGCTGGGGAGAATCACTGCTCTTCATTCTCCGGGGTTGGGCCGGCGGGGTATATCTATGTGGCTGATGCGGTTGCGCATACCGCTGGGATCGTGAGTGCGATCTTCTACACTCTCCGCGAGACATACGGAACCAATGTGGTCGGTGTTGCAGAGAGGTCGCCGAGTGTGTTTAGTGACGGGGCGCCAGAAGTCTGTGTTTAGGAATGTGGATTTCACGGCTGTTTTGTTGGCTGGCACGGTGATGTTCTCCTCGTCGGATCGGCAGTATCTCTTTGAGTACTCAAGGCTCACTGTTACTGCGCCTGGGGGGCCGGGGCTGTGGTTTGGGCATGTTATTGCGGATGCGAGGATCGTTCGTACGGGGATTGATACGGCGTCTGGGATCTTGCTTACTGCCAATACGTCGCAGGTGACGCGAGCGTTTGACCATTTCGCGGGGAGCGAGGAGAACCACGAGATCCAGCCTGAGGTGGTTAGTGATGTTGTCGAGGAGTCGGATCTTGTGGGTGACGTTGTTGCGTATAATGGGAGTTCGATCTCGTGGAGTGTTTCCAAGCATTCTACTTGGACTGGGGGTGCTCGCGTCGGTGGGCAGGGGTCTGCGAGTTTCTCGATCTCGGTGGATGAGTTGTCAACTTGGGTTTTGACGGGAGATGTGCATTTGAACGCGTTTAGGAATGGGGATGGGAAGCATGGGAATATCCGGTCAAGGGGCACAATATCTACTACAACCCGACTGCGTCTGGGCGTGTCTGGTTGGAGAATGTCGTTGAATTTGCAAGGTGCGCAGATTATGCCTGGCTCTAGCTAGGGCTGAGGTGACTTGCCGGGCTGAAGAGGTAATCAGTTATGACAGCAGTGTAAGGAATAATTATGTGTGGCTTCCTGCTCTGTTTTCAGCCAGCGTTATAGTACAACACGCTTATGATTGTGCTGAATGGGAAGCCCAAGTCTTGGGACAATGTTCAATAATTACAAAGTACAGACACTATCGCAATCAATTTCAAACCGGCCAGCCATTCCCTATCAATCTGCAACAGCTCTAGCACCGAAACGGAACACTTACAAGAAAAGTGACATTCTAAAGGTAGGGCTCCACCTAAACCTGGAATTTGAGCTTTACGTCCACAGTTTCCTTTGTCCCTACCAAACAGACTGTGGTAGTCTCATAAAATAACTATCCGTTCTTCCCTCCACGGACCCGCTTCTTCCCGGATCCGTCAAGCGAACAGATGGATCTTGGTCTAGGCCTGCACGGACGGGCAGACACGCTAGCACCTTCAGCTCTGCACTAGTCCAGCAGCTTGCGTATACCCTCGTCAGGAGCGGAAAGGTGGGGATGGCTTCGTAACGAGGGGCCGATACGGGCATGCTTTCTCTTGAGAGCTGGTTGACAACTTGTCTATAACCCTTGGTAGACATCCTGACCATGGCTTCCTGCTATTTGGCGCACTCTCTATCCCAGAGTGGCTGACAACTCGGCTTTGCTAGCAATGGCTGACGCAGACCATAAGACCGCGCACGCAGACGGAGCAACTGAGCACCGTGGCCTCAACAAGCACAGTCTGGGCCATGTGCGTTTGCGCAATGAGCATACGAACGAGATCATTTTAAGGCCGGCGCCGTCGCTGGACCCTAATGATCCACTCCGATGGTAGGGACTTTCTCTTCTAGCTGTCCAACACGCCATACTAATATTACTCAAGGTCCACCGGATACAAGATCTACATCGCGGTCCTCGTCTCCCTCGCAATGATTATGTGCAACTTCATGGCCGCCGGCCCGACAGTCGTCATGGTCGAGGTGGCCACTGATTTCAAGCAGGGGGGCGACACCAACTTAGATAACTGGATTAGCCGCGCCGCGTACTTCTTCAACAACAGTGCTCTGCTCCAGGGCGTGTCGACTCTGTTCTGGGTTCCGCTGCTGAATAAGTACGGGCGTCGCCCGATTTATATCTCGGCTTACATCTTGTATTTCTTCATGATCCTTGGGGCGGGACTGGCGAGGACGTACGCGGGTGAGCTGACGACAAGGACTATCCTTGGTATTGGCGCTGGGGCTGGGGAGTGTCTGGCTCCGGTCACTATTGCTGATGTGTTTTATCTCCATCAGCGTGGTTATGGGATGGCGTACGTTCTGCACATCGGATGTCCTGTAACAAAGAGCTGACATTGACTTGACAGGATATACAACGCAGCCTTGAGCGCAGGAGTCGCATTCGGCATCATCATCGCCGGTCTAGTATCCATCAAGAACGACTGGCGCACAGTCTACTGGGTAGGCTGCGGTCTCGTCGGAGCCCTCATCATCGTGGTCATCTTCCTCTTCCCCGAAACCGCATACAACCGTGCCGGAAACCCGCTGGCCGAGCGCGCAGACGAAGTCCAGAAACCAGACGACGCCACCTTTGAGGAAGCATCTCTCCCCCCGATTCCACCGAAACGATCGTACGTCCAGGACCTGCGCTTTTGGTCTGGCAGGACATACACCGATGAGTCCTTCTGGCGCATGTTCATCCGCCCGTTCGGTCTCATCCTCATGCCGGCTGTCTTCTGGGCTACGATTGTGATGTCTGTGACGATTGGGTTCTTGGTGGCGGTTGCATCTAACTTCGCCTCGGCGTTCAGCACTACATACGGTTTCGAAGCGTGGCGGTCTGGGCTGTGCTTCATTGCAGGCATGGTTGGCTGTGTGTTTGGCACGTTCGCTGGCGGGCCTTTCTCAGACTGGGTTGCGGACTACTTCACCAAGCGTAATGGGGGCATCCGTGAGCCGGAGATGCGATTGCCTGCGATTATCCCTAGTGTCATTGCGGCGCCGCTGTCGCTGCTGTTGTATGGGTTTGGGATTGCGAATCAGTGGCACTGGATCGTGCCGACGATTGGGCTGGGATTATGTTTGTGGCCGTACCGGTACTACTTAAGTTAAGCTGCTTGCTAACTTTTCTATAGTATCTTTCGCCATCGCACAAGGCACAAACGTCTCCTTTGTATACTGCGTGGACTCCTTCCGGCCTGTCGCCGGGGAAGTAACCGTCACCCAGCTAGCCTTCAAATGTGAGTATCCATTATCCAACCCTATCGTTTTGCATTTCACTAATGGAGACGAAAAGCCTGCTTTGGATTCCTTCTTTCCTTCTATACCAATCCCTGGATCCAGAAATCCGGATATGCAGCTGCGTTCGGTGCCATGGCGGGGATATCGGGTGGATGTCTGCTATTCTTCATTCCATTGTTCTTCTGGGGGAAGTCTATTCGGCATGCGGCGATGAAGTGGCCGTTTGTGCAGTTCGTGTTCTGGAAGGACGATAGGGAGGTTGGGGAGTGATTTCTGTTGATGAACTGTGGTAGTGAAGTATATCGACTGGATTTATGATAATAGGAAATGGATTCGTGATATTAGCCGAATACTTCGTGGTTTATATGGCAGCAAGGCACTCCTGGTCCGTAACAAGATGAATAGATCTAATGAGATAGCTACGTATAGCTGAGCTAGCATGGGTAATTCGGGGTGAATGGAGGACTGGGAAGTGAAGTTTGAGTACTTCATCTGGTCAGCCCTAAGCTCCAGTGGGTAATCATCTCTCATCAAGCATCGTGCTCTTACTCGGGCCGTAAGACTGGAATGGGAATACGTCACATCTGAGCCACCTACGAGTTAAGATGCTCGGCAACTGATAAATGGCTATTGTAGTACCCCGTCCTGCATGATCAACCGTTGTCAAGTGACTGAATGGATCGGCGGGCGAGTCGCGAACCGGCAAGAGTCCGATAACGTTCAACTTTAATGTATTTTAGTGTGCACCAGCCCCAGGGCAGGCCTCCAATTCGCGCGGCAGATCAGGACAATACCAAGGACCGTTTGTTGGAGAGATTGTTCCTGTGGAGGCGTGGCTGTCGTAAGCCGGCCTGACAGTTCTATGCAGAATGCTGACGGCAAACCTGGAATCTGGGGACTTGGCATCTCCGTCAAGCACCTGGTAAAGGCCGGGGTCCACTGCTTCACAGATTCAGGGGTGATCGTCTTTGAAAGGCGGTGCATTTATTATAAGTCACAGTTGTGCTGGGGTTCTTTGTCTGCGCCCGAATCCGAAGTCACCACTGCTGTTAATATGCAGCCTTCACTGATTGGCTCTTTATTTTCCTATTCATTTGCACTATTGAGGGCTAAGTTACTCCGCCATTTATGAATAAGTGAATGAGTGCAGTTCTTGCATTGCAGTTTGCAGCAGGACGCCTACAGGGCTGATATATGATGCCTTCTTCTTGGGCCAACCCACACTGAACAACAGCTTTTGTGGAACAGCGTCTTTGACGAACAGTCAATATGAAGCTCTACTCAGGTCTCACTTTTGCCTTGTTCATCCCCCAAATACTCGCCGCAGCCTCAACCACCATAATTCACCCTACCCCCGTCCCTGAGGTCTCGGATATAACCTGGACAGACAGCAACGGTTTCGACGCCGCCAAAGTCCAGCCCGTCAATGCATCAACCTACGACTGGTGGTACTTTGACGCCGTCCAGGTCTCCGACGATCCAGCCCAGCAGGCCTCCGTCGTCATCACCTTATACACTGCAGTCTCCACCGGCTTCGACTTCCTACAAGCCTATGCTGACCAGGGTTTTACGAGCTTGACTCTGGCCGAGGTTATCATTCACTGGCCTAATGGCACCGCGGAGTCGTACTTTTTCAACTCCACCGAGGCGCGCATCACTACCAACACGGCTGACAACGGTGTCCATGGCGTGTGGATTGACAACCCCGATAAGATCTCGGTTACGGGGTCCCCGGCTATGACAACCTGGCAGGTAGAGATAGACTCGGCGGCGTGGATATCGGGGACCGTTACCCTGCAGTCGGTGAGTTACTTTCTATTGATTATTGGGAGTATGCTAATTGAATGTAGATTGCACCTCCGCACTACCCCTGTGGCCCTCTTGCTAGTGGTGAGAAGATGCAAGTAGCGCCGCACGTTGGCTGGGCGAATGCAGTGCCAGATGCCCAAGCCAATGTGCAGCTAACTGTCAACGGCCGTCCACTTAACTTCACCGGAATCGGATACCATGACAAGGTGAGCTTTCCCACCATTTAGTATCTGTCAACTTAGCTAACAGTCGCAGAACTGGGGCGACAAGAACTTCGCCTCAAGCGTCGGATCCTGGTACTGGGGGCACGGCCGCCTGGGCCCCTACAGCATCGTCTGGTTCGACTTCCTCTCCCCCGAACGAGAGAACTTCGTCTCGGCATATGTCGCCCGCGACAACAAGATCCTGGTCTCGCAGTGCTCAGGGATCACGGTGCGTCCGTATGGCGAGAACGCGACATACCCGCCCCTGGCAAGCACGGGAAACCCATCCGGGTTCAATATCAACATCGACCTTCCTGATGGGAGTCAACTTGATTTTAAAGCGTCTGCGGAGCGTATGGTCGCGGGTGATGCGCCGGGGTCAAGGTATGCCAGGTTTACAGGCACGCTGGAGGGCAAGGTTGATGGGGAGGCGCTTACGGGCGAGGCGCTGTTCGAGCACTTTCACATTTTTGAGAAGTGATTTGCTCGCATGGATCGTTGATCCTTTAGATTTTAGCTATTTTAGACTAGTAGAACCTCATTTCTATTGGCGGTATTGCTTGGCTTGAGGGGCAGTGTTCTGGCGCTGTCCATTTCTATCTTGCATTCTCTGCCATTCGTTTACTATGCCACATTCTGCCTCGTTGACTTCGCGCTTTGCCACATTATTTTAGTCTGCATATGTATTGTAACTGCGGTGATACTTCCGGCCAGTAGATGTTCCTACGTAAACACCATATAGGCAGACTTCGTGCTATCTCCGAAAGCCTTGCATTGGCGTACTGCATCTGGACATCCAGGCGTACACGAAATCAGCCTGGAAGCTGGACTGCGGCCAAAATCAAGTATTTAAATAGCCATAACTCTCCAGTCTTTTCTATCAACAGCTCATCCCACAATTCCCTTTGTCACTGTCTTTGACACCAAATCGCTTACCCAAACACAAACCCCTATCATACCCAGTTGTACTTAATTACCGCTGCCACCATGAACGACCGCGCCCGCGCATTCGAGAATCGCTTCAACCTCCGCTTCAACAATATAACCCTCCTAACCGAAGCCCTCACTGCCCCTGGCGTCTACAGCCCCGAGGGAAACAAAGGCCACGGCCTCTTCGGCGACACCGCTCTCCAGCTTGCCCTGCAACGGGAAGGGCGCGAGCGCCAACAGCGCGTGGGTATGCATCAGTCAATAGATCCAAGCATTCCACTACTTCAATGTCAAATTCTAATATATATGTGTGTGTGTCTCAGAGCGAATCTCCAACGTCGTCTCCGCAATCGCCAATAACGACAACCTCGCCCAGCGCGGCTTCGCTCTCAGCATCGATCAGTATACCTGCGTCAATCCCTCCCAGGGAACTTATGTCGCGCCCGGGTTTATGGCTACCACTATGGAGGCTATCATCGGTGCTTACTTCCTAGACCAGGAGTGCGATTTTGCTGCGCTCCTGCGTGTTCTTGCTATACTTGGGCTGTCCTGGCCTGAGTGAGTGAATAAGTAACAGCTAACTATGTCTACATAATGTATGTCCTCCGTCCTCGTGCTTATATCATCTGATCTGATCTAAGCTAACCTGTTGGATAGACTGATTCCTTACCAAGCTCTCACACCCATACCCCCTTGTACTTTCCAGGTCCACCCACGCCTGCGTAAGCGGCTCCCGCGGGGCTTGCAGTGTCGATGCTGGTTCTTTATCCTCTGTACTGTACGAGGATATAACAGATCCCGTATCGCACTGGAGTCCCCTCGGCAGCTTCTTACGCCCGCGTCTGCGGACGGGTACAAGGGTGGTATCTGTGTGGATTTTGGATGGGCGCTACGCTCTGCAGCTGTGCCTTGCGGCAGGACTGTTAGAGGGGTGTCGAGGTAGAGTGGACAGGTTTGACTTGTGAATACCGGAGCTTGTGGTTGGTGAGTTGCTTTGGGTGAATTTTAGGTTTATGTTTACCTTTTGTGGTTCTGTGTCTCTCATGGTGGACTTTGGTGGTGGTGGTGGTGGTGGTGGTGAGAGTACTGAGTCTACCTTGATGTCGTTCGTTTATCGCAGTGCTCGAGTTGGGTATACGCCCATATCATTAGGAATGGATATTCTTATCCGGATCGTCTTCAGACTTGTCTGTAGCTACTAGCGAAGTTTTCGTATGTAGGGCGGAGACTAATAAATTAATTATAGCTTTAAAGTTCTTCTGTTATTTTACCGAACCAGGCAGTGATGAAGTAGTCTACTTTTATATACTGCTATTTATGTTTATATGTCAAGGGCAAACAGCTGCTTACTGCCTCTCAGTGGGCCAACGCCCTATGGGCCTGAATGACGTGGTTAATCCACCAGGCTCGTGTTTAGGGCTGATCATCACCGATACAAGAAACCCTCGAGATAATCTGTATTGGCGTCCGCTTGGCAATTGGGCAACTCATAATAAAACACGAGCCTGTCCGCTAAACCATTTTTTTTCTTTCGTTCATCATCTTCATCAAAATGACACAGTCTGACAAAGAGCCTGAACCCACACCTCACAGCCGGACTTTTCTTGCGTTTCTATGGCTGGAACTACTTCTTTTCCCGTTTCTATTTGTTATTATGCTTATCGTTTTAATTGCTTTTACCAATGAATATTTTAAAGGTGTAAAGAGCACACCCGAGGCTCTCCACCCTCCTTATAGTCCATATGTCTGGACAAGTGCCGTCGCACCTATTGCTATTGTCAGTACCCTCCACCAACAACCTCTGGTTTATCACTAACCCCTCCCAGTCCAGCCTCGGTCTAACCTGGGCGGTTCTATCATGGTGGCACCAATTCACTATCTTAAAACATAGCAAACACTGGTGGGCCGCAACAACAGTCTTCCGACTATGCATCACGGTAATCCTAGTCGTCACTGCTGTGTTAACCGCCCAATTCCTACCACTACCGCTAGGATCATGCGAGAACCAGCGCAAATGGAGACCCGAGGCTAATGTTGACCCGCTCACGCCAACACTCTTCGAACTCCTCCCGAAGGGATGGTGGTGGAGCAAAAAGTCCCATCGGTACTTCTATATGGATAACTGCCATCGGCTGGTGGAGATTTGGAAATTGGACATTGCGGTAGCGTATGCTAACACCTTCCTTCTTTATTTCCGTTTTCTTTGAATACTGATTGGTATATAATGGTCCAGTGCTCTGTACTTTGTTACTGCTTGCTGCTCTGGTTATATCTCGGTGGCGACGTATGTGAGAGAATCCAGGACGAAGTCGGTTCTTTGATTTCAACAGCGCTACGGCATAGTATATAGTACCACAGCTACTTACTACGTTATATTTCCGAAGGAACAATGACATTGTTTCCACTTAAAAAGGCACGATGGAAGCCGCCCCGGCCTGAATTAACAGGGCACTTGAGGATGGAGCAATGGAATGGAACCCTATAGTTCTTTCTGCTTAAAGGGAAGAGCGTTATTACCAGAGCTTTAGGAGCGAGCGACTACAACCCTACCTGTTAGGAAAGTGCGTACATCGTTCACAGGTTGTAAAGATGCGGTTAATATGGCCGTGGGCCAGTCCGATGCCCGGCTGCTAGCCTCTCGCTACTATATAAGAAGTATGTCAAAGCGCAATCTGATATTAAGGCTGTGCATGAGAAGCGGTTTGGTTAGTTGATATATACTTGTTAGATATAGGGATTGTGAAGTATAGCCATTATCTAGGCTTTTGTCTATGGTTTCAAATGTGGAGCCGAAACACAACAACCAGCATCATTGGTCTAGTGGTAGAATTCATCGTTGCCATCGATGAGGCCCGTGTTCGATTCACGGATGATGCACTTCTTTTTTTTTTGTCTTTGTTTTCTTCTCTCACACTCGCGATTTTTGATGGGATATATATCATGGAGTTAAGTCCCCTCATCCACCCACACATTGACTTCCCGTTCCTTCCGCCAAACAACATCTTCAGTTCTCCGGAATCAGCGATTGTACCCAGCCACTGGATCATTTCTCTCCTGCGGTTTCCTCAATGCAGGGATTATAGTAGAACCTGAATGGTGCCAGCAAGGCCTCAGCCTCAGCCTCAACATTGGGAGACGGCCCAATAACATTGACTTCACCATGCAACCCCCGCCATTAGCTTGTCCAACATGTGTGCGATGTTTCCATCGGCGATGAAGTGAATTCTCTGACTACCATGATCGATTGCATCCTGTCCGCAAGATGAGCTTTGGGTTCGGCGTTGGCGATTTCATCGCAGTGTTGACATTGGCAAACAAGGTGCGGAAGCAGTTTGTTGATGCCCCGCGCCAGCTGCAGGATATATCTGAGGAGTGAGTCGAGCCTTTGTGGTTGTTTTGCTGTCTTGGTGCTGACTTGGACAGTTTGAAGCGATTGTCGAATGTGCTCCGGGATATTGACGACAACGATCCTGCCAATAATCTCGCACCCGGCCAGAAGGAGACCTTGAAAGACATCTCTCTGCAATGCCGCAAGGTGCTAGATGATTTAGACAACAAAGTTGGTAAACATGAGAGTCTTCAGAAGGATAAATCAGGTCTTCGGAGCACAGCCCGCGGGCTTTGGAGCAGGATTACCTTCGACAAGGCTGAGATCGATGACTTTCGGCGGCGGATCGATACAAATACCAACGCGTTTAATCTTTTCCTCACCAACGCTACTCAGTAAGATCTACGCCTTTGCGGAGGTTTAAGAGACAATGCTAATGAGCGTGTAGTCAGCTAGCTCGCGAAATAAAGCACGGAGTCGACCAGCTTTTTCAGCATCAGGACAACCAGCGGCGCCAGGATATCCTGAACTGGTTATCACCAATTACCCACGATGTCAAACAAGCGGATTTCTTCGGTCGTGTGCAACCAGGTACGGGAAGTTGGCTTCTAGAATCAGACGAATTCAAGCAATGGACTTCCCAGGGCGGGGGAACTCCAGAGGACGAGCGCACTCTGTTTTGTCCCGGCCTCCCCGGCGCGGGAAAGACCTTTCTGACTTCTATCGTGATCAATGAGCTACGGCAGAGTATTCATGAAGACGATCAAGCTGCTATTGCCTTCTTCTACTGCAATTTCCGTGAACAGACAACTCGAGCTGAAATTCTTATGGTTCTTCTCCGACAGTTCGTCCAGCAACTCTCGGTCATCCCAAATGTTCTCGAGGAAGCTTATGCAAAACATCTTGAGCATAGGTCGCCGCTCACGGTGGATGAAAGCTTGGGCGTCTTAAGCTCGACGCTGGCCGCTTTTTCGAGAACTTTTGTCCTTTTGGATGCATTAGACGAGTGCCACCTACAAGGTGCAGAGCGGGGAGAGCTTCTCGCAGACTTGTTCAAGCTTCAAGAGACGCAAAACCTAGGACTGTTTGCCACTTCTCGGGATAATCCAGATATTTCAAGGTCTTTTTATGGCAAATTGAATCTCCGCATCCGCGCCACTGCAGCAGACGTTGAACGCTTCCTCAGAGGTCAATTAGAGGGTCTTCCGAAGGTCGTACTGCAGAACGAGGATCTACAACGAGACCTCGTCGCCGCAGTTACCGATTCAATAGATGGAATGTCAGTTCAACTGTGAATAATTCTGCCAAGGGCGTATACTAACTCCGAGTAGGTTTCTTCTGGCTCAATTGCGTATCGACTCCATCCGGGGGAAACGGTCGGCGAAAATGATTCGAGAAAGCCTCAAGAATCTCCCAAGCGGCCTAGATGCAGCTTACGATGATGCCTGGGTCCGAATTGAGAGTCAACTCCCAGATGAAGTCCAAACAGCAAAAGATGTGCTTTCCTGGGTCTCCTGCGCAACGCGTCCATTGAGTACGCGAGAACTTCAACACGCACTTGCCATTGAAGATAACCTTAGTTTTCTAGATGAAGACAATATTCCTGATATTGAGGATGTGCTTGCCGTATGCGTCGGGCTTGTCACCGTCGACGAACAAGAACACGTCGTTAGGTTGGTTCATTATACAGCCCAGGAATATTTTGAACAGCACCAAGCCAAAGTTTTCCCGAATGGACAAAGTGATATTGGAAGCAAGTGCATCCAGTATTTGTGCTTCGATGCATTCAAGACCGGCGCTCTCTGGGATTCCACGAAGTATATTTCACGCCTCGAAGAATATGCCTTGTTTGAGTACTCGGCCCAAAATTTGCTATACCATGCTCTTCGAGAGGAAGTTAAGATGGACCTCATATTTAAACTGCTCACAAACCCATTGCTTGTCGGCGCGTGCTACCAGGTTATACTATACTGCGACGGAAGCCCCCGATCCCGCTCCACGCGTTCCTTCTCATATCGGACATATTGGAACACATGGGTACCTCGAATCCACAAGGTAGTAATCAACGACCTCGTACGGACCGGCATAAGATTAATAATCATGTATAAAACTGGCAATCTTGACCCAGAAATGGTAAAGCGGTACATTTCAACATATTTCACAATACTTGACAACAATGGTATTGAACGACGAGCACAGCTTATTCAAGCACTGAAGACGGAGCTCTTTGATCGAATGTCTGACCCTGATTTTCAACAAATCATATCTCACTAGCGGTACGCTATTATTCAGGAGCTCAGCCATCAATATACCTAGTACTAGTTCTACCCTCGCCCAGGGTAGTATAATTTCAGGGCTCAGCTCGAAGGTCAGCAGAACAAAACCGCGAGACTGGCACCGGAAAGACAAACCAGGCGGCAGAGAGGCTCGTGGTTACTTCCTAGTTATGAGTTATGACACTTGCGGCTTCGACGAGGCTGAACGGTTGTGGGTTTGGCCTATAGAAAGCGGATTCCAGCAATCAGACCGCCAGGCATTTACCCAGACAACTTGACAACTACTCTGTACCTGGTTAATTAACCGAGCCTGAAGTGATCGATGCTTTGCCCGCATGACAGATACTGGGCAGTGGTGCCAGTACCCAGACATTGGCCATGGCACAAGGGGACACACAGCGCGCAGGTGTTACGCAGGTGTTACGCGATGATTGCACATAATTCTTCCAGTTACTGCGGAGATCCATATCGTCGTCCGAAGTCCATGTATGCTCAGAATCCACCATATCAATTCTGATTCTTGAAAAAATCGAAGATTCGTCTCCCCGTGTATCGAAACGCCCTGATTCACGGGTAAGCTCACTTCCTGGGCATTGACCAACATGGGGAAAGGCTTCCGTAAGTTATCCCTAAGATACGTGAGATAGTGCTATACGCAACGATCCTAGTTTCAATGGCGGGGATGGAACAGGAAATCTACCGGTTGCGAAACATTACGCTTTTACCAGCGCTTTGTCTCTCCGGGGAGCACACGGAGAGCGGAAAGGTACCCGTTGAAAAGACAAACGTGGCAAGTTTATATAGAAAAAGGAATCGCACTACGTGATACGATCATGCATGATCTGCTGCTTTGGTGCAGATTCCTTGAACAGAGGTTGAAACAGATTTGGATTTTGAATCACGTGGCTAACAACGTGCTGTAACTACGGTAGCCTCAATTATGGGGTCATGGCTTTCTGTCTCTTTCGGGTTCATCCGTACTCCAGGCACTCTGGGTGGTCACAGTTCACAATCAGGGTGGAGCAGACGGACGTGCGTTTTCTGTTCCATTTTTATTGGCGGAAACTGTTCCAAAAGGTCTGGTTCGCCGCAGCCTCGACGTTATCGCAAATGCTGGCCGCCGTGGACCTTAATTGGTTGCCCCTGCTCAACGGCGGTTTTGGTCCGGCTCGGTTTGCCATGTCCCTGTTTCCCATCATTAATACGTAAATTCTTCCCCTTGCAATCTCTCAATGTGATTTTCCTTCTTTCTTTCTCCCTTTTTTTCTTTTTTTTTTCTTGGCGCCAGCGCAATGCCACGTCCTGTCCCATCACAAACGGGTCTACAAAACGCAGCCCCCTTCGATATTAGAGAACGGGAATTATATAAGTAAGCATACTAACTATAACTATCGGTTTATATATGCTTGATGTATAAGACATATTTGCACTTCATGCAATTCAGCGAACAGGCGCTGAAAGGCTGACCCTGCGGCGTTACTCCTATAGATACTCACCACCGCACCATCCGAGCGCGCACACACTGCAACATGTCGGTCGAGACACCTCAACGGAATCTGTTGCTCAGTCATCTTCAGATCCTATTCTGACTGCACTTGCCCAACTTGGCGCATTGCGACTGAATGCCCAGCGCGCGTTGATTTCGCTTTTTGGTCGACACGAGCAGCATGTTATTGCCGAAAGCACTCGGACTTTATGTTTGCAGGATAACGGGGATAAGAATTTCTGTGATGAGCTTTGGGTTGGTAGTTGCACGATGGCCTATGACCGCAGCTTCTGCAAATCTGTTTTAAAGCCCCCGCCATCCGCGCAAACCCTTGGTGATGGGGTGATCGTTGTGCCAGACCTCTCACAAGATAACGAATTCAAGGAACATCTAAATGTCACGGGCTACCCAGATATTCGCTTCTTAGCATGCAGTCCTATTGTCAGTCCGAAAGGCATCGTGATTGGCTCCTACACTATCCTGGACAATAAACCGCATGAGCCGCTCGGCACCGATCTAGTCAAATTCATGACAAGTATAGCAGCCACCACCATGGATTATTTGAGAACAACCCGCTCAAAAGCCCAACATGACCGAAGCGAGCGCATGATTATCGGACTTGGGAGCTTTCTAGAGGGGAAAGGCAGCCTCCGCAACTCATGGCTCGGCGCAACCGAGGACCCCCAGCTCCCAGATCAAGACAAAGATCATGTGGAGGGACATGTCAATCAGGAGCAACAGGAAAAACAAGTTTTGGATGATACGACCCAATCCTTGACGGAAAGTAGCGCCCAAAGCGATCTGTTTCTCCGCCCAAAGAACTTTGATACGCCCCGGAACCAGAAAATCCACACCCGCAGCGAGCAATCAGATTTTCCAGTCAGCTTAGGCTTAGATACTAGTAAGACAGATCATCCTATGTCGAAGTCGACGAATCAACGCGCACCCAAAGCGAGTATTGCAGGAGGCGACACGGGGATCCGACAACAATCAGCAAAGGGAAGCTATACGACTAGGGTGAAGGAGGCGTTTTCGCGGGCTGCCAATCTCCTTCGCGAAAGTGTCGAAGTCGAGGCGGTTGTCTTTTTTGACGCAAATTTCGGCTCTAATGAGGACTTGATGCATAATACCAAGTCTGACGTTGAAAATAGCGGTCTGGAAAGTTGTTCTTCAAGTGACGAAGAATTGAACCCTCGAAAAGCCTTTACACGATTTGACCGTTCCACAACAAAGGCATACACCCCTGAAGAAGCCCCGTCAAACTTATGCGAAATACTCGGATTTGCAACTTCGATGACCTCCAGTGTGAATGACCAGGGGACGGCCGATAGTAAAATTGCTCTATCTGAGTCCTTCCTCCGAGGCCTCCTGCGCCGATATCCTCAAGGCAAGATCTTCAATTACGGTGAAAATGGGTCGATTTCATCTCCCGACACTAGTGATGGTGTTTTTAAAAGTTTCACCCAGCCCAAGAAGTATAAAAGAACACGGCGGGCGATCCTGCGCCAGGATGCTGCGACACTTCTACAGCTTGCTCCCGATTCCCGAAGTATCATTTTCTCGCCGCTGTGGGATTCACATAAAGGAACGTGGTACTCAGGCAGCCTGGCGTGGACAAGAACACCTCAACGTGTTTTTACTTCTGATAACGAGCTATCGTTCATGTTTACGTTTGGAAATAGTATTATGGCAGAAGTGCACCGCCTGGGCGCCCGATTTTCTGAGCGTGCAAAGTCGGACTTACTAGCAGGGCTGAGCCATGAACTTCGTTCTCCTCTTCATGGTATTTTCGGCACGGTAGAGCTCTTGAATGATACCATTATTAGCGCGCTACAGCAGGAATTAGTACATACCATTTCGTCTTGCGCATTCACTCTACTGGACTCGATTAATCAGCTTCTTGAATATGCCAGCATTAACGATGTTGGACCGAATTCTGGCACAGCAAAATGGTCGGATGGCTCTGGCCATAACCGCCCAACTGGTGAGACGCTGGCTGGTGCTGGGCAGGATTCACAAACAGAAAACGTCGATCCGCGCGCTTATGTCGAGCTTGATGTTGTGGTGGAAGACACCATAGAAAGCGTCTTCGCCGGCTATTCTTTTGTCGACACCCCTCGCTCCCCTGTTGGAGGCTTCACCGGCGCATCCTACGGGGGGAAACCAACCAACACGCAGGGTGAAGAAGTCAAGGTAATTCTTGATATCGACCACGCCCGAAATTGGAAGTTTTCAGCCCGCCCCGAACCCTTGCGCGTGGTCCTCATGAATATTTTTGGAAATGCCTTGAAGTTCACTCAATATGGATATATCTACGTTTCTTTAAACGCCACCGCAATCACCTTCCAAGAGGATGGTGAGCCTACTCGGTCAAAAGTTACGGTGACGGTCAGAGACACTGGATGCGGTATTGAACAAGAGTTCTTAAGGAACCACCTATTTAGTCCTTTTTCGCAAGAGGATAGCATGACGACTGGAAATGGCCTAGGACTTAATATCGTTCGCCGAATTGTATCATCACTTGGTGGCGATATTCGGGTAGATTCCCAGAAAAATCTTGGTACGGAAGTCTCAATTACTATCACCCTCGATCATATCCCCAGGCAGTTCTCCGAGCCCGACACTGCGGACAGCCTGAAGAAATACTCTACCGTCAGGGTGGTGAAAGACCTTTTGTATAAGAAAACCATTGGGATCTTAGGTCTCGGACCTTCTGAGCTGGATGCAACTCTGGGTTTGTCTTTGCAGAGGCTGTGTCGAAACTGGCTTGGCATGGACGTTCATTTAGCTGTACCTTCGGAAACACAATTTCCCCAATGTGAATTTTACATTGTGTCCGAAAAATCCCTGGACATGAAGAATATGCAGATCAAGCCAATTGCATCGGCTACAAACCAACTCTCCTCGCCTGTCATCATCTTGTGTTCGTCTCCACGAATCGCGCGCTCAATGTTTGTGGCAGCTAGGAAGCGAGTAGAAACGGAAGTTCTCGAGTTCATTAGCCAACCATGTGGACCACGCAAGTTGGCAAAAACATTGGAAATCTGCATTAAACGTCAACAGCGGGGGATTGACGGGACTGATGGAAGAATAGAAAGGTTATCGGGCACCTCACAGCCTCCAACACCTAATGTGTGTGAGAGATGGTCGTTTCTCAACGTGTCAAATCCAGAGAACAGCGGACAACCCAGGATCAAAGTGACCGGAGATTCCGCACCGACATCCAGCCAAGTCTCGAAAAATCCACCTGAACAATTGAGACCGAGAGAAAAGATCGATAAATCTCGTATTTCCACACCCGTGGTTGGTTCCACTATAACAGACTCCGGTGGAACACCCCAGCCTCAACAGAGTTCCTCAGTATCTGTCCTCCTCGTGGATGACAATAATATAAATCTCAAAATTTTGATCGCGTTTATGAAAAAGCTGAAGTGTGATTATACAGTCGCACAAAATGGGCAAGAAGCTCTTGAGGTCTTCCAGGCAAATGCTTCCAAAATTGGAGTTATTCTTATGGGTGAGATCCAAATGAGGTGAACTAAACACCTGCCTTAATTTAACGTCTTTGCAGATATTTCCATGCCAATAATGGACGGCCTTGAAGCAACCCGGCGAATACGTGACTTTGAAAAAGAATTAAAAACAAAGCGCCCTGTCACGATTGCCGCTCTGACTGGTCTCGCGCAAGCCGACATTCAACGCGATGCCTTTGGGTCTGGTATGGATTTGTTCCTGACGAAACCTGTACGAATGGATAGTTTAGTGCCAATAGTAAAGGGCACAACATGATATCCACGATGAAATTTGCATTTTTTTAGAACAAGCCTCAGAGCTTGACAGCGTTACACTGCATCTATTTCAATCTTTCCTTTGGATCCCGTCATTATCATCTGATATTAGTCTGTCCAGTTTGTCAGTGGAGATCCTGTTGGCTCCGATCTCTGACGGAAGCCACAAGAGGCATCAAGTCGGAGATGCTCACACCCGAAAATTACGTGGAATAGGTAAGTGAAAGAGCTATATGATTGTGGCTACCCCGCGGACGAGTGCTCTCTATTAGTAGTTATCTATGAAACTCTACAGAGTAACATGGATTAACAAGAAACTGTGGAGGATTATTGTGATATTATCGTTTGGCCACCGTGGGGAAGGAATTGTCTGTTGACACATCAGATTGTAGTGTCGGGCACAGAATGCGGCGTACAGGGACCAAGGCATTCCATACTCGGAAACGACGAACCGCAACCATATCTTGCGAAGCTAAAACGACGGTGGTTATCTCTGTCTAGAGCTCACTGAGCCAGCTTTCTTTCAACACACGCCATCTTGCTTCAAACCGCAATAGGCAGCTCATATTTTTAGGCACTTTGTCGGCAACACGATCACTCTGTATTCTGGATTAAGCTTCGTTGGATTGGCGATCTGGGGTACCCTTGGCTCTATTATCATTCTCGTATACTGGGTTGGGATTCTGCTGTTTTGCTTCCGGTGGGCGAAGCTGCATAGCAAAAGCGATTGGGATGCGCAATTACAAACCCCTGAATTACCCGTGGATTCCGAATCTGGGGGGACAACTTACCATGAGATCGATGATCAGCCATATGTAACGGAATTGCCTGGTGATTACAATCAGTTGTTCGAGGCGGAGAATACCCAGCTTTTTGAGGCGCACTCGCCTGAGAAGGATAAGTTGTCTAATGCGCAGCATTCAGACTTAAGAGAGGGGAAGCATACATCATAGTTAAGGCTTTTATTAAGCATGTTCTGTTACGTTGCGGCTTTGTATTATACCCTTATACCTATTGATCTTGCAGCGATAGCCTTACATAATGTCACCTGTTAAGCCCTATATCGACCCCCTATATCGACTCCAAAACTTCCCAAATATTGTACCCCATGCTCGTCACGAAAGCAAAAAACCAAACTCTCACGGTATCACCAAGATACTCGATGTAATCAATATACCCCACTCATCCCCTATACTCATATGGAAGAAAGTCATGTGAGCTCAGCCGAGGCAAGTCGGTCCAGTCCATGCGGAGCACTCCCTCAGTACCGTTACCGTATTTAATAACCTCCTTTCCCTTCAATTCTATTATTCTACACAGTAATAATAACTATAACTAATTGTCTCCATTGCCAATCTCAACACAACATGCCCTCCGCCCTCCAAGTAACCAGCGCCACCTGGGTCCTCGTCTCCCTAGGCCACACCCTCGGCGCAAAAGAATGGCAGTCCTCCCCGCAATTCCGCGCCCTGCCGAGCAACGCTGATACCTGTGCCCGCGCGGGCTGGTACCAGGGGAGTGTATTCTTCTTGGTCAACGGTGCGTCTCAGTATCCCTCTTTTTAATTTTAATTTTAGTTTACTTTGTGAACCCTATGTTTGGCTAACGCACGCACTCTAGCACTCCTGAACTACAACTGGGCTCAGGCGCCAGAGCAACTGCGGAACCCGGTCAATAAGGCCATTGCGGTGCTTATGGTTGCTGTTATGTGGGGGAGCTCGGGATGGTATTTTAAGCGTGGGGTTACGAGTAATGGTGTTGCGGTTGCGGTTATGGGTGCGTTGCAGGCTTATTCTTCGTTGAGGGAGTAGGCTGGCTTTTGTATCTTTTTTGTTATTTGTACTTATGTCGGCCCATGGGAGCTGGATCCTGCGGTTAATTCGTTCAATGGATGGAGATTTGAATGGTCAGGATATAGAGAAGGGTCTATTCAGTGCTTGTTTCGACATGCAGTGGCTCAGCAAATTCGTATCTATGTATATGTACAGGATCATATCTAACATCTATACTCTATCTACCTTCCCCATCCGCTGAAGAACCCACCTGATGATGCAGGGGGTTCAGTCGGTGCCTTCGAGATCGGGGGCAACCCTAGTAATGAGTTACGGTTCTCCGCCGTCGAAGACCGGCCCAATCCACGCGAGGACCCGCCAACCATTTTCCGCAGCGAGTCGAGCTTCCCTTTAACTTCTTCCAGTTCTTGCTTCGCTACCGCCTCTGCTGTTTTTGCGTTTACGAGCTCGAGAAGCAGTGCTTCTTCGCCCGGTGGTCGGTTGTTATCGGTTGCTAGGACGTTCTGTAGGCCCAGGCTGCTAGTTCGTTTGTTGAATGTTGTGCTCCTTCTTGTGCTCTTTGTTGATGCGGAGCGCGCGAGTTTAAGCTCGCGGAGACCTCCGGTGTTTTCGCCCTTTTCGCTTGTCGGTGAGCCGTAAGATTCTGGTGGTGTGTCGGGGGTGGGCGTCTTGATATTTCGGAGGTCACGGACGGTTCTTTCTAGGCGTTGTCGATCGCGATATCCGTCTTGGATGCGGCCTCGCGCCTCGCGGAGCTGTTCTCGAAGAGAGGAGTTCTCCTGCTCGTGTTCGTCCATTCGACGCGTCAGGTCCAGGCACCGCCCGGTTTCCACGGAGTACATGTTCTTCCACTGGTCGAGGTCGTCGCGGAGCTGGTGCTTGGTTTGGTCAATTGACGTGTGCTTATTGGAGTCTACGGCTGCGAAGCGCTCTTCAGCTTTGCTGAGGAGTTCGGCAGGGGCGGAGTCCGCAGCAGGGGATTCTTTGATGAATTCGAGCATGGATCTGGACAGGGCTTGGTCTTCTTCGCGATCTTCTCGTTCTTGTTGGAGTTCGCGGGAGAGGTCGGCTTGCTGGCGTTGAAGGTCGCTGAGGGCCATTAGGAGATCCTCGATTTGGGTATGGAGGTCGCGATCCTTGTTTTGGGACATGGCGGATTTCGTGCGGGCCTTCTGCGCGTCGACGGACAGCTCCGTGGGCGCTGTGCTGGCGTCAGACGTGGACTCGACCGAGTTGAGTGTCGACGTCATGCTCTGTTTGGAGGTTGACCGGCGGAGATTGTTCGGTGTGTTGGCGTCCTTGGGATTTAGGTTGATTGATTTGACCGAGGTGTGCGGTCCAGATCCAGCCCAGAATCTACCCAGGAATCGCGAAGCCGCAGCTTGCATCTGAGGGAAGGATATTCCTGTCGGAACTCCCTGGGATTGGTTGTAACTAGCCTCAAGCGCTTGCAGGCTTTCCTTCGTGACAAGGTTAGTCAACGAAACGAAGTCGTTAACAAAGTCGTCGGCGTCAAAAGCGTAACTACACAAATCAGTAAGTCTGGCACAAAGGAGGATAACCTCACAACTTACGTATCCCAGAGACTCCTAGAAAGCAACAGCTGCATGACATCTTCAAACTCTGTACAGGCCAAGATCTTCTTTTCGTTCCGCTGCATTAGCGAAAGGGCAACACGCATCAAGGTCTCGCAAGCTCCTTCCAGGAAAATAACATCGTAAATTCGAAGAAGCATTGGGAGAGGGCACGACACAGCGAAGAACGATAGGAACCATTGTGAAACATATGCAGGCTCCACATTCAACGTTTCCAAGTGTTCGAATAGTGCAGGTCGAAGACGCGCAAGGAGGTTTTGAAACTGATAGACGCGGAGGTGCAGGCCTGATAGGTCGGGCAAGTAACAGGTTCGGAGATCATAATGGTCCATAAGTCTAAAACAATCAGCGTCTCCATCATTCATCCAACTCGGTCAAACGTACCGCACGAGCACACAGAATGCTTCTGCATCCGACATGTGCATCAACAAAGGACCAACCACAAACCCCAAGCCTTGACAGTAGCCTATCTTCGTATCGTAAAGACTAAAGCACTTGAGCACGCGAGCAAGCATCTGCTGCCCCTCGCCATTTGGATCACGGAACATCTCAACATTGGGAAAGCTGCGGCCAATGTCCTTTCCGATCAATCCCTCGTATGGGCTGGTCTCGCCACAAAGTTTCTGATATTCAGTCAATAGCGAAGGGTCCCTTGCGCCTGACAGACTTGGCCAGACCACACCACGCAAGGGAGGTGGGACCCCGCCTCTCATTTTATTTGATGTCAAAGTCGGCAGTCGTTGCACGGTTTGTGGGTAGTCTGCAACTAGAGCAGCCCAGAATTCGAGCTCGGTCATGGGCGGAGGTAGTGGAAGTTGTGAGTAGCGGAGAGAGGATCGAGGGTCTTCATCGATCAAGCGCTTTATCTGATGCAGGGACTGTGATCGAGACTGACGCTGCTGTATATGCTGCGATGCAACCTTTCCTAGGCCAGATTTTGGATTGGTAGCTAAAGCGTTGTTCTCTTGTTCCAGCCGAGCTAACAACAAAGCGGTTGTCTGGAAATAATGTCAATAACATTCCTTCCATTCCAGTCCACGTCATGCTGCAGAACATACCTCATCGGACCCTTCCGTGCGAGGCTCCTGTGACTCTGTTTTTTCCAGCTCTTCCCAATCCACCGCATCACCTTCAAGTGTGTCTGCTCGGTCATTTTCTTCGCTAATCCGCGTTCGAGCGAGTTCAGTTTCCAGGTCTGGCCTCGCGGAGGTGGGCGTGGGTGTGGTCTTGCGGTCGATCTCGTCATCGGAATGCGGCGTGCTTTCGACAGGAGTCTGGGGAATATCAAGAGTGCGCCAGTCGGGTTGGGTGTCCTCTGAATTGGATGACAGAGGGACCGTCACCATAGAGTCGGTGTGGCTCGGGGTACGGACGACCGTGTCCGAACTGGGCCGCGGCGAGGCTTCAGTTTGCTCCATGGTTGCTGACATTTGCCTAGTATAGCTCAACTGTTCAAGGAAGCTTCAGAGACTCATTCCTCGGGGGGCTTCAACTTCGTGGAAACGAATTCGAGGGGTGAAACGCGAGGGTTGGATCGGAGGGGTCAACGATGGGAGACGCGATAAGGAGACGGGAGAGCGGCCGATGGATTGGGGACGGCAGACAGCGGCATTGCTCGACGGCGCGACCGAGGAAATGGGCTGAAGTCTGAAGAGGACGGGGAGATTGGGAGATAGTAGGGAGAAACGAAGGAGAAACGGCCAGGGTTTGAATTCGGGAGATGGTGAGGTTAGTGGTGTCTAGTGCTCTCCAAGTGGGCTTCAGGTTCAGGGGCCCTCTCTCGCTCTTCTCCTGATTAGTCCACCACTCACGGTCTCGCCCTGCCGATCGTCCAATACTGCTGCTAGGGCAGAGAGCTTCATTGCTAGTGCGGTGAAGGTGATTATTATCTACCTTACGGAGTATAACTTATTTGAAAGGAATAAGGAGAGCCTGCTCTCACGGTGTACAACAGCTGAGCTCCGTGAACTTCTCCTGATCTCCGCATAGAACCATGGAACTTGAAACTTGGGAACTGGGAACTGGGAACTGGGAACCTCCAGCCCAGGAACCGCCGTGGAACACGGAAGTATCAGGATAGCCAGAGACGACCTCAAATCACAATGGCATCCAGGGGCTTCTTATTGAATCCTATTCGACGACAAGCGATCTCTGCTCTTCTTCTTCGGTGTCATCTGTATTAAACCGTCGCATGACCGTTTTAGCCTGAGTGGGGAGTGGATGTCGCGGGCTTTAATTGGGCCTTTAATTCAGCGAGCTCGCTTTATTGGCTATGGTGGGAGGGGATAAAATGACAATACCGGCCATACCGCTCCATACGGGCGTCCTGAAACAACAGACCTGCGCTCTGCATTTCAAGGGTCTTCACCGTACAGTGTAAACCGACATGGATGTAGAGGTGCAACTAGGGAATAATAGTGATGTATAACTTTGATAAGGTGCTTCCAGTACTTATTTTATTCAGCAAGATAAATAACTGCGAGGGGCGGGAAAGAGGAGGCGGGAAAATGGTTGATGATAAGGGTCCAAGTTCATTATATATTTTGTACCAATGGACCTTTACACTCTATATAAAAATCGTCATCTAACAGAATACTAATTGCTTTAAAACAAAGTTGCAGATTACAGGAGTCCTGCAACTAAATATTGAGTGAAGGATACTTGCAACTGCGTGGTCTGTTCTATTCTGAGCAACGCTTTGTTGACAGTTCTTTGTTGCCCGAGAGATCCCCCATGGTTCTCGATACACGTCAATGGCAGTTCCAGATCGGTCGAATGAGGAGAACTAGAGAAATCTCTGCCTCAGTGGCTCCTCACTTGCTGTCACTGCCAACTTGAACTCAAGCAGGCGAGGTGGAGCTAAGAATAGAGGGAACCCCGCTCGCGGTGTTTTGATCGTGCCTTCCATTCTCGGATGGTGTGTTTTGAGTTTACCCGATTTGGCCTCGGAACGGCGAAACACATGATCCGGGAAGAAACCATTAACAGAGGGCCTGCCGGGCGCAGGTTTCAACCCAGCGCGTCGACAACAAAGCATCAACACAACATTCAACGAGGGGATCGTGGAGGAGGCGTTGTTCTTTCACTCTTTATTCCTCTTCGCTTCAATCCATTTCTCACCCGGGAGGATACATCTGTCCCTCTCTTCCTTTTTCTTGCCACTCGTTGTCTACGGTTTCAACTTCATTCCTGCATTTTGAGTGTTTCACAATTATTCTGCGTCTTCGTTCTCCCTGGTCACAATGAGTGACTCCGACTCAATCATGGACGACTCCGTCTTCGCGGACGAGGGTAGCTCCGATTTCGTCCCTGACGAAGCTCCCGTACGCTTTTGCCCCCCCCCAATTCTGGCTATTGAATCTTGCTAACCGCCGTCTTGCCACCCACAGAAGCCCAAGGCTAAGCCTGCGGCGAAGAAGGCTGCTCCAAAGAAAACAACACAAACAAAGCTGACAGCAAAGCCAGCTGCCAAGGGGAAGAAGAAGGCCAAGGCTGATAGTGAAGATGAATCCGATCACGATGATCCCTTTGGCGACGACTCCATGCTCTCACAAACACCTCCCAAGAAGGCCCAATCGGCAGCCGCCACTAAGAAGGGCGGTGCCAAACCACTCGCAGACGTTGAAAATGAATCGATTTCACTAGACGGCGAGGAACCATCCAAGGAAGTAAAAGCGTCGGACAAGTACAAAATGGTAGGTTTGCTATTCAGGAGCAGAGAAAGGACTGCGCTAACATTTGTTTCACTTAGCTCTCCCACCTTGAGCATATTGTTAAGCGTCCGGATACGTATATCGGGTCAGTTGAGCGCACATCACAAGAAATGTGGGTCTACAACTCGGAGGTCGATGGAATGGAGTTTCGCGAGGTGTCTTACGTACCCGGTTTATATAAAATTTTTGACGAAATTGTTGTGAACGCAGCCGACAATAAGCAAAATGATAAGAACATGGACGAGATTCGTGTGACCTACAGCAAGGAGACCGGTGAAATTAGTGTTTGGAACAACGGCAAAGGTATCCCAGTCGAAATTCACGATGAGAAGGGCATATACATTCCGGAGATGATCTTCGGTAATCTTCTGACATCCTCCAACTACGATGATGACCAGGCGAAAATCACTGGTGGTCGCAACGGTTTCGGTGCTAAGCTTTGTAACGTCTTTTCCACTGAGTTCACAGTCGAGACTCAGGATTCCAAACAGAAGAAACGCTACAGACAGACCTGGACGAACAACATGCAAAATCTGGGCAAGCCAAAGATCACCGCTGCCAAAGGCGAGGATTACACCAAAGTTAGCTTCAAGGCCGACTACGCCAAGTTTAGCATGGACGGCATTGATGACGATTTTGAGGCACTTCTCAAGCGACGTGTCTATGATTTGGCTGGTACCACACAAGTGGCCGTTAAATTGAACGGGACCCGAATTTCTGTCCGGAACTTCAAGAAATACATGGAAATGTACACGAAAGCCATCCGCCGTGAGCGTGGTGACGATGACTCCAAGAGCGATCCGATTATTACCTGCAATCCCCATCCTTTTTGGGAGGTTGGTTTCGCCGTGTCGGACGGCTCCTTTAAACAGGTATCGTTCGTCAACTCTATCGCTACGACATCTGGAGGTACCCACGTGAACTTCATTGCCGACCAGATTTGCAACCGACTGGCCGAATCGCTCAAGAAGAACAAGAAGGGAACAGGGTCAATCCTGAAAACAGCTCAGATTCGGAACTATGTCTTCCTTTTCGTCAACTCAAAGATTGTCAACCCGGCCTTCAACTCTCAAACAAAGGAGCAATTGACGACAAAATCAACTCAATTCGGAAGCAAGCCGGTTCTTGACGACGCCTTCCTCAAGAAGGTAGCCAACTCTGGTGTTCTCGACTCTCTCAAGAAATTCGCTGATCACAAGGCCGACTTGATGCTCAAAAAGTCTGACGGTGGTCGACGAACTCGCATGAACAACCCGAAGTTGACAGATGCGAACAAGGCAGGCACAAAGGATGGCCATCGTTGCACCCTGATCTTGACAGAAGGTGAATCTGCCAAGGGTCTAGCCATGGCCGGTCGTGGTGTGGTCGGAGCTGATCTTTTCGGTGTATACCCGTTGCGTGGAAAGCTGCTCAACGTGCGCGATGCCTCCTTTGACCAGATTTCGAAGAATGAAGAAATTCAAAGCATCAAGAACTTCATGGGTCTGCAGCACAAGAAGGAATACACCGAGACACGCGGACTCCGCTATGGGCACTTGATGATCATGACCGATCAGGATCATGACGGTTCTCACATCAAGGGTTTGTTGATCAATTTCTTACAAGCTCAATTTCCGAGTTTGCTTAGACTCCCCGAGTTTTTGATCGAGTTTATCACACCAATTGTCAAAGTCTGGAAAGGCGACATTAAAAACCCGACCAAATCGGTGTCATTCTTCACTCTACAAGAATACGATGCCTGGAGAGAGAAGCATGGTCATGAGCGCGGCTGGGAACACAAATACTACAAGGGATTGGGTACCAGCGGTGCCGAAGAGGCTCAAGACTACTTCCGTGATTTGGATCGCCACTTGAAGGAGTTCCATACTATGCAGGACCACGAAGTTGAACTGATTGAACTTGCATTCTCTAAAAAGAAAATTGAAGAGCGCAAGGAATGGCTTCGTCAGTTCAAGCCGGGAACTTTCATGGATCATTCCGTGGACAAGATTTCGTACACCGATTTCATCAACAAGGAACTCATTCAGTTCAGTATGGCCGATAATGTTCGATCAATTCCGTCGGTTGTTGATGGCATGAAGCCTGGTCAGCGCAAGGTCATGTACACGCTCCTTAAAAGAAACATCAAGAAGGATGTCAAGGTGCTTGATCTTACCGGTCAAGTTTTGAGTTTGACTGCGTACCACCACGGTGATGCATCGATGCATCAAACTATTATCGGCTTGGCGCAAGACTTTGTGGGCTCAAACAACATCAACTGCCTCGAGCCCAGTGGTAATTTCGGTAGTCGTTTAAAGGGAGGGTCGGATGCCTCTGGTGCTCGTTATATCCATACGCGACTTTCTCCATTCGCCCGACGCGTCTTCCATGCGAATGATGATCCCATCCTGACACACTGCGAGGATGATGGGAAGTTGATCGAGCCGGAGACCTACGTTCCTGTTGTCCCGATGCTTCTCGTCAACGGTGCGGACGGCATTGGTACCGGATGGAGTTCTACTGTTCCCAACTACAACCCCGAGGACATCGTGGAGAACTTGAAACGCATGTTAAACGGCGAAGAAATGAAGCCAATGCAGCCGTGGTTCAAGGGCTTCAAAGGTGACGTTACCCCATTGGGACCTGACAGATACAAGTTCAGTGGAACTGTCAAGCAAATTTCCGACAAGGAAGTGGAAGTTACAGAGTTGCCCGTCCGAACATGGACCCAAGACTTTATCAACAGACTTGAGGACATGATCAAGGCCGACAAGACACCCTCAATGATTAAGGACTATCGAGATTACAACACCAACTCCGACGTGCACATGATCCTCCAGCTGGATGAGAAGAATATCAAGGCCCCTCTGACCCAGGAGGTCTTGGAGGACAAGTTCAAGCTCACTAAGACCGTGGCGACGTCTAACCTGGTTGCCTTTGACCCCGAGGGGCGAATTACCAAGTACAACAGCGTTGAGGATATCATGAAGGAGTTCTTTACTCTTCGCCTCAAGTTCTATGAGAAGCGTAAAGTGAGTAAAACCCCCGGCCTAATCTAGATAATAATAATAAAAACGCTAACTTCTGCCCAGCAATTCCAACTTTCTCAACTTCAGACAGAGTTGGAGAAGTTGACCAACCAAGCGCGGTTTGTCCAGATGATCATCGATGGGGAGTTGATCGTTTCAAAGAAGAAGAAGACTGTTCTCGTCGGAGAGTTGAAGGAGAAGGGCTTCAAGGCGTTCCCCAAGGTGGCAGATGCAGCTAAGGCCGGTGAAACCGAGAAGGTTGTTGAGGAGGGGTCGGAAGACGAGACTTCCGATGACCCGGCTGATTCCCAGAATCTTGCTTCCGCTTATGACTATCTGTTGGGAATGGCCATCTGGTCCTTGACCCAAGAGCGAGTAGAAAGGCTACGCCGCCAGATCGGAGAGAAGGAATATGAGATCGATGAGTTGATCAAGCTCTCGAAGGAGGATATCTGGCTCCGCGATCTTGATGACTTCATCAACGAGTGGCGCTACCAGCTTTCAGAGACCGACCGCCGCCGTCGTGGGTACGAGAAAAAGGGCCGCCGCACTTCAACTAAGCTTGCCATGGGCGGTGGCAAGGCCGCTGGCGCGAAGAAGCGCAAGGCAGTGGACGACTCAGATGACGATTTTGTTGTCTCCAAGTCCAAGAAGAAGCCAGCAGCGAAAAAAGCCGAACCGCAAGGTGGTCTCATGAGCTTCTTGAACAAGAAGCCTAAACCGACAGATAAGGGCTCTGACAGTGAGTCGGACGATGAGTTTGATATGAAAGAAATCATACCAAAGAAGAGCAGAGGGCCGGCCAAGGTTTCTCCCCAGCTGAAGGACGAGGATGCCGATGTCAATATGGCAGATTCGGATATCGAGATTATCCCTCAGAAGAGTCGAGCTGCGCCCAAGGCAGCACCTAAGCCGAAGGATGAGGATGACGAGGATGTCAAACCCAAGGCGGCGCCTAAGAGAGGTCGCGCTGCAGCTGCAGCTGCCAAACCCACGCCCAAAGACGACGATAGCGACGTCCTCGATGACGATGATTTCAAAGAAATCACCAAGGCTGAAGCCGCCAAGTCAGCTCCTCAAAGTCGCACGGGTCGTGGCAAAGCCGCGCCCAAGTACGCATTGAGCGACTCCGAGAGTGACAACGGCGATGATTTGCTTGGTGATGTGAGCAAAATGGTCAAGGGAATTGGTGGCGCGAATGATTCTCGTCAACTATTTTCGGAACCGTCACGACCTGGCAGTAGCACCGGCTTGCCGACTAGCTCGAAGACCTCCAAGTTCTCCAACGAGTTCGACCCAGACGAGACTGACTACAGCAAGCTTATCCCGCAGAACTCGCCGCGCCGCTCTATTCAGGTTAAGCCCAAGGAGAAGGCGTCGGATAGTGTATTGGAGGATGACGATGACGAGGAGGAAGAGCCAGCCAAACCTGCCAAGGGCAAGGCGGCCCCCAAAACCAAGGCAGCTGCTGCCCCCAAGGCAACTGCGGGTAAAGGTCGTGGCCGCCCCAAGAAGGACGCAGCTGCACCCTCCACTACCAAAGCTCCTACAAAGCAGACAACGCTCTCGCCAGCCGCCAAGGCGTATGCCTCTAAGCAGGCAAAGGCCGCGCCCAAGAAGAAGACAATCATGGATGATTCGGAGGACGATATTGATGCAATGGCCAACGACATCCTTGATTCGCCAGCTGGTGTGAAAGACGAAGCGCCTGCGCGTAGCAACGCGCGCACTGCTGCAAGCACCTCCAGCCGACCGTCGAGACGGACGGCAACTGCCAAGAAGAGCTACGTGGTTGAGGATGACGACAGCGACGATGGACCAGATGGCCAGGATGATTCATTTGATATGTCCGAATAAGCGAAGTGTAGTTCGATTTTCTCAGGGCGTTGATCGTCTCTTTGTTATCATTCTGTTTCGCACAGTATTGTTATACATTTTCCAATTTACATTAAGCTTTTCGAGGATTAGTTAATTCATTGTTTCTCTTAAGATCGTTTCCCAATAACAAGTTTACCTTGGCAAGATAGACATTCTGATGCTGAGCTGGTTGGGATCTGTAGAATACCCCGTCATAGCAGAGTTCCCTGAGTTACACAACTACGGTTTAAGCTCACTAGACTGTTGTCTAACAGAAGCTTTACGTTATCTAGCCAAAGGAATATGCCTGGACAATAAATGACAATTTCTAACAACAAAAACACACGACACTGCGGTGCATAGTCATAGCTAGGCGTAGTCATACATAGTCACAGACTAAGTAGTAGACAGAACTCAGATAAACGAAAAGGAAAGCAGTTAGATTCAAATTCAGAACTCCGGCCGGTCTATGGATAGTATTGTTTGTCGGATTCATTTCTTCGTAAGACAGGACAAACATAGTGAAAAGCAAGTCGAATACCAAAGCAAGTAGCTAAAAAGAAGGGGGAAAGACTTTGGTGGTGTGAATGGGTGTTCCTAGTCCAAGTGTACCATCCATGGCTAGACAGTGGAACTACGCACTTGGGCCTTGATCGACCGGCAGGCCTTGTGTGAGCGATAACCCTGGTCAAGTATGGCGGGATCGCGAGGGCTGCGGTGGGTTCGGATGTTAGGAGGCGCGGATGGTGCACGTCGTCTCTTCTGCCCCGACTGACTGGGTGGGTTTCCGGAAGTGATGGAAGTAGCGAGATGGTGACCATCGCCATGGCCGTGCTCATGACAAGGGCAACAGCAAGGGCAACCATGAGTATACTCTAGCCCATCATCAACACCATGGACATCGTGATGGACATCGCTTGGAGAACTAACGGGCCTCCTCGCTGATCCCCGACGCATTCCCATCAAAGCTTGGGCTACCATTATTTCGGACGGTCGACGCTCGGTGATGAAACCCCTGTCAGAGTCTTGTCCACGTGCAGGCTCGGGCTCGCGGGAGACCTCGTGCTTCGTATAAGGATGAGATTTGGGATTAGGAGGTACTATCCTCTCTCGTCTGTGACCCGCTATTGCGATTCTCTTTGATGGGCGGTACTCAGCTAGCTCTGTGTCTGTGTCTTGGTGGACTTCATCGTCGGCGTAAAGGGCCGCAAGACCGATTGATCTAACGCTGTCGCTACCCTCCGAGCCCGACGAGAGGGTTGGAGATGTAGATTCATCGGACGACGTGGTGTCGGGATCGGGACCAAAATAATAGTCAAGGTCGGTTTCTGCGTCGGCGTCGGCGTCGCTGCCATCCGCGACTGCGACTGTGCGAATGGCGATGCCTCTGGTAGTGAGTGTAGGCTGACTGGATGGGACAGAGTTAGGAATCACTCTTGCTTTTGCCCGCTCTCGTTCTCTCTCCTTAGGGCTCGTAAGCGATGCTATAAGTCTGTGAGAGGATGGGAGGAGGTTGGCCGAGTCGTTAGGATAGATGTCTTTGCTGCGAGGCGTGTTGACGGGTGTAAATGAGCTTCGGGGCGGACTAACGGGAGACGCATAATACCGCTCGGCGCTGCTGTGATATTCTCTTTCAGGAGACGAGCCGTACCCGACTAGGGATGTATCTGTAGACGTCGAGGAGGTGTTGCTGCGATGGCGGCGTTGGTGGTGGTGGGACTTGGGAAGGATGTGTCGGCCCAGGGCTACGCTAGTCCGGCCTCTATCGATGCCGGGAGCGGAGCTCGGACGGTAGGGGTAGTCTGTTTCGAACGAGTCTGGCGGCGATGAACGAAGTTCAAGCAAGCGGTATTCGTCAGCATTCCTCGTTGCGATCTGGACTATCGCGGGCTCAATGATCATTCGGCCGAACCGATTGCTGTCACTGGGTGGGATGCATGTGTTCGGAAAATCGGCCCCGAAGATGGGGGTGAGTGCGTAGCGGATTTTCCAGCAAAAGGTTGCTGCAACGGCTTTGGCGGCTTCGTATGGCATCCAATATCCTAAGAAAGAGATATTAGAATGATTCTGGCGTGCATAGAGTTGGGTTGAGTCGGCGATTTTGCTCACCTTGTGCCGCGAGGGCGCCGCCCGTTATGCTGTGGCAGATATCGCGAAGTCCGGGGTTCTGGTTCAGCATCTTCGCTGGCGTTGTCTGAGCCCAGTTAGTCATTTGTCTCTCCAAAATTGAATTGCAAGCTTATTTCACCTTTGAGTAGTCGTTGCATTTGAAGAGGTGGGTTATTCGGACGAGACCAATGTTGTAATCCCACATCACCGTCCACTGCTTCTCTTCCCCGGGAATTTGAAATGTGTACTGAAAAACCTCAAAGCTTTCGCGCCCTGTCCTTTCCTGGAATGATTTCTTGTCACTGTTATACGGAATGTGGCGTGGGTAGTCGGCGATGTTGCCGAAAGGATGGATGTGAAAGTCACGATGCAGACTGGCAATTTCGCCGTTTCGCATTTCGCAAGGAGGATAGCGTACTTCGCCTTTGGGCTTTCCGCGCTGAAAGATAGGGGCGTCTTTGGCCATCTTCTGTTTCTTCTGGCGAGGAGAGCACAGCATGATGGTACTCGCGGAGCTTGTCGGCGAAGGAGTGGGAAGAGGATTGAGGAGAGATTCGATGGACACCATCTTATTATAAGTGAATAATCTCCGCTGTCTAAGATGAAGGTATTTTTCTGTTCTATCGGTGAGATCGGCTGCGTGCGAAAGTGGTAGACCACTCGGCTGGCCGCAACGGAGACAGGCTGATCCAGAACTCTGATCGGTTTGACCGCCGTTGTCTGATCCTAAGACAACAGGAGATGAATGATTCTAGAAGGCACAGTTAGGTCGCAAACGAAATGGGCTGCGGTGAGCGAGGCTATCCAGAAAAGCCTATTGAGAAGAGGCAGTGATGCACGGGTGTTTGAAGCCGACGGAGCCCTAGGCGACGATAGAACTTGGCGAAAGAGAATCAAGAAGGAATGATGAAAGAAAAGTGGCATCAAATATCAGCAGCAATATCACTTCTGTTGACAGATTTGCTGGGTGCAAGGCTGTCCACGACTGGTTTAGTGACGACATTCGATGAAAGACTGTCTGATGGCTTCCCCCCTCTCCGTTTGACCGATTTGGAAATGCAGCGCCAGTTAGATTACTTCCTTCTTTGAAGTGAAGGGGCCACGGCAGCGGTGAACCCAAATTGTGAGTCAAAATCCTGTTTTAGACAGTCAAGTTGGGCGGATGTCTTGGATGGAAAGTCTGGTCGGCTTGAAAATAACCTCGCCGAATTTCAGACACTTCGGGTGGCATCACGAGGCACACGTCAAGAACGGATCAAAGGGCTCTGATGAGTCCGGATCTGCAATACTCCAAGCCCCCAGCTTGAGTATAGCAGGTACTCCCCAAGGGGGTACCTGGTTACCCTGCTTTGCAACGTTCCCAGCTTAGTTCAACGGGGGGAATAGTCGAACCTCCCCGCCAGGTTAGGTGCAATTTTTGTTTCCCTCCCATTTTTGACTAGTCTGGAAACCGGGAATGCCGCTCATGGCACGCAACTCGTCGAGGCTTCAGGTGTTTCATCCCCCCATCTGTAGTTACCCAAGGCTAGGCTGTGGCAGGCTCAGCAACAAGAGACATGGTAAATCACGTTTCAGGAACTCCTGCAACCATGTGGAGGCCCTGCAGAGTTGACCGTAAATTGAAACTAGGCTTATGGTCATCCGAGCTAGGTTCTGGCTTCCTTACAAACAGACATGAGATGGCGGTCTGGCGGAGGTGAGCTCTCTAGGAGAGACCAGGCCCCGTGAAAAGCTAATAATAGGGTCGAGAGTCATGTATCGCAACGCATCACCCGTCCTCTGTCAGTGACGAGCATGGCTTATTCCCTTTCCGAGTCATGGTATACAGATATTGCTGGCAGGCGGGATCAACGACGATGGTACTGCGCCATCAACGAACTCGACCATCAGGTGGGAGAGCCGCTCGAGCAACCGGAAAATTAGCGCTCACAGCCTATCGACCAATAGGCAAACGGGCCACGCCGGTGCTGGTGAGCGAGAAAGGGATCGGAGAGGTCTGAGGCCACGGAAAGCTGCATGAAGCCTTCCTTCTTGTATGACAGGGAGCTGCGGTTGCTACCACCAACCAACGGGTCCACCTCGGTCAGCTCTGCCTCCAGGGAAATACCAGGAGTGGTTTGTAAGACAGCAGCTTGGGTTGGTGTGGATCTTTGGCTAGGCAAATCTAAAAGTCAGAAGCCGAAAGTGAAAATATGGGTAAGTCATGTCTCTGGAAAGGTTTCAGGCGCTGGCTCACGGATCGACCATTCCCTTCCCCCTGAGAGTGCATAGTAGGAAGGAAACAAACGAAGAGTTCGCTCAGCCAGTCATCCAGGCGACAATCCGTTACACTCAAGATACACCTAAAGTGGTATGGAATCTATCATGAGCTTCGCCTCCTGTCATCAGGCGACATAGCGAATGGACGGGTATGCTCCAGCCTCACACGCTCGAGCGTCACACCCGTGTTAGCCATGTTGCTCAACTCCGACGGACCGTCGTATGAGTTGCGCCTGGTTATCAATGGCACAAGTGGCGATGCTGATACAGTGGAGCTAGAACACAACCATCTAAGTGGATGGGGAGTCAAAGAGAACCTTCCACGCAGGCTTCTCTGCAGCTTGACCAAGGTGGTTGAGTTCAGCATACAGAAGTTGTTTGCTATCATTGGTTGATGCACTTTCATATCTGTATCCTTTCTGGGAGTGGATGCGGTTTTCACTCAACTGGCCCAGTATGGCGTTTGGCTATGCTACCGGGCTTGAGGGACCTCCACAACACCCTGAAAAGCTAACTGGAGGTGCCTTGTAATACTGAAATTTGACTCTTTGAGGAAAACCTAAACGACGGAGAGACCCAAGGAAAAAGAAACTGAAAAAACGCTAACTCTTGAGAGGAGGTGCGAAACAACACCCACGGGGAGTTGGCTACCACCAAGCCAAGTGACAAATCGATTGAGACACATTGAAGGGTCTAGTAACGCAAAGGCATCGCGTCAGTGGCTTGTAAAGATTCGTAGCGACGAGATATTGAGATGAAATTGGCTGAGTACTGGGCGCTCCCAGGTAAACTCAGAAGGCAGGACTGTCGTGAGAGCTGCGGTGGAGTCGGGCGCAAGGCTGATCAGTACGGGGTGCAGAAGAGGAGATAAAATTCGACAGGGCGCGACGAGCTGACGTTCCTGCTGCGTCTGTTTCTGCAGGAGAGGAGAGACGGTGAGTGAGGAAGCGCTGAGTGAGAACAGACAGTAACCTATACAGGAGTGGAGTGCAAACAGGACAAACACCTGCAGTCCTTCATTTCGCTCGACGCAGGACCGTTGGCCGAGCTGAGACGGTCTGTCTCCCCGGTCATTTCTCGCCCGGGTAATCCCTGTTTCCAACGGCATTGTAAAACATCCCGGGAACACTTGTACCACTGCGCTCGATCTATCTGGGGTAAGGGGAATAGGCCGGCGGCCCATCTCTGGAGCACGCCAGCGCTCGGATCCAGCGCTCGATCATTCGCCTCTCTCGTTGCTTGAACCTAGGAGCATCACACAAGATAGAGGTGGATCATCGCCGCCGGTTGTGTAATTCGGTGGTGAAACAGCCATTACTCGTAGTGAAGAAACGTCCCTTACGCTGGACAGCCTGGTCCTCGAGACCAATGTCAGGGATCACGGACCTTTGCTAGGCGACAGTGTCCGCCAGTCTCTGCTACAAACCCTAAGAGGATCTCGTACACTGGGCAAATTGTACAACAGCGTTCAACGTCTGAGAATTAAATCGAACTCTATACTATGAAAAGGTGAAAGAGTAATGAGTAACGAAGAGTAACAACAAGAAACAGGTCGAAGCGAAGATAGAACATGAACAGGTTAAAAAGAAAAAGGGCGAAATGGGGTTAGAAAAGAAAAAGGCTTTCAAAGTTCGTACCATCTCATCATCGTACAGGCCAAGCTTGCCATCTGAGGTTCCTTCCACCAAGTGGTTTCATCAGTGCGTCGGTGCGCAAGACTGGGTCTCCAGGTATCTGGATATTGAACCTAAGCAGTAGCTATGATCTCCAATACGGCCCGGCTGACCGCGATACTGGGTAAACTGTGGACCAATGAGGTTGGTAGACGCTCGTCTAAGCAGCCACAAGAGGCTTCGTCTCGGACTGAGGCTTCTCAATGGATTGCGCCACCGGCTCGTCCCTGGGGGCGTCGGGGAAATCGGTGGTCTTGATAAGGGGCTCAGGCTCGGCCTCCTTCTTGACTGCTGCGGCGGGGGGTGGGACAGCGATGGGAGCTTTGGCAACCTCGGGAGAGGTGGAGCGACGGTTGCCGATGTACTCCTGAGCCTTGTTGCTGTAGTCCCCAACGTACTGCTTCACCAGTCCGGTGGCATGGGAAGTGCGCTCTTCCGCCAGACCCTTCAGCTGGTGTGCTTGAGAGTTGACTAGCTGCTGAGCATGCTCAATCTGAGCATCGATGAGCTCTCGGTTGTTAATGTAAACAAGAGGCCCTAGGTAGGCGATGGTGACGGCCAAGAGAGACAGACCCCAGAAGGGAAGAATCTTGATCAACCAGTAGGCAGAGAAGGCTGCGGAAAATCCCTAGACATCGAGTTAATACTCGAAATGTATTAAATCAAGATAAACAGTTTGTGTTTGACTTACAGCCACGGTGTGAACAGCGTTCTCCGCAAAGAGGATGCGCTGGAACTCGATGAGGACAAAATCGACGAGCTGCTCAAAGTCCTCCAACACAGCTTCAATGGTTTCCTTGGGGAGGGTATAGTATTTACGAGGACGGAATGAGCTGGCGAGGCCCTGTGACAGCAATAGTCTGCCACCAATTTCAAGTGCAGCCATAGCTAATTATCCGGTTAGTAATGTTCCTCCACCACGCAGGGTCCAAACTTACATCCGAGAGCCAGATAGAGGAATTTGAAAAACCAGCGGAGAAGAGGGAGGTAGCGCGCGGCGAAAATGAAAACAACAACACTAGCAAAGGAAGCGGCGGTGGCACGAGGTTGTTCCCACTGGAATTCGCAAGGCCCGGTTAGTGATTTTTCGGAGGTTACAACCGGCTTTCATCACTTACGCTGAGAAGGCTGTACAGCAGGGAGTGGTAGTCTGGTCACCGTTAGTCAAGTCAATCCGGTCGGTGTCTGATTGTATTAACTGACAGGTCAGAGGCTGGCCGGTAGCCGTAGTGGTTGAAGGAACCACTTTCGAGCTCTTCAAGTCGCGAAATTCTTGCCCTGTGCGGGAGGCCTCGGATTTGATGCCATCAGCGAGCGGACCTAACGGCGCGTCAGTATTTTTGCCAGAGTTCGAGAGCGTGGTTGCAGTACCATTTGTTATCGGATCCTGGGTTTCTGTGGGCGCAGAAAGTGGTCAGTTTGTGTAACTTTTCATACAAGTATTCGGGATCGTCGTTGGGCAATGATATTACTTGAATAGAAAAGAAAATCAGCTTCAATCCACTTCGAATGAGGGTAGAGATTCCCCTTACCTTACTGGAACCCGTATTCGGATACTTGACTTGACCAACGTTGTCGGCCATGGTTGTGGTGTCTGTGCGGAAGCTCAAGGTCCCAAACAAACAAAGCTTTTCTGGGCTGATAAGGGTCCAGGAGGAGGACGAACGACGAAGATGCAGTTAATTCGATGACAGCGGTCAAAGAGGGGGTAGAGGCGATGAAAGACGCAGGAGAGCGATGGAGGTGAGGAGGGGAAAAGACGCAGCAGGACAGGGAAGGGGAGCGAGAGAAAAGATAGGGATCGGAACGGGTGATGCAATTGACAAGCGAGTCGTGTGCTGTGCTTCCACTTGGGCTCCGACTCTGGAGTCTGCAGGTTCCACCGTCCAGCAATGAGAACACAACCAAATAAGCGCTTCCACTCTTTGCTCTTCTACCTAGTTTCCTACTCCGGTCGCTCCCAAACCCATCGTGGACAGACGCTCTGTCATGGATGACTTGATTCCCACGTCAGTCGGGCCCAGGCCAATCGGCATGTGATCGCACCCTGACCTCATTCCGACCCTTTTTAGCTCATCCCTATAACAACTGTTTATTATTACTTGCATTATACTCTATAGTATGGATACATAGGAATCCGCCCTGCTCGCACCTCCAGCTTTTTTAAGTTGCGCTCCCGAAATAGAAGCTTAGAAGTTTTTGAGCTTAAATCCAACGTTCGAAGCTGTCCGCAATTGAGTTTGCCGCTTGACGAGCCTATTCAGGCTGTCAGCTTATCGCCTCGATCTTCAACTATACTATATAACATCCATTTGAGAGGTTGCAGATGCAAACTTGGAATGCTAGATCGGTTGTGAAGAGCCACGGCTGCTCAAGTTAGATGTAGATAGATAGTTGGACAATGGCCTGGGACTAAATTCCCTCTGCCATTGACAGTGCTGCAAGCTCGCGGCTACTCAGTATACTACTAAAGAATCCTACTATTCAAGTGTTCGCATTATGTGTCTTGGAAATAATCAGAAACAGCATAATATGTAGCAGCAACAATTGTTGCTTGGATTGTATTTGGGTTTGTTACTATTATATATTTTGTTCGCTGTACTGGTCGACATGGTATTTGCAGCTTGCCAATACATTATTTTGCACGACTAAAGACGGCGGACTCTATATATTTATCAAATATGGTAAATATAACCATCTATCCTTCTCTTTTCCTTCTATTTGAATGCGCGGGGTAAATGTTTGTACGTCGTGAGGCGTTTCTGCCTGAGTATTCGGGAAGCGATATCACGTGATCTGGCGGAGGGACGCGTAGCCGATGTTTTGATGGCTTGTCTCCCGCAGCTACGTCGACCTCAATCTCCGAGTCAACCACCGACACCAGCCGCCCACCACCGAGTTTCGATGATTTATCCTTTGATATAGATTCACTAGATGGGTTTCTTCAACCTTAGCTAATTCTTTCCCGACCTACCCCCTCTTCGACGCGACTGCAGCTCCCTGCTGCCTTTGTTTACATCGCCATGGCTGCAGCGGGCGCGAGGGCGCAGAAGCCGGTTGGCTCTGCAGCCTGGATTTCCACTGAAAAAGAGAACTGCACGCAGCTAGTGGATCAGGAGATGGAAGAAATCGAGTTTCCTGTGCGCTATGAGATGGAATGGTTGGACGAACATATGGGCGAGATCTTCTCAAACAACCAATTGTGGGTGGACTCACGGTCGGGAGCTGAGCTTTGACATAATTAACATACTCGCAGTAACTTCACAGATGCCTTCAAAACGCCCGGAAAACTACGAGGCAAGACTCCTCGCACACTGCGAAAGCGTGACCCGACAGAAAATCGCGTGGTTTGTTGTCCGCTTCTTTTGGTTTATTACTCTTATTGACCACCACAGCCTCTGAGCGAGATATTCTCATCCGTGAAGAAGAACCGAGCCGACACCAAATTTTCCCCTAGTCCCGCCGTACAACGTTCACCCACAAAGGCTATAACTGCCCCCTCAGCGCCTACTTCTTCGACTCAAGGGAAAAGCAAAGCGACAGAACCCACCCAACCTCAATACCCCGAATTGCCGCAGAACATCAATTCATTCTCACAATACAACACGGACTCTGGCTACCATGGAATGCAAGATGATAACGATGATGATGATGACGACGACGAGGTTGTTCTTACACAAGTCGCGCCCGAGTCGCAATTATCCACACAACCGTTCGACGCTGAGCCCACCACATCCAATGGAGAGGCGCGTCGTTCATCTACTGGCCGCCGCACAACCGATGCTTCATTCCACTCAGCGCGCGAGGACGTGCGCCATCGTGGTGACACTGTTGAACCAATGAACATAGATCTGCCAAAAGAAACTCGCGAAGAAGATACAAATGTCGCGGAACCAGCTAAGAACGATGAACCGAAAGAAGACGCGATCATGGAAGATAGGCCTGCCAATGAGCCCGAGGCAGCAAGCGCGCCGGATGGAAAAGAGGCCGTCGCACCGATCAATGATGCGGAACCATCACCAGTTAAAACCACCAGTGCCCAGGACGTCTCACTCCAAGAGGACAAGGAGCCTGAGAAGAACGAGCTGGAGAAGGATGAAATGGCGCTCGACAATTTGGACGATATTGGCTCGCCGTCAGATGCTGATTCCCCAGAGCGACCGCCGATCCGCAAGAGCAGTCTTAGCTTTGCGTCTCTTCCTGCTCGGGAGCCGCTTGGTTCCAAAACTCTCGGTGGCTCAAGACTTTCCAGGACAAGTAACCTTGACTCTATCAAGCCGAATACTGCCACCGGCACGAATTATTTTGGCCGACAGACTGGGCATCGGATGACTCAGGCTGTGGATGAGAACCCGCAAGCTGAGAAGATGGATGTTGACGAGAGTAAACCTACCACCAATGAAGAACCGGACGTGGATTCAAAAGCGACCAAGCTTCACAACAAATCATCAACCCAGCGGCTGCACGAGAAGATTAGCATGCTCGGAAAAATGCAACCTTCGCGACCGACAAAGTCAATCCCTGCAGTTGCAAATTTGTCGTCAGCGCCTGTATCATATCCTGAGCTCCCTGCAACACAGCCAGAGGCCAAACCGGAAGCATCCAGCTCCAAACAGAGAGAGAACACCCCCCCTCGATCCACGCCCAACGCGGAGGAAGACTGGATAAAACCAATGAGCTCACCATTCCAACCGTATCCTTCGACAGTTAAAGCGATGACGAGCAAGCCATCCGGGCCTCCAACAAGCGATGCTCCTGAACAACCATCTTCTCCCCTGAAGAGCGCAGCGACCCAAGGAACAACGAGAACCCACGTTAGACAAACCTCGGAAATACCGCGTGGTAAATCTGCTACTCCGGCTTTCTCCTCACCGCAGCGGTACGGCCACCAGAAGAGCGCGTCCGTCAACATTGACAACAAGATGACAACGACACCGATCGGCTCCCCCCATCGTCAAGATGGCCCATTGAGTGCGTCCAAGTCCAGGCTTCAGTCGATTGTGAGATCTGCCAAAGGCCTCTTCACGAGCTCCGGAGGTGTGTCAGCGGCTGCCCGACAAGAGGCCTCTTCGCCGGACGAACCTAGGACCCAACTCCAACGGGCACATACGGATATCGAACGAACCAGCCAGCGACCTTTATCGGCTCATAGCCCCCTTCGACAGGAGGGTCGCCGAACGCGGAGCTCCACTGAGCGGGAAGAAAAGCGCAAGCAGCAGGAGATTGATGAGCGGAAGCGAGAGGAGGAGCTTACAGAAAAGACGCGACAGGAGGAGAAGCTGCGGACAACGCAACAGAAGGCAACACGAGAGCGGGCGCGTACAGAATCTGAAGCGCGCGGCCCGGCTACTTATCCTACGCTCCCCTCGAGTCCCAGCCGAGCAACCCAGATGAAATCTTCCAAAGATCCTGAGCCACCTGTCGAATCTGCTCCGAAAGCTGCAGCTCAACCCTCAGCACCGCAACCAACAAGACCAAACGACCGCCGCCCGACAAAACCGACCCGCGAACTCCAGCAAAAGCCGAAACCACAGCCCGTATCGATTCGCGTCGGCAGTGCCCTTTCCCGCCAAATGCCTTTGGCTTCCTCCGTGGCCTCCACTAGCGAGTCAAGTATACCAGCACCCGTCCCAACCCCATCTACAACGAAAGCGGCGTCCTTGAAGAAGAAGGCCAGCAACCAATCACTCCACACAGCCTCCTCGAACAGCAGCTTCAAGAGCTCTGTCTCGAGCCAGACACAGACGAAGCGGAAAGCCCAGCTTGCGAGTGAAAGGAAGCGGGAACAGGAAGAACGCGAGGCGCGGCGCAAGGAGGAGCAGCGGCGAGAAATGGAGCGCAAGCGAGCCGCTCAGCAAAGCCGGGCTGAAGCCGAGCGCCGCGAGCGACAAGCTGAAGATGCCAAGAAGACGGCTCAGATGCAGGCGATCGAGAAGCGGCGATTGGAAAACGCGCGACGACTTGAGAGGCAGGGCAGCCAGCAGCCGGACACGGTATGTTTTTTGTTCTATTCTTCTTTGTATGAGATCGACGTTAATTGATGTAGGGACCGAGCCACTCGGATAAGACCGCTTCTCAGGCGTCGCACCGCGAGACTGCCGGGCCCGGTCGTCCAACCTCGCGATTGGGATCGGTTCTTGGCCGAACAATCAATCCACCTGCACCCAACCCGGCCAAGCCGCCCAAGAGAGGACTGGAGGAGGAGCAGGCGACCCACCGCGCTGCAACTGCTAAACCTGGTGCAATGCAGCCATCTGGCGAAACTAAGCGGAGGAGGACAGACGATGAAGAAAACCATGCGGCGATGCGGCCAACAATGGCGCCGCCGATCCGCCAGTCGAACATTCGCAAGGTACGTGACGGTAGAACGCAAACTAGTGATGCATATTGACTCGTTCAGGAACCGGCTAAGAAGCCATCCATGTATGGAAATGGTCAGAATGCACAGCCAGGATCTTCGATTTTCAAGACTGGCCAACCCCAGAGACCAGGTCACCCGATGGACATGGCCAAGTATGCTAGTGGCAAGATTCCCTTTGCAGAGTCTTCCAACGCTGCCGGCCCATCGCAGGCCCATCGCACACCAGGCGCTACCTCCAGCAAAGCGCCGAAGCCGTCGCCTAATTACCCCAATGGCGAGAACATCAACCTTCCTGAAATCGCGACTGATAGTGAAGACGAGGACTCGGAGGCTGAAATGCTCCCAGTCCCCAACTGGGCGCAGCCAAAGGAGCTCGAGACGTTGCTCCGAGACCAAGAAGGCATGGAGGTGGACTCCATATTCGGACCGATAGCACCGTTCTCGCTGGAAGAGACGTTCAAGGCGGACAAGAGGATCAAGAAGTTCCGTGACCGGACGAGTAGCGCGAACTGGGCTGGGCCTGATGGGCTCACGCAGGACGAGATCCGGAAAGATGTTGCGGAGCGACAGCGTCTCCGCACGAACGGAGGATGGACTTTTGGCATGTAGCATTGAGCCTGCAGCTCTAGTTGGCGTTTGTTAGTTGTACACTGGTGGGCAGGACATGGCGTTAGGATAATTTGCATAAGCATAGGCATGTTTGCTGAATACACACCGTTTATTAAGCAGTCAACATGCATTCATCCTGTATTCTACTAATACCACGGTTAGAGCAACCATGGATCCGTGCATGACAGACTATGAATAGACATTCTGCAGATCGACGGCATGAATGGGCAATTGTAGATGAAGTCCAAGCTCCACCAGCGCCAACGTCAATGCCAGTTCAGGCACAGACTGCGCCGCAGAGTGATCTGCCGATAAGCTGAGTTGAGTCTAAATTCCGCCCCCTTTCCCCCTCTCTGTCAAGCTTCCCCTTTCTCACAGCCTGATTATTATTATTATCATTATCATTGTTATTATTGCCACCATTGCCATCTCATGTCACCCTGACAGTAGATACACCCTGCAGAAGCCATGCCAAAGGGCATGCATAACCCGCTGCCCGCGTCTCTGGGCAGTAAGTCCCACCAATTCCCGTTTCCTTATTTCAACCCCTCTACCCAACCCAATCCGACCCGGGCCAAACAAATCACTCCAAACTGACGAGAACAGGCGAATGCAAGAAAGCAACGCAGATACTCGATTCGTTCGTCAATGGCTCGTGGCGGGGGAGTCCGGGACGCGAACTGCCTGAGCATGTTTTGAGAGAGGCTAAGGTCTGTTGAACCTTTCTTCTTTCCCTGCTCTAAGCTTTTTGCCTACATCCTCATGCATATGCTTATTATGAATAGGGTATCGCCGTTCTAACCGTGACAAAAGCCGGGTTCCTGGGGTCTGGCCGTTTTGGATCCGGCGTGCTTATTGCGCGTCTCCCTGATGAACCTGAACCTGAACATGAACATGGGCCGAATTGTACTGAGGATGGCACTACTACAGCCACTCCTGGTGGTAACTGGGGCCGCTGGTCGCCCCCCTCAGCGATAGGTATCTTCGGCTTTGGATTCGGCGGCCAAGTCGGTTTCGAACTCACAGACTTCGTGTTCATTTTCAATTCCGCTTCGTCTTTATCTACATTCTCCAAGTCCGGGTCCCTCACACTCTCAGGGAATTTCAGTATCGCGTTCGGCCCCGTTGGTCGGAGTGCGGAGATTGCGGGTGGCTTTAGCGGTGCTGGGGTAGGGAAGATGGTCAGCTTTGCGAAGACGAAGGGGCTTTTTGGGGGCGTGAGTATTGAGTCTGGGGTTCTTGTTGAGCGGCGCGGGGCGAATAGGAGGTTTTATGGGGGGAAGGTTAAGACGGCGGAGATTTTGGGAGGGAGGGTTGTGCTTGCGAATGAGGAGAGGGAGGGGGATGGGGTCAGGGAGTTGATGACGGCTTTGGGGAAGGTGTTTGATGTCAGCTCTGCGAGGACTGGAGAGGAGGTAGGGCCAGAGTCAGAGTCAGGAACAGCAACATCCAGAGCAGTACCAGCACCAGCAGTACCAGCACCAGCAGCACCAGCACCAGCACCAGCAGTAGAAGCAGCAGAGCTACCAGCAGAACTACCAGCAGAGCCATCAGTGCCAGCAGCACCGCCAGCAGCAGAACCAGTACCAGCGCCACGACCACTGCTGGGACCGGCCTCGGCTCAGCAGAATACGGCAGATGCAGATGGAGCTCTAGACGGAGAAGTTCAAGTACAAGCACACCAAGGACAGCCCGTTTCTGCGTCTGGATAGTTGAATAACTTCCGAGATTCGGCCATATATGCTACCAACCGTAAATAATAGATTTCCGATACTTATACCGCTCAGGGCTCAACCTGATTCATCTCGGTCGACGGGACTGTACTTGACGAGCTTGACTAGTTTTATGGATATTTGAATAGTGCTATACCCAGGTGTCGGCAGGTTTGCGCCGATTGTAGGATACGAGGCGGAAAGCAACTTAAACAACCTAGATGTGTAACAAAGGTGAGACATAGACTGGGTGCCTATCATCGTAAGAACTAGTCCGTGAGTTGATAGGGCAAGAGTAGGGTTTGAAGATAATTCAGTGCATGTCTTGGCTGGTGAATGGAAGTTGTTTAAGTATCTTGTTAGGGCTACCTAGTACTCTGTAACATATAGCGAAACAAACTGTAACCACCTAGGAAGTCAATAATATCTCGGCAAACTAAACAATTGCCTCTCCGAATACGGACAATGTTGAATACCTCAAGCCCTATTTTACTCTTGTTGGGCAGCAGCCTAGTTGTCTTGCGCGAACTCCAGAGAGATTTTACCAGGATAATAATGGCTGCTAATATGAAGTTAAGGCTCTTGACCGAGAAGGACTTATGGCCAGTTGGCCGTGAGAGGAGCTTGCGTCTTCCTATTTTGTTCTGAATGTGTGGTACAAGAATAGAACAGTGATGGGCATTATAGTTTGTCGAGTGTGGCTCAGTGAGGCGATCAATGAAGCGTTCGTGCTAGTCATTAGGCAACAACTATTTCGAAAAAAGAATATGGCTCTACTTCTATAACGAGATCGGAAATCTTCCTGTATGAAGTGTGTGACGGTTGACAATAATGTACCCATAAGAATACAGTAGTGTTCAACCGACCGACAGCCTGGGGAACTGCAAACTGCCTGCAGAGTGTGTCCATAAGAGTCATACTGAAAAACAGCCTCTCCAGCACGGGAAACAATTTTGCAGACGCAGCCAATCACAGCCAGATATAATTATAATACTCGGTGCTAATGCAGGTTAGGCCGCGAGGCACGAATCGCATTAAAATTGACGTGGCGGTGAGACTGCCACTCCCTGCAAATAAAGCGCGCATCCTCGTGGCTATGCTGCAGATATATTTAACTATCTGCACTTCACCAGTATTCCGCAATAACCTACAGAGCCTACTACGGCGTACGGAGTACCGTATACTGGACCGATGGCGGAGGGCGAACTCAACATCCTCTCGCTGGACGGCGGCGGCGTTCGCGCCCTGTCGACCCTGCACATCCTCAAGAACATCATGGAGGCCATCGACCGCGAGAACCCGCCCAAGCCGTGCGACTTTTTCGATATGATCGGGGGGACGGGCTCGGGTGGGTGCGTTACCTTCCTTGCATACCTGCATACCACCACTACTAACGAACGTACGTAGGCTGCTAGCAATCATGCTCGGCCGCCTCAAGATGGACATCGACCAGTGCATCGTCGAGTACAGCCGGCTGTGCAAGCATGTATTCGGGCGCAAGAAGCGCCTCTCGCTGACGATGGCCGGTATGTCCAAGCGCAAGGCGAAGCATGACCGGCGCAAACTGGAGTTCGCGCTTAAGAGTGTCCTCCGCGAGATGGGGTATGAGGATCGCGAGATTCTGATGCAGGATGTGGATTTGAGTTGTCGTGTGTATGTTTCCTTTTCATTTTATTCTCTTGTTCTATTTTATCCCCTGCGGTTATTTTATTCTCTGCGGTCATTTGGTTTAAGGGGAGAGCAGCTGATCGTGTCAGATTCTCCTGTGTAACCGACGCCTCGACACAGAAACTCATCCCGCTCTCTAGCTACCCCAGCAAGTACTGCCCGGCGGAGCTATACAAGACAACCCGGCTCTGGGAAGCGGGCGTAGCGTCGTTTGCGAACGCGGCGCTGTTCGAACCGATTGCGCTCGGTCCCTCGCGGCGGCGCTTCACTGATTCCGCGGCGCAGACGAATAATCCCATCCGCGAGGTGTGGATCGAGGCGAAGAATGTCTGGCGGCTGACGAGTTTGGAGAGCCAGCTGAGGTGTTTGGTGTCGATTGGGACGGGGCTGCCGAGTATTAAACGGGGTGGAGGTGGAAGTGCAGCGGGAGGGGGAGTGTTTGGGAAGAGTAAAGGCGAGTGTGCGATTGTGTGTCCGGAGGTTGAGACGAACAAATTCACGCAGGAGCATAGCGAGCTGGATGATGATGGGCGGTTGTTCCGGTTTGATGTGCCGAATGGGCTTGCGGAGATTGAGCTCGATGCTGTTGGTGAGATGGAGACGATTGTTGATGCCACGCAGGATTATCTGGGTAAAGAGCTGGTGTATAAGCAGGTGAGGCGCTGTGGGAGGGCGCTGGCGAGACCCGGGGACAGCGAGGTGTCGTGGAGGAGGTGATGATCTCTATCTTTGCCTGTGTTTACGAGTTATGATTGATACCTGGTTGGTTTAGTGATTCATGCATCTATACCCTTTCTACTACAAATAATAAGCAAGGTCTCCCCCCTCTGCCCGCTCCATCTCCAGCTCGCCGTTGCCCAAATACCGGAATGGGTTCGAGCTGTTGTATTTGATATCGAAGTGCTCGCCGCGTATCGTTTTGATGAACTCTGCCAGCTTTTAGTTGCAATTCTCCACGGCTTATGTAGTACGGCATACCTTTAAAGTGCAGTATACTCCCCGGATACATCGCCGTCACGACTTTACCCTCCCCGGACGCGTCCTTCTTGCCGTACCACGCCGTGCACCCCTTCGACCAGACATTGCGCTTCAGACTCTGCACTGCATAGCGGTTGAAGCTAGCAACGACCGAGTCTTTCACCACCACAGAACTGCAAGAAGTTATTGTTAGATCCCACATAAGTAGAGCGAGCCAGGTAAAGAAAGGAACGAACTTGATATCCTCCCTCGCAATCTTCTCAATCCAATCCAGCATATAATCCCCCGACCAGGCCAGCATCACAGGCACAGAGGAATGTCCAACAGGGGCATTCGGGCCCCCGAACATGAAGTAATTCGGCATTCCCCCAGTGCAGAGACTAAAGTACGCCTGCGGTACATCTTTCCATTCCTGAGCCAACTGCCGTCCGTCCCGCCCGATCAGTTCCCACGCTGGAATGAAAGACGTATTGAAACCCGTTGCGCAGACAATCAGGTCGAACTCTTCCTCTACCTCTTGACCGGTTTCTGTTGTTGTTACGATACCGGTCGCCGTGATGCGTGTGATAGAATCAAAGTTGAACTGTGCGTTGGCCTCTTGCATCGCCTCGAGATACCCATCGCCTGGACTGAGTCTGCGACAACCGAGTTCGTACCTGGGCATGAGCTTGTCGATCAGATGTGGGTTTGAGGCGAGTCGGGACCGCATTACGTTTGTGACGATGTTGTGCAGGAAGGCGTTTTCGGGAGAGCCTGAAAGCATGATTTTGTAGACGCCGTTTATCCTGTAAACAGTATTAGTGGTTGGCATGGGGCAATGGGTTGGTATAGAAGGTCAGTGGATAGGTAAGTAGGTAGACTGGGAAGAACGCACGACCGCTCAATGTACTTCCGATACTCCCGGAACGCAGCAGGATCCTCGCGATACAGCCTCTTTTCTTCCTCCGTGTATGCAAAGTTTGTGCCCATGCCATCCTTTGTGATGTCACCAGCAAGATTCACTGAGATCCAGGTTGGGTTCCGGATGTAGTTCACCACCTTGCCGGCTTTCGGCTGGAGAGCTGGGACGACCTGCAGTGCAGACGAGCCGTTCCCGATGACGGCAATCCGTTTGTTATCCCAGTTGTAGGTCGGGTCCCTGGCCTGTTAGTCTGCGTTTCGATGGAATGAGATGGGAGATAATACCATTTTGCTGTGTGGAGGAGTTTTCCTTGGAAGGTGTCGATGCCTTTGATGTCGGGGAGGGTCCAGTTGCTGCGAATATAAGTATTCTCCAGTATAAATAATGAAAGTGTTAGACATACTTGAGGACACCACTGCCGTCGACGACGATATCGGCTTTATCGGTGAGCACCTCGTCGCCGCGCTGGAGCTTCAACTCCCACTTCCCCTCGTTCTCGTTCCAGATCGCGCTGGTGAGCTTTGTGTTGAACTGGATTTCCTCCTTTAATTCAAATTTCTCGACTGTATCGAGGATGTACTGCTGGATCTCTGGACCTTTGGCGTAGCATTGTGACCAGTTTGGGTTGGGGTTGAAGGGGAAGATATAGCTATCTTCAGTGAATTGTTAGATTCAGATCCAGGAAGAGAGAGAGAGTCGTAACATACGAATTGGAATGTCACTGTGGAATATTAGTACGAGTGCTAGACAATTGGCAAAAAACATACCAGCCAACCCCGGGATAAACATTCTCGTACCACGTTCCTCCAACCTCAGGATTCTTCTCGTAGATGGTGAAATCGACGTAGTCCAATGGCCGTTCGTGCTTGAGTTTGTAGGCCATGATCAGCCCCGAGAAGCCAGCGCCAATGCACACAACGCGCAGGCTGCGGGGCGTGAAGGCGAAGACGGCGGGGTCGATCGCCCAGTCGGATTCGGCGCTGTTTGCTTCGTTGGATGGCATTCTGAGTGATGTTTTTATCTTAGATGCGCTTGCTGGTGAGGGAGATGGAAGTGGATGAAGTGAAACTTTCAAACTTCCCCGCTGCCGCCTGATCGTCTTTCAGTTTAGTCTCGTTTTGTCTTTGTCTGCCTTCGACACATCCATCCTGGAATCGAGGAGATGAATATCCACCAAAACACATCAACTGAAATAAACTGTAATGCAGGATCTGTGAGGCCTATCAGGGATAAGAGAGAACAAGGACATGTACATTCATACTAAATAAGCTTAGCCAGCTATACCTTACCACCATAAATCCGGTATAGAGAAAGCATAACGCAGTGAATCACTCCTTCAACACATCATGTCCCCAGTTCTTCAAGCTCCGATAACTCTTACTCGTCGTATCCTGCTTGGCCGTCTCCTCCTGCGCCAGATGCCGCTTGCAATACGACACGACGCGACGCATATGGTCGACGTCTTCGTCCGAGTACTCAGATGGCTCTTTGGAGGGATTGTGCTCGAGGATAGAGACGATTTTGCGACCGCTAAGTGTTAATGTGGCGTTATCAGCATCGGGGTGTATACCATGGACAGTATGGAGGAAAAGCAGGGGAATCACCTTTCGTGTCCGATCGTTTCACCAGAACCGGACTCGTTCTGCCACCCCGATGACTGCGATTGCTCTTCCTTGAGCCAGTCGCGTAGCTCGTTGGCTGTCATGTTGACGAGGCCGTTGAATTCGCTGGATGTTGTTAGGTGGTTTGGACTGTGTTAGAATGTAGGGGGATGGGTCCAGGACGCCAACCTGATCACGGTGCTGCTGTCTTTAACCATTTTGCAGGAATGGATTGAATATCGCAGAATTTGGCGAATTTAATTTTGTGAGCTTTTTGATAGAATATAATTGAATGGATTATCAGTGCTTTTACTGGAGCGAGATCTTGACGTCACCACCGCATATACAGACTGGGAGACGTCAATATACAGTCAGAGAATCAACTTAAATAACATTAAATAATATAAATAGCAGAGCAAATCGCCTACTAGGAACCGTCTGGTCGACTTCCGTTTCCTAGAACTTGTTGAGACGGTCTGTCACGCATCTCAAGAATGGCTTTAATGTCTGACGGCGGGGGTGGTTGTCTGTCTTCATTGGGTAGATGTGCCTTGAATTCTTCGCTTGAATAACAAACCTCCATTCCTGGATGAAAATATGCCCATTTAGGTCGATGGCTTAGGGCCTCGTGTTCCTCCCAGCCTTTCCGCGTGGCATAAAGGCGGTTCGGTTCAGCGCAGTCCTCATATGTACAGACACAAGGCTGCATATCAAATGATTCATGAAGCCTGTGTAAATAATTAGGGTTAGCGTTCGGTCTATTATATCAGTCATGCGGCGTTTTTCTTACTTCCGTGCCTTTCCTAGCCCTTCGCATACGGACAAATAATCCCACAGAAGGCGCATTTAAAGTTTGTAGAAGAGGTTGCAGATTTCTCTGGAAACAGACGCGAACGAGGCCAAACCCTGTCCGAGCCGTGCTCGCAGGTATCAAAGGACAAAACTACCGGGCTGTCTATCCCGTACAAGTCTCGCCGCCTTGCGAGGACTCGTGTAAAGGATGGTAAAGACGAAGCAACTATCACTTTATACTCTAACAAAGAGCGAATCTGCCCATCGATCTGCCCCATTAGCGTAATGAATAATGATTGTATTTATGTGACAATCCACTTTGTTCTGATTGCCTAGACCTAATAGGTATTCAAAAGTGTTTCGCTGTGAACAAAGATAGCGCACCGGCACGATCTGCTTGTATAGTCTACTATTGTTTGATAAGAACTGTAAAAAACATTACTAGTTAAAAAGCAAAAAGGGATACGATGAAAGGAGCATAAAGAGGCAGTCTGTAAAGACCGATTATGTATAAGTAGAGGTCAATATCATCGCTTTACTGCAAATGGGATCTACTGAGCAGCCGAAGTCGAAAGGTATCAGCTGTTAATACTTCCGAAGAATACTACTACATTTAGATATTCAGAACACCACAAAACGAAAATAACCATGGATTCTCAATTCAACCTCAAGGACTACTGCACACGTTGCAACCACCTCTTTGAAGATATTCAAAATATCTCGGAAACGAAATGCGCCCAACGGTACCTCGAAACCTGTGTGTCGAAATCGGGAATCCAAGAAGCGGACTTTCAGTTTAAGGTGAAATGCTACAATTATGGCGTATTCAGCACTGGGCCGGCCTCTCTAGACGCTAGAATGGTTGGAACACATTGCGAACGGACCAAAAAGACCCTTCGGACGCTAATATACGGCCTGGAGCTATGTATGTTATGGAAACCACGGATGCGAAATGGAAGACGCTAATCTGGAATAATTTAGGTTGCGGGATAATGGAAAAGCCGGGATACAACGAGGCTGATAGCAGAAAGCTTATTGAATACTGGCGGGAAGTGGAACAATCGATCCAGCTACTGTTCCCTGGCTTATACATGATCAGGGATGACTTTGCGGCGAAAACAAAGAAGTGTGAAAGGATCGTGGTAAGGGAGGACTGAAATGATCACAGGAAAGCATAGCTTGAACGCAGCATTATACTTGCATAATGGTGAACGGTGATGTTGTTTTCTATGCTTAGTCGTGGTTAATACTTGCGTACTAATATGTTATGTCTACATTTAGTTTTAATTCAAGGGACCTTATATGATGAGAAATTTGAGATACCAAGTATATCTTGTAACGAGTTGGAAATTTCATGGGTGATCCTGCAGATGATTCCAATCAACAGTTTGGTGCATACTCCAAATAAGAGCGCTTGGCTACATGTACTAGTGTGGAGTGTAGATACAATGGCGGAGCGGGGCGGACGTGGAAATATTAAGGTTGACTCCGCTGGCCCCATGGCGGAACTCCGAACTCCGAAGCCTGGAGGTTGATGACTAATACATAATTTGCTGGATTGAATTTTGCGGGGGGATCAACACCGCACGAGACAGCAGCATCAACAAGACCACCAGGAAATCACTTGCTGCAATGGTCGAAGCCAGGAAATGCCTGGGTGAAGACTGCCACAATAATGCCGGCGATTTGCAGTGTCCAACCTGCCTCAAGCGCGGCATAAAAGACAGCTATTTCTGCTCCCAGGACTGCTTCAAGAGGAATTGGGTTTGTTTACTTTGTTTTCTACCGGCACTCCAGAGACTTGACTAACAGCTTCCCATTTAGCCTCAACACAAGACTATCCACAACGTCGCCAATGGCACGGTGCAGGATGGTGTCGGACCATACAATCCTTTCCCCTCATTTTCCTTCCCGGGGACGATCCGGCCGGTCTATCCGCTGTCGCCGATGCGCACTGTCCCCAAGACGATAAGACACCCGGACTGGGCAGTAACTGGCATTCCAAAGGGCGAACTGCGCTTGAGCAGGACAAAGATCGACATCCTAGACGCCAAGGGCCAGGAGGGAATGCGCAAGGTGTGCAGGTTCGCGCGAGAAGTACTAGATATGACGGCGGCAGAGCTGAGACCGGGGATCACGACGGATTATCTGGACGAGGTCTGCCACAAGGCCTGTGTGGAGAGGGACGTGAGTTCAATCTTCCTCAGCAATTGCTTTTGTTTCTAACATTCATAGTCATATCCATCTCCCTTGAACTACAACCATTTCCCCAAGTCGCTGTGCACTTCCCCGAATGAGGTGATCTGCCATGGAATACCAGACCAGCGAATCCTTCTCGATGGCGATATAATCAACCTCGATATCTCATTGTATCATGGCGGCTACCACGCTGATGTCAACGAAACATACTACGTCGGCGACCGAGCCAAGGCAGATCCCGAAACAGTTCGGGTAGTTGAAACAACACGAGAATGTCTGGACAAGGCGATTGAACTTGTCAAACCTGGAACACCGATACGGGAGTTTGGTCGCGTGATCGAGAAGCATGCAAAGTCCAGGAACTGCAGTGTTGTCGCGACCTGGGGTGGCCATGGTATCAATACTGAGTTCCACCCTCCGCCCTGGATTCCCCATTACGCGAGGAATAAGGCTGTCGGGGTGTGTAAACCGGGGATGACCTTTACGCTCGAGCCTATACTTACGCTGGGGAGGCCGCGGGAGGTCTATTGGCCGGATAACTGGACAAATGTGACGGTTGATGGGAAACGGGCTGCTCAATTTGGTATGTAAAGCATTTCAACTGCGGATTGCCTTGGTGACTGCTAATAAGCGCATAGAACACACCCTGCTTGTCACAGAAACTGGCGTCGAGATTTTGACTGCGGCAAATGAAAACTCACCAGGCGGCCCTGTACCGATGCCGACCACGACTGGGACGGAAAACTAACAGTGCGCCCAACGTATAAACTACCGCTACGAAACACCTGGACGCACGTAGCACATGAATTCTTGACTAGTCGGCGCAGGACAGAAGTATAGGGGAAGGGCCTTACCGTGTGTATTAACCCGCAGCATGATACAAGCGATGTATAGATGTGGTGCTGCTTGATTTTACAATCAAGGCATGCTCTAGCATCATCACCTTGCCGTCTCACTTGCTTTCGCAAAGTACGTTTGATCTTGACCGGAGCAAACTGCCACCGCAGCACCGTGCTTGGACCAGCAACATCCCGCCATATCCGCATGCATGCGTCGTTGAGTAGCGCGTGGATTCAAATCAATTCGTGGTCTCGTTCAAAGTGATAACATGCAAATGCGCCAACTTATGCACGAGTGCATCGATTTCGGAAAGACCCTGGTTGTCGGACACCGTCGAGTCGCGATTGAGAGGGATGATTGATTTTGGCAATAGATTTCCATCAATTCCCTAAATAGATCTGATTAAAGCCGTCTGTGTCGTCCCACAGCCACGGAACAGCATCGAGCAAGGCGCAATTGCAGATTAATATTGAGAATGGGATTCTCGAGCATACAAGTAGCTACCTAGTTTAGGCTTGAGTCTACGGGACGACTCTAGATACTTTCAATATCATGATATACATTTCAGCCAATCAAGTTGCTTATTCCTTCTGTTTTGCTCATGTAATAATCGATGCTGACATTGAATTTAGTCCCCGGGCAGTGTTGAACGAAGCTGAACCTCAGATCACATTCAGGCAGCAACGCATCCATCTCGCATTCGTTCCCACGAGTCTCAGACCCAAAAGACTTCTCGCCAAAAATAGAGAAAACCCCCAGAAAAGCAAACAAAAATGGGCCTTCCAACTGTCGTCCTCGTCCACGGCGCCTGGCACACCCCCGCAAACTACCAGAGCTACGCCTCCGCCCTGCGGGCCCAAGGATTCACCGTCCATTGCCCCCTCCTCCCCTCCTGCAATAAATCACTGCCGCCGACGACCTCCCTGCAGGACGACGTCAATGCTGTTCGGGAGCTCGTTTCCTCGCTTGTCGCAGCCGGCGAGCGCATCCTTTTGATCATGCACTCGTACGGCGGGGCGGTCGGCACCGAGGCGGTCGAGGGACTGGCTTATCCGGTCCCAACTCCAACGACAGATGATGGCAGTGCAGCTGCAGCTGGAGTTGGAGGTGTAGTCCATTTGCTCTACCTCTGTGCGTACATTCTGCCCCCGCGGACTTCGATCTGGGATATTGTTCGAGAGGCGGGATTTGAGTCGATCTTCGAGGAGCATGTTCGCACGGCCGAAGACGGGAGTACATTCCCGGTTGACCCGGGCTTGATGTTCTTTGCTGGCGATGACTCGGTTTCGAAGGATACGATTGATTCAGCCTTGCTGTCGCTTGTGAGGTTTCCGCGGAGTGCCTTGATGGCCCCGGTGGGGAGGGGGGTTGCGTGGCGTTCTATCCCGGTGACTTATGTGCTTACGCAGAAGGATTACGGAGTTCCCAAGGTTTATCAGGATATTATGCTCTCCAAGGTTAGGGGTGAAGGCGTGGAATTGAGGACTGAGGATTTTGATACGTGCCATAGTGTTTTTATTTCCCGGGAAGCGGAGATGGTGAAGCTCGCTGTAGAGGCAGCTACTGATGGAAGAAACTGTCCCGTGTCTTAGAGTGGAGTTGAATGTATGCAGGCCATTTGTAAATATGTTATAATTCAATGCTTTCCCAGCCTGGAGGTAATCATGGTAAGTTTGGTGGCGGAGGTCTCCAGACACCCACCGTTCATGGTAAGACGGAAGACCGGGTGGAACTGCTGCCCTGATCTGGTGAAACCTGTGAGTCCGAAAACGACGAATCGATCGCCCGATCGAGACTGACAAACTATTGGGAGAGATTGTAATAAGAGTTTTCAGTAGTCGTACGGTGTACAGCAGCTGAGCACCGAGCAGCCTCACCGGAGATAATCAGACCTGTCATTTTCGATGCGGCTGATTTTGTGACTCGACCTTCCCAAGCGAAGCAACCAATCGCCTGGAACTGCCAAGTGAAACTCGCCCACAGCAGAGAAATCCCAGGGTGCTGGTTGGCGCTATGCGTGGTTGGGGCTTCCATGCCCTAAGCGGCCATGCTGAGACTGCATACTGCAAGCCTCTTCCTTCGTCCTTTTCACCAATACAGACGGAATGGACCACACCAAATCAATTATATAGGAAACATTTAGCTCTTATTGGAGTATAGCTCAGTGGTTGTCTTTGGAGCAAATCTCAGATCCATTAGCCTACTCTACGCCGGATAACATACTAACAACACCAGAGTTCCATGTCGTTCGCCACTATCCCAACAAATAGCCCATCTAGAACGGTGCCTCAGTGACTGGGGCCATTGTTCTCAGAATCACAGGGATATTCTCAGACGCGACGTCGCTCCATACCAGCGAATACACACCGTCCGCGTCGGTCGGCACGGCGTAGAAGTTTGTGTTGTTCTTGTTGGTCATCACGTAGTCCCCGTAGAACTCGAAGACACTGGCTTCTTGTGACTGAAGCTGTGTCGTTGTCGGCTGCTTGAACGCAACATCCCTGTCGTCTGAGTTTGTACCTGGGAGCGAGAGCGCCATAGTTTGGAACGCGGCGGTTGCGTTGGTTTCGGTGTTGTTAGGGTGGGCGATCCAGGAATGCTGGGAGGTTTCGGAGATGGTAACTGATTTCATTCATTGTTTTGTCAGTAAAGATATTGAAAGAGGCTGGGGGTGACTTACAGTAGACTGGTTGGGCTGTCTTTGCGGTGGATAGGGCTGCGTTGCCGATTTGTGCTTTGGCTGGGAGATGTTAACAACACAGCAACTGCAGGTACCAGACCGGAGTACTTGCCGTCTGCGTAGAAGAGAGAAAGCCCACTTATCCCCTTCCCATAGACGTAGATGTTGAATGTATCTTGGACTGCTGCCGCCTGGCGGGCCTGGAGGGCATTGGGATCGATGGCGAGCGCGGCGCAGGACGCCGCAAATAGCAGGAGAGAATGAAAAGGCATCTTGGGATATGTCTTGCTATCGAAGTTATTGTAAATTGTAGAGACTTATAGCAAAAGTTGAAAGATGTGGAAGTTGACTGGATAACCCAGCTGGAGGGCTGAATTCCGATATATGATGCCAGAGTCAGCCACCACCATCAGGCCCCCAAGCAAACAAAGGTACTCTGACACCTCTCAGCCCTTGGCTTCTTGCATATATGTTCGTATTGTTTCAAGGCAAACGCCTCGACTAGAGACGGACGAAGTGTCCCCCCTTTCCACAATCACGAGTCGGCTTTGTTACGTATCCAAACACGAGATGCTTGCTTTTTGTTTCCAAGGTTGGCGTCACACCCAGCCAATAGCTCTGAAGCTTAAGCCTGGCTCCATAAATGAGCTGGACTAATTTAGAACTCATGCAAGTGCCACGCGCTGACAGGCATCACTCAGATCCAGGGGGCCCGGTTCAGCCCCAATCGCCCGGTAGACGAGCCCTATCGCCGATTGGGGCTCGGCGGTGCTATCCTGATTTTCTTATCAAAGGAAACCCTGTCCGATGACCGATGGGGATGGTCATAACGGCTATGGTGGTCGCCCGATATGACGGGCTGTGAAATAGCAAGGCTTTGGTTGGTAGATATGTATTCGGGAACATGGATAAGGTGAGTCGGTGTGACATGTTGCATCATTCAGGCCAAGGATACAGCAGGAACCAAACTGGGTAGGGATGAGTGGATATTGTCTCACTCGTTGAGTGTGGCTGTCTTCTGGGTGTACTCAGTGCTGAAAATGGATAATGTGGAGGGCGTGAGTTGGATGGCGGAGACCGAGCAGGCGTCGTGGACATCGAGGTATAAGGCATGCCTGTCCGCATGCATTTTCCAAGACGTAAATATCAAGTTTAACCATCTCCAACGCATCCCAGGTGTCTGGGTACTTTTCCTGAGCCAGCTTTCATTCGCTTGCCTTGGCATTATGCTGCTCCCTTCTTCTCTTCTCCTGATATATGCATTGTGTGCGTCTGCGTCCTGGGTGTTCAATCATGACCTGAGCCGTGCAGAGCGTTCCCTTGTCCCTGGTTCATCAGGTCTGCAGTTCAGCCGGCGACATGGAGTAGAACCATGTAGTCCAGGGGATACAGATTGCATCTCGTCAACTCAAACGATGGCAACCACCAGAACCTCCAGCAGCTCTGAGAGTACTAGCACTTCGCCAACCTCTAGTATCTCATCGTCTACTAGTACCTCATCAACTACCTCATCTTCACCCACTGGAATCCCATGCGCCGGGAACACTCCAGACACCAGGTCCAGCTGGTGCGACTACAATATAGACACCAACTACCACGACATCACCCCCAACACCGGTGTCACGCGAGAATACTGGCTCGAGATTGACGAGATCACAGCAAACATAGATGGTTATTCCCGTCCTGCAATGGCCATCAACGGGACCATCCCCGGTCCAACCCTCTACGCAGACTGGGGCGACGAGGTGGTCATCCATGTCCGCAATCTCCTCCACGAGACGCTCAATGGAAGCAGCATCCACTGGCACGGTATCCGTCAGCAGAACACCAACCAGAATGACGGAGTGGTTTCGATAACTCAGTGCCCTATTACTCCGAACCACGAGTATACGTACCGCTGGCGCGCACAGCAATACGGTACGTCGTGGTACCACTCCCACATGGCTCTGCAAGCCTGGGACGGTGTAGCCGGGGGCCTTGTCATTAACGGACCTGCGACTGCGAACTATGATGTTGACGCAGGCACTATCATGCTGAATGACTGGTCTCATCAAACAGCCGCTGAGCTGTTCCAGTACGCTCAGGTTGTTGGTCCTCCTACCTTGAATAACTCTTTGATCAACGGGACCAACACCTACGGGTCTGGAGACGACGAGACCGGTGAACGCTTCAAGTTGAAGGTCGAAGAGGGCACTTCGTACCGTCTTCGAATAATCAATGCGGCTCTGGATACGCACTATAAGTTCATGATCGATAACCATATCCTAACGGTGATTTCCATGGATCTCGTCCCGGTTAAGCCTTTCAACACCACGTTTATTGATATTGCCATGGGTGAGTTCTCGTCCTTCAATTATTACTCTGCTGCCATGTACTAAAGCTGCCAGGCCAACGCTACGACGTAATCGTCACAGCAAACCAAGCCGCCGTTGCAGACTCCTTCTGGCTCCGATCACTCCCACAAGGAGCCTGCTCATCCATCGAAGACGCCACCAACATCCGCGGTATCTTCTACTACGGCGATAACCCAAGCACCCCAGAGACAAGCCGCTGGCACTCCGAGGACAACTGCAACGACGAGCCCATGGAAAACCTCGTCCCGCACGTCCCACGCACCGTCCAGGCCCCAGACTGGCAGGAAAATACGGAGGCTACATCTGACCGCAACGCCGACGGTCTGTTCCGGTGGTTCCTCAACAGCACCACCATGGAAGTCTTCTGGGAAGACCCCACGTTGAAGCAGATCGCAGACGGGAAAAGTAAAAAGGAACTGATGATGTGGGATAACTCGAGTGCGGTGATTGACCTGCCCAATGCGGACCAGTGGGTTTATCTCGTCGTGAGCACGGCGGCGCCGGTTTTCCATCCGATTCATCTGCACGGGCATGACTTTTTCATTCTCGCGCAGGGCTTGAATCCCTGGGATGGCACTGTTAACACGGATAACCCGCCGAGACGCGATACAGCGGTGCTGCCGGGGAATGGGTATCTGGTTATGGCGTGGGAGACGGATAACCCGGGGGCGTGGCTGATGCATTGCCATATTGGGTGGCATACGACTGAGGGGTTTGCGTTGCAGTTTGTGGAGAGGTACGATGAGATTAAGGGGATTATTGACCAGCATCAGTTGGAGGAGACGTGTAATCTGTGGAATGGATATGACGAGGAGTACGATATTGAACAGCATGATTCGGGAGTTTAACTTTGGTGGCATGTTTCTTTTAGCTGCAATACATCTGTCTTTTATTAATTCTATTACTGCTATGTTCTCGAGATATAGTCCCTTGCAGACAAGTGTAAACCTGTCAACTGGCGGTATCACATCGAAACACGAGGCTGCCTCAATCATTGACACCGATCTACAGAGGCGCTGCCAACATACCGGGATCTGTGCTTGTTGCACGAACATATATGGCGCCCACTATTAACGCCCAAAGTTAAAACTCTACTGTCGGAATCCAGACGTGAAACTTCGCCTGTCGATTGCAATTCCTGAGGTAGTAGATAGGCCAGGTCTTGGGAAGCGAATCGGCTGTATGCAACTAGTGATAAGCGGGGGCGTTGTACAGAGGCGCTGTCGTAATGCAATCGCACTCCCCTATAAGTGGCACATATGCTGAAGTCCGATTTGTGAGTCTTTGAGTCGCTATTACTGGTCGTGCAACTGCCGATCTAGCACCAAGATTAGGCTGGGCAGTTCTTCGTGGGTGATATTACTATTCATTTAGCCTATATTACGCCCTTCCAGGCTCACGGCACCATCACAAGACTGAGGGGCATTGCCGCTTTGGACACGGAGAGCCCGATAGCTACAGACTTATATACTCAGCTTCGAGCTGTATCTCCATCACTCTCTTGTAAGTCTTCGCTCTGACATACCATACAAATAACGAGACCCAACATGACAACGGCAGAACAAAACGGGACGCAGAGTCCCAGCTACGCCCTAACAGATGAACAGAAAGCCCATTTCCTCAAACACGGCTTCGTCCGCATCCCGAACTGCTTCTCACCAGAAAAAGCTGCCGAATGGACTGATAATGTCTGGGTCCGACTGGGATACTCGCCCACAGACAAATCCACCTGGGCAAAGGAGAGGATCAACATGCCGCACCACCGCCGCGAGCCCGCACGTACATTCGCACCCAAGGCCTGGGCGGCGATTTGCGAGTTATGCGGCGGCGAGGACCGCATTTCAGATGATTTTTTGGACTGGCGCGACTCGCTGATTGTGAATCTTGGGACGGAGGAGTGGGAGGGCCGCGCGCCGCATCCGAGGGATTTGGATAATTGGCATGTTGATGGGGATTTCTTCGTGCATTATTTGGATTCGCCCGAGCAGGCGCTGTTGGTTATTCCGCTGTTTAGTGATATTAAACCGCGCGGAGGTGGCACGATGATTTGTCCGGAGGGGATACCGTTTATTGCGAGGCATTTGGTGAGTCGACATGTCGTTTTATCCTGGATTGGTGGTTTAATTGATTACTATATACTTTCTAACAATGCTTAGTATGATCACCCCGAAGGCGTATTCCCCCAGATGGCCCCCCGGGGCCAACAGTCCCAGTATCCAGACATACATGGATTTTACAACTCGATTGTCGCACAGTGCAGCGAGTTCCATGAAATGACGGGCAATATCGGAGACGTCGTACTGATGCATCCGTTTATGTGCCACTCTGCCTCGAAAAATAGCTTGCGGGTTCCACGAATTATCACCAATCCCCCGGTTGCTTTGAAGGAGCCGTTCAACTTTGACCGTGATGATCCTAGTCAGTATAGCCTTGTGGAGCAAAAGACGCTGTTGGCTCTGGGAAAGGACAAGCTGGGTGGGTGGAAGATTACGGCGGAGCGTGAGGAGATTGTTCCTGCGCGGATGAAGGCGTTTCACGAGATGAAGAAACAAGAGGCGGAGCGGTTGAAACTTGCTCAGGGAGTTACTACTGTGGTTGATGCATGACAGGGTAGTGGAATTTATATCTGTTTGATGGAAGCAAGGCTATGCAGAAGCCAATATTGAAAGACTGTTCTATCTTAGTTAATGCTCGCTTTGCCCCCGGCCTATATTTCGTAGACAATCTTGTAGGCAGAGATCTTTCCGTCTCTATATTCCTGGAATCCGTCTGTCACCGCGTCTAACCCATGAAAAACTTTGGGAGTGTTCGGTTTGATTGTGCCGGTTTGCAGCCATCCGGGTAGCTTTTCGAAGAGTTCACTGGATAGTTCGTGGTCATGTTGTGATGCCTAGCCAGTATATATTGTTAGTTTTCCCTTCAAACCGGGGGCTAACCAGCCACAAAACAGTTGACATTGGTAAGTTGAGTACATACGGGCCACCTGAAATCCCCATAGCTGTGGTCTTTAAGGAATGCTGTCCACACCAAGACATCTGTGACAACAGTTCCTGCGGCGACGTTCTCGGTGTGCGCCTTTCCGGGTCTCACAGTACACAGTCTGCCAGTCCCGTTGCGGAGTGCATGAGAGGCAGTAGCGGATGAAGTAGCATTGCCGATAGTGTCGAAAGTGTGAGCCAGGTTTGGGACGGCCTTTTGGATTTTGGCGACAACATCATTATCCTTGTAGTCGAATACATGCTGGGCGCCAACAGAGCGGACAAGATCAGAGTGCTTAGAGCTGCATGTTGCTACCACCTCAAAGCCAAGAAGCGAGGCAAGCTGAACTGTATATAGTCCAACGCTGGCTACAAAGCCTTAGTTTTGTCATTTGGGATGTGTAGGCGAGGTACTTACAGCTTCCGCCCCAGACCAAGACGCTGGTACTCTCGGCTTTGGAGCGATCAAGCGCTAGACACTCTTTCGACAGTAAAGCAAGCCAGGCTGTAGCAGCGGCTAGGGGAACAGTGCTGGCCCGTTCTCTTGAAATGCCCTGGGGAACTTTGAATGAGATCCGTTCGTCGGCCACGCAGTACTGGCTATATGCGCCGACGTACTTGATTTCTCCTGGACAAGAGTGAGTATATTGCCGAATCAGCATGATTGGATATTAATTACCACCCCAAATCAGGCCAGACACGATATCACATTTGGCAAGTCTGGTAACGCCGCTGCCCAACTCGACAACTTCGCCTACAAAGTCGCATCCGAGCACGGTGCCATCTCCGAAGGCGTTGCTATCAAACGATTGAACTAGAAATGTGAGCAGTTTGCCGTTTTCCACGACGAGTATATCTATTTCTCAAGGAAATATCTTACCATCAGTTGGGTTCTGGGCTATATGGGACAGTTCCACAAGGACCTGGTTTGCTGCTGGGCGGGGGACTGCGATGTCGTCTTTAGAGAGTCTGGGGGCTTGTCCGTCGACAACGCGGACAACAAGGGCGGTGTTAGATCCTGATGCCATTGTGATACTGATACCTGTCTCTCGATTAGACAAACAGGAAAGGAGGGGTGTTTTATACTTATATCAGAGTGGGGTGACGTAGCCTTTGGTGGCTAATAGGAAATTGGAAGCGCTTGTGCTTAGTAATTCACGGCGCTTCCAGTTTCCATTTCACTCACCTACTATACAGCTATATCTACAGGCGTAGAAGACAGCAAGTATCGGAATGTTTTAATATATTACAGTGCAGTCGCCTTCACCCGAGTATTGAAGCCTATGTCTCTACTACCGCGACAACGCCAACTTTAGCAACTCCGATAATCAAACACTTTTCTCCCCGACAACCTCCTCATGTGCAGATGATGTCTTGCCAGACAGCTGCTGGTCAAGCGGGATACTCGGTCTCTTCTTTGCATGCCTCACGGTAGCAAGTACGGACGGGCTTTCGCGGAAGATAAGGTCGATTTCTTCTAGGCTGCGTCCCATGGTCTTTTATTCCATTAGCACATATCCTTAACTAGGACGTTGAGAGGTTAGGTGGAAGACAAACCTCGGGGTAGAGAAAGTAGATCGACAACGGGATGCAGAACCCGATGCAGGTGTACACGATGTAGTATTTATACCCGATGCTCTCGATTGCGACGGGTGTGATCATGGTCACAACGAAGTTCCTGGACATCAGTCTTTTGTTAGCTGTTGTTTTGAAGCCGTATCAGTTTGAAGCAGTATCAGAGATGGGACGTACCAAAGCCAGTGGTTTGCAGTCGAGATACTGGACATAGCCACGCGGAGCCGGGTTGGTGCAATCTCCGTGGTGTAGAGGAAGTTTGCGCCGAGGAAGCCGACGGGGAGGAAGAAGTTGAAGAGGAAAATAAAGAGGACGCTGACAATCTGCGCTGCGTAATCAGATCGAGGGAACGAAGTAGACACCGCGAGTCCCAGCATGCATGCTGCCATGCCTGTGCCGCTGACGATGAACGCGAATCGACGGCCGAGTCTGTCGATCGTAAAGAACGAGACGAAGCAGGATAGGAGTTTCCATGTGAGTGTGCCTCCGGAGAGAATTCGTGATGTTTGGGCGTCTAGGTCGAGACCTTGTTGGAAGATGACAGTCGAATACACCGATATGAGGTTTCCACCCGCCATCTGCTGGTAGAATTGCAGTAGGATGCAGATGCTGAAGCGATATAGGAGTCGACCTTCGCCCATGCTGAATAGGTCTAGCAGACTGCCGGCGTGGTTGGCAGTTTGCTCTAGAGACGCCTCGATACTAACAATCTCGGATGTGACTTCGGGTGAATCGATGGGCGAGTCCTTCAGAGAGGAGAGAGTGTCCTGGGCTTCACTCACCCGGTTCTCGCGCGCAAGCCAGCGAGGCGATTCGGGCATGAAGAAGATGGATGCCATGAGGACGAGGGATAGGAAGCAAGGCAGCGCAACGGGTGGTCGCCAGGTCACAGGCCCGGTTTCGAACTGGTAGAAGCCCAGATTGATCCAGGCCTGTAGGGCATAACCGAGAGAGATGAAGAGACCATCTAAGACGACGTGTTTGCCACGATTCTTTGAGTTTGAGCATTCGCTTTGCCAGGTTGGGACTGTCCCACTGAGCATTCCAACCCCGACACCAAGGATGGTACGACCGACGACTAGCTGGGCGAGATGGAATGCAGATGCCTCCAGAATCTGTCCGATAAGTGTCAAGACGGCTCCAACGAAAATCACAGGGCGGCGGCCAAATTTGTCTGACGTATAGGAGCATGATAGACAACCGGGTAGGGCTCCGAGTGTGAAGCAGGCGATGACAACACCCTGCACTGTGGCATTGTCACTCTTTTGTGCACCGCTCGTGGTGTGTGTATCGATGCGAGGAAATAGGGCAATCCAGTCAGACAGCGAGACGAGACCTCCTAGGTTGGACTGGTTGTAACCGAAGAGGACATATGAAGGACAGACAATCAGGGCTAGCTGAGCGAGGGTAAGGGAGCTGCCACGCAATCCCCAGAGGAACTTGGAAGAAGCCATTACCAAAGAATGTCCCAGAAAAGCGCAATGAACAGAGCTGATCCGGGGAGACATCTGGGGTATTAAAGGACTTAAGTCCACACTACGAATGCAGGGCCTTTGCATGCAAACCCCGGCCGTTTAACGGTATAGCAGGGCAGCCCGAGGCCTCGAGCCAAGGTGGATACTAAAATTTTTAAATTACTTGGATATTGAAAATTGAAACTTCAGTCTGGTATTTGTAAATCTACCCATTTCGGTTTGGGGCTGAGGCCAAGAGGCCATGGCCTATATTGGCGTCTTGACATGCACTGAACACTCTGTTATACATCTATTATGGAAGCTTAATTTGTTACTTGTGCTTTTCTTGTTTGACCCTTTATTTCTCTACCAGCCCGCTACAAAAGTGGCAACCACGGGGTTGGGAGCTTGCAAATTCTCCCCCACGTACTCACTAAGCCTGCTTTGGATTAAAGTATTATTATTTTGAAAATAAAATACAACACACCCAGGACAAGATTGGAGTCACGCGCTCTTGGTGTTCGGAATAGGGCTTATACCGATGGAGACTGTGGAGAAAGTTGGAGACCCCAGGTCGAGCACCAGCACCAAAGTAGGCTTTGATTGCCAAGCTCACAGCTTGAGACGATGACATCCAATTTAGTGTGTGATGTGTTTCCTGACACCGCTAGTTCTCGTGAGGTCTTATGTTGTTGGGGATAGATGTAAAAATTGTACTTATGGTTGCTTGCTATTACGGCTGTGTCTTGGTTATGATATTGACAACTAATGCCAACTAGGTGAAATTTATATCGGGTATCGCTTCAAAACCACTTGGAAGGATGTTTCCATTCGGTGCACTTCAACCGGTAAAGCCGGGCAAATCACCAAACGTATCTGAGATATCTTGGGCCCAGTCCATGGCCGTCATATAATTCAGGTCATAGAGAGAGTTGCCTCTGAAGGATAGTGAAGGTGTTTCAGGAAGCCAAGTCTCCTCCGCCGGCAGCTCGGGGCCATGGTTGGATTGCTGCAGAGCGAGGGCCACATCTTTCAGTGTTTTAATCGTTGCATTTATTGAATGATGCTGGAAATTGCCAGGAGGATACAATAGTGCCCGTTGGCTGTATCTTTCCAGAGGTTCGACGGCATTGTAGATAGCACCCATACTCTCCTGTAGGGAAGGGAAATCGCTGGCTCCCAGGTTGCTTAGGATTTTGAGCTTGCATTGGCAGTATACGTGCATCAAAGCACATTGAAACACCAAACCTGGTCCAACGGGGCACAGTGAATGGAAATAGGGCGTCGTATCTGACCCTGTCCCACCGAGCAAGTGAAGGATTTCGGTGCTTGACCTCACGCACGTATTGAGGCATGTTCCAAATTCAGGAGTATTCTCCGCAAAGGTGAGGCCGGGGCGGTGGATTAGGACCATGGCCAGATGGGCTAGTAAGCGCAGCCAGAAGACCATTAAGTTGGTTCCAGCATCTTCGATGGCGTCCAAATTCTGGCTCCATACCCTCATATCCCGATCAAGCCGCTCAATCTTGATGCCACCCTGACGACGCTGGGTGGTTGTATACAGATTGTGGAGGATAGAAGATAGCTTCTTGCCCATGGTCACAAAGTGGTTGAAATAAAATACAGGCGTTGTTTGTCCGGGGAGGGGATGCAACAGCTCAGTATCGCTGAGATCGTGAAGCCGACAGTCAGTGGGCATGTCGTTGTCGACATCGATATCGTTAATGAGGAGGGGTAGACCATGGATTATAGACGTGATTCTACGCTAGTTAGGTATACACCTCTAAGTTCCAGGAAACCACGTACCGGTCAAATATGTATACCCACCACCACAGTCGTTTTCGCAATTCGGTTTCGGACATGGTCAATCGAAAACGTCTGGCATGACGATGCAAGCCAAGCGACTGGGCGATTCGAACCATATGTCCGTTCAGCTGGATGAGAGATAGAGACCTTCCGGATAGTTGGTGGTAGAAGGCAAATAGAGTGAGCGCCTGCAGAGATCCAATATCCGCGCGCGCAACCAGACGGCCCTGCATATGACCTGCTACCGAAATATACTGTCTTCCTGGAGATTCCGAGTTTGGGCCATGGTTACCACTCATACTGTGGGTTAGGCAGTTAATTCCCATAATGGAAAGTAGAATACAGAGCGCAGTGTCGTCATCCGAGTTCGGACCATGGTCTTGCACTTTTCTCACTAGTCTTTCAATATCTTTTTCCAGCTGCTTGCGCGCGAACAAAGGGCAGAATGCCTCCCAGTAACGACAAAAGACGTCAATCTGTTCCAGATAGAAGCTGACAGGTTGGTTGAGGCACTTGATAATGTCTTCATGTAGGGAACTGGAGTCTGGTTCGGAGGTGTTGGCTGACTGGCCCAAATAAAGGCTATGACATCCTTCTGGGAAGGTTTCTGCGAAAGGCAGTGTCCGCTTGCAAGCCTCTTCGACGCTTAGCACAAAGTGAACACCAGTAGTAGAGCCTGCGAAGCGGCCCACACCTACTTCGTCATGAACCATGCGTCCCATGTGCTTAATAACATACGCGGAGTCATCTGAGGCACCACCAGGCCTGCTAAAAAATGATGGTAAAATTGTCCCAAAGGCGCCATCGTTTGGGAGAATGGGAGCAACTGAGGTGGAATGCGCAGGTTGAAGGAGCTGCTGTGCTAGCTGTTCCCGTAACATGGCCACGGTGTTACGCTCCGTCTGAAGCGCCTGCTGACACTGGGCCAGCTGATTTTGCAAGTCTTGGAAATGTTTGTCTTCGGTAACAAAACCTCTTACCCTAGTGTTCCTCTGCAAGGCCGCGGAGGCCTCACAGGGCTTGCTGGCTTTGGCACAATTGCGGCACTACTAAGGCGTAAGCGGGAGAAACTGGAGAAGCTTCGTAAATAAACTTACAGCAGGAAGTGTGCCGTCACATTTTATCTTCTTTCTGTTTCAAGTCAGTTGGCCTCCAGCGGGGTGTTTATTGTGGGGATGCGTACTTGCGGCATCGATCACTATTGCCAAGGTTAACCATGAAACGAAAGCAGTACAGGGCAGCAGTTAGGTAGAGAGGGGCTTACCAAGCCTGACCTAGTTTGCGAGGAAGATGCGATGGCGAAGAGGGGGAAGAGGGGAGATCCATTGAGAATGGGATACAGACATGGACGAGCAGAAGAGCAGCAGCAGACAGAAGAGAGAGCAGGACAGCATAGATGACTAATCTGGAGCATAGGGAGCATAAAACATGCAGCGCGATATGTACGGAGTATACTGTTGTGGAAGGAGCGGAGGGCTGGCACCTTCCGCATGGGATTCCGCTTGCTTCATTCGAACTCTGTCTTCAACAACCGTCTGTTATCAAGACTTTAGAATTGATTCATCATGGAGTATCGATATTGAAGACATCTGGACCTCTGGTAAACGATACTGGTTTGTTTCTACCTCCAAAAGTATGGTAGTGCCGGGATAGGCCTTTATTCCGACTAATAAACCAATCACGTGGCTTCCGTGCACCCCTTGTGGGGGTTGAGTGGTCCACTCCACGGGGCGTTTGGGTTTGGAATCATCTCATCAGGCCATTTGGATGTCGCGATGTCGGCAATGCTACCAGCCTCCATAGCAGAAGCACTCGACAAAACAAATCACAGGCATATAGAGCTTGCTGGCATCGGCTGCTTTTCGCAGGTGGTCAAGGTGGCCGACACTGGCCTTGTAATCAAAGAGACATTTGACCATCCAGTTGTCGGCAACTTGCAATGTCTAGAAAAGCGCACTTATGAACGACTCGGCCGTCATCCCTATATTCTGCGATACTACGGCGAATATAGTCTGGGTAATGGTCTTCCTAGCGGGCTGGTGTTTCAACATCACGGACTTGGCACCCTTGCAGACAATCTTGCATTGTCAAAATACGCAACAGAGCGAACCCAGTGAGGCCCGTTACTCGAGTGTTATGGACCGGCACTGATTTGCAGAAGATGGCCAATGTAGGCCGCGGAAGCCCTCCGGTTCATACATTCTAAAAAGGTTATCCATAGCGACTTTGGGAGTCACAATTTCTTGATTCAGGAAGATGGCAGTTTGGTACTCGGCGATTTCGGTGGATCTAGGATCGATGACATCCCAGCCGTGGTATCGTATTCGATGCGGTATGCTCGGCCGGACTGTAGTGACGATGTCTCTAGAGAGATCGATGACATCTTTGCTCTCGGGACACTGCTTTATGAGATTAGTGTTGGACATGCGCTGTATGCTGAACAGCCTAGCAGGGAGATTCGGAAGCTGTTGCGTATGCACAGATTTCCAGATCTTGACGGTATTCCTCCGAATGTCCGGATAACCATCGAAAAGTGTTGGTCAAATGGCTAACTGACTGGAGAGGAGATCATTTGCGATTTGAAAGAAACATCGTCACTTCGGTAGTTTATACCTACTATAGCATTGTAGACCTAGAAAAAACTCCAGCATTCGGTTTATGAACCAAACAACAGAATTTACTCGAACTCTGGTGATACTTTGTATGAGTGGGGATTTTAGTGCCGGCAGAAGCACAATCCCTATCAGCACAGTTGGAGCCTGAGGCAGCACACGAAGTAGAAATAACCGTCGAGACCCAGCACTGCCCAACATGTTCCATTGTCACAACATACAATCTCCAAAATGGCCGTTTCAGCACTCGACTCGCGCGTCTTCAGAAACCTGTTCGGCACCCAGGAGGTGCGCGACATCTTCACTGATGACGCCTACGCGGGGTTTCTCGTCGAGGTGGAGGCTGCTCTTGCGCGGGCGGAGGCAGCCGTGGGTGTGATTCCTGCTGTTGCGGGCGAGGCAATCACCAGTGCTTGTGCGGAGATTAACTTGGAGTACGGTATTCAATTTTTTTTTTGTTTTAACAAGGTTAACAGTCCGCCAGTTTTGAGCGTCTGGCCCACGAAACGGATATTGTTGGCTATCCAGTCCTGCCGCTCGTCAAGCAGCTTGTTGAGGGGACGCCCGGGGAGATGGCCAAGTATATCCACTGGGGTGCTACCACGCAAGACATCATGGACGACGCCTCAATGTTACAAATGAAACGTGGCTTGAAGCTTGTAGGAAGAGAGTTGCAGACGCTGGTCGGTGTATTGAAAGGATTGGCGGAGAAGTATCGCGATACGTATGTTTATATATATTTCTGTGGATTGAGCTTCACGCTAACCAGCCAGACCGATGGCCGGTCGTACTCACCTCCAACACGCCCTTCCGTGTACTTTCGGTTATAAATGCGCCGTCTACCTGTCGAGTATCCTGCGCCACCAGGAGCGTTTACAAGAAATCGAGCGGAGGTGCTTACTAGTCCAGTTCGGAGGCGCTGCGGGCACGCTGGCGTCGCTTCAAGATGCTGATACTGGCCTCCGCGTACGCGCTGAGCTTGCCACGCAACTTGGCTTAAAAGATCCATTGATCACATGGCACGTGGCCCGCGATACAGTCGCCGAGATTCTCAATTTCCTGGCTCTGATCGGAGGGACGTTAGGCAAGATCGCTCTCGACCTGATCGTTATGTCGTCGAACGAGTTTGACGAGGTCTCGGAGCCCTTCGTGCCCCATCGCGGAGCCTCGTCAACTATGCCCCAGAAACGTAACCCAATCTCCAGCGAGGTCATTCTCGCTGCGTCAAAGCTGCTCCGATCTAACGCTAGCCTGGGGCTGGATGCCATGGTGACAGATTTTGAGCGCGCTTCTGGCCCTTGGCATTTAGAATGGGTGGCCATTCCCGAAGCTTTCATTACTGCTGTGGGCGCCTTGCATCAGACTAATTTTGCAATGGGTGGACTGGTGGTGAAGGTGGATTCGATGAGTCGCAACCTCCATTCTACGCGGGGACTCATCGTCGGGGAAGCGGTCATGATGGGATTGGCGCCGGTGCTCGGTCGGCAAAAGGCTCACGACGTTGTTTATGAAGCCTGCAAGACGGCGATTGAAGAGAACCGCAGCCTCCTCGAGGTGCTGCGGCAGAACTCCGATCTCAGCGAAACCCTTGCCGCGGATCGACTCGCAAGTTTGTGCGATCCGCTACAGTATCTTGGGGCGAGTCAGCAGATGGTAGACGCCGTTGTTGGGGCAGTCAACATTGTACCTTAGTTTAGCCTGGAATGCAAATATGCAATGGTCTGTGTTACCTAGGTAGGCGTCGCCACTTTATCTGTAAATCTCGACTTGTCCAACCCGTCGGTTTGGCTCGAGACTGGGTCAGGGGAAGGGAGGGCGAATCATCGGGCAATCTGCATACCACTGAGCCGGTTTAGAGGGTCCTGCTGAATGAACTTGGAGGAGTGTATGCGATTACGTAGAGAGCGAGAGAGCGAATGAAGCGATTGAGGATATAAAAACCGCGCCTGCTGACTGGCGGGCCACCCGGCTTGACCCGCGAGCCCACAGAAAAGTCGCGGAAGCCAGCTCCCGCCAATCAGCGCCGACTGCCAGCGCGGGCAGCAACCTCACCTCCCCCCAATTCGGCAATTCCAAATCTTGGGTCACACTGTTCCCATTCCCCGTTAAACCTGCGGCCGGGCTTTGCGTTCGTTTATCAAGTCTGAAGCGATGGGTGCTCTGTTGCTACATCCGAGATGCCCGCATACTTCCAATTCCTTCCTACCGTGCCATGCGATCAAATAAACGCCCTCGCTCTGCGGGGAATCATGGTGTCTTCCGGGTCGTCTCCTTCCCCCCAGCTTCGTCGGACCCCCCGCCAGAACCTTCATCTGGCGGAATGCAGGCTGCTCCAGGACTGCCGCTGACGCCCTCTGAGCCCTCGTCGCCTCCCTCCAAAATCGCCATCCCCCGCGTGTCGCAGCTTCGGTCCTACGGTAATCGACGCGTCAAGAGAGCTTGTATTGAATGCCGCGAGCAGAAGACGAAATGTAATGGAAGCAATCCCTGCGGTCGCTGTACCAGCATGGGCATACAATGCGTCTATGTGGATGGAAAGCGGGAGGTTACAGAGAAACGCCTCCAGGACCTGGAGAGGCAGGTGCAGGCTTACGATCGACTTTTGAAGGAGCTTCAGCCGCGCGTGGATAGTCAGGATAAGGACCTAATTTCGCGAACGCGAGCTCAGGTACGTTGTTTCTCTTACTTCGGCTATGAACGGCGACTAATTTGAACAGTTTGCCAGTTCAGAACAAGACCATCCAAGCCCAGATCATGCGACGCACTCTTCGACGCACGCTCAAATGCGCTCGTTCGGAATCGAGTATATCCAAGAAGATTTCCACAAGGACAAAGGATTACAAGCCATTGGGTTCATGGGAGGCCCGTCGGAGATGTCATGGATCAACGAGCTGTATCAGGTTCTGGAAAAAGATACGCCCTTTTTGGACACCGAGGCATCGAACAAATCCCAGTCCTTAACATCAGTCTGTTATTTCCTTGACGATGAGGAGTTGGTATTGGATTCCAGCATCGATCCTTACGGACGACCACCCCGCCATATTGCCGATAAATTGCTCGACTGCTATTTCTTTACCGTTCACCCTTCGTTTCCAATCATCGCAAAGATACCCTTTATGCAGCAGTATGAAATGTACTATACACGAATAGACATACAGCCGACGAAGCGTTGGCTCACGATTCTGAATTTGGTGTTTGCGCTCGCTTCAAAGTTCGCGCAATTAGTTTCGAAGCCATGGGTGGCAGAGGCGGACAGTCCCATGACCTGTTTTACGAGAGCACGAAAGCTCAACTTCACCGAGAGTCAGCTTCTAGAACACCCGAATCTACAGCAAGTTCAGGTCGAAGGACTCACCGCATTCTTCTTGATGGCAATTGGCCATATCAACCGCTCCTGGAGAGCTTGTGGCGTTTCGGTCCGCTCGGCCATCGCCCTGGGTGTCAACCTGCGCAGCGAGAGCAAGGAAACATCCAATTTATCCAAAGAAATTAGATACCGGGTATGGTGGTCAATTTATACTCTTGAAAACACCCTCTCGATCATGACCGGTCGCCCCACAAGTGCGCCGGACAAATACAGCACCACCCCACTGCCCATCCCATTCGATGAGGAGCAGTTCCGTGAATCAGTGGCTTCGCGTCTGCTAACGGACTTTAGGGCGCGCGCCGATTATATGCAGGGTCTGACTTCTCAGCGGCGCGTTAGCCCTGGATGGGATTCGCCCGCTTTGGGCCATGCAGTCATGGGACAGGAGCCGCTACCGACGCCGATGGATATTTCTCCCAGCAACTCATTTTACTTCTTCTACTTCGTTGACTTGACCGTGATTATGCGGCGCGCGATTGACTCGCTATATAGCCCTGGATTTGCGCGTCGGCCTTGGCTAACCATCAGCGCATCTATCATGGACTTGGTTCAAGAGTCTGACGAGTGGCTAAACCGGGTCCCGTCTGTATTCCAGTTCAAGTTTCATCACCAGTCAGCAGATTTCGAGCGGCAGCGATGGAGTTTGGCTTTCCGGTTTTATAGTTTGCGTATTACCCTCAGTCGGCCGTCGCTGTGTCGCTCGGAGCGACAACGGCCTCCTAATGAAGCCTCAGCTCTGAGCCAGCAGCGTATAGCAAGGATATGCATTGACTCTGCGTGTGAGTTACTAGACCTGCTGCCTGATAAGCCGGATGCCCTTTGGCTAGTACAAGTGTCCCCATGGTGGTGTGTGCTGCATTATCTCATGCAGTCCATCACCGTGCTGTTGATCGAAATGGAGTTTTGTCTTCGGTTCCACGCCGACGGAGCCTCGCATATCACCTCACACCTGGAGAAGGGGCTGGAGTGGCTGCATAGCCTTGGATCCATCAGTATACCATCGCGCCGGTCGTGGGAGGTCTGCAATAGCATCTATAACCGTCTCTTCTTCGGACCAGGGCCCCGGGCGTTTGCACTGCCGGATATACACATGCTCTCACCTGAACGAGACTCGCGCAGGTCCAGCTTGACTTCGGCTCCTGCGGTTTCTCCAGGCTTTGAAACGACAGAATTTCCGGAGGGGCCGGCGTTTGGTGAGCCGTATATGAATCTTCCGCATAACATGACGGTCCACCCTGCCATCCAAACGCCGTACGATGAGATTCCTCTTTACAAGAACCCGATGTAGGTTCGACCCGAGATGGAGCCATCGTTTATGATTACCATTTAATCCTCGATTGGATCTGCTTGATTCAGTCTATGTACAATGGCCTCGGGCCTAAATCCCTACGTCAAGCGTTTGAGTACGCCTGCACGTGGCAGCCGCGATTAGGTTCTTCGAGGCAGGTGTTGTTCAGGCAACCTTGACGCCTCCCAGGAAACCATCGCCACCTAACCCAAAACCTTGGGACCACCCTTTACCGGACTTTCTCGCATTCGCGATCTTCCAAAAGATAGAGCCCTATACTCAGTTAGCGTTGCCATAAGCAACAGGTAGCATATAGCCAGCCAGCCATACATCATATACACCCTGTAGATCCTCCCTGTACACCTTCCCGTCTTTCTGGATGAGCAGCCACGTCGAGCCCCATTCGAAGAACGCGGCTCCCCACTGGACAAGCATTAGCACCTAGACTCTCTCTGATACGAAGACTGCTTAGAGCTGGAGATGACAAGAGACATACCCCAAACGGATCCGCCGCACACCGGTTCCCATGCATCATCTCAAACAACTCGCCAAAGGTCAACGCCCCGTCGCCATCACAGTCATACTTGGAAAACATATCCTCAAAGGCCTGCGGCACGAACCGGCCCTCTGCATCGAACGTCCCGCTATCGGACCCGTGTTTCGCCTTGTATATACTATCCACGTATACCCGGAACCGCGGGTCCGGGATGATCGAGTGTGCCAGACGAGTCGGGTACGAGAAGTTCAGGTTTATGATTAGCGTGGCGAGGAGGGAGAAGAGGATATTGAATCCGAGATCGCGGAAGCCGGTGTATGTGTCCAAGGGGTAGATTTGGCCGTCGCGGTCGCGGTCCCAGAAGAGGACGTGTTGCTGCATTGGTGTCTATCGCATTACAACCTATTAGCAGGGCTGGTGGTTTTGTGTAGGGGACATATCTATTTACAAATTCGTGGAATTGTTTCATGGAGCCTGGTGAGTTGTCTCCTTCGACGACATTGCATCGCGCGACGCCGGGCTTTTCGATGCCTGCGGATGTTGATGTCGCTGGGACGCGCTGGGAGGTTACGGTGCAGTGCTTGGATACAACTGGGATATCTTCGTTTGTGGATGGTGTCGCATCTGTTGAGTTTGAACGCATCGTGGTAACATGGGGGCCAGGAGGGTTGGACGATGACATTGTGTGATTATTGATACTGTTATTATGTTGGAATATGAAGCAAGTGGTGTATTGTATGGTATAAATCGATAATCTGCTGAAAGCAGGGAGACCGGATATATAACTATAGGATTATCAACCGAATACTAATTACGCTACATCATGATGCAGATAAGCATGTGAACAGAGGCCTTCCAAGATTCTAGAAGCGTTTAATAATAGACAGAATCATGTTGTTTACTGGTTTGTTGTCTTCACGTTGTTATGATGTCATCGAATACATCATGATGCCCTAACTGTCTATACAGCAGCACCAATGACATTCTTACTAGGGGAAAAGTGCAATGCTAATGAAACAAGACACTGTACAACGTACCATGCCGTGTAGACGTTCTAGCCTTTTACATCAACAGAATCTCTCAGCTATAATGACCACACCTCTACCCTAATCCACCATGGCGCTGCGAACATCCCACACAGACCTCCTAATAATCGGCGCCGGCCCAGCAGGGCTGATGGCCGCATGCTGGGCCAGCCAGTTTCGCGGAATGTCGACGAGGATAATTGACGAAAAGCCGCACCGAACAGAGACCGGTCATGCAGACGGCATCCACAGCCGCACGCTGGAGATTTTTGATAGTTTTGGCATGGCGGATCCGATTCTGCGGAAGGGCGTGCGGGAGGTGGAGATGAGTTATTGGGTGGGTAGTTGAAAATCTACTTGCATACCTGCCTTGCTTTCGAGTTGTGGATTGATTGAGATGGTAGGCTGTGAATAAGGATACGGAAAACCTGGAGTGTCAGCACCGGGTGCAGTCCCAGCCTGAGGGCCTCTCGAGATTCCCGCAGACATTGCTGAATCAGGGCGAGGTAGAGCAGGTTATGCTTGATTACTTGGAGGAGCGCGGACGGGTGCAGGTTGAAAGACAGAAGCGTGCAGACAGGATATACTTCACCGATGATGATAATGATACTCACCCTGTAGTCGTGGAAACCAAGGCCCTGAAGGCAGATCGCATGATGCATTTACTTCGGCCGGAAGACCTCGAAGAACACGCTGCGCAAGTGACGGAGGCCATCCACGCGCGGTATATCATCGCGTGTGATGGCGCAAAAAGTCTCGCTAGGGAACAGCTCGGCGTACAGCTGGAGGCTAGATCGACAGATTCAATGTGGGGGGTCGTTGACATCGTCCCGATTACGGACTTTCGTATGTGGACTTGAATTAGAGGGAGAATGTGGTCTAACCTTGACAGCTGATATCCGTCAATCTTGCGCCATTCATTCCGATGAATTCGGTAGCGTAATGACAGCGCCCAGAGAGAACCACCTCGTTCGGTTTTATATTCAACTAAAGGGAGACTCGGGCCTGGAAAAGAAGGCTTTGAGTCAGTCGGACGAGACCCCAGATGCATTGATCCAGCTCATCCAACGTGCTTTACACCCGTATAGCCTGACGTACAAATATTGCGACTGGTGGTCTTTATATCCTGTATGGCTGTCACTTATACACAAGATGCAAACTGACATTACGAAGATAAAGCAGTGCCTTGCCAATCAGTTCCAAGTCAAGAATCGGTAAGTGGGACCATTATATCTTCATATGTGATGCTAACAACTGTAGTGCCTTCCTCGCAGGCGACGCGGCACATACCCATTCACCCAAAGCCGGCCAGGGTATGAATGTCTCTATCCAAGATACATACAACCTCGTATGGAAACTGGGTTCAGTAATCACCGGAACCTTGGACTCAAAAGTCCTGCAGACGTATCAGCTCGAACGACACCCGGTAGCCGAGGAGCTAATGGCAATGGATTCTCGGCTAGTCCATGCTTACGAGGACAGTAAAGCTTCTATAAGCGAGGTCAGCAAAATACGGGAGGAATATACCGGGTTCATGTCTGGAGTTGAGGTAACGTACCAGCCGAATGTGCTTGTTTCGAGTGGTGAGCGTGGTGAATCGACAACAGCAACGAATATCAAACTAGGAATGCGGTTTAGGACTGTTCCAGTTTTAAACCAGGCTTCTGCGTGCACGATACAACTGACAGAGTTGTTGTCGAGCAACGGGGCGTGGAGGCTCCTGGTTTTCTCTGGTGACCTACAACAGAAAAAGAATGTTGATCGGTTGACCAAATTTGCAGAGCAACCTGGATTCCAAGAATGGCAGCACCCAGTTGACGTGATTCTGATTCATCCAGGCCCGAGAACGTCTGTCAACCTCTTAGAACTACCTGAGATGTTCCATCCATTTGACAAGAAACTAGGATGGGACTACGGCAGGGTCTTCGCCGACGACGGCGCGTATGGAGGCGGCAACGGCCACGCGTATGAAGAATATGGAATCGACAGACACTCGGGCTGTCTTGCCCTATGCCGTCCAGACCAGCATGTCGCCTGGATTGGAGGCTTGGAGCAGGCCTCTCGTTTAGACGCCTACTTCTCAGCGTTGCATAGTCTAGACACGTTTGATAATTAAAGAGAGACTTGATCTATTAGTGACTAATCTGCATAACGACGAATATTCTATCTATCTAGGTTATAGTCTATCCACTGGCCAGGGAAAGTAGATCTGGACCCAATCAGCACTAGCGAGCTTTGTGAACAGAGGTGCGGACGAGAGACTTACGATACATACTGTCCGACGACCAAGAGTCCACGACGGTTAAGCCGGCTCTCTGGCACAGTTGATGCTGATCATTGGAATCATATTTGTGACTGCGGGCAGCCAGAAGCCTGCGTCCTGCAGGAATATGCGTTCCGTCCAGGGAGACATCAACAACGGGGTGATAGTACTGGCTATGAGCCCCTTCGTCCTCATCCCAACTGCCGGAGACCTCCCAGCTGTCAAGGTCAAAAGCATCGTAGCCCAGGATTTTATTCGCTCGCACCAAACCATTCTTGACAAACCGGTAATTTACCCCATTTGGGTCATTGTACGCCTGCGAGACCAGATGCGGATCTTTGCACCCATCCAAACCGAGGAGAAAAGAGCAATTGGCGGGCGTGAAACTGGCCAGGAACTCCGCCGCGTCTGGTTTCTGGAAATTTCCAAGAGTCGATCCAAGATACAGTATGGTTTTCGGACGTGCCTGGACATCTGGATGCTGCAGCCACTGCCGCCCGTCATCATATGTTCCTAGTAACCCGAAACACCGCACATGTCGGTAGTGTCCCTCAGCGACTGGACGCAAGGTACGCTGCAGCTCGGGATAGGAGACATCGAGGGCGAAGTAATCGACGGGGCGGCCAAGTTCCTCGAGAGCGTCAAGCAGGATTCTGGTCTTGCGTAGGTTTCTATTCTTGGTTAACCATGATAGTAGTGCCCACGGGGGTGGTGGTCGTCGTACCCACTCCCCAACTCGACGAGCATAGTTCCTGGCTGGATGCGATCGGCAATCTGGAGTCTGTGTTTTTCAAGGAGGCCAATTTCCTCCTGTGTTAGATAGTAGGAAAGGCAGTATGTGACATCCTCGAAATACTGCAGACCCTGTTCGTCCCAGAGCAGGAGGTCCGGCAGGGCAGCGTTGTCACTATGGATGCTTTGCTGTAGAGCTTCGCGCAGCTCAACGTCTTTCTTATCCGAACGGATGTCAATTATTTGTGTAATAGGAGGGTCAGAGGGAGTCGGCCCAACAGGCAATGGAGGTGTAGAAATGCTTTCGAACATAATGGCTAATGGTAACTATAGGGATATGGTGATATTGTTGAAAGGGCTACTCATATAGGCGGGATGGAGAGACATCGTGCGAAACCGAGGGACGATTTAGGCAAGAACGACCTGGAAAATGGTCACTGCCAACTTAATGATTATCCCTACTCGAAGATCATTACAAGAAACCATATTCCCTACAAGGCAAGTGCTGTGGGACGAGACTGCCTCATTCAGTATGATGTCAGAACCCTATAGATCCATAGTATATGCTGCTGTTAAGGACATCACTGCCTGTTCCTTAAAGCCTGTCTTCGCGACTGGGATCCAGGGTCCAGATATGGTGCTTCTCCCAGACTACACACTCTATCGCCTGTGCGCGTTTCTGCGTAGTCGTACGTCGCACAGTGCCAGGTCGACCGGTTGTCCCAAATGGCCAGATCGTTCTTCCTCCATTTGAAGCGGATTTGAGCGTCGTGGTTTTGCGTGAGAAGCTGTTGAGATATTAGTGTTAAACTGGAAGCAAACACGACGAACCTACATTGAAGAGGTACTGTAGAAGCACATCTGACTCGTCTTTGGTTACTCCGTTGATGCGCTTGGTAAAGCCCTTGTTCACGTATACCGATTTCCACCCGGTGACGGCTACATCTGTCAGTACTTTACTGCAACGTGGGATTCAGTAAAACGTACGGTTTGTCCGGATGACCGGATGGATGGATGTGAGCTCATCTCCATGATTCAGCGGTGAACCCCGGGTTTCTTTTCGCAGCGGATTTCCTAGTCGTCGCGCTTCGTCGTGGAAGAATGAGGCATCGTGGGTCGCCGTCAAGCGCTCTAAGAACGACGCCATCTCAGGCGATAGACGGTCGTAGATCTCGTAGCCGGACGCCCATAGCGTGTCTCCTCCCGTTTCAGGGAGAGTGTGGATCTTGAGCATAGCATAGTCGGATGGGACGCGCTCGAAGCTGATGTCCGTGTGCCAGCCTGCGGACGCGAATCTACTCACGTCGCTGAGCTGGTGTGTGAGACCACCGCCCTTCTTTTGCTTCTCGCTGCTAATGACACTGATCTGGTCGCCCAGCTCGCTCCCTTCTTCTGTCAGGGGATGGACATGGAGTCCTGATGATTCCGGCTAGACCAATGTTAGCAGAGAGTATTAAATAAACGAGAAACATTGACTGACGCAGCCTGCTAACCGGGTCAAGTCCTCCATGAACTCCCGCATCTGCTGAGGTGTCACATCCTGGTCACGTAGGAATACCACGCCGCGGGAAGAGACTGCACGAGTCAGCTAGATAGCATGACAGGCAAAGAAAGATGTATCGTACTGGTGACTGCTAGGTCCTGAATCAGCTGGTCGCGCTTGGCAGATTGCAGGATTTCGGCGACTTGGAGACCATGGTACTCTCTGCCAATGACAGGAGTCAGGTCTAGAGACTGATAAGCACCCAGACTGCCAGAGTCCTCGAGAGGTGGCGAGACTCGAGGACGAGCGTCGGGGTGTCCTCCAAAGAGGGCTGGGCTGTCTTGCTCGATTACGGTGGGCATGGTGGTCTAGCAGGGAAGGCTGGTTCTTGAATGATGAGGTGGGAATAAGAGTCCGCGATGGCGACATTCATATACAATTTCCCCACTGGCAGCGTCTGTCAGACGGTTCTCTGGGTCGCTGGGTTCCCTTATCCCTATATTACCGGCGTGCAGGATCCCGCAGGAGTGGTGCACATGGCCCAGCCTCGTAGCGCTGTCGGCGGGGCATCGGCGAAATTCTCGGAGAGCCGCTTGAGTGGACCGGTCGTGTTGCCAAAGCTGGTTTAGATCCTGCACAAGAGTCTCAGGACTGGGGTTTGGTGTTGATGGTGTTCTGCGGTGATGATAGCCCTTGCTCGCAGCGTGCCTCCAAGACTGGCCTGGTAGAACAGAATATCTGATCAGAGACCGCGAAAAAGAAACAACCATATAAACTTTTATAAGAACTGCGATCACCAGCACGCAGAAGAACGCCCTCGTGGAGAGCAGCGCCACCCCGCGATGATGTGCTCGGGCCCAGCAGTGGTGTAATGTTCTAGTGCTGTTTAGGGCCTGGCTGTTTCGCCCAACGGTCGCAAGGGCTTGATTGCGAATAGCTACAGGGAGAAATGCTCATCCTCTACCCGTCGGCCCTGTCGGCTGTTTCTACAAAAAGTATGTATATAAGGATGTGCACATCGCGTGCCGTTTCCTCTCGCACTCCTCTTGCCTGAGTTTTCAGTCAACAAGACCTGCCTGCAGTCATGGCTGACATTGAACAGAGCGCGAAAAGCTCCCTGACTGCCCATGCTAAAGAGGATGGCAATTCGTCAAAGGCGTCGCCTGCTGTGGGACAGGAGAACCTCGCTGCAGTGATTCCTCCGCATGAGTCGTACGAGGGTCATCACCGGTTCGATCCCACTGCGTCGTGGTCCGTGAAAGAGGAGAAGAAGGTTATTTTCAAGACAGACTTGATGCTCATGACCTGGCTATGTCTGATGGTAAGGCCTTGAATATCGCAATAATGACTTTTGCTGACGTGAATAGTTCTTTGGCCTGCAGCTGGACCGGGGCAATCTGTCCAATGCCCTGACTGACAGATTCCTGGATGACCTTAATTTGACCACCGACGACTACAACAATGTATGTGAGAGCTTGATGAATAGCAAAGTCCAGGCTAATAGAGTTACAGGGAAATACCATCCAGCTTATGTGCTTCCTGGCAGCAGAGTTCCCTGTGCAGCTGCTGATCAAGCGCTTCGGCTTCCGACGAGTCCTGCCCACGCTGATGCTGCTCTGGAGTTTGGTCTCCTGGACGCAGTCGTGGATGACGGACAGGCCATCCTTCTACGTGACAAGAGCACTGATAGGAGCATTCGAGGGAGGCTTTATCCCCGGCACAATCTTGTTTGCGACTTACTTCTACAAGACAAAGGAGCTCTCTGTCCGATTGGCTTTCTTCTGGTCAACCTTGAATGTGAGATTGCCTTGTCCTAGCTGCATGAGGACACGATTAACATGATAATTAGGTTGCCCGTATCATTTCATCCCTGCTCGCCGCAGGAATTCTCGAGATGCGAGGAGCACAGGGAAAGCCCGGCTGGTTTTGGCTGTTCCTGATTGACGGTCTCATCACATTTGTTATTGGCCTGTTTGCCATGTTCTATCTCCCCAGCTCGCCCACGAGAACAAAGAGTATTTTGTACCCTAGGTCATGGTACTCGGAGCGCGAGGAAGTCATCATGATCAACGTACGTCGCCCAACACATTCCGATATATAGGTACTGACACCGTCCAGCGCCTCCTTCGCGATGACCCATCCAAGGGGCTGACTGAATTGCATGAGCGGGCCACCCTGCGCGATGTCCTCAATGCATGGAAGGATAAGTCTATGTGGGGGCTGTATCTCATCGGTCTCGTTGCCTATATCCCCCAAGGCCCCGTCCAGGGGTACCTGTCTCTGACGCTCACGAGACTCGGGTTTACGACCTTCGAGTCGAACATGCTGTCAATCCCATCCGCGGCACTCCAGATCATCCTCATGCTCATCCTATCCAAGAGTAGCGAGTACTTCGGGGAGCGCACGTTTCATTGCGTGGTTGGCGAGTTCTGGTCGCTGCCACTTTTGGCCACCCTGCTCGGTCTTCCTGACCATGGATACAACTGGGGCCGATTTACCGTCACCACAATGATCTCGGGATACCCATATTTCCATCCGATCGTGTCGGCCTGGATCTCAGAGAATACCTTTGACGTCAAAAAGCGGGCTATTACCGCTGCGACGTATAACGTGATTGTCCAGGTTGGGTCGGTGATATCTTCACGTAAGTCTCGGTTTCTCATAACACAAGGCAAAGACTGACTCGAAGCAGAAATATACCGGAGTTGGGACTCTCCGTACTACTACACGGGAAACAAAGTATTGATTGCCATTTGTGCCTTGTCACTGGTGGTATTTGTGGTCCAGCGTGAGTTCCTTAGGCATCTGAACCGCCAGAAGGAGCGAAAGTGGGACACCATGTCACCAGGAGAGCGCATTGAATACCAAGCGGACTTGCCGGAGCGCGAGAAGGAGGGCAACCAGCGCCTAGACTTCCGCTTCAAATATTGACCTGGGGATGCGGGTCTGCAGGAAGATTGGCAATGGCGAAATAGTTGCTAAGGGGCACCTGACTGTGAGAAGTATCGAAGATGACGTTATTCAAGACTGTATCAAGCGAGCGTGTATCTAATGAACCCGAAATTTCCGGAAAAGTGAGTCCGCTTGCGTTTGTACCGAAATATTGCGGAGGGGAGTACATTAAAGGATCGTAGCTCGACTGAACGTAACTCCATGGATCGCCGAACTGCTGGCTATCAAAATCTAACGATACGGAAGCTGTGGCCGCATCGGTGGCCCCATCAGGGGTCCCCAGACTGACCCTGTTAGTTGCATGTGAAGGGCTACCAGGAGCTCCTTCTCCCTCTAGCCAGTTGGCTGCATTTGTATCGGTGGAGTCTTTGGTTGAAGAGCCACCGTCCCAGGCAGTTGGTTCAGTGTCCTGAACTAGGCTGCGATTTTTAACGGGATGAATGCAAGTAAGTAACGGCGGAATAGTCGAGGAAACCACAGAGTGCGCGTGGGCCATTTTGCGGTATAGCATATCCACGAGGGCATTGTTTCCTCCGTCTGTGAATGTTGACAGAAAGGAGTGTAGATGAGAAAGAAGGCTACTTGGCCGTGTTTCCTGTCCCCATTTCGATGTCTGCGTGAGTATGGGCATTGTAGTGATGGCATCCACAAGCGAGTTGGCAATCTCGTGCAGCTTCATCTGCTGCACAGGGTGTCAGCCGTGAGGGTAAGCTTGGTTTCAATGAATGAGTCTTACCATGCCCAGTCCATGAGCCTGGAGCGCCGTTCGTGGTAGTCGACAGACCACGCTAACGAGATCCCTCGCTACGAGCAATGGAAAAACGGGCGAGAGATGCAATTCGGCCACATGTGAGGCGCCAGCAGCGCTGTTTGATAGAGCCTTCCATGCCAGAATACGCATCCAGTGTCTTGTGACGCAGAGGTCCGCTCTTTGTACATCAGAGGCCCGATCCAAAGCGCCAGCGCCATCACGAAATCGGTCTTGAAGTATTTCGTCGAATGTAGTGTCAGGAGTCTTCGCAGAGCCAATAGGTGGCTGCATTCCGAGGTGGTAGTCTTCGACGATGTCAAACATTCGTGTTTGTTCGAACAGCCTAAACAACGCCAGGAGTTTCAGGAAAGCTGGCAAAACCTGTGGTTCGTCGTTCGTATCGATCTCGGGCATTGCTGTATCAGTTTTAAGAACCACTGGGAGCTTGTGGAGAATGCATACGCCACTGAACAGTTGTCAGTAGAAGCAATGTGCGAACAGATGAGTAGATCTCCTTTACCGTTCGGTGACAAATAACAACCACAGCACCCGGCGACGAATTCGCTGCTCCTCAATCGATAAGCTAATGTATGACGCTTCCCGATGTAGATACATCAATTGCGCCATGGTGATTGCCTCCCTCAAGTATAGTATGGACTCGCTTCCCCCGGGCTGTTGATTCTCGTAGTAAACATGGAGGAAAAACGCAGTGCGGATATTGTTCAAATTGACTCGCGAACGGTAGTCAAATGCTCTGCGAGTTTCCAGGCATTCGGCAGCGAGCGCGTTCGCTGTGAGCGATGGATCCGAGATAGAGTTCTCACCAAGCCGTAATTGCGCAACTGTCGCGGCCGCCAACCCGGTGGCGAGTGCTCTCGTTTCATAGTCCTGACCCTTAGGGTCTCGTTGCAGTGCGGCGATCAAACTTTCGACATCGACGACCGGCCAGACAGGGTACATGCGCACGTGGTAGATATACAGGAGTGACACCAGGGTGTTCGCCGGTAACCTTGCGCTGAGCTAAAGTTAGAATAGAATAGCAGATCGCCAGCGCATAAGACTGGACAAACCTTTCAGAAGCTCCTTCGCTGTGCTCGGTAGACTCGGCACGGCCCCGATCATTTCGTTGGCTTTGCTCGATGAGACGCCTCGTTGCAGTGCGTAGTTTCTGGGGCCCTCGTGTCTGTTGGGTGCGCTTGTAGGAGCACTGGATGCGCGCACTCAGACACGGCCGGCATGGATTGCCTCCGCCACACCTAACCTTGCGCACTTTGCAACCATCGCAAGCTTGCTTCGTCAGGGAGGCCCTGGAAGGATTCGTTGCGCCTTTTCGGAGCATCGTGAACGGCATCCACGCAGATGAAATGGAGGGTTTGCGGAGTTTGGAGACAATCACCCCCTCAAACATTTCAGTGACGGGGATAACTCCGGCTTGCCGGTGATTGGACATGCCTCGGATCCTGCATCAAAATCACGATGGCGTCTTTCCCCCCACTCCATACGCCATCACTGGGCCCACCCCGCATACAATGTCAATTTCCTGACTCATGCGGTGCCTGGCCTGTCAAGCAACTGCTCTAAATGTGGTTGGCCGTTCAGAGGTCTGGCCAATTGATCGTCGGTTGCCACTCGCCGAGGTCCTCCCGTAGAGGAAGCTCTGGAGCTGGCCCGCACGCAGAATGATGCCCCTCGTCGCGACCAATTCAGCCCCTCCGAATTTTTCTCCGAGGCCCATTAATCCAGCAGTTGGACCGGAATTCGACAGAAATGGCGTTAAATAAGGTGAGCGCCCACTGTGGAAGGGAATTCAGTCCAAATTATTTGATTATCGACCATACCCGCGATTCCTATTAAGATGGCGTGGCCCAACAAGAACAAGGATATGTTATACCGCCGTGTTGGCAACTCCGGATTGCATGTTTCAGCGCTGGGTCTGGGAGGATGGCTAACGTGAGTTGCTATCCGTGATTGATTGTAAGAATGTGGTCTAACTGAGGTTTTACGTAGCTACGGAGGCCATGTCGACAACGGTACGCCCCCATATTTTGAGTCGGACAAGGAATGAAGCTGACGGATCGGCTTCAGAGGTCACATTTCAATGCATGAAACAGGCGTATGACTGCGGAATCAACTTCTTTGACACCGCCGAAAGGTAGACCGACTAGTTCCTCGAAATGTACGAAGACTGATGATTCAAGTTACGCCGGAGGCCAATCCGAGGTCGTGATGGGACAGGCAATCAAGAGATTCGAGTGGAAGCGAAGCGACATAGTCATTAGCACCAAGGTGAGTTCGCAGACTCAGCACAATGGTTTGGGCGTAAAATAACGTTTTGTCAGCTCAACTGGGGCCTGGCCAACGGTGAAATCCTGATCAACAACCACGGGTTATCGCGCAAACATATTATCGAGGGTACCAAAGCGTCGCTTGAACGACTTCAACTAGACTATGTTGACATCATCTACGCCCACCGGCCCGATCGATTAACCCCGATGGAGGAGACGGTAAGGGCATTTAACTTTGTGATTGAGAAGGGATGGGCCTTCTATTGGGGAACATCGGAGTGGTCGGCGGATGAAATCGCAGAAGCTTGTGGTATTGCTAAATCACTGGGTCTGATTGCACCGATCGTGGAGCAGCCACTGTACAACATGCTAGACCGCGAGAAGGTCGAAGGCCAGTACCAGCGGCTGTATTCACGATTCGGGATTGGTCTCACAACATTTTCACCATTGAAGATGGGTCTACTCAGTGGGAAGTATAACAACTCATCCGCTCCTCCTCCGGGGTCGCGATTCGCAGAGAGCAAAGATAGTTTCGCCCGCGGCGCACGGGATACCTGGGATAGTGACCAGTGGACAGGCAACGTGCAGAAGATTGCTGGGATACAGGTATGTTCGAGCATCCCATACGACCATAGTACTTTACTGAAACTTGGCAGTCATTGGCGGACAAGCTCGGGGTTAAGCTGTCGCAGCTCGCACTGGCCTGGTGCCTGAAAAATGAGAATGTCTCGTCCGTGATTACTGGAGCGTCGCGCGCAGAACAGGTACTCGATAACGTGAAGAGTCTCGAATTGCTGCCGAAGTTGACGCCGGAGGTCATGGGAGAGCTAGACGAATATCTCCAGAACAAGCCCGCTCAGGATCCTGCGAGGCAAGGTTGACCGCAACACGTTGGAATGTCGACGCGAGGTAATGGCAATCCCGCAGAAAAATGAAAATTTAGAATGAAAATTTGCACAGTCACTCAAATCCCGCGAGGCTACTTCCAGAATCTCAGTCATCCCGAAGGCTTGTCATGTTCGTAGCGGAAAGCTCCATCATCCCGTCGCCATGTGGTAGCGCTTCGATGGTACTGCGCAATGCCTCAACTACATCCCCCAGTTTATTAGTGACCAGTCGGACGGACTGAGGATATTAGTTCCAGGCATCTGGGCCGGTAAGTCAAAAGGCATCCACATCTGAGGTCCACCGTATACGCCGCCCATGCCCATTAGCGACAGCGGATCGGGCAAAGGCTGGTTCATCGAAGTCGGCCAGGCAGCGGAGGCACTACCCGACGGCTTTTCAGCGGCCTGGTCTGCCTGGCTTTGAGCTACCAGCTCCCTTCCTATCGTTATAATCCTTGGCGTGGCTGCTTCTTGCCCAGCCTGCCTCAACGCCGACTCGGTTGCCTCCCAAGCCTGAAAAAGGACAGCAGTCATCGCGCTGATAAGCAGCCGTGGGGACATGCGACGGAGCAAGTGCGTGCGAGCTTCAAAGTTGTCACTCATGGAGGCCCAACACTTCCCCGAATGTTGGCTAAGAGGGCGCCTCCGCAAGTCTTGTAGAATATGAATATAAGCCGGGAAAGGGAAGTGGAAGTGGACGAGCCAAAGGTACCGGCTGGTTGACGGATTTAAGAGGATTTTGGTATCGCAATTGATCATTTCAAGCGCAAGGGAAATGGCCGTGTCGCGCTGGGCCGCGGTAGAGCTTCCAGCAGCATAGTTGGAATAATAGTCAAAAAGGCGACATTTCGCCAACATACCCCGCGTCATCCAGAGCGTCATGAAATGAAGCGGGTTCTCGGGGTTCAAAAATTTAAGGTATTGCTGCACTAGCACGCTTTCTAGTGTATCCAGTTCACTAGCTTCTGGGTTGGAGCTGTCGCGAACGTCCTTTGCAATAGCCTTGAGGGGCGGACACGTAAAGTCTAGGTGAAACGAAGAGTTCCGCAAAAAGTCGCCCATCACGCCTCGAACGACGACGAATACGGCCTCTGATGATTGACCCTGGGGCTCAGGTACCTCCTTCATCTCCGGTCGTAAATCAAAATCGTTCACATTGCTGGGAATCTTGCAGTCCCAAAGGGGAGTGAGAGTCGTGGTTTTGTAGGCCGCCATCTCTGCGACTCGCGTATCAAACAGAACCAAGGCCCACCAAAGCCTTCGACGCAATTCCGCTTCCAGCGGAGGATGTCTAGAACAAGCGGACTCGCTATGAAGTCCCATACGTTGGGCCGAGCGGACTGCGATGCCGAGCATAGATGATAATGTTCGAGGGTCCCCAAGCACAGGTCGCAAGGACACCTGGCATTGTCAGCGTATAACAACAGCATCGAGCCAAATGACGTACCAAGTAGAAGTATAGACCAGTCAAGCAATCGAGCTTGTCAGACCGTAGAAACTCACAGCGTATCAAGGCCTCACGGCAGCTACCCTGATACTGAGCGAGAAGTTCTTCTCTTGGGGCACCAAGCAGAGCCTGGCACTCGTCGTTCATTAGACTCCCGATCGCTATGCAATATATGCCGAACATTAAAATCTCCAGCTGAGGGTTAATTTGCTTCACGTTGGTGATGGCCTCGACGATGCGCGCTTGTAGGGTTGGTGTATGTGTGATCTTGAGTAGTGGATCGACGTTGTCAAGATATACCTGCCAGAGGCGGAAAATCTGTGACGGCTCCGGGTGCTGCGATGAAAGATCGATTTGGTCGGCCTTGCCGCCAAACAGGGGGTCGCAGAGCCCAGATCCCTGGTCCCATGCTTTTTTGACCACCTCCTCGGTCATCGTGGGTGGGGGCGAGTCAGCCTCCTCGTCAGATTGGGGACACTGTTTCAGGCGTCAACACATTTGATGGAAAGCATTTGGGTCTCGTTCAAACATACCGTTTGGTTCATCGCATTCCAGAAATCCCTATCAGAGGTTAGCAGTCTGTGATGGAACTTGAGGAAAGAGCTTATACTTGGCCTCATATGACCCTTTTGACGGATTTGGTCGAGGTGATGCAGAGCACGAAGGCGACTGCCAGTGTCCTGGTTCAACACTCAGTCTCTTTTGCCGTTCGGCGCCCTCCTTTGACGGTTCACCATGGAGCGGGTTGAATTCAATATCATGCCGCTTGAGGAGAGTCTCGTATTGGCGTACTCGGTCTAGCAGCTCACGTTCCGGGAACCTACGCTTTCGACGACGCGGGAGAAGGCCAGCAGGAACACACTGAGCTTGAGACTTGACGCAATTCGTGCAAGGAAATGAGCGATCACATCTAACCTTACGTTGCTGGCAAAGCACACACGACAGCACGCGGGTAGACTTGTCGGGGTGAGAGTCAGACATGATGCACGCCGTCCGGGTCCCAAAGAGATATTAAATGAGCCCAACGGAAGAAGGAAATTGATGGCACCGAGAAATATGGAAATGAATAAAGAGACCACGGAGTATAAATAAACGAGGGACGGCGAAAGCTGATGGAAAAGGACGAAGAGAGGGCCGTCGGCGGAGATTGGAAACGCCCGAGAGGGATGACTCAGCAGGACTCTCGGGCAGTAGAAGCGTCCGAGATAAAGCAACGACTCCAACACAACACAAACAACAACTCAAACCCCCGACAGGACTCCGGACTCGGGAATTCAGTCTGAATCGTCAAGATGGATATAAATATTGGCCAAGATCCCAGTCATGGATCAAATACAACGAAAACAATCATTTCCCCTCCCCAAGCTGAATCACCATGTCTTCTACCGACGAGACCAAGCCAGCCCAGCAGCCAGGCGACTCTGCCGAAGCTGAAATGGATTTCCAACCCCTGTCTCCTAAGTTCTGGTTGATTATGCTGGGCGTTTATCTATCAATGTTTCTAGTTGCATTGGTAAGTGGTCCTACTACACCTTAGCGTCATTGGCCGTGGCTGATATCCAAACCCTAGGACCGGACAATCATCGCCACTGCAATCCCAGCCATCACCGACGAGTTCCACGCAATCAGCGACATCGGTTGGTATGGCAGTGCTTACATGTTGACGGCTGCCTCGTTTAACCCGGTCTTTGGCCGGGTCTACCAGCTTTATTCAACGAAATGGACTTTTATCTCCTGCATTATCGTATTCGAGGTCGGCTCAGTTATCTGTGGAGCGGCCCCGACCTCCACGGCATTTATCATCGGACGTGCAATTGCTGGAATAGGTTCGGCGGGAATCTTCACCGGATCCATGATGATCATCGTCGCGCTTGTGCCTCTGCGCAAGCGTCCTATGCTCACCTCCATTTCCGGTATGATCTTTGCGGTATCATCTGTGGTAGCCCCAATTATTGGTGGCGCTTTTACGGACGATGTGTATGTTACCCATTCTACCTAAATAATGGAACCTTCTAACTGACTATATATAGCACCTGGAGATGGTGTTTCTATATCAACCTCCCCATCGGAGGGTTTACGCTGGTCGCGGTGCTGCTCTTGTTCCAGTCCCAGGCTCCCCCGGCTCCACAGAAAGGTATCAAGGCTCAGGTTAAGCGACTTGACCCACTGGGTGTTTGCCTCTTCGTTCCTTCGATCATTAGTCTCATCCTCGCTCTTGAATGGGGCGGAACTACCTACGCCTGGTCAGCGCCGACAATTATCGGCCTCTTCGTCACGTTTGCCGTCCTCTTCGTGGCTTTTGTTGTGCTGCAGGTCTTTACTCCTGAAACGGCGATGATACCAATGCGCATTGTCCTGAACCGCTCGATCGCTGGTAGCATGCTATTCATCTTTTTGTTTACTGGGGCCATGATGTCCATTGTATACTACTTGAACATCTGGTTCCAAGTCGTCAAGGGAGACTCGGCCACTCAGGCCGGACTCAGCACCATTCCTCTGGTCTTGGCCTTGGTCATCATGGGAATTTTGTCAGCTGCGGTGACTCAGCGTATTGGGTACTACGTCCCGGCGATGCTGGTCGCTCCCGTTCTCGCTTCTGTCGGCGCCGGCCTACTCTCGACGATGACACCGAGCTCCAACCACAGTTACTGGATGGGCTACCAGGTGCTCTATGGCCTGGGAAATGGCTGCGGCTTCCAGACATCCAACCTGTCGGCACAGACTGTGCTTTCCAAAGCGGACGTTCCAATCGGCATGGCACTAATGTTCTTCATGCAACAGCTTGGCGGTGCCGTCTTCCTCGCCGTGGATCAGAATCTGTTATCTACAAAGCTCGTGCAGCGTCTTTCCAATGTCGCAGGGCTGGATGCTCACGCTATTGTGAACACAGGTGCGACTGATCTCAGGAAAAGTGTCCCTGCAGACCAACTCAGCACAGTTGTCAACGCCTATAACTATACGCTGTCGCAAATTTTCATTGTCGCGGCTGGCCTTGGGGCTGCTGCCATCCTGGGTGCGGTTGCTGTTGAATGGGTCAATATCAAGACCGTGAATCAGAATGGATCAGACAAACAATCTACTGGTGGGAATGGCAGCGAATCTGAAACGGAACACGACCTTGAAGCTGGCCGACAGGAGACCACCGATAAGAACTCCGCATCCAAGGAGAAAGCCGATGTTTAAGCGCCATCCGCTTCTCCCTTACTCTCATCTCCATGTATACAAATTAATTATTTACTAGATAATTGGCGTTAATATAAACATTGCAATGCTAATGACGCGGTTTTACTTCCAATCCATTGGCTTGTCACATTGGTCTGTATGGGCATTGTGCAGGTATGGTTAGCGGTATATATATTCTCACCCCGTTTAACACAAGCCCAAGTAAACAAGCCCAAGTAAACAAGCTAAGCCCAAGCACTTTAATACATACAGAAGATAGACCAATGGAAAGACAAAGCACTTTACAACAACCAAAATGGACTTATCTGGCGCAGAAAAGGCAGCGCGACCCGATATGGCAGGGAAGGCGCTGAACGAGGGCACGATAGCCGAGAAATACAGCCCTGGATTGGCATGTTCCTAGGTCATAGCTCTAGGTAGCATTCCAGCACCCTGGTTTCGTCTAGACGACTTGTGCTTTTAGCGATTGGGCTGCGTGGTTTCGCAAGGCGGAGCCATAAACGCCGACAATGCGAGCGATCAACATCGCCCCTTCCAGTGCCGCCCCGGTAAGCACTACGAGCCCCCCGTATTAAAACCAAGTTTTATAGTTAAGTTAGCGAGCTGAAACTAAGGTATGACTCAGAAAAGGCCCGAGTGTCATCCCCTCTCCGCGGCAATCTGCGCAGTGTCCGATGCTGTAACCACCCCCAGATAGAAATAAACCTATACCTATAACCATTGCCATGTCTCAAAACAACCTCTCCACTACTCTAGCGAAAGAGGCCGCCAAACTCGCCAAACTCTCGAGTCTACAGAATGGCCTCCCGGGCTCCATGCGTGCTATACCGGTCGCGGCGATTGTTGCTGGGGGCGTTATTGCCAGAGTCGCCGGAACGTCGAATGTGCTCGAGAAGCGAATGATCGGGGCTGATGAGATGATTGCGTTGGATAAACCGACGGAGGGAGACTTAGCTGCGACACGGAATACTGGGCGAGATCAGACCAGGCAAGATGGCGCAGGGAAAGGGAATAATACTTGTTGATTATCTGGAGTTTGTTGAATTATCTGAGTTGCAGGCGTTATCGGTGGCAAGGGCCGGGAAATGTATAATATACCCACTCCTCTCGAGACTTGAACAGACGAATAAAATTCTATAATCTATGCGATGAGACTACGTAACTTAGACTGAAAGCTATCTGCCTCTCTGATAAGCCTGTCAACCATCTCCGCAGTGTCTCGAGCTGACTGCTCTCCAATAAAGAAGAAATGATTCCCAGGCACAGGCAGACACAGTTTTGTCGGCGCAGACTGGACAAGTTCTAGCAACGATTGCCAGCTTGAAGACTCATTTGCCTTTCGCAATCCCTGTTTCCCGATCATCGACTCTAGACTGTAAGTTATTAGAAACCCCCAGCTTGCCCTGTCCGCCATCGCATGGCTGGCATCGAGGATGCTTGTCGGATAGAGAGCCGTGATGAAAGGGAGATTTGCAATATTTAGAACCTGCGAGTCCTCTTCATGGGAGATCTCATCGCGAACAAATCCACTCCCGTCGTATTTCAGACCGAGTCCGATTAAATTGATAGGAGTCGCCCCGACATACTCGCGGCGGTAGATGTCGCGAGGGATGATAGTGTGCCCGTTCAACTCCTCCATCTCAGAGAGCTGCCGCTCGAAATTATCCAGACGAGGAGGAACCTGGAAGTAGCCTGAATTTGTACAGGTCAAGCCCGGCATAGGTGGTCGGATAGTGGAAAACCCCGGGGTTGCAGCGAAGCTGATATACTGCTGGACGTGGAGGCCCAGTTCCTTTGCGGCGATATTGAATGGCACGACCATGCGACCTCCCATGCTCCACGAGATCAGAACTATTGATGGGTCCCCGAGATTCTTTTCGTCGATGATTTTCCTGGTTGTCGCCGCTGCCTGACGACCCCAGTCGCGAATCCTGAATCTCGCTGCAGTGGTTGGCATGATTTCGGGGTCTGTTTCCAGCGGATACGACAGAGACAACACCCCATATCCATTCTCCGATAGCCAGTGGCTTACAAAGTTGCTGCTTTTCGAACCGGAATGGCCGCCATAGAAGACCCTAGCGAGGTGCAACCCTCCAGTCACGCAGACGATAAGAGTATTCCTTTTATAGGCATTTTCCGCGCGAGCAGGCTGGTAGTGGTATATCGTAGGAAAGCCAGCGATGTTTTCAAGAGCCTCGCCGGGATACAAGGTGGTCATGTTGTATGAGAGGTGTTGGCTGATGGAGTTGGAGACGAGGTGAGATGAGATGGAGACAGAGGGGGTGTTCGGGCCTCGGGGACAAGAAGCGCAGCAGTTCCTGCCCAATAATATACAGAAGCGCAGAAATAGCATCAATGGTATGATACAACGGAAAAAAAGAATCTCGCCAATCGCTTTATTTCTATACATCGGCCGGTTCTTCGTCCCGATTATTAATTGACGCCTCCCCCGCCCATAAACCACGTTCTGCTACTCTGTACACACTGCTTGCTACACATCTCATTCACATTTCCGATAAAATGGCTCCAAAACTATTAAAAGACGGGACTGTGATCTCGTTCGACACCAAGACACAGTCTATCCGGGTGCTCCGACGAGCGTCCGTGCTGATCGTGGAGGACCGCATCGCCGCAGTCGAGGAAAACAGTGACGCCATCACCATCCCAGAGGGAACTGAAATCATCGACGTCGCTGGCAAGATTGTCTCGCCGGGTTTTGTCAACGCGCATGTGCACATGTGGCAGTCGGCGTATCGCACCCTGGGCCCGAATGTGACGCTTTCGCAGTATTTCGACTGGGTGAGCCAGAGCTCTCCGGGCGCACAATCCGCGTTCAGGGCAGATGATATCTACTTCAGTGCCTTGGAGGGGTATCTAGAAGGCCTACACGGGGGCGTCACTTCTTACGTGGAGCATGCGCACAACAACTGGTCGCCTGAGGTGATGAGGGCTGGCCACCGAGCGGCAGTCCACAGTGGTGCCAGGATCTGGTGGTGCTACGATGTTATCGACCACGATCGCTTTCCGATTGCCCAGCAATGGGCTGCCTTTGGAGACCTTGCCAAGTATGACTTTCCCCGCGTTCTTCCGGGCCTGTCGCTGGATGGCCAGGGGTTTACCATTCTCAATGGCGACGGAGCAGCCAGGGCCATCCTGCGCGAGAAAGAGGTATTGGGCCTCCAGGCCCTCACTGTTCATCATCTTGGAGGCCCGTGGCCACGTACGTTTCTCCCTGATCAAGTTGGTATCCTCAACTCATCCCTGACAGAGGGCAATACATCGCCCACCGCGCTGTGCGACCTGAACGAGTTGAACGAGGTTAATTTGCCGATTATTGTCTCGCATGCCCCGTTCCTGGACAAGTCGGACATGGAAACAATGCGGCGCGATAACGTTTTCGTAGCCCTAACCCCAGAGTCCGAATGCCACTATGGCCACGGCCAGGCTACTGGCCATGAGATCTCCGACCAGGCCTGTCTCGGGGTTGACACGACATGGACCTTCTCTGGAGATATCCTCAGCCAAGCACGTCTCTGGCTCCAGTTGGCGCGGCTCAGGAACTACACCAAGACTCTGGACACTGGGCTACTGCCGAATGCGAACCCGATGGCGGTGGAAGAGGCGTTCCTTCTCGCAACTCGCCAGGGAGGGCGCGCCCTGTGGAGAGACGACATTGGAGTCATCGCGGTGGGCGCAAAGGCAGACGTGGTTGTCTTTAACGGAGACAGTCCCAACATGCTCGGATGGAGCGATCCGATCGCGGCTGTGGTGCTGCACGCAAACCCTGGAGACATCGAGCATGTCATTGTCGATGGAGAATGGAAGAAAATGAATTTCAAGCTGGTCAATCTGGCCCGGCGCTGGGATGAAGTGCGCACTCGCTTTCTGGAGATATCAAAGCGCATTCAAGAGCAGCTCAAGACGCCGCCGCCTCTGCCAGACAGGCTCTGGGGTGTTGGCCAGTTTGGGGATGTGGAAAAGGTCTCGACTAAACTTTGAGCTCGCTTGCTAGATACACGCTGTTGAAATAGTCGATAATTAATAAATATGCTTTTGTTTGGGTCCGGCTGTCAATGTGGGGATCGTGGGAAACTCAACTGCGTCATGGGAAATCTCCACTCGGATGAATTGTAATCAACTGGACTACGCTCATATTCAGCTTGTGAAATATCCGTAATGGGAGGGACAGTGTAATGTCTCAAACTACAACCCTAGACCATGCGACCTCGTCCAAAAAAGCGACGGCCAGCAGGAAAGACAACTCAGGGTGGTCCAAGTTCACAAGCAAATTCCACATGAGGCCACCAGACGACGACGAGCCTCAAGACTGGTGGTTCGCATCCACTGCAATTCCCCTCGCTGCAGCGACTACCGGGCCTCTTGCCAGCCTCATGGCCATAGTGGCCTTGGTCAGTCCCTGGCGAAGTAATATTCTGTACGACCAGGAAGGTGTAGATGGTACCCCGGTACAAGTGGGGTTTGCGGATCCTCGATGGTAAGTTTACTATTATCATGATAGCTATATCTAACGTGGACAGGTGTGTCGCGCTGAATGCGACATCGCTTGCGTTTGGTATATTGGGGAATTTCTTCCTGCTGTGCAATTTCACCCGTCTAGTGCGGTATATCATTGCGCTGCCTGTGTCTATCTTTCTATGGATGGTGTCGACGGTCATAGTGGGCCTCACCTACATCTTCGCGGAAGCAAAGACTGATGTTTATAGTTGATCGGACTGACGGTGTCCATGCATCTCCATCACAGCCCTATCCCCCCTAACCAAACCTACTCCCAAGCCTACTGGAGCGCCGTCATCTCCGCAGTGCTCTATTTCCTCCTCTCCACGATCCTCATGATAAACATGCTGGGCTACTTCCTAGGCCACTACCCCCAGAACTTCGTCCTAACCAGCGACCAGCGAACCCTGATCCTCCAAACAACAAGCTCTGTAGTCTGGCTCGCCATCGGAGGTGTCATATTTAGCCACGTCATGGACATATCCTATGCAAACGCCGTGTACTTTTCCGACATCACGATCCTCACAGTCGGGTTCGGCGACATCACGCCAACAACTGCGCTCGGCCGCGGCCTGGTTTTCCCATACGCTGTTATCGGCATTGTCATGCTTGGTTTGGTTATCTCGAGCATTCATCGCTTTATACAGCAGATTGAGCGACAGGACGTCCTCCTCCACCATGCCGAGCGCAAGAGGAGGGCCGTGGTGCGGCAGTCTGATGGGACGGAATCAGGCGCGGAGATTGACTTCCAGCGGCGATATACGCGGAGGAAGCCAATCGTCAGCAGGATCCATGCGTTTACTTGGATAGCGCGGGGAAGCACACTCTCGAAGCTGACGCAGATGAAAGAAGAGCGGGACCGATTCGACGCCATGCGCGCCATTCAGACCGAGACGGTGCGGTATCGGCGCTGGATGAACCTTGCTATCAGTGTTCTGGTCTTTGGGATTATGTGGGCGGTTGGTGCCGTTGTATTCTGGGCGCTCGAGCACGATCTAACGTATTTTGAGGCGCTGTATTTTTGCTTCACTTCTCTGCTGACTATAGGCTATGGAGATATCACGCCTACTACCAACGCTGCAAGGCCGGTGTTTGTTGTCTGGTCTCTCCTGGCTGTACCGACGATGACGTCCCTGATCTCAAAAATGAGTGATACGCTTGTCGATGGTTATCAAAGGGTTACGAATGGTGTGGCTGACTGGACGGTATTGCCGCAGTCGGGCCAGTATAGCGCTGCGATATCGCAATGGTCTGGAACGGTGAAGCGTATATTTAGGTCGGCATTATCCGGTTCCAGCGAGTCTGACTTTGAGAGAGGGCGTCAAGGGGAGCAAACACAATCTGCATCCCACGTTAGACAGTCCTCCTCTCTGTCCCTTGAATCCCTCGCTCGATCTCCAAGGCCCACCACCCATAGACTAGGACAGCAGCTCGTTCTTGCAATCCAGAAAGCGATTAAAGATGCCGTCTCCGGGAAGCGCAAGAGATATAGCTATGAGGAGTGGGTCTCGTTTATCCGGTTGATCCAGTTCACGCACGTCAAAGGTGACGCAGACGGAGAAGACGGCGATGAAAGTATTCGTCTCGACGAGGATGAATATGGCCTGCTTAACTGGGACTGGATCGGACAGCATAGTCCCATGTTGACCGAGAAGACAGAGCCGGAGTGGGTTCTTGATCGGCTTTGCGAGAGTCTGGGGCGGCTTCTTGCTAGGGTTGAGCCGTGACGCTCTTGTGCTGTTACGTGATCAATATAATAGCTACTACAAACCGTATATGGTGCATTGCTTGTAGTATTCGTCTCATGATAGACACCGGCAGATTTCCTGCCGCAACCCTCGACACCTGTTACATGTCTGCAGGCCAAGAGCCAATGATGCTGGTGCGATCTCACCTGCATGATAGCCCGACATCTTCGGAGTTGATTCTGGCATGCCCCGCTATTACGCACATACCCAAACTTAACAGTCAAACCGCTGCAATGGACGAGCTAAATATAAAGCTTGGTCAGAATATCAACACCCTCAATGCCTATCTTGATGCATCAGAGCTACCTCGTCCCTCCTTCGATAGAGATACCCCGCCGGTTGTCCTTCCTCACGATGCACCCCCAGAAGTCCAGGATGCCCGACAGCAGATCATGGATGCCTCCCTACGTTTGTTTCGTCTTGCTGCTGGACCGAGCGAGTACATCAGTAATTTCCGAACAGGGGTAAGCCATACCCAGTTATCAGGATTCAGCTGACAAGAGCAGTTCAACGAGACGGCAGTGGTCCAATGGCTCGTACACTTTCAGATATTCGACATCGTGCCGACAGAGAAATCCATTTCGTATGCAGAGCTGGCTGACAAGGCTAATGTCGCAGTCGTCCACGCAAAGAGCATCATCCGCATGGCGATGACCAGTGGGGTTTTCGAGGAGCCCGAGCCTCAACAAGTTGGACACTCTGCCATATCGCTGTATATTCGGAATAATCAGCACGAGCGGACGCGCGCTTCATAGTTCTGCGATGTCTCTGTGCCAGCAGCAGCGGCCATGGTGTCTGCCCATGCCAAATGGCCGCAGAGTATGAGTAGAACGCACACGGCGCATAATGTCGCGAACAACACCGAGCTTCCGTTCTTCGAGCATCTAGGACAGAACCCAGATCGTAAAGCTCATTTCGAGAATCTTATGAAGGCTGCTGGGTCTGCGCAGCATCTTAGTGTCGAGCACACCATTGCGGGCTTTGACTGGGCTGGGCTGGGTGAAGCCACCGTTGTTGATGTATCCTGCCTGTCCATTTTTACCTTGTTTTTACTAAGATGACCAGATCGGTGGCTCAAAAGGGCATGTCTCTATCGCCCTCGCTCGGAAGTTTCCCTCTTTGAGATTCATTGTCCAGGACCTTCCTGACGTCGTTTCTAATGCCAAACCTGGTCTCCTCTCCCTCTCCGACGGCGCTGCCCTTGAATCGCGGATTACATACCTCGCTCACAACTTCTTCGATCCCCAGCCTGTCCAGGGAGCGGCCGTATACTTGCTCCGCATGATCCTGCATGACTGGCCGACGGAAGATGCAGTCAGGATCCTCTCCCAGCTTGTGCCGGCTCTTGGGAAAGACTCTCGTATTATAGTAATTGATTCTGTGATGCCTGACCCTGGATCTGTGCCACTACAGAGGGAACGGATGCTACGCGCACAGGACCTGACTATGCTGCACAGCTTTAATGGCCAGGAGCGCGCAGCGGAGGATTGGAAGGGGATATTCCACCAAGTGGATGAAAGACTGCAGCTAAGCGCGATTAAGCAGCCTGTGGGGAGTGATATGGCATGTATGGAGCTGGTCCTGACAGAAAGCGAGATAAGAGATGGTGTTGAGTGAATGTTATTGGCGAGATTGTTGGAGAAGCTGTCAATGCGGAGTAGCTGCACGTGAGGGGCCTTCTCCTCTTTGTCGAGTAACACTGCATCGCTTGAATTATTCCTGCTTATATTTTATATCATGGCGGACCGTGCCGATGGTACTGCTTCTCGTCCGTTTCCATGTAGTGAGTGCTCAAAGACGTTTACGCGGAGTGTAAGTGCCGTATAATATTGAGCTTATTACCCTCCTCTCATTGAGCTGATCGTGGCCAGGAGAATCTCAAAAGACACAAGCTTGCCCGTAAGCATCAAGAACTGTCCTTCCATCTCGCAGGAGTTAATCTATTTCCAAGGACACGGCGGTGCTTCCCGGAAGGCCTTCGAGTGCGCTGGATGCCATGCCCGATTTTCACGGAGGTGTGTCTGCCGGGAGTCTCTACATATCATTTACTAAATCCTTGCAGTGATGTATATAAGCGGCATTGCCATCGTTGTCGACTCCTGGATCAATTCGGCCTGGCAAGTCGGAGTGGTTCTAGTCCACCAGAAATAGCAGAGACCATTGCCTCTCTCGTGGCTCCGGAGGCCTTGTTGAACCCACAACATAGCCCGGAGAATATCCCATTTGACGATGCGTCTTCACGAGCGCAGCCCGCGTATTCGACATCTGTGTATGTTCTGTCTTGCGAAGCTTCGATCGTGAACTGACTCGGTGGCTGTCAACATTAGGGACAATGGGGATACGGCATCGTATATCAAGGCTTATTTTGACAATTTTCATCCAGCCTTTCCTTTACTACATCGGCCGACCTTCTCCATCTCCTCCTCGCCTGAGCTTTTGATTAATATCGTTGCAGTTATTGGGAGTTTATACTCAAGTGACCCGGAAGCATCTGCCCAATGGTGTCAAAATACCTGGAAGCGTGGAAGCCAGCAGCTTTACGACATGGTGAGCGCAAAATGCTTTATTAATTCCATTGACTGCTCTAATATCGTAGGTTACCGCTGATGATAGCGAAGTTCGAAAGACTTGGGTTTTACAGGCCGGCATCCTCCATATTATCTACGGGGCCTACTCGAAGGACTCCGCTGAATTTGCCGCCGCCAAACGCCTGCTGCGGACTATTGTTGACGTAGGCGGTTTGCTCTAACGCTTGACAATAAGTTCTAATGTGCGTCTTAGGCCATACGGGAGCTGGGGTTGCTGATACAGGGCATTGCAGCGCCGGACTACCTATCTTGTGCATCTCAAAGAAACGACCTGGGTGCCCAAGTTGACCCAGAAACCCCGTACATGCGGTGGACGTCCTATATCCACAACGAGTCGCTCAAAGTTTCACTCTACGCTCTGGTACTCGTGGACTCGTATGTCTTTCTACCGTCCAATTCACGGCCCTTACTCTCGCCAATGGAGTTCGCGTGGGAACTCCCCTTCCCAAGCGATTTGTGGGAGGCTCAAAACTCGCAAGTCTGGCTCCAGAGAGTATCCGAACACTTTGGGACGCTGTCGGAGGACTACCTATACAGTCCTCGCCGGATAGCAACGGCCTCGCTTTCAATCGCTACCCAGCAGCTCATGACCGAATCCCCGAGCCCCGAACTCCTCGCTGCCCTGGCCGCATCACCGTTCGCAACATTATGTCTCCTTGTAAATATAAATACACTAATACGAGACTTTACCCGGTGTTACTACCAAATGCCCCCAAGCCCGGCCGATCCATCCGCATTCCATATCCTCACCCAGGCCCAGAACAAACAAGTATACAGTGCGATGAGGGTGATTTCGAGCATCGTCAAGGACCAAGCGTGCACGGCCGAAACCCCGCATTTCGTGCTCTGGCGCACGATTGAGACTTTTTACTGTTTTGTTAAAATCAGCCTCTGCCGTCCGGACCCCCTCCTTATCGGCGGTATTGTGGATAACAGTGTCGTTGCGGGATTGGCGACCTCGACGCATCTCACCCTCGGAAACTATGTCGCTGTTAGACGGTCCGCTCCGTTACTCCAGCCTCATCTGTGGGGTGATGAAGGTATTCTGGCACTCCTGGGGGATCTCGCGGGTGCGCTGTGCAGAATAGTTGGCGAGGGGGGTGAAGGTCGATGCCGTGAACCGCCCTGGGCGACGGCGAGCAGCTATGGGATCATGTTGTGCATGTGGGCGGCGCTGAGGCGGGCCGGGAAGGATATTCGGAACCATTTGGATACGTTCAATGAGCTGCCTAGGACGTCGGAGTCGGCGATGTTGATTTTCAATACGCTTGTTGAGGCTGTGGCAGGAGCTGGTGGGGGAGGGCGAGATCCCCGGATCTGGTCTACGGATAGGGACAGCTTTGTTGGTCTGCTTGAACAGGGGGAGGGCTTATACCTGTCTCTTATGCAGAGGGCGTGCAGGGACAGGTCGGTTTGGGGTCTCGGGTCGTCTATGGTAACTGTCGTAGAGGAAGTGTTGGCTGCTCCGCCGAGCACGGGCCTGGCGTGATGTCAAAGTAATGTGGAATCATCCATACCGTCGCTGATCAGCTGACGCCCGGTCCCACCTGACGCCCGATTTTTACTCCCACCACAAGATAAAAAATGAAGCTTTTCAATATAATTAAAGTGATTTATATAGAAATAAGAAGTATATTAAATATTATAATACTAAATAAAGCTATTTATAATTTTTTTTAATCTACAAATTATTATAGGAGGCGGATCTGATATCCTTAGTAGTTTACTGTTAGAGAGGCCTTACTAATAACTTTAGTATCTAGAGATACTTTTTTATATATATATTTTAGTTTTAGAGTTACTGGTGCCTTTTTCTTATCTTTTTAGATTATTTTAAAGTTATTTTAAAGCTACTTCTTTATCTTTTTAGTTATATAAGCCTTCTCTTTCTTATACTTTTTCTTCTTATTATAGTAGAGGTATTGATTTTTATTAATATCTAAATTTACTGCTATTTCTTAATTTAATATTACTTCTCTTTTTTCTAGTATATCCGGCGAAGTTTTTCTTTTTTTTTTTTAAGTATTTTAGTTAAAAATATTAGTAATAATATGCTTTAGAAGCCTTTTAATTCTCTGCTAGTCTTTTACATTTAGTACTGAGTATAAAGATTTACTAGATAATAATTATTCAGCATCTTTATTAATAAACTTCTATAGAACTGTATATAGGTTCTATAGGTATATTGTAAAACGACTTGGTGGCCGTCATCTTGATGACTCAATTTGAATAAGGTAAAGTTGTTGCTAAATAAGAACTAGTAAGGAATCGGCGGAGTAGAAGACTGCTATATCAGAATAACTATCTAGCCGGGACTAGACCGGAACAGGAATAATGTTTAGACATGCACAACCCGCCCTGAAATCCTATACCCGATCCGCCCCGAACCCACCTGGGTCCGGGTCCGGGTTAGTTTTCTTATACCCGCTGTGGGTTGGGTTGAATATACCTAAACCCGCGGCGGGGTTAGGTTATTTAATGGGTTGGGGATCTAGGAATAACCCGAACCCATAACCCAACCCACCCTACTTATAACTAATATAATTACTTCTAACAATAGTTAGATTATAGATCTACCGACTACTCCTGCAGGAGAGAGATATATACTAAAATATATAAGAAGTCAATCTTAAAATATATATTATATAATATATATTATCTAGTATCTACCGACCATTATTTAGTCGATGATAATGGCCGGGGGACTGTCTCTGTTGACGTAAAGCCCGTGAAGTAGGTACTATAGAAGGTTGGGGAGTTACTGCTACTGGTAATTCAACTCTAACCTGTCCTTCTGGTACGTGTGATAGTACCTGTTCCTCACCAGTACCATTAATACCTTCAATATCGTCAAAGAAACCCCTATCCCAAGAAAGTTCATCGTCTTCCAAGCCAGCTTCATCCTCTGAATCACTTATCCTATCATCATAATCGAATTCAAAAACCTCCTCACTTGTTGGATGTAACGGAATATTATGCCTCTCAGGATCCTCAATACTATCTTGTAGGAACATATACTCTTGCTTGAGTTTGAACCGGTCACTGCACATCTGTATAATACTTGCCTCAATAGTCTCAGGTGCCAGCTGACTTCGACGATAGTGACAGATATCCCGAGCAGTATTAAAGAGATTCTCAACACCAACACCTGATACCGGAATTGCAAGGAAATCACGAGCGATGCGAGCAAGGATCGGGAAGCGCGACTGGTGTATTGACCACCAAGTAAGAATATCAGAGCAGGCTGATGGATGTTCAAGATCTGTATAATTTAACCATAGTTAGAATTATTATATCAAGGATCCAGTATTGGAGAAGGTGCGAATACTTACTTTCAGCAAGATAAGTTCGTAACTCTAAATATCTCCCTGATGGAGCTGTCTCTTCTGGAGATAGACGGCGGCGTTTTGAATCATGTAAAGCTTTCTCAAGCAGACCTGTAGGCTCCTCTAATACTGATGTCTGAACCAGTAACGGAAATTGTGTTGCATAGTAGGTATAGACCTCAGTAAGTTTCTCTTTGTATCGTCGAGTATAGTTCCGCCCTCTATCATTACTCCAGGATGCACCTCTAAAGCCCTCGAGTTTGCTGCATGGATTTAGGATAGTTGCAATTGCATACATATCCCCATGAAACTCATAGGTATCCTGATAGTATTTCCTCAGCTTATCTTGTGCTGCTTCAAGGCCCTTGTAAAGAATCTTCTTCCAACGAAACTGCTTGTTTAACAGTCTTGTAAGATAGTCTTCAATATGGTTGAAAAGTGAATCATATATATCATAGACACGATGAATTGTTGTCCCGGTATGTTCGGAGAGACTGACGGTATAGATAGCAAACTCACGGAGAAGCTCTCGAAGATATGCGACTTGACGCCATTCTGCCGGTGTCATCACAAGACTCGAGAGATCGTACTTTGTATTTGCTGTAATATAGTGATCAATAGCAATCCGAAGCTGATAGGCGCGCTTGAGCATCTCATATGTCGAGTTCCAACGGGTGCGGCAATCAAGAAATAGTACTAATGGGTGTCCGATATAATCAACCGATTTTTGTTGTTCGATCTCAAAGGCTTGTCGGCGCTGCGGGCTTGCATTGATAAAGCGGCTAATCTTGCGGATCTAGGATAGATGTTATATATTAGTAGTATTCTAACTATGGTTAGAAATAATGGAAGTATCATACCTTCTCAAGTGTACCAATAATCCCTTTCTGTTTTACTCGGCTCTCGCTTTTATCCCAGGAGAACTGAACATTATCATTCTTAGGTGTAATTCTTAGTTCATCTAAGAATGCTTTCACAGAGAGTTGAATGACATGTGTAAGACAAGGGATATGATGGGCAGATCGAAGAACAGCAGCAAAATTAGGGTCAACTGCAGTACTGAGAAGTGAAGAGTGCTCATTATTCAGCTCATCCTTTAGGATTTGTGTTAGTTCAGCAAACATGGTAGTATTGTTAGATGCATTATCAGTCGTGATACCCAGTATGCGAGAGCCAAGCTGAAACTTACGGATTGTTGAAGCAACAACCCTAGCTAGTTCTTTACCTGAGTGATCTCCTTGTAAAGGAGGAAACCCAAGTAAGATCTCCTGATAGTTCCAGTCTGAATCAATAAAATAGCCTGTAATTGCCATAAAAGGCTTCTGGTGTGGGCTCGTCCAGCAGTCAAGTGCAATTGACATTCGGGAGTCAGGAGGGAAATAGTCGAGAATATGTTCCGATGTTACAGAAGACAGTTCCAAAAGACGTGATCGAATCTGATTACGGCCAGGAATATGCAGGTTGATCGAAGGGCTGCATATCATATGAAGGATCCGGCGGAAGAATACATTGTCTGTAGTTGTAAACGGTAGTCGACAGGAGATAATAAATCGGGTAATCTCATCGATAAGATTCTGATGCGAATATTGGCCAAGTGTCTCACTATTCTTCTTTATTATGAGTAGAACATCTAACCATGGTTAGAATTCTATGACTCACCTTTCCCCGTTCAAGAAGGCTAGCAATTGCACGATGTGTTGATTGAGAAGTATTATTGGGTTTTGGTTTATGTCTTCCGCAATTTGAACTGTCTGGATGGGCGTTCATAGACTTGGTTCCTGTGCGCCTGTAGGAGGGATGATTCATAACAGTCTTGCAGTGATGGCAGCAAACCTTAGGCTTCCCACTTGGAATCTCAGCAATTTCAATAAATAGATCCCATCCTCGTGATCTTCGACCCTCTGCTCCCCAGTGAATTTGCTCCTTGACATGATGTATAATATATTCTCCGATGGAGGTTTTTCGCCACCATAGAGTAAATTGTTCACTTGCCTGGGATAGTTCTCTCTGGTCTGGAAAAAGCTGTGGTGTAGGGTATTTATAATACCTCAGGCCTCGGATAGATTCTGTGTTTGCAGTTGAAGGAAGATGGTTTGGTTCTTCATGAAAGGATATTGCCGTTGGATTAGAATTTGAAAGCGGTGTTGAACATGATGGTGTTAATTGTATTGGAGGTGAACTGCGGTCATAAGAGAAATCAGAAAATAAATCTGACCCTAAATGTTGTGATTGAGACATGATAAATGTATAGTACTGTAAAAGTAAGTATACTGCAAAGTATTAAGGATATAAAAGAGAGCTATAATATAGAAAGAAATAAAATCCTAACAATACTAAGATTATTATATTAATAAGAGAGTTCAGAAAGAGAAACTATACCGAGTTATCCTAGCTTATAGAGTCCTGTCTCTCTTTGCTTGTTTTAAGATATGATTATCCTCCTTCTCTAACTGATCTTCATCCCTACTAATTTCCTTCCGCTTGGTTGATATTATACCTCTTGGGTTCTTAAATAGTTTTGGATACGTTGTGGTAAGAAAACCAGGACATATATCTGCTCTTTTACTATATCTCTGTAATTGAGATATAGTAAAAGCCTCCAGATCTTCATTCCAATCATCTGGATATGCCTGCCATCCATATTTATTTAAAATTTCTGCCTTTTCTTTTAGAAGGATAACCGCGGCCTTGTATTGATCCTGGAGGAGAAATAAGGATCAGCGGTATTAGAACTAAAAGTTAGAATAATGTACGTACCAGGGATTGGATACCCGTTGTTGTAGAACTAGATAACCCAGGATTATGAGTTTCAAGTAATGCCTGTTTTAGTAGACGATAGTGTACTATTGCCCCAAATAGGTCTCCTTCTGAAATAATATATTGATGATTCGGAGGAGTATTCAGTCCTGGAAGTAGGCGTAACTGTTGGTTATGCTCGAAATTGGCGTGGCAAATGTTGAGCCCCCAACTTGAATAGCGGGATAAAGAGTCCCCCTAGGATCATCTAGATCAGCATATTTTCTAACCAAAGTTAGATTATATAGAAAATCCATATCACGAACTGCTTTAGCCAAATCATTTAGTGGCTCCATTGAGCCCCTTAATTGTGAAGGGAATGATACTACCACCAGAACTAAGACCTGATACCAATGTGATAGCTTGAACCGCTGACAGTATTCATTCATTTCAACACCTCCAGATATAAAGGTTTCTGATGGAAGAGATACCGGAAGCTTGAAACCAGATCAGCCTAATCTAACAAGAAAAGATTTTGTGGATACTGAGTTACTCACCAGATTTTCATAACAAGGGTCACACCATTGTGGATCAGACTTTACTTGATCCCATAATTTAGTAATGAAAACCTCTGCCTGTTCATGGTAGGCTGACTGTGGCAAGGTAGAACATTTATTATGGGTCTTCCATAATAAGTGTGTGAAGTAGTTTGCCCAGGAAAATTCCTTCAGCTCCTTACTTGCACGTTCCGGATAAACCCAGTCTGGTTGCACCCAACGAGTAATATGGTTCAGGATACTTATAACCTTTGATGAAATATTCCTCTCACTTATATACCATGAATGCCTAAACAAAACGTTTAAGTACTAAATCAATAGTTAAGCCATAACGGTAACATACCATGTAGGGATAATAGACGGCTTTATATTATAAAGCCTTTGCCATATATCTTGGTACTCAATATCTGAAAGACTTGAAAGAAAGCCTGGACGTCGGGAGAGTATAATACTTTCTCCAGTAATAGGCATACCTGAAGAGCCTAGTACAGGATAATCCTTCAAGGAAGTTATGAAGGCCCCAGGAAAGTTGGAGTTACTTTCCCCACAGCTATTATCACAAGACGTCGGGAAAAACAGGACTTGTAATTGACTATTCCAGTCTTCTGGCTTGAGTTCTAGTATCTTAACCCAGTCATCAGATACAATATCATTAATATGATGTTGGAAAATAGTATGGCCGAAGTCGAGAAATTTCTTAATCTCGCGAACCCATATCTAACCATGGTTAGTTAACCAGTTAAATAAATGTTATAGCAAAGGGGAGGAACTTACATGGTCCAGTTTAGAATTTACAATCCGTTCGAGAAGAGACCATGTAAAGAATTTCTTGCCATAGTCTGTTTCACATAAATCTAATGTAATATATCGGAAGGTATCATGCCGGATTACCGCTAATACACGTGCCGTGCTTGCCTTCTGAATATCCAGAGCATTGTGGAGCCACTTATTAAATGCCCTGGGTTTCAGCAATTCCTTCTGCTGATCAGGGGAGAGTCTGGTAAAATGACGCAGCAACCGACATGCTGTAGCACCCTCTGTCTCGAGAGATAACTGGGTTCCACCTCGTGCCATAGTTATACTGTAAAGCGAGTAATCTAACTATAGTTAGATTACTCTGTATATAGTACTGTTTAAGATATAGTTGATCAAGGAATGAGGTTGTGTATAGAGGAATAATAGGGAAAATAGAGAATCAGAATCAGAAATACCGATGAACAGTAATTATAGATTATTAATATCTAACCTAGTGTCATAGATTACATAAGTAGAACTAACCAATAAAGGCTGCGATTTGCAATAGTCTTAAGGTTACTAAACTGATAACAACTACAGTAAAAGGACTAAGGACATGTATGAAAATATATATCTGTATTCAAGCCAGCTTCACTTTGTATAGTATAAGAACCTACTACTTAATACTAGTCCGTGGTACCTCAACTACTGATCCTAAGTATATCTACTCTCTACTGTATGTATAGATAAACAATTTCAACTTGAATCTTGTGTTATTTCAACTATTTCCTATGTAGTATTGCATTCGCATCTTTCACTAAATCATAGAGTAGGCTGTTGGACAACGGAGCTGTAGAGTCAGTACCTGATACTGTTGCCTTACTCAAGACATTCTAACCATGGTTAGAATATTCAATTAATTAGGCATCTCCTGATCCGCTTGGTCCACATCCGCCGTTTCAGCACCCGCCGCGCCATCATCTCCAGGAGTCGGTTCTACTTCAAGATCTTCCATTTCATCCTCTGGCATCTGTAGCTTGTAATAGGCATATAAATCCTTCAATTCCAACCATTTCTGGGTACCTTGAGTCGCTCGAGTCTCGTCAGCCATGTTAACGTATTCCAGGCATTTTTGCTTGATTCGGTTAGTCGCTTGCAGATGCGTGTCGGCATCGATACGGTTTCCATCCAGTTGCCTGATGTCAACGGGTATCGGCATCTCGAGGATAGTGCGAACAGTCGTGAGTGTGGGGTCAGCTAACATCCTGTTAGTAACCCTGTAATTTCTAACCATGGTTAGAAACTTACGATCACCTCTCTTGCGTTTTCTAGTGCCGGATCTTTCAACCATCATGTTCATCCGCTGACGCCGGGCGCGTTTGAACTCATCAAGGTATTCTTCCTCTAATGTCTTGTACTTCAGAGGGCGCGCATCTTGAAAACCTGGTTTTTCTGGTCGAGTATCGACTGGTCGGGCAATATCTCTCCTAAGAGTGAATGATCCTAGGTCCTCATTGAAGTTATCACGGTCGAGGTTATACCCCACTTTCTGCAATGCCATGTCGAGTTCTACAAGCACTTCAGCCGCAGCTATGTATTCCTCCTGCCAATGAAATTAATAACTCAATCTAACCATGGTTAGAAAGAGAGTATGTAGATACTAACCATAGAAGCGATCAAATTTTTCGGACGAAGGGAATTCTTTCCAAGCGGTATGATATAGCCCCACTCAAGGGTCAGGAGCATTTTCCGCTTTAATTCACGGTAGTGGATCAAAGCGCCAAAAACATCCCCCTCGTCAGCAAATGCAGCACGGGTCAACGGGTTGTCAAGAGCTGGAGTCTTGAGCAACATCATGTTATCACGAAAATTAGTGTCAACAATGATATTTCCCCATGTTGGGGTTGGCAGGAGTTGGTCTTGCTATAATCCCATTAGTATTATTCTAACTATGGTTAGAAGCTTCACTTACAAGGGTTGTTTTATTGTTGAATTGAGCCATATCACCCCTGAGGCAGTCCGCTTTCTGGTGGGTCACCAGGTTGACGATATTGGCCCAACAAGTCTTGGTAAATCGTTGTAGATAGTCTTCATTTTTTCCCTCATCCAGTAAGTTTGTCGGTAATGTCTTGAGCTAGTATTTATTAGCTGAATATTTCTAACATTGGTTAGAAATATTTTACCTCTGTTTCGACCACGGTGTCTCTCCACATAGTCTCCTGTTTAACCTCCTTAAGAATTGTCAGGATGAACTGCCGGGCAATCTCTGTATCTGTATCCTCATTAAGCATGAGTCGCTTAACCTCTGTTGTAAAATGAAAGTATTGTAGTGCGTGATTCGCCCGCTCAGGAAACTTCCATGTTGGTTCTACCCATGTTAGAATATGCTTTAGTAGCTGGCAAGTTGGCTTGACTGGATGCTTCTCAAGTTGGGTCCAGTCCGACCTTCTCATTATTAGTATCAAGTAATATTTAACTTTGGTTAGAAAATCACCTACCAACTAGGACACTCCAAGTCACGGTTATCACGAAGTGCATGGAAGATCCTGACGTATTGCTTCTCATCCAACATATCCATGAAGTCAGGCCGACGATGTTCGAAATTAGCTCCACCAACGTGGACTGGTTTAGACAGTTTCGGCAGGGCCTTATTCGATCGATATTCAACCGGGAGGGCAAATGGGCGTTTATGCGGGGTTTTCCCGTCCCAATAATCAGATGTGTTCGGAAAAAATAGAAGACGTAAGTGAAAGTCGGGTCTTCCAGCAGGAAGGGAGAAGATCTTCATAAAATCATTCTTGTGCAGCAGGTTTTCCGATCCCCCAAGGATCTTCGACATGAAATGAAAGTACTTCTTGAATTCGGCGATCCAAATCTAACAATGGTTAGAATAATAATAAGAGAGTGTGCATGAAAACTCACGAAATCAAGTCGAGTTCCCAACATTCTAGTGATCAAGGCCCAATTAAATGTCGCCTCGCCATAGCGAGTCGACACGTAACGAAAACAACTATTCTTCCACGCATCATTACGGAGAATTGGCTTGATTCGAGGGGTGGTATCCGGGGTGATCCCAAATGTTTGATATAGCCAGCTGTCAAATTCGGTCTTGCTTGAAGTTAGTTTCTGCTGATCCTCGGCAGACAGGACATTCCATTTCGATATGACATAATATGCAGTATAACCCTCGGAGTTTTGAAGGCTGACGGGTTTACTATTCGCGCAGAGCGCGGCCAGTAAATTCGAATCCAGATCATCAATAGCATATAAGTCGATTGCCCAGCAATAGTCCTACCGATTGTTAGATGAATTTTGATTTTAACCATGGTTAGAAAATAACTACCTTGACTTCAGGCGCTTGAATTACGTTACCATACTGATCATTTGCCCCTTGCTGTGCAAGTTTCGCCTGTTCCTCTAATAACGTAAGAAGTGCCTCGACGCGATGTTGACCATTTCGGAGAACAGGTCGAACCGGCCCGGAATATCTAATAAACGATCCCTAGTTTTATTAGTCCAGTATCACCCAGAAAAAAACTAACCATGGTTAGAATCATACCTCGCTGCCTCTACTGACTTTGACTCTATTTTCCACATCCTCCAAAGTCACGCCATCTGCTATATATGACTGAAGAATGCTTGCGAACTCCTCCTTCCGAACAGTCACAGTAAGCCGTGTGCGATTAGAATATCGTTGGATTCCGTGTTGGAACGCGCTGACGAGTTGGCGAACTAGACGGTCAGAAATTGTTCGGTTCCGTCCTTGCTCAACTGACCACACCCAGTCAAGGCGGCGTATATCGATTATCAAGGTTCCCAGGAAGTGGTCCCCAAGTTTTTCCTGTGTTGTATCTTCAGTTGCAATAAGACCGGTTTGGGGCGCTCGCGATCTAGCCTTGGGAGAGGCAGTCTGCCTCCCGGCACTTTTTGGTGGCATTGGAATCTAACAATGGTTAGATTTAACTGGAAACTACTGATAAGTTCGTGAAAAGATTGCTGGATTTCAGAAATGGGGTTCAGAAACGAAAAACCCAGACACCTAGAAAGAAGAAATCAAAATTACCCTTGACAGGTGAGAGATGGTATCTTAACCCTTCTACATATTCACTACTATATTCACTGATGATAATAATAGAAAATCTAACTATTGTTAGATTTTCCCCTGTTCACGAACCACCTAACCGCCTGATCCTAGTAACCACTCGATCCTAGACTTGATATCTCCTATTCACAGACTACTTCACGAACCGCTTCACGAACCACTTAACCACCTGATCCTAGCCTCCGCTTGATCCTAGCAACCGCCCGATCCTGGCAACCGCTCGATCCTAGTTTTGATATCTCCTATTCACGAACCACTTCACGAACCGCTTCACGAACCACTTAACCACCTGATCCTAGCCTCCGCTTGATCCTAGTAACTACTTGAACCTAGCAATCATCTGATCCTAGCCTTAATATCTTCTATTTACAAACTATCTAACTGCCTGATCCTAGCCTCTGCCTAGTAACTATATAATTCTAGTAACTATCTAATCCTTAGAACTACTTAATTCTTATCCCTATTCTAGTACTAACTTAAAATAATATTATAGTATAAAAAATGGGTTGGGTCGGGTTTTCTAACCTATCCTAGTTAAATATTTAGTCTAGCTCTATTTAGTATAGTATCTTACTATAGTAGGTTAGTCCTGTTAATCTCCGGGTTTAATAGGTTAAACCCGCAGAACCCGCCCCAAACCTATTATGGGTTGGTTTAATATTATTAATACCCAAACCCGCTGCGGGTTGGGGTCCGCGAGGCCTTGACCCGCCCCAACCCAACCCGTATGCATGTCTAATAATGTTGAATTAAGCTAGGAGGTCTCTCGAACATAATATATAAAGAATACAGAAAAAATAATATCTTTATTATTAAATTAGTAGAAAGAAAAGCGTAGAAACTAGGTAAAATAATAGACTAAAAAAATAGTAATTAATAGTTTTTATACTTAGTAACTAGGTCTTTATAATCTTAGAGTCTATCAGGCTAATCTAACTACTAGTTATTATAAGGTCTGTATCCAGCCTAGCGTATAAGATATTATAAATATTAAATATAGTTTCAGCCTTTATATATATAGTATTTATTAATAATATATTTAACTTTATATTAATTAGAATTATTAGAGAAATATTTATCTTTAATAGTATTAGGTTTTATGAGTTAGTAGAGATAAGGATTACCAGAAAGCTTCTTATACTTTATAAGTTTAAGTTAAATAACAGAGAATATAGAGTATACTCTAGAGTTAGAAAGAAGTTTAATTTTATATACTAGATATCTAATATACTTAATAACTTTATACAGGCTATTAAATTATTTACTAAGCTTCTTACTTAAACAGCCGGGTAATTAGTAGCTATAGTATAAATATATATAGACTTAATCTTTAGGTTTAAATTTAATAAATAGATAGTCTTTATTATAAAAATACTTTATATAGATAGTAGTAAAGTTTAATACTTTTTTTATATTAAGATAGGAGATGAAGTTCTACTTAAATATTAACTTTAAAGATTACTAGGATTAATAAATATTAATTCCGAAGAGTAATTTATAAGGTATTTAACCAGTAGAAGCGCTAGATAATAAATTAATTATAGATATAATTTAAGATAACTAGTTAATCTAGTATAGGTATTTAGTATAACTATAGCAGAGTATAATCTTAATAATTTATATTATATACTTAGACTAGCTATTAGTTTATAGGTGAAATATAGTAGAGTAGTACTATTTAATACTTAAAGTAGAGATTATATCTTTCTAGAAAATAGATATAAAGTATATATTATAGTTAAAGATAAGTATTTATAGAATATTCTAGTTATAGTATTAGAAAAATTTAATAAGAATAAATTCTTATTATTCAGCAGTCTATTTTGCGTTGCCAGAAAGTAAACTAATATATTTAGTAAACCTATTAACTATAATAAGTAAAGTATTAAGTTCAGCTTAGGCACTATATCTAGAATAAATAGTAGATAAATAGGTAATAAAATCTATTATAATAATATTAAAAAATATTAATACAGGAACTATTAGCTAAAGACTTCTATATAACTTATATTAGTAAGGATTATTAGCACGATATACAGGATACTACTAGATATAGAGATATAAATAATATCTTTCTTAATATAGAGTAAATCCTTATATAGTATATAAGTATTATTTAAGGCCTTAATAACCGCGTTTATTATAGATTATTTTAAATAGTTCCTTATATATAGTTCTAGGTAAGAATAACTATTAGTCTTTAATAGTATTAGAGTTAATGATTTATTACTTTAATATATAGAGTAAACTGTCTTGCTCTAAGTAAAATAGCTTTATATTAAGGTCTTGATAGAGTATTTCTAGAATAAACTTAATATAAGAATTCTTAGTATATTCTTAAATAACATGCTGTTTAAAATTATAGCTAAGTTTAATTAATAAGCTGGTATAGCGAGCTTTAATATTAAGTAACTAATTAAGATTAATATCTTACTTAGTAGCAGTATTTATATATTTAACAGATAAGTAAAAAAGAGTATTAGTAATAATATTATCTTTTCTAGGTTTATAGAAGATCTTGAGGTGGAATTGCTGGATATATTAAAATACTTATACTAAATATAGATTTAGTTTTTCTAGAGATACGGTATCTATAGAGGAGGTATGCTTTATAATACTAGTAATTAAGATATAATTAGTATATATAATAACAGTATAATTTAAGACCTTAATAAGATATCTAGCTTTTTATAATATCTAAACTAAGTATAAGACTTCTAATTCAGTAGGCTAGTAGCAGGATTTAGCTGATATTAAATAGTAAGAAAGAAATAGGATTAGTTTAACTTATATTTATAGAGGTAGATATAAGGATTTATACTAATAGTTCTATTTAATATAGAAGAATATAACATCTATTAATTTATATAAAGTATTAAGGTCGAGATATAGTTTTTAATCGCGGTTAAAATAAATTAAAAATAAAGGCTTAGTAAATTAAGATTAAAGATATTTAAATACTTTCTTTTTAATCTAGATAAGCTTAATAAATTAAGTATATATAGTATATTCTTAATATATATAACTAGTATTAGAACTACTATATAGTAGTTCAGTTTTATATTTTTATAGAGATTTAACATATTTAGTATAGTTTTTAATATAGTAGTAGAATTAACTAGTCAAACCTAAATAAATCTCTAGATCCTGAAGAGTAGCGGGGAAAGTAAGATTATAAATAGTATAAATTTTATTTTTAGGGATAGTAAGGCCTAAAATATTAACTTATTATCTAAGAAGCTTTACAGAGGGGAAGCTAATATAGGCTTTTAATAATTTAAGCTTGATATTTATATCCTGTAGTTTTTAGAATACTAGTTTAAGGTGTATAAGATAATTATTAAGGGTTTCAGAGATAACTATAAGATTATTAATATAGATATAGTAGAATATACAGAATTCCTTTAGATTTAGATCTATTTAATATTAAATATAGGGGATAGAATTCATAAAACCTATAATAATAATATAAAATACTTCCTAGCTATAATATAGTATAATAGTAAGATAATTACAGTATTTATATTTAATAGGCTACTAATAAAAAAATTAATAGGTATTAATAACTATAATAAAGAAGTATCCTTAAATTATTTAAATAATTTTATCTTAAACAGGTATAGGGTATAGATTAGGTATAGATTCTTTATTTACTTTTTATAGATTAATAATAACGCGATCTTTCTTAGTAATTCTGTTATCTTTCTAGATAATAAATATAGGATATCCGGAAGGTATATAGCTATAAGTAATAGATATTTTATTTTAGGTATATAGGGGTTTAAAGATTTTATTAATTTTAGCGTGATCTTTAGGACTGATATAGTAGATTTAAGATTTCTAAAGATAATCTTTTTAATTATTCTTTAATAATATTTTTATCTACTAGTCTTTAGGAATATTAATTTATCTAATTATACTAGGAGTACTCTAGATATTAAAGTAACTAGTAAACTTCTTAAAACAGTAGATAGTATATAGATCTTTACTATAGATAATAATACTATTAAGTAGAACAGTAATATTATTATAGTTCTAAGTCTTAATAATTTCAGGCTTATTATTTATTTTAGGTTTTAGTAAGTCTTCGGTAATAATACAGTTTGTATAAATAAAGATATCTTCGATATATTAATAGTAAATAGAGATAGATTTTATATAGATAATAGATTACTTATCTAGCAGGTTATTATAGCTATAAGCTAGATCTTCAGTAATAGCAGATATACAGTATACAGTAATATATTTAGAATTAGATATAGAATCTAAGCAGACGTGTTAAGTAATAATTACAGGTTTATTTAAATTATTAATAGCTTTAATAAATAAAAAGTTATGATTCACGAGGTAAGCATAGACAGTGAATTAATTTAATTTTAATTTAGATATAGATAAATATTTTACAGGCTTAAAAATAAAGTCTTTTTCTTTAGATAAAGTAGTATAAAGCTTTATAGGGATTTATACTTTTAAATAAATAGATAATATAACCTGTTTTTAAGATATAACTATAGTATTCTTAACTCTGTAAGGTTAAGTAATATATATAATTAGAAAGAAGATATTTTGATAGGAGCTAATAAAAGTCTTAAAATACTTAAAATTAAAAATAAATTCTTTACAGGCAAGTACTTTAGTTCTAATAAGTAGCTTAAATTAGAGCTGGTTAATAATATATACTTAGATATTAATCTTTATATACTTTTTAGAGATACTAGGTATAGTACCTGGGATAAGTAGTAAGAATATAGTAACTTTACTTATCTTATTTTTTAATTTAATATCTTTTATAGTAATTAGTTTATTTATTTTATTAAATTAAATATTATATATTTCTTTAGCAAACTCAGAATTAATAATAGACTAAGAACAGCCGGTATTAAAGCAGGTATTATAATACTGCCCGACCAACACCCACCCAACCCCCAGGTCTTTAACAGCCCATTCCAACATCTCTCTATCGCCATAGATCCCCGCCAGCCTCATTATCTTGCTGTACTTCCTCGCAGCCTGACTAACAGCCCGTAATACGCCGCGGAAGATCTCGCTCCTAAAATCCCCAGAAATATCCAGCTTAATGCTTAGATCGTTGGAGCTAACCAGCAGGACATCCACGCCTGGGGTAGCAGCAATTGCATCTAGGATATCAGGCTCGACAGATATCTTTATCTCAACCATGAGGAACACTGTTAATGCCGTGGCGTTTCCTTCTGCGATGACAGTCGGGATAGGCGTCGGCAGGAGGTTAAATTACAGTAGCTGGCCGGTCATCGAGCGCGTGCCATTTGGGGGGTATTTAGATACACGGACGGCTGACCTTGCATCTTCTGTTCCTTTATTAGAGCGAGGGGACAGCTATAAGAAGCAGGGGACAAACCGGGACTATAGATATGCGGGAACACCACGCCCATTGCGCCGCCGTCCAGAACGCGCTGGACAAAACCATCACCGTACTGATATAGAACGCGGACTACAGGTGTGATTCCGGCAAGCAGCGTGGTTACGCACAGCTAGCTGGCCTTATTAAGGATGAGGGTGGAGTGCTCGAGGTCGATGAAGAGCGAGTCGAACCCGGCATTTTTGGCCAGCTGCACGACAGTGGGCGAGGGAACGAGGCGAATTCCAAAGGCCTATTAAGGATATTATCATTAGCCGTGTAGTCAATAGAGGGAGGAGTATGCTGGTTTACACGACAGAGGGCTTGCTGGTCTGCTCGACAGAGCACATTATTCGGATAGAGAGCCATTGGGGTGGCATTCCTTGCCAGACATGTCAAGGTGGCATATATAAATAATATAATATACATTGTTCATTGAGTGGTCTGCAGAGCGTCATAAATGATGTGGCGTAGCGGCGTCGGACCCGAAGCCGAAGAGGATCATCTCCTCTCCAACTCTCACAAAACTCCTTTCACACAAGTCCTTTGAAGCAGATACAGAGAGAGGATGCCGCCACAGCTCCGCCCCATCGCCTGCGAGCGATGCAGCCGCCGCAAACAGCGCTGCAACTGGGTCCTGCCTGCCTGTTCCAACTGCCGCAGCGCCGCCAGCGAATGCAGGGAAGCCCTAAAAGAGCGGATGCTGGTCCGAGTCGCTGACCATAGTATCTAATAGAAGAGATATATACGACTACTCGAGGAGCGCGTCATGCATCTGCAGCAAGAGGCGCGCGCACGGAATCTCCTCCAGGACGATGGCCCAGTCGGTTCGTCGGTGGGACCAGAGGACGGGGACATGGGCACGTCGCCGTCGCCAGCCCCAGACGAGACGGACCTGTTGGCAGGAGTATTGGATTCCGCCGTCTTGGTGAGGTCCAGTTTTAATGTTGGATCTTGGATGAACTAGACTAGACTTATTTCAAGCTTTCAAGCTCTTTTCGCACTTTTAATCCCTTATCTAGTCTTAGACGCCGTGTTCGCGTCCTCTCGCGGCGAATATGGGGGTGGAGGGCCGATCTCATCTGCTGCTGTGGCACTTCTCGTTACGACAGCCTCTTCGCGCGGAGCATGAGCACTATCATACTCTGGGGTGTCTGATTGATCTACGGCTCTCCTCTCCTCTTTCCCTTTAGCAGCCCTTCTCCTGCGTCGCCTGAGACATATTACAAGCAGAGCTAGTATCAACACCGCGACTGGAACGACGACCCCGATTGCGATTTTCCCACCTAACGACAGGCCCGACGAGTTGCCGTGCACTGATGAACAGATGATGGAGTGCTGGCCTCCTTCTGGGATCTGGGCAGTTTCGCTGATTTCCTCGATGAAGCGGTCGCAGTTGAAGTTCGTGGTTGAGGCCACGGTGATGTGGGTGAAGCGGGTGAGATTTGGGAGCGAGATGCTGGGATTGCTGTTAGCAGATGATCCAAGGTAACGGTTGGGTAACGGTCTGCGTACTGCTCGATGGCCCCGAGAAGCTCGATGGTAGAAGCTGTGCGGAGAGGGAGAGAGAGGGAGAGGGGGCTGGTGCTATCGATGTGGATGGCTGCTGTGGTGTTTGTAAGAGAAGGGAGGTTAAGGCTGTACCGGGTCCACGTTAGCTCAATCTGGGAGACACAGTAGGTGCTGGGAGAGAACAACATATCCACTGGGCCATGAACATAGAACTGCGTGTCCACATATTCAAGCATGGGGAAGTCCAGGACAAATGGAACCTGGGGGACTTGATTCCACCTCCCCGCGAGATGAAGCCGCAACCCGGCCTCTGTCGAGATGGATCCTTTTGCATGTTTTGGAGACCCGGCAGACACGAGCTTGGGTAGGGAGATGCTGGGACTGGTAAGCATTTATCTCATCATGGGATGGAGCAGACATGCCTCGTGAGATTGCCTCCTAATTTGAGAAACCCAACCGACTGTAAAGATGGAAGTGCGACTGCAAGGCCGTCCGCCAATCCTGCGAAAGCGTTATCTAGATCAAAGTCATCGGCAACCGACTGTAGCGAGTTCATATGCAGCCTAGTGTCATTCATATCAGTTGTGTCCCCTGTTATGTATCTTAACGTGCGTACTGAAGCAAGTGTTCTTCGATAGCGATAGACCCAGCATGTTCCAGCACCGGAAACTCAGCAGTCGCATCCCTCGTCGTCCCCCTAAAAGATATACGCTCCGACACGTTCCGCAAACGAGGAAATGAGATTCGGTCTAAGCCGCCCACCATTATATCGGCAAAGTCCAGCGCGTTCGCGCTCTCAAGATCAGGCGCACTGACGGAGGTAATCTCACCCCAAGTCCGCTTGAGCTGCAGCGTGCCATTCAGGGTGACGAGGTTGGGGAGAATAATGGGCCCCGAGTCCGGGTCAATACCGATTGTGCCATTGATCTTGCCAGTCGGGCAGCTTTGGTAGTCTCCGCGAGATGTCGGGGGGTACCAGAACCAGCCGGAGCACAGGTCGTCCACTGCTTGCGCGGCGCCTGCTACCCAGAATCAGTTTCATAGGGCAGACAGGATAAGAATACTCCGTAGGGAAGGGAACATAACATACAGGTCGACAGACCTCCAAGGGCGATCGCGACAGAAAGCCAAGAAATACGTGGAGTCATCGCTGCGAGCCTCATGTGCGGAAGTGGCGTGAAGTTTGCAAACCATTTCTGTATTATGTATAGGGCGGCGGCGGTCTTTTTATAATTCAATTTCAGGTTGTTTTCCCGACTCGCTTCGACCAAGGCGTCTCGTATTCAGAAATGGATCATTGGTGGATATCAAATACCCAGAGTTTTAGTTGGAATGGGGCAACAGCCACTCAACCAGCCTTGTGCCAAGTGCACTGGCCAAGGCGCGGACTGAGACACTCATCTCGCTCGAACTGTTTCCCTCTTCTTTTCTAGCGGGTTGAGAAAAGCTGTTGGCTTGCTCTCATTCAGCTGCATAGGGCTGATGAAAGCATCTGACTTGGCATGTTGACGGATCCGCCTGTTTTTGACTCTCACGCCATCGAGAAAAGCCGGCGACTAGAAGGGCACAGAAAACGGCGAACGGGAAAGTACACCTTATCTCAGATTATATAGAGATATAACGAAGGTACTTTTACTTAATATATTTTATAATATCTCTATAACTAGAGAATTTTTATATTTATTTTATAATATCTAAATCTAGCTAATTAAAATAAATAAAGTAGAATAGAGATCTTTTTATATTTTTCTAGAATATCTTATTCTTTATTACAGACTGAATCGCGGTAACTAGCCTTTAATTTATAAAGGAAGAAGATAGGAGAAATTATATCTCTTTTTTAATACTATAATCTAGTCTAGTAGTAGCAGACTCTATAGAAGAATATTTATTATATAAAAGATAGTATATATTATCTTCTTTAAAAAGAATATAAATAGCTATAGTATTAATTACTTCTATCTATCTAGCTACTTTCTTCTTAAGTATTAGGTAGGGTAGAGTAAGGAGGCTCTTAATTAATTATTTCTAAAATAGTAGTGTAATTTCTGAATACTTAAAAGAATTTTCTTTCTCAGCTAGGTTAAATCTAGATAGCTGATATCTAATTTCTAGTATTAATTACTTATAGTTATACTTTACTTAACTTTAAGTAAGTAATAAGTTCTATATTTATTATCTAGTACTAGTAATCTTCTGGTTCAGCTTCTTATATATTTTATATTACTTTATTTTATAGTAGTTTAATAATAGGTATTCTATTTAATAACTTAGTATATTATAGTAGTAAACTAGGTTAATAATTTCTAGGTCTTAATTAACTAAGGATAATTATATAGTAGTTAATTCCTAAAAATAGTTTAGATTAATGAACTGGCTTATCTAGTATACAGCATATATAATATTATTCTTAGGATTAAGACTATAAATAATAGTAGGGAGGTTTTTATTTATTCTTCTGCTGAGATAATAGTATAAAAAGATATAGATATTAGTATAATATATAATAAGATTATATATTAAATTATTAATAGATCCTAAGGCGTGTTAATTAGTATAAATTAAAGCCTAATATACTGGAGTAGCCTACTACTACTATTTAATACTATCCCGGTTCTGTATTATAAGCTATATAAATATATAATTTATAGAAAACTAGTAATTACTCCTATCTTCTTAATCTAAGATTTAATTATTATATAAGAAAACAGCTTATTAAGTAATATAATAATACCTTATAGAGTCTATTCTAATATTCAGAATATAGAGATATTATTTAATACTATATTAATTTATAATAGAAGCTTATTATATCTATTATAGATCTAAAGCTATAGAATCTAGCTTACGGAAATAAGTACCTCCTCGCCTTTAAGTTTTAACACAGTTAAAGAAATGATCTGCGAAAATTAAGTCTAAAAAAATATAAAAACTAAGAATAAAAGAAGAATTAAAAATAATTTTAGATAAAATATATATATTACTAAAAGACTAGTTAGATATAAAGATAGAATAGCTATTATAAAATTATATATTCTTTATACTAAGCTATTCTTTAAAAAATTTAAAAGTAAACTTAATAATAATATAATAAGGGCTACCTTAAGGATTATATAGTAAGCTAATTAAAATATATTAATACTATAGATTTAGAATAGCCTGAGAATAATTATTTATTAAGCTAGTAAGCTGTAGAAAGAGTACTAGTTTAATACAGTAATAATTATAGCTTAACTTTTTTTTATTATACTAACTATAGTCTCTACTATCTTAATTAAGTTCTTAATATTTATTAGAGGCTTATCACGTCTTTTAATAAATAATTTATACTTTTTAGCTAGTTACTAAATTATCTAGTTATTATAGAATATTAGTTCTATATCTTATATAAGATAATAAAGAATTATCTATTGGATGACTCAGTAATACTGTATAAAAATTATACAGTATAAAAATCTATGAATCATTATAAGGTCTGGATACCTCTATCTGACAAATTCACTAAAAGTCATTGATATCATGAAAAGAACTAGATTAATCTATCTTATAAATCAATTAATATTGATTTATAATTTAGAAAGATCTAGGAGGAAGATAATAAGCTATAAATATAGCTTTAATCTCCTGGTTAATTAAAAAGGAACTTAAGTCATTCTTTTATCTCTGATCTATATCTATTATTCTTATTCTTTTCTTATCTTATTACTGAATAATAATATTAATATAAGCCCTCTGACTATCAGTCATGTGACTTATATGACCATCCATCCTATAAGTTCAACATTATCTGTATTTTAGTCCTATATATCTGAGCGGGGGATTATTTAAATATATATAATATATCTAGCAGTTTATTTATTTTATAATCTTATTTAAATTTTCTCTTTTATATACTAGGTGAAATATTTTCTAAAAAGTATTAAGTAAGCTTTTATATCTTATATTTAGAAGTTATCTCCTATTCTTTCTATACTATAGATTAAGGACCTAGTCTAGAAAAATATATATAATTAAAATTAACAGGCGTGTGAATTCCTCTAGAGAGTCTCTTTACAGAAAGATATAAAATCTACAGAGATCCTATTAAATAGATTAGTATAATAAATTAGAGAATAAGCTATATTATAACTACTTTTTTTTTTTATTTAATTAAGCAGGATTATAATCTTCTTATTATAGTTCTTCTTAGTATATTCTATCTTATTAAAGTTCTTAAGCTGCTGGAGATAGTATTCTAGTAGATATTTATTATCTATAAATAGAAATACTATATTATTAATATTATAGTCTTATAAGCTCTTATCTTTAGGCTTTATTAGATCTATATTATATTAACTGCCTTCAGTACTTTTATACTTAGAGTTATTAGTATCAGATAATAGATTAAGAATATAACAGTAGTAAGCTATAATATAAAGATATAATATAGTCTATAGTAGAAGACTTTTAATATAAAATTCTCTTAGCTAAGTTTATTATAGCACTTAACGTCCCGCCGAGGATTAGGGATTCAAAGCCGGAGTTAAGAGAAAGTAAATAAATATAGGATATTATAGGACTGAGGCACTATACTGGATATTATTTATAAGGGGTCCTGCATTATTTTTAGTATTAGCTGGCCTCCAGGCAGTATATCTGGAGGTATACTCCGTTGCGGATAAATAAGATTAGATAGATCATTAATTAGTGCTTGGTAGTGCGTGGATATAAGTACACCGGGGAGTAGCAGAAGACATAGCAGATAAACGGCCAAAAACAGCATCAACTGCGGCTGTTTTGGGTTGCCCATCTGCCGTCTTCTAGTTTAAAGTAGTATATAAAAGCTAGTGATAGCTTACTTCTATCCATGTAAATATAAGTAATTATAGTAATCTATTCCTAATTATTATTTTAAAAATATTACTTAAGGCTATTTCTTTTATATCTCTGCTTAGAGAAGATCTTCTTATCCTTAGTAAGAATTCTAATTAAGAAGTCTTTTTTATCTATATTATAGATATCTTCTGTCTATATATTATATTAATAAAGCTTCTGTATTAAAAGCTTAAAAGATAGTATATATTTATAGGTAGAATCAGCCTGTATATATACTGCGTCTATACTAGTAGTATAATAGTATATAAAATCTTTATTATATTATTTTAAAAAGTATCCAGGCCAGTATTTTCCAGGCCGTTTTCTAATAATATTAGCGGCAAAATTTCTTAATATTATATATAATAGAAATAAGCCTTCCATACCGAGATTATTAATATAGATAATAAGATCTTTTATCTGGTAGTTATTAAGAACTTATTAATTTTTATATTAGGCTTTTTTTAACTGCTGGATACCGCAGTAGTATTTTAAGAGGGTTAGCTAGTTAACTCTATACTTTTACGTAATATTAGTATAATTAATTAATTTATTAAGCTTTAAGGATTCTAATTCTGTAATTACTTCTTTAATTGGAGTCATATTAAATAAGTTATGATAGTTTAAAACTACGTAAATTATCAGTTAAAATAAAAAAATCGGGCGCCAGGTGGGACCGGGCGTCAGGTGATCAGCGACGGTATTGTCAGATTATGGAGTGGACGATCTCCAATTATGTAGTGGAGCTCCACATCGTGTCCCTGCAGTCCACTACAGACCTTGGCCTTAGCCAGATATTTCAGTTGATAGTATTCCAAACCCTGTACCAGCATACATCACCCACAGACAATATGGCCTCGAACATTGGATGGGTACGTATCCCACTACATTCTGATGGAAACATGGATTAACAAACCAGCTTGGACTCGGATCCATGGGCCTACACATGGCGCTCAACCTGCAGAAGCATCTCCAGGCAAACAGCCTCCCTCCCCTCCACTACAGCAACCGGAGTATGTCAAAGGGAGAGGCACTCCAAGATGCCGGCGCTCTCCCAGAGACCGATTTCGAAAGCCTGGTCAAAGCATCCGATATCATTTTCACCATGGTACAGCACACCACCTCGCATGCGACCAACTACTGACAGAATCATAGATCTCCGACGACACCGTCTTAGTCTCCCTTGTCACCGGAGCCCTAACCACCAACACCTCCCTGGCTGGTAAAATCTTCATCGACACCTCCACCATCCACCCAGATACAGCCGCGTCCACAGCGCAACGCCTCGCTGAACGGGGCGCATCATTCATAGCAGCCCCCGTGTTCGGCGCCAGCCCTGTTGCAGCAGCAGGGAAGCTCATCTTCGCGATTGCCGGGCCCGCCGCCGCGATCGAGAGAGTAAAGCCGCTTATCCAAGATGTGATGGGCCGCAGTATTATACACCTCGGTGAAGACGTGCGTCGGTCTAGTTCGCTGAAGATATGCGGGTAAGCAAGTCTACTAGGTGTACCCCATCCAACCTCTGACCCGTCTTTGTTTATGCAGAAACATCCTCGTCATAAGCTTCATGGAAGTAATCTCCGAAGCGCACATCATCGCCGAGAAGACAGGCCTCGGTATGGCCCTGCTCGAAGAGTTTATAGGGAACATGTTCGGCCCCGTGCTGCAGGGTTATTCCACGCGGATAACGAGCGGCTCGTATGCGCCGCCCCCGGAGCAAGGGCCTGGGTTTGCGGCTGCGCTGGCGTGTAAGGATATGCGGCATGCGCTGGCCATTGCGGACGCGCATGGGGCGAGCTTGCCGACGGTGGAAATTGCTTTGGGGAGGTTGAGTGCGGCGAGGGAGTATGCGGGGGAGTGTTTGGATAGTGCGGCGGTTCATGGGACTGCGCGGAGGAAGGCGGGCTTGGGGTTTTGGAATGAGGGTTGTACTTGGAAACAGGAGTAGATATTGGAATAGAGTATACTGAGCGAATCCGATGGAAATTCCAACAGCTGAAGAAGCCTCGGTGAAGTCCTCGTAAATCCAGGGACTCTGAATCACCCCGACAAGTAAGAAATGGACGTCGAGTGGAGGGAAACTTAGGCCTGGTGGACGGATGGTGGAGCTCCACTGGGCAGGGAAAGGCGTCATGTCTGCCAAATGGATAAGGTAGAAAAGACGCCGAGTTCCTGAAATCTACAGCCAAGCAGTAAATTTCGTTTAGAATTGTTCATAGAACTGCAACATGGGGTCTCTCGGTATCAGCCAAACGGTGTCCACCGGGAACTACGAGATCATCGAACAGCCCAGCCGCATCGCGAGGAAGATCCGAGTTATTGTCATCGGCTGCGGTGCCAGCGCCATCAACTTCGCGCACGATGTCGATAACAGCGGCCTGGATCTGGACTTGGTCTGCTACGACAAGAATCCCTCGATCGGGGGCACTTGGTATGAGAACAAGTATCCGGGGTGTGGATGTGATATCCCGTCGGTGAATTACCAGTATTCTTGGGCCCCGTCTACGCACTGGTCCTCGTTGTATGTTTCTTGTATTTCTATGTCTATTGATGGTGTGATCTGATGGTTTGGCAGCTATTCCAGTGCGCCTGAGATTTTGCATTACTTTAAATCTGTTGCGCAGGACTATGGCCTGATGAAGTACATGCGGCTTAACTCCAAGGTGGTCAGTGCCAGATGGGACGAAGATGAACAGCAGTGGAATCTCCAAATTCAGAAAATGGAAGGGTCAAAGGAGGTTTTCGAGGACAAGGCGCATGTCCTGGTCAATGGAAGCGGTGTTCTCAAGTGAGTGTCTGCCTGTCTACTTTGAAGCCTGCTAAGATGGTCTCAGTAAATGGAAATGGCCTGCAATCCCCAACCGAGAACGCTTCAAGGGCCAAATGCTGCACAGTGCAAGCTGGGATGACAGCATTCAGCTTCAAGGAAAGCGAGTGGGTGTCATTGGGTCAGGGTCCTCTGCTGTCCAGATTGTTCCCAATATCCAGCCTGGTTTGTTATTCACCTTGTTCATACAGAGTGGAGACTGATTCTTTCAGTTGTTTCTTCGTTGAAATGCTTCATTCGCAGCCAATCCTGGGTTACTGCCAGCTTCGGGCAGCGCTTTGCAGGGAAAGGAGGAACAAACTTCAAATGTGAGCGCCAGCTGCCTGCATGCATACATTATGTCAATCTAACAGGACCAGACAGCGAGAAACAGAAGGAAATCCTCCGGTCAGATCCAGACCGGTACCTAGCATACCGAAAGAAGATCGAGTCCGAGCTGAACTCGCGGTTCCGCTTCATCCTCAATGGATCTGCAGAGCAGGCAGATGCAAGAGCAGTCAGTTACCCTCTCATCACATCCTTCAGTCTCTAAAGATCATCACAGGCAGCCGAGCGAGACATGCGCAGACGACTAGCCAAGAAACCCGAACTGGCCGATCTGATCGTGCCCACCAACTTCGCCGTCGGCTGTCGTCGCCCAACACCCGGGGCTGGATACCTCGAGGCGCTGTGCGAGGACAACGTCAGCGTCGTGTCGTCCAGCATCCAAGAGTTTACCCCGAAGGGTATCCGGACCGCCGATGGCGTAGAGCATGATTTCGATGTTATCGTGTGTGCCACGGGCTTCGATGTAAGCTGGAAGCCCGCATATCCCACCATCGGGCGAGACTCGCGCAGTCTGAGCAAGGAATGGGCGGACGGCCCGAATACGTATCTGTCCATTGCGGTGCCTCATTTTCCCAATTACCTGAGTAGGTTTTCGTCCGTTCTCGTCTAATCGTGGAGATGGCAGGGAACTCCGCTAATATTGTCAAATGCAGTCTTCAACGGCCCATACGGTCCATACGGCCACGGGAGCTTCCTGCCCATAGCTGAAACGGTGTCCAAGCATTTCCTACAAATGCTCACCAAGATGTCTGAAGAGGGAGTCACATCATTTGACGTGAAGCCCGAGGCCGTGGCAGACTTTGTGCAGCACCGACGGCAATTCCTGCCCCGGACGGCGTGGTCCTCCCCCTGTCGTTCGTGGTTTAAGCAGGGCACCGTCGACGGCGAGATCATGATGTGGCCCGGTTCGAGGATCCATTTCTTTGAAAGCATGAAGGCGCCCCGGTGGGAGGATTATAGTCTGACCTATACGACTGCCAATCGGTTTGGGTATTTGGGCAATGGGTTTGCGGCGAGGGAGTTCGATGGCAGTGATTTGACTTGGTATTTGGGGTTGATGGGGGGTGAGGATGTCCAGCCGGAGCTGCCGGACGAGGACTTTGCAGATTTTATGGTCTCGTAGGCGCAGGTATTTATTTCATTCGCTTTGGTAGTGGTATAGTCAGTATAGCTAGAGATCAACATGGCCAGATGCAATTCAAATACCACATAACAACCAGCACCACTTTACCCCGGAGAAGCGGCCGACTCCGCCAGATCGATGACTGAACTTAGCACGAACAGCCCCGCAGGAAAAGACAGAAGTAGCGTAATAGCGGACTTCTTAATTATTGTCGCTGTGAGTGACTTGTTCTGAATGCGACCAGAAGTCAGCACAAGCCCTGAAGAACCGTTAGAACGGACCAACCTGCACCCCATACTAAATAATAAATTCCCAACAGTAGCGGGCTCTGACCCTGAACAATCACCGCAGAAGAGAACATAACAGGCTGTTCGATATGAGTGCCCCGCAGTGGCTGTGGTGGTGGGGAAAGTCCGTCCACCAGGGGCAGACTATCGGTATAGGGCTGTTTCAGGCCAGCAGCAAACTTAATATGGAACAGTCTTGTTCTCGAATAGATTCAGTTTCGAGACATTCCCATGTCTTCCCATAAAGCCGGTTGTTTCCTGCTGAAATATGTCGTCTTCATTATTCACTTCTCAACCAACCCTGACACAATGAAGCTCTTCGCCAGCCTCCTCCTCCCAACCCTGGGACTGTCCGCCTCACTTAACAAACGCCAGGACACCTGGGGCGGCAGTGTCTCCCTCGGACCCAGCAAATCAACCATAACCAACGCCGTGACAACTCTCATCCCTGGCCCAGCGCCCGAGACCCAAAACGGCGTCCTCTTCCTCTGGCCCGGCATGAGCAACGGCACCGGCGACCTCATCCAGGCGACCCTGGAAAGCTGGGAGAGCAACGACTGGTGCGGTGCGAAGGCCACCGAGTGGTGCGTTCGCGCCAGTGTATTCGGCAGCTTTGGGCAGCTGGACGGTGAACCTGGTGTGGCTGCTGGCGATGACCAGGTCAAGATCGAGTATACGCTGCAGGACGATAATGATACGTGGAAGCAGTGAGTGATTACCAGTACCTGCGGGGTTTAAGGCTTGCTAACAGTACAGGACTGTGACGAATGCGCAAACCGGCGATGTCCTTTCGACGTTCTCTCATGCCTCTGGGCCTTACATGACTGGGTATGCCTCTCCTAAACATACGGAGATAGATGCTAATAAAGTAGATACGGGACCGGAACCGAATGCAACGAAGGCTGCACCGGTACCTCCTCCGATCAGAAGTACATCAACACCAAGATCACCCTCGCCGAGGCCGACACCACCTTTGGAGACACCATTTCCTCCGCCGGTGGTGGCACGTACGAGGGGTTGTCATCGAGCGAGGGCGGAAAGGTGTGGAGGATTGAGAGTATCACTCTGCCTGCCATGGTTTGATCATTACATATCCACTGTCACGGTTATTGCTATTAGTGAACGTGATATATTCAGTACTGTGTACCTGTTGAGTAGGAATCATTGCAACGTAAATAAGTAAAAATAACTACGCCCATCGGTCTCGCAATACCCTGACCTCCACCGGTTTCTTGTTTATCGCGACGACGTTGTCCACCCACTCCATGCTCTCCTCGTCTGTCTCGAATAGTTCCATATCAAACCGGCTGAACAGGTGCGCGATTGTGAGTGAGAGCTCCTGGTACGCGAGTCTGTACTTGTTAGCCATATCCTTGCATCATGGAAAGAGATACGCACGGGCTTCCGACACACTGTCTCGACCCTTTGCTAAAGGCGACCATCCACCGATCAAGAGCTTTCCCCTTCTCACCGAGCCATCGCTCCGGTTTGAATTTCTCCGGCGAGTCGAAGAGGTCGGGATTGTCGTGGATGGCGCGGTGCGTAATCGAAACAATAGTCTACAAATTAGTATATACAGTATCACTAGGGCAACTGACTTACTCCTGCAGGCAGAAAGTGGCCCTGCACTGTAACCCCAGGCTCAGGGACAATCCGGGGCGTCATGCCTGGCACGGGCGTAGAAAGTCGCAGTGTCTCTCTAACTACTGCCAGCTATTCAATCATTAGCGAAGTCAAGTCTCTAGACGATCATGGACAAAGTACCAGATAAGGCAATTTGCGAATTTCCTCCCAGCGACATTCGCGGATATCCGACTCCACGGCATCAAGTTCCTGGCGCAAAGTAATCAGAGTCGCAGGGTTAGTGAGAAGATAGTAAGTCGCAGTGGTAAGCGAGTAGCCCGAGGTATCGCTGCCAGCCAGGATAAAGAGCGCGGCCTCGTCGATGAGTTCCTTTGGTGTTCTGGCTTTGTATCCGCGCTCCTCGCTGGGAGTTAACATGGCGTCGAAGATGGTTGTTATACCGTCTGGGGTCGTGTATTTGCCCTGCTTGCGGCGTTCTTGGACGCCTTTGACCCAGGCCATACATTGCTGTCTTTGTTAGTCGGGCTTGCTTGACAGGGATAGAGTACGGCAGCTTACTTGTCTAAACTGTGCATAGCCAGAAAGCTTTGAAGAGGACAGAGAGGCTGGAAGTCGGGGCGCGATGTCGTTGATGATCGGGAAGTGTTTTGCTGAAGGCGTCAGTATCTATAGCTGACCAGACAAAGATGTCATACCAAGCCACATTCCATGCGTGATCTGGTCCATGCTCGTCATAAGAGGGTGATCCAGCTCATAGTCCTTGACAAACACATCGGGCTGTCCGAAGAGAGTCACATAGATGATGTCGACCTGCTCATTAGCGACATCCGCAGGATCAAGACAAATGCACCCACCGAAAAACATTTAAACATCCGCTGGATATCCATCGGCTCGCCAGAGTCAAGTTTCTGCTTGAGCTTCGTCGCAGCCTGTTGAATAACGTGGAAGATCCTGGGGGTGCAGAGCTCGATCGCGGCGGGCGAGAACAACGGCGCAATGGTGTTTCGGTATATGCGATGGCGCTTCGCGTCCATGATGGCAATCAGAGCTTCAGGGTAGATCAGGGCTTTGTAGAAATGAGGCGATTTGCCGTAGTCTGTTCCGGCGCGATAGATTCTTCTTGAATCAGTAGAGGTTGTTGTATCCGGCACGGAGGACTCACACATGGTAGAAGTCGGGGTCGTTGACGTGGACGTGATTCGGTGAGATGCGGATGACAGCAGTTTCTGAATCGTTAGTCGTTAATAAATAATAATGAATACTGAAGCATACGGTATTTCTCATGCAGCCCTGGCAGGCGTTTCACCAGGGTCCCATTGTCGACGACATCGAAATAAAACTCCCACCACCCCGTGAGTCTAGCGAGTAGAGGACCAGGAATTTTACGCAGAGGGTGGAAATACAGTCGTTTACAGGATATCCACAGACCCGAGAATACTAGGAAAAGGAGTAGTGCATAGCCCAGATGGGCTGGGTTGTCTGGCAGCGACAGCGACAACATGGTCAATCTGTGTTCGCAGTTCAGTGACACGATCTTGTATTTACAAACCCGATCGGCGCGGGGATTCCAGGTTAAAAAGAGCCTGGCCAGAGACGATCGGCGCGTGGGGACGACAGGGGATATCGACATCGGCTGAGCTGGTCGGCCCACTGCGATTCCGCGTGTCGAGGACCCAAGCCGTTAAATATTGATCAGGGCGCAAGGAGATACCATGCGGCATGCAACTTGCAGCTGGAAGAGTTCTGACGCAAGGGGTCTATCGGGGACGTGCTGTTGCAACCGTTCTTGGATGAGCAGGACAGCTATTCAGATATTATGAAGTGCTATCTTGTTCCTGTGTCAGCTTGACGTATTCCGACTGTTCAATGAACCATGGAAATGGACCATGGAATCAGGGCGTTCATGGAAAGACAGACAGGCCAGTGCCAGTGGCCAGAGACAGGATGACCAACAGACCCCTCCTCCTTTGATGCAACTGCCCCTCCTTTCTTTGATGGAATTCCTCATTTGCTCGTCTTCTTTGATGAATTCTTGGGTCCCCCGCTGATCGTCCATCCAGCAAGCAACATTCATTGTTCTCCAGTCATCCAGTGGTCTGCCCCACGCCCAATCTCCGACGGTCGACTGCCGATTCCGAACCGCAATCCGGGAACCAGTCCATTTCCAACTCCAGGGACAGCTAGCGTTGCAGAGGGTTTGATTTGTATTGGTAAGCGAGGGCGCAGTGGCCTCCAAACGGTGGAGAATGAGATACGAGCGTTGGCCTCTGCGCTTCCACGTTGCGCACGCTCCACCTTGCATAATCGCCTGCCATAAATTGGGAAGATATAGCCATCCCGTCTGTCAAACATGGTTATAAACGTTACAGTACAATAAAAGGCACATTTGTGGAGGTTGAATACATATCAAAATCTGACGCCATACGAACCATCCCGCAAGCAGTGATTGCACAATCTGGGTGAGTTCAGATCTCGTAAAACCGTTGGACGATTCCTTGGTGTAGATAGTGGAGCCGACGTTGCGGGACGTTTACTGGTGACCATGGCTCCATCTGTGGGCCTATGGATTGTTATGGAAGCAGCGAATATGATCTGAAGACGCTACTGCTGACATTGATCTTACTTATTCTCCTTATAAAGGATCCCACCGCCGACTCTATCAGAGGTATCTGTAAAATCCGTGGTAGCGCCTGAAACTCGCGAAGGACATCCTGTCATCGCATTGCGCACTGTCAAAGTCAATAAGCACTGCGTTCAAGTTGCGGAGGACAAAACTCAATCTATTGATGTCACCATGGATAATGCCCAACTGGTGCAGTCGGCGCAGCTCATGGCAGACATCAAGATCTCTTGACTTTAGAGTCTAGATTGAACAGTGAGATGTTTGATATTTCGACCGACCTGGAGCCGGAAAAAGCTTCATAATTTCTGCTTGGAGTTCCACCCTGGGCTTGTTCGTCATTCGATTGTACCAAATGATCGTACAGATACAGGCTGGCTGCGCGGCTAAGCAGGTACTTCAAGGAAGGACGAGAGCTAAGCAAGGGTTATCGCAGCAGATACGGCGCTTAAACATATAGTTAATCCCGGGGTATATGAGCTGCGCGCTAAGGGCGAGATGCTGTTGGTTATGACATAAAATCTAAAAACACCAGTCCGTATAGATAAATTTCACATGCTATGTTCCAGCCTAGTAAGCTCCGCAAATATCTCCAGAACCTCATCACCAAGGCCCATCGTGGTGTAAGCAAGCGGCCGGCACGCCCTGGCAGAACCGTAGCCAAAATAATGAGCAATAACAGCCTTCACTCCCGCAGCCCCAACCTTGGTCAATGCGCTGTTAGCATGTGCAAGTTTCGCCTGAAGTGCCTTCGCCCCTTGTAAGTCGCCCGCACGGTACAAACTGAGGAGTCGAACATGCACCTTGGGCGCGATATTAGCTAACATGGATATAACGCCCTGGATGCCAAACAGGGATGTATCAAAAAAGTCGGATTTCCCACCAAGTGCAGCGGACGAGAGTGGCCACAGCGTTGCGGAGATCCGGGTGAGTCTACCAGTACTGGTACATGATGATTTCAGCCCGTTGATACTGGGAACGCTGTATGGGACGCGGATAATAGCGTCAGAGGATACGTCGATGCTACTGGAAACGCCGGGGAAGTTGTATATTAACAGTGGGAGCGACGACTTGGCGGCAATCTATATTTACACCGCGTGTTAGAGAGTACGACGCAACAAAGTCTCTGGGCATATCTATACATCACAAAAGAATCCCTCGAGAAGGGGCACATTCATTGCAGCAATCCAGGGTGTGGGCGGTAGGACGAGAGCAAAGTCCGCCCCTGAATCTCTCGCCTCAGCTATATGGTCGAGAGTGCTTTGTACACTGGTAGTGCCGCATCCGACTATTAGCTGGACATCTTGATGTCCGATTTCGTTGCAGTGTGCCCGGATCGCTTGGACAAGGGCCATGCATTCCGAATGGTTGAGATCGGCATTACTATCCTGGATTACAAGGCCCGCGATTCCAGCCACAGCCATGCGCTGTACGTGTGCAAGGGTACTGGGGAGGTCCAGGGACGCATCCTCGTTGAAGAAGGTTATTGGGGCTGCGTAGACGCCGTATTTGGGGTTAAGGCGGCTACCTGGCATAACTGATTTCCTCATGGGACGATGGTGGTAATATGTAAATGATGAGATACTAGGTAGACTGCAGCCAATGATTGATGTATTGTGCTGTATCAGCTCCTTGGTGGAGCTCCACATGGACAGGGTGAGTGATAGGGGTGGAGTAACTGTCTACCCAGGAATACGGAGTGTCCGGTGGAGGTGGAGGTGGAGTGCTGGTCCATGTTATCTCTATTATTCCTCGGCGTTGGGTGTGAGATACATGTAGACAACGAGGGAGGGTCCTGGGTACAGAAATGGGCCACTGTTCTCTTCAGGATGTAGGAGTGCTCGTGGTAGCTGTATGTTGTATATTGTCCAGGATATTCAGTGCTACATGAGATAATGGGTTATCAGTTAGTAGAGGATTGGCGTCTACCCCATATTTAGAGACGTCTAATATCTCCAAACGCGGGGAAGATAAGCAGGAGATAAGCTCAAGAGCATTTATAGTCCCGTCTTTACCCTGTTCCTGCGGTATATTCCAACAGTTCATAATTTCTACCAAATACTGCCATGGACAAGCACACACAGATAGAGAGCGCCCCTGGCGATGTCGACGTGGCCAAAGGCGAGATCATCCAAGACGCCGATCCAGCCCTCAGGCTCACTGGCGGCGTTGTCGTCGAGTTCACACCCGAAGAAGAGAAGGCTGTCCTGAAGAATATCGACGTCCACATGCTGCCCCTGATGTGCTGGGTCTACATGATGCAGTTTGCCGACAAGTCCACGCTGAACTATGCATCGCTCATGGGTCTCCAGGCCGACACAGGCCTGGTGGGAAACCAATACAGCTGGGTTTCGAGTATTTTCTATGCGGGCTTTCTCGCCTGGGAGTAGGCATTGTATACCCATTATTGCCGGCCTTGACTGACAGTAATGCAGATTCCCTACCACGTATCTCTTCCGCCGACTGCCAGTGGGGAAGTATACTGCTGCCAATATCCTCTGCTGGGGCATCGCGCTGTCCTGCCATGCGGCTGCGAACAACTACGCCGGTCTGCTCGCCTGTCGGTTCTTTCTAGGAGCCTTCGAGGCGAGCGTCACCCCGGCCTTCGTGCTGATTACCTCGATGTGGTTCCGACAGAACGAGCAAGGCCGACGCATGGGCTACTGGCTAGCCTGTAACGGGGTCGCTCTGATCCTGATGGGCTTCATCGGCTACGGAATCTCTGCCATCCAGGACGCCCATCTCGCCCCGTGGCGCATTCTCTTCCTCATCCTGGGGCTGCTCACCGTCGCCACGGGGGTTGTCTACTTCTGGTACCTCCCCGACAACCAGTCCAACGCGAAGTTCCTCGACGACCGCTCCAGACTGATCGCCATCGAGCGCATCCGCGATAACTTCCAGGGCATCGGCAGCCAAGTCTGGAAATGGTCCCAATTCCGCGAAGCCTTCCGCGACCCTCGCACATATCTCTACGTGCTGTTCTCGCTGCTCATGAACATTCCCAACGGCGGCATCACAACCTTCGGCTCTCTCGTCATCAAGTCCTTCGGCTTCTCCGACCGACTCTCCCTCCTCCTACAGTCCCCGGCCGGCGTGTTCGACATCGCCGGCAAGTTACTATTCACACACGCCTCGGACCGCCTCCTCGACCGCACAGCGATGGCCTTCCTGGCGATTCTAGTCGCCATGGCCGGCGCAATACTCATGATCGCAGCGCCGCAGGACGCAAAGCCCGCCCTCCTAATAGGCTACTACATGATCAGCGTCGCCGGCGCAGCATGGGGCCTCATCATGGCAGCCATCTCAAACAACACCCTAGGGTACACTAAGAAAGTCACCGTGAACGGGCTGCAGATCGTGGCATACGCCGCTGGGAACTGGATAGGCCCGCAGACGTTCCGGGCGGATGACGCGCCCGAGTACAGACGGGGCAAGACGATTGTGGCTATTATGTATGGGGCGAGTGCGGCTGTCTTGCTGGTTCTGCGGGTTGTTAATGTATATGAGAATCGGCGGAGGGATCGGATGCAGGCGGAGGAGGTTGAGTTGGATGATGAGGCCAGGCAGGCTATTCAGCGGTCGAAGTTTATGGACTTGACGGACTTTGAACAGCCTCGCTTTCGCTATGTGAAGTAGCTGTAGCAATTATGTGGGAGAGGATTGTATACGGCTACTCTGGAGATATATAGAGTTCAGACACGGTGCAATGATAATGACTGCCTGTCCTGGCTGTTACTTGCTTTCGATAATTGCCCACTGGCCCCTAAGTCCCTCTATACCGAAGTGGGGAAGTAGAAAGCCTGCTTTATTGGGTTACCTTTCCGTATCTTAATATCCTTAAGACACAAGGCACGGTATATATCATACGAATATGGCAGACCTTGAAGTCGTCCAGCATGGCAAGGGCTGCTTGTTCAAGTGTTTATTGCAGTCAAGTGTTTACCGCCAAGGCCACAACAAGAACCCTGCTCGATTGCACCAATTAAAGCTGTGGAAATGGGGCTTCATGCACCCTGACTGTGCCGCAGCAAGACACCCAACCACGCGAAAGGCCGAGTATTTGCTTTTGCCATTCAGGGGCAGTACTTTTGGCTGGACTATGCGTCTTTCGCTCGCACAACGGCACTTCTCTCCTTGTCGCGCACTTGCGGAATGCCATGATGGCTGCGTTTGTCGTGCTCCTCTATCTGGCTGCCACAGCCAGCATCCAAACCACCTCAGCTCAAAGTGGTAGGTTGACCTTTTCCCCTCCTCCGTTGCACATCGATGACAACTAAAATATCCGTACTACGGTAGTGGGCCCTTACCTGGAGCACCCGTTGAAGCAGGACCTCATGCCGACAGACGATGCCTACTTTGCCTGGAAATGCTTCAACTGCAAAGGTCCCATCACAATCGCGATACACGGAAAAGATTTTCATGGCACCACCACCGCCGACTGGTCCGATAGCTCGACAACGCTGCCACCCAGCTTCCTGCCTGCAATTAGACCGCACGAAACTGCCGCCTTCTCGTTCGCATTGTACAGCACTACCAAAATAGATCGCAACACATTGAGCCTCGGCGATTTTGGTTTTGAATTCTCGCTATTTGCGCCGACCCCGACTACGGAGACATTTACCCTCACGGAGACGTTTACGCCAACTTCAGAGCATACTACCAGTCATACCGTGGAGACAAGTCAAATTCCTACTCCAGGAGCAGCCGAAGAGGAGGACGACAGCGCTGACAGCGACGAACAAGAGACTGGGGGACTATCGACTGGCGGAAAAGCAGGTATTGGTGTTGGGGTCACCGTTGGCGCTCTTCTTCTTGCAGCTGGAGCATTCCTGGTCTTTCGTCGTCGGAAGCGTGCGGAAACAACGACAATACGCGAGATACCCGCTACCAGTGCCGTGAACCTGCCTGGGCCTGGGCCTGGGTTGGCGTCGAATCAGGCGAATACGGTGGCGCCCGGACAGCGCTATGAGATTGGTGGATGAAGTATTTATGGTTGGGACAGTGACAAAGGCCAGGATGACTGCGATGCAAAGGGGGATTTGCATGCCCTATTCGAGTCCGGCTAATTAGCTAACAACGAACCGCAGCTTCACCATACATCGCTGGACGTGGCTATTGGTGATCGCCTCTAGCCTGAAGCAATGAACCGGTGGCTTCATGGTCAGATGCAAGATCTGTAATCTACAACTTACAATAGTTCTACGATCAAGGACTGTGAATGATTATTGTATTAATGACACTATTTACCTTTTTATTGTCACCTGCTACTATTAATGTCGTGTACTCTAGAACAGCCTGTTCTCCGTTTCGGAGCCTTGCAACATTTATATCAATCTTATGACTTATGAAATTCCTGGTTGAAACACTATTAGACTCCTAGGTTATATACCTCGATGTTCTGTTCTTTTCTCGGGCGATCTCTGTATTTATAAATTTCCTCCTTCGAGCCCAAAAGAATCTATGTTCATTTAGAATTCCGGTCATCGGCACTCTCCAACCACACTATTTCCTATACAATATCCTCAAGACTACAATCTTCAGAACCGGGCAACCATGTCTGAGACGAAGAAAATCTTTGAAAGAGCTCTGAGGCAGACATCGTGGCCGTCACCCTTCCATGCCCGACCTCAAGAATCGACTCTCAGGCGAAGTCAGGGAGAAGCTTACGATGACGCTCACGCAGAAGAGCTCACTTTCGGTCCGGATGGATCTGACAGCGGCAAAAGTTGGCTTGAGTGGACTACTGCTCGTTTACAGGTCGAGTTTGATGTAGAGACTATTTAATGGATACTGGTGACATTTCCTCTGTACAGAATTATATATCATCTGCAAGAATCGAATATCTCAGCAGCAACCATAAATGAGAATCCCTAAATATCTTTCAACAAGGCTAGTTGCTTATGGGTCGGTTTGGACGCGAACTGCTCCCCTTTTTAATAAATAGTCTAGATGGATGGTAAATAGGCATCCGGGGTTTAGAGGGAAAGTGGCGCCGTTCCGACGCCAAAGTGGCACAAGGGATGTGCTTATCACCAGATATCCGATGCAGGCTTCTCGAGGTGTCTGGGAGCAGTGTTCTTGATTTGATATCTACACACGAAGGAGTGAAGACCTCAGGGCCAAGGAAAAACCGGCGCCTTACGAATCTACTCATCGTATCAAGGAAGGAGCAGCAGAATAGAATTCATTTTTGGAGTAAGCCAGAAGAAAAGAGCCAAATCCTTCGTACAGCGTTGTGGAGAAACCACTGCCATATTCAAAGACCCCGAGAATATTGTAAGTAGGCTAAGTAGCACTAGGGAAAGTCAGAGACAAGCCTTTCAGCGCCGGGAAATATAGCAGTATACACTTCACTTAACACATCAAGCAGCTCTTCAGAACCTTTAGGGTACTGTATGATGTCGTCTGCTGCATACATTTCGATGCGAAACCGCCCAGGGAGTCGCGGCGTGCCAGATATCAACGGCTCAATTAGGCGCATCGTCACCTCACTGGATTTCTTAAGCAAGGGTCCTTGTGTCCTTTCAAGGATATCTAGGAGGTTGTTAAAGGTTGCATCAGGCATATCCCGTATCCTAATTCGTATTAACTGGTGGGTGTCTGTGAACATGTAAGGCTGGTAAGAACGCACATGCAGTCTGATATATCAATGTCAATTGCCCTGGTAAGTCCACCCGGTGGGGGTATAAGGCCAAGGATTCCCTGGTGGAACCTAGTTACCAGGGCGTGGAATCGTCGCCCAAGGATCTGTAGCCTGGAGACTTCTCTGTAACGTGTTTTATATTCCGGGGATGACGGATCCAGGCTGTGATATATTTCTTTCATCATGACGCTCGTGACGTCTGCTTTCGAATTATTGCCAGGGTTTCCAGGCCTTTTTGTCGCCTGCAGATGGTTCGGACTCGAGTTGATGAAGTTCGTCAATACTCGGCTATTGGAAGGTACACTATCTTCAAAGAGACGGAGAATATGATACCGACGAAGAATCCCGTACGCAGTGATGTTGCGATCTAGGCTGCTGATGATTTCAAATCGCACTTGAGGAGAGACAGTGGGCTCAACCTGCCAAAAGCGAGACAAGCCTCTGGACTGATAGGAGATGACTAGGTCGCGCAAACTAGCAATCGCGTAAGGACCAGCTATCAGAACATGAAGTAGTGTAGAGGCTTTAGCATGTTTTGCCCCTAGACCTTGCAGCTCCTTCTCGATATGTTCTCGAAAGAAGGTCTGCTCCGGCGGTGGAACATTGTGCAAGATGCACCTTTTTCTCTCTTCTGCCATATACCTACCTAGCCATGGCGTAGACCGATACACAGAGCCGTTGTCAGACTTTCGTGTCTTCTCTCGGCCAACTGTTCTGGTACTGATCGATATATCTTGGTCCATGGAGTCGGGTTGTGAGCCTACTACGGGGGAAGGGTCATTGACCATCTTTTCTCCCAACAGTAGCGAAGGATCGTTAAGCAAAAAGTCAAACACATTCGTTGGGCACGGTGGCATATTCATGTACACGTCTGGTGCTTGTTGGAAGTTGAAGTCTACCACTTCGGAGTTCGGTTCGGCCGGCATCAGACCGGGTCCTTGTTCGAGTATATCAACGTCAAGATCCTGAATGAAGGCCGTGGGTGCAGAGATGTTACCAAAGCTCTCTATGAGACCAGCATGATCATTTGATAAAAGTTTGGGGTCCACGCCAGACTCGTCATCCGCAAACAGCCTGGTAAACTATAGTTAGCTGGTATCCCGCGATTTTCCTTCTCCTTTCCGTTCTTTTCCTTTATTTTTATTTTATTTATTTTTTTGTGCAAGTTGCTTTCACTAACCCGAGCTTTAAGACGACCGGTAAGACTGCTTTCAAATCGCCCGAGTCAGAAAACACTGCCGCAATGATTGCGTTCAGGGCTTTCCGGAGGACCCCCGCAGACCTCGACCCTGATCGCATATCATATTTAAGGCAGCAGTCCAGTTCAGCTTTCTGCGCAATTTTAGCACAGTGGCTGTTGCTACCGAGCCGCGTTCTCAGTGAAGTTGTGCCGGCTTGCCATTGTCGCATGTTAGACTCGGCGTGGTTGACTGTAACGCTGACTTACCTCGACTCCAGTTATTAGAGAAGCCAACCCAGGCCAGCAGAAACTGCATCAGAAAGTTTCCAAGATGTGCTAGCCGGCTGTTTCCTGGTTTGTCTTCCTCGTCCTCCGCCCCTCCTTTCCCTGCTGCGGTCAACGCTAAGAGCAGGATATCCTGGTTCTGGAACTTATAGCCAAGGCGCTCTTGAACAAACATCGCATCGTTCAGCGTCGCCATCGCGTCGTTGAAGGGAGGTGATAGATAGTGTTCTACAGACGGGCTGTATTGTACAACAGCGAAACGAAGGAGGTTGAGGAACTCCAAGTGCTCTGTGTCACGACCAGGAACGGCCAGGTCACCTGGGGCTAGCAAGAACAATATGCCACTCAGACGCTTTCGGTAGGTCAACGTTGGCTCCTACGGTAATGGACATACGGACGCGCGCGACATTGCCTAGTGCAAGTACTTTAGAAATACAGCCGGCCTCCAGTGGCTAGCGTGATCCTGGTCTCTCCATACGGCTAATCATCTGCTTGGGGCAGTAGAATGTATTCGATTGGTATCTGGCACGTAGTCCCTGGCCTCCAAAATTTGTGGCTCTACTACAGGTCCGATATTGGCCCAGAGCCATCTATGGACACTACCCCCGAACGCCCTGGATTGTATGGGATCTAAGTACATTCATTCTCAAAATCACCAAACAACACTGGTGCTATATGAGTAGACTAATCTCGCCCAGCTTGATTCATTCGTGGTGCTCCAGGTTCATGATACTGTCCAGCCTTGCCAGGTTCTCGACCCTTGCGCTTGTTTTTAGGTCTCCTGCCGCGTCTCCCTTTATACTCATGGTGAATCTCCCTCAGGAGAAATCGCAGGAGAGCCCCCTCGTACGCTTCATCCTTCGGGAAATAGAGCCTATTCGCCACGGTATATGCCCGCAGAGCTTCTAGCGTTGAGAACGTCTCGACAGGGGTGCCGTTTCGAACGGACTGTAATAGATCGACCAGGTTGACATATGTCTCGACTACAGCCTGCGCACTATTATCATTGATAGGCCCACCAAGACCCGAGCCCAGACAAACAAACCTTTCGTGCGTCACCCAGCGTACGCGGCGAGGGTGCTACCCCGAGGCAGTGGCAGATCCGCTGCCACGATGTTATATTTTCCGCATCAGATCCGAAGGCTGAGTTAAAGGCGCGGATGACTGCAATGCGGAATCGCGCCCAGGATTTCTTTCGCTTGGGGTTTTCACGGCCCCAACCAAATGTGTCGTACATTCGAGACAGCTCGGAATGGATGGGCTGATCCCTCCGATAGGCAAACCTTGGGTATGAGGCGAAATAGGCGTCAATCTCATCGTGGCTCTGCCGTGGCAGATCTTCGGAGTGGTCAGCCATCCCGACCATCTCTAGCAATGTCTGTGGAATACAGCATTTCCGTGCGCGAGAAGAGATCCCTGTTTAAATACCGCTGCAATCTTGAGTGTAATCGTGTTGCTAGTAGTAATATAACATGAGTAACAAGTAGGGGCGGGGCTTGCAGGTGGCGAGTCAGCCGTAACCCATCAAGGAAGTTCCCTCCTGCAACTGTTCTTAGTACCGAATCGGGAAAGGAAAGGCATTGATTGGGCTCTCGTAAAGCCAATACTGTGCTGGCCAGATTCATAAGATGCTAGGTACAAATAGAGCGTGCCCCGCAAGCAAGGCTGTCCCAGAGGCGCATGACAACATCCACGCGGTCTTCCAAGTCCTGCAACTCCCTTGGGATGGTCTGGAACGCGATACCATTTGTCTCGAGAACCTGCACGAAAGTACGATGCATATCCTCCCACTCTGCCGTCGCCCTGGCCATCAGTCGTGTTCCATCGTCGACCAGCCATTCCTCCTGCGGCGGACAAAGAACCACCAGCGCCTTTCGCATTCGGTCTCGGAGGTACTTCCAGTAGTATGAGCTCTCGAGCATTTCCTGCGCTTGCGGCGGTCCATATTTAACCGCGTAGACGATGGGATCAATTCCAGACCGGTCACATAGAACAGGGTCAAAGGGATCCTTGCTCTCCTCCTTGCACTGGGCCGTGAGGATTAATTGCTGTAGCTCGAGGGCTCGTTCTGGGCTATCTGTAATGTCGTCGCGAGTGAACTGGTGTTCTTGCAGAACCTTTCGTGCCACTTCTGTGATGGAGCGGAGATGCAGAGACGGATACTTGCGTGAGAGGGCGACCTGTAATGCATGGGACAGGGTTGTTTTGCCAGTACATTGGGCGCCGACAATATACACAGAGGTTGGTCGGGACATGTTGCGAATATGTCAACGATGCAGGCAGATCAGGCGCGTCGGACTCGGTGTCCAAGCAGTTATATACGAGCCGTTCGATCTTATTAAAACAGGGTCTGCTTCTGACCCCCGCGTTGCTTGGTGCAAAAGTACGTTTGATGGAGGTCAGCATCGGTCGCGCCATCTAGTTACATATTTAAATCGCTGCGTTCGGGGACTAGGACATCCCTGGTTTTTATTAGAGATAACCATCTTAGATATCTTCATACTATATACTGCCAGGATGGCCCCGCAGACGCCAGGTTCCTTTGCCCGTATTTTACAGTCCGAATTTGCTACAAGCGACGAAAACTGGACATATACGCTTCACGACTTGCCCGGGCCCAAGGCGACGAACCCCGGCCGATGGGTGAAGTCGCTAGAGCTGGCCTCCAACCCGAAGGCACGTAAACTAGAGCTGAAGCTCACCAAGCTGGATCCGAATCGAGCCACAAGTGCTTGCGCTTTGGACCGTTTGATGCGCTTCTCCTTTGCTGATTTCCGCCTGGGACAGTTTGAAGAAGGATCGTGGAAGAGCTTTACTGCCAGGGAAACAGGTGATTATCTTGTTCGACTTCTCAAGCAAGGAATCGTTCTCAATGGCGCCTTGTACAGCTTTTACGGCCACAGTTCCAGCCAGCTGAGGTCGCGCTCTTGCTATTTACTCCGAGGATCGAAAGACGAGGTGGCGGAGTTTGTAGAATCGCTTGGGGACTTCTCCAAGATCAAAACCGTGGGCAAGAAGGCTAAGCGGATTGGTCTTCTCTTCTCGTCCGCCCCGGCGATAATGGACGTCCCGGATGGCCGATATGAGGACATTGACGATGTTGAAAGAGCCGGATACAACTTCACCGACGGCTGTGGGTTGATCGGGGCAAATGCAGCGAGGTTATTATCCCAGAAACTGGCAGTTGTTAGTCGCAACACACGCTACCATCCATCGGTCTTTCAGATTCGGTTCAAGGGCTACAAGGGGGTGGTGACCCTCGAACCCGACATGCCCAAGAGATATTGGTTTCAGTTCCGACAGTCGATGCGCAAGTTCTCGGGCACTGCAAACCGGTCCTTCGCTGTGGTCGAATATTCCAAAGTAAGAGACCCAACCAAGGTCGTGAATTGGTGGGCGGTGTTACTTCTTTGCTGACCGGTTAGCCCTATACTTACGGCTATCTCAATGATGACATCGTGCTGCTTCTGAGCGCTCTTGGGATTTCCACCGAGGTGCTTCTCCACAAGCAAGCGACACACTTTGACCGACTGCGCACATCGGTGACGGATCCTGTTTTAGCATTTAGCTTCCTGTGTTCCCTGGATCGATTCCACCAGGCTGAGCAGCTCCTTCTCAAGGGGATTGAGGAATCCACTGGTGCCCTGCGCGGCCTAGTCACCGCGGAGTACAAAAAGATGCTTAGCAAGCGTGAGCTTCAAAAGTGTCGCATTCTCGTCCCCGAGTCGAGGCTATTATTTGGCGTATGTGACCCCCGAGATATTCTGGAAGAAGGAGAGTGCTTCCTACGAGTGACACACGAAGGACATGGAGGACGCCCGATAACACTCAATGGGTGTGACGTTCTGGTGACTCGGAATCCTTGCCTTCATCCTGGAGACCTGCGAAAGCTTCGCGCAGTTGATCGACCGCAGCTTACACATCTAAAAGACTGTATAGTCTTTTCGGTCAAGGGCGACCGGCCAGCAGCCGACCAGATGTCGGGAGGGGATCTTGATGGCGATACCTGTAAGTTGGGAATGTGACCTCTCAAGTTTTCAGCAGTCTCTCTGTATAACACCGATATGCTATAGTCTTTGTGTGCTGGGACCCCGACCTTGTACCCTCGACGTTGTCCGAGCCAGCACTTTACCCCCCCGGTCGACAACCGGTCTCCCTGGACAAAATAACCGCGGATGACCGCATCGAATATTTTGCGCGGTACACAAGCATAAGCCTAGGCCGCGTCAAAAACCTCTTCTTGGATTGGGCAATGCGCAATGCAGACGGTGCTCTCAGCAGTGAGTGCCAGGAGCTGAACCGGCTGCATTCCCTATCTGTGGACGGTAACCGGATAAAGATTGATGACAGATTTAACAAACTACCGCCACTGAGCGATGAAGTACGGGACTCATTCGTTCTTAATGTCCTGCATCGGGAAGCAGAGAAGGAGTCCCAGCAGAGAATCGCAGCACGAGGCAGTCGGGGGTGGGCACTGGCCTCGCGCGACGTGGTTGAAGCTGTTCTGTGCCAGCAGCGCAGTTGCTCTGAGTTTCGCATGATCCAACTGGCCTACGAGTGGTGTCGAAGATCTGGAGAAGCCCAACTCAGCGAGCTTCTACCATACTTTGATCCCGCGGCGCTGAGTATAGAGGAAAAGCATTGGCTGCTGCAAGAGCTGCCTGCGACGACTGGGCTGCCCGGCCTGGTCATGAATGGTCTGATGAGCTCCGACATTCTTGAACAGCATGAACTGTGTCAATTCCATCTTGACTACCCCGGCATGCGCTGGAAGCGTATTTTCTCGGCTGATAACCGGCTCGCAAATCTGTTTGAAGTGCTGGATAAATCCTTCGCCCAATTCCATCGGAAGCTGTTGGTATTGCGGATCCACGAACGTTTGAGCATTGCTGTTTATATCCCACGTCTCATCAGCATCGACGAAGACGCCCTGGTGGGAAAGGACGTGCTTGTGTTTGCATTTCCGCATACACAGCATCAAGGCAACGTCCGCGACCGCATCCACATCACGGGCAGCGAGTACAGGCTGAGCTTAACCCATTCCACGCTGCAGCTATACAACCGCCAACGCCAGAATACATTTATTTGGATCGGCCAGCCTGGAATCAATGATGCATCCTTTCGCCAGACCAGGGGTAGGGCAAATCGTGCCCGGCAGCGAGACCAGACAAATCTGGAGGGCATCAACCACGATTGGATCGCAAGTATTGCTCTCGATCGCTTCAGTCAAAACATGCGAACCCAAATCGGCCCAGTACGACGGCATGGGATTTCTGCAGCAGTGAGTATATTCATTTATCAGCTGGCTGGCAACTGGGCTCATGATCGAATATAGGAACTTTACGTTATCAGCAACGCCGACGTGCATTCATTTCAAACCCTGGATATGTGGCAGCGCAGTATTGATACTATGGAAACAACACCCCTTTTTGAGAGAGTGCCCCCTCCCCTCGTTATTTATCGCACGTCCACAGCAGACTGGTCATCGCAGCAACGGGAAATGTGTGCACTAATCCGCGATGGCGATATGTCCCAGCTGGACCAGATCCAAATGCAGTCCAGCATCGTCGTCCCAGTTTTCCAATTCTGCTTTGAGCATAATGACCGTGACCTACCTGGAAAAATCTATAACCACTATTTGGAATCAACGAGTGCTGTCAGCAGATGGCTTGCGCCCAGGGAGCTGCTTGATGGACTACTTCAGGGCCTGCTCTACACCCCGGCAAATGCCATCTTTTTTTCACGCCTTTGTCCTTGGGAAGAAACCCTGCCTGACTGTATATATCGATGGCTGAGGGCAAAGACCGCACAATTGCTGGAAGCCGTTTTCCAATCAGCCAGCTTCGTCGGCACCTTTGCAATACAAGCACTATGCGCCATTGCCCGCGAAGCTATCAACATGTCACTGCCAACCTTTCGCCTTCTGGTCGAGAAGGCCTGCCTGCTACTGGAAACCCCAGACCAAATGCTCGAGGTTTGCCTAGAATGCCTCCAGCCGACCGGCGAGCGATTGCTAAAGGAATATCCCGCCGCTACAAATTACTTTACGCGCAACCTCTTTGGAATTGCACTTGACCACAGTGAGGAGGCATGGGGCGCAAGGCCGCCGCATAACGACTTATGGGTATTTCAGCCAGTCGCCCTGGCTCTCACATACCCCGTCTTGACTAGCAATCGCCGCATAGACGCACCGCAACTGGAACGCTTGGCGGCTGGTGACCATGTCCGGTTTGAATTGGCTCGGTACCCTGAGAACGTCTTCCTAACGGACCGTCCAGGCTTCGACGCCATTATCGAATCATCCAAGCCGGGCACGGTCACATTCGCCTGCCTCTCGTACCCACCTCCCTATGTTGCATCGGCTCGGTGGCGAATGAAGCATGGCGGGTCGTTTGTCACCAGTAAAGCAATGTTGGACTCGCTAGTCACTTTAATGGAACAAAAGGTAGATGCATGCGCTTTGTATCCCCAGCTGGTGGATGACTACTGGGATCTGGGAGGTACACAGGAAGGTGCAGCATATGATTCTCGCGAAGACCTTAATGACTGCCAGAACGAAGCAGTGAAGGCGTCGCTCAATTCCTCCCTGACCTGCATTTGGGGCCCGCCTGGAACTGGGAAAACACAGACAGTTGCTGCGATTCTACAGGAACTGTTGCGTCGGAGCCCAGAGGAACGGGTCCTTGTTACTGCCCCCAGCCATAATGCCGTGGACAACATATTGAAAAGATACTTGAGCCTTGTGGGCTCATCAGGGGTCATCCCCCTCCGAGTTACCACTAATGTAAGTGTTTTCAAAGCCCTAGGATGCTAAATTTTTAAATCTCTAACCGTTTAATTTCCCTGTAGATACGTAAAGTATCCCCTGATTTGGTTCAATATGCCTGTGACGGCATGGACAACAAAGAGTTCAATTTTAATCCCAACGCCAGAGCCCTCGCTATCGAGCGTATCCAGCAGGCCCGCGTAGTCTTCACAACATGTGCCGGAGCGGGACTAGGCCTTTTACGAAACGAAAAATTCCAGATAGTCCTCATTGATGAGTCGTCACAGCAGTCAGAGCCCATGTCGATCATTCCATTAAGCAAGGGTTGTCAGCGAGCTATTCTCGTCGGAGACCATGTGCAGCTCCGCGGAACAACAGGGAAATACGCCAAAATAATGGGTATGGACGTTTCCCTTTTTGAGCGGCTGTATGGGACAAATGATGAGGTCACGAAGCAAGCCCTCACCAAGGTGATGCTGGATGTCCAGTATCGAATGCACCCGCAAATCGGCGAATTTCCATCCCGCGAATTCTACAATGGCAGGCTCAGGGCACACGCTTCGTGCCAGGATAGACCACTCCCTGTGGAGGGATTCCCTTGGCCCCGGCAGCAGCAACAACCCCGCGCAGATTCCCCAGTGGCGCGGTGCGTTTTCGTTCCCTGTACCGGAGCCGAGGACGCTGGGTATCAATCCAAAGGCAATACCAGCCAGGCGGAGCTATCCAAGAGGATTTATCAGCTGCTGACAGCCGCCGAGTCAGAGGGATCGTCGTCAGTTGCAATCCTGACCCCCTACACGCGGCAAGTCAAGATACTCCAGTCTCTCCTTCCAGGCTCTGCGACGGTTTCCAGTATCGACGGATTCCAAGGCCGCGAAGCGGATGTCATTGTTTTCGTGACTGTGCGCTGCAACCTGCATGGCGATATTGGGTTTCTGAGCGACCTTCGCCGGCTTAATGTTGTCCTCACCAGAGCGCGCGCGGGACTCATTGTTGTTGGTTGCCCCCGGACTTTGACCCAAAATGTGCCTTCTAGCCTCGGTGTCAAAGGTGTTGACGGGACTATGAACAATACCAGTGATGGTGAGAACGCGGTTAAGCAAGCTGTTGACACAGACAGTATTCCTGTTTGGAAGCGACTAGTAGCTTCCCTGGCAAGGGTTGAGATATCCTAGCATGAATGGTCGGTGGCTTAGGGTTAGCACAATATCATATTATACAGTATCACCGATTTAAAGCAAAGGTGGAAGACATCTTTGCGCCCATGTGTGACAGTGTAACAGACAATCCAGAGACCAGCCTGATATCACTCCTTAGTAACCCCCGTACGGCTCCGCCTATAGGAACTGGGCCCCAGTAGGCTTGGTGAATGCCACATGGGCCGAATCAGACAGATACAGGTGGCAGGCAGGCATGTGTAGTACACAAATTCCATCCAGTTTGAATCTCACATATCCACCCAACCCCGCAATCTTTGTGTCGCCATCCAATTCTGACTTCTCCCCATACTTGGTCAACCATTACAACACAACAGTCTAATTGACAATGTCGTTCAAGGGGTTTCGCGGTCCAAAGTCTCAAGCTAGCGGTGGCCCGGGAGGCCATGGACAGGGAGGCCGTGGACAGGGAGGTCGTGGACAGGGAGGTCGTGGACAGGGAGGTCCAGGTCGTGGTCAAGGCGATCGAGCTGGCCCGTCAATCTTCAGGTACCCCAGCCCATGGCATGCATACTCGCTTCCGTTGTAGTAAAGCTAAAACCCAAATTCATTCACAGCCCCGGCTACGATGCTGCTCCGGATACAGGGGTTGCTGATACTGAGAACGCTCTCATCAAGTCCTTCACGGGGCCTAGCAGTACTCCGATAGACCCCATGATGCCGCGGCGCCCAGGGTTCGGTACCCGAGGACAGAAGGTGGTGCTGTGGGCTAATTCGTTCCCGTTGGCATTCAAGGAAGATGTTCGCCTTTACCGGTACAATGTCGATATCACACCAGGCACTGGTGCAGCAAATGTTCCGACAGGGAAGAAGAAGAGGCGGGTGGTCCAGTTACTCCTCGACAACCATTTCTCTGGTCACAGACTTGGTATTGCGACGGATTTTAAATCTACTCTCATAAGCGCAACGGATCTTGAGCTGGGCGAGGAAGTGTATCAGGTCCCGTATCGCGGCGATTTCGAGGACGAGCATGCGGCTGGTGCACCAACTTACAATGTCCGCGTGCAATCAACGGGCATGGTGAATTTGCCTGCATTGATCGACTATCTGACATCCACCAATGCTGGCGCAATGCTAGGTTCGAAAGATGAAGTCATACAAGCCCTGAATATCGTTCTTGGGCACACTCCCAGGGCAGCTTTTGATATGGCATCAATCGGCTCTAGCAAGCACTTTCGTCTCACGGGCGGTACCGGTGAGAAGCTGGACATTGGCAGTGGATTATGTGCTCTTCGCGGGTTCTTCTTCAGCGTCCGTGCAGCTACTGCCCGGGCCATAGTCAACGTTCAAGTTAAAAGCGCGGCGTTTTACAATGAAGGGCCTCTGGACATGGTGATGCGGGCGTATCTACAAGACAACGGACATAGTAGGGTTAAACTTGGCAATTTTCTCAAACGACTATCGGTCAACGTGACACATATCAAGAGAACAAATAGACAAGGCCAGGTGGTCCCACGAGTTAAACAGATTTTTGGCCTGGCTACTCAGCAAGACGGCCAGGGTGACCCAACTCCTCCAAAGGTCAGTTCGTTTGGCGCAGGGCCAAAGGACGTCCTCTTTTACCTTGGCGACCCTAGTAGTACCGAAAAGTCCAAGAAGGGGAAGAAGGCTGAAAAAGGTGGACCTTATCCTCCTGTGTCCAAAAATGGATATATCAGTGTATACGACTTTTTCCGGCAAAGTAAGTCACCAATGGTCAAACAAAGCTTCTACTACTAACAACGTCAAAGGGTATCAGATCACCATCAAAGACCCAAGTCTTCCAGTTATCAACACGGGAACTCGCCAGCGACCATCCTACCTCCCCGCCCAGACGTGCTTTGTTCTTCCTGGTCAGCCTTCGAAGGCTAAATTGAGTCCGATGCAGACCCAGAATATGATCAAGTTTGCAGTCCGCAAGCCCGTAATGAACGCGGAATCGATTGTCACGTCTGGGCTTCAAACACTCGGTGTAGGGGGCGAGGCTTCGAATCTGGTGGGCCAGATAACCTGGTCTGAACCGTTGTTACATACGCTGATTATCTATAGGGCACCTTGGGAATGAATTTGACTCCGAGATTACTTGCGGTGCCTGGACGTGTGTTGAATAGCCCCGACGTCAAATATGGAGGGAATGGAATGGTAAGGCCAACGTCTGGCAGCTGGAATATGTCGTCCATGAAGTTCTCCGCCGCCTCCCAACTAACGTTTTGGACTTTCTTGTGGTTGTCGTATCCTGGCGGCAGGGACCCATGGAAAGACAATGCTGCCCTGAAGCCTACAGTCGATGCCTTTACCGATACTCTTCGCCAGACCGGCATTAACGTCAATGACTGTACTCTGGGCCAGCACATCGTTGTGAATGACGTGGACCAGGATATCGACACAGCGGTCAAAAAGTTTACCGCTAGCCCAAAGCCTCCCCTTTTTATTCTTGTGATTCTTCCAGCGGCCGATACCGCCATTTACAACCGAGTGAAATATGTCTGCGATGTCAAGGAGGGCCTGCCAAACATCTGTGTCGTTGCTAATAAATTTGCAAAACCCAGAAATGACCAATACTTCTCCAATATCGCCCTCAAGTTGAACCTCAAACTTGGCGGCCGGAACCAGCTCCTGGATGCTGCCAGACTTGGAATTGTATCCGAAGGCAAGACTATGGTAGTCGGCCTGGACGTGACGCATCCGTCTCCAGGCTCGTCTCCTGACGCACCCAGTGTGGCAGCCATTGTTGCTTCTGTGGATAAGAGTCTTGGACAGTGGCCTGCGGACTTGAGAATTCAGCCAGCGCGGCAGGAAATGGTAGCGAGTTTGGACCTCATGCTGAGATCACGGCTGGATCTCTGGAAGAAACATAATGGGTCGTATCCAGCCAATATCCTGGTTTACAGAGACGGCGTATCGGAAGGCCAATACAATCTGGTGCTTGAGAACGAGCTGCCCGCGCTGCGCAAGGCCTGCAGAGAGCTGTACTCGCCGGACTCTACAAAGAAGGGCATTCCCCGGTTGACAATTGTCGTCGTCGGGAAGCGTCACCATCACCGCTTCTACCCCTCGAGGGCAGAGGACGCCGACAAGTCAACAAACCCGCGGAACGGAACAGTGGTTGACCGCATCGTCACCGAAGCACGTCACTGGGACTTCTTCCTCCAAGCACACGCGGCAATCCAAGGCACCGCCCGTCCGGCACACTACTACATTATCTATGATGAGATTTTCCGCGACACGAACGTCCGGCCGCCGTTCAAAAACGCAGCCGACGCCCTGGAGGACCTCACACATAATATGTGCTATCTGTTTGGGCGTGCTACCAAGGCTGTCAGTATCTGTCCGCCAGCCTACTACGCTGACCTCGTTTGCGAGAGAGCGCGGTGCTATCTGAGCAGGCTTTTCGACCCATCACCGGTAGTTAGTCCGGAGCCCAGTGTAATGGGCGGTGCAGGTGGAGTATCGATGACCCCGGATTCCAGTCTCGTGGCCATCCACGACAGAATTCGCCACACGATGTTCTATATCTAATCGCTGCAATATATAGTCTTGGGTACATCCACACATATCTGGTTCTTACGCCTTGACTCAGCAAATAGTCATCCTTGAGACCCGCGGGTAAAATGGTTGAACCCCTCGCACTGGCTGGTTTGAATAACAGGGACATTGTCCGTCACAAGTAAATCGGCATACAGCTTCTTCGAGCGTCCGAGTCAATGGGCCATAGATGTACTGCGAACGTTCTCTGAGAGTAAGGGTGCCAACAAAGCCTGTGTCAACAAGAAATGCAGTCTCGATACTCATTCTAATTCGATGGTTATGGCTATATACTAGACTAGTATCTACTAGATATATATTCTAGCTGTATAGTTAGCTTAGTATCTTATATTTAGTTTTCTTACTAAGATTAATTTATTAGGAAGAAATAATTTAAAGTATGGCTACCAAGACAGGCGCAGCAGGATCTGCGTGGCAGTGCTGTTCCTGGGCATGCACACCCGTCGATCTCACGAAGTCTGGACATTGGGGCCAGGAAGGCTCCATCATTTATTTAACTGGCTTTCGCTGCCTGTCGAGAAGTCTCTGTAGGTGCATAATGCCACTTGTCCGCCAAAATTGTCGGCGTGGTTTGCCTATTTGCCGCTGCAATCGCTATTCCGAACAATGATAGAATATGAAGGCGCCTTTTCCTTCAAAATCGGTGAAAATGTCACCCAGGCCACAAATATCGACTGGGAAGACTGCCCAGAAACGTCTTCGTCAGGTAAACCATTTTCGCCGCGCCGAATCATTCAGAAAATACACCACTCCCATATTCGGGGCCTATTTTGCAAAGGAAAAGAGCGGTTGAACAAGGTTCAAGACAGGTGCAGAATCGAGAATATTCCCCTGCCCCTCGTCAAACAGGATCTTCAAGCAGGGCAAGAGTGGATTAAAGGCCCCATGCTCTGTGCTCTGGCAACGGGAGCAATTGGTGTTTTGAATGTGATCCTCACAGTAACTGCGGCCGGCATCGCGTACTCGAAGAAGGCAGGCGATACCCACGCTACATATGCAGAGGTTTACCAGGGTGACTGTTCAGTTACCAGTGGTTGGGCAACCGGAATGCACCTCGTTATCAACGTGCTCAGCACTATCCTGCTGGCCGCTAGCAACTATGTCATGCAAAGCCTGAGCGCACCGTCGCGAGCGGATGTCGACAAGGCCCATTCAAAAGGGGACTGGTTGGACATTGGAATCTTTAGCATTCGGAATCTCTGGCTCATGGATGCCAAGCGCAAGATCCTCTGGGTTCTACTTTTTATCAGTTCATTCCCCATTCATATGGTGTTTGTGGTGCCACCTACATTACTCTGAGCAGAACCACTAACTGCATATTCTAGGTATAACACGACCATCTTTTCGTCAATAAGCACTGTAGAGTATGGAGTTGTTGTGATACCAAGCAATCTTGGGAGAAATGAATCACTCGTCAAGGATAAATACGAAGCGGAGGCGTTCTACCAGTTGGTTGGTTATACTCCGGAGGATATACTCGCTCGAAGATTCGACGGCACGTTCCGCGATTTGAGTATTCCGGATTGCTTCAAAACTTACAATCAGGAATTTAACACCAAGGGAGGCACGGTTCTACTTGTCACGGACAGGGAGAACCTCGGGGGATCTTCTAGCGCTGCCTCTTCCCAGCAGTTGATGGGATATGAGAAGGGATGGTTGGGTTACCAAGCAGATTCAATAGCCCAGTCAGATGTGGAAAGCTTCAGGCTTGAGTCTCAACACTGGAACTATCCAGAATGGTCGTTCAAGAGCGAGAGGAGCAACGATTGGGGTGGCTTGACGTATTTATGTAGCCAGCGACAAGGACCGGACTACGCAGCCTGTTACGACGTATCGGAAGACACACGCACACTTCAAGCTTTCATTTGGAATACAAATCCGAGTGAAGCGCAAGTGGGCGACTTTCTCAACACGGCGTCGAATTGGCGGAACAGTTCGTGGGCAGCCGGGATTTCGTTTCGCATCGACACCCCTTCGGAAGCCGACAAGGGATATTCTCTACTGGCAGGATGCTCCTGTGATGACCGGGATTATGGTGATGTTCCTAACAATATCACGATATCAGGCTGCATGGCCAGCGACGCTAAGCAACACTGTCAGTTGTATTTTAGCTTGCCGATATGCATTGCGGTGATTGCATGCAATATCATCAAAGTCCTTTGCATGTATATGACGGCGAAAACAGGCCGCAAAGAGATTTTTCTGACAATCGGTGATGCGCTGTCTTCACTTCTGGACAACCCTGATGCATCAACACGAGGCGACTGCTTTCTGTCTGGGAAAGACACGACACTTGGACTGCGACAGTGGACTAGACGTACTCTAGGGATGCCATTCAAGAGTGCTCCGGCCAGTATGTCGACAACCCGGGAGGCATGTCCTCTACTGCTTCCAAAACGGAAGAGATGGGTTCAGGCCGCGAGCTGGAGACGCTGGGCCTTTACTTATATCGTGTAATTCCCCTGGCCCAGATAGCGTTAATGGCTCCTAACATCTTATCTAGGTTTCTTGCCTGTCTGGCCGTCTCCGGATATCTGTATTATCTCGCAACACGCTATCTTACGCGCGGCTTTTCGGAGGTCAGTAACCTGGGCATGGGAAAGGCAAGCGGGTCAACAATCCTCGAGCTCAGCGTGGGACAGCACCTCATTGCTCTAGCACTCCTGGCCAACACACCGCAGCTTGTATTCTCAGCCCTATACCTCTTATGCAATGGGGTATTTACGTGCATGGCGGCCATAGCCGAGTATAACAATTTTGCTCTTCAGCGAAAGCCCCTTCGGGTCTCCTGGCCAAAAGGCGAGCAGCGGTCAACCCACTACCTCAGTCTGCCATACCGATACAGTGTGCCGCTCATCACAGTCTCAGTTGCTATGCACTGGCTTCTCTCTCAAGCTATATTTCTGGTGAAGATAAATACCTTCGGTAAACGCAGCGAAAGTCTTGAACAAAGCGATTATTCATTGAATGGATCTACTCAGGCATGCGGATACTCCCCTCTGGCGATCTTCATAACCATCATCGTGGGAGTAGCTGCTATCGCAACCCTTTTCGGCTTCAGTCTTAGACCTCTACGCTCGAATATGCCATTGGCTTCCTCCTCCAGCTCTGCAATCAGTGCAGCTTGTCATCCGCCGCCGGGGGATGAGGACGCGTCGATGAAGCCAGTGATGTGGGGAGAAGTGCGTCAGGATTCGAACGATGCTGCATTTTCGTATCAGTCTACTATTGAAGATAGTGCGGGAGACTGGAGACACTGCACGTTTACTTCGAAGGAAGTCACTACACCTGGATAACTACTGTAAGATAGGGTAGTAGGGGCCGGTATAAAAGACAGGCCTCCCGCTCTGCTACCGGGTCCTTACTGTTCTTATTTCCAGATTACGCATATCTGCTGTATTTTCTCAGGCTCGAACTACTCCGATTGCCTAGTAAGATTCTCCTTAGCCCTGCTGAAAAAGCTTTCCTTTCTGACACCTCGAACCGTTCATTTTAGGTCCTCTGAAGAACTCGACCGGACGCTGTAGCAGCAAAATGTCTGGAGGAGCATACAGCTATAATACAGAATTGTGGCGTCTCTGTCAATAACTTTATCCCGACCTCCCTCAATTCGAGGCATACCACGCATTTCACCACGACTACGTGGGGCCTATAGCAGGGCAAGTGATCAATGGCCACATTAACACATATATATCGCATGATCACTGGTAACCCTTCTCAAGACTAGAACCAAAGAAGTAGATATGGTGGAGAGTCCTGAATCATGCAGATTCGCAGATTCGCAGGGCCGAGGGTTGAGTAGCTAAGAACAGTTAACACGCGAAAACGACTTTCTAGACCATATCACAGGCTTGAAAGATAGTAGTCCCCATCAGGGATTCTGGAGGGAGAAGCTATACAGGTCCTCTACTCAGTACAGACGAGACAAAATGAAAGCTACAGTGTATGTAATTGAAAATAACACAAAACCAAATGATATCCCTGTCTAAGCAAGCTCCGCATAAACACCCATCTCCAGCGTGTTCGTCAACGCCGCAAACCGCACATCTACACGCAGTCTGGCCGCGAGTTCGGGGGATGAAACTACACTGGCAGCCATGCTGGACGCCACGTCAACTGGTTCCTGCGCAGCTTCTGGCGTTCCTGGTTTGAACTTGACCACATCTCTGTTGACGCCGCGCGCCGGGACTATCTGGAGTTCAAATTCGGCACTGTCCTCACTGTCAACGCGCGTAACCGGGGCCTGGGCTAGATCCCGTATTATATCTGGCTGGGACGCAGGGAGATGATGCAAAGTATATACCAAACACTTCGTCCCAAAGACGCATCTGGACAGCCAGCAAAAGTCCCCCTGCCCGCAGCCTTCTACCAGAACCACGCCTGGCGGCTTCACTATCACGACCAGCTCGCCAAACACACCCAGTTCCACGACGAGTACATCTACGCATTCACCTGGGAGGACGCCCGGCAAGACCATGCTCTACTCAACCTGCGCGCAGACGACGTTATCCTCGCAATCACCAGCGCCGGCGACAACATCCTTTCGTACGCCACGAAGAGCCCAGCCAGCATCCACGCCGTCGACCTCAATCCCGGGCAGAACCACCTCCTCGAGCTCAAGCTGGCTTGCTACACTGCACTGCCATACGAAGACTTCTGGCCGCTCTTCGGGGAAGGAAAGCATCCCGGGTTCCGCCACTTGCTGCTCAACCACCTCTCGCCGCATCTCTCCCGCCGTTCATTCCAGTACTGGCGCGAGCGCGTCGATGTCTTTGAACGCCCAAGCAGTCGAGGGCTCTACGACACAGGGGGATCGCGCCACGCTCTCCGTGTCCTCCGCTGGACTGCCCGTCTTCTCCGCTGTCGCACTGGGATCCGCCAGTTTCTTGCTTCTGGGAGTCTCCCCGAGCAGGTTCACGCATGGAAAGCCCTACTCTGCCCAGCCCTGCTCTCCCCGCTCCTCTGTAAGCTGGTCGTCAGCCAGGAATCCTTTCTCTGGAAGGCACTCGGCGTTCCCAAAAGCCAACTTGCCATGATTGAGGCCGACCACAGCGCCAGAGCCAGAGCAAATTCCCGTGGCCAGGGTCGCTGGCAAGCCGTCTGGCGCTACATGGTCGATACCCTCGACCCGGTAGCCCAGCAGACACATATCGCAAGTGACAACCCGTACTACTACGTCTGCCTAGCCGGGCAGTTCAGCCAGACGTGCCATCCAGAGTATCTCTCGGCAGAAGCCCACGCCCTGCTCTCGCAGCCAGGCGCCCTGGACAATCTCCACCTCCACACGGATGAGATCGCCGAGGTACTAACGCGGATCACGCCAGCGAGTCTGACAGTTGCGGTGTTTATGGATAGCATGGACTGGTTTGATCCGGGAGCTGACAGTGCCACTGCGCAGGTCACCCTGCTCAATCGTGCGATGAAGATTGGGGGCCAAATACTGCGTACATTCAAATTCCACGAAATTGCAGGTGTAATACCCCGCGTATGGTAATGTCCTGCATGGACATGTTGCTCGGTCAGAGCGCTATATCATCGTGCATGGCGGGACAAATCCCGCTGCAGGGATTCGCTTCCTTTGTCTTATATTGGCGGCACGGCCTTTCTTTGTCTCTGTTTCTTTGTCTCTGTCTCTGTCTGTTCTTCTTTCTTTTTCTTCTCCTTTGTTTCTCCTTTCTTTCTTCTTTCTTTCTCCTGTTTACCCTCCCTGGTCATTGTCCATCCCATGGCTGACATTCAGTCACCCAAAGCGCCAGGCCAGCACACGCCAAACGACGCGCCGGCTGACGCAGAAGACAACGGCGAGCCAGGGAATGGAGAGCAGCCCCCTGCCCGCAAGAAAACATGGCGCTTTTGGGCCGTCTTCCCAGCGCTCTGCGTAACGACCTTCCTGGCGGCCCTGGACACGTCCATCCTGTCGACGGCGCTGCCCACGATCGCCCTTGACCTCCAGGCCGGTGAGCTGTACATGTGGATCACCAACGCGTATATCCTGTCGTCGACAGTGGTCCTCCCTCTCTTCGGGCAGACGGCCAACATCTTCGGCCGCCGCTGGATGATGATCAGTTCCGTGGTCGTCTTTGCCATCGGCAGCGGCATGGCCGGCGGCGCCAATAATACCAGCGCCATCATCGCCGGACGCGCTATCCAGGGCATTGGCGGCGGCGGCATCAATGTTCTCGTTGATACTGTTATCTGCGACCTCGTCCCCCTCCGCCAGCGAGGGCAGTACGTCGCCCTGATGGCCTCTGTCTGGGCTGTCGGCACTACCATCGGGCCAGTTCTCGGCGGTGCCTTCGCCCAACACGTCTCCTGGCGCTGGGTCTTTTATATTAATCTCCCTCTGTGTGCTGTCTCTCTTATCCTGCTTATCCTCTTTCTCCGCGTTACCCACCCCCCTAGACCCCCCAACACCTCCATTTGGATGCAGTTTACTCGCGTTGACCTCCTCGGAAACACCATTCTTACCACTGCTGTCGTTGCCATCCTGCTCGCCCTTACCTGGGGTGGAAGCGCCTACCCCTGGTCCTCCTGGCGCGTGCTCGTCCCTTTTCTCCTCGGCCTCGCCGGCCTCGCCCTCTTTCTCGCCCACCAGGCTTCGCGCCTCTGCCCTGAACCTTCTATCCCCTTGAAGGTCTTTAAAAGCTCCACCGCTATATGCGCCCTCTGGATTGCCTTTCTCCAGAACCTCCTTCTCTACTGGATTGGCTACTTCCTTCCAGTCTATTTCCAGGCCCTCCGCAACCTCTCCGCGACATCCTCCGGCCTCGCTGTGCTGCCTATCACCGGCGCAATCGCCCCATCCGGTATAGTAACAGGCATCCTGCTTGCAAAGACAGGAAAATACCGCCCCTTCCACTTCCTCGGTGCAATCGGCACAACTGTCGGCGTTGGTCTCTTCTCCCTGCTCGACGACAAGTCTCCTGCCCGCGAGTGGGCCGGATTCCAGGTCCTGTATGGTATCGGCTCCGGCATGATTTTTTCATCCACCCTCCCGCCCATCCAGGCCGTTCTTCCCGAGTCTGACGTCGCGGTAGCTACTGGGACATGGGCATTTATGCGTAGCTTCGGCTGTATCTGGGGAATCGCAATCCCGACGTCGATTTTCAACACGCGCATTCAGGCCGGGTTGAGCCGCGTCAGTGACCCCGTGATAAGGGGGATGCTAGGCGGCGGGGGTGCCTATGCAGTTGCGAGTGAAGGCCTGGTACGCAGTTTGGCGGATCGGCCGGTGCTCCAGGGGGAAGTACTGGGGCTGTACAAGGATGGGCTGCGGTGGGTGTAGTTAATGGGCATCGTGTTTGGGGCGCTAGGGTTTGTACTGGCGCTGCCGGTCAAGGAGGTTGGGTTGAGGGAGGAGCTGGAGACGGAGTTTGGCCTGCGCGAGGAGAGGAGGGAGTAGTCTGTACTGTATATTCTGTCCAGCAGGTTTAATTAAATAGCTACGTAGACCATCTTCAAGGCAGGAGACGGCACGTCGACCCTGAGCTTAGAATTCATGACAACGCTAGACCTGCTATCGTATACTCATGCAACTCCTAGTACGAGTCCAAGGCAAATTAAAGAGCCGGGAATTGCTTGTAAAAACGGTATCCGTAGCAGGCCAACACCTCGTGTTTCCACTGGATCATCTAAGACTCAGGACGGCACTCGGCTACCTTCAGGTGCCCTGTTCGCAAGAACATGCATGAACACTTGCTAAGAGACCAGGAACTGGCATCTTTGGTACTCTATCACCCTCCGTTGTATCGAAATACCATTCGACCAAAAAAACCACTAGCGGTATTAGGCCGTCTTTCCAATTGCATTGCATATATATATATGCCAACATTTTGTGTAAATCTAGTGTGGAAACGGCTTCTATCACTCGCTTTCTATTTTTCACCCTAGCTAGCTAGCCTCAACACCAAGGCTTGCTGACGGGGTCGCCCATTTTGGAGATTTTTAGAGGTTAATTTAGAGCCAAAGACATGTATGTTTTCTTCTACTGTGTGCTACCGATACCGGAGCTGATGCCGAATATTGCTGCACGTGACCCTCACCTGACTTGAGCCGCACGATTACGTCAGCGCCCCTTTCCGCAGGGATTCTGGTCTGCAATTCTCGAATTCTCCGGTCGCTGTGAAGGACAAGCCAAGCAGTTGATTCAGAAGACCCTCGCTTGTTCTCCACCAAACCCAAGCATGTGAGCAGCGCGGAATGCAGCAATGGTTGGTGTTCCGCGCAGTCAAGGATGTGTGCGATGCATTGGCCGCAAGATCAAGGTCAGTACGAAGTACCGTACTCTGGGTAGAATGGACCAACTGAATAGTATCAGTGCGACATGACGCACCCACAGTGTACGCGCTGTCTCAGTCAAAACACCGCCTGTCCTGGATATGACCGCGGCCTCAAGTTCCAGGACCAGACGCAGTCGCTCACTCGCAAGTACGGCCAGACTTCCAGGTCTTCCATGGACGAGGCCTTTGCGCCCAATTTGACTTTGGAGGCCCTCAACCTCCAGACCAAGGAGTGTTTCCAAAATTGGCTGGACGGCCACTTTCCCAGCTACGTCAGCTCATTTGACCCGCGTGTTGAAGTCAATTGGATGGACTTTATTCGCACCCGCTGGTCTTTCTTCCCGCCCGCGCTGGTCTGGGCTTTCCGTGCCCTGACCTCCCTGCATATGGGCGCCCTGCACGGCGACAAGGAGATGATCATCTGCGCGCGACATATGTACAGCCACGGTATCCGGCATCTGGCGTGTCTCTTGCAGTCGAGGGCGGCCCTTTCGGATGAGACCCTTGCCGCTGCCATTCTGCTCGGAGGGTATGAGGTTCTCGACGGTAATACTGACCGTTCATGGATCATTCATTCTCGTGGGATCCGCCATCTGCTGTGTGCTCGCGGCCCTGCGGCGCATGTCCATGGCATAGGCCGCACTCTGATGCTCTCCTGGCAGCCTTTCATCGTCGCCGACGCGTTCATCAATTCCGACCCCTGCTTCCTGGGGGATCCGGAGTGGGCGCGCGTGTCAGTGGGCAGCGAATCTGCCGAAGACCAGGAACGGAGTGGAAGTCTGCTGGTTCAAACAATGGATCACGCCTTTAATGAAGTTGCCAGATGTCCCGGATACCTAGCAATGACCAAGGAGGTCGTCACATCAGATAGAGACGCCGACCCTGCTGTCCTAGCAGTTCTCCTGGACTGTATGCTCAGGTCGAGACAGAATCTCATCCACTGCCGAAGTAATCTGGAGGAAAACCATCCTCCGGCATCCTTTATTGGCGAGGTACCAGAGGCGTTCGCACCGACATTGGTGCAGGGGTCTCGCGACGGGGTCGACTCGGCTATTGCGCTTCTCAACCAGTTGACGACAATGCTCCAGTCTCATGTTAATAGGCGAGCCAATGCACTCTCCACCCCGGGCCCATTAAATAATCCGTCAGACCCATGGCGCATTGTTGCGAGGAGACCGGCTGTCGGAGACACGAGCCAGTCGCCCGAACCCCCACACTCGGAGGACCTCAACCCCAGTGCCTACGTTTTCGGTGATTCGTTGGATAAATTCTCGTTGACGATGGGCATGGGCAGCCTGGCGCCCGATGCCTGCGGTTGTCCTCAGTTTTCAGCGCACAAGGCTATTTCTTTTTAAGCGTGGTTAGACGTGGTTAGACAGGAGGGTCCATGACTTATGACATGTATATATTTATAACCGTACATTTATCTGTTCTCTGTTCTACTCAGTCCCTCTCAAACCAGATCAATTCTTTAATCGCAGGCTCCAGGGCCAGTCCCATCTTGATTGCCCTGCCATCTTTAAACACAAACTCTGCGTCGACTGGCTCGTCTGTGAGCTCAACCTCATCCGTCAGCATCGCAGTGTACTCAGTCTGGCCCTTGACATGATGGAATGTCAGCGTAAAGCCCATGGACCGATCGGTCGCATCCACCAAGAGGTGCCCATCTTTGATTTGGACGGTCATATTGCGATAGCCCGGGTTCCAATAATCCCCCACATAAGCCTCCAAGGGTGTCGTCTGCGGCGGCCGAGAGTCATCACTCCCCTTCTTCTCGGCCCTGTTCGTCTGCTGCTGTACCTTGGTGTTTATCGGAAGGTTCTTGGCCTTCTTCTTCTCCGACCCTTTCTTGCTATACGATGGACGCTCCTCCACAGCAACCCCCAGGATCTCATCCATAAGCGCTCTGATAATCACCGTCGCAGCGTTCCCAGCACCAGCAGAATTCCCTAAAACCACCACCCCAAACCGCAGCGCAGGCACGAACACGAAACGGCTCGTAAAGCCGGGCTCTCGGCCGTCGTGACCTATAACCTGCACGCCACGGTAGTAGTAGATCTCCATCCCGGCCGCGTACATCGCAGGCGTGGTATGCGCTCTTAGTCTCCGTCCGTGCGGGTTCACGATTGAACGCATGGTCGTTAGACCTTTGTACACTTTCTCAGTGATGGGCCCTTCATAGTACAGTAGTGCTTTGACCCATTTGATGAAGTCGTTTCCGCTGGAAATTACAGACCCGGCGCCTTGCGCTTCTGGACAGTTCTGGGGTGGCAGGCTGCGCCAGGTGTTGTTTTCCCGGATATAGCCCGTTGCCATCCGGTCGCACCAGCCTTTGGATTGCGCGGTGGCGGGTTGCAGCGTCGTGGAGGTCATGTTTAGCGGGTTGAAGATGCGCTCTTGGAGAACGTCGGCGAAACTCTGCTGCGTTGTTTCCTCGATGAGATGCGTCGCGACGGTGTACATCTGGTTGCAGTATAGGTAGCGCGAGCGTAGGGGTGCAGCTGGTTTGAGGTTTCGCAGGTTCCTTGTGATGGACTTGGGAGTGTCTGGATTGCGTGACTTGATGCCCATGTAGGAGCTGTCGTGGCTGTTTCGGTGAGAACTGAGAACAGAGTAATTGGCATGGAGAGGGAGACTTACCTGGCCATGCCTGTTCTATGACTGAGCACATCTTCGACCGTGATGCCTCGCGTATAAGTCGGGCTGGACATGACAAAGTCGTCCGGTAGCAGGTCCGACATTAGGGCTGTGTACTGGACCTTGGGGTATTTCTTGTCATCTACAAGCGACGCCACAGCAGCAGCAGTGAGGGACTTGGAGCAGGAAGCGATATCGAACAGGGTGTCTCCGGTGCAGGATATGTCGTGTTCATAGTTGGCCACCCCGTAGCCCGTGGAAGCGACCTCATCGTTGTGAACAACCGCAATGGACAGCCCGGGAATGTTATTCTGCTCTAGGAGGTATTCCACAAGGGAAGTCAACGAGGCAGACTCGAGCAGCTCCATCATGCGTGGATGAAGAGAAGACGTTCAGCTGCGGGGAGTTTTATTTTATGCCCCCACGTGGAGATCACCATAATATTATAACTAATAATGTGACCGTTTAAGGGGATAGAAATAACAGTATAAGCAAAAGTCTATTCAGTGTATCTATCTATCAAAATTATCATTATTTTATTGTATCCTCCTGCCCGAAAACGGCTCAGCAGGCCAGCCCTGCATCGCGCTCTTATCCTCAACATGGTCTCCAGACAAGACCAGGGTGTGTTCCAGCAAGCAGGCATCACTGCCCATTGACGAGCCAGACATCAATCTGGACCCCGTCCGGAGCACACTCCTATCTCCAACCACAAGAGGATGCAGCTCGAATTCTCCACGCGTGTTCAAGTGGCACACCACACTTGCATCGTCGACAGCGACTCTGTTGCCGAGTGTCACCATGTCCGGCTCTGTGAGGAGGATGTTCGGGTCTCCGTTTGCCAGGAGAGCAGTGTCCTTGCCGATAGTCGCGCCCATCAGCCGGTAGTAGAATGAGAGGTACGCGGTCCCACTAAGCATGGGGAGGACTCCAATGCCGCGGTAGCTGTCCTTGATCAAGGACTCCACGGCGAGGAAGAACTGCCAGCGCTGGTTGTAGCTGCTGCGGTCCCAGTGGTAGGAGCCTTCAGTGCGTCGGCCCATGACCACCCATTTTGCGCCGATCACGAAGGCGACCCCGATAATCGTCTGGATGAAGCTGACTCCGCTCACGACGGCGCAGAAGAGGCCGTAGACGGAGAAGGGCTGCCACCATTCGCGGTCGAACGCGCGGTAGTCCTGGCGCAGGGTGTGGCCGAGCACGAGAAGACCAGCGAGGACACCAAGCAGACGCCAGACAGTTGAAATAATAGCTATAAACGTAGAGTAGCCCACGATTCCGGGGATTCCGATGACGAAGAAGTCGGCCATGCCCTGGTAGAAGGCCCGTCCGAACGGTCTGGTCGTGTCGCGTGGCAACGAGGCACTCTCACCGGGGGATAGCGTTGACGAGGACGACCAGCCCCCCGCCAGCTTCTCGGCCTTCTCGTGTTGGTGCGTGATGGTCGGGAACTGGATGGCATTTCCGTTCTTGCTGCCCGTCCAGACTGTATCAGGAGGGAAGAAGCCATTGCGACGCAGCAGCGAGCCCGACCCGACCATCGCCATCTCGCCAATTGTGACGCCAGGAAGAACGACCGCGCGATCACCCAGCATGGCTCCGTCGGCGATGACCACGCGCTCCCTGCCGCTGCCATCGCTGGTGACAAGGTGCGATCGGGATCCAAAGACCACGTCGTTGCCTACCTCGACCAGGTCGAAGTCCTGGATGCCCGGTCCAACACTGGGCCAGTAGATGCGCTTTCCAACGCGACCTCCTAGCATGCGAATCGCAACCGAGACCAGCTCGTAGTGCTTCCCGATTAACCGGGTCAAGGGGCTGAGACTGCCATTGGGGATGACCTTGGACAGGGCAGCCTGGCGCACCTTCTGGCGCATCGACATCTTGTCGGCAGGGCCTGTCTTTGCGCGGCCGCAGGTGAGATCCAGCACTGCCTTGATGAGCAGAATGGCAACGAACCACACGAGCGGACCGACGATGGCGTAGTAGATCCGGGCGAGAATGTGGTACATGATCCGAGTCGGTGTCGTGAACCAGAAGACAATCACGCGCAGCATGTCCTCGCTCTGCAGGGGGTAGTGCAGCACAATTGGCACCAGTCCAGCGAGCCAGGGCAGTCTGTACGCGAACCCAGCGAGCAGGCCTAGCGGTTCAACCAGGAACAATGTCAATAGCCAGTGAGGGCTCGGGATGGAAGTCGAATTGAGGTCTTTGTTCGCTTCCTCGGCGCCCTGAGTCTCCCAGCTGGACGAGTTGGGACCGAGATACGTGTCTGGGGGAAGGGTTGCGCCAGGGGCAACGACCGAGCGAAGTCCAATTGCAGAGCCCTTGCCGATGAGGATTGGCTGCAGGAGCATCGAGGTGTTTCTTTCAACGGCAAAGGGCCGGATGATGCAGTTCTCTACGACGACGTTGTCTTCGAGGTGGATGAGGTCGTACTCGCCCAGGGAGGCGTACTCGTGGATGCGCACGTTGCGGCCAATGTGAGCTCCCAGTAGGCGATAGTACAGACGCCGCGTCCATTCGAAGTAGTTAAACACGCCCTGCGATTGTCAGCTTTAGGTATACTTGGTAGATAAGGCAGAACATACCCTGCCAGCAACACGAATGGCCTTCTGCGTCAACCACCACCGTGTGTGATAAGTCCCCCACATGGGATACAGTCCAGCACGGTAGCGACCGATAAGGACCCATTTGAACATGATTGCAAGAACCGGCGCGACCGCATTAATGGCCAAGCGCGAAGCCAGTCCAATAAGCACGATATGCAGCAAACGCCCGATGAGCAGGCTGTCAGGGGGGAACAGACGCGCTGTCTCGCCCATGAGGAAAACGAAGATGGTCCACTGCAGACCCGCGCGCATGGGAAAGAAGATAATCATCGGGATGAGTTGGATAAGGAGGACAATTGGATTCGTCGAGCTGCAGGTCTCCTGGCACCCAGGGAGATCCTTCTCGCTGATTTCTTCCTCTGGGCTTTTCTTCGCGCAGGCGTCTTCCACAATGGCTGTCATGTCGGCCACAGTGCTGTTCAGGAAGAGAACATCGCCAGACAAGCGAATCTCAAATTCACGTCGGAGCGCTGAAATTAGACGCCCGGCACTGAGACTGTCGCCGCCAGCAGCGAAGAAATCGGTTGATGCGGTCACTTCGGCGACGTCCTGGTTTAGGGCTTGGGCGAAGAGTTGTCGCACGCGGTACTCGGCCGACGAGGAGTCGGACTCTGACGCATTCATACTGCGGACGACGTCTTCCAGGGCCTTGTCGTCGACATACCCAGCGGCGTCTCTGGGGATTGGGCTGCTAAGAGCCTTGATGCTGCTGGGGATCAGGTATCCATGCACCCGCGGTCGGAGGGCTTGTGCAAGTGTGGCGACCGTGGGCTGCTTCTCAGCGGGATTGAAGATGACCGCCTGGGGGAATCCATCAATGGGATTGTATCGCATTGCGATGTCTGAAATTCCCAAGGTCTCCTCGATATGAGGTTCGGCTTCCTGGCCGTCGATGCGGCACATTGTATGCGCGATAGACACGTTAAGACCGGTGCCCTGAGGAGGGCATTTAGCTTCGAGGTGTCTCTCAGCAGCAGGGATAGAGTCGGTTAAAGGCTCCAGTCCCAGTCTCTGGCTTAGTCGAATCCGCTGCAGTTTGTTGTTCGACTTTGGCACGCCGTTGTCCATGTAGACCAGCAGGACTGGCCACTTGGGTTGTAGCAATCGCTCTCCCAGTGCCTCATGAAGTTGCCTCAGATCAGGGCGAGACATGCCTGGGGGAGTAACTATGACGGCTCCAACAACTTCCTGGAGGACGTCATGGGGCGTGGAGAATGCGAGCGCTTCAGACACACGACCATAGAGAATCGACGTCGGATCTCGCGCCGCAGAGAGGATTCCGTTCTCGACTTCAATCGGCGATATAATCTCACCACCGCGGTTGATTACTTCCTTGCCTCGACCGGTGATGAACAGGTATCCATCCTTGTCGAGGTGTCCCAGATCGCCCGTGTCGAACCAGCCAGCCTCGTCAAAGGCGCTCTTGTTGATGCCATCGTCTGTCAAGTATCCAGGGAAGACTGGGAATCCACGCACGCAGATCCGGCCGGTGGTCCCAGTAGGGACACGCTGACCAGGATTGCCATCACCAAGTATGGCTACGTCAGGACCACATGGACGACCAGAGGTACCTTCACGGTCAAGTTTATAGTCTGTAGGTGGCGAGGCGATAGGGGCGCACTCGGTCATGCCGTAACTGGGCATGACGACGCACTGGAAGACTTCACGGAGCTGCACGGCCAGTGTAGCGGGAAGACCTCCACCTGCATTGATGATGAATTTGATGAGGCTTTGGCGAAGTGCATCAGGACGGTGCTCGGACTCGGCGAGGATCATCTGGTGCATTGTGGGTGTGGCGTAGTACCACGTCGGGCTCCATTTCTCGACGACGTCCCAGAAGAGACTTGGGTCGAAGGATGCACAGCAGATGGTTGTGCCTCCTGCCAGCATGGGTGCGTATAGACTGCGAACCATTCCACCACTGGAAGAGTCAGCAGGCTTCTAAGATGGATGATAAAAGATTGGAGGTACATACATATGGTGAAGGGGCATCATGTTGAGACATCGGGAAGCCTCAGTCAGAGCAACACTGTCCATTGTAAGAACCGCGCCAGCGAAGAGATTGTACACGGTGATAGGGACGAGCTTCTTCTTGCCACTCGTACCGCTGGTGAATAGCAGGACCGCGACGTCGTCAGGGCTGTTGTTCGGTGGTGGCTGTGTAGAACGGGCAACGGGACACGTCGTGGTCACGGTAAAGGTTAGGTCTGCTTGGGGATGGACGATGAATACGGGAAGCTTTGCATCAAGTTGAACCTTGGATGCATCTGCTTCCAGCATGAGGATAGCGTCTGCTTCGACGGCCTCAACGTCTGCCTTCAACTGGTCTGGGGCCACTGTCCTCGCCATGGGGATCATGGTATATCGGTTGGCAATGGCCATCACAGCGAGGGCAAGGGTTGGGCCATTGGGAAGCATGACTGCAACCCTTGACCTTCCCTGTGCTGGACATGGCAGGCCCAGGTCGAAGTGTTGGATGAAGCTTCGTAGTTGTGCATATGATATCTGTTGGTTCGCTTGCGGGTCGATGAGGGCAGGGCGGACGGGATCGCTTGGGAGGAGGTCAGGGAAGGGGAAAGACTTTTGTTTCATAAGAAGTTGGATTCGTTCAAGGAGTTCGTTGATGTTTGTATCCAGGCCATCTCGGACGGCTTCAGGTAGTCTGAGCCAGATGCTCTGGTAGGACCGCAAGACGTCCATGGCCAGCCATGGCTCTTGCAGGTCATGCTCACGAAGGAGGCATTCCAGCTGCTCCAGGGAGCCCGGACCAGCTGGAAGACTGCGCAGCTGCTGCAACTTGCCCTGCAACATCTTCGGAGATTTCCTTGGGTGGTTCTGCTGGATCTCATCACACGGAATGCCCTACGCCATTTATAGATACGGATACCGCTTGGACTCCCTCCCAGGCATTTGATTTTGTGCCCTGAGAATACCCACCCACTAGGCAGCATAGTGATACCCACGTTCTATGCATCCCGATGCTGATGGAGTACGAAACACGTCGATCGTGACGAAGACCCCTGGTCTCGATGGTTGACCCACTGCCTGTACTCGCAACCATGACCGGTTAGAACCAGATGAAACAACAGCAAGAGAAAGCCCAGTTCATCTGCTCGTAGCCAGTGCTATGCTACAGTTTCGGCATGCCCTACTTTGTCGTTATACTAGCCCGATAGAGCAATAGCCATTAGGAGTTTAGGGCAGGGTGCTGTCTCAAAAATTCGACATCCAAGGCCCCCACAGCCTTATTCTGACAGTCCGTCAAGTATCAGGACCTTGTAGACAGGGCCCGCTAGCCCTGAGAAATCTACTACAAACGTGATTGCGTGCTTTTCAGATGTATCTTGAAGTTTCTGTCCAGCAACTGCGCACACGACAGATCCAGACATCCACGAAGGAAACAGCCCCAGGTCCATCCCACCAGTGATTCACTGCAGTAGTTTACTCCAGTCCGCGGATGGCGCCGGGCTAGCCTTCTCGGTGTCCACTCGGTGCGATTCCCAGGGCCCGAATCAGATAGTTAGGCGCCGGCAAGCCGTGGATTCATCAATGCCGGCCAGTCTCTGGTCGAGAAGCGGCGATCCGGCCGATCAACCAGGGACCTCTCAGCTCGCTATCTGATGAAGCACTCAAGGTCCGAGTGATCCTCGCCAAGTTGCGCTCATTTAGTAAGGCTCGTTCAGCGTGTGTACAATGGGGCATCATGATTGGAGTGACAGTCTGCCCGGTATTGCCGGCTGGGATTTGCCATCGCCGCATTAGGAAACTCTGCGAGAAGCCCCCCACCACGTTCTGCAGTTTAGTTGGATGGGACCTGCACCGATAGCGGACCGGCCATGAGTTCAGCCTATATCCAGTTATCCACAGACTTATGCAGCCTGGCGCGTCATATCTTGGGTCGTATCTTGGTAGCTGCCTGACGATACGGAGAGATACGGTCCCAAAGCCACACGGTCCCAACCGCCAGGGCTTAGACTCGTGGATATTGTATCATTGAATCTCTACTTTCTACATCCGGCCAGGGTCTCGTCTATTCTCCCGTTTCTCGCGCTTGGCAGGGTTCTTGGTCCGCCACCTGCGGTCTCGAATCGTCGCACACGCTGGATTGATATGTTCCAGGCACACCAGCTACCCTGCACAATGACAAATCGCGATCACCTCATGCTCCACCCTTAGTGTCTTCTGAAGAGCTCTGGGACGCCTGGCGTTTGAGATTCTGCAGAAGGACAGCGGAGACTGTTCGTCCACTTGGGCGCGGCGAGATAACAGTGCTTACGGCGTAGTGTCGTTGAGAAAGGTTACATTTTAAGCTGCTCTGGTATTGTGGCTGGTGACGCACCACGAGGTGTCATGTCGGTGTCAGTGTCAGTGTCAGATAATGGAAGACTCGAAGAATCCCCTGTGTCAATCGTTTCTATACAGAGACGGCAGTCCACACTCGGTACCAGCGAACCCTAGACGCCGAACGTAGCGGGTCCCTACCAGCCTTAACCAGCCCCATATGATCTTCACCCTAAGTGTACGCGTTCCTGCTGGAGCCGACCCATCTCTACGCGTTGTGGGATTTTTTAATTCTTAATAATTCTTCGCCTCAACGCTCCCTCGCCTCACTGGGCGTAAGGCTGCGTGGTGGGTATAGTATCCACTTGATAAGATGAATCCAGCAAATCACTCCACGGCTGCAGCGATCGCCAGGAGCCGTGAAGAGTTTGCATCGACCTGGCCAGGGCTGACGCGGTGGCAAAAATTTGTAAAAAATATTGATTGCTGCGGTGGGAGTAACAACCGACGACCCTGGCAATCTCGATATCACGATATCTGCATGACGCCAGCTCCCAACAATCAGTCAGAAACCAACCCCTGTACCGGATGATGCAGCTCGCCCTTGGCAAAGATGTCGATCGACAAGCTCTGCTAGCCAAGAGCGTTCTATTAATCTAGTTTCTTGGCCCAGGACTTAAGCGCGGATTGTCAAGGCCCACTCCGCTGCCCATTTGTCGCAGCCCAGACTCCTATCTCTGCAACCCCGGCAAGACCTCGGGGACGGTACGGAGTAACCTCATGGCCCTTGGCAACGGGCTGCCTGTCGTGTCTCGGCAGAATGCCTATCAACGTGGAATGATACGGATGTGCAATTGGAGCCACCACACCCTACACACCCCTGTAACTCGGCCGATGTTCTCGTCTACCTGAACCTAGCCAACCAAAGGATCGCCGCTGCTGTTTGTGTTGAGTGGATCGTTGCCCGGCTATCTCAGAAACATTCACATGTTCTAATCTGGCTTACACCCTTGACTGTGCCACTTTTCGGTCCTGCCCAAAGCTGCTCTAGTAACAGCCAGGAAACCTATCTACAAGTAGCCCAGGGTTGCACTTCGATGCCGAGATCAAACAGCCCCACTAGTGGTTTGTCGGCAGTTCTCCCTTGCAGCACGTTCGTGTTTGACTGGGAGATAAAATATCCCCCAGTCGTCCTGGCACTTTCCATATGAGACTTGATCTACGCCTCGCGAGCATCCCATCCCGCACCACGAATGGGCCACAGTGGCACACAGGGGTGCTTTACGTTATAGATATTGCGATGAGAACATGTTGCATATCATGGTGGAGCTATACACCCGGTTAAACTTCGTGCGTTGCGCATATGAAGGAAGTGCTTGTTGTTGACTACCTAGGGGTGGCGCTAGGAAGTGTAAAGAGTGGGTGTTGGCTGGGCCCTTCTCCTCGCATCTTAGCGTCCCAATATAGGAGATACTTACGATCTACTGAATATCATCCAATCACCTTTTCAAGCTGAAACAAAGCCTGCTGCCTAGTCATGTTTGTTGCCGCTGGCCTGTGCGGAGTATTGCCGGGAGACTACTCGGCTTCGCTTGCGACGTTCAGCCCGGTCTCGCACTCGGGTTACTTACCTGGTGGATTCCGATCTTCTTCAGTTCGTCAGTATGTAGTATGTACGGAGTAGCGCAGGACCTTTGGGAAGCGTGGGTGGATTTGAGTTCCGACCTTGGTCGTTGAGAACATTCTGAGCCTTCCTCGTACTCGCTCTTCGACATACAGCGTCTATAATCTTGCCATCCTACCAGTTTACATTCCCTACGAACCCTGTAAATCCATCTACAATTCCTCTCAAAGCTCTACGTTCCCTACCTAGCCTGCAATGCCGTCTATCTACCCAGACCCTCGCTGTTTGTCGCATGGTTTTGATATCGCTTGGGGGCCGATAAGTTGATATTTCACAATCCTGTCTCTCGATGCCTCTACAAGAGCACATAGTGCAGCTTCTCTCAGCAAGGAACCATTGGAATATACAAACAAATAAGCCCGGCCTTGCCGTGAGCATCCGAGTACGAAATCCCACCGAGGATGGTCCGATTTGCTCCCATGTCAGACCTGTCAGCCCCTGCTCCGACACGCCTTTTGCCGGTTATTTATTCCTACTGGCTGGCAAAACACGACATAAGCACAGCTGAATATGCGGCTCTCGGACGCTCTGATCCTTCAAAGTATCGGTACTGAGTTCATGGTTTCATTCGCCCTCGGTTAATAATGACGTGGACGCGTGCGGGGGTGGTTGTGAGGAGATGGTATATTTAAGCACTCTGCAGACCATGCTTATTCCTCGGCATACGAATCAAGCATACAGAATGTCGCAGGTTTCTCAGATTCAGTCAAAGGGGATTTACCGGGGCCTCCCTACCTTTCCGGACACCCACGAAGGGTACACGGCTGTGGTGGCGGGCGCCAACGGCATTTCCGGTCACCACATGGTAGGAGCCACCTGAAATTGTCCATGGATGTATGGCTAACCAATGCGTCCTCTAGCTGCGTGTTCTGTGCGAGTCACCGAAAAGATGGAAGAAGATTTATGCTGTTTGTCGACGACCTCCTAATGGCGAGTGGCCAGCCCATGTTGAACACGTTTCGCTGGATCTCCTTCAAGCGCCCGAAATCCTAGCAGCAGAGTGTTCAAAGCGTGGAATAAAGCCTGATTATGCGTTCTTCTTTGCCTATATCCAGCCGAAACCCAAGGAAGGCGAGGCCATCTGGAGTGCTGTGGATGAATTGGTGAGAATCAATAGTGAGTTCAACATACAACGAACGCCCAGTCGAGACCCATTTAACATTCCCTTTTTTTCTTCCTTTCAGCGCTGCTACTGAAAAACTTCCTCGAGATGTTCGCATTGGCCCAAACACTCCCCAAGAGGGTTCTTCTTCAACTCGGGGCCAAGTATTACGGTGTACACCTAGGGCCGACCACCGTGCCACAGGAGGAATCAGACCCTCGCGTGCTGATCGAGCCCAATTTCTACTATCCGCAGGAAGACTATCTGGTTAACTTTGCTCAATACCATAATATTGGGTGGAATGTTATCCGTCCATCCTGGATTCCCGGCGCAGTTCCTGATGCTGCGATGAGCCTTTGTCTCCCTCTGGCAATCTACGCGGTCGTTCAAAAGCATCTCGGGAGGCCGCTGGAATATACTGCTGATTTATTAGCATGGCAAGCCAACCAGACGATGTCATCGGCGATGATGAATAGTTATCTTGGAGAATGGGCCGTTCTGACCGACCAAGCAAAGAACGAGAGTTTCAACGCCTCCGATGACTGCGCCTTCACTTGGGAGAAGTTCTGGCCGAAGCTAGCAAAGCGTTTCGACATGGAATGGAAGGGTCCAGTGGATGACCCATCGCAATACACAGAGACTGAATTTCAATATAACCCTCCCCCTCGTGGATATGGACCCCCAGCCAAACTGCGGACCCGGTTCACGTTGACAGAATGGGCGAAGAAGCCCGAGATCCAAGATGCCTGGAAGGAAATAGCCGCGAAGAATGGGCTTGCTGATGGCACTCTTGGCGATGTCGACCGGGTCTTTGGATTCACTGATGTTGCCCTGGGCAGCCCGTACCCTATTCATTTCAGGTGAGCCTGAGCTATTGCGACGCTGCCAGTATACCACTAACAGGATCTAACAGCACGGCGAAAGCTAAGAAGTTCGGCTTCTTTGGCTTTGTCGACTCGACCGAGTCGATATTCGATGTCTTTCAGGGCTTTGTCGACCTCAAAATGATTCCCCCTCTCCCAAGGGAATCCGCTTGAAGATAGTGGTAAATGATTTTTAACCGTTACTTAAAGATAGTAAAACTAGGAATATAACCTCGATCCACCCGCTGCAAGTTTCATTTCACTGGTAGTTGATACCTCCTCCGCCAGCCGAATCTACTGGCTTGCTATACCAGGGTATCTTACCCTCAACGCCTAAATACAAGCCCTAATTTAGACTACTAAATATTCAATTGACATAGGAGTCTGCATAAATACTAGACTATCCAGTCTTATATTGGTTCACCACATATTCCTGTCCGGCCCCCACATCCTGCAAGGGCTAAGTGGGGAGACGCATATATATATAACGCGACCCTATCTCGGATGTGGCGAAACCACGCTGCTGATTGTAGATTTGATCCTATTTAAAAACGACCACATTCCCCGTACATTACTGTAGCTCGCGTGATAAAAGTGCAAAGTGTATAAAAATCTGTTTGGTATATCATGGATCCTCGCCCATCGCCGCGTTCAACGCCGCCGCTTCACCATGAACCATATGGCCCGATTCGACCAGAGTGCCTTCGCGGAGCTAATACAGGCAAGGTTGCAGTTGTGACGGGGGCAGCAAGAGGTATGCCATTTGTCAAGGAAAAGAATTAATAGAATTCTGACGATTCATAGGGATCGGTCGGGCGATCGCTATTGCGCTGGCGGTGTCTGGCGCAAGCCTTGCCCTTCTCGATCTGACCTTCGAAGCTCAGGAAGAAACCAAAGCAGCTGTTAGAGGCGTCAGTGATATGCAAGTTGAAGCCTTTCAATGCGATATAACGGACACCGTGGCTGTGAAAGATACATTCAAAGCAATTGAAACCACCCTAGGGCCAGTGGACATCCTGGTTAATAATGCTGGAATAGCAAAGGGAAAATACGCAGTGAATGAAAGCTTTGAAGACTTTTGGAAGGTAATTGAGGTAAACTTCAAAGGAGCAATGCTGTGTACGTATGAAGTTCTACCAGGTATGGCAGAGCGGAAGTCAGGCTGCATTATCAACATGGCCTCGCGCGCCGCAGGAGTTGATATGCCCAAGAGCATTAGTTACGGTGCTAGCAAGGCTGCTGTTGCTCATGCGACGGCGAGTCTTCAAGAGGAATTTGAAATGCTCGGTCTTGGAGGGCACCTGGATGCCTACTGCCTTCACCCTGGGGGAGTATGGGGAGACATGATCACCAGTAAGCCAGTCTCTAGAACCAGAGTTGGTTTCTCATCGCTGACTGCAGCAGCCTTCACAACACCTGAGGAACGGGAGAAACTAAGGCCTTTGTTCAACGAGGGTCCAGAGCTGGCGGCGTATACCGTTGCGTACCTCGCAGCTGGACGTGCAAAGGAGCTACGTGGAATGTATATCGATTGTCGCCACGACATCGAGCGAGTCTGCGACTTTGGCAGAGACAATTTGAAGGCGAACGGATTGAATAACCTGAGGATGAGGTTTGTGCCGGGATATGATAATGCGGAATAAATGTTCTGTATGGAGATGTGTTTGCATCTATCTGGCTATCCGGGTCTAATATTAAAATCAACATGAACTTTACGTCAGTACTCATTACAGTTTGTTTATGGAGAATAGAGTGCAACCTGAAAACTTGGTCGACAGGATCCGCCTGTTGGCGATCGTTACTGCGCGAAGGATATGATCCACCACATATCGCCATGCAGCCTCCTTCATTGGACTGGCAAGCGTTCACAGACCTGGAGGCGGGGTTCGTCCTCTTACGTGTCTGCAGCTGGGGACGAATTATGGTCAGCAGCCATGCATGGACTGCATGAACTCACGAGGTGCCCCAGATCAGCTGAACACGAAGGCCTCATGAAGCCAATATTCTTCGATCACACTTCTGACCGTCAATCGACTACAAGCATAGCCGCAACTGGTCCAACTCCCAGTTCTGTGAGAATATGTGGACTATCACCAGTATTGACTGCCCATTTACGCTTTGGTGTAGCGATGGAAGGCCTATGGACGAAGCTCGAGGAGGCTTCGGGGAATCTTCGAGAATTATTGTCGATCAGCAGGGGTTTCTCGATATCACACAGCTGAATGTGAGGACCAGGGAAGAGTACGTTCTCATCGACTCGGATTTGAACTATACAGAAGTGGGAAGCTCTCCCAGTGGTAAAGCGCTGTCTCTCGTATGTTGGGACGACTGACTGAGTCCTCGCAGGCATCGATGCGAATGGTGTGAAACTATATCACACGGACACCGATGGAGAAGGAAATTCTCTTGCTCTTTGCCTTGGGGTATATGCTGAAAGAACATTCACTCTAAGTGTTGAAAGCAACATCGGGAACTCGAACACCGTCAGAGGACAAATCAAGCCGTTGCCACAAATATCAACAGCTGACGTCGCGTACATTGATTCCATGATTGCTACAAATCTCATTCCCTACGCGGAAAATGAAGAATACCCTGGAAAGAGCCACGAAGAAATCCGCGCCTTGGGGAAGCGGCTCTTTCCATTTACTCCTCACAGCTTCGAACTGGCCATGGTGGTCTATGACTGGACAACGCCATCATTTGCTCGCATGGTATTCTGGGATATGTTTCGATATAGCGGACTCGTCGTGGAGGGCATTCCTGCAGTCGACTATCCGAGCCTCGCCAGGGCAATTTGGACGAGTAACTGGGGGTCCTATACATCGCAGAACGCAGAGTTCATGGCGTCACTGCTGATGAAACCCGCATGGTCCCAGCTGGAAGTCGAGCTGCAGCTCCTGCGTGTACGCCAGAGGCTTAAAAATGCTGTTGAGGTAGAGGACAGGCTTCTGGCTGCTGCCATGCAGTCCCTACCACGGACGTCGATACTGTCCAAGCCGCAGCTGTTTAGCGGCCAGCTCGATATGGAGCACTTGGATAGGGACAATTTTGGGATAGAGTTTGTGGAATGCCCTGGGAATAATGGTCCTATCCAGCAGCCCTTGAAGGATTGTTTGCAGACTGCCCTGGATACATACATCGCCAAAGGGAGTACAGTCACGACCAAAGTGACCTGGAGTTTTACGGATAACCTACACGGTGCAATGCACTATTCTAACGGAATTGTTCTGGTATTGAATCCGTCATACGGATCTCGGGTTTGGGATACAGCGTCCTATGTGACGCCGCTGTCAAACGATCCGAAGAAGATAGAATATACGACTCCCCCAGGGAGTAGATTTCTCATACAGTCTGTGGAGCATGCCGATTATCAGGACCGCAAATTGCTCGTCCTCACACTCTGTCCTATATTGAATCCCGAGGGTACGGTGGAGTCGCACAGCGATCACGATATCGAGGAGGTATTACCACCAGCACCTGAAGAGGGCGATGTGGTCGATTTGATTGAGATGTCTATGCCTGCTCTGGGGATTCCACATACACCGGGCAGGACTTCAGGGCGGCGATGCAGCTGCATGGTTTAAGAGGGTGCCTATTACGAAACCGTTCATGATATTCATTTGACATAAGAGATATAGTAGTACGAATGGTGGTAGCAGACACAGATAGGGACCTAACACAACAAAGCTCCTCCATTATGGAAACCAAAAGCTATAATCTATTCCTCCGTGGGAACGTCTGCCTGCCTTGACGCTGCACCCCCATCCCCTTTGTCCTCCTTGCTGGCCTTCTCAGCTGCATCCAGTGCAGCGATCGCCTGTGCCACGCGGGAGTAAGATTCATCGCTAAACTCAGCCTGCTCCGAGCTGCCCGTTGCGGAAACCTTGGTAAACGTCTTGGTTTTGGCAATTTCAGACAGCCTCGAGTGCCAAAAAGCCCATCGCTGGAGGCTGACGCCAGGCACGTCCTTGCACAATGGACCGGGAGCAGTAGTTCGCTTCTCCTCCTCGTACAGGGGCCTTGTCGAGGTCATTTCCCGGTACAAAAACGGTGCGCCCTGGATCAGCCACTCGGTCGCAACCCACAGCTTGATCTCAAACTCGATCTCGTCCTCTGGTGGCGTCTCCAGGCCGGGAGGGATTATCCAGTAGGGTATGATGGTCCATTGCATGAATTCCGGAGTCAGAAGCAGGCACACGAACCTGTTGAAGCTCTTCCAAGCCGCGATGTGTTCGAGATCGCAATCTTCCAGGTCCGAGGGGTCTTGAGATGTTAGATTAGAGCAGCTGGAAAACGAGCGACTCAATCGTACTTACCAGCAAACTTGTCGAACACGTACATTCTGAGATTCGGAAGGTCGTCCCAGACGATCCTGTCTCCACGAATCTGCCGAAGATTTAGCGTGAATTGACGAGTTGAAGGCCAAATACTTACATTTTCAGCTTCAGTGACTGGGCCGCCCCGACGTCGTAATCCTTCGACGACATCAATGAAGACGCGCTGCCAGGGGTGGTCGATAGGAACGATCATGACCATGGCCAGCAGCACCATCCACAGACTCCACAGCATTCCATCGGCTTCGTACTCAGAATCACTTGTCCTGAGGAACTCTCGCAGGTCGTCGATGATCCTATCTGTCGTGGTTGTAGGATCACCACTTGAGTTCAGCGCATCCTCAAAGATTCGCACGACGTCCTTCTCGCTTTGCGGGGACTCGTCGTCAAGTACAGTAGTGAGGTCAATTGTTGCTGCCATTATGTAATTGTCCGGTGGATGATGATAAGAAAGCGCGAAGATTGAGAGAGGATGGAGATGAAATAGAGAAAAGAAGTTCGAGTCGGCGGGAACACACCATTAATTAACGAGCTACTCAGAGTGACTAACTGCGGCCACTGGTTAGTTAACATCGCTATCACTATTAATAGGCCGTTGATAGTGATTTAAGCGCCCGAGTTTGCCGCCACGGGGCTGTGTTAAGCTCTCTGTTATTATTAACGAGTAGTTGGCGCCTGGAGTTTATTAGGTATGGGAGCCTCTCGCCCTGTCGTCCCCGTAATCCCTGCAGACACACTTATTATACAAGACCCCAACGGCGCCTAAGCACAGGTCGACGGGCACTCCGTCAACTTGACTCTACTTTGAATTTCTCATCGCTCGTCTGGCGCTGTGGCGGCCAGCATCCAACTCCTTATCACCAGGCGGAATGTGCCTGCGCATCCTGGCGTTAAGAATGATAGGGCGTCCTGTGTCCGAATCCAACGATTTATAACCCAGGGACCTATACAATCCGGTTATTGCCGCCGCCCTGACTCGACCTGCGTCCCTTGTTGTGCCTACGGGATGCCTCGACCCCAGTGTATAGCCCTGGCATGGTACTGTTTAGACCTCTCGCAGGCGCCATGTCGTAAAGGTTATAAAAATAAATGGTTGGCAAAAAGATAGTAAAAGCAAACAGACAGCAACAATTGTTTAGCCAGATCCTGAGCAGTGCATCTGTGCCCATACTTAAGTGCTGCAAAGACCGCACCTTATCCATTCCATCCAATTTTCTAGACGCTCACACCAGCTGGCTGAAATCCTTTGCTATCATTCTTGTTCCCCAAGCAGGCCTTGGGATCTTGGTTTATCAATCTCTCTCCTTTCTCGTCCAAGCGTCCAGAATGTCGACTTGGTTCAAATCCTCCAAGACTGGCAACGCGACATCGGGTACCAAGACAGCAGAGGACCCGCCCAGGCGCACTCCAACAGACTCATCCTATGTAAGTCAACCTTGAACTTGTTTTGCGCGGTTTATCAAGGCTCACCCTGACCAAGTACGACTGCCATGGCGTTGTAAACCATGTGAAGGATCCAAACGCCCGATCGTGGCACTATGCCAGAGACGTCAGGGCGCAGGTTCAGGCTGCGGGCCCCCCTGCTTCTTCACCAGCGAAGGGCAGATATCCCTCTGACTACTGGAACCACGGGAATGAAGTCCCCAACCTGTCCGTGCCCAAACCATATATGCATGTGCCAATCAACCCAGGACAAACCAAACCTTTCCAGCGGCCGACTCCATCAGGGGCACACCGTGCGGTGTACAACGACAACGATCGGGCCAAGGTGGATGTGATATATCACGATCCTAACAAACCAATACCGGCTGGCTCCAAGTTCCGTCCATTCTCCAAGGCCGACTATGTTCCAAAGGCCTCGACAGCAGCGGCAACGCACCAACCCGCACGTCGTTGATAAAGCGTACCTGAACTCTTCCAGGTGTCTATCAGTCACGTCTTTGATATATCCTTATGGTTCAGGTCGATGGGTACGGAGCGAGAGATGGTGTTGAATGGAGGTAACTTGTAGGGTCTTGTGTATGTGGTCAGTTTGAGTGTATGGTATATTTGTATTTCCTCCAGTTCATTGCGGTAGCAATAGCGTTCTCATGGTATTTGCTGCCATATAATGCAACTAGAAAGACGGATGAACAAGCACCACTGTTTCGATGCTCGAATCCTTATCCTCGCCCATTTCGATAGTATTTATATGTCTATCAAGTAGAGGCCGGTTCGGGCTAATATACAAGTTGTTTAGATATATGATCGGTTGCCATCAATGACATGTAAGCAACTTATGTCTTCCCAATACCTATTTCCTCTCATGTCCATCGTTCATTATTCAGATTATATAGTAGCCACTGAATTGGCCTGAAACAGCCTCGAGGAGGTCAATTTGGACGACAAGTATGAGTTCCGAGGGCAGCAGGGGAATATAGCGATCGAGAACTACCTCCTGGAAGCTGATGATAAAGCGCTTACGGAGTTGATGGACATTATACAGAGGAATAAAGAGTCTCTTTGATTTGAAGAGATCACGTCAACCATGATTGAATGTCCGCTGCTATCAACCAAGGATTATCACCTATAATGCAACTACTGGCTTTGTATATAAACTCATGCATTGCTATCCCCTAGGGGCATTCCACATATGCATTCACCCAGGAATGTCAGGGTTCATTGTCATGAATAGAGACGGGTACTGCATATAAAGACCTGTTGAATTCACAATATCCCAAATTTCACTACTCAAGAAGAACATACACACTTGCATGGTGTAGACCAATGTCTATAAGAATGTGTCCTTGTACCCAGCCTAGATTTCCCTATCCAGTACACTCTCCTGGTTTGCCGATCATCAAGTGCGTATCCCGTCTTCAGCATTACAAACACCCTGTTCCTGGAATATAACACCAGAATAAACATGTCGGGCAACCCAAGACGAAGTGATCGCCTCAGGGAGCGCCCCAACCGGCCCCAATACCGGGAATCCAGCCCGGAATCCAGCCGGCAATCCAGCCCTCAGGCCCCATCTCGGGCTAGCAGTGGCAGTTCCAGCCCGCAGGCCCCATCTCGCGCCAGCAGTGGCAGTCCAGCATTTGCTGGTCGGATTCGCCACCCTCAACAAATGGCTAATGCAGTGGGATCCTGGACACTTCCTGCAGCCTCTTCTCCGTTTTCCCTCCCGCGAAATCCCGGTGGGTCATTCGGTGTTCGTCCAAACCCTCCAGGCCATAACCCTGGGGTCCAGCTTCCAACTATCGCCGGCAGAAGGCGTCTTCCACCTCTAGCAGGGGGAGATAGACATCCATATGCACAAGGCCAGGACGCAAGGTCACGCAGTGGAACACCCCAGTCACCGGGGTCTGCAAGGTCCGGGTCTCAGGGTCGAACTCCGGAACGCCACCGGCCTGTCGAAGACATGAGACCGGGCAGGCAAATAAGGCCGCCTCCTCGTACGACGCCAAGTGATCCTACCGGAGCAGGACCACTTAGGAGACCTCTTCCTCCACTTGCAAGACAGGACCCTCGCGAAGTATTGGAACGTCGGCTAGGTATGCCGCCTCTGGGATCCGCAGGACAGGCGAGACCGCCGAGGCCTGACAGGGCCAGATAGAAGCTGCAAACTTACCTGTTTCCTTGTTTTGGTCTGCCCGTATAGTACTTCAGTTGTTTGTTCAGAAAAGTCAATGCTAGCATAAATATCTTTCCAATCATACCAGTGCCAGTAGACAATAAAGACAACCATATTTGAATATATGGAAAACTGCCCAACCACTTCCCATAGTAGTCTAAAGGTCAGAGTCGTAACCTACGGAATGTCGCCTCGAACGCCGTTTTTTCTCCCACCATTTTACGTCGGTGGAGGATCCAGAGTACTTCTCGAGGTCCCTGCTGGGAGAAGCTTGACGAGCCGCTGTTCGTATTGGCATGCGGCCATATCCCAGCAATACACCAAGCGCTGCTCGAATCTGCTCCGCATTGAACGCCACAAACAAGGTCAATAAAATGATCACAGTAGTTAAAGGCAGTGAAACGGCCCAGAATAGTGCCTGCGAGCGTCCCATGTCCCGGATATCAGCCGTATTCATCCCGAAATAGCTGGTCACAAAGGACAGCGGCATGAACACGATAGTTACAATGGTAAACACCAGGATAGCTTTCCCTTGGTCCTCCTGTTTCACCTCCACTCCGTTGAGGGTTTGCGCGGCGAGCGAGTCAAGTCTCTCGAATAGGCTGTCCATGACGGCGAGGTCTGCGTCAACCTGGGAAATGAGTTCGTTTAGTCGCGCTTCCTCCAGCTGGAACGAGGAGATGCGGGACTCGGTCGTAATCGTGAAGGACGATGGTCTGAGGACATTCCGGTAGTTGCCTAGAGCACGGCGTTGTTCATCTGATAATCTTTGGATTATCAGGAGCTCTTCCCGTACGAGATAGATATCCTGTAGCAGCCGGCGGTGCGCGTGCTGGCTGGCTTTGAATTGCTGTGTAAATGATAAACGTTAGTTAGTTCATTCAGCTCAAGTTTTAGGAGGACTTCGTACCAGAGTTAAGATGTAATCCCGGTAGATCTGGACCAATTTAACACGTCTACTCCCGGCCACCTTGCATGGATAAGTGTCCCCAATAACAAGAGCCAGCAGCAAGCTCGGGCTCACGGCCTCGTATGTGACAATGTCGGACACTTCGTCTGTGTATGTCATCAGCGCAATATCCTTTAATGCATCCTCCATGCACGACTCTGCGTCAGCTCCGAAATTGGCAAGCCTGCGCGAGTCGAAGGGCGAGAGGAAGGATGGAATAGGGTCAGGACTGGTGTATGCTTGTCGAGACATATAGACACTCTTTGCAACGTCCGCAGCAACGGACACTGTCATTATAATATCCAGAAATGCATTGACGAGGCTGGATGGGATTCGATATGTATCTTCATCGAAGGTGCCGTTCACCGACACTCCGTGCTGGATCTGGGACGCCATCATTTCCAGCCTTGCCAGGTGGTCACTGAGCTCTCGAAGGATTTTCTGCCCATCCTTTCGGCACGAAAGGCTCAGATACTGAGCAAAGTCCATCACCCACCACGATTCCGCACTCAAGTCCGGTTGCCCAGTCGGAGGCGGGAGATGGCACGTAAAGACATGTTCCAGCGCCGCGGATTTTGTTGGATATTGCTGACCCGCGTCGCATTTGGAACAGTAAGTCATATCATTAGTGACTAGCCCAACTTCCTTTTCGTCTCGAAGGTCAGCGTATTCTGGCGCTCTGAGGTCGGCAGCAAAATATGCTTGAGTCCTTCGGTGACCTCGTGTTCTTGTACTCAATGCGAGCATCATGGATATGTCACATATCTGGGGTATTACCTATGAATAGCGATGTTAGCAGCCATTGTGAATCATAGTAAGCATGCTTCTACGTACCGTGAGGAGATCATGTATGGCTCCCCAGAACTTATCCGCGACAGCACATGGGTATGCCAGTGGCACAAAGAAGTTGAATAGCCGGCATAAACCGCCCACTACTTGTTGCAATTGTATGCCCCAAGGAGAGAGTGAGGAAGTATCTCTATTCTGCTCCACAGTCGCGGTCAAGGTGGACAGAGAAGCGTTCCACTGTTGTTTGACCAGCTTGTCCACCTCAAAATACGAACTTGTTGTTCCCTTTGCGTATGTTTCCGCGTGGCCTTTCGTTCCGTCCTCCAGAAGCTGCTTATGCACATGGGACAGTACATGCTCGATCGTCTCATGTTTGTTCGGAGATCCCGTCCCGGGACTGGGACTGTTTGTAGCTGTGGAGGTATCAAGACAGGTGGATCTCGGTGTCCCTTCGGTTGCCTGCCTTCTGCCCACTGGCCAGGTGAAGACCGGGGGAAAGTCCATTATCAATCCCTGTGTCTTTTCCGGCAGATGTGGGAGAAATTCGTCTACTCCCTGTGCCTTCCCAGTCTTTACCCTTTCACCTTTTGGACCCTGGTTCGCCTGATTCGCTGTCGATGAAGCTGAATGGATCATGTCTGGTTCGAAGTAGATTGTTGGCGCAGTATTAGGCTCCTCATTTACCACGACACCAGAGGGGGGTGGGACAGGGCGCATTTGAGCTTTGGTATCATAACCTGCTTTTGAATACCCCGGTACTGCCTTGCTGTACTTGTGCTTTTTAGACCCCCCAAAGAGCTTGAAACCTTGCTTCTTGGCACTCCGCTTGGAAGCTGATGATAATATCTGGACGTGGACGCGCAGGATTGTAGATGAAGGAGAAGTTGTGACGTTTGTCCAGTCCTGTGCTTTTATAACAACATTGTCATCCGATAGTAGCTGGAAGTCGTATCCGCGATCTTGAAAGTCTGGAGGCAGGCAATGTTCGCTGACGTTACGTCTCATCCCCTGGTATTTACAGGTTAGGCTGGTTGTCAATCTTTAAAAAGACAGGAATGCCGTACGAAGTAAGTTTTACACTGTTCCATGGGAAAGAAAAAGACACGCCGGCGATGGTCAACCACAGAAATGATGGAGGCAGACGGTGATGATTTTGGGAGTTCAGGATTGAGGATCTCCAGTGAGGGACTGGCGCTGTCTGTGAGAGGCATCGGGGCACAAGTAATGAGAAACCCTATCAGGACGTCAGCTCCTTGTCGGTGTCTGCTATTTTGCCCGGGGATACGGACGGAAATTGACAATCACAGCCCACAACTGCGAGACATGGACGATATCGGCCTGCTGGAACAATCCCACTTTGCGAATGACCTGGTCGAGGTCGCGCTTTCCGGTAGACTCCAGGTTGTAGAAGTACCGCAGAAGGCTGAGAGAGTGTTTTCCTGCACCGGTCCGGGACTGAGCTGGTCCTTTCGCTTTCTGGATCGAATAATAGGGGAAACGAAGGAATATGGCCGACTTCTCCTCGGTGATGCCATCTGAAGCCGTTGGATTCACGCCAACGCATCGCTGGACGTCGCTGGGCATATCCCATCTCCCAGGCTGCAGCCGAGTCCTCTTCAGAAGAGCCAGAACGAGAGCTCTGTCTTCGTCTGCCAGCTTCGGCACATTTGACGCGAAGCGCTGAAAATCGTAGTTAGCGCTGAATGTCATAACGCAATTGCGTGGTGCTTACCAAAAATTCATCCAAGCTTCTGACCTCGGAATCCAGGTGGCTGGTTGCAGAGCAGACGTTGGTACAGCCCCCATAAATTCACACACCTGGTTAACCAAGACTGGTACTTACATCCACGAGAACTGCGACTCCAGCTCGTCTGCTCCATCTATTGCGCGATAAAGGACCGCTTTTCCAACGCCCGTTATCTGAGAGCCGACGACATCAACCTGTCTGCCGGAATACTCGGCGCGGGATGGATTGACTCTGAATCTGTCTACCGACTGTTTAAGCGCCGAGGGCTTCAGAGTGATGTCGACGCTCAGCGAGCGTCCGAGCTCATCGCACACTGGAGGATCATAGCCCCCGTCTCTATCGGACAGTAGGTCGTGCACGGTTGATCGGTCATCATCTTCTGCTTCGATTTCCGGGTCGTCGTCCATTTCCAGGATACGATTCGTATGGGCAAACAGTTCTGCTTGAAGGTCCTCATCAACGAAGGCTTTTATGAGGATATAACTAGGGTTATCCTGCACCGAAGAGTCAACATGCTATAAGCAGTGTCTCCTACAGTACTAACCAGGCACCATTCCCACGGCAGATTGTAGGCCTCTAGAGTCGCAGGCAATAGATCCCTGCGATGGACCTTCAAAATAGTTAGATGGCCCCAATAGAATTAAAACGGAATTTGGTTACTTTTATATATACGGGCCCTTTACTCTTCTCCGGGTCGAACTCGCCATTGTCTTCAAGGCCGTCGGTTGACATTTTGCGGGACAATCTGGAGATTTCAGGATTTGGACTCTCTGCAGCTGCAGGTCAGAAAGCTCAAGCATTAAATAACCAAAGCCCAGGCCCTCTTCTGGTCTTATGATAGGTGCATGCACAGCCTCGCTTATACGAAGATATCCTCCACTTTGAACACGCTCTAGCCAACTGCGGGTTAGTCAACCTGCAATCTCATATACAGGACTGTATTATCCATACTGGCTTGACAATGGCCTCCGCTGGCTGGATCGAGTAGAAGGGAAGCAAAGGAATATGAGTCTAAAGTGTTCAGCTAATGTATTCGAGCGTTTCTCCATAATTATATCATATCCCTATATCCTTGTACAGTAGCTGATTCGTCAATACTGTTCGATGCTTAAACAGTGCCAATTCGGCTTTGACTGGTGTTTTCAGTTCCTGCCGCAGTGCTACATACACAAACCCGAATATAATATGCAGTAAAGTATGAAACTGCTAGACCTGCCAATAGTTTCCTAAGACAAAACACATGATAAATTAAATTTACTCAGCTCATAACAGCAATGACTTTCCGAATCTCAAACCTTTCGCCTTTATTATCAGCAACCATCCCACTGAAATATTCACAGGCCTCTTCTATCTGCCTGTCCAATGCCTCACCACCTACAGCTTTATCCCCATCATGCAAGTCAAAACGTCGATGGCTGTGGTTGTAGACAAAGACTCCCCCTTGTGTGTCCTTAACTTCCCACCGTTGCCCCTGCACCCGCTGCCTATCATAATTATCCCAGCATGGCTGCGGGCCGACGACCACGGACATTTCCTGTAGAAGGGAGTACCAATCAAAAAGCTCAGAAACGTCATCCTGGAATAAACCCGGAGGGACAGCGACCCGCCTAAGATATGGATAGATTGAAGCACTCCGATCATGAAGGTCCGGTTCGAACATCCGATCCTGAGGCTCGACGAAGAACTCGTATATCTTATCCTTTGCAATGTAGACTGTGTCCATCATTGGATCAAATGGGCGTGTGAAGACCCAGCATTGTTTATCCTTGCGGAAGCGTAATGTGATGTCCTGTTTGCGCATCCACGCTAAGGCAATTCGGCGGGCTTCCCAGCTCACGAAGAATAGCGGGACTTCGACCTGGACGTGATCTAACAGGCCATAGCACGTTTCTAATATCAAATTCAGATCCTCGTTGGGTTCCCATTGTGGTTCATGTTTTTGTAGATGTCGGGGGCACCAACAGCCTTTCTTCCAAGGAAAAAGGGCAGGTTTATCTTTCTCGGGCATTGAATCGTGCCATATTTGATCGCGCAGCTCTCGAGGAAGGTTTTGGAAATTAGGGAATATAGCAGTGGTTGCTGCAACCATAGTTGTTGGTTGATTTAGGGTTGATATTGGTGATGAAGTGTGACAGAAGATGGGAAGAAAGGACATTTTCGAAAGTATTCGTGGGATAACTTCCGAACTTATGTCTACTATGTCTTCCAGGCTTTCTAAAGGCACCAACTAGTGTGGATTACGCCTTGATCGCTGTTTGCCTCTAGGTGGCTGTGTGACGGGTGGGGCGAGGCTGACCCCAGGACCCAGAATATAATTGCGCTCTGCTGCTCACGGCTTCTTATAATGACGATGATATATTCACAAGCTATTCGCTAGGTATATTAGTGAGAGAGAGAAGAGAAACACCCAGTATACCTGCATAAACAAAGAGGTCCGCAGTCTACCATTCAAACTCAATCTTGCACTGAGAAGAGGAAGTAACTCCAATACCGTAGAAATCGGTGCCACTAGTAGGATCCTGGCCCTCAATATGGGATTGGCTATCGTAGGAGCCGTGGCATTCCCTGGGAAGAAATCAGTATTGTTCTATTGATGTGGACAAACAAAAGATTAGAGCATACGTGAATTTATTAATGTCACAACTGGCGGCCCATCCAAAGCGCGCTTGTAGGCCATCGCCATCAACCCAGCCAAACTCGGTGCAGGCACCGGGACACTCATCAGAACAGTCCATTTCGCCGATTTGGTCGCCGTCTGGGTTGTATAACTTGACCCCGTCGGTTGCAGTCAGGGGGCCTGTTACAATGACCGAGTTGTCTCTCATCCAGCCGACAGCAGAGCATGTGGCTGCCATGGCGGTTGGGAGGCACGAGGCCATAAATAGTGCGGGAAGAATAGACTTGAACATGTTGGAAGAGATAGAAGAATGCAATAGGAATTGATAACAATAGAGTGCCTGGAAGACTGCGAGTTATCACCTTTAAATACTTTCAGCTACTAAATTCAGGAGTATCAACAATACTACCAGTCAGACATGAGGTCAGCCAAGGCCCTTTTGGCCCGTGGTTGTTCTTATTCATGGCCCTGTGGAGAAAGATCATCAGGCTGTGTTGGAATCTGCAGCAGATCTACAGCGTCCGTGGTACGGTGTACAGTCTCATAAAATGCTCCCCGTCAGCTTTAGTAACCGACATAGCCAGTAGACCTAGGGAGCAGCAGATGTAATGACCGGGCGCATATACTGCTGTAAAAGGCTGCCTTTCTCAATCTATAAGGCTGTCGGGTGTTTAAAGCAAGGCCGTGCCTTCTTCCTGCAAACTGCAATCGCCAAGCTTTAGGGAAGTTATTTGCAAAGACTAATAGTGCTGCAGGGCTGAGATAAGGGGTTTTTAATCCAAAGGCTATCCCCATAGGCCTTTGAATTGGTGTTGAACGAGCTCGTCGACACATCCATACCCGAGTAGGCAGCGTGTCCGACTCCAGCGCCAGATCGTTGCTGCATAAGGGGATCGGCTCCAGTTGCTCAGCCTCTTCAGCCTCAGCTGCCAAGAAGAGGGTATAATTGCTTGTTGTAACCCTGTTGTCTGAGCTTGCAGAGTTGAGAATCCTCATACGTTGCGGGCTGCTGTTTCCCCACACTCATTTCACCCTGGCTAACCACCCCGGGGTCTGCATCTCCACCGAGGTTAGAGGCTCGAGTCCGCGGAGTTATTTCGCAAGAGGGTAGTACGAGGCTGCAGGAAATCCGAGACCGCCTTGGCTCCTGTCAGATCTCCTGCTATCCCCAGACTAACTCTCCCCTTTTCCTAACTTTCCTTCTGTAATATACCGAGGCCTGGTGGTCTATCCCCAAGTCCTACAGGGCATGATCGGCACTGTTTATATCCATCCTTGATACTCTCACGCTCTTGTAGGCGATGACTGATTACAGCAGTCCCCCTGCTGGCTATGTCCTTCGGAGAAACGGCACCTGTACTGAGACCGAGCAGACATGCCACCACCCCTGGGCTTCTTGGTATAATTGTTGCCCGGAGGGCTCTTATTGCTCAGAAGACAGGATGATCTGTTGCCAGACCCGGTCAGGGTGTGCAGCAGTCGTCAAGGAAGATCCGCACTGCGCAAACAATGCGACCTGGGATTTGTACTACAACAATGGTGCTTACTTTTGCTGTCTGCACGGGAAGCAGGCCTTTGTGGAAACGTTCCCTGGGGATGGTGGAGCAGGCATTGGGTGCGCAGATGGGGAGCTGGATAATGCGTCTCAAAGTTTACTGCAGGTTATTGCAACAGGTGAGCTCCGAGTGGAGCAGAATATACAGCTGTCTTGAGCTAACAGCCATATCCCCGGTTACCCAGGCACTGGATCCGCATCACCAACACTATCCACATCGCCAACAAAATCCGAATCCGCGACACCAACCGAAATAGACACGGATGCCCCATCACCAACACAATCCGAGCCGGACTCGTCTTCGAACAATGCTGGAACTATTGCTGGGAGTGTTGTTGGTGGCTGTGCGGGAGTTGCGCTCATAATTGCACTGCTTTGGTTTCTGATGCGGCGTCGACGGAAACAGGATGTATCTGGGACAAGCCCCAATGCGAGCACACTGGTTCAGGATTCCAAAGGTGTATATAGAGCAGAGCTTGCCAACAATCCTGTCAGATCAGAGCTATCCGGCAGCCCTAATACCGTGGCCCATGAACTGCCTGTGAATACAAGCCAGTAGTAACAGCATTATGTCGAACATGGGATACCCCAACCTCATTTTTGTGATTATAATTCCTCTGTTATACCCGCTGGTACAGATGTCAGTACAACGTTTTGTTATATATTGTATCAGAATCACAGTCAATGCGACCCCGGGGCAGCAGGCTAAACCCCGGACAGAGGATAACATGTACAAATCGGGAGGCACAGAGAGATTGGAATTACTTGATAAAAACCCCGCAAGCCAGATGGGACACCCTTCGCAACCCTGTTATTGGAATATTCCGTCTGTCTTGCTCTGATTGCTCGCTGTTGTTGGCTCTAAAGCACAGCCTTGTGGGCACCAACGCACCTTCAGCCTCACCAGCACATATATATGGGTTATGGCTCTTCGCGGGCGGCTCGACCGCAATTCAATTTATTCCCATCTGAGGTTGTTCGATTCCCGGATAGAAATGTCCAGAAATGCGCGGAGAAGGATCTGAAACGGTGGAGCTGGATACATTCCAGCGTGACCAAGAGCCGTTAATGACTTCGTGTCCAACGGGCGATCAGGAACCCGACAAGGGGAATGTCATGTCTAGTCTTGAAAAGGCGGACAAGAAGCTAGACAGGGTCAGAAACTGGAAGGTCGCCCTCATTAATGGAGCAATTGCGTCGGTTATTGTCCTTTTCTTCAACCTAGGGTTCGTGCTATGGGCTATCCGACGCTATGAACTGGAAGATGGGCACGGGACCATCTATACAGGTCATTGTGAAAAGGCGCGGAGGATCAGTGTTTGGTTTCACTTGGTTATTAATGTTCTGGGGACTCTTCTCCTGGGCGCGAGTAACTACGCGATGGTATGGTACTCGATTGCGTCGTAACCTCATTGCTCGGGGACTAACATACCGTGGCAGCAATTCCTATGTGCACCCACAAGGGCTGATATCGATCGCGCACATGGGAAAGGGGCTGGACTAGACATTGGAGTGCCCAGTGTGCGGAATCGGACGAGGATATCCAAGAAGTGCGCCTTGCTGTGGATCTTCCTGGCTCTTTCATCCGTGCCTCTACACCTGGTGTAAGTCCGCTTCTACCGCGGGATGAGTTCTGATAAGCCCCGAATCGTTCGATACTAATATACCGACAAGGTACAACTCGACCGTTTTCCTGACAATGTCGGCTAATAGCTATGATGTTCTCAGGGCGAATCCATCACTCACCAGTCTCCCCGACGACGCCAATCTCACGCTGTCGAGTAATGGCTTTCAGGCTCAGAATACAATGAGGTGCTCGTCAATCTCCGTGAGAAGCTGGCCAAGGGCCATCTCGTCCGGTTTGACAATCCGGACTGTATTAGCGCCTACGCTACAACGTTTCAGTCGACTTATGGTAATCTTATTTTGATTACGGACGATGTGCACGCAACCGAGTATGAAGCTATGTACTACGAGGAGGTATACAGTCCTTCGCCGTATCCAGGAAACCCTTTCAAATGGATATGCTTGGGCCGTTTAGATGGCCATTACTGCTCTTATTTTATGTCTGATATCCGTGCCCACGCTTCGAATTAGGTGGTCAATGGCCACCCCGTTAACTACTGCCTGAGCGAAAAGCTCCCAGAAAAGTGCAAAGTACAGTACAGCCTGCCTCTGGCTATCGTGGTGATGGCGTTCAACCTAGTAAAGGTTGCGGTTATTTGCTATGCAGCGCTCACTTCGGCAGATACTAGTATGCCGATTCTGACTTCCGGCGATGCGATTGCATCCTTCCTGAGGACCCCGGATGAGACTACAAAGGGGCAGTGTATGGTTGCAAGAGAACGTCTAGGGACCCAGTATGGCCCCCAGGTCGTGAAATACCACAAGCTACACCACCGCTGGGGATCGGCTGTGTCTGTCCTGCAATGGCAAATCTGTCTATCATCGTACGTCCACTCCGTCCCCCACATCCTTCTCTCCGATGTACTTGGCTAACAAAGATCAGATACGCTATATCCATCTTCTTCGCCGTCATCTTTCTAGCCGTCGGGCTCAGCACCGCCAGCACATCCGACAATCAGGACACCAGCCGAGTGTGGAAGCTCGGATTAGGCGCCGCCGACCCCCTGACCATCCTCAAGGGCGATCACTGGCCAGTATCACTTATCGCAAACTCCCTGATTGCGAACACTCCGCAGGCAATATTTTCGGTTCTCTACTTCGTATTCAACAGCGTATTCACCACCATGGGCCTCTCCGCCGAATGGAGCGACTACGCAGTCCACCGAAAGGGCCTCCGCGTCTCAACCACTCCCAAAGGGGCCCAACGATCCACCTATTTCCTATCCCTGCCCAGTCGCTACGGCATTCCCGTCCTTGTTCTCTCTACCCTCATCCACTGGCTCATGTCCCAGAGTCTCTTCCTTGTTGCTGTCCACGCACGAGCGGGACCCGGCGCAGGACCTCACCTCGTGCGGTTATTCACCGGTGGCCATTGTGTCAGTACTCTCGGTAGGGGCCGTCATGCTTTCCTTTCTGGTTGCGTTGGCCTTTAGGCGGTTTCGCACTGGCATGCCCATCGCGGGGAGCGATAGTATGGCCATCTCGGCTGCATGCCATCCTGGCCATTCTTGCGATAATGATGGGAGTGGTGGAGAGCCCCAAAATGAGGAGTATCTGCGACTGCAATGGGGTGTTACAGCTACGCTTCCGGAGTGCGATGGTGATGTTGGTCATTGTACCTACTGTAGTGGAGATGGTGAGGCCCCAAAAGACGGGGGTTTTTATAGCTAGTTGGGCGGTAGTTGCAGACGCAGCCGCCGTGGGCTTCATATCACCCAAGAACAGACGGATAGTGATATATACCCTGACATTATGAATCGGTCCAGCTGATACTATTTCAATTTAAGCTCAGATCCAATAGATGTGTACAGGGCTTGGACATCTAAACTTTTGCACTTTCGTCTGAACACCAGGATGACGTTATCGGTTGTCCGCATTATTACTGCCAACTGTAAATCCACCTATAGGTCTGATATCTCTGTAGCGTTTACGTTGCAACCCGAAAAGATACTCTACTTCGGTGAATATGAGCTTGCCTTCATGGACTACATGTGTAAATCAAGCATTAAATGCACGCATGATGATGGAACCCATGGAGTGTATTGTCTTATGAAAGGAGCCAGAGGTGCTTCACTATCAAATCGCATTGTCAAAGCCGATCCACTATAGCAACAATAATCAATCGGTATTGTGGCTATTGTAGCAATCACTTTACACAATAGCATTTCTCAGCTCGCATGACTCTAGTATTCAGTTAACCTGAATGCTTGTGTATTTGAAGTATTCAATGACTGGTTTGTGTATATATGAGTTACAGGGCGTCTATTGTCAAAGTCCATTTACTATAGCAACAATACTCAAAGGGTATTGTGTCCATTGTAGCAATCAGCTTGCACAATGGCATTTTGGGCCTGTCATGACTTTAGTTTTCACTACACTTGAATGATTGTGTATTTGAACTATACAGCTTTAGCTATAAGAAGCCCCTACTTTCAGCTATCTGGTCAGAATATCATCTGTTCCACCATTGGCAATTCACCCAGACAACTATCAGCAGTACTATTATTACTTTCAATTCATTCAAGAATCAAGATGGCCGGTAACAACAAGGGAAAGGGAAAGAAGCCCGCAGCGCCCTCTGGCAGGGCTCCCCAATCGAACGCAGCGGCAGGATCTGTTGCCCGCGACCCTTATTCTGGACGGCGCCTTCAGCTTCCTTCGATAGAGGGTCAGTACGTACTGCCCAACATTCCAGGACGGCCCACAAGGACTCCGGAATATGCCCGTGACAGAGCGCCGCGGCCTACCGTGAACCCTGCGCCCAGGTTCCATCCCAACGACCCGACAAGCTCAGGGCAAATCTACCCAGCGAGGCGTCTCCCCGCCGGTCCCGCCCTGATCGACTCGCTCCCAGGCAGGACAAGGCCCCAGCAGCCGCCGGCTTCGCCAGCGCCAGCGTCGCGGCAGTCACCAAGACCGGCACAACAGGCGTCCGCTGCACCAAGACGGTCGTCCGATCACCAGCGCCGGTCAACGGCACCGTCACCTCCTCAGCGATTGCCAGTAGTCGGTCAGTGGGCGGGCTCCGACAACCGTCCGGCTTATGGCAGCAGTACCGGCGGAAGACCAGGCGGCCCAGCACCAGGTGGAAACCCAAATCGGCCTAGATATTGAACGCAAACACGGAGTGCGTCCTTTCATAGAGTTGTTGGTTCGTGAAAGAGCTTCTTGGTCACAATATTGGTTACGCGTATTGGTTCTCCCATACCCGTATCCACAAGATCTCCTGCATCTGTGCTTCGGTTATGCAAGTCGTTTTATCTGCGAGTACATTCATAGCATTGAATGGTATTAATACAGAAATATTTACTTTGCAAAGTCATTATGAACAAGTAGCGTAGCTGTATGTACAAATAACGTAACTCAGCTCCTATGGGACTCCACTTCAGACAGCTGGATGAAGCCATTCGCAGACTCCCTGGGCGATTTCCCGCTGTAGTCAACCGAGTACGAGACCGTCTTCGAGATACGACTTCTCCCACCAGCTGCATTTGTTCCACGATCAGTACGAGTGCGGCTTTTGTACTGGTTCATCTGTCCACTGGAAGCGTGGCCGCTTTCCGCTCCAAACATGCCAGGGAAGATACGGACCAGCATTGCTCTGGTGGCAGGAAGACAGGCGCAGATGATGGCGATTTGGCATTCAATGACAGACCAGCGATTGAGGGCCTCCATTTCGTCTGTATTTGTTAGCACCTCGCCGTTTGCCCTAGGAGTTATACTCACAAGTGGGATTTTCGATAGAGCTGTTCTCTGAAAATACAACGACTCGGACAACTCCAATAATCGTCAGTCTGATAATTCCGTTAGAATCTGCAGTGTAGTAAATTGAGTCACCTACACTAATCCTGATGCAAACATTACTGCGACGCCGACCTTCTTGCGCAGCGACAGATTGAGCTTGGAAACCTCGTATATGGGCATCACGACCATGACGGCATCGACCATGATATTGACGATTCCGTTGGCGAAAGTGGCTGCCGTAAAGTCGATACATTTCCCCTGCTCTAGCCCCTCCCACTGAGTCCAGGCTAGGTGGACTGGAATGCAGTGGAAGCTATCGGTGAGCATCCAGGTGACGGCGATGGCGGAGTTGATTCCGATCATGGTGTATGCAGTCCAGCGAAACACGGCAGACCGGAAGATTCGGAGGAGGAATAGACAAACGGAGATCTTTGCAAGGGAGATCAATGCTTTGTACGCCAGGACAAAGCCAAAGAAATGCTGAAAGAGTCAGTCTTGCCAATGCATCGCGGCAATGGGCGCACCTTGTATGCCTTGGTGATGTTGTCCTGGGGATAGATGTCCCAGATATTCTTCCCAAATCCATAATGAATCACTAAACTGTCAGATACGGATGCAATGAGTTGGATGGATGGCTTACTTGAAATATTTATCGAGAAGACAACAATTGCCAACGCCTGTCCAGATTAGCGACGTCGGTGACCAGGTCCAGGCGACTCACATATGCGACAGTAAGAGTGTAATCATCAGGGCCCCAGCCTCCGCCCAGATGCATCGTCTTCGTGGCCATTCGAATAATAAACAGGATCGTCGCGATCGCGAAGGGGATGATCGTGCCAGCATCGGCCTCTGGGTAGCGCTGCGTTACGGGGATGTCGCATTGGCGAGAACCGACGTATTTAGCCACTGGCATTATCATTAGTTGACGGAATAAGAGCTTGTCACAATACAGCGACTTACGTAGTGCGTCTTTCATTGTGCAGTTCGCCGTCACACAGCTTGATAGGGCCGACTGGTAGTTCTCGTCGGCGCAGAGACATGAAGTCTCGGTGGAAGGGCATGTTGTCTCTCGTGCAAGCAGTTCCTGCTGACATTCGATCTAAGTCGTATTAGAAATGGAGCAGCCAGCGATTGAGGTGCATACAGCGCATTGCGGAGGACTTGGGAGGTCAGCAGCAACAGTCCAGGCAACGCCCAGCAGGACCACGCTGTAAATAATGGACAGGTGCAGGCGCATACTGGCGGCAGTCTGGCAGAAAGCGAAGCAGTTATTCAGACCATCGAGGGGTCAACGCTGGATAAAACAGCCTGTAGCCTGCACCAAGGCGAATTCGTATCTCCACCTAGAAACATGGTTCATGCATAGAAGCGAAGCTTAGGAACCACATCGCCGTCCATGATGCAACCGTCCGGCCTTCTTGTAACTCAATGGCAGTCGATCGGCCTGGCACATGCCAGTCGCAATCTGGCACCGTCAATCAGGAAATTATCTTGCTGATAGTTGTCGATTCCAGTGGTTGCTCCGCCAGATCGACATGCGCTATTGGCAACACGAGCCCGACAAAGCTTATCAAGACATGTAACTGCCCCCAGGGTCCACAACGCGGCTCCAGTTCGCCAAATCCAGTCCAACGATGGCATTTGGACAGCTGCCAAATGGACGGACAGTCTGGCTCCACTTGCTGCATCGGGCAGGATGAGCCTACGCTTTTGCCACTCACGTATGAACAGTTTTACACTGGTGTTGCATTTTGAACATATCAATTAGCTAAACAAACTCAGGTACGAGCTTGGATTATGCCGGAACTGCAAAGGGACTATTTTATTGTTCTTTCCATTGTCCTTTGTATCTGACATGACAGCTGGCAGCTGCCAGGAAGACTCTGGTTCTTCTATTGAACTCTATCAGAAACTCACATGCTGCCGAATTCTCGCGCCTTGAAGCTGGAGCATTTACATGTGCTACTGCTCCATAATAGCAGACATGGATGATCGAACACATGCGGCTCGTTTCGACTTAAAAGGAGCCTTCCTCGTTGCTCTGGAAGGTCTAGTGGGGCGATATAGCGTTCAATATACTCAATATACTTCAATATATCCCCGCCTGATCTTCTCATCATGTTTCCAGTGGCTTTCGGACGGGTCATGGCCGGGATTCCGCCTCCAGTCCGGTGTCCTTTTTCCAAACTCGGCGACCGGCTCGGGGAATATTGAAATATCTTCAGCGGGCTTCCTGTAGGGAATTCCCATCCTGAGGGGCATGATCTACAATTACTATTTTATAGTGTGAGATGGAGTGCATCTGGGTTGTGAACTGAATGACGCGTATGCTCCCACCTACCATTCTGACAAGCCATCGTTTGTTGTATTTCGTGTTTCGATGTGCCACTCAATACTAACAGTCCGATTTAGCTCCGAGCCTTTGAATATATATTGATGATATTTCCATCCAGCAGAAGTTGCGCTACATTCCACTCCCTCCTGTATAGGCACGACAGTGGACCGTCGCCGTCACCCTCACGCACCCCCTTTTTTGGCGAGTTGTTAATGAATTATATTCCTGCTTTCGAAACCACCTGCTCCAGCGGCTGCCACTGGCTCCCGATGAATGGAATCCCAGTCCTCGTCCAAAACCAGGTGACGATGGCAACTGCAATAACAAAGTGAATACCAAATGAGGGTCATGCCGAGCCTGAAGCCTGTCCACTGCACCGAGATCGCCGCCTTGAACGAGAAAACCGTCGTCTAGAGTTATACGAGAGAGGCTAGCCGGAATCAAAGCTTCCATTGATACTAGGGAAAAGAAGAGGGAGATACAATGTCGAGAAGTTGGCTTAGTCGACTCTTACAGTATCCGGCGAGGTGGTATGCTTCCCATTGGGACCGGCGCACCAGTGTCAGGATGTCAGGATACCCCGGTCTTTGGTGGCCGCCGATGTATTATTTCCATGCGTAGCACGCCCAGGTTGAGGCGAGAGGCCGCTGTGTTGTAGGTTTCTGACTGTTAGCCCTGCCACGACTGCCACTGGAATTCCCTGGATATTCACCCTTCACGTCTGCCTAATTCTCTGTTTATTCCTACTTCGGATGGTGGATCTGCGACGCTATCTTGGCCACAGCGAGGATCTAAGCGGGGCAGGTCCTCTCTAGCTAAAGTCCCAGCCCAGGGCCCAGTGGTATCCAAGAGCCGCCTGGACTGTTACGCCGTTTGTTTTGAGTAATCCTACCAGGCCGCTGGGATGGTCGATCAAGTACTCTTCTATTCTTCCGCGCCTCCAGAGCCGTAATGCCAAGGGCCCGTCGCTTCTTGGCTCGCAGAAGGTGCCAGGGGTTCCGCGTAAAGCACAGCCGAGTCTGTCAATTACTGCTTCTGTGATGTAACCGTGGAGTGATACCCAGCGGAGTGTTGTCTATGCTGCCGGAATGCAGATTACCTACTGGAATACAGCCTGGTAACATGGGATAGGTCCTTCATCGCACGCACACCCATGGTATTTGCGGAGCGTGCTCGAAATCCTCCCTCATAGGGACTCTGGCCTTCCTGGGTGAAGCCTTGCCTGAGCTTTGGCTGAAGGGGTAAGAATTGAAGTAATATTTATTATATCTATATTATACCAAGAATCAGATGCCTGTAAGCCTGCTGTATATCATCGGTATGCTGCTGTACATATACTTGCTTTCTTGTCGGGAAATATATATTTTGTGCGTGCCCGCGATTCTGCAGATGTATAATGGCATATTATATTTCCAACCACAATATTATAACTGTAAAGTACCTAAAATCCCTCTATTTCTATTTATTGAGTATTACAGCCTGTTTTCCCTTTTCCGCTGCAGTCGGGTTGTTGTCGGAAAACTCCGAGCGGGGAAGCGGAAATCCACCGACTCCAACATTGCAGCATTCACTACAATCTTTCGAAAAGAAATCGAAGAAAAGAAATGGCCGTCGTCAAACCCAGAGTCGTCTTCCTGAACAGCCCTAAATGCACTCCAGCTTCCTATCTCGAGCAGTTCAGCAGTGACTTCGCCTTCTCCGTGCTTCCGGCCGCCAACCGCGCGGAAACCAAGGCCCTCCTCCCAAAGGATATTGCTGACAATGGACCCATCCACGCCTTCATAATTGGCATGGGAACAACTCCCTATGAGCCGTACGATGAAGACCTTCTCTCGGGTCTCACTCCCCACTGCCGGATTATCGCCTCCGCCAGCGCCGGGTACAACGAGTTCGATGTGGAGTGGATGGCAAGTCAAGGCATCTGGTTCTGTAATACCGTTGATGCTGTCGCAGAAGCCACAGCCGATATGGCCATGTTCCTGACTCTCGGCGTGCTCCGGAATACGAGCGTGGCTGAGAAGAGAGTCCGCGAGGGCCGTTGGCGGAGCCCAGAGTTGGTCCCAGCAAGGGATCCGAGTGGGTTGACGCTGGGGATTATTGGCTTGGGTGCAATTGGAAAGGTATTCTAATACATATTCCTCTCTAAATATTGAACTGGTTCTAATGGAGTATAGTATCTCGCCCGCAAAGCGGGGGCCTTCAATCTCAACATCACATACCATAACCGACGCCAACTCTCTGCCCAAGTGGAGAAAGAATATAACCTCACCTACGCGCCAAGTCTAACTGATCTCTTGTCGGTGTCGGATATTGTATCCGTAAATTGCCCTCTCAATGCCAAAACAACCAATCTGATTGGTGCTGCTGAGTTTTCCGCGATGAAGGATGGCACCTTCTTCATCAACACTGCCCGGGGTGCTATTGTGAATGAGGAAGCCCTTGTTGAGGCGCTGAAGTCAGGCAAAGTCGCCCGAGCTGGATTGGATGCCTTCCCCGACGAGCCCAATGTGAATCCTTTCTTGAGGGAGAGTGAGAAGGTCGTTTTGCAGCCGCACCTGGGCGGGTCGACTGATATGGCATTTCAAAAAGCCGAGAGGGAGTGCTTTGAGAATATTCGGGCATTCTTCAAAGATGGGAGACCGTTGTCGCCAGTTATTGAAATCGGAAGCCGCAAGTTGTAAATGTAAGCGTTATATTCAGGTATCAACAGAGCTGGGGGGAGAACCGGAAACCAGCATTTGGCAACAAGTGAAGCGAGTAACCCTTATCAATCATAAATCTGTAAGCCCCCGGCAGAAAGTAACTGGCAGATTTATACAGCAGCAGATGCTGCTAATATAACGGGGATTGGTCACCGGCAGCGATTAATCTTTGTTTGCATTTAAACGGAGGGGATTGCTTCAATCGCAACCGGTCTGGGTGTAGAGTAGAACATATTACTAGAGAATAATCTGCTTAATAGTTAGGGACGCCCCAATGCCTTTCAAGTAGCTAGATCGGCCCCGTTTGCTCCACGTTTGCAGACTATGTCCACCTGCAGATAAGCCGGACCTGCCAACACGAAGACGTACTCAAGCAAGATTGTCGAGAAGGAGACACTTCAAGCATTTGCTTTTTCACCCTTGGCCCACTTTTACTCTGTGCCGGGTATTGAGTGATTGGGGGGCCCTCGCTGTGGTGGCTTGGCAGATACGAGGCCCTCAGATATCTGGTTGGTTGTTCGGTAGCTTGTCCCTCCCCAAGTCCCACAGATTTAAGCAACGAGAGGGGATTGATCTGGGTGATTGAGGGCCCAATTTGCAGACCGACTAACCACAATTTAAGCGGCATCGCCAACGTCTACAGCCCGCCACGGTTTACTTCAACCAAATCTCTGTACCCAGTGAATATAACAGAAAATGCCCGATCTTATAAGCCTCATCGGGGTACTGGGACTGTTAGAGATGAGGACCGTGCCGGATCAGGATCCAGCAGGGGAGTACGCAGATAACCAGGAGGCCATGGAAAAGCTCCAGTCGCTCGTACCACTCGCCTCAGACAATACCACGGAAAGTTACGATAAAAAGGCCCAGCTTGCAACGCTCTATCTGAAAACCGGATCTTTTGATCAAGCAGTACCACTACTGAGAGACACCCTGGACGGCCGACGGAGGCTTCTGGGGTCCGACCATGCAGCAATTATCCAGACGGAAGAGCTACTAGCTTGCGCACTGTACGCCCAGGGCGAGACTGTGGATGCATTAAAAGAATTCCAAGCAGCTTGTGCGATTAGGACTCGGACCCCGGGCACCGAAGACGGGTGGACAGTTCAGAACATGTTCAACACGGGAATTGTGACCTGGCATATCGGGGAACATCAAGAAGCATGCGATATAATGAGCAAAACGTACAAAATGTCCGAGCGAATACACGGACCGCATCATCCTAGCACTCTTTCCGCCATGGAGAATTCATCTTTCATGTACCATTTTGTGGAACGTTCGTGGGAAGCCCAGAAAGTCCAACAGAAAGTGGTGAACGTACGGCTGAATGACTTGCCTCACGACGGTGGGACTATTTTAAAATCAGCTATTCTGCTGGGAAAGATATGCATGGACAAGGAATGGTGGGAGAACTGTGAAAAGACATACAGCCTCATTGTAGAACTTCGCACCAATCTGGAAGGCTCAGACAGTCCGGCGACCTTGGCCAGCAAAGCCAACCTTGCAACCGCAGTGCAAAAGCAGGGTCGCCTTGACGAGGGCGAGAAAATATGCCTTGAGATATCAGATGTCGCCCGAACAGAGTTTGGCCCTGAGTCGCCAGTGGCCCTGCGCTGCAAACTACGTCTAGCAACAATCCTCAGTGATAAAGGGGAGCACATTCCAGCTCTGGCCATACAGCGGGAGGTTTTGCAGATTCAGGAACAGGCCCTTGGAAGCTCTCATGAAGACACGTGTTGCACGCTGTGTCATCTCTCCGAGACACTGGTGGAATTGGAGCAGTATGATGAAGCAGTCACGGCGTTGAAAAGGCTGGTCTCTGCTTTGGAACAGAGGCTGGGAGTGTGTGATCCCGAAGCTTTGTCCGCCAGCCTCGACCTGTCCATGCTTCTTGCTCGCATAGACTTGATAGATGAGGCTGAGGATATCGTTGTCAATGTCATTAGTGGCCGTGAGGCAGCCGAGGACAGCGAGCTACTATTTAAGTTGAGGAAAGCAGTTAATGTTTTGCTGCAGCACGGTAGAACCGCGCCATTCAACAAATTTTACCTCGGTCTTTAGCTATGCTATTGATTCAAATATCTGCTGTCTCGTGTAAGGCAGTGCGTAGATTAAAATAGCATGGGAATACGGCTATGCTGCAAGCAGTACGCTGCGACGATCTACCTTAGCTTTATACAAACACCAAGTCCGGCAGGTATCCTCATATTAATGGACCCTCATCATTCATACTGAGTAGCACAATTGAGATGCCATGAACTTCAGCTTTGGACTCCGTACAAGTTGTTTGGAATAAGCCTTGGCTCGTGACATTGATAACTCTCCCAGCAAGACCAACTCCTATATTATAGATATATAACCGTGGACCCTGTATCTACAAGGGCCTTGATATTGTCTGCAGTCCCCGCTAGTCAATCTGGAAACCTTACTGTATCACATCGACACACTATTCTCACGGAGCGTCGCTAGTCCAAGAGGGTAGGGAGAGACTGCAGTTATGGTCAGATACAGGTACTCCAAGCTCTAACAATAGTGAAACTTGGAGCGGAAAGCGGCGGACTCTGTAATCGCGCCGGAGACAAGAAAGCGACGGTCGACTACCTAGGGTTTCGCAAACGACAGGCTGGTGCATGATCCGTTGGTCCTGATCTGGACGTCCGTGCCGACAGGGAATTCGCTGTACTATGTCGGTGCGCCCGCGGAGACGAGGGACCGGAACTGGATAATGTTTGCCTGTTACCTTGGAATTGGATACGGGAACAGAGAAGATGTTTCACTACAAATAGCGTCGGGGAATACGAGCCAGCAGGGTGCTAATGACACGGCGTGCAGTGGAATGAGTCATTGATCAGCCCTAATAACCTGCGGGGTTGACTCAAAAGCTCAACCATCTCTCTTCACCATCACAATTGTCTTTGACAGCCTGTCAAATCTCACCATGCAGCAGATCGCCTCGTTTGAACTCCCCAGGGTATGTATCCCTCTCCGCTATCTGCTAATGTGCTGACGAGTGGGCAGTGGATTGAGCACCACAGCCAGGATACCTCGCTGATGATGGCTGGGAGTGCGACGCCAGCGTTATCAATCCAAGATCTGATTGACCTGTCCACAGACAGCCACAAGACCGCGGACGCTCTTTCGATCAACTCGCTGAAGCTATCTTTATCTACTCCTAGTGGCAACGAGACGCTTCGCGCACAGATCGCTGGGCTGTACAATGGCATTACTGCAAACCAGGTGTTGGCGACCCAAGGAACAAGCGGTGCCAACGCTTTGGCCTTTCAGAGCTTACTTGGAGCTGGGGACCATGTAATTACAATGTACCCTGCCTATACCCAGCTTCTGTCTGTTCCCAAGGGGATTCCGGGTGTGGAGCACTCTTTTTGGCCTCTGGATATAAACAACAACATGCAAGCCAATGTTCAACTTCTTGAAAGTTTGATTCGACCAAATACGAAGATGATCGTGCTGAACAACCCGAACAACCCTCTGGGTACTGTCCTGTCAGTTGAACAGCAGCACGGAATTGCAGCTCTCGCTCATTCTCGTGGTATAGTCCTGCTGGTTGATGAAATATTCCGGCCGTTGTTTCATGACTCAAGCATTGGGTGTCCTCCCTCGTTTATGGAGCTTTCTGATAGCTACGACAATATCATTGTCACCGGCTCATTGAGCAAGGCCTGGGGATTATCTGGTGTTAGAACAGGCTGGATCGCCACCAGAAATGCGGACATACTGGCTCGCTGTGTCAACCTAAGTCTCTACACGACCATGGCACTGAGCACGATTGACCAGGTTATTGCTACGGAGGCTTTGAGTGATCGCTGTCGGCCCAGGATATTATCGCGACATCTGGAATTGGCCAAGCAGAATATTGCGATCTTGAGTAACTTCGTGGAGCAAAATAAACCAGTCTGCGCCTGGACTCGTCCAAGTGCTGGAGGAACCGCATTTCTGCGGTTCTTCAGGAATGGGGTTCCCGTCGACGATGTTGAGCTCTGCTTGAAGCTGAAGCAAGAGAAGGGGGTTCTTCTAGCCCCAGGCAGTCTTTGTTTTGGACTTGATGGTGCTCATGACTTTCGTGGGTTTGTCCGGATCCATCTGACGGTGCAGCCTGAGCGCATGGCCCCAGCGGTAGAGGCTCTTGGGCACTTTCTGCGCACTTATCTGTCGGAAAATTGAGACTTCCCTATTTTCTGTTCTTCACTGGGTACATACATAGTTGAACACACTCCTTGACATGAACTTAATCTACCTTGTACTGTGAGTAGTTACTGGTGGCGATAGCAACGAATATATGGTTCCATGGATCCAGCGGACTCTTAGAAACGACCGCCACTGAAATAACCCCGGAACTACTATTATGACCACGTGGATTATATTGCAGGACTGTACTCGTCATAGTCCCAAGTTTTAACGGTTCTGCGCCAGCCTCGACACTGCCTCAACTGCATGACTGCTACCACTGTGGGAGATCGTGGATAGAACTCAATTCATTGCCCGATGGCCCGGTCATATTGATATCGATGCAATGTGGCTTTCATTGCAAGAGCAAGCCCTTGTCTCTCTACTCGTATTCTGCCGGCTGCAAGTGTTTTGTGCTAACGGAAACCTCCCATTTTACATCCCACAGTTTGGACCTCTTGATGGCCAATCTTGACCACTGGAGTACAGTCCTGGTGGTGGTTCCTATCGTGGGCATTTCTGTAGCTACCCTGTTCTTCTTCCTACGCCTGGTTAGTCGGCGACTTTCGCAGCAGAGGTTAGATATTGGTGACCTTTTCATGGGTCTTGGGCTGTTGTTCTGCTACGCCGTGAGCCTAAGTACTATCATCGGTGGGTATCGCAGGTGATGGACGATGGAGCTGCGCTGACGTGTACTTTGCAGCTGCATTCAGTGGTAAAGGACAAGATGTATGGAGCTTGGATGAGAGGTCCAGCACAAGTAGCCGGAGGACGTTGGTGGGTAACAAACCCAGACCAATTCAATACATATATGCTGAAATTTATAGCTATTCTGGCTGACGCAGACATTCTGGCCGGTGTCCCAGACGTTTGTTAAGTTATCCATAATCATGCTCCTTCGCCAACTTGTCGGTCGAGTGCCTCGGTGGCCGGCCTTGCTTGCTATCCTTATCGTCTTCAGCATTAGCTGGGGCATTACTGCATTCTTTGGCAATATTTTCCAATGCTCCCCACCAGAGTACTTCTGGCGTGCACCTTATATCAGAGGCTCATGTATGCGCGGGCAGATGACCTTCTATATGGTCATCGGCACATTGTCACTCTTTGAAGATGTAGTGCTCCTGCTTCTGCCGATTTCTATTGTATGGAGGCTGCGGATGGGCATCCAGCAAAAGCTGCAGGTCACCGGTCTGTTCTGCCTTGGGGGCTTGTATGCTATTCCTCCTTTCAGATCTGTCGCCGCAGACGAGCTGACTGCATTATTAGAGTCTGTATATTTAGCCTCCTTCGTGTGATTGCGTTTCACAACTATCTTACAAAGACCGCTTCTTGTGAGTGTCACAAGTATACCAGTGGAGTAACGCTAACAGGTAATACTTAGCCAGCGGCTCCAAAGAAGCTCTATGGACAGTCCTTGAGCTCGACGTTGCTATAATATGCTCTTCTCTCGTGCTGATGCGACCCTTGCTGGCTCGACCATGCTTGAATTGGATACACTGTGGCAGGAATTGTAAGTGGCCATATCCAGAAGTTATTCATTAACACAACCGTTGCTAACTTCTACTAGCATCCTGTACAGAGGTCAAATAATTACATAGTACTGAGTAATAGCCATTTTAAATTTCATCTGAGAACCTGTGCACGATCCTCCACAGTTAGCTGCGAATCGGGCGTGTTTTTATAATCAACAATTTATATTACCTGACGTGAATGATAACCTGCTCTTGTGTCCCTTCGATATAATCCTGTCCCATGAAAACGACGTTGGAAACGCAACTATTAAGATACCGAGGCTATGAAAATTTCGACTGATTTAACCTCGACTGGAATTGCTGACATGCATTTCAACGCTTCCTGCAAAAAAGCCAACTAACAGCCAAGGCATAGCTGATGCAGACCAAGCCAGCAATTACTGAATACGCAATCACTGCACCAACAGGAGCAAAAGAAAGACCAACGCCCGCCAGGCGAAATCCAAGCCCAGCATTTATCATGCCAAGGGTGATAAAAGTGCGGCCAAACCACCTATGCAGATAGCTGGCGATGCTTTTCATGCCGGTCCGGCGAAAGTAAAGATGCTGGGCGAGACCCATAGCTGGCTGGAAAAGAATCAGACACGAGACTGTCGTAATGCCAATGATGGGATGATAGAAGCCTATGAGCTGTAGGTCCTTTGCCATGGAGATACCAATTCCAAGTCCCGCGACTGTCAATGCAAGAGTGAAAAGTTGCAAACAGGCGTGGATATCTACCGTTCGAGGTGACGGAACTGCCGGAACTACCAGGGCAAACAACGGGAATAAAACAACAAAGGAAAGTATCATGATGACGGCGTGGGCAATTCTTTTCCGCGAGACTGACTGATAGTCGACGGTTGTGCCAGCCTGTGCAGTGGTGGACGTACCGGAGTCCCCGAGAAATGGATTGTCCGAGTTGCCTCCAGTCGCCTGCTTCAAGTTGAGCGTTGCGGTGCCATAAAAGTTGTGCATAGGCAGTTCCTCAGACGTGTCCTCGGAATCAAGAAATGGGCCGTTTTTTACAGCCCATATCCAGGGGCTTGACGAGCTGGTCACATCCTCATGACCTCCAGGCCAGGAAACACAACTCTCGCATCGGATATTCGCCGTCATCACCCCATCGTGGATGCCACTTCCATCGAGAACTGAGATCCGAGCTTGCGGGTTGTAAAGAGGCTCGACGTGCTCCTGCTTCCCCAGACGTGGTGAGACCGTTACGTTGTTCCCAGAGCCGTATACAATGAATATATTTGCACCTTGCATCATCACGCCTTGTCCAAATGCTAACCATTCAAGCTGCTTCGTAGACTTTATTTGAATGAAAATGGGTCCGGATCCAGAGTTGCTCGTGGTTTGAGGGATATTAACGCTGTAGCTGATTTCGCTTTGCCCTGGGGGACTGAGAACCTGTACTTGGGCGAGCGCATTACTGAGCTGCAGAAGAAGCCAGAAACTGAAGTAGAGTATGTTGGTCATATCGCAAGCGGGACAGCAGAGCAGGAAGGATAGAGGCAAGGTAGCAAGGACTGCTGAGACTTTGACCAGTGGTTATAGGTATTCTACCAGCTGTGATGACTCAATCTAGTTCTGCTAACAGACCGAGACCACTTCCTGCGTCCCATCCAAACTGACAAAACGCCAGAGTCTAGAAGCATGGTTCCTGCCAGCATGACGCTCTAGGCTACACAAGAAAAAAGCCAAATGGGTGAACCGGACCGAACTTTGCTTTAGAGGCGCCACATTCCATGCTGGCCATGGTATTGAAAGACATCTTGTAATACATGGCGACCTCGAGTGGGAATCCGCATCCAACTCTGACTTAGTAGAACCACAAACCACTGGTATAACGTGTCATTCCGCGGCACTGGTTGGAGGCAGTGCAAAACACTCGCAGGACTGGTTCGCCTCCTTTGACAAGGTTAACATGCTTCCGTGATGATATTCTGGAAACTAATGTCCAGCGGCATCTCAATGATTACAACAGGATCATCTTCCATGGTTGAACAATCAACGCCCCCGCCACGTGGTGTTCACAAATATCCTCAGAAACCGCCGGAATACACGCTTCCAGACCCCCTCTATGAGGAAGACTAAGGCTACCCATACAATGAAGATACATAGAGCCCCCGATATATTGTTCCATGGTCCAGTCCATCACATGGCCGCCACGTGGCCATCAAGGGCTACCAGACTGTCGTGAACTCTAACCTGCAGTATTATGGTAATCCATAATAGAAATGTATGAAATGTGACTTATAAAACGACTTAATCTGTCAAGATAGACATCTAGATCTCTTATGACACTTGAACCGGCCGCTGCAATTGAGATACAATGTTGAATTCAAAGGATATCTGTTTGATACTATTCTGCCTCCCTCTGATCCAGGCCCAGTACGGCAATGGGCCAAGTAGTTCCACCGAAACTACACAAGATACAAGTACAACTTCAACTCCACCTCCAACTTCAACCTCGTCCTCAGGTGCCGTTCACACTGTCGATGTAGGTGAGGATGGCTTCACGTACAACCCCGACTCACTCACTGCCGCTGCGGGAGATACAGTCGAGTTCCATTTCTACCCTGGTGACCACTCGGTGGTCCAGGCTGCCTTTTCAAGCCCCTGCAAACCTCTAAACGATTCGAGTGTTTTCAGTGGTTTCATGGCGGGAACCAGCGACGGAGACGTGAGTATTCAGGCCGTTTACTACGAGCGTGCTGCTAATGTATGCTTCCATCATCTAGCAAGACATATTCACCCTGACTATTAATGATACCAATCCATTCTGGTTCTACTGTGCTCAGATCGGACATTGTCAGGCCGGTATGGTTGGGGTTATTAACCCACCGTGAGCTGACCCGTCGTCGATGCCTAGACCTCTGTCGCTGGCTGTCCTTACTGATTGTCCTTATTAGATCCGGTGGGTCCGATACACTAGATGCATTCAAGTCAGGAGCATCAAGTGCCGGCACTGCTACGACGCCATCTGCTGTCAACGGTGGGATACTTGGGAAGCCAACCGATACAACGACCTCACCGTCGAGTACCAGTGCCACCAGTACTTCACCTCCTATCACAATGAATGAGGGTTCGTCTCTTCGCGCGTGGCGGGATTTGAGCATTGTCTTCGGATTGTCTCATGCGGTTGCTATATGCATGATGTAGTTTCCCACACCGTGTTCACGGTGTGGACGTTGGAGGCGAGATTCCACGTATTACTTGTGGCAGTTTGGACTTCGCTGTTTCTTCTACCTGTGTCATTCTATTGTGTTCCGTCATCTGGATGTACTTTGTACTCCGCAACTGTCTACGGGTCTAGGGTATTCGTTAACTAAGAGCACTCCAGTAATCCAGTTAAAAGTTGGGCAACTTTACTGTGCTTCAATATCAACAGGCTAAATATTGTGCAGCAACAAAGTAATCCTAGACTTCTCTACGTTGAACCAAATGTTGTGGATGGGGGAAGTCTACTTGCTCTGTAAAGATATTGATAAAGCAATCGTATTATCCTAAACAAATCCATATCTCAGCCTACTGGACGTATAATGCGATGTCTAATATCGCCTAACAATCCACAGCATGGCGCTCTCCCATAGCACCTAGCTCGAACTTGGCATTCACGACGAGGTCAAAGGCACTGAGGATGGTGATGACGGAGACTGGCCATAGTGTCGCACAAATCACCAGGTAATTCTCCAACATCCAGTCCTGTGGGCTAGAACCAGGTTCACTAGCCATCATGGCGACAAGGACCTTGTACGCGAATTTGTCAGCCCACGCACCGAGCTTACAGGCACACTCCTGGCAGCAGTTGTCCTCAGTAGAATGACCGTCTCCGGCGGCGAGAGTTGCCACGCGGCGTATACCGGCCGCAATATTGACCGAGTCTCGTTCGAGTACTGTCTGAGGCATTCCGGAGATGGCATGGATTTGGTTTTCTGTGCCAATACATGCGTGGTACAGAGGGGCACATCTCGAGCACAGTCCGGACGGGCTCATTCCATGTTTATCGAAGACAACGGAAGGAGGTGTTAAAGTATACACCTGGGTGATTCGGGATGTCAGTCTCGAAGGGGACGAGTTGTCCATGGCTGCTGTCCATGAGTCGCGAACGCGGATCTTTTCAAGGTCGTTATCATCGACGGCTAGGACTTTTCCTCGGCGGGAAAGGGCCAGGATTCGGGACGCCTCCGGGGAAGAGGACGCTTGCAAGAGTCTGGTGTATTTGATGAAACGTTCCCAGGTCCGATATCGGGTGTTGAAGGGGGCCCAGCTAAAGGTAATCATGTAGACAGAATCACCAAACAGGAGGTCAATCCCAGCAGGCAGATCACGAATGCGGCGGGCAATGGCATCCAGCATTCCAACTGAATAGGCCACCGCTATATCTTCTTTCGCCACTCCGGCGCCAGCAGTGTACATCATGCCGGACATCATGTTGGAGGCTCCGTGATCATACAAGACATCGTGAATGTTGGCCACAAGGACAGATGTAAACTGGCCAGACTGGCTGGGATCATAGTCTGCTTCCGGTATGTAGCCATAGGGAGTCAAAGCTGCGCAGTCACCGCTCAGAGCCATGGTCCAGTCTTTTGGCGAGATATTGGATGGACCGGCAATGGTGGCACCAAGACCTTCGCGTGCCCAACTCAATTGAAACTCGCGAACGCAGTGCTGGAGATCGTGATTGAGCAGGGCAACCATGGCGCCACCCTGCAGTTTAGACCCACGCTTGATGCAGTTGCGGCCTGCAACGGCGCCAGACCTACTCATACCGGGCTTGTGGTCCTCATTCTTGTCGAAATCATAGTCGACGGTGCCCAGCAGCTGCATGCTAATCATCTGGGAAATGTCCTCAGGCTTGACCACCTTTCTGAATAGCCCAGCCCATCCGAACAGGGTGCATGGGGCAACAGCGCCGAATCCAGAGCTCGTCCATGTGCTCTTAACCTGGTCAAAGGCTTTGTCGGATTTCCACTCGTGGCCACCAAGGCTCTTTGGTCCAATTTGATTCAACGAGTGGGGGTCTGGATGGGCGACGACCTCAATGGTCAAGTCCTCGACCACTGGCCGAGCCGTATCGCTCGGCTTGACACGCCGGTAAACATCAACTGACACGGAGACGTCCTCAATCAGGCGAGCCCAGAGGCCGCAGTTCGGTGCTGCTTTGGACAGACATGCCCAGCCAGCCAGCCAGTCCTGCTCGACAGCGACATGGCGGACAAGACCAGCCAGGGCAGCACTCCTTTCCTTCTCGGACACTCGGCTGTAGTCAACAGTAGCACCAGTGTACTCTTGGGTTACCTTGGCCAGGGTGGTAGGGTCGGTAATGTCCACCTGGCCTTCAAAGATGGCGGTAGTCGCGATATCAAGACCAGCAGAATGCGGAGTGTTCAGCGGCTGCCAGGGTGCATTGTTGGCCGTGGAGCAAGTCGATGGGTTGTCGTTCTTAGCAGAGGGGTGTGTGATAACACCATTGCCAAGTTCGGTGGATACCTCGATCATCTTGATGTTTGAATTTGTAGAAGAGTGATGTGTTTTGAAAGATTCTTTGCTTGACTTCCACCAACAGGGGGTAATGATTGCGACTTTATATAACCCAGGTTCGGGGCATCATTTCTGAATTGCAGACTGTCACAGATCACCGTGGGACCATGGGAGAGACAGAGTGGAATCAATTGCCCTCCAGATGTTCAGTAAGGCGGAATTCAAAGACAAAAGATGCAATGTCGGCGCAGGCGATGCCCCTAACCTTCACCTAAGGCACTCCATTCTCATCGACGAAACAGTTACCATATACACATTGGCCAGGTGCCTGCGGTGTGACTTGTCCAGGACGACGATGGTGTGAGCCCCGCACAGTTTGTTAGCTTCAATGTACGTGAGTCATGTTGGATAGGGCAGGGAGCTCGTTTGGCTAGATGGGGCATTGTGCATCTCTGTAGATTGTTGCGAGGTTGTTTGGAAACGTCGAATGGTGTTATCTCCCGCAAGGAGCAAGTACATACAGGACCTAGAGAGAACAGGGGAACCAGTCAGCAACTGGGTAGGAGAGATGGATACTCCATAGGTACCCGACCTTGTCCTCTTTAAAAGAGATTGACGCCTGCAAGACGCCAGCAGCCGACCACCTGACGTTCATCGAGCTGGGTTAGACATGTTACTGGCGACTGCATCGTCTATCCCTAGCGCAGCCCCGCCGAGATATAGTTATATATTTCAAATCAGCAAACAGGTTGCGAGGGGCTCCCGCAGTACGACCCAGTTATCTGCGGTTAGGGCTGAGAGAGGACGAGATCAGCAGTAAATTAGGGACATGCATATCGGGCCTTCCCGGATGCAGCGTGAATGTATGGCCTGCAGTAACAAGTATGTGACAGCCTGTTTTAGGTAACTAGGAGTGTAGCCTGTTGATGCTTTCTACAGAGTGGAACCAGGGGGGTTTCTGTACTATTGCTTCAAGCCTCTCACTACATGACAGTGTTCTTTGACCACACACTTCCTCGGCAGAATCAAGCGGATTGTTTGGTATCTGAAGTCATGCCAGTTCCCTCCGTCTCCGGTTTCACGGCCTTTGCTTTGACGCTGCGCCATTCCACTAGAAGGGCACCGAAGACGGAGACAGCACAGGTCGCTGCCACCATGTAAAACACGTCCACCAAGGCGTCGTTGTAATCAGAAAGCAACGCATCCAGTTTGTCGCCAGACGCAAGGGCCCTGAGATTGGTGGCACCGGCACCAGTCACGCTGCCGGGGTCGATGCCAGGCTGGCTCGTGAGCTGTGCAACAAGCTTGTTTAGGAAGATGTTCTGAGCGACGGGCAGCAGGATGGACGGGCCCAGGAAGCGGAAGAACATTATGATGGCGGTCCCAGTTGCAATGTCTGATCTGTCGAGAATGGTCTGGACGACCAGCATTGGCTGCTGTATGCCGAGTCCGAATCCCAAGCCAGCCAGGACCTGGTATCCAATCCACTCTGCATGGCCTGTATTTGGCGTAAATGTCGAAATGAGACCGACTCCAGTTGGCGCCATAATTGTGCTCAGGATGAAGAATGGATTGCAGTACCCTACTCTGGAGACGATGGCGCCCGCGCCTATTGAGCCGACGACGGCCGCGAGGAGAAAAGGAAGCAACCTGATTCCAGAATCAACAGCACTGACGTTCTTGATGGCCTGGAACCAGATGGGGAGGTAGTAGAGCAGGACCGTCAAGCCCGAGCCGTTGAAGAAGGAGAACCAGGTTGCTGCTGCAACGCTGCGCTGCTTGACGAGCCGAGGAGGAACGGTGGCCTCGTCCTGTTTCCAATACTGGATGCCCATGAAGATCAAGCAGAGCACGCCGCAGAGTACGAGCAGGACGATAATGCGGGCGTTGGCCCAGGCATACTCGGTGCCCCCCCACTGCAGAGCCAGGACGAGGCACACAATTCCTGGGAGAAAAACGAGATTCCCAATTGGGTCCAGCTGCTTCAACGTGCCCATCCACCCGGCTGCTCTGTCGTCCAGCCTCTGGTTAGGCAGACGCAAAACGAGGACAGCGACGATGATGGACACCGCGCCCACTGGGAGGTTGATGTAGAAGCACCACCGCCAGGTCAGTTTATCTGTGAATGTCCCCCCTAGCAGTGGGCCAACTATGGACCCTAGCGCAAAGACAGCGCCGAACATGCCTTGGTATATTGGCCGCTGCTGCAGGGGGATGGTATGGACCATGATGACCATGCCGCCAGACATCAGCCCCGACGCCCCCAGGCCTGCAATGGCCCGGCCGATAATGAAGACAACTGATGACGGTGCTGCGCCGCAGATAGTCGACCCGATCTCGAAGAGCAGGATGCCGGTGAGGAAAACAGGTTTGGTTGGATAGACCTTGTATACTTTGCCCATCAGCAGCTGAAAACTGCACGCCGTGAGCAGGTAGGCTGTTCCATACCAGCCAATGTCGTCCAGGGAGTGGAACTCGTCTGTCATTCTGGGGATCGCTGTCGAGATGATATTTTGGTCCTGCTCGTGTAAGCGTTGTCTTTGAAGGAAAAAGGCAGCGTACCAGGTTGATCAAGAAGATGGCCAGATAGAGCGCTACCATGATGATAATGCGCTTTTGGGTGCTGGGATATATATCGACACTCTCCATATTTGATTTCTTTGACGCCATGATGAAATAAATGCACAGTCGTAACCAAATCTTGGGGTTTTGATGGCAATTCTTTAACCTAGTTATAGTTATATGGTGATATAAGTAATAAATATCTCGGCGCTCGCAGGTCCATTTTTCTCCCTCCGAGCCCCGAACTGGTGGCAACTCGGACCAACGACAAAAAAACACATTTACCCCGAGACGATTGCCCCGAAAATACTGAATCACCACCGAAGAAACGAAGTAAACATGGCCGAGAGAGAGAAAGAATATTCCTGCCTCCTCTGCCGCCAGCGCAAGGTCAAATGCGACCGGCGCGACCCCTGCGCCAGCTGCGTCAAGGGCGGCCATCAGTGTGCTTTCGTCCCTCCCACGCGCGGCAAACGCAAGAGAACAAAGGCTCCTAAAGAAGGTCTGCATGCAAAAGTCAGGCGATACGAAGAGCTGCTCAAGTTTCACGGTGTCAAGATTGAACCGTTTGACGCCGAGGGCGACTCGGACTCGGACGCGCCCTCTCAGCCAGCATTCCCCACGAGAGAAACAAGAACTCGCCAGGAGCCCTGCAATCCACTGCAAAAGCCAAGACTCATCCTTAGAGAAGGCTCATCCAGATACGTTGACAGGTGAGCGGCCTCCTTCTAGCCCCGCTGGCGATTACTGACTCTCTAGTGATCTTTGGCCAAATCTGGAGTCACAAGTATTTTCGTCTCTCCCCAGTATGAAGAGATCTCTGCTGACCATCGACAGTATCTTTATCCAAATGAAAATGAGCACGGGCGGACTCAGGATGAGGCAGACGACGAGTCTGGCATCTTTCCTGGTCTTTCCACTGATGGCCGTGGCCCAGACACCAATCCCCCATTAGAAAACATGCACCCAGCATACAATATTCTGCTGAAGTTATGGGACGTGTTTGTCGATCGAGTCGATCCTTTTGCCAAAATCCTCCACCTTCCCACGTTTTGGTTGTCGCTGAAGTCTGCCATCGAGCAACCCGGCGATGTTCCCAGTGACCTGCAAGCACTCATCTTCTCGTTCTATCTTGCCAGCGTTGCCTCCCTAGAGGAAGGTGAGTGCCTCGAGGTCATGGGTGAATGCAAGCCAGATATCCTTGCAAGGCAAAAACGTCTGGCACGTCGCGCACTGCGAGCTGCCGGATTCCTGAATACCACAAGTGTCACGACACTTCGCGCGTACTGCATATTTCTGGTAAGCATCACTTTCAATACTCTAAGCATTCCTGACTGTAGTAGATGGCTATAGGTCCGGGATGCCGGTCAGATTCCTTGTTTCTCTTGACGGGAGCTGCGGTGCGACTTGCGCGTAAAATGGGCCTACATCGAGATGGCACGTATCTGGGACTATCTCCCTTTGCATCTGAAATGAGGAGACGTCTCTGGTGGCATATCCTGGGAGCAGATTTTCGTGTTTCCTTCGCCCTGAGCATGCAGCCGTCGTTGGACCTTTTCGATAGTGACGTCCAGCGCCCCTTGAACGTTGAGGACGAGGACCTCAGCCCTGACGACAGCGAGCTGCCTACAGAGCGCAATGCTATCACTGCGAATGTGCTTTGCCTCCTCAGATGTGATATTCTGGCCTTTATACGGAAATTCTCGGAGCCACTGCATGCAGACGTCCATTGGGAGACATTGGCCAACCCCGCCGTTCCACAGTCCAAGAAGACGGAGATGATCAAAGAACTCGAGGATTCTATAGAGACCAAGTATCTGAGGTACTGCGATCCAACTAGCACCCTCCACACCTTGATACTGCTTATGAGTAGGTCGACACTTTGCAAGATCAGGCTGTACGCTCACCACCCGCGGATATACGCCAACCGTGGCCTCAAGGTCCCGGAAGAGGAGCGGGCTGTTGTCTTCACCAACGCAAAGAAACTTCTAGAGTACATGGACCTGGCACGGAGCACTCCCAGTCTTGACAAGTACATGTGGCAGATGGGCACTATGATGCTCTGGAATGCGCTCCTCTACGTGCTCATCGAAGCCCGGGACCGCAGGGCAGGACCAGAGGTCGACTCTCTGTGGAGGCTTATGGGGGTGGTGGTATCGAAATACGCGGAGATGTTCAAACCAGGCGCGGGAGCCTTGTACGATGCGCTGCGGAAGTGGTTGCTCGAGGCGTGGGAAGAGCACCGCGAGGCAGTCAAGGCCCAAGGGAGCCCAGAACCACCAGCCCCGGATTACATCGATGATTTCCTGCGCTATCAGGCCGTTGACGAGGTGCCTCCGTCCGTTCAGAGAGTAGAAACGGGCTTGAATAACGCGAATTATACTCGCTGGGTAGGTCGAGGTCCTGTTATGGACTGCGAGGGCGTTCCTTCGTCTGACCTTTCTAACCTACTCTCCTTTGACGCCGATGCGGATGAGTGGGCTCAGTGGGAGAGCTTGTTCACTGGGGAGGGATTCTCGCAGATGGATACCTGGCAGTTATAGAAATGTCCTAGTCAGAGATGGACAAACTGGCCTCAATGACAAGTCTTGCCGCGAACTCATACGTGAGAAAAGAGCTGGATGAAATGTCTTGCCAATCCAACATATATAGATCTGTGTAATCAATTATCCGAACAAAATGTAGTTACAACTGTTGATAATCATAGGCCGTGTACCACTAGTTGCAGCCCCTGGCAACACTCGGCGCTCTATTTGTTATCAGGGTAAGACGAGCGCCTGCTGACATTATGAAGAGCTCGGCTGTTACAGGCCGTCTGGGACCAGCATTAGTTAATCAGACAACTAGGTAACGTAAATCCCGGGCGGTAGATACATCCCGGGCGGAAGATAGTTTTTGCACCCGCCTATTGCTATATAAACTTTCGATTTAAATAACTTTATTAATTCTTAATTAAATTCTTTAAACTAAAGATAATTAGAAATATAATAGCTTATTCTCTTATAACTTTATATTCTATAATTTATATACTTTAGTAAAGCACGGTTATATCTCTCTAAAATTAGAAGAGTAGTAGAGCTTAATATCCTTTTACTAACTTAAACTTTATTATTTTTTAATAAAATAAGGTTTCTAACTTTTATAAATAAAAGACTATCTATAGAAGCTATTAAATATTTTAAATAACTTTTTTTTACTATATTATCTATTATAAATTTATAAAGATCTGTATTCTTCTATACTAATAATCTAATATTATATATAGCTATTTTATACTTCTTTATAAATTTATCTAGTACCTACTTAGAGAGGATTAGTAGACTTTTAGAGCCTTTTTTTAAAAAATTTTTAATTAATAAAACTTTCTATTATACTTAGCAGACTATATAAGATATATAAAATTAAAAAAAAAAAATTAAAATAGTCTCTCTACTTAAGAAAGATATAAAAATTAATAACTTTAACTATAACTTATCTAATACTACAGTAGATAAGAAAAAAAGTAATTTAGTTATTCTAAATCTATTTTAAATATTCTCTATTATAAAGATCTTCTTATAGACTTCCAGGTATATCTTTAAGAAATTATATTTATTAATATAATTAGATTTATAATATATCTTATTCTTAATTATAAATCTATATATCTTTTTTAAAAAACTAAAGCAGCCAATATCAAGAGATTACAGAAGATAAGATAAATAAAGAGATATATAAATAAAAATAATATAATTATTCTTATATATAAAATTAAAAGTAGGAGTTAGATAGCTTCTATAACTATCTAAAATAAGAAGTATATATCCCCCCCTCTACTATCTTTATATAGCTAGAATAAAGTATTTTTAAAGCTAGTAAAATCTAATAATATCTATTATTTATTTATTATTACTAACTTTAATTCTTTATACAGGTAAAATAGATAGTTCTTTAAACTAATTCTTAATATAATATTTTTCTTTAAAAATAATTATTATTGGATGACTCAGTAATACTGTATAAAAATTATACAGTATAAAAATCTATGAATCATTATAAGGTCTGGATACCTCTATCTGACAAATTCACTAAAAGTCATTGATATCATGAAAAGAACTAGATTAATCTATCTTATAAATCAATTAATATTGATTTATAATTTAGAAAGATCTAGGAGGAAGATAATAAGCTATAAATATAGCTTTAATCTCCTGGTTAATTAAAAAAGGAGCTCAAGTCATTCTTTTATTTCTGATCTATATCTATTATTCTTATTCTTTTCTTATCTTATTACTGAATAATAATATTAATATAAGCCCTCTGACTATCAGTCATGTGACTTATATGACCATCCATCCTATAAGTTCAACAATTATTAACAGAATCAACCACCTACTTAAATTAATATATTTAATAGTTATAATTTACTCTTAATTCTCTAACTATATAAGCTATAGCTTACCTAGTATTTCTATTTAAAATATTATCTTTATTATTATAATTAGATCTATAATAAAGCTAGTTTTATTAAAGTTATAGATATTTTTATCTAATATACTATATTTAACTTTAACTCTTTATATTTTATTAAAAAATAGGTAAATTATCTTAGGATCTTTATAAAGTACTCTTAAATAATTAATTTTTTAAATAAATCTAGTTTTAATTTTAGAGTATCTCTTAATAAATTCTATTATCTAATTTAGACATGCACAACCCGCCCTGAAATCCTATACCCGACCCGGCCCGAATCCAGGTAGGTCCGGGGTGGGATGACTAAGCTAGAACCCGCAGCGGGTTTTTACCCGTTTGGGAAAACCCGTGTGGGTTTGGGTTTAACCCACTAACTCCAGAATAACGTCATCCGGCTAGAATTAGATATTTTCTAGAAATTTAATATATATTCTATTAAATCAATATTTAAATATTCTATTTCTTTTAATTAGAACCTAAAATATTGTATAATAGTGGACTTATTAAGGCTTTTAAAAATATCTTGGCAACTTATTTCAAAATATATATTTTGATATAGAACCCCTAGTAACCACTAACCACCTTTCTAGACCTTATTTTTTAATATTTAAATTATCTATTTTTTTAGTTCTATATAGATTTTTATATAAAAATTTTAATATTTTCTAAAAATTCTATTTTTAGGAAGGGTTTGGGTTTATAGGGTGTATAACCCAGTCCTAAACCTATAATTAATCCCTTTTTAAAAGAGATAGTATACTAATAATCATATCCGAATTAAGTCTAGCTTAGAAATTCTGGGTAGAACCCGCCCTAACCCGGCCCAAACCTATGAGGGTTTGGGCTGACCAATCAGATCCCCGAACCCGCTGCGGGTTGGGGCGCCTGAGGCCTCAACCCGGCCCAACCCAACCCATATGCATGTCTAATCTAATTCTTTCTAATTAATTAGGATAGGATTAAGGATTTATCTAGAATAAATTAAGCTATCTTATAAATATATAAAAGTCTTAAAATTATTTTATAAATATCTAGTAATACTATCTAGTCTATTAAAATCTTTTCTTAATATAGGAATAATCTATATTAATAATTATAAAGTTTTATTTAAAAATATTAGTTATTAAGTCTTCTTTAGAGTATATTTAGATAAATATTATAGGTATATACTATAAATATAATTTTTTAAAATCTTTTATTTTTAAGATCTTAAATTATATATTTAATCCGGCCCTCTTACTTAACTAAATTTTAATTTATTTAACGCGCTTTTTATGGCATGATAATTATTAAAAGTTAAGATTAAGAAATATATTAATACAGGTGTAAAAACTACCTTCCGCCCGGGATTTACGTTAATACCTAATACAGACTAATTAGTGTTCTTGGCCCGCTGATCATAGTCGGGCGGTGCATATAACACGACGCGCCCCGCACAAGGCTTCAGCCTCGCAGGCCACTCTCTCACTCAATCAAGCTTAAGAAGGAGGATCCCTACAAGACTGACATCCCGATGTCCAGTTACACCGTGAAAAATACCCGAGCATTGTAGTTATGACTGCTCACGGCAGCCCACCAAAATTGAAGTCGATTCTGATATAACCGGGACTGGGGTGAGACTCCGCATCCATTCTGGCTTCGTCCTAATGAAAGCCATCCCAGGTCGTTGTTGGATATGTTGCAGCAGCTGCGATTGCTGTCATCCTGATTATTGTTCACTATGTCCTCGTCTACCAACCCCACTTGGACCCATTTCGTGACGAGAGCAATGCTGGCTCTCCTCGTGCCCTGCGCTTTCAACCAAACCCTGTTGATCTTATGATTCACCGGTACATCAGGAGGCCATTTAGAGCGTTTCATACAGTCAAGAGCTCAGTCAATTCACGCTGGGTCTATCTCAATACAGCACTAACAAGGGTTCGTTGTGTTCTTTGGGAACTTGAAGCAGAGTCTAATGGTGACAGTGCATCCTTGCGATGAGCGATCTCCAGCTCGCCACCGGTATTGGCATACTTATCAGTGGCTATGCGCAGCTTCGCTGTGGCCTTTCGTGCTACCACTGGCTGGTCATAGGTCGTCTCGCCTGGTTCTCAAGTCTTACACATCTTTCATGCCTGACCCTTTTGAGGAACTATCTCCACAATCGAAAGTCTGAACGTCAGTGGAGACTAGCTCTGATGTTGGTACTTATCATTATGCTGATTACTGCCATTGTTCCCACTGGACGGTATGATTGGACTCTTGACTTTGAATTTGATATCCACTCCAGCGACGATAGTCCACGGCCGAGCGAGTATGCCATCTGCTGGTTTTCCACCCTGCCCCCCGCATACCCTTTTGGCACACTTTTGTCCATGGTCGTACTAGTTTTACTGGCTGGGCTAGGGTTTATAATCCGAGCCATCAAGCTTCATAAGCCTCTGTCTGACCTGCTCGTCAAGACGAGGACACGTATAAGCGAAGGCTTGCGCCGCCAGCTGTGGATGTTATATCGGTGCAAGACACGCCGGAGAGGGCTGCCGCGCTTTACAGGGAATGCTCTATATTATCCAGCATTGGCATTATTCCTATCATTGCGCCTCTTTGCCGACCATTTTTCCTCAATGTTCTTTGAGGTGAGTCTTTAAGCCATCGCAGGTATACATATTAATACATCCTAGGTATTCTGGCTACTTGCCAGTTTCCTCATTGGCTTGTGGAGCTTGCTAAGGGCTATACATATTTTTGACCCAGATCCCGATTTTCTAGGACTCTTTGACGACGTGAGCACTAATAAATGGAGCTTTGGGCAGGTCATGCCCGTTATTCTTCTTGCCCTTCCTCTGATCGCTATACTTGAGTCTTTTTACCCAGGTAAATCAACCCTCCCGCGTTATGTTCCCCATGGCACATCCATTGTCACTCAATCAGATTTTAATAAACGTCTTGTTTTGGCAGACAATCAGGCTGGTGTTTCCTCAAATGTGGGTACAGCTCCAACCGATAATATATCCAATAGCGCACCCACAATGATCGGGATACCAAACATGCCTCCAACGGTCAATCGCTCGACGCTGAATCCAGACCACAACTACTACCGCTATACAACTGTAATGGGAGCAGGGACTGCGTATATTCTGCTCTGTGAACTCGGATTACTGTTATTGGCCCTGGTCTATGGGCTTGGTACCACGCCGGTGTTGGCTGCAACTGCCCTAGGACTGGGGTGTATAACTCCGCTTATTGGGCTATGGGCCACTGTACTTGTTTCATTTCCAATAGAGCTGCTTGCGAGCAGGAAAGGCAGATCCCGGTACTTGAGGCTCTTACAGCCAGCGAACGTGGTGTTGATTTCCTGTGTTTCTGGAGGGTTGATTTTTGTACTCTCCTTTTTCGGTGTGTAGCCTGAACCGGTATGATATTTGTGCTTGTGTTTCCTTCGTGTATACGCTACACATTTCACCACCACTGTTCTCTCTACTGGAACTGTGACACTGGACTGTTACAACATACTTCAAGAGATATAGCGTCTATCAATCCATTTAGTTGAAGCGAGCCATTCAGCGTAACCAGCGCACTGTGTGCTTTGCATGCCCAGTTCCCTACCAGCTCTGCGAGCTCCTACAGCAGAATGCGGGATAAGCCCAATGACTTTATCAAACAGGTATGATGATTCACAAGGATGGATTCCCAGATATCAATATGATTTAACTTATCCAATCGCTGGTCTGTGGGTGATGACTTAGACTGGATTATTGAATGAATATAAATACTAATACTTAGTCGTGCCGTTTGTCTGCCCATTTGCTTGCCCGTTTGTATGTGCCGACCGAAGGAAAGGCTGGCTCGTCTTCACTATAGCAGTCTTTAGCAGATGGACGATGTTTTCCAACTCATGGTCTGTGACGATATATGGCGGGCAAACAAGGACATGGTCAACCTGATATTCACCAGTGACACCCAGGTTACCAAGAACGTTCAATCCCAGCTCAAGAGACTGCCGCACAACCTGACCGCAAAAGTCAACTTTAGGAGAGAAAGGCGTCTTTAATTGTTTGTCCTGGACGAATTCGATGGCCCAGAAGAGGCCACGGCCACGGATATCCCCAACAAGAGGAAGGGGTTCGATTTCCTTCCTCAGAAGTAATTCTAGCTTGTCACCCATCCGTGCCACTCTCTCAATTAGATTATCTCGCTTGATGATCTTCTGAGCTGCAACCGCAGCGGCACAGGCAAGGGGGTGAGCCTAGTATAGCAATTCGTTATTAGAGACTGTAGCCAATACTGTTAATAGGGGTGATTACCTGAAACGTATGGCCGTGTGCCAGCTTCTTCGAACCGGCAGATAGCGCATCAAAAATTCTTTGATGTAACAATACGCCAGAAAGAGGGACGAAGCCAGCTCCGAGGGCTTTTCCAATCGTCTGAATATCAGGACCAGAGATCCTTTCCTGCTCCCATGCGTGCATTGTACCCGTTTTGCCCATGCCACAAATGATTTCGTCCAGTATCAATAGGACGCCGTACTTGTCGCAGATATCACGGATGGCTTTGAAATATCCCGGTACCGGGGGCAGGCATCCCAGTGTAGTGCCGCTGACAGTCTCAGCTACAAATCCAGCAACGCGATCAGGGCCTATTCGCAGGATCTCATTTTCGAATTGGGAGGCAAGTCGTTCAGTAAAATCGCTGTCTGACTCGCCTTTCCGCTTCATCCGGTACGCGTAACAGGGGTCGAGGAAGGAAACGTTCTGAGACATAAAGGACTGGTAGAACTCCCTCCTAGAGTCATGGCCCGACACACAGAGTGCACCAATGGTGTTTCCATGGTAACTCTGCTTCCTGGAAATAAAGTGTGTCCGTTGAGGCTGTCCGAGTTCATGCCAATACTGTATGGCCAGCTTAAGGGCTGCGTCGGTTGCTTCGCTGCCAGAGTTAACGAATATCGCCTTTGACAGACCCCCAGGCTTGTGTGATAACAGTATATCCCCGAGTTCTTCTGCTGCACCGTTGGTGTACGGCGAGCCCGAGTAAACGTAGGCAATGTCATTTTTCAGGTGATTGATAATTGCATCTGTTATCTCAGGCTGTGTATGACCAAGGCAGGAAACCGATGGCCCGCAGCTGGCGTCAATCACTGTTTTTCCGTTTTCTAAGACGAGGTTGATGCCATCGCCAGCGACAATCTTGGCCGGCCGTTCGGAGAAGGACCGGTGCAGAATATGAGAACTCGCAACAAACTCGTCTGTTGACATTGTGACCGGATGAACGCACGCGAATAGTGGGAGATATCAACTGAGCCTTATCAAATAGTAGGTCGTAGTCTTAAATCAGATGCATTCCTTCCAAACCCCTCGCCGTTTGCGCCGACGGAGAAGCCGACGCCTCCAAGAAGCACATCGGGTTCGCCGGCGGGGGACCGTGATATGCGGCGAGTGCTTCGTATAAACGCCGAATAATGGACGCGGAATTATTCATTCAAGCAAATAGATTTCACATTTCATTCCAGGTACGGAGCAAATCCCCATCTCCTTCCGCCGAGTAGCTGACAGAACTCCAGCGCAATGGAAAAAGGCGACCTCTCCAAGGCTGCATACAGGGGTGCGAAACTCCCCTCAGTCCCCGAGGATCTCGTGGTCTCTGGCGTTCTCAATCTCGAATGCGACGAGCGCCTCTGGGTCCCGCAAGCCAAAGACGTCTGGTTCCGGCCGCTGTGTTTCAATGTCTCGCACGGCTACTTTGTCAATATCCTGCGCGTCCGCAAGAGTGGCATCCTGTCGAGGCACAGACACACGGGCCCTGTACATGCAACAGTCCTGCGAGGGCGCTGGCATTATCTAGAACACGATTGGTGGGCCGACGAAGGTGGTTATGCATTCGAACCGCCTGGCGATATCCATACACTCGAGGTGCCGGAGGGGGTAGACGAGATGGTCACCTTATTCCATGTAACGGGGGCCTACATTTATGTTGATGTCGATGGAGTGGCTTTAGGGATTGAAGACGTCTTTAGCAAGCTACAGGCAGCGAGGGCGCATTATGAGCAGGTGGGATTGGGCGCAGACTTTGCAGACCGGTTTGTCCGGTAGAATAATTTAATGCTTTCTTGTCTTGCTGTTCATTTGTTCATTTAAATCTGTCCTTCTTTATATATCATGCTGTTGCCATGTACCGTGATGTCTAGTTCTACACGATACATCTCGAGTCCACTACTTGACTTCCAATTGGAACTGGCAAGTGATAATGTTAGGATCAGAAGTTAAAGCATATGTTATTCTGCTAAGCTACTCTACTTGTGCTTCGCTTCCTCGACCATCTGGCCCAGCTTAATCTGCGTCAACAGCGACAGCTCATCGTACACATTCCACTCGTCAACAACCCGGCCATTCTTGTAATGATAGTGCGTGATCCCCATAACCTGCAGTCTCAAGCCTGTTGGCTTTCCCAATTCACTCAGAATTCCATATCCCAAATGGTGGCCTTCCATCACCCAGCGCACAGCGACCTTCACTCCACCCTCCTCGCAGGGGTTGGAGCAGATATGCTGAGGCATGTACGCAGCATCTGGGATGGAACCGAGGAGGGCTAGATGCTGGTGCAAGGCAGCAGCCGGTCCATAGAGCTCTGTCATCTTGGGTCCGTGGTACTGCGCGTTGGGAGCGTAGTGTTTCTCGACCCGGCCAAACATTCGGCAGTTCCACATGTCGTGCAGCCATTCAAGAGTTTCTCTTTCGACCTCGTTGTTTGCAATCGACGTATCCGCCTTCCATTCGGGCATCTGCTGGCCGATGAGACGCCTGTTCTCGCCGATATCGATTGACTCCAGGCCCTTGTCAAAGAGCCCCCTCGCAGCCTCCTCAGCAAAGACATTTGGGTCCAGACCCAGCTGCTTGATTATGGCCATGGTATCAGCAACCACCCACTCGCGGTAGATGCGATTACGGTAGATCATGCAGTCCGCGATCGTGCGCGACATAAAGGTCTTGCCAGTGGCAGCACCAAAATGGCCATTCTGTGAGTGCCTGCCGGCGCCCGTTACAAGGTGCGAGGTATAGAATCCATCCTTGTCATTTCCGTTCCAGAGTACCTGGGTCGCCATTCCCCGGCGCTCGGGGAGGGAGACGAGCCGCTGGATCGTATCTCGGACGACGGCCTCGCGGTCGTAGATCGTCCCCATCGTCCCATAGAGTACACAATTGTGGGTGTAGTGGGTGTAGATTAGGCCGATATCGCGCTCGTCCCAGATGCGGTGCGTGCAGCGAACGATGTAGTCGACGATGTCTGTGGAGATCTCGTCGAAGCCTTCCATGGCATGGGCGCGCTTGCGAGCTGTCGGGGCGAGGTCGGTGTAGTCGTGCCGCTCGACTTGGAGGGCTGCAGTGGTGGTTGAGGGAAACTGGGGCTCTGTGATGTGGAAGCCATTCACTTTGGCTGCGATGGCCCCATCGTCGCTGTTGTCTGCGTCTGGAGTAGAGGCGGCCATTGTGTTTCTTGCGCGATTGAAAGTGAACGTGAAATCCAATGGTACCAAAATGCAATGGCTAAATAGCTAAATAGCATGGATAATATTACCCCATGTTCCCCTCAATGGTCTCTGTGATGCTCCACTGCTATCGAGTCTTCTCCATCGGGACTGCCGATGGGCCCCGGTCCATCAAGTTGGGGGCTGACAGCATCGGCATTGCCGACGCGTTATCGGGTTCCCTAAACTATGGAAGATATGCGTAAAGTGGAAGATGTTCCTCTATTTGTCCTTGTTGGGAACCGCCTACCTGTAAGCCTGCAAACCATATGGCATACAGTCACGGTAATATATCGGAGGATAGTCCGAGAATGGAGGCATATGAAATTCCTGTTCTTTACAAGCTATGGTCAAGTACTGGACATTGATATCTACTTCTTAAAGGCTAAATGGTTTACATCATGTAGAATATATTCAGGAGCTGATATGATATTCGATTATATGTAGGAAATGTCGGCGAGTGTTGGCCGGAAGACCACAAATCAGCGGTAGCTTTGGACAAGGTCTCCATACATTAAAGCATGAGATAAAGCGAATTAGTTCATCTGCTTATTCCTCATCTCAATAGGGAGGAAGCACAGCAAAAACGCAGCGAGCCAGATGCCACCAGCACCAAGCCAAAGAACGCCCGCCGCGCCCTCAGATATGTATTTCTGCCCAGCAATCGGGGCGACAATTCCAGCAATTCGGCCAAAGCAGGAGAGAAGGCCGCTTGCGCTCGCACGATACGTCGTGTCAAACATCTCAGGCGCGGCCGAGTACAACACGGCATTGAAATACTGCAACGGGTTAGCAACTAGATACAACGTGTCCTTCCACCGATTTCCTGACTTACGCTTTGCATTATATACTCGAGAGCATTCAGGCCGACGTAACCTGCGGTATTCTTGACTTGGGTGTACATGGCCATCGACAGACCTTGCAGGGCCGCTGAGATGACGAGCGACCACTTTCGGCCAAGCAGGGGGACTTGAATAGAGAACAGGGCCGCAACAGCTCCTAGCACACCGGGCAGGTAGATGTAGACGTACTGGCGGTATGTTTCGGTGACATCGTGGGCGCCGCTGTCGACATTGTTGTTGAGCAGCACAATCGGGAGGAAGTACCCGGCCAAGGTGAAGGACCAGTAGTTGCCCATATAAGCAAGGCTGAGGAGAACAAAGCTGAACAATTGAAGCTTGCTGAGGAAGAGACCGCGCAGGAAGCCCAGCCTCCTGATCATGTCCGTGACAATGTTGGTCGGTGAACGAGCGGAGCCAGTCTGTTCCTGTTGTGGCTGCTCTCTCAGGCCCGGCGCGACTTCAACCTGGCGCAGGTCTTCGATCGTCAATGTGGGCGCCTCAGCCTTGTTGAATTTGGCAATCTTGCGCAGGACGTCGATGGCATTTTGGTCCCGGCCCTGGCTGACAAGGAACTTGGGCGACTCGTAGAAGCTGAAGAGGAGATATCGCGCGGAGAAGATGAAAAGAGCCATGGCTCCAATGATAATCACCAAGTATCGCCATCCCATATTGCTTGACATTGTGCAGCAGGCCTCGCCCTCGTCGACAAACGCGCACGCAGGTAGATCCACGGCACATCGGTACTTTGCGACGGTGCCATACGCGATGGCGCACGCAATGACTACGCCAATCGGCTGCCATATATTCAGCAACGCGACCAGATAGCGACGGTTCTTGGGCAGAAACTCAAGTGCAATTGTGGCATCAATGGGGACATTCCCCCCTAGGCCAACACAGGACAGAAAGTAGATTGCGCAGATCGCGCCGTAGTTTTGTTTGCTTGCGGCCATGAGCATGGCGAATACCGCGGTGATGAGACATGTCAGCTGGAATGCCCATTTACGCCCGATGATGTCTGTGATTATACCGAATCCAAACGCTCCAACGCTGCGTCTGTCAGCCCAAGAACGAGTTCCTGGATAGTGGAAGGGGTGCGTACGCGAGGCCTGCGTTTGAGCAGGTGTAGATCAAGCCCTGTTTCTCCGACGGGACATTCATTTCCTGGCTGTGAGAATGAGCCACTGAGATTTGTCAAATGCAGTGCGTAACTCACAATACAGCAGTGGCCATCAGAGCAACGCCCTGCACCAAGGCCAAGTCGATGAAGTACCCCATTCCGCACAACATCCAGATGCAGAGTTGGTACTTGCCAAATCCCAGCTTGTCAATCTCACCATTGATCAATGCTATCTTTCGCTCAAAGATAATGTGTTCACTGATTTCTATCTCTCCATTTGAGACATCGCCGTGCTCTGGTTTTGCAGGGTCAGACGAGCCAGCCTTGACTTTGGAGGCCATGTCGGGTTGATCAGTGGAGGTAGACATTCACACAGCAAACATTAAATGATAAAAGGATGTGTATATTTGGTTGTCACTGCCTTCCCTGGGTACTGAGAAGTCGGTCAAATAAGTCCCATGTGTCAATCAAATGGCATATCATCACTATCGGTAGCCGTCGGGAAACCCTATCATTGTCGGGGAAGCCGTTGATAAATGATTTGGTCAAAGTTTCATCCCCTCTTTTGGAGACAGCTCTCTTGTAGTCTAAGGAGCTTGTAGTCTAAGGATCTCTGCTCGCATATTTTGTCTTCAGTATGCAGTGGGAGGAGATTGCACAGACCAAGCGCGCAAGTCGCGATAGGGCCATCCCACCAGAATGGCAGCTGTCATTGCCTCAATTTCAAGACACCCAAGTTGATGTTCGGGCAGTGCCATCCCAATGCGGTATTCTTACGACTCGAGAACTGGATATAACGGCGACTGACGCAGTCGAGCTGGTGCAGAAACTCGTCCGCCGGGAATACACCTCATATGAAGTAACTCTGGCATTTTGCAAGCGAGCGGCCATTGCGCAGCAGCTTATCAACTGCCTCAGCGAAGTTATTTTCCAGTCGGCTCTTGCTGCTGCTGCACAGATTGATGCTGAGTATGCCGCCACGGGTGTGCCTCGCGGCCCTCTGCATGGCCTGCCAGTCTCCCTAAAGGATTGCTTCCCAGTTGAAGGAACTGACGCGACAATTGGTTATACGGCGTTCGCAAATAGTCCCACGAAACACGGAGAAGATGCAGCAATTACAAGGATCATGAGGGAATGTGGTGCGGTGTTATTCTGCAAGACCAACGTTCCAACAGCCATGATGGCCGGCGAGGTAAGTTCCACAGAATCCATACATAATATGGCGTGACGCTGAACAGCTTCTAGACGTACAATTCCATATACGGTTACACTTCAAACCCATATAATACATTTCTCTCCAGCGGTGGCTCCTCAGGCGGGGAGAGCGCGTTGCTGGCTCTACGGGGATCTCCACTCGGCGTGGGAACAGATGTAGGAGGCTCCGTCCGAATCCCAGCATCCTTCTGTGGCCTGTACACCCTGAAGCCGTCCTCTGGTCGCTTTCCCATCGCTGGAACCCGAGACGGGATGGAGGGCCAGGAGGCAGTTCGCAATGTGGTTGGTCCCATGGCAAAGTCCCTGGCCGCGATTGAGATGTGGACGAGGGCAGTTCTGGCAAGCCAGCCGTGGATGGCCGTTGATCCAGTCTGTCTGCCTATCCCTTACAGAGAGGTACAGATACCGAGAAAACTCTGCTTTGGACTTCTTCTGGACGACGGGATTGTCAAGCCTCTGCCCCCCGTCACCCGGGCTTTGCATCAAGCGAAAGCGGCCCTGGAAGCGGCAGGCCATATGCTTGTGGAGTTTCGCATGTAGATACAGCCACCAGAGCAGAGAGGAATCAAACTAACTGGTGTTCTAGTGATGATCCTCTGTATACGGATACCCTCAAACACGCGCTGTACCGCTCCGCCGCAGCAGATGCAGTGAGCAATACCCTCGCCAAAACAGAAGAGCCCTGGCCTCGCGGCATGGAAATGCTTGAGGAAACGGTCAAAAGCAACGACAAAAGCCCAGCTACGGTGTCCGATCTGTGGAAAGCTCAGGTTAAGCGAACTGAATACGCGAGGCGGGTCTTACAGGCGTGGGCAGCGACAGAGAGTAAGACTGGCACAGGCCGCGAGATCGATGCCCTGCTAATGCCGTGTACCCCGTGGCCGGCGTGCGAGAAGTACAAATTCACATATGACAACTACACCAGCCTGTGGAACGTGCTGGACTACTGCGCGATCACTGTCCCGGTTACCCAGGTCTCAGTGGTCGACGATGTTAAACCGCCATACGAGTGTCGGAACCAGATTGAAGCAGACATCTGGGAGGGATACGAGCCCGAGAACTTAAAGGGTGCTCCTGTTGGTGTACAACTGGTTGGCAGGCGATTGAATGAGGAGTATCTCTTGGGGGTGACCAGGGCATGCGACGATGCTTTAAAGCTCTAGATAATATGACCATTTCTGAAGCCTAGCCCTAGCCCTGCTATAGAATGATGTTTGCCTTCGTGTGCGTAGTCATGATCCTATAAATCAAGCTGGATTCATTTTCTAGACAAGACTAAGACGATATATATCGGGCCCACTAAACCCTAGGTAAACGGCGAAGACTAACGGTCTAACGTTTCTTGAATCATATATAATTGACATGAAATGACAGCTAAATGGTATCCAACAAGTTCGACCAGCCCATCGGTTCCAGTCCCGCTTGGTGCCACATCTCCCAGAGGTCTTCACCGAGATGCGTCTGCAACTGCTCTGGCGCAAAGCTGTTGGCATCCATGAACATAGCACTTGGATTGCCGCTTGAGTCATGGACTTGCGTCTGTGTTTGGAGGTTACCAGACAAGGTCAAGCCTGCCATTCCACGTAGAAGTGCAGAATAGCGGCGTGCAAGGTGGCCTTCGGGTGGGCTGGCTGCCTCCAGCGTACGGGCAGCAACGTCGACGAGTCGGAAGAGCAAAGAAGCAGATGGGTCCGTGCCTCTTCCAAAACGGGCTTCATCTGGCTGGGGCGAGGAAAGAGGACGGAGATTTACTGTGGTATGAATATTCAGCTTTGGGCTATACTGATGTGAACGGATACTTACTGTCCATCAGGTTGCTCAGCCAGCTGTTGACAAGGAAGAAGGCCGCATACGCAATGACGACAAAGTAGTGGTCAATAGCGAAGGACAAGATGTCGACTACACTGGGATCGGGCTCCAGCTGCACTTGTGTTGGACTGTTACTGGAAGACGATGGTTTAGACAAGTGGACGAGGATCTGGCTCGCCCATTCAATAGCCCATGTCAAAACCTTCCCCGTCCGCTGAGCTGGATCGGCGGCATCGAGAAATGCACAGGCATACGACAGCCGATACCACTGCAATGAAGTGAACGGGAAGTGTTGGCTGAATCCATCCATTAGTTGATCGCCCTGGCGAGACATGAAGCGTCGCTCCATCAGCTGCACATCGTGGTCAAAGGCTTCGACACTCTCGATGGTTGTTGGCCGACACCCAGTGAAGTGTGCGCCGTAGGCGACTCGGAAAAGACATGCTAAACGGATATCTGTGCTCTGCGCGTACTTGCACTGTAGGAAGTTGGTGAGCACATCGTAGAGGGGCTTAGGGTTGAGGTACGAAGGCCGTCGAGCAGATAGTGCGAGGCTGGAAACGTTAGTATATAGGGGGAAGCCGTGCTTTAGATCATGATACTCACTAGTGATCGCTCTCTACCAGATACAGCATCGTTCGGAATCGCCGCGCGTCTTCTTGGGTCACTGTCTCCGGTCGTAGGAAACTGGTATGGCAGCTGCGTTCCAATGCTAGGGACGTCGCCCATCGGATCGCTAGGCCCAGACACTGCCATGCGCCAGCTTCAGAGAACCTAGATTGATACCGTTGCTGACCCCTGGTGGGATCAAAGGGCATCCAGTGCGCACATAACATCAGTGCCTGCACTGTTTCGAGCCTTTGGTCGTCGTGCCTTGGGCGCAGCGTGACCCTCATGATTTCAGCATCAAGAAGCCGAACAATCTCTGCATACCGAGGATGCAGCCAGCAGGAGGCTCTTAGTTACGTTAGCCAGCTAGGGGAAGCCTGGTGTGGGGGTTGCTTACTTTGAAGAAGCACTCCAGAACCGGGCGCCGACTGAGAGAATGGCAATGAACAGCAAGACGCTCCTCGAGCGTACCCGATCAATGTCGGTGTCAAGGTTAGTATCAAGGAATGGCGCATTGAGCTGACAGTTGGAAAAGTATCTGCATCAATCAGCTTCTGCGTTACACAGGACGTTCTGATAATTCTCACAGACGAAACATGACGTGCGCTTCACCTTCTGTCAGTACCGAGCAGGTGATTGGATCGTGCATTTCGAATTCGCCAGGATCGTCTCTTTGCATGCTGTTCAACGCCTTTAAAGGTCCATCGGTGTTGACAGTTCCATGGGGGCTGGGCAAGCTGTGTGGATTGGAATTACATAGTAGGCCGACGCTGCGAGTTGGCACGTCAGAGGTGGGTTATCGCAATGGATTCAGTGGCTCTTCGACTTACGGAACCGTCGAAGAGGGCTCATAACCATGTCGACGTTGGTCAGGGTTGGCATGATGCAGAAGCGATGTCTCCGGCTGGGAGCGTGGAGTGTCCATGTAGTCTGCAAAGTCCCTCTGGGCTGTGCCGAGCCTTTGCTCAAGCTCGGCGACGCTATCATTGTGTTAGCCATCAGCCTAATGCGATATGCATCCAGTATAGAACCACAAACCGTGATTGTAGCGAATCAATCTTCTTCGGAAGCGTTTCCTCTGCTGGTGAAGCATCCGGCCGTACATCCCTGCTGTCGAACGCGGCCAGAGCCGGGACTAGACATGGCGAAGGACCATCTGCAGAGGCACGAGCATTGTCAATGCGCGCTTCTTCAACGTTGACTGAAGGCGATCGTGAGGACCTGCGGCGGAGGTAGGGGTTGAAGCGCAGGTCCTTGACCTCTTCCTCAAAGCTGCATTTGACGTTGCGATTGGTACATGGCTGGCACTTGACGTCGTATGTGAAGCCTCCACATTTCTGTTTCCTGTATCGCGTCAGTGGCATGCACTGTAGGACCGAATTGTTACTTCGGCGATGCCGTCGGCAGTGCCGGTACGTCCCGGGGACTCTGCCTGGAATGGAATCAAGGGATACTAAAACGTACCTATGTCTACACTGCACACAGGCATGACCTGTTCGCCCAAGCGGTAGCGCGTTCGAGAACGAGTTGTGGGGAGGCATGTCAAATAGCAGTTGGTAGAGACACCTGGGGTGCTGTCACTACGGGGCAGCCGGGGGGCCATCGACAGACCCCAACAGACCAACAGCCTGGGTTATCGGTTATCAACTCCAACACCCTGGTTTCTCGCTTATCAGGAGCCAAACCAGATTAGTCCGTGGTTCCAGTTCTGGGGTCGCGATATGGACTCCAACAGTGTGCGGGGAAGCGGAACGAAGCGCCATCAGATGCAACCCAGTCCCACAACAACACCCAGTCATGAATAGTCTGTATCAGCATAGATACTGGCAGATAAGTACAGCCAGCTTCGTCCTGGAGTTCCTAACAGAATGACCCTTCGCGTGACTATTAACAATATAGAGGCTGTCTTCTTTTGTCAAGATCCACACCACCAATGTCGATAGGCCCTGATATGTAACAATAAGTAATACTCTTGGTCACAACAAACAGTAAACAGTAAATAGTGAAGAGTAAACAGTCAACTGCAACTGATTAATAAACAGTTCACAATAAACAGTAAGGAGCAACTGGTAACACCGGAAATTCTCAAACATACTGACTTTGACATTGAGTAAGTAGCACTCTACTATTCTTAGGTTATTGTTCTTGTTTCTGGATATATCTATTGAATAAGAGTACCAACTAATTCAGTCATTCTCGAAATCTGCTCGACCAATACACACTGAATAACTCTTCCCTGGCCCCATCGCCAAGGCCTTAGAACGCAGCACAGAGAGAGCCGTTTCTCTGCTGCTCAAACAACTCGCTGCCCACGCAATGGTGACACCACAGCAGACTGTCCGGGTCGTACTTCTGCTTGACAGACCGCGCTCGGGCATAGTTGGGCCCCCAGAAAGCCCACTGCCAGTCGGGCTCCCAGGAGTTGGCCTTTTATTAGATTAGTATTTGGGCCAATGATGAACATGTGAGTAGAAAGTATGCTGGGTGAAAGTAGCCATACCTCGTTGTAGTAAACACCAGAGTCAGGCGCCAGCTGTCTGAGTGCATATCCCGTGCCATTTGTCATGCTGGCAATGGCCTTCTCGGCCTCACCCTAGAGAAGGGTGTCATCCCATGACACACTGCTGATCAAATGCACGGCCGCATCCCGCCATGCCGGGTTCAGGGCATTGTCGACGGGTCGTTGGCTGATAGTCATGGTGCCCGAGAGCGAAGGACTCGAGACTCCATCCTATAGGTGAGATATCAGTACTGCCGTCGGTCAACGTATCTGTTGAGGGTGACGAACTGGAGAGTCCTTGTCTCGCGACGCAACAATCTCCAGCGTGCTTGCCAGCATCTCTGTGTCTTCAACCGCCTTGCGAGTTAGCAGCCGACTCGCCCGGACACCACGGGTTGTACCAGCGTCGCCACCTGTCGGATACAGTTTCTCGATAGAGTACCAGGAGGGCATCCACGAGGTGAACGACGAAGACTCAACACTGCCATTGTATGTTCCCAGGTGCTTCTTTAGTGGGGTAATCAACTGGTCGATAGAGCTTGTGTTGGTCGAATCCAGCTGGAACATGGTATATTGGAAGCTGTAAGGCGGACCACTGGCGGTGTAATAGCCCATCACACCTGAATCCTGGAGCTTGACAAAATCCCTGTGGAGGGTGGCGATAACCTTCCAGAACGTCGTAGAGGATGTCCCATTGCGAGCACTGATGCTCACCGAGGCTACCGACAGGGACGGCATTGGATAGATCTTGACGGTGAGACTGAGAATAACGCCGAAGCCAGCGCCGCCGCCTCGGATAGCCCAGAACAGGTCGCTGTTCTCACATTCGTTAGCAGTGACGATGGCACTTCCCGGAGTGACAATCCGAGCCTCGATGACATTATCAGCGCCCATGCCGTAGGTGCCAGTTATGACACCATGACCACCTCCGGTTGCCCAGCCGGTAACGCCGACATCCTAGTATGTCGTTAGTCGAGTTAAGATGCTGTTCAGGATGCCTTGTTCTTTGCTTGCAAGATTGGATCCTATGACAGTCGTCATGTTCTTCTTTGCAATATACTGGATGATCTCCCCATCCTGGACTCCAGCGCCGAGAGTTGCAGCATCGTGGCTCTCCGCAGAATCACATTTGGCTGGTGTGAACGAGGGATGGATTGTAATGTTCTTCATGTTGTGGGTCCAGACCCTGCTATAGTCAGTCATGCCCTACCCATGCCAGGTTGAACCACATACGATAGACTTCCATAACTGAGCTGTGCCAGAGTTAGATTTGGAACATCCGAACCATACAGGGCAACCTTACCTCTTCTCAGGGTTATGTCCAGTGTTCTTAATGTTGAGCCTGATATTGTGCTTCTTTGCAAATCCCAAGGCCGCCTGCACATGTTGCGCGGTAGTTGCATTCACAACATACGGAGACAGGTATCCCAACGAGCATCCCTTAACACCAGCATAAGGGTCGCCGGAGATGCTAGTGCCATTCGGATAGATGGGAGTGCAGCTGCTGTTCGACCACAGAGGATCGGACACTGTGACAGGGCTTGACGAATGATAACGCGAGTCTGTCCAATTCTTCCGCAAGGCGTCACAAGCCGACTTGTCGTAATTCGGCTCGTCCTGGTAGCAAATGGAGCCGGGGGGGATTGTCTTGATCAAGCGGCCCGAGACGGTCTCGTTCAGATAAGACCAATCACTTCTAGAAGGCCAGGGGTCCGAGGGAGCCTAGTTTGCGCTGGTTAGAACATATGCGTGCCTGACCAGTATGGCATGCGTCCTTACACATTTGCACTGGGAGCTGGCGGCAGCCACAGCGTGCACCAGCAGCCATAGAGGTAAGAAATAGAACACCCGCATACTGAAAATAGTTTGGCTCGAATGTGTTGGCTACAAGCCGGAATTCAGAAGCCTTTTATATATCCGTAGTGAGGGCTCTTGTGTCTAATTTCCAATCAGCTCTGCCTGGCGTGACGTACAGGGGTAATATCTACCACAATTAGAAACAGGCTCCTTGGTCCATCTGGAACTGAGGCGATGAGTCTGGCCGCATAAGGAAATCCTGTCGTCCTCGTGTAAAGCCCAATCCTAGCCAATGATATTGTCAAGAGCTGGACCCATATCGATCTGTGGAATTCAATGATCGGAATTCCATTTTTTTAGTTGCTAAGCTTGCTCCAAAACTCGATATCACGGCTATGCTCTCTGTTGCTGATCCCAAAACCGAGCGTCTGGTCATATGAAATCACGTATGGTTGACAGTCGTTTCGCTAATTTGCTATTTCCGTCATACCTCCAATATGAACTGTGGTCACTAAGACTCTATCATCCCTTATAGAGTACCGCGATTGTTGCCTATTGAATCCCGCCATACCTAAATGTATAGGTCGTCCTTACCGTACCTGATTTTTGTCCACTGGCCTCCCTTCTCCTTCTCTTTGTTTGGCGAGATATTAACAGGTTATGCAGTTCTTGCCCAGGGGTTCCGTTCGCCGCCCTACCCCCATATATATATATATATTTAACATTTAACTTAAAGACAGTACCACACTATTGATTTACCAGTAAAAGAATTCGAAAAATTATTGAAAGATGTATTCAAACCTAGAGAACCTGAAAATACTAGTTATAAATATTAATACTTTATTAGTAATTTTTAATTTAGTATAGATACCGTGCTTGGCGCCTTTGCTCGTTCATCTTCCCTGCCATCAACAACCCCTGTTACCATAATGGCTTCAAGAAACGCACCCCGTCGAGTTACCACCAACTGACCATCTCAATCATGGTGAGGGATAACCCCCGAATCACCAACCCTAGCCCAGTCCGTGACCTAGGTCTCGGTGCAATGGACTACGAGCGCTGGGCCGCGTTACACAACGAGCTCCTAAGACGAGGGGCAGAAGGCAGCAGCCGCAAGATGCCGTCGTCACCAAGAACATATTGGGAGGCAGCGGGCCCCCCGAGGAGGCCGCCGGTGGTTGATTTCCTGAAATGCGCCTATGTTGAGTCCCCTCTTCTTGCTGAGCGCGGCGCGCTGCTCCATTTCGTCGGGGATCTAGCCGAACCGTCTACGATGGTGGATGTGTATGTCGGGTGTGCGAACGAGGTGCCGACTGGGACGTTTATTCGGCTGCACAGGCTCAGCAAGTTTCGGAATGGCGGTAACGAGGGGACTTTGTATAGCACCTACCCAGTTGATTGGCCCTCTCCCTAGGCACATATGCTGACGGCTTTCTCCAGGTTGAATCAGAATACCATGGAGGCAAGCTTCATCACAGACTATAATGATACACCGGGTGTTTGCGCCCTTCCCTTCGCCTGGATGCCGCTTGAAGTCATTCTAGAGGCTTACCTTCGATTGATTGACGAGGGGAAAGTCGAGCGGTTACAGATGATAGGGCAGATTACCTCGTGGACGAACTTGACAGGCCCTGGGTGATTCATCCGTATACTGCTGCAGATGTAGCGAGGGCTGCCGCTGCAATCCATGCGCGGATGCCAGAAGACAACAGCAAGGACGGCGAGTCTACAGACTGGATGGACCTACCATGGCTTGACCCTGCCTCATTAACGCAGCAGAACGTCCTTCCGCCTTCAACATTCGCACACGAGTTCCCGGCGGCCATCGCCCATATGAAGGTCCAGTTCCGCTATGTCGCTCCTGGGCTCCGGTTCCCTACAGTATCCGAGATCCTCGACCAGCCCATCACGGACTTCGAGACGCCCCCCGTAATGACGTCGGGCAGGTCCCTGGAAACTGCCCGCTGAAAGTTTTCCAGGTCATCTGCGATCAGCCAGTACCCGATACGCATATCCCGCATTGGACTGACCAGGACTTCCCTGCCGGCTTCTACACCCACCCAGTTGTCCAGGAACCACCGCTATGCTACAGCAACGGATCCCACCTCGCACTGCCCTTCGGGGTTGGAAAACAAAGGCACGCGCGGAAATCAAACAGGGAACCTTTTGGAAGGGACGATAGGGACTTTCAGCCCGGGCCGCGTAATGAGCACGCGGGGCTCTATCAGCCCGGGCTTCCTGATGGATTTGGCGAGCACCATGATGTGCAGATCGACAAGGTGTTAAGGAAATGGGCGGAGCGGGTGGAGAGCAGGGATTGGGATGTTGATCAGGATGGAGTTGTGGGTGGCATTGACCAGTTCAGGGAGGCCGATACAGAGGAGCATTGGGACAAGTACTGGATTCCGCCATTGTAATAAGGGAATGTCTAAAGAAAATCAAATATAAGACATTAAACCGCTGTATGGCTGCAATATATGTCTGTCTGGAATCTGAATACAGGCAATCTTGGAGACTCTAATAAACCCCGAACCCAATACGGAGTACATAGCTAGTTAAATAAGGTAAAGACGCAATACCAAAGAATGTGCGTTGATCAACATGGTGGTTGCCGTGTCAGAAATAGTGGACTATAGGCGAACCTTGGCGGTCATATATAACCCACTGTATTGCCTGAATAACACTTTCTAAGTGAAAGAGAATCTCTCTAAGGCACGATGTATATAGTAAGGCCAAATTATTCTGACCCAAGAAGTTGAATGCTAGCTTAGACTGGGTCTCAACATGATTCAGAAACGCAAACATAATACATGAGCCCTTACTACAAAACAACCCGTGACCAGCAGTCAGTTTCAAGACGCAAAAGAAACCCATACTCCATCTTGAACAATCATACCATGGCTAGCCTATACACCCTGCTTGCATATTCGTCAGCAAGACATCTATTACACAACGGTGTATGGTAGTATAGGTGCTACCATCTGCAATGAAGTTGCTACGAACATATACATGGTAAATAATAGCTTGTTCCATAGACATTGACATTATGTATTGGCTGAGTGGACCGGAGGTCCATATTAGCCAATACCATCTTACGACAGCCATGACAATAATAACCATCTCTTTGGAGCAGACCCACATCACTATTCAACTTATAATAACGAAACACGCAGGGCAAGAGTGTGAGGTAATAAGCTCCACATCCAGCTGTTGAATATCAAGCCACAAGCATGCGCTCACTAGGAAAATTCGGTGTGAGCTCATCTTCATAGTGATCCGCACTGCCCATGGGACCCGTTTGAAGAGAAATACCGCAAAGTCGTACATGCCAGAGGGCCAACCACTCAGCACATTTCAATGCCAGACAACGCTGAATGTAGCAAGCCTACGATGGTCAATACTTGCAGAATTCTGCAGTAATTCTTGGATGCACACGAATCCGAGTAGACCGCAGATGGTGTGACATGACATATACTGCCGATGGAAAGTATATGTAGATTATAGTTGTCTTATTGCACATATTTCCTGTCCATTGCACATATATCATTTCCTCTGTGCACGCAGAATCTTGAGTTTGGGGTAGGCAATAAATACTACATGAAATACAGGTCATATTAGAATCTTGCATGCTGCAGGCTGCGTCATGCGCAGTCCACATGAAGATGCGGTAGATGCAGCCTGAATGAGGGGCCGATGCACGAATATTGAGATAAATGGCCGGGCAGAACCTTGGTCATATTCCTTTCAACTATCGATTCCAAGTTACAGATCAAAAGAACCCAGTGAGTAAACATCGGACCAGAAGAGCCTCCTGATCTGTCGTCATGACGAAAGCAAGCCCTCAATGGCCGGAGCCAATTGCGATTGTTGGAATGGCTTGTCGGCTGCCTGGTGGAATAAACAAACCAGAAGATCTATGGAATCACGTCTCCCAAGGCCTATCTTCGGCTGGGGATGTCCCACGGGAGCGTTTCCATGCCGACAACTTTTCCTCTATGGATCCTGGTCGACCTGGAAAGGCTGCTGTGTCCCGTGGTCACTTTCTTGATCGAGACCTGCGAGACTTCGATCATCGATTCTTCGGGATCAGCAAAGATGATGCGATGGCGATGGACCCTCAGCACAAACAACTGCTTGAAGTGGTTTACGAGTGTCTGGAATCCGCTGGAATCCCTACGGCCCATGTAAAGGGAGCGAATATCGGATGCTATTGTGGATCGTTCACCTCAGATTACCATGACATACAGATAAGGGATCCAGAGAATCTTCCAACGTACATGTCTATTGGAACTACCAGATCAATGCTGGCGAACCGGATCAGCTATGTCTTTGATTTTCGTGGCCCGAGGTAAAGTCCACAAAGCTGGTTTGACAGTTTCAGGCAGAGCTGACCGTATTCCCAGTATAACGTTTGACACGGCATGTTCCACTGCGCTCGTCGCCCTACATATCGCATGCCAGGCTCTCCAGTCTGGAGAGTGCGGTGGAGCAATAATTGGCGCCACAAACCTTTTCATCAACCCGGAGATTGCGTTGGCCATGTCCCGCTTTGGAATACTGGCCCCGGACGGGGTTACCAAGACTTTTGATGCTGATGCACATGGATACGGCCGTGCCGATGGAATAAATGCAGTTTATATCAAGAGACTGAGCGATGCTTTGAATGACGGAGACCATATCCGCGGCGTTATTAGAGCCACCTCGACTAATAGGTTCGTTTATCGAATTCAATATTCTCAATCAAGGTGGTAAAGGATATTTGCTGACTGCCGGGGTAGTGATGGGGCCACGTCCGCGATCACTGTGCCGTCGCATAAAGCGCAAGTAGATGGTATCCGGAAAGCTTACGCATTGGCCGGCATCGAGGATCTCGACCAGACCGCATACTTTGAGTGTCATGGAACTGGCACGCCAACAGGCGATCCTATCGAGGTTTCTGCAGTGGCATCGGTATTCGCACCAGCCAGGGAGAGTTCGGAGCCCCTGTGGATTGGTTCTGTGTGTAATCCCTTCTATCCAGATGGCTTTCGCCAGAACAACTGAAAACTGATAAATCCCACGATACAGACGAAGCCAAACCTGGGCCATTCCGAAGCTGCAAGCGGGCTCACCAGTCTGATCAAAGTCGTACTTGCCATGGAGAATAAAGCAATACCACCCAATATCAATTTTGACGTGCCCAACCCCAATAGTATGCCTGACCTGAGAATTGTACAATAACACTATCGCCCGAGCTAACATCGTTCCTCCAGTTGACTTTGACGGGTGGAAAGTCCGTGTACCAACAACTGCCCACCCTTGGCCCGAAGGTTGCAAGGAGAGAGCGAGCATAAACTCGTTTGGAATCGGGGGATCAAATGCTCATGTTGTCATTGAGTCTCAGCACGAGCATCGACCGTTCTGTGACCATGCACATCCAGGCGCTTTAGAAGGCCAACGTGGAACGAATCCACCCTTTCTCATAGTTCTGACGGGCAATTCGGTGAAATCCATGGAGATGAATATTTCAAACCTATCCACGGCCCTTCAACAATCTCTATATGATCAAATACCCTTGTGTCAGCTGTCTAAGGAAATCAATACCCGAAGCCAGCCGCGAAGCAGGCCTTTCAAATCCTATTTCATCGCGAAGGGCGCCATGGAACTAGGGAAGACACTCCACGGCTACACGTATGATCGCCAACTACACCTGCAAAAGCATAATAGACCTCGTCTATTATTCACTTTCACCGGTCAAGGTGCATTATGGTCTCAGATGGGCAAAACATTGATGGATCGGTTCACGGTAGCAGAGGAAACATTGAAACGGCTTGACCATATGATATCAGGCCTTCAGTCCAACAACGCAGCAAGGTGGTCCTTGATTGGTAAGATGGGAAATAACCATTGAAAGTATTGTTGGAATGTTCCTATGTTGACACGGTCTATCAGATAAATTGGCCACCCAGCTATCGCCTAGTGAGATCGGCTCCGCCGAGCTTGCTCAGCCGCTGTGCACCGCCGTTCAGATAGCCCTGGTTGACCTTTTGGCCAGTTGGGGAGTCCACCCTGATGCTGTTGTGGGCCATTCTGCGGGCGAGATTGCTGCCGCTTATGCCTGTGGTGCAGTCAGCGCGGTAGATGCAATAAGAATTGCCTACTATCGTGGAATCGTTCTGGACAGCGCCCCAGAGGGAGCCATGATGGCAGTCACTCGCGGGGCAGAGCACAAAGAGTTGCAAAGTGTGTTGAATCAGACCAACTTGTCCATTGCCTGCATCAACAGCGCTGAAAATGTAACAATCTCTGGGACTGTCGGCGGCATCCAGAGTGCCTATACCAAGCTAACAGATATGGGGATCTCCTGCAAGGTTTTACCTGTCTCGCGCGCATACCACACCGGTGCAATGAATGGTGCCGCGTCCAAGTACTCTGATATCCTCCAAGAATTCCTCCGTCCAAATAAGGCCAAACTTCCGATGTACTCGTCTGTTTCTGGGACGGAAGTCGATGGAACCAGCCTGGACGCGCGGTACTGGGAGCTTAACCTACTCAATCCAGTTCAATATTACAAGGCTGTCAAACAGGCCCTCACATCAATGTCTGCATTGGATGCATTCTTGGAAATCGGTTCGCATCGTCTGCTGTCTCGGCCTACACAAGAAACCCACCAAGAGGTTGATACTGGTGGCGTCAGGCGCCCTTATCTATCAACCATGATTCGACAGTCTGATACCCCCTACCAGCTGATGAAACTTGCTGGCGACCTGGTCATTCTCGGAGTTGACGTGGACTTGGACGAGGTGAATGGTCCGGTGGAGTCGGGGAGGCATACCAGTCCGTCAAGTAAATACCTGGCAAACCTTCCGTCCTATGCATGGGACTACTCATCCAAAGATTGGTCTGAGCCTCGTCAGAGTTCTGAGTGGCGCCTGCGTCAGGCACCCCGACACGAGCTTTTAGGAAGCCTTATCCCTGGAGGCAACCCAATGGCTCCAACCTGGCGAAATATAATCTCCCAACGGGAGCTATCTTGGGTCGTCGATCATCAGGTTAGCCGATCAGTCATTCATAACCCTATTGACGTACCGGATTAACAAGGTATAGATAAACGACGTTCCAACCCTTCCTATCTCGGCGTACGTGGCCATGGTCATAGAAGCCCTGGCGCAACTGTATGAACGAAATGGGCAGGAAAACCGGCCCCAGTCAAGGCCCCAGTTCAAGATTGAGAATTTGGTTCTCTCAAGATCCATCATATTCCCAGATGATGAACCGGTCGAAACATTTGTCTCGCTGAATCCATCCCAGGTGTCCGGGTCGCGTGTATTGGCGGTTGATTTTAACGTTGTTTCAGTGAGACAGAAAATCGCGACATCCCATTGTCAAGGGAAAGCTTCAATGGCCATCAGTAAATTCTACATACCTGGCCAATTTCGTTCCCGATGCTAACGCTCGCAGTTGATGATGTTGAGACCGTTCGGGGGACTCAACGACCTCCCCACGGCGACTTGCCACTGTCAATACCCGTCAAGAAATTCTACAAGTCTTTAGAACGCATTGGCTACGGTTACGGCCCTAAGTTCCGCCTGCTGTCCGAAGTTCGAGTGCGTCCGGGCTCACAATTCTGTGCCGCCACACTGAAGACATCGCCGGAGGAGGCAAGTCACCAGCGATACATTGTGCATCCTATCGTACTAGATGCGGCCTTGCAGACGCTGGTTCTTTCACAATGTGCCGGTCTCTACCAACAGATGCAAACAATGATTCTCCCTTCTCGAATCAATACAATCTCCGTCTCCGTGCCCTTTGAGCCATTCAGCTCATGCGTTTCAGAGACCCAACCGGCCGGCTTCGGGCACATCACTGGCGCCAGTGAGTGCTTCGACGCTCTTGCAAGGCCGTTCTTGAGTATACATGGGTTGCAGATGAATCATGTAATGAGGGAGACGAATACCTCGATGCCGTGGATACGACTAGCTTGGAGGCCCAGCATTGATGATGCCATTCGTAATGGGTCCGCTTTATGGTGCTCGACAAAGTCTGATCTCTCAGCCAGAGCAGGAATACAGGAACTCGAGAGCTTAGTCGCAGAATTGATTGTCTTGATTGATGACGACGACGACTTCCAAGTGAGCGATAAGTCACCACCCCACATGCATTTATATCGTACTTGGTTACGCCATCATGCGAAATGCCACCGGACAGTGAAATCGAAATGCAGGGATCGTAATCCTACCACAGTTGCACAGCTTGTGTCAAACACGGAATTCCCCGATTCGGTGGATATTCAACTCGCCTCCCGGCTAGCACTGAATGTAAAGCAGATCTTCGCCGGCCAAGTTGATTCACCCGCTGTGATGTTAGAGAATGATCTGTTGTACAGGATTTATGAAGATAGCTTTGTGTCTGACAGCATGAACTGCAAACTCCAAGCTGCGGCGCAGCTGCTGGCACATAATAGCGCGAATATGAAGATTCTAGAAATCGGAGCCGGCACTGGAGGTGCTACCAGCCACGTTTTGCAGGGATTGCTTCAAGTCGGTGGAAGAGTCAAATATCATTCCTATACGTTCACCGACATATCCTCCTGGTTCTTTGACAAAGCTAAACGAAAGTTTGCTGGTTTCGAACGCATTCAGTTCAAGGCACTCGATATCGAAAAGAGCCCGGCCGAACAAGGCTTCAGTGACAAGTACGATCTCATAGTTGCATCAAATGTGAGTGACACGCGATCTCAAAGCCTGAAACCTACTCATGTAACAAATAGGTTCTTCATGCAATAGCGGATATGGAGAATGCGATGAGAAACGTTCGCAGGTTACTGGAAGATGGTGGGCATCTTCTGCTCGCGGAGCTTTCTGGAGGTAAATTGTTCAAAGACAGCCATTATACATATACTGATCTCATCAATACTTAGACCTTATCGCGCCTGGATTTCTTATGGTACGGAATATCCGCTGTCGAGTATGCAGCGTGGTGATACTGACATCTTTTTAGGGAAGTCTCCCAGGATGGTGGCTGCGTTCACAGAATCCAACCCAGCCAGGACCTGGGCTCACCCGTGAGGAATGGAACTCCCTTTTATCAGATTCAGGGCTCTCTAATCCAGTGGATTTACTTCTTCCCTCAAACGATGGATCACCAGGGGACTTGGATTATACGAGTGTCATGCTTATCAACGCCATACCAAGAAATCCTCCAAGGGAAGACCTTCTACAAGCTCCGCGTGTCTATGTCACCGGTCCCGGCAGCTCGGTCGAAATCCAAAGATCATTGACAGATAGATTGTCAATTTCAGGGATAGATGCCACCTTCTGCAGTCTCCCGATGCTATCCAACAAGCCCCAGCATGGAGAATGGTTGGTTCTGTTTGATACTGTTGGAGACAGCATCCTTGCTTCGCTCCAGGCGAGGGATCTCGAAGTGCTAAAGCTCTGGCTTGATGAGCCTATCAATTGCTTGTGGATTACGAGAAATGTGCACCTAAACCCACAGAATGCGGCGGGTGGCTTAGTGGCAGGTTTTGCTCGTACTCTTCGCCAGGAGAATCGCCGATTACGATTCTACACCTTGGATTTCAGCTCCGATGATAGTAAGACCATTGCTAGCATTATTGGACATATCGTTTTGACAGTGTCCAAATCCGACATTAATAAACCCGAGTATGAGCTTGCAGAAAGGGACGGTCAGCTTTGGACGTGCAGACTCCAGACAGACCCTCGCTCTCAAAGAGCCTTTGGTCCAACTCGGCAGCTAGATCTGACCGTTGGTGATATTATGCACAGTCCATATTCTCTGACGGTTCAGGAACCCGGTATTGTTGATAGCCTGGTGTTTGCATTCGATGAAGACCCCTGTGCTGCGATGACTAGCGAGGACCTATTGATAGAGGTAAAAGCGGTGGGCCTGGACAGCGAGGTACAAATTGCTCCTAATTCCTTGGTGGAACGGTAACTAAAATCCGAACAGGACATGCAGACCTTCTGGGGCATATCCGAAAGCAGGCTCTTCGGCCGGGAATTTGCTGGCGTTGTGAAGCAATGTGGAAGCAGCACTTCAGGATTCCACGTTGGAGACCATGTCATTGGAATTGGCGAAGGCACATTCAAGAATCAACTGCTGGCATCGCCAGCATGTTGCCATAAAATGTCTAATACTATTCCACTCGAGGCAAGTAACGTTTTGCGTTGGGTATGATCCGTCTATTCCTAACGTATTATATATAGTATGCGGCGCCCATCCCGATCTGCTTCATCACCGCATGGTATGCACTTGTCGATGTTGCATGTATTTCACGAGACGCGGCAAGTATAACCAAAGTATTACTGGCGAATAATATTCTGATACAGGCGTTGTACATTAGAGAATTCTGGTTCTCGGCGGATCCACCAGCGTTGGGATTGCAGCGATGCAACTAGCCATGCTGTTTGGCGCAGAGGTTGCCACCATCATCCCCCATGAAAAGTACAAGCACCTCCCTGAGAAGTGTGGTGTTTCCCCTGACAACATATTCGTTGTTCCCGAGGCACAAATGGACCTTGACAGGGAGAATGTGATGAGAAATGAGCCCTACAGTGTTATACTGGATCCAGTCCACCACCACGCAATTGACTGTCCAACGGTACTGGTCTCCGGTGGTAAGTACATTGGAATTGGGCGCAAGAGATCTTTCAAAAGCGTGATGGATGGAATGACTTACCCGGGCAATATCACTTTCACCAATGTCGACATCCTAGATTTATACCGAGATAACAAGAGGCGCATCGGAAGGTATTGATTATCCCACCAGTTATACCCGGCTTCAGCTAATCCTAGTGTTGGAACAGAATCCTGGGCCAGATAATGGGCTACATAGATGGCGATGGGCTGAAGGGAATCATTCCTTTGGCCATAAGAGAGGTGCAAGATTTCAAGTCTGCTTTCTCGGCCATGGCAGACGGCTCCTATGAAAAGCAAGTCATCAAGCTCAGCTCCAGCAACAGTCATTCCATGGTGAAGGTATGAAGCAAGTCCCTGCCCTCGTGAAGTCTTGCAGCTGAACTGAAGTTTGGGAAGACCCAGCAGAAACCCCTCCGTCTAAGCCAGGACAAAACATATATCATTACTGGAGGCCTTGGGGGCCTAGGCCGCGCGATTGCAGTGTGGCTTGCAAGCAACGGAGCCGGAAGGCTTGTGCTATTGACAAGCTCCCCTACCCGGGCTGCTGGTGCCAATGATCTGTTGCAAGAATTAACTGCATATGGATGCAAGGCAACAGTAGCGCGATGTGATGTCGCCGAGTTTTCAGATGTTAGCAGAGTTATTGCTTCTATTGAGACCCCTGTCGGCGGTGTTATTCACTCCGCGCTTAGACTGAGCGTAGGTCCTGTCCCAAATAAACCTCTTATTTAAACTGACGCACGACGACAGGATCGATCCTTTACCAACATGACCTTGGATGACTTCAAGACCGTGCTTGACCCAAAGCTGCAAGGCTGTATGAATCTGCACAAAACACTGCGAAACGAAAACCTGGACTTTTTTGTGATGCTGAGCTCTGGGTGTGGCATTGTGGGAAGCCCTGGCCAGGCAGCCTATTCAGCAAGCAGTACCTTTCTGGATAGCTTCGCCAGATACCGGCATCACCTTGGCCTCCCTGCCGCATCGATCGACTTGGGATACCTGGAGGAAATTGGTTATGTGAGCGAAAACCCCACTGTCCAGTCAAGGCTGTTAGCGACTGGAGTGAACCCAGTTTCACCAAAGGAGGTGCTCGACATTTTAGAGGCTGCGATTGTGTCACGGCCTCGTACGCGTGGTGGTCCGAGTGGAATCCTGCAATACGATCCATACACAGACAGTCAATTCATCATTGGCATTACCTTGATCGATAAGGCAATGGAATCTAGCCAGACATGGGCGAAAGACAAGAAGTTCAACAGTCTGCGGTCAATGCACACTCGGATAGGGTCATCCAGCGCAGTCCCAGATGAAGGGGAAAGTCCCATCCAGAAGGCGACCAAGAGGTATCAAGATGCCATACGTCGGCACGGTGAACTCCATCCTGGTAATGATGAATCTGCTTTGCAGCCTCTCATTTGCTCGATGCTTATGGCCAAGATGGCCCAGGTGCTATCGATCGACACCAGTGAGATTCGGCCTACGCAGTCGGCTGTGGAATACGGGATTGATTCGCTCATGGCCATTGAAGTCAGGTCTTGGACAAGAACGACTCTCTCCGTTGACCTTCCTGTCAATGAACTGATGAGTCCATATAGTATTCAAGATCTGGCTGGAAGGATTGCTCAGAAGCTCTTTAAATAAGTACCAGCTTACCCGTGCATTTATAGCCTGCTTAATCAAACCAGGTACTTCTGTCGTCTTTATCATAACAGATGGCTGATAGCAAGCGAGGCTCTTATAATTGTAATGTGTTAGCCAGCCTATAGCGACTCTGCGGTCCATAGCAAGTATACAATTGCAATTCGATTTCTGCTGTCTAAGAAGCCATATCCTTGTCAGTTATCCACAGAACATGGGTTAGCGGTAGTACGGTGGGACCCATGCCTACACCACCTAAGCCCCTTATTATAACTGTGCCCTCCGGCCCTGTATTATTTGTCTTCTGAATCGTACCATACCCGTGTAGAACCCACATCCTAGCAAAGAAAAAAGATTGAGGCCCTGGTCTCGGTGGACAAAGTCCCTGACGTTAACACCACTCGCTCTGCTTACAACACTCCACTGGGGAAGCTGGATTTATTATCAAGATGCATCGCCACCTAAATAAGTAGCTGGACTGAAACGATGATATCGATGGCCGAGCTGTTGGTCGGCATTTCAGCCACCATTATGGGCCCCAAGGGTCCACCACTGTATTCCCTCAACAACTGTACCACGAGTGTGGTAAGGCCTCTGTCTAGACCTTCAGTGGCAGTGAACCATGTGGCGGGTTAAAGATATTGCAGAATGCGAATTGCCCGCTGAGTGGTCAACCACCCGAAGTTATGGATAGATACACGCGTCGCCCGTACTGCGAGACTCCACCGCGCTGGAACCCGAACCCGAAACCTGCAATCTGATGTCCAGACAGTGACACGCCTGCAGTCCTTGCCGATTGACAGGGAAAATCCAGGCGCTAATCATTGCCAGCGGGGGAGATTTGTCGGCAGATGTGGCAAATGACGTGGGATGAGTGGATGGATCTTGCGCGATCGGCAGGGACCCTGGCCGTTGAGTGCGCGAAGAGACAGCACATGGGGCATATCGGCCCTGGATCAGACGCTTTAAGGTTAGATAAAAGGCCTGAACATCCACACGATATCCACTGATCTTCGGCCTTCATGGTTGTTTAGGAAATGTCTTCGACAGATGACAGTGACTTAGATAACGAGTCCCTGGGGCATCGTCAGGGTCCACGGGCAATTTAAAAACCACAGCTTATCCAGCCTGCTCTGTCTGACTTCCCCTTCCTCTTCTAACCAGTATCCAGAACAAAAACTTATTATATCTGCAATGCAATTCCTCACCGTCCTCACTGCCATTGGCCTGGCCTCTGTTGCCGTTGCCTCGGTGAGCCCATCTGTCCTGCTCAAGTCATAGTGATCCAATTGCTAACCGTAGTTTGTAGCCCCCTGCCTGGGCTGGAATCCCTGGCGCCCACCACACCCTCAGCACTACCACTAGCTCCAGCGCCACCCCAAGCTCCAGTGCCACCCCTAGCTCCAGCGCCACCCCTAGCTCCAGCGCCACCCCTAGCTCCAGCGCCACCCCTAGCTCCACCGCTACCCCAAGCTCCAGCCCCTCCTGCAACTACCCTTCGGGCTTTCCTCTGCCCTCTGAGGCTCCCTTCGACGTCCCCCCTCCCTGGCAGTCTGGCTGCCCCGGTGAGGGCGAAGGCCGCTAAATGGCTGAGCCTGGCTGGACCAACGTGCATTTCGGCGGAAAGTGTTCTTAGATGATATAGACCGGCGGGATGTACATAGCTGTTGCTAGGAATGTATTGTTCGGGTTGTGCTGTACATGACGCCGAATATTAGAATATCTTGAAAGAAGTGGATATATCTTGCAGTAAAATAGACGAAAGAGATTGATCTCTACCACCCTGTAAGTATTCCCAACGAATCAAGCTAGCTGTTTCACAAGTAGCCCAAGGATTGTATTCTAAATTCTGAAAAAGATCCCCTGCAAGTGAGAGCGGGGTGCTGAAAGATTTTGATTCCTTCAGTCTGTTTATATCTATCATTATATTACCATGCGCCCATCAGATCGCTCAACAAGAAGTTGACTCTCATAAACCGCCAGGTCCTTCATGATATCCCGAATCCAAGCCTTCGTCTTCTCAGAGCATTCCATCAGCGGCGCTCTCGGCAGTACTTTCTCCTCGTGCCCACCAAACCACTCAGTGGCATATTTCGTGCCATTCATCCCAGTGTTTCCCATGCCCCACTCAGCGCTGCTGATGATACCTTGCAACCTTCTGGCTTCGTGGTAACTCCCGTTCTGGAATAAATCAAATAGCTTGACACAGGACCGTGGATGTGTGTTGGCGAGGCCAGTTACAGCACCACAGGATCCAGCAATCAGACCTGGAACTAACCAGTCGCTAGAGCCACCAAAGACGGCGAACTGCGAGGGGGTAAAGGTGTTTGTTAGGCGAGTAAGGCTACCAACACTTCCGCAGGTTAACTTAACGCCAACAGTGTTCTAGGTCCTTCTTTCAGTACAGTACGCAGTGAGGGAGGTTTAGTAGAGTGGGTTTGACTCACGGAGTGCTTTGCAAGGACTGAAATCAAGTCAGAATTCATGCTCACGCCCTGTGTTACCGCCGGGAAAGAGTAGATGATAATGGGTATGGGTGACTGGTCTGCGACCTTGGAGATATTAGCTATTAAGCATGTAAAGAGTTGCTTGTAGTGTGTGAAAGTTACCAAACAGTAAAAAGTCTCGATCACCGTGGGGGTGCTTGCTGCCGCCCAATAACTCGGTGGAAGAACCAACGCATACTGTCCTCCATTTGCCTTTGCCTCTTGACACATCTCAATCGTCTCCCGAACACTTTGTGCAGAGCACCTCACCGCGATTATAGTTCCGGCATTCATTTGGTCTTTGGCGGAAACAACTGCTTTGGTGACGGCATTCCGTTCTTTGCGTGACAGCATAGGCGCCTCGCCAGTGGTTCCCAGAACCGTTATTCCATGGACACCAGCTCCGATGAGGTATTTGGTATGTTTTGCTTGAACTTCCAGATCGAGGTCTTGTGAGGGATTATTCGAGAAGAATGTTATGGTGGGGCAATAGATGCCCCTGGGCACGGTGGGTTCGTCGGTCGTTGACTCCATGGTGAAATCAAAGCACTGCTGCCTGGTTTTGGAAACGGAGCTATCTCAATAGTAAATGAGAGAGACTTGAGTTGCAAAGAAGAAGAGAGCCTCGGACTATGTTTGAGGAACAAATCTTTCTTACGTACTCCGAGGACTAATATTCGTGGGCTCGGATATGGCTCGTATACCCTCCCTACACCTTCTTCTGGTTTGGATATTTTGCATGGTAGGTATCTGTGGAAGTTATTTAGACCTTTCTCCAGAGCAGCTCGTAATGCCTAACTTACTAACTTGGCAAGGGCAGTAGTTATCCTGGCCGGCTTTGCAAACTTTATATCTCAAGTATGCCTAAACTTGAGCTCCCACGCTAACTCTGCCACTGAGTCTGATTGTCGTGACTTTATTTCTAATATTGATGACAGTGCTAATAACCTTATACCCAACGTATAGAGGGAAATTTGCCTGTTCTTATCTACAAGTTAGAGTATGCACGTCGCTTTTGCAGACACCGCAAGTCTTAATTTCAGTGTTAACATAATGGCTTTCGAATGTTTTGGTTTGAACCGTGAAAGGAGATCACTATGGGCAATCATGGAGTATAGAAATTGCAGGAATTTAAGCTTACTAGGCGTTTCTTGAAGTTACTCTATTAAGAATGGTTTTCTACCATAAATCCTTTGAATGTGCCATGCTAGTAGTATGACACCGTCTCGTTTCTGCCGGTGTTACAAAGCGGCGCTCCAAGGGGGTTGGTGTCTGTCGGGTATATTTTCCGGTAATTCAATCGGCAGAGAGTGGAGTAATGTAGGTTAAAGCGTGGGGGCTTCACAATCGATCTCATCCCCAGCTGGACAAGACGCCATAACGGCCACTGGCTCAAAGTCACGTCTGAAGTCCACTAGAAGCTTTAGGAGATCTCGCCGAGGGTGCTATACTTGTCGGGAAGGGGTGGAAAGAGCTTCTTGGCTCGCCAGGCCGCATGCTGCATCTCGCCAGAGAACAACGCCTTGCAACTCTCGATGGGCACTGGCCGACTCACGATAAAGGCATAAAGGCAATAGCTGCGACTGACTGGCAGACTCCATAGATGCCAGTGTATAGCGCCACGTGGGTGACGAGGAGCGACTTGAAAAGGACCGGAGAATGGTAGCTGGCAAATCAGCAACGCGTCCTCTGGACTCCTCGACCATGGGGGCATATCTCACTTGATAGAGATGGGCCGGACCAGTTCTGGGGCATAAGCATTCCAACAATTATGGCTCTGCAATGGCCAGCACGCGCCAAAGATGTTCTGAGCGATACCGCGGTCCACGCCGCAATGCAGTTTCAGACTTAATCAAAGAGTCTGGTCTTTCACCTCCCTTATCAGCACAAATCGTCCACTGGACATGGTCCGATTGACCCATCCCCCCAAAACACTTCCACGAGGCCTCGACGGGCGATGACAACAAATCATGTCGCCACGCACTCACGATCTCGACAGCGATTGATACCATCCACCAGTTCAGCAAGGGCCTTTACGAAACACCAAAGAATATTTATGCAGAGATAGTACGCCTGGTTCAAGGCGACACTCAAGGCCAATAATCTAATAATCGATCATGGGGCGATATGATCGAAAAGCCGGCTTTCAATGCGCATCGAACAGGTCCTAATCACGCAAGTCCCCAAAAGAGGAATATCGTTGGAGCTACGGTATGAGCCTGTAAAACGGGTTCCGGAGCAGGGGGGAAAGTAGCTGGATATGGCGTTCGTTCCATAAGCTCATCGGAAGGGGCTCGGAGCACAGATTGACTCGCTCTGATACTCCCCTCCAATGAGAATTGGCCCAAAGAATTCATCACAGGGGAGGCCAAGCCATTTGTTTCCAGTCGGCTGAGAACCACCCCCAAAAGTGATTGGTCCTGGAAGGTATGATCAAGCCGATGAATGCAGCAAGAATGAGTTCATGCCTCCTTACTTCTCCATTACAGCCCGCTCTTATGGTTCTTTTAAACAACATGAACCACTGATCTGCAAGGCCGCGAATCTAGGCCTGAGATACTGCAGGAGGCATCTTTGTGTAACCCGTGGAAATCAAGCTGGATCTAGGAAACAGTGCCCATTCCATGACTCCTTGCAGCTGCGGTAACCTGTCTCAAAAGAAAATGCTACCACTGTCAGCATCCCTAACATCCTTCTAACCATGTATTTGCACGGATGACGTCCCGTGGAGTGGGGGGTGATGAGCAACTCAAAGAAATACAGCTTTATTAGGACAGCCGCATGCCACTCCCCCCCGGGTGTCATCATATATTAACTCAAAGATTATCACCCCTAACCCCCTTCCCCACAAAGGTAATATCCAAGAATCTCATTAATGGCGGTTCCTCGACTTCTGCTGCTGGATGACCCGGTGGAGCAGCTTGTTCCAGCACTGGCGAGATTGCAGGAACTCGGGCGAGTATCCCAGGAGATCCTCCTTTTCCTCCAAAAGGCCACTGCTGTGCTTCGCCGGGAAATCGCATCGCTTGGCCTAGTGGAGCGGCAGGCAATCGGCTGGAATGGCAACATTGAGTTCGACAGCTTATTGGAATTAGCGGAAGAGTGTGATCAAAGCCAGCAAGATGACGGAGTTATACATAGCGTCGTCCGGCACATATGTTGTCTGGGCCAGATTCTGAGGTGGGTAACAAGGCTGAATGTCAATAGCTATGATAGCAGCCAATAAATCTGACTCCAAAAGCCAGGTGCAAAATCACCACCTCCTCAGCACACAGAGCGGCAAGCTGTATGTTGCTGGGCTAGGCAATAGTCTGCTGGCAGCCGCCGCGCTGGCGACAGCAAGAGATACTTGCAGTCTGCGCAAGGCCAGTGTCGAGACAATCCCAATTGCTTTTCGCCTGGCCCTAGCTATTCAGCAGCGTGGTATACACATTGAGCCGGGGCGTGGGAACTGGACTCGCACAGTTAGTGCAGTAAATAAGGAGCAGATCACGCAGCTTATTCATGAGCGTGAGATTGAAGTGATACCAACAAAAGCTCTAACTATGAAGAAAGAAAGGCCTGCTAATTTGGCTAGGGAACACCCGTTGCGAGGCACATCTACATTGCTGAGGAAGCACCGAACTGCTTCACTATCTGCGGCCCGCCGTCTAATTTGGCCCATTTTTGTTCATCCTTGCCGGATGCCATGAACCTACCAGACTGGAGTGTTTCAATGCATGGCCCAAAGCATGCTTCCCATCTCCCCGTTGTCGACCTGGAGACAGTCATCGGCAAGTCTGACAGGTTACACGCTCCAGTGTCCGAGACGGTCGACGTGCCATCATTAAGAAACATCTTATCCGACTGTACCTTGGATCTCGGCGCCTTGCTGCTACAAGCTTGTCACAACATATGCCATGAGACATTCAAGCTAGACGCATCGGTAGCTTCCACTGTGGCTGCGCTGAAGGCTTCAAACGAGCAACAGCTTGAGATCGTCTTGGTAGGTAGGACCACTCGAAGTGGGCTATTCCAACGCCTCTTATCGAGCAGTGGGATCCATGCCAAGATTTGCGAAGACTCGCACACGGAGCCAAGCAGTGATCCGACACTTTCCAGTCTCTCGGGGTCGATTGCGGTCGTTGGGATGGCAGGACGGTTCCCCGGGAGCGATGATGTTGAGCAATTCTGGGAGTCACTGCTGTCTGGACAAGAATACCATCAGAGGGTTTGCACGACTCCCTATTCACAAACATGCAAGGTCTTATGTATGCTAAGTTTGACAGGTGCCTCCCAATCGATTCGACCTCTCGACTTGGCATCAAGTAAGTGGCGAGGAGGAGACCTCGCTGCCGTACGGTTGCTTTCTCGAGCGGCCAGGTCTTTTCGACTATAGACTATTCAACATCTCGCCTCGAGAAGCCCTGCAGATGGACCCCAATCAACGTCTATTGCTCACGGTGGCCTATGAGGCTCTACAGCGGGCCGGCTACTGTGGCGAGGACACTTTGTCGACTCGCACCGATCGGATTACTACCTTCATTGGCCAGACGACGGACGACTGGCGAGAGGTTACAGCCGGTCACGGAATTGACATTTACTACGTGCCTGGTCTGCTGCGTGTCTTCGCTGCCGGCCGGTTGCACTACCACTTCAAGTGGGAGGGTCCCTCCTTGAGCCTTGATGCAGCCTGCGCCTCCAGTTCCGCAGCGATTAGCCTTGCCTGTGATGCCCTGCTTGCTCGGAGATGTGACATGGCTGTAGCAGGTGGCGTAAACAGCCTGGCGTCCCCGGCCATGTTTGCTGGGTTAAAGAAAGGTGGATTTCTGTCGTCTACTGGCAGCTGCAAAACATTCCACCAGGCCGCGGATGGATACTGCCGAGGTGAGGGAACCGGTGTGGTCATTCTAAAACGTCTGGACGATGCCATACAGGCCAACGACAATATTCTAGCAGTCATTCGGGGCCAGGGTAGAAGTCACTCCGCACACGCTACTTCTATTACGCATCCCGATAGACATGAACAGGAGAGACTCTTCCGCCGAGTTTTGCGAGAAGCTGGATTGAGTCCCAGTACCATTGGGTACGTCGAAATGCATGGTACCGGCACACAAGCGGGCGATGATGCCGAAGTGACTGCGGTTGGAAATGTGTTTAGTCCAAGCAAAACCCCAAACAGTCCGCTCGTAATGGGGGCTGTCAAAGCCAACGTTGGTCATGCTGAAGCAGTAAGTGGCCTGAAGGCGAATGTAGACTAAATTGCCAGCTTATCTGATATTCACAGGCCGCTGGGGTGATTTCGCTAATCAAGTCGATCATGGTACTGAGAACGGGAAATATACCGTCGCAGCCCGGTATGCCGTTTGAAATGAATACCCGTATTCAGTATCTTAGGGACCCGACAGTTCGTGTAGCGGATGGCAAGGTCTCTATGCAAGATACCACCGCGTCAGGGCAGCCGCGGCGGGTCATGATGAATAACTTTGATGCAGCGGTAAACACCATTGATTATACTTGCTCTGGAGCGAATTGCTGATATATGTAGGGCGGAAACGGTTGTATAATCCTCGAAGAAGCTCCACCAAAACATATCAAGCCAGCAGACCCCCGAAGGCACTATCCCGTGGCCATCTCTGGACAAACACCGTCCTCCTTCCGCCAAAACCAAACCAATATGCTGCGCTTCTTGACCACTGCTATTAACCCGAGAATTTCAGACATTTCTTACACAACAACGGCCCGTGCGATGCACGAGAGTACAAGGGTTGTTTACGTGGCCGATTCCGTTGACAATGTGGTTCAACAGCTACGCCAGGACATTGAGGGACAAGAAACCATCCCCAAGATCAACGGCGCAGGGGCACCAAGCGTCGGCTTTGTTTTCACTGGCATGAGTAGTCAGTATGCTGGCATGGGCTCTGAGCTATTCAAGACCAGTGCCAGGTTCCGCAAAACCATTATGTCTTTGCAGGGCATCTGCGATGAGCTGGGACTGCCACGCTTTGTCGAACTGATTGCGGACCCTTCACTCGATGTCGCAACAAGAAGCACAACCCAGGTGCAGCTCGCTATCGTCTGCTTGGAGCTTTCGCTTGCGGACCTCTGGCGGTCTTGGGGAGTCGAGCCTGCGTTCGTGATCGGCCATAGTCTGGGAGAATATTCAGCTCTCTGTGTGGCAGGCGTGCTCTCGACCACCGATGCCCTAAGCCTGGTTGGCCTGCGGGCCTCCTTGATGGAGGAAAAGTTGTCTCCCGGGGCTTACCTGATGCTCGCAAGTTCCCAGTGCGCAGCAGATGTCGCACACAAGTTGAAAACACTGGATCTCCAAGCCTCTAATGTGAGCTGCATTAATGCTCCTTCATCGACTGTGGTTTCTGGTCCAGCAGACGAGATTGGGATTCTACAAGAGGACTTGGCATCGCAAGGCACACGGACATCCCAACTGAACTGCCAGCATGGGTTCCATTCATCCCAGTTTGATGCCATCCTTGCAGAGTTTGCGAAGAAAGCATCTGGGATACCCTTCTCTCCGCCTCGCATCCCGGTGGCCTCGACAATGCTGGGCACGGTTGTGCAGCAGTCCGGGGTATTTGGTGCCGAATATCTTGCGAAGCAAAGCAGGCAACCGGTTGAGTTTATCAACGCCGTCAAATCCTGTCTCGGGACGGGGATAGCCGACTCTAACACTGTTTGGCTGGAAGTCGGGCCGGATTCAGTCTGCGTCAATCTGCTTCGAGGGATCCTGGGAGGGGATGCCATCCGCTTGCCCACTATCAAGAGGAGCGAGAACAACTGGAAGACAATCTCAGCGGCTGCCGGAGCACTACACCAACGACTCGTGCGGATGCAATGGACAAAGTATCACGAAGATTTTCTCCCTTTTCTGAGCCTCTTGGAGCTTCCTACCTACGCATTTGACGAAACCAGCTATTGGAGGACTTATCGTCAAGTCACCGCGAGCTCCCCTGCCTCCACCAGCGTGGCGCCTCTGTCGACTAGTCTTCATTATATGACAGAGGAATCCTTCGGCGATAGCGAGGTTGTCGTCGAATTTATTTCCCACCTCGAGGAGCCCGAGCTGAAAGCTGCAATTCAGGGTCATGACCTCGAGAACGCAAGCCTGTGTCCCAGCAGTGTCTTTTGTGATATTGCCCTCACCGCCGCGCGCTATATCCAGGAAAGGCTCAGCAAGGGTGAGAATGAGGGCCTTGCATGGGAGGTGTGTGATCTGAATATGGAGCATCCCATCGTTGTGCCACCATCCCCAGCAAACAATGCTATCAAAACCGCGGCCCGGATGACCCTCGCCGGCTTCGAGCGCAAAGCCGAGCTTTCTTTCAGCCACTGCCTGTCAGATGGGACGACGAGTACAAGCGGCCATGGAGCGATTCGGTTCGGAGACCGGGAGACGTGGGAGAATGAGCTGGCGACATGGGGCTTCTTCGTGAATTCCCGCGCAAGCACGATTGGAACACTTCCGTCGTGTACTCGTCTCCGCAAGAATATCGTCTACAGGCTCTTTTCCGATGTTGTACGGTACGCCCCGCTCTATCAGGCAATTGATGAGCTTTTCTGGGATGAGGAAGGGACTGAGGCTGTCGCCATGGTCAAGTTGCAAGAGCACGATGGTGCTCAGCGCTCGGAGTACTCGCCGTACTGGTTGGATTCGATGATCCATCTTGCAGGATTCATTCTGAATGCTATCCTGGAGTCCACTGAGCATGTCCATGTGTGCAATGGCCTGGCCAGCCTCCGCATCCTGGAACGCCTGTCCGCGAATATAACATACCGCTGCTATGTCCGAGTCCGAGCCCAGCCCGACGAGTCGAAAGGAACGTCGCTCAGTGATGTCTACTTTTTCCACGGACAGCGGCTGATCGCCGTGTGCCTCGGCCTTCGCTTTCAGAAGCTCCCGAGAAGGGTTTTCAGACGTGTGCTCCAGCAGGCGCAGCAAGACGCACAAGGGGGGGCACCGAGCGAGAAAGCCCTCGACACTTGTGCCTCAGACGCCTCTGGGGGCGAAACGAGACCCCGACCTGAAAGCACAAGCGGTGCACCGCAGGACAGAAACAGGGAAGGGACTCTTGGTCTCCTGTTAAGGCTCGTCAGTGAAGAAACCGGCGTTGAAATGCGTAGCATTGGCCCGGATACTGCGTTTGCGGAGATTGGTGTGGACTCGATCTTGGGCTTTACCATCATCGACCGCTTTAACGAGTTGTCCAGTCTCAAGCTCGGGTCCTCTTTCTTTACCCAATGCAGCGATGTCGCCAGCGTTGCTGCATGGTTCCACCAAAAGAATGGTACATCAGGTTCTCCCGGTAAAGACAACGAGAAGCCCAGGATATCTCTCACTCCCAACACAGCCGCTTCCGATGCCGATGAAGAGAATAGTACGGGAGCTGAACCCATCTTGACCCCTCCGACTCCTGTTGGTCCGGGTATGGGCGACGTGAAGCCCCAATGCAAGGCTTCACTTCTGCAAGGCGATCCAGCCAGGCACTCTACGGCGCTCTTCCTGCTCGCTGGCGGTGCAGGCCGGGCAGCACGCTTCTACCATCTGCCGCATTTCGTGTCAGAGCTTCCGGTCTACGCGCTGGACTCGCCCTTCCTCCATCGTCCGGAGGACTACTGCTCCACCGTGCAAGAGCTCGCATCCCTCTACACCGCGACGATCCTGAACGTGCAGCCCCAGGGGCCCTACATGGTCGGCGGATACTCCGCGGGGGCTGTCCACGCGTACGAGGTGGCGTATCAACTGCTCGCCATGGGCCACACCGTAAGCCATGTGGTTATCCTGGATATGCATGTCCCTGTATCCCCGCCCGTCCATGACGCAGACCTGATGCGGAAGATCGTCCACGCGATTGGCTTCGTGCAGAAAGGTTCGAAGGAGCACTACGTCGAGGGCCACAAAGAACGGCTGCTCGCAGCAATGTTAGCCTACCAGCCCCAGCCCATGCAGCCGGACCGTCGGCCCACCAAATCCATTGTGATCTGGGCCCGACGTGCTGTGTGGGACGCCCTTGATCCCGACCAGCTGCAGCGCGCCCAGGACTTCGGCCTTGCCGCCGAGGTTGAGGGCGGCAATGTGATGCGAGACCCCCTGCGCCGCCTGGGGTGGTTTTTCTCGCGCCGGCACGACTTTGGGCCAAATGGATGGGATGCGCTTCTCGGCGGACCCCAGAGCGTCGAATGCTATACGGTGGATGAGGCGACTCATATGTCCCTGATGTCTCCTCCCGCGGTGAGTGAAAACCCAGCCTCTTCCTCATTTGACTGTTGATTTTGTTTGCTTGGAACAAGGCTTCCTCTGGGATATGCTGCTAACTGCGATCACTTGGTTTCTTTGTCTAGGTCTCCTCAGTCGGTCGAATTCTGGAGCAGGCTATCAACATCGACTACGTTGGTGGGACTTGATATCAAATGAATGTGCTGCCGTTGTTAATGTAAAAAGCAACCCTTGTTGTGTGTCCTATAGCCTACATTACCATGAGAAGATGAATCCAGATTGTAAATTGAATCTTCCAAGAAGTAAACTGGGCCTTCCCATCTTGCCTGGCACAGCATGTCTACCTCGAGCAGCTGTCGCACACCTCCGGTGGTGAATTCCAAATCAAGAACACGCGCTGCGTGAGCTTTAACCATCCTTAGCGGCTCTGGCTGGCGGATTCTGTTGGAGTCTCGGATATGGCCGACTAGCATCTAGCCATGCATGGCTTTTCGTCTAGCGGTCTAGAGTCTCGAGCGTCTGCCAAATTCCTGCTTTGTTTTGCCTTGCTTATAACTCAACGCCAATGCAAGGGAGATGGGGCGATCCCCGTTCCATTTGCACGAGCCAATTCACGAACAGTGTTGAAAGGGCTTCTTCGCTGCCTTGAGGAGGCTGGATCAGTGGTGAGGGTAACATATAAATGGGCGTGAGATATTATGAGCCTGCCGGAAGGCTCACGATCATATTCAACCTCAACACATACCACATACCCCTCAAAAACACCTTGGAAGAATCAGGCAGTAAAAAAAAAAGGAAAAGGAAAAGGTAGAATGGAAGGCATAGGCGAAAAACACGAGAAGTCCAATATGAGACTTCAATTCAACTACACGGTTGCGACCCATCTTGCAGAGTTCAGCTGCCCATTTCCTGCCTTTTGCGCCCAAAATCCGGAATACACACATTTCATCGGCGGGGCCCTGATCTTTTCACCGAAGCGAGAAAATGTATCGATGGGCGCTACTCCTGCTCCACACGAGGAAGACGGAGCAGGACAAGAGAATCAGCAGCAGCAGCAGACCCCTCGCGTCCTGCTGCTTCAACGCGCTTTCCACAATTCCTTCCCAGGTGCATGGGAGGTTCCCGGCGGCTTGTGCGAGGAGGATGACCGGACCCTCCTGGACGGTGTCGCGCGCGAAGTCTTCGAGGAATGCGGGCTGCGTGTCTCGCGATTTGTCGAGCTTGTGGCAAAGGATGCGTGGGACATCCCTCGACCGGACCTTGGCCTGACGCATACCCTGGTGAAGTACACATTTCTGGTCGAGGTCCATGAGGTCGAAACAGGAGCAACTGCGATTGGCGATCATGGCTACCTTCTGGAGAACGTGGGTGTTAATGGCGAGAATCGTCGTGGGTGTTTCTTAACGTCGGGGGAGGCTGGCATATCAAGGGGGCGCCGCTGGGAGGATAGGGTCGTATTGAGTGCCCAAGAGCATTGCGATTACCGATGGGCAATGGAAACTGAGGTCCGAAGGGGTCTAGAACGAGGGACCGGCCTATTCGCTTTGTTTACGCGTCATGGGCACCAGGTTCTGGAGGGCTTTCACGCCTGGAAGAGGATATGGGCCGGGGTACCAAAGCCCTATGCCTGATTTCCAAGTTCATCGCTTGATCCTCAGTGAGGATATAAATTTAGTACACAGTGGCACCATTACTTGTGATACTAGCTATTCTCCAATGTTTTCCTTTCCCAATGCACCTAGTTATATTGAGCTCGGAGCATATAGCCTCCGGCACGGAAATAAGCCTTGCTCTCTGCATTACCCCTAGCAAAAGACGTGTCATATTACTATTAGCAAGCCATGGCAAAAAATGTGGGATGTGCCCTTCACCGATCGCAGCCAAGCCCACAGAGTAGTATGTTTGATCCAAGGTATTCACAATCTTTCCCCAGACACCTTGGACAAGACTGTCTCTGTGGGCTCGCCAGCTGCCTCACTACTCCTCGACCAACGACAAGAAATGATAAATCCTCCTCACATTTTTGAGAGTAGAGCTGTGCCAGAATATATTTACATTGGCCGCTGCGATGACATCGAACGAGGAGCCTTTGGGCTACAGGTGGCGTTCCTCAAAGTCCTTCGTCATCGCGTGTATTTGCATAGCCCTGTTCACTGGTGAGACTTGGCTAATCGATGCTCCCCTCAACCATATGAGGCTTTCGGTGTTTGGAAATACTAACGTTGCGCAGAATCTTTTCTCTTCAGTTTCATGGTTCCTATCCTACACCACATGTTTGTAGAGCGCCTCCATGTTGACCCCCTTCGCATCCAGTTTTACACATCTGCCACTCTCGCCCTTCACGGCCTCACGGGAATGATCTCGAGTCCCATCATAGGGCATTTCTGTGACAAGCATCGTAATCGGAGGATACAACTTCTGATCTCCCTCGTCGGATGCTTGGTGGCGACCATTATGGTAGCTGGCTCTCGGTCCCTTTGGGTCTTTTTCCTCGGCCGTGTCGTGCAAGGTCTGCTAGGGTCCGCTGTTTGGGTCATTGGCATGGCTACCGTTGCGGATCGATTTGAGAAAGACCATATGGGGAGAGTGATGAGCATCATCATGGCGTTCGTTAGCACTGGCAACGTTGCGGGGCCGGCGATTTCGGGAGTGCTCTTCGAGAACGTCGGGTACTGGCCGACCTGGTGTGCCCCATTTGCCGTGCTGGTTATTGACACTATTGCGCGTCTGGTCATGCTGGATGAGATGGATGAGCTGAGGGCGTTCTCATCACAGTCTTCCTCCGTTGGCAGCCCTTCTATCGCAGAAAATATTAATGATGCTCGGCCGCTTCTGTCCTCCGCCGCAGATAGCAAGCAAGGCAGGCTGAATAACAGCAAGGTTTCCTTCTATCGCGATATGCTCAGCAATAAACGTGTGCTGACATGTCTCCTGATTGGCGTTGTATCTGGCTCGATCCTGACCAGCTTGCCGACTACATTGCCACTGCACGTACAGGAAGTCTTCCAGTGGGGAACCGACAAAATTGGCCTGTTATTTCTTTGTCAGGAAATCTCTATGATAATTCTTGGTCCCTTGTCTGGATGGCTACGTGATCGAGTAGGGCTCCGATATCCTGCCACAGGCAGCATGGCCCTTCTTTCCCCATTGGTGTTCTTCTTAGGTGTGCCGGGCAGGAATCAGCATTTCCCATGGGCTAGTGCCGACTCTGCCAGTGGTCCAGCCATTTATATTGCATCTCTGGCAGGTATTGGGGCAGTCTCTCCCTTCCTAAGAGGCGTCGCCGCTTTAGAGCTGACAGGTACCCGTTTCACCTAGGTATAACCTTCCCTCCCGAAGGTAGCTAATGTCTCTATAACAGTTATTATCAAGGAGCGTCAAGCAGAAGACCCATATGTGTTCGGTCCGAATGGTGGTATTTCACGGGCGTATTCGATGTCTGCTATCGCCTCTACATTACCCAGGATGGTGGGTCCCATCATATCCGGATATCTTCATGTTACGGTCGGGTACTTCTACATGAACTTGATATATGGTAAGAGAGTCCCCCTGGTCCGTTTTAGACTGATATGCAAGTTGATCCTCGGCATAGCTTTCATCGCGATCTTGCTTTCGGTCTCGGCATTCTGCTTCTTGTCAGACAAGAAGCGATCTCGACCAACCTCTTCTGACGCCTCAGCCTAACAAGTGACCACTGTCGGGCTTCTATTTTCATATATACATTCACAGTATGACCTCATTTTCCATATGGGCCCGAAGATGGATACCTACTGTAGATCGCAACCACATGTGATTTCCCAGCCTGTTAGTCTAGTTACGCCGTGGCTTCTTGTCAGGGGAGCATTTATTACTAATTCCATTACTGTATCTATACAATGATGGAGAATCCTCAGATACCGAAACGTAGTAGCAGTAGTATTCCTACACCCGTAGCCTATCTAGAACTAGGATTGGCTATGTCGTGGGCTGGTCCCAACTACCATACATAAAACATCTATAAAACAATCCCTGAACAGACGAAATTGCTGTTTTAGTATTTCCACCGGGCCCCTCTGGATATGATTGTTATTGTCTTTATTGTATGGTATAGACAACTTCCATATCCAGAACTCAGATGCTCAAATTGGTCTCGAACCTTTGGCAAAATGGACACTTGGACTGACCGCAAGAGGTTATCTCAACGTATCTCCATGGTCGCTGATCGTGTGTTGGCAACGAAGAGTCGAAAATGAGGGCAACGCAGACAGCCTTCGAAGTCGACTTGGGGGTCATTCGGATTGACAGAAGGCATCCACTGGAAGCCGTGGACTCCGGCGTCCCTGGCGCACTTTTCATACAGCTCGGGGTCGAGCATAAACGTCTCGAATGAGAAACTTTCTGGGCATTGTGGCAAATATGGCCAGGAGCTCTCCAGACTAAGATTGGATCCTGGACAAAGAGGCCGCGAGAATAAGAGACAACAGTGTTTCAGGCGCGGTGTTTATGTTGACACCAGAAAGCCCAGGAGACAGGGAGGGATGAGGAGAGCCCATGACAGGAGGTCCGAATGATTCATTGTAATGGCCCTTAGGTCACGCATCACGAGTATTTGTTGACTCTCTGCACTGGGACCAAGTCATGCACAAACACCTGATACTACGGCCGATGCTCTGCACTTGGGCAGGAGATGCAAATGTAATTCAAGTTTATGACACACTGTTAATAGACAATAGCCACATCGTAGCTGATCATGTCTCAAATGCAGCCAATCAGGGTCCATGTTACACAGCAGGTGCACAAATAGTTGAGTATCGCGACAGTGATTATGGAAATCCGGCTGCCTAAACTGGTTAGTGATTTGGGTTGACTTTATACAGTAATTTGGTGGCTGAATTGTCCCTGTGTACTCCTGCGCAGTGTTATATAAGTAAGGAGCATCACATCAGCATGTTCATTTGTCGTACAAGTCACCTTACCGACGGCAGAAATGGCCAGTCCCAAATTTGTGAAGTTAGCAACCTTGCAGTCGAGGGTTGAAAGGATGCCTGATTCATTATTAAAAAAAATGTTATATAGTTATCCTTTGGATTCCATAACTCCTAACCAAACCAGGATAAGGGTGCACGAGGCACCCACCAATTTGAAAGCTGGAAGCTGCCCCAACCTGATCCTTGAGTCTAGAGCACATGGACCCCATCCCGCTTCGCATGCGCTGGACAATTAAAGGGATGGTGTTCATTTTATAACCCTTGCCTTATTCATCGCGGCCTTGGTATCGATAGATAGCAATTCTCGGACCAAAAAACATTACCTACAAACGGTCAGTAATTGTATTATTATATATCTGTCTTTACTCCAATGAGGCAGCGCAGGGTATACGAGCCAAGTCACAAATGGTGAGATGATAAACTAGGAGACTAACTCTAGTAGCAGAGATGTGGTTTACTTGTTGCATACTATTGGTCGGCACTTAGCAGTAATTTAGCCGAAAACCAACAGATAATTGCCTCTGTTAATTTCACTGGCCAGTATAGTTTATTCGATGTGTACCATACTGACGCGGCTTCTGTTCTCTTGCCGGTATTTGATAGTGTCCTCCGCCCCTCCGCGACAGTACAGTTTAAATAGCCATTGACGCACCCCGATTAATATAGATAGCAATATCATTTTCGTTGACCGTCCCACCAAGAGTTCTCGTGGCAGAATGTTACCCCCCAACCCAGGGCGCCTAAGCCGACTTGACCAGATTATGCCACCTACATACATCCTATTTACGCTCATATTTCCCGTTGACGATGTTACGGCCACAATCAATCAGCTAAAAGCCGGTACATTGCTCCTGGAATCAACTGTACCTTTCCTGTTAGGTCACGTTGGTTATGGTGGACAGTCTGAGGAAGGAAAAGCATGTCTCGAGATACTGCCTTATGTTGAAGGGGGCAATCTGTCGATTATTACACACATCCAATACCTGGCCGCATCGTACAGAGATGTATTTCCCACCAGCCACGCTGCAAACGGGGCAGTAGCCGATCCGTCTCATTTACCATTGTCCTTTAATCCGGTTCTGACGACACCAGCACCTATTTTCCGTCTACAAATTAATGCTTTGAAAGATGGTGTCATTCTTGGGTTTGCCGTTAATCATGGTGTCATTGACGGAACTGGGCTCGGCATTCTATTGCGGGAATTTGGGGCTTGTTGTCGTTCGGCCAAATCAGATAACCCTATCCCCTTGTCTGTTGGAATACCCTCCGACGTGCAACTAACTACGCGGGCATGGCTGGACGACTGCACAGCGCCTCCTAGAGAGCTGCAGAAGTACAAAGACGAAAATGACGAATTCATCTGCAGCTCAGTGTCATCCCAGCCTGTAGAGGGTCTAGGGTCTGTCGTGTCGGCGTCCAGAGGCTCGCTGTCGACACGCACGTTTGCCTTGGAGGGAAGGATAGTCCAGGGCATCAAGTCCAATGTGAACAGGATTATCGGGGCACTCCCCAGTCTCCGAAACGCTTATGCAGACGTTTCTTGGGTTTCAAGCAATGATATTGTGGTGGCTCTGGCATGGATGAGTTTCAACAATGCGCGACTGTTTGCGGGGGCTCAACCATTGCATGATTGGAGTCAACCAGATAATAGCGCTCAGAAATCATCAGGTGGTATCTCTTTCACAGTCAATATCCGAAATCGGATCGAGCCACCGCTCCCTTCCAGCTTCTTAGGCAATGCTATTCTCCCTGTCCGACAGCCGGTTCCTAACAAGTTACTGCTCCTTGGTGCTAGTGGTGACCATGGCGAGTTCACTGATGACCTATGCCCAAACTCAGTCATATCAATGAACAGCAAACGCGGAGAGTGCTATATAGGTCTCGCTTGTGCTGCACTCAGTGTCCGACAAAGGCTTAATACCATGGACAGCGACAATGTAAGGCGTGTATTGTCCTATATTAACGAACCCATGTCTCCTAAGACAATTGCATATAACTCAATGGATATTTTGGTTACAAGCTGGCGGGATATGGGAACCTATCATGTTGATTTTGGTGACCATCTGGGCTACCCAATGGATATGCGGGTGGCAGATATAGGGGTGGGAGGCATGTTCGTTGTGTTGCCTAAAAGGAGAGCGCCAGATGAGAAATGGGAGGTCAAGGCTACAGCAGAACCAGACGTAATTAATCATTTATTTGAGGATACACTTAGGGAGCTTGGCTCTATATGAAGTCAGTTACCCTCGCGAGTTCACTTTGTTGGTCCAGCTTTCAAAGCGTATTCCTTTAAAGATGTGATAAATATATAAAGCCAAATGGGTACCTAATACACTAAACTTCCTTAAGGGCTTTATATTACTGACGTGCCTCAGAAGTCCACCCGCCCAAGTGATACCGACAAGGAAAGAGCTATCCCCAGCTAGTATAAGGATCCTACATAATATTGCTTTTCAGCTCGGGAATCAGACCAAATTCCGTTGCCCGCTTGACCTGTTCGGTGTTCAGGTCCTCCTCACAGACTGCCCAAACCAGGCCGGGTTACCCTAGCTAACAATCCCGGGACATCGCGCAACCTTTGTAGGACGCAATGCCATTGAGTACCTTGGCGTTGTATTTCGCGATCTCATGGATCTGGTCAGATGTATATTCCCAAAAGTCTCCATAACTAGGGAAAGGGCAAACACAAGCTCACCGGTAAGTTGGGGTGTGACCATTAGCGTGGGCATTTGCATGTCTAGGATTATGAGATGGCTGACAGTTGGGCCTCTGGAAGTGGGCTGGTATGCGATAGCGTGTATGTGCTATATAAAGCTACGCAGACTATTCAAAGCGTCGAATACATGTCGCAACCCAGAATACATGTTGGGAAGATGTCCAGGGTCAGGAATGCAATCCCTTACAGATATCTTGTGTGCGTACACCCTTGCGTTTAAGGAACTTGACTAAGCTATCCTTGCATTTCTTGCAATACATATCATTGAAACTTATCTACTATCGGCCTTAGTACGCATTACAGACCGCACTGAACTCCCTAACCCTTACATGAAATAAATGGGTTGTTCTTTTTACCCAAGTCTTGGGCTTCGGAGGGCTTCGTACTTGTATCGCGATGCTGCTCACCACTTACTCTCGCCGATATAATCTGTCGTCTCCCAAAGGATCCCACGAAAGATCCCCATTAGTAAGCATCCAGGGCCAAACGTTATACAGTTTGAACCATGGCCCCGATCCCAGTGGGTGGTAAGGTTACCCGTATATTGACAACGGTATGGCGTATCTGTCTACTCTGATACTTTATTCTCATGACTGACGGGTCTTAGCCCGCGTTACTCGGCTTTTTCCCGGTCGCTGCGCACCTTGATCTCTTCAGTATTATTGGGAACGGTGATGAGTCCCTTTCCGCACGGGACGTTCTGGATGTCTGTCAAGCCAGAGTTACTGATGGTGCCCTGAATTCTGTACCACGTAAGGCTACGCTGTTCCACAAACGTTACAGCTCACTGCTAACAGTCCTTGATTGGTCAGCTCTACAACTCATTGGTTGGTTATGGAGATGACTACATATTTTGTTCTCTAGCTGACAACTCCAGATGACACGTTACTAGCCATGGGTGGACTGGGTCTGCTAGAAGTAGTTGAAGAGGGTCTATATGCCGCAAATGACCTTACTCGACACCTGGGCTCGACTCCCTCAGCGGTACATGGGGGAATTCACTTGTGAGACCCTGGCCATTGCTTAATTTCTGCGCTAATTAGAGGAAGTACCACGGAGGTTATCTTCGCCGCGTCATTTTTGATGCGAAAACTCAAAGCCGAAAACTTTGCATACCCTTTCCAGGGGAATGAGACACCAGTGCAGTATGCATATGGGCTCATGGGGAGAGAGGAGTACAAGAAGATGAATACATATGCCATCATGGCCGCTGAGGGTCGTATGGATAGCTTCAACAGCTTTATGGCCGGAAATTTGGTGCACTCATGACTGTACCTGAGCGTCTCGAGTCGGTAGGGTATGATATGGGCGCTGTGCTCCTAGAAGGCGGCCCATCCACATCAACCAAGATTGTGGACATCGGTGGTGGAAGAGGCGATGTATTCCTTCAGTTTAAAGCTGCCTTCCCACAACTCCAGAAAGAAGATCTGGTGGTCGAGGAATTTGAGGATGACCTTGATGATGTGCCTGGGGTCACTTTAACCCGCTGGCATTACAGTGATGAGAGTAGCCCGCAGCCAGTCAAGAGCGCCCTGGTTTACAATATGTCTTGCATCCTCCATAACCTCCCAGATCTCAACGCGGTTCGTCTCTTACAGCGTGTGGCTGAAGTAATGGCACCATACTCGCGGATCCTGGTGCATGAGGGTAGAAAAGAAAAGGACATGGCGGCCTTCCACGCAGCGATGATATTATTGTATGGTGGACGAGAACGAACTTCCCTAGAGTGGCGCCAGATGGCCAAGCTGGCAGGATTGAAAGTAACATTTGAAGGAATTCCGGAGACTGAACCGGGGTTCGTTATACTGGAGTTCAGAAAGGCTTAGAACTATATATTTAAAGGGCTTAGATATATTTTTATAACTACTTATTCTGGAGACAGACTAGTAATAGTGTAGTCCCTAATACTATAGTACCCGCTGGAGTGGTATCTATTCTATATTTTTCAGCTGTGTATGCTTATAAAATTCTTTAGTATACTATAGGGATCTAGACTATTATTTTATATACTAGTTACTATACTATCTACTAGAATTATTTTTAAATTTAGTAGTAAATAAGGGTTATTTTTATTAATCTTACCCGCCGGAGGCCTAATGAAATAGTACCCGCTGGAGTGGCATCTATTCCATGCTTTTTAGCTACATATACTTATAAAATCCTCTAGTATACTATAGAAATCTAAACTATTATTCTATATACTAGTTACTATACTATTTATCAGAATTATTTTTAAATCTAGTAGTAAGTAAGAATTATTTTTATTAATTAATCTTATCTACTAGAGGCCTGCTAAAAAATTAAATAAAATAATTAATTTATTTTTTTATAAATCTTACTTCTTTATTCTATTTTAATTACTAGATAAGTTAAACTTAATCTTATTTTTTTTTATTTATTAATTTTATTATACAGTACTAGTACCTGGAAGATTCCTAGATATAATTATAAAATATTAAACTTTTTAAGTTATATAATTTAAGATTTAAATATAGATATACTACTATAGTATTTAATCTAAAATATTAATTTATTATTAATATTATTTATTATAGTATTTTTATATTTTATTCTGGCTGATTATTCTATACACATAACTAGATAGATAATAAATAAATCCTAAGATATATAATAAATTAAAAATCTTTAAAAATTAATTTAATAGATAGACTATCTCTATAGATCTTATAATAAAAATAGATTTTATTAAAGAAAAGCTAATTAAAATTTACTATTATATACCTATCTAGATTTTATATTTTATTTAGAAATACTATAAAAGGGTTTATTATATATAATAGTTTTATATATAATATAGAGAACTACTTAAGATTTCTAGAATAAATAAAGATAAAATAGCTAGTCTTTTAGACTAGTAATAATTATAATAAGAATAATTACTAATAAAGATAGCTAAACTAAAGATAAAGAAAATTAATATAATAATTATAGCTACTTCACTAATAATAATAATAATAATATAATAATAATAAAATTATCTAATAATTATTTTTTAGATATTTTTAGATAGGTTAGATTAGATTTTAATAATATATTTATTAAGATTATAACTAGCCTAAATAATAGCTAGCTATAAAAATAGATATCTTTTTTTATTCTAAAAAAGCTATATTATATATAGGATATCTATATATAGATCTATAATAATATAAATTATAATTAAATGAAAAAAAATTTATTAAATCTATATTTATATATATATTAATAGGACTGGTAGCTACTTTATTATATAAATATTATATCTAAATTTTTTTTTAATATTTTTATTCTTAAAAAAACTATCTAGGAGCTTAGCCTCCTAAATATATTAATTAATAATATTAATAGAGAGCTGTTAGTACTAATATAATTCCTAACTAAATTATATATTCTACCTAAGTCACATACCTTATTAAAAATCTATATATTAAGATACTAAAGTAATTTAAATAACTACTATACTACTAAGATAATATCAGATATCTTAAAATTTAGTAGAGTAAGAGAGGAGGATTCTACTTATTATTTCTACTTTAAAAAAAATAAAATATTAAGTACTTATTATATAGTAGAGATTTTTAATATATCTCTTTCTATACTCCGGGATTAACTATAAAACTAGTAATATTAAGTAGAGTAATATACCAACTCTTATAGGCTATCTAAAACTTAAAAAAAGATCTTAATAAAATAGATAATATCTAAAGATATATATAAAGCAGCTCTTAGATTATCTTAGATAATAGAAATAACTAATCTTATTTTATAAATAGATAACCCGCCTGGATATATATCTCTAAGTAAGAACTAGACTATAACCTTTACTAAAAAATATTTAGAGATTAAGAGTTACTTTATACAAAGATATAATTACCAGCGAGCTAAATACAAGGATCCTAGAGCTATTAGAGTATAGTTTAAGTAGCTATAAAAAATTTAAATAGAGTATAGAATTTAGAATAAAGATATCTTTAATTTTAATAAAATAGACTTTATAATAGGTATTTTAGCTATCTCTAAAGTAGTTATAAAAGCTAATATACCTGGAAAACCTTATCTTATTTAGCTAGATAATCAGGAATAGGTGATAATTATTAAGAGTATTAATATAATAAGATAAGTCCTTCCTTCTACTATTATCTTTAAAGAAAAGATTTATATAGAAGGATAGTTTTAAAAAGACTGCTTACTAAAGAATTAGAGGATTAAAGTTAATTAAAATAGATAAATAACTAATAAGATAGGCCTCTAATAGCTTTAAAAAGTCTTTATTCTAATAATAAATAGCTATATAGTTAGTAAATATTAATTACTTATTTTAGATAGCTATAGAAGCTATTTCATATCTTAATTTAATAAGATATATAATAATAATAATATTATAGCTATTTATATACCTCTGTATTTTTCTTATCTCTTATAACCTCTAGATATTGGTTGTTTTGGTCCTTTAAAGCGCGCGTACAGAGGTCTTGTAGAATTAAAAATATAGCTTAGATTTATCTATATTAATAAGTTTGACTTCTTAAGGGCCTATCCAGAAGCTTACTAGGAGGTTTTTAAATCTTAAAATATTAAGAGTAGCTTTGCTGCAGCTGGAATATACCTATTTAATCCTTAAAGAATACTTAGTAAGCTAAATATCTTACTAGCTATTTCTACACCCCTCCTAAGCTGTGGGATACTTTTAATAAGTTCTTTAATACTTATAATATCTTATACAGCTTGTTAATTGCAGCGGCAAGTATCTTTAGTTAAAAAGCTTTTAAAAAGAGGTTCTTAAAGTCCTTTAACTCTGTTAAAAAAAGCCTAATAATATAGTACCCGCCGGAGTGGCATCTATTCTATACTTTTTAGCCGTGCGTGCTCACAAAATCTTCCAGTGCACTGCAGGGATCTGGACTGCTATTCCGCGCACTGGTTACCATACTATCCACCAGAATTATTCTTAAATCTAGTAGTAAGTAAGAATTATCTCTATTAATCTTACCCGCCGGAGGCCTGTCTAGGGAATAAAATAGAATAGTTAATCTATCTATTTATAAATCCTATTTTCTTATTCTATTCTAATTACTAGATTAGGTAAGTTAAAGTTAATCCTATTCTTTTTTTTTTCTATTTATTAATTTCATGATAACAGCACCGGTACCCGGGGGATTTCTAGATATAATAATAAAATATCAAACCTCCCAAGTCACGTGACTTAAGATTTAAATATAAATACACTACTATAGTATCTAATCTAGAATATTTACCTATTACTAATATTATCTATTATAGTACTTCTATATCCTATTCTAGCTGGTAGTCCTATACACGCAGCTAGGTAGATAATAGATAAACTCTAAAATATATAATAAGCTAGGAATCTCTGGGGATTAGTCTAGTAGATAGACTACCTCTATAAACCCTATAGTAAAGATAAATCCTACTAGAGAAAAGCTAGCTAAGATCTACTATTATATACCTGTCTAGATACTATATTTCGCCTGGAGATACTATAAAAAGGTTTATTATATATAACAGCTCCTATATATAATATAGAGAACTACTCGGGATTCCTAGAGTAAGTAAAGATAAAGTGGCTAGTCTTCTAGACTAATAATAGTTATAGCAGGGGCAGCCACCTATAAAAATAACTAAACTAGAGATAGAAAGAATTAATATAATAGCTGCGGCTGCTTTACTAGCAGTAGCTACAGTAATATAATAGCAGCAAGATTATCTAATAATTATTTCTTAGGTATTTCCGGGCAGGCTAGATCGGGTTTTAGCAGCGTGCTTGCCAGGACCATAACTAGCCTAAATAATAGCTAGCTATAAAAGTAGATATCCCCCTCTATCCTAAGAAAGCTATACTATATATAGGATACCTATATATAGGCCTACAGCAGCACTAGCTATAGCTAGGTAGGGAAGAACCTATTAAGTCTATATCCCTATATATACTAGTAGGGCTGGTAGCTGCTTTATTATATAAATACTATATCTAGGTCTTTCCTAGTATCTTTATTCTTAAAGAGGCTATCCAGGAGCTTAGCTCTCTAGATATATTAATTAGTAATATTAATAGAGAGCTGTTAATACTAGTATAGATTACTTACCTAGCTCTATATCTTCTAAATTATAGTAATTAGCAGCTGATTAAACTATTTAGTAATCTATAGCTAATCTAGGATATAGAATTAGAACAGCTGCCGGCTCCCTAAACCACACTTAATACTAATCCCTATCTACTCCCGGGCCAGAAGCTTTATAAATAGTTAGATATAAACTAGATACCAGAAGAGAATACTGCTTACTCAGGCGGGTAAGAACTGGGCTATATTAAACTTCTTATATTAGTAGTACTTACTCTTTATATACCGGGTTACTATTATTATCTTACTCTAGTAAATATATAAGGTATGCTTCCTTAATATACTATTAGTATATTTAATCCTGACTAACTCTAACCCACAAGGGGCGGGCAGTTGCAGTGTGACTGCCCGGTGCGGATCCATTAGGGTTTTGGAAGATTGTCCTGTGATTGGCTGGGAGCGCCTGTGACAGGAGTGCAACTCTATACTTTTTATAAGTATAACTCCATATAATTTTGTAGGGTGATCTAGACGAAAATTAGATAGTTAATTAAAGATTAATTAAATTAGAACTGGGTATAATTTCAGATGTATTCCTCCACCAGAAAGGGTGTGGTGGCGGTTAAAACTGAGTTAGAATAACAGATTTAGTTTTGATAGGAGATAATCAACACCTATAACTAGTTATATAAATAATATATCAAAGCTAATTAGATATAGTCAGCAGGAATTCAGGGGCTGTTTTTATATTTAAGAAGGCTAGGGAATCTAGTTTCAGTTTATGTTTATTCTATATCTCAAGTTTGCCCTGGTGACCGGAGACCGGAATAATAATATAATATATATATATATCTTATAGATTCTGTCCTGTACTATAGAATATTAATTTTTTTAACTAATCCCTAGTTTATAGATTATTATATGCTGTTACTATAAATATGGTGTATATCCTAAGAAGGTTGCTATACATCTCCGGGTCAAGTATACTATAAAATCTTAGGAGTGTATACAGGTAGTAAAGGCCATGCAGCACTAGGATTATATCATTCAGAAACTACAGGATGTCTAGATTCCCCGGACACTACAGAACCTATTACCCGGGATCAAACTGTATACTAATAGCATGTAGTGCTGATAGGACCCCGAGTATTATTAGTACATTACTACCTATATTAAAATAATGCGGAAATACTAGCAGTAGGTCTATGAATAGACCCAGTATAGTTATAGTAGGTTTATTAGTAGCTAGGAGTAGGAATAGGGCATGACTAGCTTCCAGCAGTCATTCTGCATAGTAGTATAGCAGAAGGTATTCCTAATATAGAAGAACTCCTATTTAGTGTATATTTAATTATATAATCCTAAGCCTGTGGAACCCCTCACCTCCAGCACTGACCAGGAGGCTATGGTTGCTAAGATTAAGGCCCAGGCTGCTGCGGATAATTAGGCCGCCGCCTACTAGGTAGTCTAGGTTAAGAAGCTGCAGGATACTAATCTGTAGCTATAGCAGATCTAGTAGGCGCGGTATCTAGCCGGGGTACACCCACAGGACCTACTAGACGTGGTGGCCACGCCGGGGGCGGATAAGATAGATAAAACCCGCCAGGCTATATAGATAATCTAAGATACTATAGAGTAGTTAGCCCACCACAGCTAGCAGACAGTACAGTACTATAGAAGCAGGATCTGTATGGCTGTAATCTATATAATACCGGGATAAACCCCCCACACACTATTACAGGCATATATAGATAAGAAAAGTATCCAGGATTATATATAGCTATAGTAGTAGATCTTGGTATTTATCACGCGCACCCAGACTTTATAGCTATAGTAGGGGAAGGAGCCCTGATATATCATGACCAGCCGGTAATAGAAGACCTGGTAATAGCTATAGCAGGCAGCTATATAGGTAGTATATAAGATAGTTAGGTCCCCTGCCCTAGATAACAACCGCGCCAGCCCCGATCCCATAGATCCAGCCGAGGAGGGTTCCGGGTTCTGAGTTAGGATTACCGGGTTTATAATAATGCGGATGGAAACTACATGCTTAGAGTTTTATATTAAGTTATTAAACTAAAAGATCCAGATCTATGAATATAAGAGCGCGCTGGTATATAGTATAGTAATACTAGAATAGGGAATTAAGATATAGCTAGATCCTAATAGCTACCCCCTAATTATTTTACAGGTGTTGAAGATAGCGCGGTTTATAGTTATATAGAAGATATTATAACTAGATTCCCAGTCTAAGATAATTATTCAGATATAGGCGGGGCAGGCGGAACAGGGTTCCTGGGCTGGTAATACCGCGGACTATACTTTAAAGATAATTATAGAAGATAAAGGATTTGCAGAGAATACTATTAAAGATCTAATCTTATTATCCCTACTATTATTTATCTACAGCCAGGATACAGTTCTTATTAGCCGGATATCCTGCCATAGCTGCATGCTGTTCTAGACTGGGGTAGATATTATAGTAGACAAGTTCATAGTCTAAAACTAATATAGGCCGGTGGAGGTATTATTAGACTGGTAGATATATAGGCTTAAGATCTATTATAATACTACAGCCCCCAGCTATATAACCTGGATAGGCACGGAGTAGTTACTATATAAGAACCTAGATTTTATTATAGGCTAGTTCTACAGGATAGTCTATAAGCTAGTCCAGGCAGCGCGGGGATTACTTAAGAGGCTGCTGTATAAGCCTGAACCCCGCCAGTAGCCCGCTATTCTATAAAAGAGATTATTTAATAATCCTAGTAAAGCTATACCCGGCTGGAGCTTTTTATCAGACTAGTAAATCTAATAGCCTGTTCCTGGATGCTATTAGTTAATCAACTAGATTACGTAGGAACCCGCGGTGGCCCGGGTATTTATTATCTAGAAGAGACTTAATACTAGCAAGGCTACCAAGTACTTCCAGCAGGTAGCCTGGTTTAAGAAGAAGCTGGTAGTAGTTGTATATTTAACTAGTAATACCCCCGCGCGGGCCCTTAAGCTACTAAGTATCTAGTATATTAATACCGACACTAATATGCGCTGTAATATATATATTAAAAATAGAATAATAGTATTAGTGTCTATATACTATAAAAGATTTTATAGCAGTAATAATATAAAGATTATCTATTAATATTTACTCTAGGAAGTAGGTGAATTAGTGGTTTAGTATTTATAGCTGGTATTACTGTTCCTGCGGTAGCTGGCCGTAAGCTAGAGACAGATAGTAGAATCTAGGATAAAATACCAACCCCACCACCACAGTCTATATTTATAGGGGCCGGATGTGGGCAGTAGATGGGTATAGATAAGTAAGTAGTTCCGGGAGATATTAAAATAGGCCAGCCAGACAGGGCTAGGGTTAGGATCCGGGTTTAATATAATAAATTACCGGGATATCATAGTAGAGATCAGCCAGTAGTTTTTATAAGGATCTAATATATTCCCGGATAATATCTAGGCTGAGTAGTAGTAGGAGCTGGCCGCTATTTATATAGACTATAATCCAGAGGATAAGATTAGGAATATTATAGATAAACAGGCTAGGCACAGCTCCTATATAGCCAGAATAATATATAGGCAGGATAGCATAAAATTTACCGGGAGCATAACCATACAGTGGTTAAAGTTCCGGGCATCCAGCATAGATTAGCACTAATTTTTAGGGTTTACTATAGAAGCTACCACCGTCCTAGGCAAGCAGGTTAACCTATAAGAGGCACAGGCGGCAGACTACTAGGTCCAGCAGCAGGAGTAGTTACAGGCCACGCATATAGAACAGGCACTGCAGCAGATAATCAGGTAGAGAAAGATATAGTTCTGCAGGGTACAGCAGCCGGCTATATAGGTAATCTAGGACAGGGCTAGCCTGGTAGTAGCCATAATACCTACTAGGGACGGGAAAAGCATATTATTTATATTATCTGTATTTATAGCCCCGGGGGGGTATACTATTATAGTAGTCCTGTTAATTTTATTACAGGCGGATTTAATATAGCAGTGCCAGCAGCTCAGGATCCAGTATATATTATAGAAAAGCTGACGACCCTTTAATAAAGCCGCTATTATACTAGTAACACCCGAATCTAGTAAGGACCCAGACTTCTACATATTTTTGAACTAGCAGCGGTGGATGCGGCGGTTGGACCGGATTATAGTAGATAAGTACCATATTATATTAAATTTATAGAAGGATTTCTAGCTGGCTATAGCCTGATTAGGGCGGTTGGTCAGTACGCGCATATAGATAGTATTTTTAACAGCTATACTGCCCCCCAGTATAGAACGGATATTTATCTAGCAGATCTAGTATCCCGCCAGCGCGGTGGGTATGTACCGGGCCTGGACTAGCCGGGGGAATATAGTATACCGGGTATAGCGGCCTAACCCACAGGCGGGTGGGAATCGGAGTCAGATTCCTTTAGGGTTCAGCTGAGGGCGGGTGCTGATTGGCTGGCCCAGAGTCAGATTCCTTTATTTTCAGGAGTCAGGTGCACTGGGCTGTAGTTCCTAAGAAATGCTTAAATTATAATAGCTGGTAGATTAGCTATTTAATTTTAACTTATATTTATTTCAGAGCCCTCCAGTAATTTAATAGGGTATAGTATAGGTTTAAACTTAATTAAGATAAAGAAACTAGTTTTAATAGGGGATCATCACTACCCGTAATTAATAGTAGAAATAATACATCAACACTAATACTATATAATTAGCAGGAATTCAGGGGCTGTTTTCCTACTTAAGAAGGCCAGGGAATCTAGTTTCAGTCTATTTTTATTCTATATCCCGAGTATATAGCAGTAACTGGAGTATAGAACTACCATATAATATATATATATATCTAGCTGATTCCGACCTGCACTATAGAATATTAAATTTTTAAAAAGATTCTAAGCTTACAGATTATTATTTATCAATATTGCCAGTATAGGGTCTATCCTAAGGAGATAATAACCTATCTTCAGATTAAGTATTCTATAAAGCCCTAGGACAGCAAATCTATTATAAAGAGGATTATCTAATAATAGGATATCATCTAACAACTAGAGACTGTATATATCCCCCGGGAACTAGACTACCTAATCCCTATTATTCCCGTTTATATTAATAAGCTACAGTATTAGTAAGGTACTAATCTATATACTATTATTACCACCAGTATTAAAGCCATGCGGAAATACTGGCAGGAGGAATATAATTAATCCTAGTATTACCAACCAGAAAGAATCCCGGCAACGCAGCAGGCCCAGCAGGATAATAAGCTACAAGGATTATTCTATATAGTTATATAGTAGAAGATATTCCCATTACAGAAGAACTCTTATTTAGTATATATTCAATTATGCGACCCCGAGCCTGTAGAATCTTCTACCCCCTGTACTGACTAAGAGGCTATAGTTACTAAGATCAAGGCCTAGGCCGCCGCGGATGACCGGGCTGCTGCCTACCAGGTAGTCCAGGCCAAGGAGCTATAAGATACTAACCTATAGCTACAATAGATCTAGTAAGCGCGGTATCTAGCTGGGGTACACCCGTAGGATCTACTAGATATAGTGGCTATACTGGGGGTGGATAAGATAAATAAGACCTGCCAGGCCATACAAGTAATCTAGGATATTATAGAGTAGTTAGCCTACTACAGCCAGCAGACAGTACAGTACTATAGAAGCAGGATCTATATAACCATAATCTGTATAATACTGGGGTAGACCCCTTATATACTATTACAGGTATATATAAATAAGAAAAGTATCTAGGATTATATATAGTTATAGCAGCAGATCCTGGTATTTATCACGTATACTTAGATTTCATAGCTATAGCAGGACTAGTAGCCGAGATATATTATAACTAGCTAGTAGCAGAAGACCTGGTAGTAGCTATAGCAGGCAGCTATATAAGTAGTATATAAGACAGTTAGGTCCTCCGCCCTAGATAATAGCCGGGCCAGCCCCGATCCTATAGAGATATCAGACAAAGATTCAGGATTCAGGATTAGGATTACTAGTTTCCAGATAACCTGGGTGGAAACTGTATACTTAGAATTTTATATTAAGTTATTGAACCAGAAGATCTAGGTCCATAAATATAAGAGCGCGCTAGTATACAGTATAGCAATGCTAGAATAGAAAATCAAGATATAGCTGAATCTAGATAGCTATCCCCTAATCATTTCACGGGTATTAAAGATAGCGCGGTTTATAGTTATATAAAAGGTATTATAACTAGATCCCCAGCCTATAAGGATTATTAAGATATAGGTAGGGTAGGCTAAATAGAGTTCCTGGACAGGCAATACCGCGGACCATAATTTAGGGATAATCATAGAGAATAAAGGGTTTACAGAAAGTATAATTAAGGACTTAATTCTATCCTCCCTACTATTATCTATCTATAGCTAGGATGCGGCTTCTATCAGCTAGATATCCCGTTAGGACTGCATGCCGTTCCAGATTAAGATAGATATTATGGTGGGTAAGTTCATGGTCCAGGGCTAATATAGACTAATAAAGATATTATTAAACTAATAGATATATAAACTTAAGATCTATTATAATACTACAGCCCCCGGCTATATAATCTAGATAGGCACGGAGCGGTTACTATATAAGAACCTAGATTTTACTATAGACTAGTTCCGCGGGATGGTACACGGGCTAGTCTAGGTAGTACAGGGATTACTAGAGAGGTTATTATATAAGCCTGAACCTAGCTAGTAGCCGGCTATCTTATAGAACAGATTATTTAATAATCCTACTAAAGTTATACTAGATTAAAGTTTTTTATCTGACTAGTAAATACAGTAGCCTGTTCCTGAATGCTATTAGTTAATTAACTAGATTACATAGAAACCTGCGGTGGCCTGGGTATTTATTACCTAGAAGAAGCTCAGCACTAGTAAGACTATAAAGTACTTCCAGCAGGTAGCCTAGTTTAAGAAGAAGCTGGTAGTAGCTATATATTTAATTAGTGGCGCCCCCGCGCGGGCCCTGGAGCTGCTGAATATCTAGTATATTAATACCTTAGGGTTAGGGTTAGGGTTAGGGTTAGGGTTAGGGTTAGGGTTAGGGTTAGGTTA